>NC_142515.1:116009375-117322500 GCF_057876585.1 Rhinolophus sinicus | reverse complement strand
TGTATTTTCTAGGATGCCTTGTATTGAGAGATAGCCAAAATGTTTTGTTCTTTTTAAAACAAAGCAAAGAACAAAACAAAACAAAAAATACGGTTAACAGAATCTCAGAGCTGGAAGAAGTCTTAGACATTATCAGGTGATGTTTCTTAAACTTCAGTGTGCATACTCGCCACCTACTCGTCTGCAGCTGGTCAGGAGGATGGTGTGAGGACTATCCCCTAGAAGCTTGTTCTAGAAAGGCAAATCTCAGGCTCACTCCAGACTAACTAAATTAGAGTCTTCATTTTAACAAGGTTCCCAAGTAATTCCTGTGCACGTTCAAGTTTGCAAAGGTTTGACCTTGAACAGTACTTAAGACTGAAATAGGTCACAGGTGAGAATGGTAGACAGTCAATTGCACATAAACATGATGGAGATAAGGAATGGGGTTTATTCTTCTGGTTATGAAAGTATTTAGTAATTTTTTTTCAATGTGAGGTATCTATAAAGCACCAGATAATATTTTCAATCAGAGTTGCCATTTCCTCTATGCAAATGGGGGGATTGCTCCAGTTGTCAAGTCAGAGATTGATTTGGGTCAGAGCTGGTCTAGAATTTTGGTGAGACTCAGTGTTGAGCGCTAAATCTCTACCTCCCCAACCTCTCCACCTCCCCACTCACCCAATTCCAAATGTATACGCTGAAGCCTAACTGCTACTAGTACCTCAGATTGTGACTGTATTTGGAGATAGGGTGATTACATTAAAATGAGGCCTTAGAGTGGGACCCTAAAGCAATAATAGCACTAGTGTCCTGATAAGAAGAGGAAGAGACACAGGGGAGCAAACACAAAGGGATGACCATATGAAGGGTCAGTGAGAGGTTGGCCATTTGAAAGTGATAGAAAGGGGCCTCAAAAGAACTCATCCCTGCCAATACTTTGATCTTGGACTTCCACACTCCAGACCCGTGAGAAAATAAATTCCTGTTACTTAGACCACCCAGTCTGTGGCCCTTTGCTACAGCAGCCCTAGCAGACTAAGACAGGCAGTCTCTCAGTGTGGTAGGGTGTGACCCCTGGGACTTCTAACTGAGAGCCCAACTGTTCTTTCCTCCTCAACCCAGAAAGAATGCCCGAGACTCTCAGATGTCTCAGAGCGTTTTGCAGTATTCCCCACACTGCTTCAAAATCTAGCAAATGTCTTTATAGGCAGACCAGCTGAATTGGAGTCCCCTTTAGTCTCCAAACCTGTCATTTTAGCTACATATGAAAACCAAAATCTTGCTGGGTTCTCTGTCTGCCAGCTGCCACCTTGGGTTTAGCAGAGCCTTGATACTCAGACTTCTGCTAAAGGGAGAATCTGTAAATGCCCTCAGGTGAACAATGGCTTTTCATCCCCAGTGTCGATTCAGCAGCCCTTCCTAGGGTTTTGTCTCTTGCTTGTTTTCTCCATCCCTCTCCCTGGTTTCCTAAGCACTGTGAAACAGTGGGAGGTTCCAGTGTTATAAGCCTTTGGCCTGGTTCTTTAGCATCTTGCAAAGCTCAGAATTCAGCAAGTCTCTTCTGAGAAAAAAAATGGCCATTGACTTCAGGCCCCTGAAGTCTCCATTTCTCACTTCATTCAACAAAACTGCTTGAAAGCTTTTCTGATTCTCTTTCTCTGAGTAGCAACAGCCCTGAGTCCAGGCGAAGGCCTGTTTTGCAGCCCTCTCTCCAAGTGAGCAAATGTCCGAAGAGGAAAAATCACAGGCTCCTGGTCACTCGACTCCCAAAGGGCTTCCTTTCTCTGGAATTTTACTTTATCTCATCATTATTATTTTCACAGCTTCATGACATTTTCAAACGTGATTGTCTAAACATGTCTAACATGTTACTAGGTGTTGTCCAAGGGTGCACTGATTGCCCTAACTACCACATTCTACCCAAACTGAACTTTGCAATATATGGAAGTTATTGGAAAGTTAAGAAATCTTCCAAATGTGGCTATGAGATGAAACATAATGTTTATCGTAATGTGGCTAAATATGATTGGCGAGAGGGAAAATGCCACTGTCTGTTAGTCTGTCAATGAAGTCTTCGATAAACCAGTTACAAATGTATGAACTACAAGTAGTTCTCAGTAAAAGCAGAATACTCTGAAGCCCAAGCTCTATCAAAAACTAATCCAGTAATATTGAGTATGACATACTGTTTTGGTCTTTACTAGGTAAATGTGATTATCTCTTATATGTCAAAACATTATGCAAAATTATGCACAGAAGAACATTCTATAGCCTTCCAAGCCAAAAAGAGATAACAGAAAGACAAATGCAAGCCCTCCTTTAAGTTTGAATGCATCTAAACTTAGAGGTTTTCTATTTCTCTAAGGCAGTGAGGTTCACAGCACAGCCCTTGAGTCACACGGGGCCCTTTATGTTTAATTAGTGGCTCTTTAAGACTTCTAATTTCACTACATGAATGCATCATTATACTCGATTTTACCAATCATACAGGAGTCATGTGGTTCTTTAGGTTAATGGTGACTGCAAATGTGGCCCCAGAGTCTCATAACTCTAAGGATCCCTGCCATTAGGCACATTTTATTCTATTTCCCTTTGCAACTATTACAGAGATCATTACAGGCAGGTGAAAAATTACTGCACAGCAAAAATATCTTTAGACATTCCCTTCCATTGTCAGAGTGTCTCTGAAAGGAACAGGCTCTGCTGAAAATAAGAGGTGCTGACACCGAAGTTTGTTTTTCATGGAAGTCAAAGAGGTCTCTACTGCTGTTCTGAGGGTAAACCCTCTGCCTTTCAAACTCTTGACTCCTGCATCTTCCTGAATGCGACACGAGGCAGGGAAGGTAGTGTTGTTCAGACCCGCAGGTTTCCCGACTGCGTTTGTGGGCCAAAGCCTGTCCTGGGTACTTACCTAAAGCAAAAAGGACAAACTTCGGAAAAGCTGTATAATTTAAGACCACAGACTTTTTCTTAAGTGTTAGGAGATGTTGAGGTGTTTTAAAAATTGGAAATACAGAAGAAAGGATCTTTTTGCACTGCAAAAGCACAATCTTAAAATGTGTTTTATAGACACTGAAGACATTAGCACTCCATTCCTGCTGACTTCCAAAGCCCCGCATGAGGAAATTATTAACATATGAAGTATGTGCAGGGCTCAAATCAAATACTGTATCTGTGTTAAAAGTTTTTTGTCTCAAACCTCCATTATTGCTTCCATCTCCCTCCGTCTCCTCTGATATACAATCAGAATTGTGCCATCACTCAGAAACGTAGAAACAAAGTCATTGGGGTTGATCCTTGGATCCTAATACCTGACCTGGATTAAGTATGTAGTACTCTAGAGAAAAATAATATAAAGCTTATAATTGGTAACTAAGGATAATGGCGTCAAAGGAAATAACTCTACTTCCTTGATCTATGGATAGGTTAATTATTTCAGAGGCATGTGTACTGATTTTTTCACTTGTATTATTTTATCTAATTCCTATAGTTCTGAATTGTGTTGTTATTGCTCTACCCATTTTACAGATGAGAAAACTCAGTTGCAGAAAACTGGAGTTATTTGTCCAGGATCACTTCAATAGCAAGCTGCAGATCCGACATTAAATGGTCTGCTTTTTAAGTCTGTGCCCCGTCCCGGGCAGTGTGCCTCCTTCTGAGCCCACAATGATGGTGACTTTAATCTCTTCCTTAGGGCTGCTTAATGAGAGTTTCAAAAACCAACAATCTATTAGCCTCAGGGAATAGAAACAGACACCCTTGATCACATTGCCAGACTCAAAAACACCATCCTTCTGTATTAACAATTAAGACCACAGTCATGAGTTAATGAACAAGCTATTAGACAGAGAACAATAATATCAGCATGTACACGTCTCTTAATCTGTCATCTCCTGAAAGTCATTAGTCCCAACACTATAAGGATAAATAATTTCCAGGTAGCTTTAAAACAAAACAAAATCATTGTGATATTATGAAGTATTTTAAATCACTTACAACCCAGGCTTTTGTAACCCCAGTCAAAAGATCACCAAGCTCTGGGTAAAGATCAACTGACTTATATAATCAACCCACAACATACATTTTTTGATAAATTGGGGGGAAAATGGCGTAGAGGGCAATGCCTTTCCATGTATCTATCCAATGAAGTATTATGTAAGAGGTGTATTCAAACAATATGGTGAATGTTTAAATAAATAAAAAAATTATTACAGTAAAAGACACATTGCCATCGATCTCCCTCAAAATACTCCTCCTTGCTTCGAACACTCTTATCCCATCATTCTTGCCACTTTCTGAAGCAGTTCTGGAAGTCCTCTTTTGTGAGTGTCTTTACCTCATCCTCCATCATAACAACGCTCCATGTCACACATTGCTTCTGGTACAGCAATTTCTGTCAAATAAAAACATTATGGTGTGTCCTCATCCACCTTATTCACCGGGTCTGGCATCATGTGACTTCTGGCTCGTCCCCAAAGTCAAAATGACCATGAAAGGTAAACATTTTGAATCAATTCAGGACATGGAGGCAGCCATGACAGCACAACTAAAGACACTCACAAAAGAGGACTTGCAGAACTGCTTCAGAAAGTGGCAAGAATGAAGGGATAAGTGTGTTCAAAGCAAGGGCGGGTATTTTGAGGAGTATTAATGGCAATGTGCCTTTTACAGTAATAGTTTTGTTTTGTTTTTTAAATTTAAACATTCACCATATTTTATGATCACACCTCATATGTCTCCAGGCAAAAATGGGACAACCCCAGAAGCTCTATTCTATTATCACACTTGTTTCTCTCCCTATGGAATCCTACCAAAGTTTCTAATAATTTGATCAATGGGTTTCAACATTGGGTGCACATTAGAATCACCTGGAGATGCTTTAAAAATTGCCTGATGCCAGGGCCCTACTTGTTTATGTTCCTTTAATTGACCTGTTTAGAATCACTCAGAATTTTGTCTCACTGCTTTCACTTCCCATTGAATTTTCAAAACAACCTTAAGAAGAAACTGAGGCTCAGACTTTAAGTTGCTTTCAACCTGCAAGAAGACAAACTCAAGATAAGTAACTTTCTCCCCAGGTTATGTGACTCATCAGTACAGCAGCTAATGTTTCAGCTTGAATCTGCTTTACTCCATAACCGACTCTTTCAACCCCTCTGTTTTGTTGCCTGCAGCTTGGGCTGAAATAATAGTACATTCCATTCCACCAAGACAATGGGGGGGCACTGAGGCCAAGTTTCCAGTTCCCCTGCAGAAGAAGGAAATGTGATTGTGCCTCTCAAACAGGAATAAGGGATGACCCTTCTCAAAGGAACACTGTTATGAAGTGGCCAGGGTCTACTGCAGGGCTCACTCAGTGTTGTTCTAAAAGACCAAAGGTGTTCAATTCAATGCTGTAAACTCTTACTGGGACAGTAATGACAATACTGAATCCTGTAACACGTGAGTAGCACCTGGGACACAAAATGCCTGCAACTTATAGCTTATTAAAACCATAGATGAACAGTTTTCTCGTGTGGTTCAGTCAGAGGTCAAAACTACTTTCATAATAATTTTAAGATGGTATTTTCCTTTATCACTCTTATTTTTTTCACAAGTGCACAGTGGAGTTCTCCAGAGTCTACAGCAAATGTGATTTCATCATTTTGTATACAGAAGCTGACATGACAATGCAGGTTTCTCCTATCAATTGGACATTAAAGAGATTTGCAAAAATGTAAAACAATGCCACTCTCTCAGTGTATTATTTTCAGTTTTCTAAAAAGCAATAATTTTTAAAACATGTTATTTCTGTTGACATATAATGGATTTATTATTTGCTACTTTATAACAAATGTTTTAAAATTTTCTGAGTTTTAATTTCTAATGTGGTAAACACCATAGTTATTAAAACCCACACAGACAAAAGCTGTTTAGGATTCTTGATGATTTTTAAGAATGTAGAAGGGTCCTGAGACCAAAAATTAAAAAAACACTGCTTTGGGTGATCCTCAACATTTGGTATTTATCTTTCATATTTACTAGGTCAGTCTTACCATTTTTTAAGATTTTCATTGCATAGTCTCTTTCAGAGATGGATGGAATGTTTCCTGTGTGCACCCACTCGTCCAGCCACTCTGAATCACCGTGGGTCCCTAAACTTGCCTTGCTGTTATATCCCTTCATGCCTTTGCATATGTTGATCTTCTGTCATTATAACTGTGAGGGATACAGTAGCGAACAAGGAATAATCACTTCCCAGACTTGCATTCTAGCATCAGGAAGAGATGGTACATATCAACATGGAAGCAAAATAGGGTGGTGGAATAAAGTGTTAACTGGATGGGTGCACTTTACCTAAAGTGGCAAGAGTGGGTTTCTCTGAGCAGGTGACTTTGAATAAGATGTTCATAAAGAAAAGGAGACGGCCCAGGAAAAAATAAGAGGGAATTGTATTCCAGGCCAAGACAACATCAAACGCAAAGGCCCTGAGGCCAGAGTGGGCTGATAAAACTGGTTGACTTCAAGAGATAGAAGTGGGAGGTAGAGTCAAAGACATGCAGGACTCTAGTAATATAGGACCTATATTCTAATTACAATGGAAAAATCTAGCAGGGTTATGGACCAAGAAGTGATATGATATTTTTCATGCTTTAAAAATAGTACTCTGATTCTATGTGAAGAACAGACTGCAGAAGGTCAAGAGTGGAAAGGATGAACAATTAGGAGACATTTGCAAATTACAGTTTTATTATCATTACAATCTACTTTTTCTAGATTTAAGATCAAGCTAGGTATTTAGATTTTATAGAGATAATTGTTGGATAGCCTTGAGTCATTTAATTTGTTCCTGAATATTTATAGGAAGCACTTTTATAGTGACATAGAAATAAAGTTAGTACATAAATTTCCTATATGTATAATTACATTAATCTATGTAATAGGATAATAATGCTCCACTGGTCACAATAATATGTGTGGATGAATAATTATTTAAGTCCATTTAGTGATAAATAAGAAATGCTGTATTATTTGTATCCCATTTACATTTCAGAAATTGAAAAATAGCACAGCTTTTGAAACACAAGAATATTCAGAAGAAGTGTGGTACCTTAAAGCATGAGGGAACTCAATTTACTGAAAAAAAATGTATAAACAAACTGAGTGATGATAACAGAATTATAATTACTAAAGAAAGCCCTATGAATAGACTGTTTATTGATGGATTCAGCACTCCTGTCAGGTACCTGTGACAGTAGTATTTAGAAAATACCTTCATTGTTACATCTTTTCATTTGAGCCGTATCAGCAAGCAATGATTTGAAAACCCATGAATAGCAAATAATGATGCACACATTAAAGAATATAAAAGGAAAGAAGAGCACCTTTAAATTTTCAACCAAATTCCCTCTTTCTAGCACAAGAGACCTATTAGCAGGATTTCTAAAAAGAATCTTTCCACATGGGCACAATTTTGCACATCATTGGGCCTGAATAAAATACACCTTGGAAATCCAAGTCTGGGATCTTGAAGTCAAGGTTGTGGAACATTCTACATCTGCATTGGGGCAGTAGCTGCCTGGGAGATGGCTCTTTTATTTTCTAATCAAAGTTTTTTCTGTCTGTTTTACAAAGTAAACTGTCAGTCAGAACTAAGTGCGGGCACACACGTACGCAGACACACACGTGTGCACGTACACACACTTAAGTATTCAGTAAAGTGATTCAATTCCATCAAACTATAACCATTCAACAAATGCCAAAATATTCCCAGTCCCTCAAACCATTTGAAACTTTTAAATTATAATCTTCTCGAATGTCTAAGAACTTTCCTGTCTGAAGAAAACATCTGAAACCTAGAATCTTCAC
This sequence comes from Rhinolophus sinicus, assembly GCF_057876585.1. Classification (NCBI taxonomy): domain Eukaryota; kingdom Metazoa; phylum Chordata; class Mammalia; order Chiroptera; family Rhinolophidae; genus Rhinolophus; species Rhinolophus sinicus. The sequence continues at coordinate 117,314,670 of NC_142515.1, read as the reverse complement.
ACTTAAAATTCTTAATAGTGGGACTATCTCTGTCATTTATAATGCATGTTTTGTACTTAAGAGTTCAAACGTGGTGTTCTTGCTGTCTCGGTCTCAAACATGCAGGTAAAATTGGAGCTAATGGGTTCAGACATTTGCAAGGAAACTATTTAAAACTATGTGCACTGAGCAAAGTCCATGCACAGGGATAAGAGAAACAAGGGGCATTTTCATAAGCTCTGCTTATGAAATGCTGTATTTTGACTGTTTCCATTTACACTGAGTTCTTCTTTGATGCTGTCAGGAAGAAACTTTCAACTATTCTCCAATAAAGGTGCTCATTCTTGCACAGACTGGATGAGCCACCAGTAAGGAAATTCAGGGGCTTTAATCTCATCATGTTGATGGGATTCTATCTTTAAGGACAGTGAATGTTTAAGCACTGAGAGGTCATGTCAGGGGGAGCTATGATTGCAGTGTGGAACAATTCATGTTGTGTAAATACTGCCAGCCCGGCTCCTTTAAACCTACAGACTGGAGACTGCCCACTGCGGAGGTGGGAAGACATGGGTCAGATCAGCTCTCCAGGGCTAACAGAGGCGACTCCAGCCTGTCACCACTGGGTCACGTGGAGAAGCCACACAGTAGAGGGGCTTTGGATCCAGACCTCCCGGGACCCCATGTATTGTGAGCCTGGCTGTGGCTAGCTCAGGCAACTGCTTCAGAAAGGACTTAATATAACATAACTCTATTCCCAACAGTAATTTGAAAATAAAACCATCTTTAGTCTCACATCTCAGGGGATAAGACCATCTCTCAAAAATCGATGCTTTTAATTAATTTTAAATGCAGTGGAATTCAGGTATCTGTCTAAGAGGTGACCAGCACTGTCTATTCAATCGGATTGCCGGTAACCGCTGAGAAATTCTTTTCAAATTAATGGAAACTTTGGCCATGGGAAAGATGCAGAAGCACACAAACAATCTGGCTCACCAGAATCGGTCTCATGACATATCTGAGCTCCAGGGTCAGGTTTAAGTGCCCTGGCAGCTAGTGTGGGATGCTTCAAAGTTTTCTCTATCTTCAGAGCCTTCGATTGCAGTCTTTACAGGCAACCGACCATGTAATGCATCAATGTTTAGAGAAGTATTTTCACGGAATGTACCATAAAGCTAGAAAAAATCCGAGGTTGTCAGTATATCCCTTGGTCCATAAATAAACTTATTTACAACCAAGACTTCTAGATTGGATTCTAAATTCCTAGGAAGCCGTCTATTAAGGAATTTTGAAAAAAATGTTCCAAATTAAGCAAACAAAAATCTTCAAAGGGAATTAACCATGGCGATAATTTTGCCTGATTAAGAAAAGCTAATTTTTAGAATAGCTGTCTTGTACAAGTTTTATCTCACAGCTTGTTCCAAACTTATGTAATATAATCGTTTATGCTTATAGTATCATGTTTCAGGGACTTCAAACAATTTTATACTTAAAAAAAGAAATTTATGAGACTTTATTCTTGGCTTTTTTTTTTTCCTTACTTCAAATAAAACATAAGAGGAGTAGACATAGCTAGATGTTTGGTGTAGGTTTTGTAATAATAAATTACTAGGCTTCATAGACACATCAATATTCATTAAAAGAGCAATGGAAGAGTGTTAAATGCTATTCTTAAGGCAAAAAGGAAATATTTATCAATGACTTTGGGAAACATATAGGTAAACTTTTTGCAGGGGGAGTAAAAGAAAAAACACATATCGTAAGAAAGTGAAAAAAAAAAAGAAAGACAGGACCACCTTCAGCATCATGAAAACCCACATCAGAATGTTCTACCATTTATAAGCTGAGGAGTATTATGGCTAGCAGAGACATTAGAACTGATTTAATCAAACACCTTAAAAAATTGTAAAATAAATATTCTATGTTTTTCACTGAGGTTTAAATAAAAAGAACAAAACAAGATTTGCATATATTTAAGGCGTACAGTGTGATGATATACGTGTATGTATACCATGTGAAATGGTTACCACAATCAATATCACTAACACATCTACTCGCACAGTAGCTACCTTTTGGAGTGTGGTGAGAGCAGGTAACATCTACTCTCACAGCGTCGTTCAAGCACACAATACTGTGCTGTGAATTACGCTCATCATGCTATGTGTGAAGTCCCCAGCACTTCATCTTATGGCTGTCCATGGGCAGCCTGTGACCAACCTCTCTCTGGTCTCACTAACAAGTAGCTCAGAGCAGAATTAGGCCTAGACTCGATGTTTCATTTTTCCTTTAAAAACGTACAAGACCACAGACAGGCACCCACAAGAAAACCTTGAAACAAGAGACAGAGCACAGGGAAGAACCCACTTCGGGCACATCGCGCCCAAGGGCGAGGAGGGCACGTGGGTCTGTCTGAATTAGCTGGGACCACAGGTTTGAATTCCATCTTCTGTCTCCTCAAAGTTAGGTCCTTGGACGGCAGCATTGGGATCTCTTGGGAACTTGTTAGAAATGCAGACTCTTAGGTCCTGCCCTAGATTGCTGCATTTCACAAAATCCTCAGCTGGTGCCTAAAGACATGAAAGTTTGAGAAGTCGGATGCAAAGGATGCATTCTTTCAAAATGAACAGCGAGTTTGCTAATGGACCAAATCTTTCCTTTCTATCCTTTATTTTTTCAAATTCTGTGTTGTAAAAATCAGGAAGACCAGGAAATAACAGCACATTTAGTACATCTAGTACAAATATATAAAGATAATGTTTTATGATGTTACATCAAATAGGGTTCTCATATGAAAAAAGGAAGGACTTGTACATAGATGCCATATAATTCAACAGCTAACTTCACTGCATGATCTTGTCATTATTATAGGTACTAAATTCACCTGTTTTTGTTTGGCTTATTTTTGTTTGTCTGTTTGTTTGTTTTTTAATACATACCACACTTAGGCAGTAGGTGAACTGCCCTTAAATACTAAATGTATATATTGCGTAGGAAGCAACCACACTTGTGGCAAATGCTCCCCTGAAATTCCTCTACAATTTTGGCCACCTATGATCTCCCAAGAATAATGCTTACAACTCAAGTTCTGTCTGCTACTTCCTGGGAAAAATGCAGGGGAAAAAAAAAAAAAACACAATGGAAAAGTCTCTGTAAAGATCCAAATTTCCCAAAGAAGCTGGAGGAGTTATAAAAAGAAAGGCATGTGTCCATTTCCATGAGAGCTTCTTCACTTCTCCCATTTTCTTTATTAATAGTAACTCAGATTAAACCTTTCAACAACAACAACAAAAAGCTCTCATGAACTGGGTTCTAACACTTGCTTGCGGTCCAGAATGATTCTCATCCCTAGCTTCAGCTCCAGTCTTGTTATTTTTCTAGTCCAAACTACGTTGTGCTAACTTCTCAGCACACCCCCTCAACTGTCTTACCATTTAGAATTTGGCCATTAATAACAGCATTGATTTTCTTCCTCACAACCCCAAGTTTCCCATGTATGCCTTACAGATCTCTTTGCTTTCCATATGCCAGAAGGAAAGAAATATGGGTGCAAACCTAACGGATATTTATTGTATATTCACATTTCCTGTTATGGTATTCATGTTTAAATTCTCAACCACTAAAATGCAATCTGAAATTTAAAAATAGTGGCTTTCAACACCGTTGGGAGACATGCAGAATCAATCATAAAATGGCAGAACATGAAGAAAGGAGAGTCAATTGACTTTTAAAAGTTGTTAAGCTACTTTTATCAGAAAGAAAACTACATAATCATATGGGTACAGCTTAGTAAGTACAAATTAACACCAGTGTAACCACCATCTGTGGAAGAAATGAAACTTAGCCAGCATCCTAGAAAACCTCCGTTTTGAGCGCTTTCCCCCATACAACCTCCACCTTCTCCACCAGGGATAACCATTATCTTTTTGTAATGATTTCCTTTCTTTTGAGTATTACCACCACAGAATGCACTCCAAAACAAAAGACTGTGGGTTTTCTTTTTGCCTACCTTTAACTCAACCTAAAATACAGAAATATTGTATGTATTCCTTTGTCATGCTTTGTTTACTGAACATTTTTCTGAGATTTATCCAAGTTTTTGCATATAGCTAAGGTTTAATTATTTTCATTGCCAGATAGTAATTTATTGCCTGACTATACCACAATTTATTTATCCCTATTACTTGTGATGGCTAGTTGGACTATTTCCATGTACAGGCTGGAATGAACTAGAATGAACTGCTGCTCTGAAATTCTTGCGCGTGCATTCTGCAGCACACATGCAAATTACTTTCTAGGGTAATTACCCAGGAGAAGAATTAGACATCATGTTTTCAACTGGATTAGAACGCAAAATTGTTTCTCAAAATGGTTATATTATTTACCTCCAACCATATCACAATCACATATATTTATCGATACTTGAAATTATTTGACTTTTTAACTTTTGTTAACTGTTGGTATGTAAGTGTATCTCATCCTAGTTTTAATTAACATTTCTCTGAATACTAATGAGGTTGACTCTCAAGTTTATTGGTCACTTGAATTTTGTTGTTGGTGAAGTGTTGGTTTAAATAGTCTGCCCTTTTATTCTATAGTTATTTATCTTATTTTTGTTTATTTGTATGGGTGCTATATACATTTTATATATACAATGAATGTTAATCCTTTGTAATTTATATATATTGCAAATATCTTCCCCTACTTTTTAACTTGTCTTTTCACTCTTTTTATGGTGTCTTTGTCACCTGACTATCTTAATATCCATAGTTGAAAGCATATGACAAGGTGAGGGGAAAGGTGTATATAATCATACACCTTTTAAAAGAGTGCATCTCAAGACTGTACCCAATATCATCTCCAATTTTGCATTCTAGAAGTCATCCATCGGCATTTACATTCCTACTTTCAACTATATCATCCTAAAATTGCCTATGTGTTATTTTACAAATGCTTGCAAGACTCTCCATATGTGTCTGAAACCTTTCCTTCCATAGAAACCTAACACCTATATACTGACCTATATCTAACAAATAATTCACTGAAAAAAACAAAAAAACAAAAACAGTTAATTAAGTGTCACATGGTTAAGTGTCACATTAAGATGGCTACAACTGACCATCCAACTGTCCTGGTAGTTTATAATCAAAGGCGACGTAGAAAGAAAGTCGCATCCCCTGCATGTAGAAATCCGCTCATTTGCCCTAATATAAGCCCAATAAGGTAATGAGTAAATTTGGTTTTGGTTTTGTTTGTTTATCCTGCCTTTCAAATTCAACAAAGTAAGGCTCTCAAGGCCTTTACAAGTACTAAATATTTGCTACTAATTTATTCTGATTATCACAAGCCATAAAAAACTTGCATTTCAAACATTCTAATTTCCATACTTGGAATGTGTGCCAAATGCACCAACTCCTACTTACTCCTCCGGATGCCACACCCCACCCCACCCTGTTCCACCTGGCCTGCTGCTTCTGGAGGCGGGGCTCCATGCACCACCTGGAGGGGCGTCCTAGTCCTCTGGCTTTCACCTGGGTTCTGACAGCAGGGGCCCTCGCAGCAGTTTGGAGGGCCCACAGGGGAGAGGGAGGTGCGGACAGACAAGCCCTTGGTTCTCTTCCTGCCAGGTAGCTTCTGGCGAGGCATATCTCTCCACCAAACTGGTCTTCTCTACTCAAGTCTGTTTTCTGGAAACTTTCCCCTATTCTCTCTTTCAGGCCAACAGTGATAATAGCTCTACCATTATTAAACCAGGTTATTGCAGTTACCCTTTGTGGTTCTACTTTGCAAATAGTCCCTTTGTAAATAAACCCTCCTGGAATTATCCTAATTTGCGAGTGCCATCTGTTTCCTATTGGGACTGTGACTGATACAGGCTTAATAGCCATGTTTGTGCGCAAAAAGAGAAGCAAAACAAAACATTAAGGTAGATTCCTGTAATGGCTGTTTTTCTGGACTCATATATAAAGCACACAGAAGCACAAGTACTCTTTTCTATGGAGCTAAAAGAATAACGAGGGAGCACAAAAATTATGCTGGGCCCTGGGAACATAATAAACAATGAAGAACAAAATTATCCTTCTTGGAAGGATGGGTTCCTTTTACCAGGGCTAAGTTGTAGACCCCAACCACTATGTGCCAGCTGGATGGCATTCTGCGGGTTGGTGAAAAGCACTTCCCTCACACAACAATACTTTGCACCCTCTGGCTTGACTTATTCATTTTCACTACCACATGTGAAACTGAAAGGGGACATCAGAGTGCAAGAAAGTGAATTATGTTTCAAGCGACCCCATGAATCCTGGCTCTGAATGTCATTCAGTTTTTCCCTTGCTGTTTTTATTTCTCTTTCCCTAAAGAAAAAAAGGCAGTTCAGTTGATACTTATTTATCTATTCCCCATTGTGTAGATCTCTTATTTTCTCATGCTTTGATATAATATTAAACAACAAATTTTTCTCTTTTTATTTGTAGTTCATGCAAAGCTAAAAAGCAATTACCAAACTGGAAAAAAAGAAACAAATTATAATTAGCTACATAAATAAATACCTCAGGATGCTACAAAGATGTATATTTATTTCTCGGCTACAAGACTGTCTTCTTAAGGAAAAGCCTTATTATTGGGATACAAGAGAAATGAACAGCCCTCTAAACTAGGGTATGTTTATTACCACAAAAAGCACATCAAAAGGAGAGATTTTTTATTAACTGAAATTACTACCTCAGATACATAAGGTGTATCTGATGGAGGAAATACAAAGAGGACCTCTCCCCACCTGTTCACATACAGGGAAGGCAGCCTCATTTCTATAGGAAAAAGACAGGAAGACTTAGTTTGAGGATATCTTGCTCCCCAACTTACAAGGAGCAACAGTGCATAAGAGAGCCAGCCCCTCTCTCCTCTCTGAGTGAGGATCTTCCTTCCTTAAAAACATGACCCCATGCAGGGTCCTTCTCTTTAACCTGCCATTTCCAAGGAGCCTCTGGCTTTATGCTTCCCCTCGTCAGCCATCAATGCTAAGACTAATCAGGAAGTGATCTGAAGGCCCCAAAAAGAGGCATCAAATCATGGAGGAGCTTTTTCTACTAGGCATTTAAAGACCATCTGGAGAAAAAGAGAACGGTTGATATCCGTGTTTTCACCTCCAGTCTTAAGACAGGACTTCGCCAACTGAAATCATACTCAGGAACTTAGCGCAATTCATGGTGTGCTTGCCATTATTTTACCAGAGACCCTTACAATAAAAATTAAGGTATACTTTTAAACAGAAAACTGCTACACAGGTTTCACTGAGCTTACTAGTATAAATATACTAATTTGATTGCTTTCCTCTGCCCCCTGACCCCACCCATTACCTTTTTGAAAGCAAAAGGAAGTCTTTTTATGGCAATGTTACTCGGTGCCTAATTCAACACTTACTATTTTTCTAAACAGATGTGAAAACACATACACGTATTTTATTCGAAGGGGTAAATTGGGATTAAGAAAGCCCCCAAGTGAAATTGCATCACTTAGTTGTACTTTAAGAACATTACCAAAGTACATGCAGACAGTACTCTTACATAACTGTATTTCATTTCATTTGTATCCCACGTAGATGAAAAACACAGTAGTTAACACATGGGCATTGAGGTCAGTAAATCCAGCTGTGAGTCCTAGGAGCTGTGTGACCTTGGTGAATCTGCTTCATGTGCAGACAGACCTCAGGGTGGACCTCATGCTCCCTGCTTCCCCCTGCCTCCTGTTCCTGACCTGTGTCTGCCTCTTGCCTTGAGTATGGACAAGACCTGTGACTTGCTTCTAATCTAGAATATGGCACAGGCAATAGAATGCTACTCTTGTGATTGCTGTATTACATGGCAAAGGTGACAAGATGCCACCCTGTGATCATATTATGCACATAAGACGTTTTGGGCAGACAGGAGCCAGGCAACCTCCTTGTATACTTGACGATGAAGTAAAGGTCACGTGGGGGAAGCCCACAGGGCAAGAATCTGCTGGCAGCCTCCAGGACACGTGGCAGCCTCAAGTTGAGAGCTGGCAAAAATCGAAGGCCCACAGGCATACAGCCTCAAGGATTTGAGTTTTGCCAGGAACCAGAATAAACAGGGAAACAGATTCTGCCCTACTTGAGGTTCCAGGTGAGATGGCGACCTTAATTTCAAAGGACTCAGCGAAGCCCAAGTCCTGACCCAGATAATTATGTATTGTGGTAAGGTGCTACTGTGTTCTCCAAAAATAAGACCGAACTGGAAAATTAGTCCTAGCATGATTTTTCAGGATGACATCCCCTGAACATAAGCCCTAACACAGCTTTTGGAGCAAAAATTAATATAAGACCTGGTCTTATTTTTAGTGAAACACAGTAAATGTGTGATGCTTTGTTATACATTTCTCTACTCCTCAGATTCCTGACATGCAAACTAGAAACCATAGAACCTCTCAGAGTTCTTGCGAATGATAAATGCAACACTGTTTACAACGCACACATCCCTTGCTCACAGAAAGCTCTCAATAATTGGTAGTAACATGGTAGTATACTAGAAAGGTAAATCTCAGAAGAGTGGATGTAAGATAAGGCCTTGGGAAGAGGGGAGTTCGACTAATGTTAATAGTGAAGATGCAATCAAATAGAGTACTAGTTAACCAAGAACTTGACAAATTTAGTTTTATTACATCTGATTTTTGGAACAGTACCAAACAAAATTGAGAAATGGAAGAAATTGGTCTTGAGCGCCCTCCCCTCTTCTTTCCAGCCCTCCCCACCTTCTTCCCACACTCAGCTCTCAGGTACTCAGTTTCTCTTAGTAGGTGTGTTATGTTGAAGATCAGGGAATCGGTTTTAAGGTGGGGAATTTTATAATAGCTTGAACTGCACCAGAAACACAATTGCCTCTTCTGCCCGAATATTAAAATTGTTGCATATTTGCACAAGGAGTTCAATTAAAATGTTTATAAGAATATGAATATTTTTACAACATATAACAATTGCAAAACAGACTTCATACATTTTGTATAAAGAAATTTTCCCGAGAAAGCAGTCATGTTCCTTAATAGCAGGCTGAACTATTTTGCTTACTACTGTCTTGATTCCTGAAACCGAGCTTTATTTATTATTCTCATTCTGATTTCAGATCATTTTAATTACCAATAAAAAGCAAGTACCAACACTGAATAGGTTATTACTTGTGTGGATGCTTTTAAAGCTAAAATAGATAGTGGCCTCATTCCAAAGGTCCTATAAACCATTTCGATAAGTGAATGGTAATATAAAAAATTTTGGATAGAAAACCTATTATTAGTGGAGAAACACAAAGCAAAGAATCACTAGTACTTTAAGAGTGTCGAGCACAAATCAACGTCATTAACTTAAAAGTATAAAATTTAATGTACCCCTCATTTTCATTAGAAGAAAAATCATCAGTGAGAAGATGAAGGATTTCATTTCTATCCTGTCAGTTCAAATATCTAAATTAGAAGAAATCTGAATATGAATAGCATAGTAACTGGTGTGAAACAATTTTGTGGTCTCAGTTTATTCCTATAGAGCAAACAAGATGTTTTCCAATATAACCACTCAAACAGGAACCGCCAAACTTGATATCCTAACTCGTCAATTAACCAAGGATCTCAAGAACTGAGTAGACTACATAGCCCATTCGAAAGAAGTTATATTTCATATTTTGTAGTGACACAGATATTGATATTCTAGAGAGGAAGGGATAGACAGATATAGGACATTTATTTAATGTATGTAAGAATATCCTTTGCTTCTGAGTTCACATAAATCCCTGTAATTTTGAAGGCTTTAAAAACACCTACAAGTTTATAATAAATCAAACTAATATAAATTGGCCTTTCACTAAACTGGGGAATTAGAGTTCTGCCTGTTTTGTTTGTTTGTTTGTTTGCTTTGGTTTGTTTGTTTTTTGTTTTTTAATATGAGTTTCATAATAAGAATTCCTAGCTAATCAGATAGAATAATGACTAATATCTCCAAACCACTCCAAATATCATTTATGCCTACTTTTATTTACCTTATCCTGATTTATTTCCCTCCTCCTCAAGATTATATAGTTGGTTATTAGTGATAGCTTAGCCACTGATTAACTGTAAATTTGATGAAACCACTTCATTTCTATGACCCTATTTCTATTACCCTTTGTTTATCTGTAGGAAAAGAGAGGAACCATTTCCTTTACTCTTTTCCTTTGTTCAGGGGCTCAGAAACCATAATACATGTGAAAACACATTGAAAACAGCAAAGCACTATACAAATTTAACATAAAATTACTATAAACATTAATATTACATTTCTGGCCCATTGATAGCTCATTGAGTATCACTTTTCCTAAGTAATAGCTGCAACTTAATAACATTTATTAACAATGAGATTTCCTGTGCTTTTAAGATGTCATCATTTAGCTGGTTTTAATATTGAGTATACCTTATCTTTCTAATAATCGCCATATATAGATATATATATATATAATTTTATATACTGTATTTTTTTATATGAAGTGTTTTAGGCCTGTCCCCAAACTACAAGGTTTAGCAAAAAGGATGGTACCATAATGGGAAAGTAAATGTGGCAAGTTTTCCTGTTTCCTTCATGCCCATTTCCAGCACAACCATAGAGTTCAGAATCAATGGATTCTACATGGTATATATTTACTTGAATGGAAAACGGTATCAGATAGAGCAAGAAAATCAACTCTTTTCCCAGTAATACATTCATCCGTCATCCAAGAAACAAGGACATAACTTTCTCGGACAAGATGACAAATACTCACATCACTTAAGATGTTGATAGTTTTTCTTTAAAACATAAAGATGTACAATAATCCTTAATTTCCACATTTTTATACCATTTTTGAGTCATTCAGTTAGTACACGACACTATTTTCTCTAGGTGGAATACTTTAACATAAAACATTGTTCTCTTGGTGTCTATCACCTCACTTGATTTGTATAAAAGTGCTTTATAAGCTCTCCTTAAATTATTCTAAGCTAAGTTTGCTTGGTTCTGCTTATTTCTATGCAGTCTTAAATTCACAACTTAATACCACCAAAGTGCACCTAAATCACTTATATTTGGGGAAATATGCACAATAATAAATTCTTTATGGAGGCATCTATGCATTGCAGAGTCATAATATTATTCTTTAGTAGAAAAAGAGACGTTATATAGCCACAGACGTACTCATAACTAATTAGGTTCTATTACAAGACACACTAAAGGTGACAAATCTCTAGAAAAAGAAGGCATTTCTTGATGAGAAGGATCTGTATTCACTATCTGCTAACTATTTCCTACTTTAAGAAAAAGCCAGAGTTGGGGGGAAAACATTGTAAAAAAAAAAAAAAAAACCTTTGAAAAATAGTGACAAAAACATCTAGAGAAAAAGGTATACCATACATTCATAGAGGTGTGACGAAGGCCAGGTATGGATAAAGGGATAAAGTTACATTATTCAATGCACATAGCCTTTTGGACTAGAAATAATGCACATGCATGCAAACACAGACTTGATGGGACATCAAAACATGAATGACAGCCACAGTAATTAGAAAGTGTAGAATCTGAGCAGAGGTAGATAATTCATTTAATTCAAGTCACACTTGAATAGCCCAGTTCCAATAAATCTCAGTGGTCTTCATAAGAAAACAGAGTTACAGTAATCCATATTTGATTTAGTCTAACAATGATCAAAAGAAGCAGAACAACCAAATAAAATAGAAAGCATATGCTTACTAAATTTAGGGCTTACAATTGTCCATTTTCCCTACAATTGCTAATACTTCACCTTCTTCAGTGTATACCTAGCCTAGGGAGTGAATCTTTGGGTAAATGGCCTCTAGATCCTATCTTCCTGTCACTTGATTGTGGCAATTTAGGCAAGCTGTTTTTCATCTCCGCTGTCCACCTCAGTTTGCTGAGGCAAACATACAGTTGCAACTCATTAAGTCATGCATTTGTAGTCACAACAACAAAGAAATGGAATTGCAGAAAGAAACAAACGACAGTAGAAATAGCTCTAATTTATCAGACAACATTATCATATTACAGGGTGCTGAGCTGGGCACTTAATTTAAATAGACACAGTCTCTGCAGCCTAGGAATTTATGAACTAAAACATAAATAACACACTCTTGTTCCTTTCCAAGAGGAGGAAAACAGAGATCTGCCCTGTGGACTTCCTAATTAAATCCAAGCATTAGGGCACTAAAATAAACTGGTCATTAGCTTTATTCTATTTCCCTTTTCTCCTTTTTTGACTCTTGCTCTCTATCATTCCATAATTTACGGAGACTTTGGGAACAAGAAGGCTTATAGAAGGACTTACAAAGGCAAATATCCTCAAACATTAAATAACATGAAGAGAAGAAGCCAAAATGAGACTAGAAAAAAGTGACATATTGATGATGTGAAAAAGGATGAAAGTCTCTTTCATAAACCAAACTAGCACCCTGATAAACAAAAAGGAGGTAAGAGCGATTATCTGGATGAATGATAATAATCAAAAAGTGTAAATTAAAGCCAAGGACAGAAGAGGAATAACAAACATTTTAAAAATAAACTAAAAGAGAGGGCTTGGGAGCTGTTTAGCAAAATAAATTTTCCTAAATGGAATCATGGCTCTAGCAACTCAGCAAAAAAAGACCAAATGAAGACAAATATTAAGTAATTCAAGCCTATACTATATAAATAATTGAAATAGTTGGTTTAAATTGGAATCTTTTAACATTTTTATACAAAGGTGCAAAACTGAGTAGCAGTAGCATAAAATAAATAATGACAGGCAGAGCAAGTTCCCCAAATGGAGGTTCCCCCCTTGAAGGGACATAAAAGGTAGGGCCTGGTCGTGCTTACCATAGCATTTACCGGGTTTAGTTTCACAACTGACCCAGATGCAACAGGTAAAGACACCAGGCTTAATTATATTCTACAACTGTTTTAATTTTTCATTTCACTTTGTGTAGGTAGAGTCTGTTCTTCCCTTAGAAGAACGTTGAAGCAACCTGTTAACAAACGTGTAGTCTTGAAATGCCTAGGTAAGCCTCCATGTCTTTAAAATGTGAAAGACTGAGTTAGGATATTTGATTCATCACATTTAATGTCATTCCCTTGTATGCTCATACGGTAAATAATAAAATTCCCAAATTAACCAAATGCGGGCTTCAACGAAAGATTGATATCACTTTAATTTCAAATTGAATATATATTCAATAAATGTCTAATGTGTGTCAGCCACTAGGCCCAAAATTCTTCACCTAACTGCTTAATAGGGATAACATAGAGTCTTAAAGTGTCAGCGCTAGTAGGCATTAGTGTTTCAATTGAAAGTGCTGCATACATTCCAATTATCTGATTATTATTTGGCTAGTGCTCTGAGGGGCTCTTGTCATTAGGAAACACTTGAAGTGTTGCGCCACGGCCGACACCAAGGGGAGGATGGAGTAAGCCAAATCAATATTGGTGTGAGCACCTGCCTCAGGGATCAAAAAATCCATAATAAAGTTAATGTAGTCACCTGTAGCTTAATTAGCTATTATGTTATTATGTTCCTTTAATTTTCAAATTGGAAAAATCCCAATAAAAATATCAACATTTAATAAAAACATTATTATAAATAATCCATTAATTAAAACAGCGGAACAAATACTTTCCGTGTGAACTTTTCTCCTAAGATCTTTCTGATACCATAATATGGAAGACTGAAAATGATATAGGAAAGCATCTACGAGATGGGGAAAGAGTCCATTAGGTGAATATTTGTTTTCTAGATTTAGGTGCATGTATGACAGCAGTGATGCTCCGGAAAAGGGGGCCAATCTCCCATAAAGAGTAGAGAAGGTCACAGTGCCTCAACCTCACGGTTAAATATTGCCACCCTACGTCACAACAATGTCATGATAACCGGAAGGAAAGAGAGGAACAGTCAGGGAACTGTAATTGTCAGAAATATCTAAACATGATAATCTAAAATCTCTGCTATATAATTATAAGACAAAATCATAGCTGCATTAGGTGACTGCATACATCCACACGTTTTGATAAAATACACATCAATAACAAAAATAAAATATGAGCTCCATCGTGTGAATAACACTCTTCCATCTTGAAGCCTTTGCTTATGCAATACCATGGAGGTGGGGCCAGGGAATTAATCTGAGGAGGGGGCATTGGAAAGAGACCTGTCCCAACCCTGCTACTGAACAGAAGTCTCCCCAAGGAAGAGCCTTGGTTTCCACTAGCTCCTAAATGAATTGCTCCAATATTAAATCTCTTGGCAGAGGATAAGAAATAGATTGACTTTTTAATGAAGTTAAGGCATTCAGCATCCAGTCACTTCAGTGTTTCGTCTTGGTTAAGGAAAATCTTTTATTTCTGGGATATTTTACCTTAGAGGAAGAATCATTAGCCAGTCAATTATGAACCCAAATCAGATGAATTCTGGAGTCCCAGGACCAGCCACCTACCCCGCCTTCTAATTCTTCCTCAACATAGATGACTAAGGAGACACTGGGAATCACTAGCCTGTGGGAAGCCCTTTCTATTCTCTTTTGTCCATCCTCACAATTGACAAGCGCAAACCAGGGATAAAGGGAAGTGAAAGAACATTTTCCTCGATATGAGCCTGGTGACACACTAATCTAAAGTAACATAGCTCCAGGGCTGCAAACTAGAATGGGCTCAACCTAGGGCCATGATTGAAATATCCCTAGCGAACAATTTGAAGTCAGACTGTTTCGTCTACAGCCACAGAAGATTAGCAGAGCAAAGTCTTATAGGAGTAAGAATCCCCCGTGTCCACTTCAGTGAACGCCTACTCCCAAGAGCGGTTCTGCTGGAGGGAAGAGTGATTTCCTGCACTTCACAGCCAGCTCAGTGCAGGGAGCTGGAGGCGGCTGCTCTGGGAAGCTGGTGTTTACAGCTCAGCCTTGCCAGCACCAGGGAGGACCACAGAACAGATGCTATTTTCCTTGTGTTTTCACACTCCTTTGGAAAGAAAGAGTCCACTTTCTCTTCCAAACGCCTACCATATTTGGCTCTTTATTAGCTATTGCTGCATACTCTGTCTAGTAGCCAAGGCCACTACGGCGATAGCCTTTTATTTACAACCCGACTAAAAATGAATTAATTTGGGTCCATTTTCAGGAATACATCCTGAATTAGACATAAACTCTGACGTCACAGAAGATAATCGTTCTCAACATGCCTCTTTTTATTTCCCCTCAGAAAATAAAAGCAACAAATACACAAGAGATAAGAGACATTGTAAATCACTTTCTAAATGAGGGTTAGAAAAGAAAGATGACACAGAAGGGAAGCTATATTTTGCATTGTCTGCTGGGCTCCCTGTAAGTTAGAATATTGGGAAGAAAGATCTACTTTTTTATAGTAGCTTAGCACTAAATGGTCCTCTAAGAGAATGAAAGTCAAACTACTCTCTTAGCAAATAGCTTAAAACTAGAGAGTGATTTGGACACAAGGAAAATTTCACGGATCAGCTTTTCCATTTTCTGGCAGAGGCGTAAGAATATATATTTCTTTGAAAATATAAAATACAGGCTTTTATTCAACATCAAAAATTTATGAAAATAAAATATTTTATAAAGATGTACTCTATATCAACACAATACTCTTTGAAGTAGAAAATTTTGTGAGGAGGGTAAAAGAAAAAAAAATAGTAACCACTCTATCTGAATATAATATCAAGAATTGTCCTCTATTAAAATCCCATTATTTGTTACCCCCTCCCACTCCTCCTACCAAGATTCAAGGAATCACACATCATTTCTTTATTTTTCTATAGTTAAAAATAGTCAAACTGAGAATTTTACACTCAGATAATTCCAGATCTTTGAAATCAATATTGTCAAAGGAGTGGTAAAAGCAAAGCTATCATCATCACTATCTGACCAGAGTATCTGTTTATTCTCTTCAGTGTAAGACAGAAATAATTTTTGTTTTGTTTTGTTTTGTTTAAGCTACTCAGTGCACTCTAAAAATAATCTGCTCTAGGACACAGAACATGATCACGGCAATCAAAGCCACTTCTTATGCTCTTAGATGCAATAAGCCATAGAAAGCAAATTACCATGAGATGTGAGGCTGAAGATCTTGGGTTGGATGTTGCTTTCCACTGTTAAGCACAGCCCACCCTATTCGCCGTTCTCAGAGCATTCAGGGATATGTCACATCAAGAACATACAGTACTCCCTTGCTTTATTTAATTAAGCAAAATAATAAAAGTGGAATCATTGTGGTCACATTCTCTATTCCATGATTGGTGTCCATGTTTCAACTGCCATTTGTCTAAGATAATTTAAATGCAAACCAGAGCACATGATGCGTAACATTCAACATCACCTTTCTTGGTGACCATTCTTCCAAGTGTTTTTCTTAGCAAAAGAAACAGAAACCTGAAACGTAAGTTAGTTTTTCTTACACATCACCAATTCTAAGGTAACTCAAATTCTCACCCCACTTACCCTAGATGTACCTCAGTCTGCGTCCATGTTCTCATTCTTTATTATAGCAGAATAAACATGTTACTCACAAGCCATTGAGTCTCAACCATAAGAGGGCCTCATGTGGTGTAAATATTAAGTATCCTGCTACGTATTGGTAAGATGCACGACAATACGGAAGTCATTTAAGAATATCTAAACCACTATTATTTTTCAAGATTTAATAGAGGAAATATGTTAATGATTATAAAATTCTACCTTTACACTGCAAAATCATACTCTTATGCTTGTATCTCAATTTTCAAAGCAGTTTTACATACAATGGTGCCAATGATTAGCTCACAGATCCAGATCCATTGTCTACACTCTGCCTTGTGATGCTGGGGGTGAGACTCTCAAAACCACACTTCTGCTTTCCCAGCTGGCTTATGTTAGGCTCTACTAACAGGGCTACCAGATGAAGACTGAAAAGGCTGGAAGAGGAAGAAGAAACACATCCCTTCCTGGGGGCTAACTGCCAGTCTCCTTGCTGTTCCTAAGATCGTCACCCTTGCTATAGTTCTTTACTCCAGGAGCAGCTGTTTCTCTCTGTAGCACAAGCCCAAACCAGTCTGCAATATTTCCAACACATGCCCTGTTGCACCCCTGTCAGAGACACAGGCACTCACCTGCTTGTGTTCCTTTTGCAGAGTGGGTCTCAGGACTAAGGGACTTTTGGTCCAAGCCCATCAACAGAGAGCTAAATTTGAGCTTGACTGGTCCTTTCCTCCAAGGTGCTAAATTTTCTTAATTCCCAACTCTTCCCTTTGTTCCTCCAGCTCTAGAGGTGATAGCCACGTTTTATAGTTGCCATCTTTGTGATAATTTTACTTCGTTAAAACTGTTATGCCTACTTAATTACTTACATTCAATATCCATGTTCAAATAACTGAGACCGTTTCTGTCTCCTCACTGGGCCCTCATTGAGTTAATAACTATACAGGGGCAACTGGGGCAAGTATTACTGTCCCCATTTCACGAATGCTCACAAAGTTATATTCTAACCCTGGAAAAGGAAAACCGGGGATTGAACTCAGTCTTCAAAGCCCAACCCTAGCATTCTTTCCTTGGAAACCACTTCTATGTGTAACCTGAATGAAGCATTTCTCATAGATATTCTACATGTGCAATCAAGAACCATTCAAGAAACATATATAAGGCAGCCCAGATAAGCATGGCTGTTTAAAGTCAGATTTTTGTACAAAGCTCCAGCTTAATTTTTACATAAAAGTGCTTTAATTTCAATCCATCCTAATAGTTTTAAGGGTTTGGGTTACGACGTATTCTTATTCCTGTAGTGTAATAAATAGTCATGGTCTATTAAATTTGAGACCACTGGAGAATGTCAAAACCATACTCATGACCTCATTATTTCCTACACAGTTTTAAAAGTGGAATTTAAAAAGCAAAAGTAAAATATCAAATAAAACGTAGCTCTCAGTATATTTGCTTGCTGCCAGATATGCTATAAATATGAAAACAGATCTTGGGAGCTGAGGTTTAAAATGAAAGTAATGAGTATTTCCGGAGAAGGGGTGTTCAGAAAGATTTTCCAGACATGGGCTTCCTTACTCTTGTTGGCAAAGCAGTATGTTTTTTCCTCCTGTCTGCTCAGTGAATGTGTTTCTAAAGGCTGCTTTGTGTTCCTGTAAATCACAGGAATTCCTTTACAGTACAACTGGAGGACCTGGCAGCAAAGCCTAATCAAGTTGAAGAAAGCTGCAAATACTTCCCCAATGGCCTTCATCCACAATTGGCAGCATGAAGACTACAACAAAAAAGTGAAAACAGAAACTACGAAAGCAAATACATCAACTCTTATTCTTCTCCCCTCATTTCTTCTTTCTAGATCCTCAGGACTGAAACACAGGAAAAACAGACTAAAGGTCCACTCACATATGTAGTACCCCTATGCTATGTAAACATATTACATATATGCTGTATGACACAGAAGGAACAAGTTTACTCTTAAGATATACGTGTATGTATATGTATATATATACATATATATATATGTATATATATATATATATATATATATATATATATATACATATATATATATATATATATATATATATATATATATATATTATTTTTCTATACTAGACAATATTCCCAAACTATATCTGATGTCTCACCAGGAATTAAACAAATTCACCTACTAATTTAAACGGATCCAACTTCAATTCCCTTTTGGAGGCTTAAAGTATATCACAGAAAACAAAGTAAGAAATCAGAAAATAAATAAAATAAACCCTCCCAACTCTACTAATGATTGTCTATTAATTAAACACCTACGAAAGAGCAACCCCCCACTTTTATAGCCACAACATTATCCAGATTTGCCATTGAGAACAATGTTAAATGACATCATTTGAATTCTCTCTCTTTGTTGCTGAATATAGCCTGCTGTTAGAGGCAATATCCTACAACAGCAACGTGTCAAATTATCCATGGAAGCTTTAGCTGATGACAAGTGGGCTATCCAGTTATGAATAGAGTAACTTAGAAATATCGGGTGGTGTCATCCCAACTCACGACTCAGAAAATTAAACCCCTATGCACTTGATTTTGGAAGTCGTCTGTGACTTTGGATCACAGAACCCAAATGTGTTACCACAGGATATAAGTTAAAAGGTGAAAAGTCACTAAATGTATTGTTTATTTAAACAATACATATATCCTTAACAATACTTATATCCTGTAGTAACTCATCCATCATAAAAGAGGCACTATCTATGTCTTCAGTCTTTAACTAAGGAGATACAACTCTGAATATTCTCCTTCCATTCTGTGAAAATTTGTAAAGGTACTGCATAGAAATCATGCTAATATATTCGTTAGGAAATTGTCAACATGTTGAAAACACTAAGATCCTCATCGGGCAGTGGTTTTTATGTTGTGTGTGTAAATATCAGCCTGTAGGGGGAACTCTAGGCTGTTCGCCTTAATATTCCTAACCGGCTGTGAGGAAATCGCTGTTCCCCTAAGAGGGAATGAATGATCTGGTGGGCAGATTCCAGGACTTTGACTGGACCACGTTTTGTATGGCTGGAGCATTCAAAGGCTTTAAAAATCAGAATAAGTGATTTCTTTTCTCTTCATGTTCTCTATTCCTTCCAGATGGCTGGCTGGCTGAATCACTGTCCTGGCAAACTCCTCTCTCTGTATATCTACATATATTTACATCTGTATGTATATCAATATCTGTATTTAACTATATCTATATTTAACTATGTCTATAGCTATATACATATATGGATATATATGTGTGTGCGTGTGTGTACACACACACACACACGCATTTTCAAATGTACCCAAGATTATCTGATTGTTGCCTTTGTTCAGCCATCCATGCCCATGTTCTTCAGGGCAAATACTGTGCAAAGAATATCTGGCATTCCTGATTCACTGGCCATGATATCACAGCACCCTCATCTTCCTCTGATTTCTAATAGTATTCAGGACTAGTATAGAGTGCTTATTTTTAAACTGCACAGAATACCATTAGCTAGTTTTGTGACTTTGGGCATATCTTGCTCTGTGAGTTTAGAAACATAAATGGTTTTTAAAGTGTTTTCTGGCTCCAAAATTCTGTGCATTTTATCTCCATCAGTTTCTTTCCAATGCTAAGTGAAATTTTGTTCAACAACTCTTGGCAGTCTAAGTAATTTCCCCACTGGGTGATTTCATTGACATAATGCCACTCAAGGTCGTGCAGCAAAACCCAAAACATCCAGCAAAGCACATAAGAACTCAAGTCAAATGCATATGACCAGTTGGCTACAGAGACTTGGAACACAGCAGCCATAACCAACCTACACACACGAATCTCAACAGCAAAGTTGCAATCTGCCTTTAATCCAGCATATTGGGGAACATGTGCGGCAAGCTTCTTCGAGTCCTGGGACATGGGCTCAGCAAATGTGCAGGCTGACTCTTACCCCGAAAAATTCAGTGGCATGCACAGACACTTTGCATAAATCATCTTCCTGACTGTGCCAGCAACTTTTCCCCTTCTCACTATGTGGCAATTCAGAACAGGTTTGGATGAGCACAACCCATAAATGTAAGGGGAACAAGGGGCTCTCACCCATTTCCATTTTGTATATTTTATCTATCTGGACACTCAAGGAATAAAGTGGCCAGAACAGTTCAGGTGGAGGACAAAGACAATAAAAATTAGAATCCCAAATTCCTGTTCTTCCAGAGAACCCAACTATCAAATTGAACTGGCATTATGGAAGGTAAATAGACCAAAGAAAAATCTTAAATGCATTCTATCCAATATCCTCACATTACACATTAGAAGACTAACTCAAAGAGGACCAAGACTTTAGTGGAATAATTTTCATTTTGTGTTTACCTTAGATGCTACTATGCAAATGGGAAATTCTGCTTGTGCACCTTTCAGAATTTAGAGAATCAAGTGAAATATACCCAACTAACAGAAGCCTGGTGCATTGGTGATCTATTACTGCATAATGAAATCTGGATATTTAATGGCTTAAAACAGTAATAATGTATTGTTCTTCATAATCCTGTGAGTTAACTGGGCAGTTCTGCTCATTTCATCTCAGCCTACTCAGGGGGCGCAGTCAGCTTCTGGCTTGGCTGGGGCCAGATGCTCTAAAACGGCCGCACTCCCATGCGTGGGGCTTCAGCCAGGATGGCTGGAGCAGCTCTGACATTTAGGACTCTCTCGCCATGAAGTCTTTCATCTGGGCTTTTAACACGATGCTGGAAGTATTCCAAGAGGACAAAAGTAGAAGTTACAAGGTCTCTAGAAACAGAGGCTCAGAAGTCTTCTGTTATGTCACTTCTGCTGCTTTCTGCAGGTCAAAGTAAGTCCAAGGACTGGCCCAATTCAAACGGCAGGGAAGAAGACCCCACTTCTTCATAGGAGTTGTTGCAAAGAGTCTGTGGGCATAAATAATCTACCATACCCAGACAAAACAGAGGAGTCAGCAGGTTAAATGAGAGGCAAATTGGATTTCTTTTGTTTTCAACAGAATATATCCTTATGGACAAAGGTGCCTGCCACTCGAGGTCACTATTTATGCTTTCAGATCATTCATGATTTTGAATCCTAACAAATAGAAACCTCACCAACGCTATGTTTCTGTACAATGTCGATATCATAACTGGCACTCACTGAACCCATAACCATAATAATGGGAACAGAAGTAGGCACAGGCATGTTTCACAGGAACTAAATTAGATTTGGTCAGTTTATGTGGTAAGTGCATATTCTTAACTACTATAAAACGTCATGACCTTCTCAGCTGAGGAAAGCAATTCTTTAAAAAAAAAAAAAAATTGGATCCATTAACTCCCATGGTAGCTTCATTCTTTGCATGTACTCTTTTGCACAGAGAATCATCATATAAGAACACAAAGGAAACCAAAAGTTACTGCTTTCTGGCAAGACTAAGGCATCCGAGGCTGGTAGTGTCTATGCAAACTTTGTGAAGCAATTCAGCTAATCAGAACATGGAGCGAATGAAGTCAGAGTTTTGATCCTCAGACAGGCCAATTAATTTCAGGGAGAGAAACACCTCTTTTTTATATAAGGATCATCTTGATCACTCCTCACCCTACTGAATTCTTTCTTAATCTCAGTGGAAATGAACTCTATTATTCAATAAAATGCATTTTTTAAGGCCACATATTCTGATAGATGCTACAGGGCTGCAAAAATGAGAACTATGTCATTTTATCCTTCCAGGATTTTTAAGATTGGTAAAGGGACAAAAATATGACTATTCAAGCAATTAATTTACAATGTATAAAATGAGAAAGTACTGGAAAGGAGGGACATATTACAATCCAAGTTCGAAGGAGGAAGATATTAAATTAGGGGATCTAAAAAGTGTACAAAGGGGTGATATTTGCCCTCTACCTTTACATGGAGGGCAAGATTTTTCCAGGACAGATGTAGAGGAAGGCATCCTAGATAGAAGGGAGAGGGAAGACCAGTGAGTACGTACTCATTGAACAAAAATTGATCCAGGTTTGTGAGAATGTAGGATCTAAAAAGAGAAAGTTCATGAGAAACAAGAGTATAAATGTAGCTCAGAGCCTGATTAAACAGAACTGACCTTGCTTTAGAAGGTATCAGGGAGCTAGTGACATGAAATAACCAGAGGGGTATTTTTAGGGAGATTCTTCTGGCAGCAATGAACGTGGTTGATCACAGAGGAGATGAGTGGTTAGGAGAGAGGTTAGGAATCCACTGCAATGAACTACATGAGAACCCTGGCCAGAACCATGGGGGGGAAAGTCAAGAGCACAGTTTACACTGGTAAGGACCTGTGTGGTGTACTTTCCTCAGAGAAAGGAGTGAAGTAAGGAAGAAATATAAACCTTACATACATGTTGGAAACGAGGAGGAGAAAATGTGAGGAGAACATGGATAGCCTCACTATCTTCAGGTATCAAGACTCTAGCTTCTAGAGAATAATGATCTACTTTGATGGAGCCCCTGGAGAGTCTGGGGACTTCACCCTGATCGGTGCCCTGGGCCCACAACAAGGAAGGAGGAAAAATGCAAACGGCCGGAAGACAGCATCTGAGCTAAGACACACAACTTTGTTGGGAGGATCTAGTCTGCAGGACGTGGCAGATTTCTCCAGCCATACGCAGTCCTCTTGGAAGGTGAAAGTAATTGGCCAATGGAAATGATCCAGGATGAATCGAGTGAAGGAGGTGAGGGGATCTAGGTTTTTGCTGAGTCCATTTCTAAAAATTCTCGTTCTGTGGTTCTGGCTGAGAAAGGCGACAAGGGAAGCCAAACTGGGAGGGGTGGATGGACAAGGGCAGGGGGGTGGAAGTACTCTGGGGCCTGGGCAGGAAACAAAGACCAGGGGATGGGGAGCTGGGAGGATGAAGGTGGCTGTGGAGCTACTCGAGTTCCATGGCAACGCATGGCCTCTCTTGAGGGGGCAGGCGGCACCCCAGCCTCCTCATTCTCTTCGGACAAACCTCAAAAACAATGTGATCTCTGGATAACGAGGAGAAGACCTCACCTACCACTAGGAAGGCTGCCGCATTCATGAACCTTTTGGGTACTGAATGAGATGATCTTTGCATTTTGCATTAGCATTTTATGATTTTGTACCTTGGTCTATAGTAATTCTCATTCTCTGACCTCTTACTAATTTGCAATTAATTTCAAACAGATGAACAACTACAGAGAATAACAAAACAGAATATAACAAACATCCATATGCCTACCATTAATCTAATCATAATATTTTGTCATAATCTCTTTAGTTCTACTTTTAAAGAAACATATAAAGAAATATAGTAAGCCTTTTGTGTGTCCTTTCTTGATCCCATCCTTTTCCTCTAATTCTAAAAACAGTAACTGTCCTGAATTTAGTTTTTATTGTTCCCATGCCTGTTTTACATCTTCAATAAACCTGTATGCATCCATAGCTTATTATTTTAAAATGTCTTATTTTTTGTACTCTATATAAAGAGTTCATTCATTTTAACAGCTCTAAATGTATGAATATATAATTTATTCATTTTATGCGATATTAATGAGCACTTAGATCTCTTGCAATTTTATACTAATACAAAAAAAAAGTGTTGCGAAGAAATTTCAGGAGACTGGGTGGCAACCCTATCTGAACATTACAATTGTCTAGAGAGTTTTTTAAAAACTCCAGATGCCCTATTCTTGGGCTAGGCATGCCTTTCTGTTTTACATCGTTACAGACCTCCAAGATGACAATATTTATAAGGTGCATTGGAGTAAAGAGAAAAGGTTACTTATAGATAATCAAAGGGGACAAGCCACTTCTGCCTTACCAAGCACACCCAGACACCCCAAGGGCTCAGAAGAATCAAATCTCAACAGAATGAAAGCATTTCCCAATTTCCAGCACGACGATGTGCAGGTAACACTGGCTCGGTTAGTTCTGTTCTGGAGCCGGGATTCTCAAATCTGGCTGCGCATTAGAATCTACAGGGGAGCTTTAAAAAATATGGCTATGCCCAGGCTGTACCCCAAATCAATTAGATTAGAATATCCAGCAGTAAGATCACATCAGTGCTTTTGAAATATCCCAGATGATTTCAACATGCAGCTCAGGTTGAGAATCATGTTGATTAGTGTCTCCCAAACTCCCCCGATTCTGAGAATCACCGGAAGCGCTTGTGACTAATGCATTTCCCCAGGCCCCAAATGTTTTAGTGGCTGGTCTGGGACGCTGTATACACCTAGAAGCGAATTGCTCTGTCTCAGCTGAACAGTGGTGGGAAGTGGTGGCTCTACTCCAGCGCCACTTGGAAGCCCCTAGTCATTGGAGCAATCAATCCAAGCAATGAATGTTGTCTTTCCACATAACTCCCATGTCTGAGTGGCCATTCTGACCTATTTACTGCAGTGGTCGGACAGGCTGGAATTGGAAAAATCAGTTCAGATCCTTCAGAAAAGGCTCCTATGGGGGTGGGGGGTTGTCTCAGTAGCCTTCTGAAGGGCTTCGTATAGTAGCTATTGTGGGGGTTGTCACACCACTCCACGTACATGTCTCATATCATCCATCATGCCAGAAAAAAACCTTTGAGATTCCAGCCACAGAACTCTTTCTTACCTTTGTGGAACACTGGTGCAGAGAACAGGTGCTGGAACCAGACTGCTCGGGGAAACCCTAGCTTCACTAGCAACAGCGTATGCAACCTTGGGCCACACACTTAATCTAACCACACCTTGGTTCCTCCATTTGTAAAAATAGTTCCTGCCTTCATGTTGTTATGAAGATTAACTAGATAAATAATTACAAATGTCTACAATTTATGTATTTGAAAAAGATGTTTTAAAATTATTACTATTACCACTTTACATTTCCCAGTTATGCCTTCATTCAGGTATTCTGGCAAGTTTATCATCTAGCTTTCTTCCCATCTTCCTGCCCAAATTCCTTTATTTACATAGATTATAGCAAAGGAAAAATAGAGTGGTAAAAATACCAAAGTATTAAACTTTTTATCAGATAACAGATTCTGCATGTTTCCCAAAATATATTAAGTACCACTCTCTCCTTTTTCGCCACCATTATCAATATATAATGGTGAGAGATATTAGTTTAAAAACACTACCTTGATTGTATCTACTTTAGTTTAATTCTTTGTGTTATTCTGATTCAATTTTTTTCAAGGATCTCTAGGTCTTGGTATCTCATAAGCCACTTTAATAACTTGTTGTAGAGTTAAAATAACTCTTTTGGGCAGGAAATTCTTTTTCACGTCAAAGTTTATTTGGTCATGCTGAACTTTTAAGCCCATTTTCTCTAGATTTGGCTTTTGTGCCCATTTAAAAAAATGGGACTTGTGATAACAATTATTACTCAGTATTTATTGTAGAAAGAACTTCAAATCTTTAAAACATTACACTAGAATATCACAATATGTTTCCTTTTGAGTTAAATTTCATATATAAGAGGCACTCTTAAAGAAATACTAAAGGAAATGTTATTTGAGATAATTTTAACCATAAAATGGCCCCTACCATAGACCCTTTGGTCAGGATTCTGGTAACATGTATATAAATTCTGACCCTAATGTTAATATAAACATATTACACACATACTAGTAATTAAGATAATTTCAAAGGCCACTGTCTAGAAGGATGAATGAACAGCCAATATGGCAGATATAAAAATATTGTCAAATTATAAAATTTGCTCATTTGTGATTTTTAACGATATTCAGTGCTTTGTCTTGTCCCTGAGAAGCAGCTGGTCATCTGAAACCATCTGCTCTTTTGTGCTGGATAGAAAGACGTCAAGGTGTTTCAAAGTCATCACTGCAGAAGCAAACATATTTGAGATTCAGGAAATTGACAGAAAGGTATCCTGAAAATATATCTCAAGCATTTTTATTTTCAAACGACTACTTCATATTACAAAGCCAAGTGTAGTTACTGATATATCGAGAATAATTAATGAGAAATTCCCTCTGTAGGCTGTGAAGAATTTAGGTCATTTCAGGGATGGGATAATGTCTATGTTAATTCAGCAAATCCCACAGGGTCCATCCAGGTCAGAGATTTATCTACTGCAGGGAAGAAAACTATAATTTTAACTAATGGTTGAAGATGATGATTGTGGTAACTACAATGATGGAATGTCTTTTAATTATGTTAATTCACAAAAAAGTGATTATCATTTGTAAAATGTTAGGTGGAAAAAGTAGATCCAATGGCTATGGAAACAGTTTGAAAAAAATCTACGAGAGTGACTCAAAATCTGTATCAGTACTTTCCTTGTAGGAGCTAAGTTTGCACCCGGGGTAAATAGTTATATATATACATGTATGTAATTGTTATTTTATATAGTTTTTGTACATACGCTAATTTTTGTGTATATTCTTTGGGTATCATCCTCGATGCTTTCTCTTTACCTCAATTACAATGACTTTCTCCTATTGCACACCGAGTCTAGTTGATTTTTTTTACTCCTGAGTACACCTAAAATCCAACCACTTCTATCCATTCCACTGCCAATATGCTGGTCAGCAACCATCATCTGTTCTACTTACTTACCCCAACCGCTTTATTCCATAGCTACAGAGTAGTCAGAATGATCATTTGAAAATAGGAGTATGCCTCTTCCCTACTTAAAGCTATTCAGTGGTTTCCTAAGTCAGATAAAATTAAATGATTCTGTCAGATAAAGTTAAATTAAAATATCTTCAAGATCCCGCATAAGCTGACCCTACCTAAACCAACAGACTAATCTCTAACAAAGGTCATGAATAGTGTTAGTAGGTGGGAGAGGCATTGCTATTTATCCAACCCTTGTCAATTTGCCACTTCTTCCTTACTACCAGAACCCCAATTTTGTTAGGATTGGCAATTTCCCTAGTTTTCCTTGTAGTTAGAGTTGGCCACCAGATTTCAGTCAATGAGATGTAAGTGGATGTATATGCTGAGGGACTTTCTTCAAGTGTCCAACTGACTATC
Organism: Rhinolophus sinicus; assembly: GCF_057876585.1. Taxonomy (NCBI): domain Eukaryota; kingdom Metazoa; phylum Chordata; class Mammalia; order Chiroptera; family Rhinolophidae; genus Rhinolophus; species Rhinolophus sinicus. The sequence continues at coordinate 117,287,204 of NC_142515.1, read as the reverse complement.
ACCTACTCAAAGACGCTTTCCCTAAATACCCTTTATAAAATTAAATTCTCTCCTGTTAATTTCTGTCTCAAAACCCCATTTCTTCACAGCACTGGCTGCAATTTGGAATTATATTATGAATGTGTTGGTTGGTTTGTGTCTCTTTGACTCCTCTGCAAGTTCTGTGAGAGTAATGGATTTACAGCTGTATACTGTCCCCTCTCACAGTAATAAGCAAATATCAGTGGACAAGATAAATATTAGTGGACAAGAGAATTAATAAAATAATAAATTTCATTTGCAAGTATTTACCTACATTATAAACTGTACTATAAATCCATTATGTCAACAGACATTTGTCTCATTTTATTTTGTTTAAAGTATCGTGCTTGGTGATGTGGGAAATATAACAGTAAACACAACATGCCCGTAAGACATGCACAGACGAGTGCAGAAGAAAAACATGTATACAGATAACCATAGAGGGTAGCAGGTAATATAAACATGGAACGGATGCTATGGGATTTCCGGAGTGAGAGAAATCCCTAATGACTAGAGTGTTAGGAAGGTATCCTGGGAGACTAAGTTGACCATGAAGTTGAGTGTTATTTCAATAAAGATAGAAGATGAGGGTGAGTGGATGAGAACAAAAGCAGCTCAAAGGCACTTCCCAAAAGTGCAGGTTGATGAGGAACAAAGAGTAGTCCACCAAAAAACAAACAAACAAACGAGCAAACAAAAGATGCAAAGCAAACATACCGTTCCTATTTGTCTGCTTCATATAACGCTTTACTTGAGGCAGCACCTGGGGAGGACCCAGTTTGGTCTTAGGAATAAGAGTAACTGCTTGAATAAGGCTGATTGAAGTAAACACACCCTAGAGGTGGAAAAGAGAGAAATGCGGGAAACAGGATACAGTGCCCTGCACAAATTCTATCAAAATCTTCACTGGGAATTGGGGTTATGTGAGAGGTTGGAGTAGCTAACACAAAAATTATACAAGTCCAAATTGGGAATCAGAAAAGACAGAGAAGAAAGAAATCAGTTAAAAGGATAAGAACACAGATGATCAGACATTTAACAGAAAGGTAAAAGAAGAAAAATGAAGAAAGTATAGCTTTAGGATCAATTTTAGTTACCTGTGAGAGAGTCTGATATTATACACATAAAGACACACACACACGTGCGTTTGTGACAAATTTTCAAATCATTACAAAAATATTTTGCAGTGAATTGTCTACTTCATGTGTATGTATCAATTTAAGAAACTCCAATGGTTGCTCCTCTAATTTTTTCATGTAATTAACATAAATAGAAGGAATTGATGTGATATGCATGTGTATATACGGAAAGATCTAAGGGTATATTATATGTAATTACATGGAGCTATATTATTTTATATGTATATATTCATACACAGACACTCATATATTTCAAAATGCACTATATGTCTCAGAGACTACTCTTGTGTATTTGACCCTCACAGTGCCTCTGAGGGATAAATAATATTATTCTGCTGCAGATTTTATAGATATGGAGGTAAATGTAAAGAGATGACATAACTTGCCTAAAGAAATAGAGTCAGTTAGTGCTCAACACGAAGCAGAACCAGGATTTCAAAACTCATTGAGTCTGGGGTTCTTCCTATTACATTCAGAAAAGCACGATGACATGTTGTCTTGCAGAGGGTGGAAGAATGATTAAGGTCGTGTCTCATATATAATGCCGCCCTAGATTTATACATCACATTTCTTCCAAAGGCTTTTCAGATATTATCTCATTTGTCTTCCAGCAGCACTGAAAGATAAGCAGGGGCAGGTGGGTTCATCTGCATTCTCCAAGATGGATTATCTTAGGGAGGGAAGGGTGAAATCACAGTGAACTGCTGAGCTCTGCAACAATCAGACTGGAATCCTAGTGGCTGTTTCCCTCCCAGCCTCTGTCTACGGACCTGGGTAACAGAATCCCCTGAGTGAAAGGGCATGGGGGAGTGTGAGGTTGGGGAGATTCCAAAACAGGGATATAGTTCTGTCATGTCACTGTTCTTCTTTCCAATATCTCTCTGCCTTGTGCTTCTGCTCACCTGAAATATGGAAGGACTGGTAACAGGATCTTAAATGGCACTTTTTCTGTTGCTCCAAATTGATGATTAATGCAAAGAATGGAAAGAATGTAAATGCCCCATATTCTAAAGAGAACTGCAAACAATAAGGGCTCCTCATCTTCAGAGCTTCCTAAGGAAGCTGAAGTAACCCTAGTATCCCCAAACATTAGTCTCTTGACTTCTCTAACCTGTCTATTAAAAATAATGGGAAAAGAGAGAGGAAAGCAGTCATTGAGAACCAAAGATTCTTGGCCTAATGGGAAGTAAAATCTCCCCCTGTGAAACAAGCTAAATAAAGGGATCCGAGAGAACCCTTAATAGAAATTGGGATTCCGGTGCCCCACTGGTTTCCCTTAGTGCAGAGTATTCCTGATCTTCGCTGTATCTATCTAAGTAAAGGGCACTGACAACAACAGAAGGCAGAGGGAGGTGATTACAGTTTTGCAGCTTGTACTTCCAGTATGTGGTTGCCATCATCAGGTGGGCATCTTGAAAGACAACTGGACTGGAACCACCTTACCAGCACCCCACTAAAAGAACTGCTAGCCGGGAGAGGGGCCTCAGGTAGCAAGAGGCTGCAGGGTACCTGGCGAGGATCAGGTTCAGGAGATTGTGTAGCAGGGAACCCTCCCATGAATTCATGCATGCCGCCCTGAGAGAGCCAGCGCTGCAACAGCCTGGGGAGCAGCCATAATCAACAAAAAGGAAATTCCAACAGCTCCAGTCAGGTAAGAGACAACTGTTCGTTTGCCTTTTTCTTCTTATCTCAGCACAGAAGGAAAAGTGAGAGGAAAAATGCCGGCCAACCAATCCTCCTCTGGGCTCCCAGTTGAAGAACCGGTCAGAGATTAGACTAGGAACCCAGAATGATTAGAACCCCCTACCCTGTCCCTGATGTTGGAAGGGGAAGTTTTGTAAAAGAAATGAGATTAGCATTCTCAACTGGCCGGAATCAGAGGAATGGGAAATGACTTGAGAGAGATGGTATTCGCCTAGGATGTCCTTAGGGATCTGCTACCCATCTGGGAAGAGGAATCTGACATAACAAAATAGGGGACCAAAGACTGGTGAAAAATAAAACCATTTCATGTTTGTTCTCCACTGAGTTCAGCCTTCTCAATAAACTAGACACACGCAGATGCAAAACTCAACTGAGACCATGGAGGCTTTAGCAATGAAAGAAGAACATTCTTTATGCTTCTCTACGGAGATGATTTACTAGAATAAAAACACTCCATAAGTAACAGGCGGAAGGGGAAGTACAAAGAAGGGAACCTTCACAACCCACTCTCTCAGCACAACCTGCAGTTTTCCGATTCCTACGTTTACAGTCAGACATGAGCGGTGCACAGTGAAGAATCTAAAAAGGTTTACACTACAAGGAACATTTACTTCAGACACGTGGCTACATCAATTAGATATGATGAGTATTCACAACATTACTCATTTCACACAACAGCTCATTATAATGCACTTGCCTTGCAAAAGGAGGCAAGATTCCGTGAGGCATAAAACCACAAAGCATGCATCACTATATTTTTAAAAAATATTAATTTTTTACAGTAGTTTTCTTCTCCAAATTACTAATACTGGTCAAAATAATCAATTATTTTCCCACTTACTCAGGGTCACCTCCATTTGAACTTGCATCCTGATTATAGAAATTGATTCTACAATTACCTTAATTCAATCATCATTTAAAAAAGTGTTTTCCCACATTATAAAACGACAACCATAATTTTGCCATAAAATATTAAAGAATAACTGGCTCTAATATATTAGAGACAGCTATTTTTTTAAATGTAAAAGGCTCATTAAGTTTCTGCATGACAATTAGGTCAATCACATGAAAAAGGAGAAATAAAATGCAAGATGATTATATAAATGACTGTTTTCAAGTTATGTAGGAAAACTGTCCCTCAATCTATGTGCAGCTCAGCATTTTTATGGTGCCTGATGCAATACAAATAAGATAATTTCATGTGAATTCAATTCACAACTGAACAAAGATTTTCTTAATGCATCCTATGAGGGACATAATGTGGCGAGGGTTGATGTAGACTGAGAAACGCAAAGACACATAAGACATAGTGAAGGAGGAGAAAAGAGTGGAACAGATATAAATGTCCTAAAATTCGAAGGGATCACCAACAGCAAAATGCCAGGTAATGAACCATATTCTTCCTGACTAAAGCAAGTCGTATTTGCTGTATCAGTCAGGGCCTAATAAGAAACAGATGGCACCCTCAGAATGATTTACCTGAGGAGGATTAAAGAAGCGGACCACTTACAGAGGCGTAGGAGGTTCAAGAGACACCAGAAGGGCCCCAGGAAGCATCCGGGTGTGTAGCTACAGCAGCTGCTCCTCCCCAGCACTAGTGGGAAGGGATAAGGGTCCACATTTACTGGGGACCTGCTAAGAGATGGAGCCAGAAGTAGTGGCTGCAGGGCTAGAGGGGAACTGTGGCAAGAGAGAAAACAAGCAATTCCAGGACCTAAGCAAGTGTTACAAGTGGGAATGGGGGCTGCAAATGTCAGATTTCTCTCTCCTCCCGTGCTCTGATCTCTGGCAGGACCTCAAACTGGCTAGACACCGTGGAAACCTGAAAGCAGGCCAGTGCAGGAAGGTGGAGGGGGGAGAAGAATGGCTGTGGGGTGGGGAAGGCAGAGGTGGGACAAACCAAGGAACCAGCTTATTTGTCAATATGGAATTTAAGACATAGTAAACGAGACCATTCTTAGTCGACAGTTTGAGGTTTCAAAAAGCTGCTTTGACAATGAAATGAGGTACAATATAGAAAACTTACAGATTTCAAAGAATGTATTAAAACACTGCAGTCCTGCAAATATGTGACATCCCGACACTGAAAGTCCACATCACAACTCATAAATTAAAAAAATAAATGACCGACAATGTAAACTTCCTTTTTTCTGCTGCTTGGAACAGGATACATAGATCTAAACTTCTTTGGTACAACAGGCACGTTGTCACATTTAACTGACAAATCATTCTACATACTTGAGGTTGATTCCGGAAACATATAGAAGGAAATTTAGAGCGCTAGAAAATGTAACGTATAATTCTGATTAAATGAAATATTTTTGTTAAGGACAAGTGATGGTGAAGTGTACCTAGGATTAGGGAAATGAGAGTGAATCTTGAGAGCTGCACCTCTGAGGCACGGAGGGATTCACTTCCAACATTGTACATCCCATAGCGCTGTTCAAGGAAGATTTGGTGGAGAGGATGAAATGTTAAGAGCTATTTAATTGAAGACCTGGAAGAATTTCTTGATATTAACACTTGCCCATGAACAGATCTTTCTCAATAACTCTTGGCTTTTGTGATACCACTGAATTCCGGGAGCTGATATCCATCGTTCCCTTCACTACTCAGCTCCTTGCTCTCCTCGTTTCTCAAGACTCCATTCAAGAGAGGGATTGCGTTTTTAATTGTAAAGGGAAAATTGTGAAGGCTTTTGCTAATGGGGAATGAGCAAGACGGTGGTTCCTCTCATGAATGAGCCATGATAATAAAGGCTAAATACAGGGCTCCCCTCTGAGTAAACTAAATGCATCTCTATCTCACAGAAACAAGGAACAAAAGCGATCCTCCCAGGATTCTTGGGAGGATCCTGTCATGCTGGCCGCTTGACTGTATCAATTTATTTCATGAGACTTGATTCTCTGGGGACAATGTGTATATGCTGCAGAATATAAAAGAGGCAGAAAAAGAATTACTCTGACACCTTAGTATTGGTTACAATTATTAGCTCTTAATTGTAATCCGGGTATATGAAAATAAGACAAATGTCTATCTTTTAGGTGATTCAATCTAAACAGAAACCATCCTAGAAACACGAAGTTCAAATATTAACTGGACAGTTATGTTGGACGGAGGTCTTCATACCTAACAAGGCCTACTAATCAGTTCGGCACAATTTCATAAAGAGCTATGAATAAACCAACAATTTGCAATGGCAATAGATACTACAGAAACACATGTAGAAACAAAAAGAATGGTCACAGGGACCATTTAGAAGGTTGGAAATAAAAAAGACCTCTTTTGTGGATTTGTCACATAAATACTGTCCTCAACCCTTGCAGCATCCCAGTGCCGTAGGCGGCTGTCATTTAAAACCATGTTATCAGAAAAGTACTGATGGATGACTACCTTGAGTTCCTAATTCAGAGAAATACAGGGTATGGATGCAGCAAATGTGAATTAAACTAAACAAACAAACAAACAAACAAACAGAAACTTTGGAACAATCCTTAAACCAGCAATATACTTGTGAATTAAACCAGCAATATAGTTGTTAACACAAGGATTCATATATTTATGTTTTCTCTCAGGGAATACAGATTGGACAACAAATAACCCTCCTCAAGCAACCTTTTCTTCTGAATACCTGTGAGGAAATTCCGTTTGCACCATGCTTTTGCCAAGGTCCCTGGTTTTGGCTTCAATAAATACTATTCATTTGTTCTTGTATCACCAGAACCGAAGAGGTGACATGATGTTTCAGGTCATAAAACAGAATTATCTACATTTGGAATGCTTCTAACTTGATTCTCTAGGATGAATGTCCTATATCTATTTATTGATTAACATTTCAGATTAGTTTGTTTATCTACACGTATATACAATATGCACATATGCAGTTATTAGACGTCTAATTTGACTTCATTACATCCTTTTCTCCCACTAGTTATTTCCATCTCCATCTATAACTCAGAGCTCAATAGCTCTTAGATAGTTAATAACTACATGCCTTTTCCTACCTTTATTCAAGTACGTTAAAGATGAAAGAGTGAATTTTCTTTAGGACACAACTTCCTGGAACTTCCCCTATTTCTCTAACTCATCCTTTACGTACAGAAATTGTGAAATGTTGATTAGCAGTAACAAAAACAATGACATGGGTGGAAGCCTGTATGCCAGAAACTCTGCTATGGGCTCAGCAGGACAGATTTAATACACCTAACCTATGAGGAGGCTTCTACTCCTGTCTCCACGTCACAGAAGAAGAAACTGAAGCTTTAGTGATGTTAATGACCTTGCTAAAGGTCACATGGTTAGTAACTAGCAGTGCCAGAATGCAAACTCAGATCTGCTTGTCACCAGGGTTTGTGTTCTTAATCTTATGCTCTACTGTCCCCTATGAATGAATAAATAACAAACATCACTTAGTCACACTAGAGATGCTCGACTGAAAGTTTGAGAATTTGTGCCAGGTTCATGGCTCTGTCAGTACAATAGGATTAGAGATTTACTCTTGTAATGCAATTGTATACAGTTTATGCATTTGGCTACATCCCAGTGTGCTCTCTGGGCAGGGGAGGGGTATCCTTATGGATTTAATCTTGGGTTAATGACAGTAAACCAGAGCAACGGGAAACAGAGAGATTGAAATACTGCATGTTAGTCCTGTCGAATGAATAAAGGAGAAGCCTAACACTCACCCAGTATATCTCCTGTCCCTCTCTATCAAAATACCCAAACATACAAAAGATCACCACTGTCTGAAGTAACCCTTTTACTTAGCCATGCTGCCTTTGCAACCACACAAGCTCTCCAAAACCAAAGTCAAGTACAAATAAAAAATATCCCATTAAAACAAAGATAACTGTCCTTGCTTCTGGAATTAAAACAGCTAATTCGTTTCTCATACATCTTCCAACTAACACTGTAAAGTCATACTTATAATAACAAATTATTTGATATCAAGCGATGATTCTCCTCTGTATCTCTAATTCCAAACACTGAGATCAATTCTGGTATTTTCAACAGTATCATTATCGACTTAAATTCAATGTCTTCAAACCCCCCCAATTTCTTTCTTTCCTAATATCTAACATTTTAGATAATGACATCCCTATTCCTCCAGTCATGAAATATTAGTAATTAATGTCTTTTTCTTTTATGTTCTGTATAACTGATGCCTATATAGCATGTAACCGTTTACTAAAACAAAGTTGTGCGTATTCATTTATTTGTTCATTCCAAAACCACATAATCTAAGAGACACTGAGGCTACAGAGTGGAAAATATACTACTTATAATTCAAAAGCATAGGTATGATAAAAAAAATACAGTGAATGTTCAAATTAAAAAAAATTATTACAGTAAAATACACGTTGCCATTAATCCCCCTCAGAATATTCCCCATTGCTTCAAACACACTTATCCCTTCATTGTTGCCACTTTCTGAAGCAGTTCTGGAAGTCCTCTTTTGTGAGTGTCTTTACTTGTGCTGTCGTGGCTGCCTCGAGGTCCTTAGTTAATTCATAACGTTTTCCTTTCATGGTTATTTTGACTTTGGGGAAGAGACAGAAGTTGCACAGTGCCAGATTCAGTGAATGAGGTATATGAGGATACACCATAATGTTTTTATTTGACAGAAATCACCATACCAGAAACAATGTGTGACATGGAGCCCTTCCCGTTATGATTAGAAAATATGGTGACTGCTGCTGCCGGGTGCCAACCAGCGGAAAGGCAGGGATCTTCAATATGGGAAGTGGTGCATCAAACCTTAGTAATAGTGTGTGACAAGTTTCAACTTGTTCGGTGCAATTAGTCAGATGTAAGCTATGGTTGAGGGAAGGTGTGTTTTAAACTGTGCCATAAATCATCCTCCTTCATGACAATGCTCCATGTTACACATCACTTCTGGTATAAGGCAATTTCTGTCAAATAAAAACATTATAGTGTATCCTCATCCACCCTATTCACCGGATCTGGCACCATGTGACTTCTTGCTCTTCCCCAAAGTCAAAATGATTCAGGACATCAAAGCAGCCATGACAGCACAACTAGAGACACTCACAAAAGAGGACTTCATTCTGATTCTTCCCAAGAGATAGCAAAACTGCTGAGAACCTCACCTTATATCCTAAGAAGGAGGGCTTCTTCCTCCAATGTTTCCAGGAAAAACAAAATCCTGGTGAATCACATAATGTCTCCTTGGCCTGGCTTAGGCGCATGTAGGACACTTACAGTAGAACAAGTTGATGTGCTACTAGTAACAGACATACTGATTACTTAGACAATATTGGAGTTTATGTTCATGCTGTCATTTATATCTCCCTTTACAAATGAGAAGACTTGATACACAGGGTTAAATGTTCAAGGTCTCTGACAGCCAATATTCAAACCCAAATCTGTTTATCCCCAATGTCCATGTTCCAAATATTAAAAAAAAATGCTTTCATTATAGTCAATTATCAGCTTGGGACAATGTCCAGCAGCGTGCTTTGAAAAATCACCCACTGTCATGAAGCACACTAACCACTACCCAATGAGTCTCCATGGATTTTGTCGAGAGTTATAAATTCATTTAGATGTTCTTAAAAGTAAATCACCCCAGTAAAAGTAGTTCAGGCCAAATAGATTCCCCAAGTCTAATATCTACATAATATAATATGATGCATTAAGAAAAAGGAAATTTTAAATAATATAATGAATACAGGAAACATCACCTGGACTTGGTTCCTCAATGAAAAAGTGTAGAGAGGTTTGGAAGGTATTTCTGTCGTGGGCAGATTTCCCCTCTCATGTCTTTATTTTGTTTCCAGTCTGACTTCTGACAGTTGGTAAGAATGTGTGCCTCTGACTGAAGCACCTGATACATTCATCAGGACAAAAAATAAGGTTGATGACATCCTTTCCATTCTATCATCAGCAAGAGTGTTTCTTCTCCCAGAAGGAGTATTACCACCGTCTTCGGGTACTGGAAGTGAATACCCAAGTAGCTTTACTACACTGACTCCTGCTGCCTTGATGTCACCACAAATAATGTCTCACATGACGGCTTGGGTAGATTTTACTTCAGTCTGGGCCCTGAACCAAGGACTTATCCTCTGTATCTGCCTACAAATAAATAAATACATACAAGGGCACGCAGTGCACTTCTCTTCTGGACTTGAAATATAGAGGGTTTTAAACAGAACCATTTCTTTTCTTTGCCAACACAGGGATCAGTCTCCAATAGCTGCCGGCTCTAACAATTACTATTTTGAAAATCAGACTCTGTGTTATGCAGCATAGTGGAAAGAGCTCTGATTGAAGAGCCAAGACCTGTATGTGTCATAAATTCTATTTTCGCATCTATATTGAATAAATTGGTGCCCTTTCATAAAGCAGAAAGTGTTTGAAAAGATGAATACAGTAACAACATTTGACCTTTGAAGGTTCTGAAAACCCAAGATCATAAATCTCAAATACTTAGAGAAAAATATGTCTTAGTGAAATTGTTAGAATTGCTCCTTTTGCGGCCTAAAATATACAAAGTAAAAGCACCCTTGTGGTAAAGTATAATAGGTAATAAGTGTTATTTATGATCATTTAAAATGTACTGATTAAGAAGAGCACAGACTCATAGACTCCTGGTTCACACCTAAGCACTTCCACTTAAGGGTTTTTAACTTCCCCGTGCCTCAGTTTTCTCATCTGGAAAATGGAGGTGATACTAATAGCATCTATCTCTTAGTCTTTTGTGAAGATTAAATGAACAGATGTGTAAAGCCTAGCGAATAGTATGTGATGCAGAGCAGTGCTGTTAAGGAATTACTGTTATTATGATAAGGATGCTGATGATTATCATACTCAAAATATAAATAAGACATATTTAAACATAAACATGTAAGGTAAAGAGTCATTTAGGGAACACCATCTTTTATCATATTGACAGTTGGGAGTCTTTCTGCAGTCATTATTAAAACAAACAAAAAAATAAAATAAAACAAAACTTTTCTAAAGTTCATTATGGTATAAATATATAAATATTAGCACCGTCACAGTAATAGTAAGACCAGCATCCATTGCGGCTAGCATCACTGAGCAGCTGTTATCCATCAGGCTTATACTACAAGATTGACAACCACCACCTAATTGCATCCTTAAAACCGCCGTATGTAATATTTTCTTTTATTATCACTGTTTTATGGCTGAATGAACTGAGGCCCAGAAAGATTAAGTCATCAGCCCACGCTTACAGAATTAGTAAGTGTTGGAACCTGGAAATAAACCCTGGTTCTGATGGCCACGGCTCATAATCTGAAGCATAATTTCAGAGACTATTGTTCTAAACAAAGATGCGTTTTTCATTCTAATATTTTTCCTTATAACTTTTTTGAATGATCTGGATTTCTTAGTAAAAATCACTTGGGTAAGTATTTTGGAAGATGTAGAATACAGAAGATTCCTTTCTCCCCCTCAAAAAAGGGGGGGGGTGCAGCTTTCTATCCTGCATTATTTTTGAGATGGTATGAGGAAAGCATAAGCCATAACTGAATATAATTTCATATATATTCTTGCTCTCATTCTTCCACATGATTTCCTTTTATCTTATTAATTTATTTGTTTTTATTTCATCTTGAATTCCTGGGTCTCGTCAAACTAGCTAAAATAATATTTTACTGATATAGTAATAAATATTAAGAAATGATTAGACAACACTCATGTTCTTTGAGGAAGTCATATTCCTGGTGATCTTCACATAACAGAATTTCTTTCCCATCACAAGCTCCAAACACATAAAAATAATTATCGATTCCACTTGCTACCCAAGTCAGAGAGGTTCAAGCCAAGATTTCATTTTTCATTGGTAAACTAATCCATGGAAGAGACTATAACATAAGTATTGTTGCAGAAGACATTTTATAATTTAAAAAGTAATAAATCAGGAATTTCTAGAAAAGGCAAGACCAGTTACCAAGAATTCTCCAGCTCTCTGTTCTGGAACCTATACTACCCACTACCCCAGAGTTCCTGGGGACTTTAGGTGGCCTAGATCTTCTCTACAAACATGTTCAAACTTACCCTAAACTAAAACACCTCTCTGTATACTCACCCACACTCTTCCTTGTTTTTGCTACCCAGTATCTCAGCACTCATGTATTCCTCAACCCCTTGGATTTTAGCTTTCTGTAAGCACTTATTTTTTGAAAGGCTAGTGACCTCGTAGTCATGAAATCCAGTAATCTTTTCTCATCTTCCCTGATATCTCTGTGGGACTTGGCAGCACTACTTGTCTCTCTATCTTAAAACTCTCCTCTAATTTGGTTTCTAGGACACTACATTATCTGGTTCCCTGTTATTTATTTTTCCTTAGTGCTTTTTCTCTCCCCCCGCCTTTTTAATTTATTCAACACAAAGAGTGGGTTAGAACCTGGGGACATAAAGATAAACAAGAAGGTCCCGGTTCCAGGAGTTCAGTCTGAAGGAGACCTAGACGTGTAAACAGAGCATTATGGTCTCGAGTGATATGTCTCACGTTAGAGCAGTGATTCCCAAAGTATGATCAGTGGCCAAGCAGTAGCAGCATCACCTGGGAACTTGTTAGAAGTTCAATTTTGTGGGCTCCAGCCCAAACCTAGCAAAACAAAAAGCTCAGATAGCTTCTTTTTATTTTTTAATTGTGGCAATACAACACAAAATTTAACTTCTTAACCATTTGAAGTGTACAGTTCAGTAGTGTTAAGCATAATCTCCACAACTTTTTCATGTTGCAAAACTGAAACTCAATACCCATGAAACAACAACTTCCCTTTTCCCACTCTCTCCAACCCCCGGTAACAACTGTTGCAGTTTCTGTTTCTATGAATTTGACTATTGTAGATAACTCATTATGTGAGATCATACAGTATTTGTCTTTTTGTATGACTGGCTTGTTTCACGTAGCATAATGCCCTCGAGGTTCATCCAGTTGTAGCATGTGACAGAATTTCCTCCCTTTTTAAGGCTGAGTAATATTCTGTCACATGTACACACCACATTTTGTTTATCTGCTCATCCACTGACAGACTTTTGTGTTGCTTTCACCTCTTGGTTATTTTTGAATAGTGTTGCTTTGAACACGGATCCTGATGTCTCTTTGAGATCCTGACTTCAACTTTTTGGATGTATTCTCAGAATTGAGATTGCTGGGTCATATAATGATTTTATTTTTAATTCCTTGAGGAACCTCCATACTGTTTTCCATAGCAATTGCACCATTTTGCACTTCTACCAGCAGTACACAAGGGTCACAATTTCCTCACATCCTCGTCATGAAGAAACAATAACATTTGTTATTTTCTGTTGTCTGCACAGTAGCCATCTTAACTGGTGTCAAGTTGCTCTTTATCATTTTAATGAAACCTGATTAGCTCTCATTCCCCATATGTCAAGTACTTCCCAAGGTTTTGACTTTGGTCATTTCCTCCAATTTTTCTTTCCTGAGTCTCTCATTTTGAAAGATGGCTCCTGTAAGGATGTTTTCAAATCTTTATTCCAACTACTGTGACTACTGGTCCAATTCAAAAGTCATTTCCAACTTGCTTCCTTTTTGCACATTCCAATACAGAAAGTTTGGAAGAAAAAACATACTTGATTTATCAGCTTCCCTTGCTATTATTGGTGACCATGTGATACAATTCTAGCCAATGAGATGCAAAAAAGTGTCTAGGACAAGTTCACTTTCCTGAGTACAAAGGACAGAATTGATGATACTAGTCCTTTCCCTTCTGCTGAGTGAGAGAAAATAAGAAATAATTATTTAAACTACTGTTAGACACAGGTTTCTAGGCAACATAAGTCCTGTCACTTTCCCCAAATTCCACACACTTATTTCCGAATGGCTGCTTAGATATTTCCACATGGGTAGCCTGTCTGCATGCCAAATTTATCATAACAAAAATCAAATTGATATAAAGAAGACTGTATATTTGTCATCTCGTTATGCTTTCTAAATACATGCAATATTTTACAGAATAAGTATAAAATATTTAAGTGAATTAATAACTTGTGATGAGATTTAAACATGGTATAGGAAATAATCTCTAAGAACTCCATTAGAGAAAATAGTATGTGTATGTCTATATATATACCTTCTCCTCCCTTGACTATTTTTATCTTGACGTTATCATTATCAGCATTCAGGGATAGGATCTTATGATGACTTGACAACATGGCTTCACTCCTCCTGGATGTCAGTTCATCAACACTGAAGTCTCTCATATGCTGTAACTCAGCAAACCTGAGACAGGTACCAAAAAATACTAACATATAATTATCATAGCAATTATACAGCAAGCTCAGGGAGGCTCATCCAAATTAAAATGAACAATACAAAGGCCACCAAGGCGTTTTAACACCTATACGCGGATACACTGATCCCATAAGCAAGGTGCCTTATTTAAGGCAGTTACTCTAGGTATCCACAGAGCCTCCTAAAAGTGAACTCCCCCTCTTTCCATTACTGAAGGTCAACTTAAAGAGGAAGTTCTTGACCACATTTACAAGTGTGGTTATCCTCAGTAGTGAACTGATTGAAAGTCATGATCAAAGTAAACTTATTAATAAAGTTAGAGACCTTCATACTGTTCCTGAGAAACTTCCTACAGTCCAGTGGATTCAGCAGCAGCAGACCTAGATTCTGGTCAATGTTTCAATATGAGCTTGAGCAAATTATTTAAATACACTTTCCAGCTTTCTAATACAACAGAGGTACAACATAGAAAATACAGTCAATAATGTTGCAACAACTATGTATAGTGCCAGGGGGATACCAGACTAATTAGGGATCATTGCATAAATTATATAACTGTCTAACCACTATTCTATACACCTGAAACAAATAAAGAAATAAAGTGACATAAGATTGTAAGGAAGGTAGAAAAGAATTCTTCATTCACTACTTTAAGGTTCTGCTATAAACAAGTGCAAAGAATCCTATGAAAGCCTTTCATTTGGGGCATTTTAAATGATGTCTTAAAAATCAAACTGGACGATGACTCAGAATTGGAAGAGTGAAAAAGAGAGACAGTGATTCGCTGGTCAGTCTGTCAGGTATTAGTATGATCTGAAAGAGAATCTTAAGAAAGAGGGCTCTTTTCTTCTCTTATTTTTTTCCTGTGTGGCTTCAGAAGACAGGGCCATTGACAGACTGCTGTTTGTAACCCAAGGAAGAAAATGAGAATCAGGTATCAAAATGACTTTACAATGGAAAATGTGGGCATGAGTTGCAGTCATCATCTTTTTCAGTTTTTCTCCCCTTCTGGAAAGAAATACTCACTCAGGAAATGAATGCTGGAAGATCAGAATGCAGAGTATCAGAGTAATGAAATACAAAACAAACAAACAAACAAAAACAGAGAAAACAGGTCCTTATTCATGACTGTTCACATGTTGCAAAGGGAAACATCTCTGGTATACCAACACAGGCTCTGCACCCAGCCACAGCTCAGCTGACAAGAGCATAGAGGAGGTATATGGTCAACCTTGAGAAGTCTGATGTCATGAAACCACTATTCCTTCTCTGGGAAATATACAAGTATCACTCAGAGAAGAATGTCCTGAGTCCATAGTAAATGATGATGATACCTGTATTTCTATGGCATTTTTAGTTTCCCAAACACGTGTATAGGTGTTAGCCTATTTTCCTTCTTCCAGTAGTAGGCAGAGCAGATATTATGGTCTCCATTGAGAGCTGGGGAAATTGAGACCCCAAAAATACAACTTATCCAAAGTCGCACAACGAAGTGGCAGATCCGAGATTAGAGCTTCTGGCTCTAAACTTTACGTTCTTTGCCCTTGATGCAGCTTCACACTTGAGAGGAATTCTTGAGGGGATACAGAGTTGTATCCTTGATCCCAAGTTTGAACATGTCCTTGCCACAGTTATTTCCAGCACTTTACATACCTGATTTTCCCACAGCGGCATTCAGAAACCATGGTCTAACATCACTGGTGAGGATTTCAAATGCCTCATATGGTCTATGGCAATCCTCCACCTCCCGTTTGGTATTGTCTTTTCTCAGATACATGTTCAGGTTGCAAGTTCAAAGTCAAAGAAATTAAAACCAAGGGCAAGCAGCTATTTATTCCACATGTGTGCTGGGGAAAGCAGAATATGGAATGCAAGAAAACAGAATCTGAAAGATGTGTTTCTGCCTTTAAGCCTACACGAACAGAAAAGGTTCTCTTTTCAGAGAGAAGAAAATTTCTCCGAAGATTAACATGGCCCTAAGGATATTTTTGGCTTTTGGGGGGCAACAAATGAACTGGATCCTGGAATTTAAAGTTTAAAGCCTTCCCAAATGTACACATATAGACAAATTTGTGAATATTACTCGGTGTACATATTCATACTTAAAACTGTGTATTTATGTAAGTGTGAATACATGCGCGCGTGTCTAGTGTTTCTGGTATGTGGCCCCAGTGATTTTGTTGCTCTGAGCTTCATTATACCTCAACTTAAATTCAGGAATGAAAAGCTGGTGCAGAAGCTATGACATACGCTTCAAGTTCCCTGAGTGGGGTGGGGTGGGCTGGGGTTTGAGGTGGATGAGCTCTTGTTTATATTTAAATCCTATACAATTAATATTTTCTTGGGAAACTGCTCTCACACACTCCAAAAACACTATTATGACTATCAGTGCCCTTCTCAAAAACAACAAAGAAAACCACAACAAAACAGAAAACAAAAGAGCAGTTTAAAAACTATTAGTATATTCTTTAAAATTTTTAAATATCACTATGGGCCCCTTAACTGATTAAACAAATCACTATAGTGCTTATCAAAAACTGCTTTCTCTATCATAATTAAAAACTATTACCCAAGTTTGTGTGAAAGACCAATATCTTTTGAATTCACACACTGAATTCCTTAGGACATGATATGAGGAACAGCTGCCACCGTAGCATTTAGCTCCACCCTCAATGAGCACATCTTAAAGCAGCTTGACTTAATGCCATGAAACTTAAGTAACCTGGCTCAGAGCAACATGAAAAGAAAATCTCCGTGATGTGGAAACAGATGTCCCTTTACATTCTTCAGAATATGACATCACCTCTTCCTTGGTATACACAACTTTTCTCAGTTAAGTTTAAAAATAATTCTCACATGAATTTAAATACCAACCCGAACCTAGTTGTAATTACCATTCCATTCAAATGACTCTAAGAAAAGCCTATGTTTCTGAGAATTTCCTTTTGTTCTTTCTGTGCAGAGTATATAAACTTATGGTAATTAAAAGCTATTCCTAGCTGAAGCAGACTAACCTTCTAAATCACTAGTTTCTGCTCCTTTCTACACAGAAGACATGTTTTGGCAACACATCACATTTCAGTTTTGCAAAACCAAGCAGGAATGGGAAGCCAGCGCAAGGCACGTGTCCTCACTGCCCACGTCGGTCTGTTTCAGGGATCACCCCATCAGACAGTGTTCACTAAGCTTCCACCTGCTGGGCCAAGAAAGCTGCTGAAGAAATGAGACAAAGCTGGCCAGCCAGGTGCCAAAGGACTAAGCCACTGGACAAATGGTCAAAACTGGTGAATACTTAAAAACAGCAAGAATGAGGTAAATATCCCCGACTCAATGGAAGTAAGTTAAAGCAGAAATAACTCTCAGTACAGGTAGGTTCCAAGTTAGACTCACAAATCTCAGTTCTTAGATCATTTCATTGGTGTTAGGAGGTAAAAAGATATGTGCTCCAAGGTCTACCTTGAAGCATGAATTCATTACCCAGTTTACTGATTGTACCAGCACAAGAAGATGCTCCCATTTGTGATAAGAGATCCTAGAGTCCCCATGTGTCCCCCCTGGTTATTTCAAGGGGCTTCACCAAGTATTGCACATGGTTGACATTTTCTTCTTCTGCTGCTCTGAACAGCTCGGTGATGTTTTCATCTGCTGCCATCATTCCCTACAGATGACCCCTGACAGTAGGTCCCTCACTGAAGCCCCTGCCCCACACCTACTAGCATTCCTCCAGGCTGTCACTTGCTCCTAGCAGTTCCCTCCCTTCCGGGCCTACTGACAGCCCTCCTGCATTGAATCAATACTATGGTTCAAATACTTCAATTCAAATACTCCAGATACTCTGCTCAATTTTTTTACTTTCTTCAAAACTTGGAAGAATTCTTTAAATATTATAGAAATTAATCCACAATCACTGACTTGCATATAACTTTCTGTATCTACTTTTTCTTTCTTGTTTATACCATATTTTCTCATGTAAAATGCATAGATTTTCATATAGTCAAATTCCAGCCTTTTCTTCAGTTTTCTTAAGAAAACTTTCCCCTGATAGTCACTTAACCAGCACTTTTACATATAAGTAGCCCATTCTTCACCTGCTGAGTTAAAACCATCTAAGCCATAGAGCTAATTATCGTGTATCCTGGAATTTGCTTCAGGATTTGATATTCTGCCACACGTTTCTATCTGTCCATTCTTATGAACAAACCATACAGATCTGACTGTAGTTGGCTTTATGCTGTTTTGATGCCTGCAAGTCTTACTCATTATTTTTAAAAATGTCCTGGGCTATTCTCAGATGCTGATTTTTTTAAATAAACTTTAAAACCATTTTATCCAATCCCCAACATCCCTCTTCACAAAACACAAATACTTTTGATATTTTATTTGGAATTATATTAAATTTATAGATTGAATTTGGGACAATTTCTATTTTATAATAGACTTTTCTTCCAACACAAGTCTGTTTTCCCATCTGTAAAGATCTTATTTTATACTTTTCAATAAGATTTTATACTTTTCTATGTAATTTACGCTATAATAAAAAAATAGAAGCCATTGATTTTTAAATATATTTATCTTGTAACCAACCAACTTACCAAATTATCATATTTGGACTTTATTTACTAAAGTCTCTTAGGCTTTCTATATATTTTAATCATATCAATAGATAAATTGTTTTGTTTCTTGCCTTCCAAATTTTATACAATTTTTTCATTGTATTTTCTATAGCCTCCAAGAAAATGCTGAATAATAATGATAGTGGTTAATTTGGTGTCTAGTTGAAATGATTTTATAATTTCATTGTTTAGAACATTTATATTATCTTATTAGACTTTTATTTTATTCCTATAATATTATCTATTTTATAGTACATGTGGCAGATAGATTTATTAAATGTCTCTCTGGCATCTAATGACATAATCAAATGAGTTTTCTCCATTAATAAAATGGATTATGTTGATAAATGTACTGATATTGAGCCATTCTTGCTTTCCTGAAATAAACTCTACTTGGGCAGAGCATATTTCCTTCTTCCACATAGGTACATTCTCTTGAATACTATTTCATTTATAATTTCTGTACCTATGTTTTTCATTGAAATTTGGTTATAGCTTTTAAAAAAAAAAAACATTCAAAAGATTTTTGGTATTGAACCTATCTGGCTCTAATGTAGTTTATTTCGATTTTTTCATCATTATGGCCAGGGTATATTGTTCATGTACCAATGATTCACAGAGATTTCTAATACTATAGCCACAAAGGGCGCCTGAAGGAGTAACTGCTCCCTACTTAGGCTGTGTTCCTGTGTTAAACTTAACTGCCTAAATTTCTGCTCCCTTATGGTAAGGGATCAGAGAGTGTCCTAAAATTTCTCGGCAGACATCCATCAAACTAGATTTATGTAGACATGACTAAATTCTAATCTATGGACAAAAGGCTCAAACTAGAATCATCCTGCAACAATCCCAACCACTCAGTCTTCTCAATGATATCTCATGATGCTTCAAAATAAAAGTGCTCACTGCTCAAAAACTTACGAGAGTAAAAAATTAAAAGCCATTCTTGAGTGTTCCATGGAGGTAGGGCTAAGGAAGAAGAGTCTGGCATTCCATTAGGAAACACAAAGTGGCTTAGGCTTTTCTATGTTTGTGAATAACAATAAAGTTGCCCAGGTTTGAATGGGAAATGGCCTTACCTAATCATTTCCATTTTCAGGGGAAAAAAACAAATTAAATCCAGGTATTATGTTTTTCTTTAAGCTGGATTAAACAATGTTTCTATAGCTTACACATTTGTAGACAGTGAAGGGTGACTATATTGAAACCACAGTTCGGCTGATCTCAATGAATTAAGGATGTGGCTGCCTCAGAGTCAAGCAGCTGCTTTGCTATGGCCAAAGAGTTTTGTAGGAAACATATTTAGCTTCATGAGTAAATTCGTTTTCGTATTTACCTGTCAAAGAGCCAGTCTTTCTCATGTAAACAGCATTATTTTCTTGTGGGAAGTCAGGAGATATTGATGACTCCCCTTTCTTCTTCCATGGAGCCCAAACAAAAACGACAACAAAAAACTAACAAAAGCCCTGAACAGGTGATACAGAACAAGTACTGCACCAATGGCAGGAGCACAAAGGGAGGACAGGAATATGAGCAAAGGATAAACAATGTAAAGAGCAGCATAGAGTGTAACGCACTGGATAAGCAAACAACAGACAAGGAGAAATAAAGACAGAGATGGAAATGCAAATATATAGGGAGTAGCATAAATGCTAAAGGGAAGAATTTAAATATGTAGCACTTCGGCTTCTGGTTAAGATGCAAAAAATTACAAAGGGGTGTCACCCCTACTGTAACACTGAGAAGAAGTCAGCTACAATACCAAATCATAGCTTTTGTTAAACCCACCCGAAAACTGAGGGTGTCAATAAACCAAAATGAAATGAAGTCCAGGGAGTGACAGACCCTTCCTAGAGGAAGAAACACCCACGGCTGGTATTCCTGGTCGAGCAGCAGGAAGACCAGGGTCCTCCCCCGAAACCAGCGGACTTGTAATGACCCTTTAATGAGCACATGTGACCTGGCACTAGAGGTCCGGATCCTGAGTAGCCCCAACCACAGCGTGAGTTTCACCCATTCCCACAGGACTTTGCATCATGAACAAGGGTACTTTGATGTGCAGCAGGGCTGAGATGCACCACTCAGCTGCACAAGGCTTTCCCCAATGCTGCTGGCAGAGGAGTAGGGGTTGGTTTGCTCATGCAGTAGGCTGAAGCTTGGGAGACAGAAGGGGGTGAGCTGTGAGATGAAAAATATTGCTCTAGGAATCTAAGGTTGGTTTAACATACAAAAATGAATTAACGAATTCACTACATTAACAAAATAAATAAGAAAAACATTTAAGCATCTCAATACATACCAAAACAATCACTTGACAATGTTAATCAGCTTAAGCTTCTGCACAGCAAAAGAAACCATCGACAAAATAAAGAGGCAACCAACTGAATGGGAGAAGATTTTTGCAAACAGTGCCGCCGGTAAGGGGCTAATATCCAAAATATACAAGGAACTCATGAAACTCAACAACAAAAAAACAAATAACCCAATTGAAAAATGGGCAGAGGACCTGAAGAGACATTTCTCCAAAGAAGACATACAAATGGCAAATAGACATATGAAAAAATGCTCAAAATCACTCATCATCAGAGAAATGCAAATAAAAACCACAATGAGATATCACCTCACCCCAGTCAGAATGGCTATCATCAACAAAACAAATAGTAACAAGTGTTGGAGAGGCTGTGGAGAAAAAGGAACCCTCATACACTGTTGGTGGGAATGCAAACTGGTGCAGCCGTTATGGAAGGCAGTGTGGAGGTTCCTCAAAAAATTACGAATAGAATTACCATATGACCCAGCAATCACTCTCCTGGGTATCTACCCAAGAAGTCTGAAGACATTTATCCATAAAGACACGTGTGCTCCAATGTTCATTGCAGCTTTGTTTACAGTGGCCAAGACATGGAAACAACCAAAATGTCCTTCGATAGATGAATGGATGAAGAAGTTGTGGTATATATACACAATGGAATACTATTCGGCGGTAAGAAAAGATGATATAGGAACATTTGTGACAATATGGATGGATCTTGAGAGTATAATGCTAAGCGAAATAAGTCAGACAGAAAAAGCAGAGAACCATATGATTTCCCTGATATGTGGTATGCAAACCAAAAACAACAAAAGAATAAGACAAACAAATGAGAAACAGAAACTCATAGACACAGACAATAGTTTAGTGGTTACCAGAGGGTAAGGGGGGTGGAGGGTGGGAGATGAGGGTAAGGGGGATCAAATATATGGTGATGGAAGGAGAACTGACTCTGGGTGGTGAACACACAATGGGATTTATAGATGCTGTAATACAGAATTGTACACCTGAAATCTATGTAATTTCACTAACAATTGTCACCCCAATAAATTAAAAAACAAAAAAAATCACTTGACTAAATTGAACACCCTTCACATTAAAAACTCACAGTAAATTAGGGATAGAGGGTAATTCCTCAATCTGATAAAAGGCATTTTGAAAAACCTATAGTTAAGATGATAGTAAATGGTGAAATATTACACACTTTTCCCCTACGTTTGGGAACAAAACCAGGATTTCCACCGTTCCCACTTCCATCAGTATTAAACTGAAGTTCTATTACACCGAGCCAGTTCAATAAGGAAAAATAAAATGCACAATGGCTGGAAAGGGAAGCATAAATCTTTCATTACTCACAGATAACATGATTGTGTATTTACAAAACCCTATGGAATCTAAAAAAAAAAAAATTCCTTTAGAACTAAGATGTGAATTTAAGACTGCAGGATACACAATCAATATACAAAACAAATACATTTCTACCTATTAGCAAACAAGAGTTGAAAACTGTATTTTTTAAAATACTGTGCATGTTAGCATAAAAAAAAAAAATAAACCTAGAAATAAGTCTATTATGACCACACACAAATGATCTGGACACAAATGCTTTGCTGATAAAATTTAAAGATCTAAATAAATGGAATCATATAACTACCATATTTATAGATCAATAGACTCAGTATTGTTAAGATGTTCATTCTCTCCAAATTGATCTATAGATTCAAAACAATTGCAATCAAAATCCCAACAGACTTTTTGAAGAAACCGGCAAGCTGTTCTAAAATTTATGTGGGAAGATAAAGGCTCTAGAATAGACAAAATAAAAACAGAAACTTCAATAAAAAGAAAGAGCTGGCAAAGACAAAGGATTTCAATTACGTGATTTCAGGACTTACTATAAAGCTACAATAATCATGTTGTTGTCACAAAGCAAAACAAACAGATCAATGAGACAGAAAGAGCATCTAGAAATAGACCCACAAGTATCAGTAGACAATTGATTTTACAATCAAGGGACCAACTAAATTCAGTGGAGAAAAAAGTATTTTTAACAAATGGAGCTGTAATAACTAGGTATCTACATAGGGAAAAATAACTCTGATGCCTACCTTGTTTCTATCACAGCAATTAATTTGAAATGGATCTTAGACCTAAATGTAAAGGTTAGAATTATAAAGTGTTTTGAAGGAAGACAGTGAAGAATATTCTAATGGCCTGAGGTAGGAAGATTTGTTAGGGCACGAAAAGCATTAACTACGAATGAAAAATTGATAAATTGGACTTAATCAGAATTAAAAATTTCTAATCAATAAAATACATCATTAAGGGAATTATAAGGCAAGCTGAGGGCTAACAAACTTATAACAAGTATATTCAATAAGAGCACTCATACAACCTATATGAAGAATCTTAGAAATCAACAAAAAGAAAACTATTTTTTTAAAAATAGTCAAAAAGACTTGAGCAGACACTACATTAGAAAAAAAAAAGATAGGCAAATGATCAAAAAGCACAGGGAAAGGTGCTCAACACAATTAATCATCAGGAAAATGCAAATTAAGACCACAATGAGATACCATGTCCCACCCACTAGAATGCTAAATGAAAAAGACTGTCAATATCATTGCTGCTAGAGGGACTGGAACTCTCATACAGAACTAAGAGAAGGAGAATAAAGTCACACAAGAACTTTGAAGAACAATTTGACAGTTTCTAGAAAAGTTAAGCATCTGCTTAACTTTTTATGCATCTGCCCTATGAACTAATAACTCCTCTGTGCTTACCCCCTAAAACAAAACCAAATATCCACACAAATATTTGTGCTCAACTGTTCACAGAAACTTTATTCATTGTTGTCAAAAGTTGGGAGCCATGAAATATTCATTGAGAGAATGAATATCACTGTAATAGAATACCATTCAGAAATTAAAAAAAAAAAAAAAAAGAGTAACTATTGAGTCATTCAGCAACAAAATGAATGCCAAAAACATTGTTAGGTAAAAGATACCAGATACAAGAGAGCACATATTATATGATTTCATTCATGTACATTTCAACAAACAAAACAAATCTATGTTGGTATATATGAGAAAGTGGTTGCCTCCAGGTGTGTGGGGTAGCCCTTGACTAGAAGGGGGTAGAAGGAAATTTTCTGGAATGGTGGCAATGTTCTGTATCTTGCCTTTGGAGAGTTTAAGTGGTCATAGGCAATTGTCAACTCATGGGATTGAACACTTAAGATCAGTTTGTGTTATTGTATGTAAATTATACATCATCAAAATATAAATATGTTCGTTGTAAATATATACCATTTATCAACAGGTACAAAGAAAGTGAAGTTATTCACAAAGGGTAGTGACGTTCTGGAACTCTGCACTACTTCTAAATGAAATTGGTGACTCCCCTAGCAAACTCTGTCACCACAGACAGAAGCATTTCAGAAGGCCGAGACCGAGGGTACGCGAAGGATGAGAGGACAAATATAGCACAAGACAAAAAAAACAAAAAAACACACACCAAAAAACAGGGAAATAAGAGTCCAGGGGACAACAACAAAAGTGTGAACCATAAACTTAACCATTTCATAACAGGAGACAACAGCTGTTTCTTCATGAATAGCTCGCAGTTGGCCACTTCATTATAAAATTTAGTCAGACATTTGCAATTAGCTATACATGGTTAATTTAAGTGCTTAAACTTTTAGATATGAATTTTTTCCTATATTTGAATACTGACATTTTTCTCAATGAATAATTTTTAAGTTCCAAATGAAGAATGCTTTTAAACTATCAGTTGAAGTAAAAAGATCATATTATGGGAGTGAAAATAAGGAAAATCCTTTAAATCATGTTTGTATCATAGCGTAGCCTGGAAAAAATAAAGGACCTTTGACTTGGCCTATTTATATTTTCAGAATCCCAGTTTCTTCATCTTTAAAATGGGCATCACAGTTCCTCCCTCAGAGAAGTTTTATGAAGCTTAAAGAAGAAACTACACATAACATATTAAACACAGTGTATGTGTACTTAGTGATCAGTAATCTCATATTTTTTTCCTTACCCACTGCACCACATCTTCTAGACAGAGAGGAAGGCCAGCTCACAGAATCTGCATCTCAACAGGTATAGTTAGACTTCAACTTCCAAGACGTCAAAGTATACTAAATGTAAGTCATTTTCTTTTCCATACAAAAACATAGAAACTGAACTGGCCACATCTCTGTAGGAAATTATTCTAGAACTAAACTGCCCTGGGCAAATAGCACACACAGCGCAATAAATTTACATCCAATCTTCATAAGGTCACTTTTTCTGAAAGGTGAAAATGGGAGGATTGCTAGTAACTAGTAGTAAAAAAATGTCCTAGAACATGTATCCTCACCTGAGAAATGTCCAGTGTCTACTGGACATGGGACTCTGCCCTACAAGCTGAACAGCTGACAAGTCGGGGATAGATTTACTCCAAGAGCAAATGAAATGGAGCAATGTGCACTCTGCAAAATACATTAGAAATTCAAATTTCTACCTCGGGCAAAACGATTTTGTGACCTAATCATGTTTGCAGATTGATGGCTGTCCTAAGCTGGGTATTGCAAGAGCACTTGTTCAGTACCTTCCAAAACGCCAGTTGCGTGGGAAAGAAAGACAATGTTTGATGATGTTCTTTTCCTTCATAAATTTATCCTTCCTCTGAGTTTTTTCTGTAACTTTTAAAAGACTCAGGTCGATTCCCTAAGGCTGAACAGTGTAAATGATATGCTAAAAACAGTTCTATCCATGCTGTTTCAGTTTCCAGGAGTTTTTAAATGGAGCACACAACCAATGTATATCCAGAAGATACCAACTTCACTTAGAACTGGGCTCTCGAATCCTAACATTGGGCTTCAATCTGAAGCTTTGAAGGCCCCCATCAAACAGCTGGATATTAGAGTGGCCCATTCTCAGAAAATAATTTCCTCATGGTGAGGAAAATAACAAAAGCATCACTCTACTTCTCATAATGATGCGATCCCTCTCATACCCCACCTCCCCATCTGTCAGAGAGGCAGACCCACTGCAATGAATGGGAAGGATGGAGTAGGAGGAAACAACAGTCATTCTGAATCAACAGTTAGACTCCGCATTTGTTATAATGATTAATTGCATTTCTGCGAACGTTACTAAGGAAGACAATCAATCTTAGGTCCAGTTGTTCAGAGGAATGCAAGAACAACAACTAGTTAGAAAATGGCTGCTGCATCAAGGGCACAGATGAAAAGTTATCATTTCTCTTTAAAAATATCTAATATGTATATAAACGAACATGAAATGGAAATGTAACACATTCAACTGGTTAACCTCAAGTAATGATAAACTCAATAGGAAAAAACAAACAACTTAGTCATCTGACAGTCAACTAACTCCTACTCAGCCAGTAATCAACAAAGAGCTAATTATCCTGTGTCTGCCTAAGATGATCAATGGTTAATAGGATCAAATATCACAACTAATTTTAAATACATGCATACAATTCTCTAATTTTCTAAAACACGCAAATACCCAGTCTCATTTCTTAAGCCTTAAAAATATTAGGATCTTAAAATATTAAGTGTTCATAATTATAAACTGTATTTTAAAACTACCTCCTGCCTCCCCCTTCACCACCACCCCTGACCCCAAAGAAAAAACTTAAGAAATGAGAGAAAAAGTGCCAAGATAAAGACTTTTGTCCATGGGGACTATTAGCATATTAATGAACTGTGTTTCTATTTACACTTCCATCACCAGATCTAATTGTTAGGTATTTTTAGGAAGAGGTTATTCCTTAATTAACAGCACTTGGTAAATGAAAGCTGGTGGCATTTCTTAAGTTATGTTCAAATTTCACAAGTCTTATTTCACAGCAGGGATTCCAGTTCATCCAACACTTTTATTTAATAACACCTCTGATGAAGGAAGAAAGTCTTTAACAGACCCTAAATAGTTTCCAGAAATAGAAGCCAATGAAAAGCATAATTAATGAATAAGCTACTTATTTACCCCTAAGGCATTAACATACATACACATTTCAAATGAGAGAAATTGAAAGGAATGTAGAAACACCTTTGGTGTGTAATATTTCTAATGCTAATATTTCTAAGGACTTAACAAACCCAAGAGTTTAGGGGCAACATTTTCAGTGCTGTGGCACAATGTTTCTATAACTGCCTCTCCCATAGTCTCTGTCCTGTCTATGCCTTGGGTTTGGAGGGAGGATTTGAGTTTGATCATGAACTTGGAAGAACATGAGACCCGGTAGTCACTGCTTTGCTTCACTGTCATTCTGATTGTTTCTCTGCTTATTACTCCTCTGCACAGTTGTATCAGCAACTCCCACCATCCGTTTGAACCATCTCTCTCTCCTCCCCGACTTTCTGATTTCTCCTGTTTTCTGTCATTTCTCTCTCTTTTCTGGCAAAAGTCAAAAAAAAAAAAAAAAGAAGAAAAAAAAAGCCAGGCCTTGAGGCCTTGTGCGTAGTCTACCAAACCTGGTCCAGATCTCCAATTCACACTCCACTTCTTTTACACATGGTACCTCAAAAATCAAGGAAAATAGAAAGGCAGAAACCAAACTCCCAAGCAAATACTTCTTAGTGCCCAGTTGTAACCTCAATTTTTTGTTGTAAAATAGTTTTTCATTTTACTTCTCCTTTTCTTCGAAGAAGTCAGAAATAACAAATTTCGTACCACTCAAGAAAAAAAAAAGTCAAGGAAAGAAAAAGACTTTAGTTAATATTCCCTTATTTGAATTTTACTACTTAGGCGGGACGGTGAGGCACCAGCCAAACCAATAACCATAAAAACATGCAGCAACTTATACTTATGAATTAATCTCTAACAGTCTTCTAAATATTTTACTCATATTAACTTATTGAATCCTCACAACAATCCCACGAGGTAAATATTATAAAAATGAAGAAACAGAGGCACTGAGCATTAACTCTCCCAGGGTCACAAAGCCAGTAAACATAACAGGAACCAACAGTCTGCCTTCTTTGCAAACCTGCCAGACCACCCTTACTATTACCATTCCACACATATACTCTGCATTTCACTGGGCATTTCTTCTGCAATTCTAAAGAAATTAGCTTTTCTGGAACTATGATGAGTGGAAATCTCTTCGATATAAAATATTTTTCTCTCTATGAAATACCCCCACCATCCATCTATGTTATATATTTTGTGGTAAAGAATGGAAAGGAAAGGAAAGTGTCATGAGCAAGACAGAAATGCCTCAGTGAAGCATGGTTTCAAGTTCAGTTTTCCCTAGACGAGGCACTGTGGGGTTCTCCAGGTGCAGCAGCATCCCGGAACTTCATCCTGAATTCTCTTGAGACATACTGGCCGACCTGCCTTTAACATGTCTCCTGGTTTGTCCTTCACTGCTGACCACCAAGACTCCCATAACTCCCCTGCCTTGAAAACACACCAAAATGCATGTGAAAGGGAGAGAGTTAAAGGGGAGGGCTCGTTTTAAATCTTCCCTTTCTCGATGCCTATCCTATAGCATTCTCTCTACTCCAGAAATGTTAAGAATGGCTGTGGAGATATTGCCTGGGTACTTAATTGTCTAACCAGGAGGTCTGGTTCAAGTGGAGGAAAAGTCAGATCAGGTAGGAAGACTGAAGAATTCAGGACAAAAGACCACTGGAACTTGACATGACTTTCATCAAAGAGGCCAATTAAAGCTTTTGACTAG
Organism: Rhinolophus sinicus; assembly: GCF_057876585.1. Classification (NCBI taxonomy): domain Eukaryota; kingdom Metazoa; phylum Chordata; class Mammalia; order Chiroptera; family Rhinolophidae; genus Rhinolophus; species Rhinolophus sinicus. The sequence goes on along the minus strand of NC_142515.1, from coordinate 117,258,446 downwards.
GGCTTCCAGTTACCTCCTCTGTTTGCTTTGGTGCTAGGAAACAATTCAGGAAAAATAGAGGGGATTCCTGTCTAGTTAGTATGTAAAGGAACAAATTGTGAAATTAGAGCACTGTGTCAGTCCTGGATTTTAGAGTAATTGCAATATCTAGAAAGTTTTGAACCATCATTTAATCTCTTCCACTTGCTTTCTACCTACAGTATTAGTATTCCTTCAGTAACTTCTTAAAACAACAACAACAAAAATATATGCCAAGAGATCAGGCTAGCTTTCCAGAAAAAGAAAAAAATCTGTTCTGGGAGCTGTTGCTCCTACCCAGTTGCCAATTTGGCACTAAGCCAAATGAATTTGAGGGAAAAAAAAAAAAATCCTAGCAAACTATAAACATAACACAAGCATAAACACAATACGAATACCCTCTTAGAAAAATGCCAGTGTCACCAAAAACCCAATGGTTGGGAAAAGCATAACTCCTTTTCCCAAAGGAAAGAAGAAGTACAAGGACTTACGGTGTCATGAGACTTATCCTTGACATCGTAGACTGTGAGTTTTATTTTGGTCTCCTCATAGATGGGATACTCAGATGGGAATGTGACGCCGGTCAAAAACAGTGGGTCTCTTGTTCCCTGTAACAGCGCAAGCAGAAAACTTTGATTCAATAAGGCAGCAAATGCAGCGGGCAGCGTGCAGTGACACATGAGAAAGCAGAAAGCGTGTCTGGGTCTGTTTGTTTTTTCTAGGAAATAGTTCTATTAGAAGAAAGATCTGAGTTACCAAATGATGCTCATAGAAACCAACATGGCCCAGGGCCCATAAGTCTGATATAGCTATTGATAGTAAATGGCTCTGCATCATTGTCAGAGCTGCTAAATAGTCTTGAAATACAATTTATTTTCATTATATATAGAACCCTTCTTTAGGGTCAGTTATCAGTTGATTCAGAATACATTTAATAAATACAACCTTTAATTTATGCATATAAACTAAAATTTTTGACTGATCAAATTAAAATGAAGCAATTTTCTCATAAAGGACCATTTGGTAAGCGTATGCTGTCCATTTGTTTCCTTTCTGTAATGATTCAATTGAAAGCCATGCTCTGATAGTGCCCATTTGTTTAGCTGTTTAGATGTTTAGCTGTGTTCTTTCTCAGATCAATTAGAAAGCTAATAAAAGAAACTAAATATGATAGATTTGGGGCTATGAGATTACTAGCTCAGAATACTGGACACAGGATATTTCAATGTCTCAGAATTCATTTTCAGAGAGTTGACAGCCAACATTTAATTTTATATCTATATTTAAATACCTATATTGCTGAATAGAATTTAAATTTTTGCTAGAGCTCTGTAAATGAGTTGTCTGTGGAAGTTTCTGAAAGCTCAAGTTATTCATGTATTCAGCAAATACTACTGTTTGTTCATCACTGTATTACACTTTGGAACAGGAAGTGAATAAGACAGCCAAAAACAACTGTATATGTTCAAATATAAAATTTGAAGTATGTCAAAATGTGTGATTTCTTTTATGTTTTGGCAATATTTTAAAAAGAATTAAGTTGGAATAATACCTGAAAAATTTTTTTTTCATATAAAGGAACCATTTTACAATTTCAGTCAAGTTTTCTTGATATGAATAAGACAATTTTTGTTTGTTCAACTACAGCCTGAACTACAAATTATACCAACATTGGAACCCAGATTTTCCATAGGGCAGACTCAGGGATGTGTGCAAGATCTGGGTCATTCCCATTAGAGAAATGAGTGGAGTTCAGTCTGAATCATTTCTTCCACCAACTGCATCAAGACCCAGGGCAGCACTGAGTCCGCAGGGTCTGGGGTAGGTTGTTACAGAGAAACTCATCCTTCAAAACAGACAGGGCTCACAGGTCTAAGAAAAGCAGGCACAACCCAGGGAGTTTATTTAGAGTGTACTTTCATTAGTCCCGGATGTTCAAATAAGTATCTCCCATCACCTAAGGTTGTGAAATATGTGTGATAAGAACAAAATAATCAAAAGGGGAACATTTCCTCTTTTGAATCGGATCCAACAGAATAACAAGTTTCCTCTCAACATATACTGAACATTATATTAGTAACAATAAGTGTAACTAGGAAATCTCTCATCTGAGGAGTAATGTTTGCACCTTTGGCCTTGAAACATCACAGTTTCTCCAATTAATCACCAACCTCCCTTTGATAAAAGACAGACACACACGGCTGAGAATATAGTTTCCACAGACAGGCTGAAGAACACAGGAGCAAATGAAAAGAACAAACACACGGACCATGTTTAAAATTTCGCTGGGTGCGTTACGACTTTCCTTTTCTCCCCCAAAGCAATATTCATTCCGTTTCATTTAATATTTGTATATATATTTTTTCTGTATTTGGTACTCTATTCAAAGATTCAAAATGGGAATTTTCCTTTGTATTTACTAAAGAAAAATAAGGTCTTTTATGAAAAAGGCAAGTTCTTCCCCCATTTGTTTATTCTGGGAAATTACCAATGCATATTTAATAATCCATCAGGTATGCTTTCCTAAGTGACAGAGGACAGTAACACAGCATGGCCACAGGCCAAGAGTTAACTTATTTCAGCTGCTTGCTCAAATTGAGAGAGAGAGAAAGAGAGAGACAGAGAGAGAGAGACAGAGACAGAGAGAGACACAGAGAGACAGACATGCAAGCACACAGCATGCTCACCTCCACAATTTCCGTGCTGGAGTATCTTGTCAGCCCCTGCTCGGCGGGGTGGATTACTGAGATCTGCACCAGAGTATTCAGCTTCCTATCTCGGACGGGAGCCACCAGATCCTTGCACGCTGGCAATGGCAGCGCAAAGAGAAAGAAAAGAAATTGATACCATATCTCAGGGAAAACTTCGGTCCCGGGCTGGAAGTAAGCTGAGCTATCACGCTGAATGAAATCTCCGGAGACTGGGGCTGATTTTACAGAGGAAGTCCCTTGGAAGTACCTTACAGAAATAGGAAGTCACGTGCTAAAGAGCTGAATTGAGAGTTCATTTCCACTGACCACATTTGCAGCTCTTGCAAGTCTCGACTGTCCTGGGATCCCAGCTCTAATGTGTGACTTGGCACACACAGTTCAGGGACTTCAGTGGCTTTAAAGAGTCATTAAGCCCTGGGCTTTAAATCACACTCAGTAAACTGAGTCGGGCCATATCCGGAAACCACGCTGTTTCACTTTGACACTGGCTGGATTAGTTCTAGCATTCCAATGCATACTTGCTCCTTACCTAGCTATTCACTAGGGCTGGCCTCCTACAGTCACACACAGGGACACACCCTGGGAGAGAGAGGACCTCCCTACCACAGCAGCTCACAAGCCACCGAGAAAGGCAGAGAAGGCAGAGGAGGGGTTAAAAACGACCTCCGTCTGGGATTCCAGCCAAGTCTGGGAGAGAGAAATGTGGAATACGGGTGGGTTAAATTCTTGCCCAGGGGCCACAAAAGTAAGAACTTTCCCTTGACACACCAGGCTCATATTACAGACTCTCATCACCATACCATATTTACTTGAATATTTTCTCCTCCCATATATCATTGCCACAATTTGGGGAAGAAAAAAGAAAACCAAACAAATAACAACAACTATATAAATGTATATATTCCTTTTCAGCAAGTCCAACTTCTCACTGTGTTTCCACCCTGGCATCGAAATAGTAATTTTGCTACCTACAGTCGGATCCTTAAGTATGATCACAAGTGTCCTCACCAGAGGGGACTCAAATTAGGCTCAGGAGGTGAGGCTGGAGCTGTGGTGGGGGGGACTGAGAAGCAGCCCTGGTCTTGGATTCAAAGTGACAGTGTGCTGGGCTCTGCACGCCCCTACCCCACGCCTCTGAGCAGCCAGTGCAGAAAAGGAAGGAAGGACAGGTGCATTTGAGCTACTGGGACAGAGGAGCCACGACTTAAATCTGAAACTTGAAAGCAAAGAAAATTATAAAGGTAATTATCACCTTTCAGTCATTTATAGGTCATCTCATTTTATAGAAGCAGGATGGGATACAGAAAAAAAAAACAGGCGTTTTGGAACAAAACAGGCCAGGTTTTCCTCAAGTTATACTGGCTAAGCAATGCGGGGCAAATGATTTAACTTAACTCCTTCTTGCCAGACTTTGAGATCCTTTTACTCCTGGATGGTATCCTGTCCTAAGTTTTCTTTATTTAAACCACATGCTCTAGCTTAGGAAAGCATGTGTGGAAAAAATAACAGCTACAGTTTATTTAGCCTTCACTATTTTTGAGGCATTGCGCTATTTATCTCTTTATTTCTCAAAACTGTGCTTTGAATTATTTCAGTTTTACATATGAAGAACTAGTGGCTTAGAAATATTAAGTACTAACATTTACACGACGAGCACTCTCTGGTAGTTTGCTTACATCACACACCCTGAGCTCCATTTCTTCTCCTGGTACCCCAAATCTCTGCCCTGGCACACCAAATCTCTGACACTTCTCTTTGGAAGACCCATTACCAAGACTCTTCTCAACCCGAGAAACCGACAGTTTTACAAAATTCTAATGTGGGGTTTCACTAATGTCAACATAGCACCGGAAGGAAAAAAAAAGTTAGATGTAGACATCACTGTTTTTTGGTGGTTGTCTTGATCATTTCCTCTACTTGCCTTATGAGTGTAATTTTATCATTCTCTTGGTTTTGTGCTCACAGTGTACATATAGCTCTCTCTGTCCACTGAGAGTGACATGTATGTGTCCTCAGATTTTTAAAGCTGGAATCAATTTATTTCAAACACATGCATCTTGACCACTTTCTGCTTCCAGCCTCATCGCTACTTTATAAGCTTATGACACATTTGCTCAAAAAAAAGTTACTCCTTTGCTGATTTCTTATCAGGTTCCATTGTGGGCTGTGGTTATTTCCCAGAAGTGAGCATCTGTTCTCCATTTTACCAGAGAAATCCTCAGCCTCACTCCTGATAAAAACAGAGAAAAGCTCCATTACATTGAAATATCCTGTCCAAACCAATTTGCAGACCCCCCAATACTGATGAAGTAAAAACAATAACAATGACACTATTTCTTTATGTTCTATGTCTAAAAACAGGCATAGGAAACAACACCTGTAGTCATATCTTGGCTGCATATACCTCTTTTCTTCTCAACAGCCCAGAGAATTTGCTGTTCCCTAATGTTTATGCAGCAAGATGTCATGCAAAGACCCCGAGTCAGTCAGAATCCCTGAGCTGTACTCCCAGGTTCCCTTTCCTAGTTATATGACATTAAGTCACAAACCCTAAGACACTCAGTTTCCTCATCTCTCTACCTATTTCTCAGGATGGAGGTGAGGAGGAAATTATACCCTTTTTATGAATGGATTTTGTTTTCTATGCAAAATAAAATTTACTAATATCATGATACTAATATTTACCAATATGAATACCAACATTTACCAATATTTAGTGTTGTGTTAATTTGTAAGTTTTTTTTAATTGACTCAGTCATATTCAGACAGCTCCATAAAAGCTGTCAACCAGGTCTCATATTTCTTTGTAAACACCAAACCCAGTACATGAGTCACTGCATTTCATAAAGTGAAACCCATACACACCACTGAGCTACACATACTGAAACTGCCCCACTGGAGGGGTGATAAATGATGAGCGATTGCATTGCTTCATGGGGTAATTACTCGTCTGGTTCACTGTAAAGTCTAACATAGGAATTACTCAGTAGACAATAAAGAAGACTGAAAACTCTGTTCACCACTGCCCATTCCCCAAACAAAACTCGGCTCTCAGAGTGGCCCGCGTGGCCTTCCTCAACTCATAAGACTGAAAGAATGCTTTGGGGTTTTGCTTCTGCTGTTTTGTTTTGTTTATTTAAGAATTCTTGACTCAAATGGGTAGTAATAAATTAATGCCTCTTGGCAATCGTTCATTCATTAGATTTTTACTTTTATGTCTGCCTTGTTACTGGCTTTGTTTTGGACTGAGCTATTTAAAAGTATTCTCAGAGCCCAGAAGAGTTTAAATATACAAGATATTGATAGGTTGGGATTCAAATGTGCTTGTGTCCACTAAATTGACAGTTCGTTTTTTTGTTTTTTTAAAATTTTGTTTAATATACTGAGAAGAGGAAAAATAACAATATAGTACAGTAATAATAAAAATAAATAAAAAGCCCTATAATTTGAAACTTTTCTTTAGGAAACGTGAGAGCTAGGAGTGTCTATTTTTCCTGTTAACTTTGCTATAGTAACTAAAAATGTGAGGATTCACTTTCTGTTCTTAGTGGTTGTGAGTGAGATGCCCACGGGTGTCTCTAGCTCACATTTGTATGGGAGCCCAGGGACTCTCACTCTCCTAGAAGGGAACCCTCAGTAGAAGAGCAATGATTAAAATAAATGGAGCTTCCACATCTCAGGGGAGATTGGGGGCAGGCTAGGCACTGAGCAAATGGGAAAATCTAAGCTGCATCAAAAGAGGGACCTCTATTCAAATCCATTGCCTAAAGGAATGAAAGCCCACTGGTTTGATTTGAGGATTTGTTCAAAGCTTGAAATCCCAGTCAGTGTGTAGGGAGAAGCTAGAAGAGCCACAGAAAGTACACCTGCAATTAAATTCCAGGCCAAAGAACTGGAAATTGCCAACCTCTGGTCTCGATGCTTAAAAATACTACTTGGATCCTTCGGAAGAGAGCACAGATCATCCTTTGCTCCTGCCATTCTAATATTTGAGAGTCCAGAAGTTAAGGGGCAGGAGTCTCCTGGGTTTTTGTTGAGTTAATGTTCTGTCTACCCCAAGCTACAGTTTTTATAAAAGGTCAATTTTTGTTTCATTCAGCCACTTCCCTAAAGCTATGGGTAAGACTCTTGCAACCCAGAACAGCGCTGTATTTACTTTTCAAATTCTAAATGTTTGGTCAGGTTTCTCAGAAATGTCACATACATATCCTGCTCCCTACACTTCAGAAAATTAGATGCCACCAATCAACTGATATGTTAATTTGGATTATACTTCCAGCCCAATCAATTACTGGACTTCATTATGTGGTTTTACAGTTACTATTCTATACTAGTGATTACATCTAGATTAAATCAATTTACATCATACATTAAAAGGTATATGTAGCACGTAAGAAGCCTAATAGTCCCTTTCTCTCTACTTACTTTGCCATTATAAAACATTTTCCTATTTTCAGTTCCTTCTGCCTTTTTGTTCTTTATTCTCCCTTTTTCTCAGGAATTTTAAGACAGCAATCTTCTGAAGACTAGGATCTTCAGACTCCTGAGCGGATTCAGACAACACTGTCTCATTCCCAGGGCACTGCATTCCATGATAACTGCGTGTTAGTAAAGAACAGAAAACACACTGTGCCCACCTCATACTAACCTCCACACGATGAGAATTTCATAAATTGTTAGGAATGCTATTGACTTTTGAATATTTTCTTAAGGCTATTTGTTAGAAAAATGTGACTGCATATCATGCTGAGCTGATTTATGGCCATTAAATATATGTCCTTTGATGTCCATTCTGTATTCTCTGTAGAATCTTTAATGGTTTCTAATAGCTCTTCATTTGAGTTAATGATCATTATTATGAGAGTTTGGAATGAGTGGGCCCCAGGAGGAGAATGAGAGGGCCCAACAGCAAGGCAGAGTAGAGAAGAAGATGACCAAGAATATTCTGGAAGTGAGAATAGCTGAGGGACCTTGAGAAGAGTGATGTCTGTTATGTAGCTTTAAACTGTTGGCCAGGATATACATTCCATGGGTTTCTTTTAAACCTAATATTAACCTAATATTAAAATTAGTTTCTAGCTGTCACTTAGCACATGACAACTGCTAGTTAGGTATGCCCCCAAAATACATTCATTACCAGCCTCAAAAAAAAAAAAAAAAATACGTTTTAGGATCTATGTTCCCCAAATACCTCAAGAGTTAGCAGCATTTAGTTTGGCACTTTGGGACGATTCTTTTTTTTTATTTTACCAAACTGTCACCCCTTGCAGGTGGGGCCTTTCTCTTATTCACTAGTCTAACCCTTGCACTGGTAAAGAGGAGGTACTCAATAAATGTTTGCTGAATTGAAAAAAAAAGTCTCTGATTGACTCTAGTGTCACACCTTGCCCCTGTTCATTTTAGCTTATTTTCCATGGATCAAGCCTATTTTCTGTAATTTTTCTCATTGGGTATTGTTCTTTTGTGTTCTCTTCTCTGCTGTCTCAGACATCCTAACATGATGCTCTCATCACTCTGAAAGGTGAGGTTGTGGAAGTCATCATTTGCATATTCATTAGACTTTGGACTATGGGTCAGGAATACAACCCTCTTAACAAACCACAGCTTCTCCCTTCAGTTAAGTAACCATTTTTAAAGTCTTTATATAAATACAATAAAAATGTGTTATTTCCCCTTTAATTGTTATGTGGGAGATTTTAATTAACACACATTCCCCTAAAGAATACGTGAACGATGCATAGCTGCCAACATAAGCAATGCTTTCTTTTTTGGGAAAATGAAAAAGATTGGGGTGGAAAACATGATTAAAAAACTTGGAATTGTTATTTTTTTCTTTGTTAATTTTTCTTCTGTTTTATTCAAGTCACTGAGTTCAAAATATTAATGTTCCACATTCAAAATTAGGGTCTTTCAAGGAGAATAAGTATATCCACATAACTTGAACAAACAGCATTCATTTTAAGTTTCCAGAAAGTCAGGGGATAAAAAGTAATTCAGTGGTTAACGTTGGAAGATAAGAAATCAACCCAAGGAATCAACACACACACACACACACACACACACACACACACACACACACACACACACGAAATAAACAAACAAATAAATAAAGCCATCCTAAAGGAAAGAATTCCTTAGACATACTAAAACGATGCTAGATTTTTTTGGTCCTATACTACAACAATAAAATGCTAATTTCGTACAGATGTTTAGGTTGTTCTCATTTAAGATTATACATGAAGCTGGCCAAGAAGATGGGGGTGGGAGCAGGAAGCACGATTTACTGCCTACTTGCCACGTGCCAGGTGGCATTCTATTTACCCTTGTGTGAGCTCACGTCCACAGCAACAATGTGTCTATTGCTGCCTCATGGCTCCATTAGTTCTATACCCATGTTTTAAACTAATCAGTTAAATTTGTAGGTCACAACATATGGTTCAATGATGAAGACTATTTTTTATTTATTTATCTTTTACCAATAGCTCAGCATTTGGCAGCCTGAGTGAATATTTCATCAATAACACCATCCCGCTCCCTCTGGTCTTCTGCACGATCCGTGGTGATTTAGCTTTGTAACAAGAATTTTAAGACTCTCAACACTCTGATAATAGAATTCAAATAAAATTTGAGGAAAGGATGAGACTAATGCCATAGGGAGGAAGCAGATGACAGAGTTATTGAGGAATATAGGTAATAATTTGCCAGAGGAAATTTAAGAGATTTTGTTACAGCAATATTGCCTCAGAATTCTTGCTACACTGAGAGCTGAGCACGACTGCTCCTAAATTTCATTACAATGGATTCACGTATAAATTAAACTGATTTCTTTGATGTAAAAAGCTAGATTCAGATTGTTGGGAAATAGGTTCTGAAATAAAATGTGTCACTTTTTTCCCCAAATAACAGAACAATATAAAAACATGCCACCATATTTTATAGGTATCTGTATATGTTAAATAAAAATATGCTGGCCTTTTACAAGAAAAAAAAAAAAGTGGCTCAGAAGATTACATTCACTTCTTTAGTTGGGAACATCATACGTATGAAAATAAACTACCCACTCAGTACCGTTTGTCAATTTAAGTATCGTTGAAGAATCTAGAGAGAGAGAAAGGCGGAACCTCTGCCTGGAACAATGGTGCTCTGGGAAATACTCTTTGATTATCCCTGTTCCCGAGATGCCAGCTGTACAGAAGACAGCATATTTACATATGAAAAGAACAGATTTGGTTTAAATCACTATTGTCAGTAGGAGAAGACTCCCATTCTCCAGCATGGCCCATTCCCTCTGTTTGTCTCATGTCAAGCCTCAGAAAATTCTATTTTGTCTTATTTTCAAGAATATTGTCTACGCGGCTGAGAATTCATCCTCAAGCCACTGAATTAAAATCAAATCTGTGCTTGTGTCTCTTCTGGTTTGATATCCCGCACTGGATGCTGTACACCCCAAACTGGCCTGGCAGCATCTCCTAACACTGCATGCAGACTTGGCTGTCTGTGTGCAGCCTCCAAAGCCACGTTCCACTTCACAAATAACAAGTGCTCGCAGCACTCTGCTGTTCTTTTCAGCAAGAACATATGTGCTGCTTAAGAAAGAATGAAAATGTCATTCCAATAATGGGAGCGGGTCCTTCTGAATACTAAAAGAAATAGCGTGAGTCAATTAATGGAAATCTGTAGTGTCAGAACCAGGATCGCAGAAGGAGGAGGAAGAAACACAGGAACAACCTGAAGGCTATTACCTGCCCAGAAGCCAAGATGACGACATTTTTTCCAGAACTACCAGTTTGACATGAGAGGCAACAGTATCCCCATTCAGGACAAGCATAGAGCCCATCAGTGGATCCAGCAGTGCATGTGGGTTAGTGGGATGGGGCTGATTCCTTGATTTACTTCGGAAACTAAAAATGAGGCCATTGTGGCTGATGGAGGCAATGACAGGAGGGGCAGCAAGAAAGTCAGGGCCTGAGTCACCAAAGGTGGGAGGCTGAGAGAAGCGCACCCAGAGTTGTGGAACTCCAACTGAGGACACAGATGATGTCTAGGAGGTATTTGGAAGTTTGAGGAAGAGTGAAGGAAATAGGGATCTGGAAGCTTGCCTTCAGGGGTTGACAGTCTCCTGAGGGAATCTGAGGTCCATTTGTCAGGGGGAAGTAGCAAACAATCTAGAAAGCAGTTGTTCAATTCCGATGATTTCATGTACAACACATTGACTCATGGTCTGGGTTTCACCAAACCCTGACTGAGGCACTTTTTAGACATGCTTTCCCAAACCAAAATGTTTTAAAAGAATTGTGTTGTATATATTGCACCTAAGGACTTACATTTTAGAAGATGGTGCTTAAAGTTTTTTGTTTTGTTTTTTTAATTTCAGAGACGTTTTTTCCCTATAAATGTATTGAGCTTAGTAATTAACTGTGGCATTAATAGCATTTTTTTTAAATGAAATTACTGCCCGGCTGATGCCATGTATTTTAGAAGTCAATTGAAAGTATTAAATCAAAGCCATGGATAGAGTAGGAAATAGGGGGGAAAGGGAAGAATGGGAGTAATAGATGATTTTGGGGGGGTAATTAGCATCTCATTTTATTGTTTCTGTCTAGAACATGTTTGGAGGAGGACAAGTTTTGAAGAGCTTGACGGAGATAACTCCCATTTTTCTTGAGTCTCTTGAGTCGTCATATGTCTGATTCTCCTGTAGACAAAAGAAAATCTCAATTTTCATGTTCAGTGTACGGCTTTAAGGGTGTCACTTCTTCCATCATAAGATGGTTGACTCACAGGAAATAAAACAAAGTTGGTACAGATAAGCTAAAGCTAGAAATGACTAGTGACCCAGGAGACATGAAACAAGCGGAGGAGGAAGAGTAAGTCTGTAGGTGGGAAAACAGATATGGGCTCGCTGGAGGGCAGAGAGGGTCTAATTATTCAGAGCAAAACCCACAAGTTTAACACTACGTTGAAACAATGTAGATCAGACAAGTTGAAAGTGGTTCTAGGAGAACCAGAGTTTGAAGGGAACAAACAGCATATGTTTGAGAATAGCTGGGGTTTCCAAAAAGAGCAGTTGCAACCTAAAGCTCAGCCGAGTGCCTGCTAGGTGGAGAATGCTTCACAGCCCTAGCTATACAGGAAGTGGTGTCAGGGCAAAGCAGTGGTTTACATTACCCACATTCAATTAAAGAAGAACCACCTTCTCAGCTCTCCCAGGACACGTGGTCGACTAGGTGAGGTAAGAATATGGAACGCCTTCTATTTGAAGGTCTCTGCTGCACTTCTTACTTGTCTGTGTAAACAGCCAAAGGATCAGGGTCATAGGTTTCAGTCCTGACTGGGAACAGTACAGCCCAGGCCCTTGCACCACTGCCTTCTCCCAGGGTTACGTGGTGGAGGGTGAAACGTGAGCTCAAATCTCTGGACCCCTGTCCATGCCTACTGTTTTGGTTACCTGCTATGCTTCTTGCTATCTGTGTGTGTATGTTCTTAAGATCACCTCTGTAAGAAAATTGCTTGCTTTCTGATGCTGTCATAATATAGAAATCTTGAAGTTCCTTTGTGAAGAATTTGGGGCATAAAATTCGACACAGGTAAGCAATCGTCAGCTACACAGTCTAGTTACAGAACTCATTTGTTCAGTTCAGCCTATGACTGAGTCTTCCTCTCAGTTCCTTCTAGAAGAACCTCAAGGGCAGTAAAGCTCTATCTTTCCTAACAGAATTTACTAACAACAAAATATCAATGGTCAAATAATTGTATTCATTGGAAATTTTTAAATGAATTGCTTTTTACAAACAACTGTATTAGTAATAATTACAGAACATTGCAAAGGAATAGATAAATACATAAATTTATTTTATGAAGAAATGTGAGAGGGAAAAAGCAACGGCATCCATGCATGCGTTCAATTCATGGATTTTACTGACTGTCTAAATATGCCCAACGTGATTCTAGGTGACAGTTTCATAGCAGTGAACGAGATGACAAGCTTCCCATTTTATGGATCTTATAGTCTAGTGTTCTAATGGAACGTGAAGTTTAAAAAAATAGTTTAGTGAGAATTTTAAACAGGGTGATTAAATTGAGAGGTTTGGGGGGAGCATGCATGAATCAGGAAAAGCTTCTCTGATGAGTGACTTTGAGCTGTGAACTAAAACATACCAAGGAGCCAGCTTGGGGTGGGGGTTGGGGGCGGGCAACAAATGCAAAGACTCAAATGTTTGGCCTGTTTGAGAAGCAAAAGGATGACCAAGGAAGTCGATGGAGAGTGAGCTAGCCATTTAGCACACAGGTAAGGTGATAATGGCCTGAGCAACGTCCTTGTGGAATGTGATGAGGCAATTTGATTTTACTTTGAGTGAATGGAAGCCATTGGAGGATTTTAATGAGGGAAGTGAAGAAATCGCAGTTATATTTTTAAAAGATCATTGTGGCTCTTCTGTCAGGAGGGGACTATGCTGGGGCAAGAGCCGAGGCAAGGAGACCCACGAGGACATCCCTACCTGGTCTGGGTGAGAGCTGAGAGCAGTTTAGAGTTGAATGACAGCAGTGGCAATGAGACAGGTGGTCAAATTCAGAATACTTTTTTCAACATAGAAGTGATAGGACTTGATGGATTTGATGTGAGGTTTGGGGAAAAGATGAGTCAAGAAAATCACAGTTTGGGGATCGGCGTACCTGAATGAATGGCAATGTGTTTTACGGAGATGGGCATCAAGAGGAAATAAAATGCTTTGAGGGGCAAGAATGGGAATAAAAAAATCAGGTTTTAACTATCATAAGTTTAAAATACCTCCGAGATGAGCAATTGGAGATACCTATTAGCCAGTTGAAAATGGGAGTAGGGAGCTCCATGGAAAAACGAGGGCAAGAGTTACAAATTTTGGAAACAGGCTCATAAACGTTATTTAAAGCCACAGACTTTGAAATTGCTTAGAGCGAGAGGGTGTTTAAGCTTTATGAGTACTGGGATAATTCTGAATTTGGACAAGTTTTGACCTGGGAATGCCTTTTTGCTCAAACTTACTTCTGCCACCTAACCGCTGAAAGTAACAGCCGAGAGCAATCTCTGTCTTGAGTAAAGCAGAGGTGATGCAGGAGTAAGGGGCAGAGGACTTGAAAAGCTTTGGGCTTTCTAGTACCAGACACAGGACCGCAGACAAGTCACTTAACCCCTCTGAGAGTCCGTTTCTTCTGTTGTGACATAGGGAGAGCACCACCTTTGCCAGCTGCAAAAGGTCAAAACCCAAGTAAAAAAGCATTTGGGAAAAGACTGTTCTGGACAATGGACATGACAAGGGACTTTTTTTTTTTTTTTTTTAAATCCTGTGCTCCTAGGTGTCTTCTCTTGCCCGTGGAATGGTTTCCAGGTAGCCTAGGATACATTCAGATGCCATCTGCTCAAAATGAAGGTTGGCTGACAAATTTCAGTGACACAGACAGCAGCATCATAACCTCAGTGGCTTTTGACTTTACACAGGCAAAGCCACCTAATGAACAAAGCCCCTAGGTAGTCCCGACTCCTCAGTTACCCATCCATAGCAACAGACGCTAGAAAGGTAGATCCAGTGACCAGAAGCTCTCAGTAATTAGACAACGGAGGGAAGAAAGTAATTAGGTGAATCACACAGAAAGAGAAGGAAACTGGATGGGGCATGTTGATTATAGATAAAAGACACAAATTAAGAAGTTAGAAAGTGAACGTTAAAAAAACAAAACAAAACTCTAACAAATAATTTGCTAAACCTATGTGGAACAATCAGTTTCAGTCTATGAAGTTAAACCTGGTTACTGACCTACTTTAATGAAAAGTTCCTATGATATGTTGTTCAGAAAAAAAAGTGACAAAAAGAATAGATATAATTTACCGCAGCAAAATTCAGTTAAATGATACAGTCATGACAAAAAGGAAGTGGGAGGAAGAGAAGTTTGAGATCGTATATACTTCTCATTTATTAGCTGATGTCAGGTATCTCAACCTCTTCAAAAAGTGCCAAGCTAGAATTTAGACCAGTGACAATAAGGAGACTACCTTCCAACAGCAGCACACATTAAATTGTGAGTGCCCAGAAACCACTATCCACATGAAAGACCTATTAAGAAGCTCTAATTGGTTCATTTTCTCATCTTTCAATTAAATCTCTATTTATTTCAGCAGTACAAAAACATTATGCTGGTCTTAGATAACTTTTTGTTGTCTTCCCTTTTCCATTCCTGTACTGTTAATAATCAACCACAAAGGACATGGTCTTGGGAGTTAAAATCTGTATTTCTCTACTTCCTACCCTTATGCCCTTGGGCAAGTGACTGAATTGATCTGTGAAATATGAATAGTGGGAAGTCTGTTGTAGGAGCAGAGATAAAAAGTGAAATCGGTACAGCCTAATACCTGGCCGTCAGAGGAGTTCAATAAGTGAATGCAATTATTATGAACAAAAATACAGTGTCAAGAACCCCTGCTCAAGGAAGTATTCCCTGAGTGTGATGAAGTGATTCACTCAAGGGTATATTCAAAACGATGAAGGTTAACCGATCATTAAGCGTATGTCAGATACTAGTTTAAGTGCTTTATGTATATTAACTCATTTAATCTTAACAAGAACCTTATAAGGTAGATATTGATACTCTTCCCATTTTATAGATAAGAAAACAGAGATTTGGAGACATTGTATAATTTTTCTAAGGCCACGTGTCTGGGTAGAAACAAAGACAAGATTCAAATGCTACATAGCAGTAAGCTTCACACTCCCATCTTTAGCTGGCCAGCTATATTGCCTTCCTACTCCGATTATAGACTGAAATCTGAGCCTGAAATGCAAATCCATTTCTATTAGTTGACTATTATTTTTGTTGTGCAGTTAATAAATGGTTCTGAAAAATGTCTCCTCAAAAGTAGTCGGCCTTCCATATCAGCAGTTTTCACATCTGCAGATTCAACCAACTGCAGGTTGAAAACAGTATTTTCTTTTTGGGGGCTGGGAATCTGTGGAGGGCCAATAGTATGCATTATTCTACACCATTTCATATAAAGGACTTGAGAATCCATGGATTTTTGGTATCCAAGGGGATCCTGGAACCAATACCCTATGGATACTGAGGGATGGCTGTATCAACCTGATACTAGTTACCTGACATTGTCAAAATTAGGATAGCTCAAAGACAGACAGATTCTTGTGTGTGCAAACTCTGCATAGATAGGCAATTGTCAGGGACACAGCATGGCTACGAGCCTTCTCTGAGTTTCATCTAGCATAGCTCCAATGCCAGTAGGACTCAATTCATCCTGACCCTAAATATAATTTACTAGCAGTAAGACAATGTTTATAGGCTTGTGTTCACTTAGAATTTTAAAATAAATTCCTAATACGTGTGCAACTGTAAAATATTGCAAGAGGATTTCTAGAGACATAATTTATTTTTAGAGCAAGATAAGTAATAAAGCAGGAAGTTTAAATGAGCATTAAATGCATCAACTTGGAAATCAAGCTCTAGGATTTTGTTTCATGTACTTAGGATTTTTCCTGAATTACCTCTTGTACACCTCCTAAACGGACTGAAATCCTGCTCATCCTTTCCGACCTGGTCCAAACGCTACTTCCTCTAAGATGTTGTTTCTGATGCCACCGTTATATTGAATCACTGCTTGCTCAGTACTTGCATAGGTCTTGGCTTATGCCGTTATTTTGCCCTGATCACAATCTGCCTGGCTTTCGAGCTATTTGTCTCCACCACCTCCTGGAAATGCTGGGAAAGAGGGAATCAATAAGGAAGGGGTTCAGCCTGATGGTTACAAGCAGGAGCCTCAGAATCAGACACAACTCAACTTGGATCCTGACTGCCATTCAACTTCCATCAGACTTTTGGAAAGTTGACCATCGGGAATCTTAGATTTGTCATCCCTTGAATAAATATAATACGGGAGAGCATGTTCTGTACTCAGGTTCTTTGGTTCAAATTTTGGGCTCATTACTTTATCAATTCATGTCTAAGTCGCTTTTCCAATCAAACAAGGATGATAGAGCAATTATCTCATAGTGAAAATTAAAGTAATTAATTTATGTAAATTATTTAGAACAAATAAGCTCTCAATAAATGTTAGTTATTTTTAATGTGACTATGCTGTAGAGTTGTGGTGAGGAAAACATAGCTTTCTATTTGTAAAGAGGTAAATATGTAGAAGATGTTAAAAGAAAAAGAAAATGGTACCTATTACTGCTCTCCCAGTACTTAGCACAAGGTCTTGTCTTTAGAAGACCCCCCGCCCCAAATTACTGTTCAGTGAAATGTATACTGTAAGAATCCAGAGCACGGCAACAAATTTATAATGAGGCATCAAGATAGGGTCAGCACAGGCCTTGTCTAATTTTTAGCTGTTGCTTCTCTTATTGATTAAAGATGATCTGGCAGCTCATATGAAGAATATTTTTATCAATAGATTAAGTATAAAAATATACCTCTGTTCTTGATATTCCCTGTAGCTGGCCTTGCATACCATTAGAGAGTAAAAATACTCAAGAAAATATACTAAAATCTTCCATTCTCCCACTGGAGTTCTACACAAGTCAGAACTTTATCATCATTTATAGAACACAGGCCAGCAGAAGGGTAGAAGTGTGAACAGGGGAGAATTGGTTAGTTTGGCCTCCTAAGACTTTGTTCTTTCCGAGAGACACATAAAACAATGGCTGATTTATAGCAATTCATAAAGTCTAAATGGACCTGACATGCAGGTTAATGAAGGCCCTAGAAAGCTATAAAGGCTGTGTCTATAAATAGATGAGACTGTTTGTGCAGCTCAGCAATTTCGGCACAGTTTTACATACATTCTCAAATTCTGAACACAGAAAACTGGTCACGTGATTTACATGACTTCTTTTTTTCTAACCGGGCTATTAGAAATAAAGAAGCTCTATCTACAAAATCCAAACTCAAAACACATAATCTAATATGTGATCCCAGAGAAGAATAAACTATTTAGAATCAGCACTCTCCTAGACAAAGCCTTAACAACCAAAGAGGATAACCTCTCCTATTTAAAGCCCCTCTAATATTTGTAGTAACCTAAGGACATCCTGTCATTGTGCCATGACACAGTGTGATAAAACTGAATTTTAATCATTGAAATCTGGGATAGTACATATAACATTAGTGCTTATTGTTTTGAATCTATGATGCACGTGGTGTCATTATAAAAAATATGAAAATATATCCTTATAAGCATTTTACTGACTCTGGACATAGTAAATGAAGGTACATGACAATAAACATTATAAGCATAATCAGGGGGATGAACTTAAGATATATTCATAGAAATTTCTTTTGTATCACTGTCAATATTAGTCTTCTCTATTCATTTTCAATAATGGTTTCAAGAAAGAAATGCACCCAGATTTTTAAGAAACAATCCCTCTTCTTAAATGCCAGCTTTGTTGAAATGAAAACAATTTTATTAAGCTGTAAGCAAAATAAGCATTCTCTGGGGGTTTTGATTATTTCTCTTTGTCAAAATAAAAAGAGTTTCAATACACTCATATGAAACAATGAAAGAAATGTGGAAGCAGAGTTGCAGTTGTTAAGGGAGAAATTATATAATTTAAATGCAGTCAACCATTAGAAAAATAGTTGACAATGGACATGAGATACTCATTTTTCTAGTACATGCCTATCTTTTGCTAGCAAGATATTTTTAGCTAATTAGTTAGCTCAAATGACTCTCTTTCCCCATTTGCTTGAATAAAGATGTAGCAGGGGAACTTCAGCAAAATATAGTGATTTTATAGTGGCATACAGGCAAGGCAGAAACAAATTCCTTGATGGAAAAGAGCTTACTCAAAGCAATATGACACCTAGCAAAATTAGTGAGGCTATTTTCCCAATGTAAAAAGAAAAGCCATTGAAATTCTCAGTTTATTTGAATACTGTGGTAAAGACTCAAGAATAAAATATTAAAAAATTAGTTGGAAAATTAAATGGAAAAAGCACCCTACCTTATTTATTCTATTTTTTGCTATTTTTTTTTAATTTTTGTTTTAAGAGGTTTTGCTTTTTTTCTAATTAATTAAATAAGCACATTCTTTAGCAATGATAAAAATACTTAAGAAATTATTATTCTCTCATTCTTCATTATGAAATGAAGTTAACTACATAACAGGTGAAATGTTGAAGAATTTGAGGGATTAAAAACTGAAAGAAAAAAGTAACAAAAATAAAAAATATGCAGTAAAACCAATAGTGCCCTTGAAGAGTAGTTCAAAAAAATATATTTTTTCAAGAAATAATACAGTTGAGGATCTTAAAGTGCTAACAAGGAGGTCAACAACTCAATCCCCTGAAGACTCTAAATAACTTTCTTTTGTTTAATTGTCAGGGATTTCTTGCCCTGTGATAACATAAAGTTATCTATTATTAAGAATTCTAGTGCATTTTTTGAATGAATACGAAAAAAGATATTTGAAGTTTTTTTGTTTTGTTTGCTTTTTGTTTTTTAATGGGAGGACTATTATTATGAATCAATTCTTGCGGCTGCTCATCTCTTATATCTATGATTCAAAGCCAGAAATACAAGTGATGACAGCATTATTACTGAACTTGAATGGGCTTTCAAAACAAATAGTATAGTCAGGTCTTTAACCAAGACTGATCACTTTAATTGAAATAGAAGACGTGTTTAGCCCAGACATCCTGTCTTTTGACAGTTGGCCACCATGTTTGCCTAATATCCTCTACTCTATTGCTTCTGCCTCCTTCAGATACCCCCTGTTGTTCAGGATGCAAATAGGAAGACTTTATCTGTATTTTGAAATATACAAACCACTCAAACAAACTTTCACTTTTCAGAAGTCCTGTCAAAAAGGTAAAAAAAATAAATAAATAAAATAATTTTTTTTCCCCCTTAAAAATGAAAGATGGCTAGATGAAGGGTCAAGTGGTAAGCCTTAGAGTCAGTGAGTCAAAAGGTGCTGGGCCTCTTTTGCACCTCAGCTCCCTTTTCTGAAAACAAGTTCTTTCTATATCTGAGAACCTTCTAGAAAAGAAAAAAAAAGTATAACTTCAGGTGTAACCATAGAATTTTCTTGAGTTTTGACATTTCTGCCTGTTTGTTAGTATCTGGGAAAATGAAAAATCTGGAATCCTTAATTTATAGCACCTTTTAGCTATATTTGCAACAAAAATGAAATATTAAAAAAAAAATTATACCCAAATCAGAAACACTGATAACACTAAAAACTAGTGAGGCTATGGAGCAATAGGAACCTTCATACATTGCTGGTAGGAATGCAAAATGGTACAGCTGCTTTGGATGACAGTTTGGTAATTTCTTACAAAACTAAATATACTCTTTGCCTATGATCCAGCAATTGTGCTCCTTGGTATTTACCCAATGTGTTGAAAACTTATGTCTACACAAAAACTTGCACACAGATGTTTATAGGAGCTTCATTCAAAATTGTCAAAACTTGGAAGAAACCAAGATGTCCTTCAATGGGAAAATGGATAAATAAACTATGGCACATCCAGATAATGAAATATTATTCAGTGCAAAAAAGAAATGAGCTTTCAAGCCATGAAAATATAGAGAGGAAACTTAAATGCATATAACAAAGTGAAAGAGGCCAATCGTAAAAGGCTACATACTTTGATTCTAACTATCTGACATTCTGGAAAGGGCAAAATTGTGGAGACAGTAAAAAGATCACTGGTTGCCAGGGGTTGGGGGAGAGGGATGAATAGGTGGGGCACAAAATATATTTAGGGCAGTGACAATACTCTGTGTGATACGATAATGATAGATACATGCCATTATACATTGCCCAAACACATAGAATGCGTAATACCAAGAGAGAATCCTATGGACTTTGGGTGGTAATGATGTGTCAATGTAGGTTGATCAATTGTAACAAATGTACCACTCTCGCAAGGGATATTGAAAATGAAGGAGGATATGTATTTGTAGGTGTAGAAGGTAGATAGGAAATCTCTACGCGTTCTACTCAATTTTTCAGTGAACCTAAAACTTCTCTAAAAGTAAAGTCTACTAGAAATAGAAAACAAAAAATTAATATATATATATTTAATATTTAATTATTTTCTCAATAAATTATGCCTCAAAATGAAAGCATACTTCCATCTCTAAGATGGAAGAATAAGAAGATATTCTTAAGTGAGTGAAACTAAAAGGGGCAAGAACCTTGTAAGTGCCATAAAGGAAAATAAACAAACAACAACAACAAAAAACTCCCCATGAGGTCAATCTCCAGCCCCAGGAATAAATAATTAGGCACATGGATTTCCAAAACTGCTGATTGGCAACAACATCCAGCCATTGTATGAGATGAGTGCTGGACCCTGGATTTGTGGTCAGCAGACCAGGTTGAGAGGCACGACACTGTCACCACTGAACTTTAGGTCTTTGGCTGGTGCACTGACCTACTCCCTGACTTACAAATTTGGGAAAATAACACTTACCTTATAGAATGAAATTGTTTTCTAGAACAATATCCATAAAAGTTAGTAAGCTATATAATGATACAAGTAGTGTACATACAACTTGTAATCTCTATATACAAAATATTATTATATTTATCCATGTAAGTAAGATGGAATTTCTTACCAAGGATGAATTCCAACTGTGGTTCATTTGGAGTCTTCTGAATACCTATAAATGATAGGTGAGAATTCAGATGAAAGATATTTAACTCATTATCAAAAATACATCAATGAATATTATGCTTCCCCTTGCCCAGAATGTACTAATACATTATTTAGCAGAATGAATAAACTCAGTTAATCAGACTTATAAGCAGTGGGGTTCTCAGGGTAGGACATAATATTTGTAGCAGAACTAGAAATGACTAAAGATTTGATTGCTCTATTTAGCTCCATGCCCATAAAGAATGTCAGAAATATTGTAAGTCATGTCAAATACAAAACATTTTTCAACTGTGTCTGTTTCTTTTGGATGCATGTAGACAGAGGTGGAACTTTCAAAAAGGGTGATCTCAGTAGAGTACACTCCTAGATGGATTTTTCTTTCAAACCACTCCAACCTGCTATAAATAGTAAATTATTAATTAAAGGATATCTCTAGTTAAGGTATAAAGGACATTATGCTGGTGGTTATACTGCCAACTTAAAGATAGCTCAACATTCTATTAAATGTTTCTATTTCTTTTGTTTTGAGATTTTTGTTTAAATTTAATAACATGGCTAAATGATTTAAGATGAAGTGGAAAGGAAAGTGAGTCTGAGCAAAGGTAAGGAAATGGGAACATTTAAAGGTTAAAAGGTAAAAAGAGCAGGCTGTGGTAAGTGATAATGTGGTAGATGCCCGAAGACCACATACAGTGCAGGGGCTTCCTAAGCAAGAGTGTATATGGGGACCCGGCTGCCATTTGTTACCAATCATGGGTGGCCAAAGAAGCAAAACTAAACTTACAGAAAAGTAAACCAGCTGGCAATACATGTAAGAATATTATACAAATCCTTTCCTTGTTTAGTTTTATTGTTGCATTCATCAGGTACAATTTAAATTTACTAGCATCTGGTCACTAATATATTGTTAGAACTACCTCTTTGTATAAAAATCACCTGTTCTTTTATTTACGGAGTTCACAGTTTTTGTATAGTAACCATTTATTTTTTTTCTCCTGCTGATATTTAACAATGCTACGGTTCACAATTTTAGACTTTCCAGAAGAGATTTGAATAACAGTCACTACGTAGGTCTTTGAGCATTTTAAATTGTGTGGATTTTTTTAAAGGTTATTAACAATTAACTCCACTGTTAAGTACTGACGACCAAATTTCTCAAAACACGCATCCAACAAATACCATTTTCTAAAGATTATTTTTATAATGTAAATTAAATAAGAGGTCAGGCATATGTTTGCCAGTGTTAATAATTGGGCAACAGGAATCTTCTGAAAAAAAAAAAAAAAAGAAAATGACACAATTCATACTAAACAATAAAACCCAAACTCTAGAATTTTAAACATGAGAGAAAACATACAATTCTTCCAATGATTTTAATTATGTGAGTAGCACAAAACCCAATTGTGACATTCAAATGTAAATCTTGGCCAAATCTCCAAGCTCGCTCTATTTATGTAGCTAGCGCTCTCAGGTAGGGCAGTGACAGTCTAGGCAGGCAGTGCAGCCATTTTGCCCTGATGCTTTCCATTTAAATGTCTTAAGTTTTAAAGAGAAAATGTCTATGTTCTAAAAAATACCTCCGCAGGAGATTATACAAATGCTAAATAGAAAGCATACTTAAAAAGTATTTGTTAGTATCTTAATACACATTCAAGAACTCTGATTCTACCATTA
Organism: Rhinolophus sinicus; assembly: GCF_057876585.1. Taxonomy (NCBI): domain Eukaryota; kingdom Metazoa; phylum Chordata; class Mammalia; order Chiroptera; family Rhinolophidae; genus Rhinolophus; species Rhinolophus sinicus. The sequence goes on along the minus strand of NC_142515.1, from coordinate 117,235,395 downwards.
GATATATTTAATGGTTTCATGGACTATCATCTGTTTCACCCAAGAGAAAAGATCACAGCATCATAGAGTCACAGAGCCAAAATAAGTCATGCAAAGGAGAAACATTTAGTTAATCTCATGCCATTTGTTAGAATGCACATTTCTGTGAATACACACGCATGTGTGGGTTTCGTTAACCCAATCTACATTGGCCGAGTTCCAGCAGAGGCACGCGGTACTTACTTGTCAACTGGAAGTCCCCAGTGTCATTTGCCTGGGGTGTGGGAAGGAAGTGCTGGCCTTCTTCTGATGCGCCTTCCTCTTTGATTTCCATGATCAACTTTCACAGTTGTTCAATCTTCCAAGTCTTCGTGCCCAAACGTCACTGCCAATGATTCCTGGTTTTAAATAGATGTGTCTCCACTCTGAAGACCAGATATCCCACTCTGAAATTCTGCATTTAGGAAACATCGACAACAAAAAACCTCGGTTACTTCAGAGTTCAGTATAAAGCTCCGATTTAAAGGTGGGTAGACTCTAGGTACCTTCATATGAACTTGCTGCCTGCCTATCCCACTTCTACTTTCAGGACCAATCCATGCAGTTAATGTATCACAAACTCGGGATTAAATGGATATTCTCTCTACCGTAATTTTATGGTCCTATGAGGGCCTTCTAAGTCCTGAAATATATACACTTTCTCTTCTAGTTGATTCCGTAAAATGGCACATAGCTATAGGGGCTGCTAACATATGCACCTCAGTTAGCAGCGAGAGCAGATAGCATCTTATCAAGGCATTAGCATGCTTTGCCAAGATGACTATTACCATCATTCCTTCCTTTACACTCATCTCTCCATCCACCCTTGTTAGGACATTATTCATGAGCATAGAAAGATAACTTGGCATGACATTCTCCTTCCAAGATGAACCAACAGGTTGTGCAGGGGAGTTTCCAACCTCATCATTATCCACAGAATCTCTTGCTGCTCTGCCTGAGGAAGGTTTAATTGTTTAACGATTGGGGTAGATGGTGAAAAGAATGAATAATAATTCTTAAAAGCTCAAGGGGGAATGAAAGCCACAGCAAAATGATGAAAATTAACATGGAGAAAGGAAGCCTCTCCAAGAATGTAATACCCTGTTATACAGACAGCCTTAAATAGTTTCAAAATTCATTTTGATATTTAGCGTGATGTACATGCCCAAGAATGAATTAGGGAAAAAAAAATCAATGTAGTTTTAAATCAAGTGATCAGCTGAATTAAAATGTATAAAAATCTTTAAATGTCTACCCAATGCTGTTTAATGAGATAGCAGCAATAGAGTTTGGGTTTGGAATACTGATTTGATCTTCAACTTCACAAATCTATAGCCTTATTCTTTGTTGTTCTTAACAAAGCAGTTTCATTTATAATTCAGCTCTAGTTTTTAAAGATCATCAGGCAAAAATTAAACAGAAAGCATCTTGAATCTTTAGAAAATAGTATAATAAAGTTGCAGATAAATGCAAATAAAATTGGCTTCTAAGGATATAACCAGGAATACTGACTGGGGTAAAGGGCCACTGCAGCATATATTAGACAATATCTGTCATTTCAAAAATTGTATTTTGAATTAAGATAATGCTAATTCCTTTTTTGACTATTTAAATTTGGAAGTTTTTTTGTGATAAAAACAGACATATTCATTGCATCAGATTCTCTCAAGAATCTATGACAAATGCACTAGCATTAGTGGGGTACTATCTGTGGAAGACTGCCACAGACGTAGGACTTGGATACAGGATTTGGTTAACCTCACTGTATTTCTTGACTGAAGACTCAACCCCTAATCCTGATCAGTCACCTTAAAAACGGAAAAGGAGACCTAAATAAGGCAATATGAATGAATCCTAACAAAATCAAAACTCTGCACACTAATGATGAGTAATTAATAAAATAAATGCCAACTCTATTGCGTGGGTGTGCATGCACTTGTGTGATTTGGAGGTGAATGGAGAGGAATGAAGCAAAAGGACTCATTCACAATGTCCCATTTTAAGCATACTGTCATCCATTCAAAACTTGTTCACTGACTGAGAAATAACCACTTTTGGAGAGAATGGAGCCACATATACAAAACAAGGATTATATGACAACTTTTTATAATTCTACTCATTTTCACTCTACTTTTGTTGCATTTGAAGACAATTTTCAGATTTGATACTTGCTACCAAGGCACACACCTCAGAAAGAATCAGTTGCATTATTAGTAAATTTCTAGAATACTACTGCATTTCTAGTTGGTGAATACAACATTTATCTGCGGTTATAGTTAGGTACAATACTTCCTTTTCTGTGTCTCTATGGGAATTTTTTTGGTTTGAAAACCATGCACAGGAATAGACTGAGGTTTTTGCACACCCACAACATATTTAAAACAGACAGCAACAGAGACTAAAGTTAATTCTTAGAGCATAAAGAAGCCATATTACGTATACTTTAAGAAGGAGAGTGACATAATCGTATTTGATTTTTAGAAAGTTTACTGTTGTCAACATAGAGAATGTAGTGCAAGGTGGCCACTCGATAAGGCTACAAATTCTTTGGAGGTTATTTTAATATTCTAGGGAGATAAAATAAAAATGAGGGTTGAAACCAAAATAAAAGCAGATGACTAGAGAAGAGAATCTGGATTCCAAAGGAAATTATTACATAGAATTACCTGGCCTTGGTGATGGCAATACATGTGATATTAGAATTGAGAAAAATAGGAATTCAGGTGACACATGGTAAATTATGGACCAATGAACTACGTGTATTCGGAGACTAAAGAAAGAGGAACTGTAGTCAAGAATGATGAGTTTAGTTTTAATCGTGTTGTTCCTGAGCGACATCTTTACGTTTCTGAAAGAAGAATAACTGTCCACCCAGGATTTCCATACAAAGTAAAAAATAACATGTGAAAAATAAGAGAAATAAAGACCTTTATCCAGACAGACAAAAAAAAAATAGCAAACTCATTATCAGCAGACCTGCAACTATAAAAAATATTAAAGGAAGTTCTTCAAGCGTTACCTAACAGACAGACACTTGGATCTACGAAAGAAACGAAGACCACTATAAATGGCATAAAGGAAAGTAAATGCTAATTTCATCTTTTCTTGCTTATAGTGACTATAAAAGGCTGTGATTGGCACACTTGTTTTCTGCTAAGGGCAGACAGTAATTATTGTAGGCTTTTGGGGCTATCCAGCTTTGTCACAAGTTCTGCTGAGTTCTGCTGCTGTAGTAGGAAAGTACTATTGACAATACATAAACAAATAGGCATGGCGAAGTTACAATAATACTTTTTTTGCAAAACTAACTGGTATTCAGGATTTGTTCTACAGGCCACAGTTTGCAAACGACTGGTCTAGAGCACAAATAGTAGTGATGTATTGTACGCTTATAGCATATATAAAAGAATAATACGTAACATCAATAGTAAAAAGGATGGGAAGGAGGAATGAGAGTTATTGTTGTGTAGTCCTTACACCAAAAGTATAGTATAGAGTTATATCACTAAAGTATTGGAAGGTAGACTGTCATTAATTAAATGTATATAGTAATTCCTAGCATAAGCACTAATAATTTTAAAAAGTATAAATAATAAGTCAATAGTGGAGATAAAATGAAATAACAAAATATGTAAATAATAAAAGCAGGGGAAAAAACAAAAACACATGAAATAAATAGAAAGCTAGCAAAATGTTTTTTATCCAACCACATCAATAATTATATCAAATGCTACCAGTCTTCATGCAGGCACATGCACACACATATGCACCAAGTGAAAAACAGATATTATCAGCTTGGATTGAAAAAACAAGACCTGACTATCTGCAGCATAGTTATATTTAAATATAATGACATAGATAGGTTAAAAGTAAAAGGATGGAAAATATGTACAATGTAAATATAAATCAAAAGAAAACTGAAGTGGCTATATTAATATCAGACAAAATATATTTCACATCAAAGAATATCAGGAGGATATTATATAATAGTAAAATGGTTAATTCACCAAAATCCTAAATGTAGAAGCACCCATAACAGAGCTTCATAATACATGAAGCAAAAACTTAAAGAACCGAAAGGAGAAATAGACAAATCTGCAATGCTCTACCTGGAGACATCAACATTTGCTCTCAGTAATGGATAAAATGAATACACAGAAAATCAGTGAGGATGTAGAAGACTGAACAACGCTACCAACTACTTGACCTAATTGACACTTATAACACAATTCATCCAACAACAGAATACTGAACTTTTGTCAAAATACACATGGAAGTTTTACTAACATTATATCCTAGCTCTAAAACAAACCTTAACAAATTTAAAAGAATTGAAATAAAAACAAGTATATTTTCTGACCACAATGAAATTAAACAAGTGCAAAATCCCTAAATATTTGAAAATTAAACAATACCATTCCGAATAATTATATATATACATATATGTATGTATGTGTGTGTGTGTGTGTGTGTGTGTGTGTGTGTGTATACACTCTTGTGATTCAGAGGTTATTTATAGGATACACACACACACACACATACTTGAATCAGAATAAAATCACTACACTACAATGCTTATATTCAGAAATAAGTTCTTAAATCAATGATCTAAACTTTTACCTTATAACTAAAGAAAGACCGAATTAAACCTAAAACAAGTAGAGAAAGGAAATAATGTGTGTAATAAACATAACTGATGAAGACTTAGTTTCCAGAATATATTAAAAATGTTAGCAAAAAAAAACCCAATGGAAAAAAACTATCAAAATATGTATACAAGTAATTCAAAAATATCAAACACAAATTGCCAAGAAACGTATTTTTATGAGACCTTTTTTCCCAGTATAAGCATTGTAGTATAGTGATTTCATTCTGATTTAAATATGTGTGTGTATATTCAGAGATTCTCAACTTCGCTAGTTATCATGGAAATGAAAATTAAAACCAAATGAAATGAAAGTGTATAACATTTCAATAAGTAAACATTTCAAGTCTCAAAACCTTCAATATCGATGAGAATTTAGAGCAATACTTCTGTGCACTGGTGGTGTTCTAACCATAATGGAAAATAATTTGGTAATGTTCAGTAACGTTGAAAAGCAATTCTACTTCTAAGCTATATTCTAGAGAAATTCTTGCAATGCATACCAAAAGACATAAGAATGTTCATAGCAAATCAACTTCTAATAAGACAATATTGAAAACAGCTAAATGTCCATCAATAAGAAAGTAGTTAAATATATTTTTGTCTATTCATTCTATATAGTGGATCTTCATTTCATATATCAATATTGATTAACTTCACAAACCAAGTATAGAGAAAAAAGGAGAAAGAGTGAGGAGGGGGGACAGAAAGAGAGAGAAAGAGATGATGGCAATATTAGAAAATTTGAAAACATGTAAAATAACACTCTAATTTTGTATTACACAGGGGTACATACACAAGAGGTACAAGCACAGAGAAATGCATGATAAACATTAAAATCAGAGCAGTTATAATGTCAGGGAGGAGGGTTTGGGGAGATGTGATAAGGGAGGGGGACACAGGGATCTTCAACTGCATTGGGAAAGTGATTTATTAAACTGCGCAATAGGTACAAAATAGTTACTATATTTCTCTTTATACCTATGTCCTAAATATTCATTATGAATTTAATTAACTAGAAAGAGGCAAAGGCATGAGTTGAGAGGAAATAGGAAAGAAGAGGACAGGAGCTTTTAGACAAAGGATGGAGTTTTGAGCTGACCTTTAAGAGCACTGGATGACAGAACAAGGAGCAGCAGTTGTGTGGGTCCAGCTGGACCTGGAGACCACTGATTTGCGGGGTCTCAGTCCGGCGAGCTGTGTGGTTCTCTCCAGCAGTGCTCAGCAGCTTGGTGGAGGACAGTTCAGCTGACAGTTTAGTTGGGGTTTCATCTGCTGATGCAGTGACAGAAGAGTGAAGCCAAGAATGTAATACTACAAATGTGACGTAACAGCTTCTAGGCTGGATTGGACAGTCATTAAGGGGAAAGATAGAGCATACTGGGAGATGAGAGAAGGATTGTAACGAGAAGTCCAGGAACAGCCGTGGGGTGAATGGGTGGTGAAATGGAGTGGTATTAAGGGTCACTAGAGCCAGTAAGCCAAAAAACTGTGCATCAAGGATGTTAGATGGCTTAGTCCTATGGAAATTGAAACTTTCCAACAGGATACGTAGCAGGCAGGACCTGGATACCTGCAGACGAAGTGCCTGCTAGAAAAGTCTGAAGGGAGCAGGAGTTTGGCTAAGGAGCATGATAAATTGGGTAGTGATATGGTAGAGCCAGACATTGCAATCTTAAACGAGGTCATGACCGTTTAGGTGGCCCCTTGTGGCACTAGGAAAACTGTAACCCTGTCTCCAGGCTTTGTGGTATGGGGCCAATCTACACTAGAATGGGCAGCAAAAAACAGAAAACAAGGTTTCTACCAAGATAAAGAAACAAAGGAAACATTTCTCAAGAGATAGAAGGTGAAATTTTTTTTCACCCCATGGACAGTATATAATATTTTAAAAGTGAGAAGATCAAGGTGAGATTGAGTCACGGCCAAGTAAGCCCAGAGCAAAATGGGATGACACAGTGGGCAAGGATAAATGACAGGAGGAGCTTGTGGTTTAGGTGGCAACCCGGGATGACAGGGAAGTGATGCATCATAGGATGGGCTGTTGCTGGGGTCTAAGTTAACCTCTGTTTAAAGATGTTTCCTGGCCTGTGTAGGCTGAGGCCCAGGCAGGGAGTGTGGGAGGCGTGACGACGCTATACGTATGGCTTTTGTTTAGGTTTCCAAATAGAGCTTTGATAGGAAGTGCTGAATCAGTTATTATTTCCCATCCACCTCTAAAAGAAACAGACAGCAAGTCTGTGTTATGTTGATGGTGTAGCCTTTCAGTAACTAGACACTAACCTTGCTCAATGCACATCAACGTCCCAAAATGTCTGAAGCCAAGACATTCTGATAAACCAGATATAAGTCACGATGCCCAATGACTCGAAAACCTCCTAAACACCTGAAGATGGTATGTGGATGGGCAGGGCTTCCGAGAATCAGTTGAATGCTACATAATGCCAAGAAGAGCTAAAACCAGGAATATGATCCAGGAGGGGATTTACCTCTGCCTTCTCTGATTTTTGTCTCTCGTGGGAAATGTCAGGGTACTTCGAAGGCTACCATCATTATAGGATAATTATATTCAAAGTTTTGCAACTACTGTGTTTCCCCCAAAATAAGACCTAACCGGAAAATAAGCCCTAGCATGATTTTTCAGGATGACATCCCCTAAACACAAGCCCTAACGTGTCTTTTGGAGCAAAAAATTAATATAATACCCGTTCTTACTTTGGGGGAAACACGATAGGCTCCTATTCTCAGTAACAGGTTTATTCTTATTTTATACCATTCAAAATAACAAAATTAAAAAAAAAAAAAAAAGATTTCAGAAAAAGGTTCCTTTTGAGAAAAATGGCATACATCGGCAAATTTGATATTTTACTTGAAACAACAATCAGGCACTTTTTAAGGTCAAGGCCCTCCTGCCTTCTCACGAGGCCCCTGACCAGGAAGAGAATAACTTCCATCAGAGCAATGGATTAGCATTCAGGGGCAACGTGTCTGCCCAGGAAAACCAATTGTGTCGGAGACAATTGAATTCTCCAGGCCTTCAGGATGGTTTTGTTGCCAATATTAAATTCAATGAAGACCTGCTTTGTCACTGAAGAAAAAAGATGAGAGTTGTCAGGGCTCCAGTTTGATCAAAAAGTCCAGCTGCTGGGGCTCAGTATTGAACGAGCCAGTGATGTTCTTCTCATCTTTACCCTGAGGAAGCAGCACTGACATGAGACAGAACAGAAGACCCGTGGATGGAGCAAGATCAAAGAGCAGCAGTCTTTCAGGGCTTTGACACTTGAAATGTGGTGGTCTCTGGACCAGCCGTGCCTGCATAATCTGCCAGCTTGTTAGAAATGCAGACCCTGAGCCAGACCCCCTTCTAAGTTAGAATCTGCACTGTACCCTAGGTGATTCCTCTGCCCACTTAAGCTTGAGAAGCACCACCTTATGGCACAGAAGACCATGCACATTCCAGGCTCTAAACTGGGAGAGGTGAATAGGGAGTCTCAGCAGACAGAAAGTCAATATGGGCTAAAGACCCATGCCACTTAAGCCAGGTGCTATGATAAGTCCTGGCCTGGACTTCAGTCCCTTCAGCCATTGGCTCATGTCCTACCTCCAGTGCTTCCTTTCTTCCCAGGATGTCAATCTGGTTACCTGCCCTGGGTCCTACCTATCCTCACACTCACCTATTACTTGACCTCTTTGTGATGGACTCTTCCTAGTGATCTGTCTTAACCCAGCCTCGATTCTATTCCCAGTCTTATTTTCTTTCATCTTTGCTCTCTCCAGCCTCAGCTCTGCTCCCTGACTCTTGGCAGTCCACACAGCTCTTGGCAGGGTCAGACCAAGGTGCCTCTGGGGCTGAACACAGCCAGGTCATGGCATGCCACACTATGAAAAGTGTTGGAGGTTGGCGAGGACACTTATATGACAGCTCACAATAAGTACTACTGTCTTAATGCCATCCATGGAGGACCATCTAGAGTCTAGCAATGAAAATGTCTGGACTATAGGTTTTAGGGCCCATAGCAGTTCAAAGAATTGTGCCACAATGAAAAAGGGAGGAGGAGGTAGGGTAGAGACAAGAGAAGCAATCCAATAAAATATAACTGACCAGAATGACATACTTCCCTTTCATCCGTGTAAATCCTGTATCAAAGGAGGCTCTACTAATATCCACCCACAGTGTTCACAAAGTTCTACCGTGTTTCCCTGAAAATAAGACCTAGCTAGACAATCAGCTCTAATGCATCTTTTGGAGCAAAAATTAATATAGTAAAATAAGACCGGGTCTTATATCATATCATATCATATATGTCTTATATCATATATATCATATCATATAATACTAGATCTTATATTAATTTTTGCTCCAAAAGACGCAATAGAGCTGATTGTCTGGCTAGGTCTTATTTTCGGGGAAACAGGGTATCTTTACCACTGCTTCTAAAATTCATTTTAGCCAAGTTTTCTATGTGCCTTTTCTGAATTCATAGTATGTGCCATGCTCTGTGTCATCACTCTATATGCATTAATCTTTATAACAAATTTAAGATGTAGTAATGTAGTCTAGCACCCACCTAGTAATTGGAGAAACAAAGATGTGAATTTGAGTGTCTGATTTCAGCGGCTTATGTCTAGTCTACTTACCGTATCTTTTAATTTTACCATACAAAGATTTACAAGCTTCTATTTTCCCTTAAGAAAGAAACTAGGGCAATGTGTAGAGCTAAAGAAGGGAGGCCTAAGAGACATTTATTTATGCTTTTATTTACATCATTTTCTTTTTTAAAAATAAAAATCTCTGGAAAATCTATAGCTTATCAAAACAGCATTTAATGCCTTGGGGTCAAAATCCCCAGGAAAGAGAAAACCAGGCGATGACACATATTTTTATAATTCTATTTATAATACCCTGTCTGATTGAGACATACTCATCTCTGGTTCTTTTACTTGGTCCTGGTGTGAATATATATTCAGTAGACAAGGCAGCATTGAAAAAAAAATCAGAATGAAAATTCTAGATCATTGACGTTTGAAAATAGAACCTGACAATTGAACACATGCAATTCTCCAGATCCAGCATTCTGGTTACTTAACAGAGGAGAAAGATTTTCTTCCTTTGCTTCTTTGAAACCCAGGGCTCCCTTTTGGAGATCACAACCCAGTAAAGAAATAATCTCAAACCACAATTAGTATTAGATGATCTTTGAAACTAGCAAAATCTTGATGTTCAAAAGGACAGAACACAAAGCACCAATGCAGAGACCGCCATTCAGCAAGCAGAGGTTCCGTATAAACCAGAGGTCGGTCTGTTGCCCAGCGATTTCAAATTAGGATGAGAACAATGCTGGTCTCCACTGTATACCAGGTCAAAAAGCGAGGCTGTGCTGACCCTGTGACAAGGCCCCCTTAATCCTGAGAACTCAGAGGGCTTTGCCTCCGCAGCACATCAGTCGGAGCCAGAATTTACATAGTCTCCCATGGTGACCTGATGTCCTCAGGGGGAACACTTGGACCCACATTGGGAACATAGCTAGTCAGCCATCCGATGTGTTAGGAATTGTTCTGTTAGTCATAAAGAGGAAAGCAACCTGAAGAATTACAGGATATCGTGAGGATGTGAAACACGCTTCATTTAATCTCAATCATCTCTCTGCAACGGGTTGGTTACATATGTCTGACTAGCATCACTCTTTACACTACTGGGATAAAAATATTTTAAAATAATATAGACTTGAAGAGATTTAAACAAACTAGGTGTCATCCCACTTAGGAGATGAGAACACTGAGGCCCAGAAATGGGACAGAAGAGCCTCGTGTACCCAGCTGGCTAATAACCACACTGGGATTGGAAAGAAGGTCTTGTGTTCTGAGGTGAACTTTTTATCCTTCTCTCCAGAGTGTGACACTATCGTTGCTTCTCACATGTCATCCAAAGGATAACGAAAATTGGATGTTCCGGAAAAGACTGAAATCTCATGGAAACTTTTTTCTTCTATAAATACTTCATGTGATACATTGGGTTTTGCATACTTAACAAAAAAAACTGGTCTTGAGCCCCAAATCTACTTTTAAAAAGAAAAGTTGCTCTCACACAGCAAAGGTTTTTTTTAAAAAACAGTACAAAGGGTTAGCTAGCACCGCACTAAGTGCTTGGGTATTTTTTATTGGCCTTGTCTGTCATCTGAAAAATGAAATAAAGGGCAGGAGTTTACTGTCCACACTTAAGATCACAGGATTTTGCTTTTTTTCCCCCCTGATACTTTTATTTAACAATTGCATATTCCAAATATAATGCCACCTAGCAGCCCATTCCAAGCCTATCTCAGGAAACAGAGATGTATAGAGAGAATATTAATTTGGCTGGAGGGTGATTTTTTTTCACATGTACTAAAGACTGAGGAAATGCTGCCTCAATAACGTCAAACGTCTCAAAATCCTTATGAATACTGTCACACACATATATCCAAGGCCCGTTAAATACCATGTGCTCAAGCAAAACTAAAACTGAAGCTTTGATTATATCCTTAGGGCATTTCTAATACAGACATCAGACGCTATTAATTCACAGAGCTGATTGAATGCCTTACGATAATACATTTCAGATTCAAATTAGTATTAACTAAATTATCTATAGTTTCTGATGATTAATTGCTCATTTTCTTCTGAAATTTGAAATTTCAAAGTAAGACAGATAATGAATTTAATTAAAATTTTATCGCCTGCTTTTCATTATGACAGGCCAGAATAAATGTATAGATGTGATTATTATTTCACTTTAGCTTTCCAGAGAAGTTCACCGAGTGCCTGAGGTTATCTATAAAGAACATAATATGGCATAACTGAGTTTTCTCATTCATACTGCCGACTGCATACAGATAATGAATTTTAATTCTTTCGCTACAAGCAGTTTCCTTCCACTCCAATATGCACACAATCATACATTCTACCTTAAAATGTTTACTCAATAAAATCACATTACTATGTAAGTCAGAGCAAACAATATATAATAAAAAAAGAAAGAAAGAAAATTTATTTGATAAATTTGAATTGGGCAGAATGTCTACAAAAAGAATGAGGCTGAGCAGCGAAGTTCCAAGCCATGGTTCCATCTGCAAATCCATCTCGCATTTCTCGGCGGCCTCTCATGGAACTAAAGAGAAGCATGGATTTAACAAATCTCCGCTATAATGTGGGTTGATCTTTTGTGATCATCTGGAGTACATGAAGGATTGCCACCGAGACAGTATGAGATTCAAGCTCAGGTTTTATGTGAAAAGAATGTCATTGATTTATGCCTGAATACCGAATAAAACCACATGTATGGACTTTCTTGCCTATCTTCTCCATCTCAGGCTGAAGCTCTCCGACTTTTAGGATTGCTTTGATCCCACGTGGATGGAGACATAAGCAAAGGAAATAACATAATCATTCATTCATGTGACATGTCACTAAGTATCTACTATATGGAATATACTGTTGTAAATGAAAAAGTTTCCTTTTATATTGTCATTGTCAGAATACTAGTTTTCAATCCTTAAACAGCACAGTGAATGTTAACACCCACTTCCACACCTTTCTCTCCCTCCTGCCTCCCCCCTTGCCACCCTCTTTCCCCCCAACACACACATTTTAGCACATAACACTACCGGGTTCTTTTTCCTTTAGTGAACTACTTTGAGAATTTCTTCATCAGTTTTTGTTCCCTTGTCTGGCAAGTTAATAAATGTGCCTTTGTTTGACATTTCTTGTTGTTTTTTGGGGGTCTTTCTTTTATAATCTAACTCTGTTAGTCTAGTATGAATATCTGATTTATCATGAGTAATTATCAACAGTAATTTATCATGAGAGAGGTGATACAGCAATGTGGTTATGAGACCTATTATGAATCCCCATGACCTAGCCTCTGCCTCTTACTCTGGAAACTTGAGTAATTGATTTAACTCTATTATGCCTTAGTTTCTTCATCAGAAATGGAGAAAATGCTAATACCTATCTAGTTAATCGTGGAGAGAAATAAATTAATATATGAAAAGGTTTTATGTGTTCCATTTCTAGCAAGAGATGCACCAAGGCAACTAAACCTATATCTCCCATCGATTAGAAGTAAACTCAAAAAGCAAGCTGCTGGACGATGTTGAAAAGTAAACAAAAGCAGGAAAATTGTGAGAAGGAGCTAAAACGTGGAGAGATTTTAAATAACATGAGGGTGCATTTTTCATTTTCCCCTCCGATTTTCTCATGGTTTTGATCTGGAGGCAGCCCCATTCTTTTGACATGGGCCATAAAACTGACAAATTTAAAAGAATTAAAATTATATGTGTGTTTTCAGAACATAATGGTGAATCTGAAGCACATTATGGTAAGTAAAAGAAGCCAAACTCAAAGGGCTACACACTGTATGATTCAATTTACATGGTATTGTGGAAAGGGCAAATTATAGACACAGAAAACTGACTAGTGGTTTCTAATGGTTGGAGTTAGGCAAGAGAGGCTGAACATAAAGGAGTAGAAGAGAGAAGATTTTGGGGTGATATATGTGTACTGAATCTTGATTGCGAAGGTCAATATATGACTTGACAATTGTCAAACATTTTAAAACTGCACATCCAAAAGTATGAATTTTACTGTATAATTTTAAACAATGAATATAAAACGGAAAAGATACTAGAAGTTATAGCAAGTTGTCAATAAATATTACTCGCATTATTACTTTTAATAACATTTGCTATTATTAGACATGGCTAGACACAGGGAAAAAGACCCAAGAGAGGTATCATTGGAATGCTTTGATAATAACTAACGTGAATCAACAAGAATGCAGACATAAAAGGAAGCAAGAAGAAATCTGTTCCATGAAGGAGTAGGAAGAATAAGCTGAGAAATAAATATTTATTTATAAAAGAGTCCAAATTACTAAGATTTAATTGATAAACTCGAGTTTGATCCAAATGGGCATCAATAAATAAGGCCTCCCTTGAGCTTGGCGTTGGGGACACAGAAGCAGGAACGAACTTCTGTGAAGGAATAGTTCCCAGTATCATGAGTGCACCCACGTCACAAATCAGGGAGGGTACCCAACGTAAGGTAAGGCCACAGGGAAAGGGATGCAGGCAGGTGTCCTGAGAACCAGGGCACCTACATAATTGGTTCAGAGCCAAGCTCCTGACTTCAGGGGACATGGCAGGCAAAACTCAGGATGCATTCAGAAGGCCGATGGGTTCCGGCAACTGATGTAACAGCAGCCTGCTGCTCATGGCCTAAATTCATCGCACCAGTAACCCAGACACCAGTGTGGGAGCAAGTAGCAAACCATCAGATGTTCACTCCCTTGGTGAGATTTTCGGTAAAAGGTAACAGGATGGATGGAGTAGAGGATAGAAGGAAATAGCCGTTAACATATGTGGCTGAGCTTTCACTGGCTCTGGGTCAGGGTCACTTTCCACAGATGGGGAATAGGGACAGTGGCTGAAAACAACAACAGCAGCAAAAGTCAAAGGGGGTAAGATAATCTCAGGAGATACATGAGACTGCTTCATGGAAGACAGGATATTGGATTGGGCATGAGGAGATTTGTACATCAAAAATGTGGGGATAGATGAAAGGAAGGGAGAAGAGGAGAGAGGGAAAAAAAGGCAGCATGAAAAACAACAGGGCAAATACTGAAAATAGAGGCAATGCAAGCAAAGGCAGAAAGCCACAATGTGGAATAGGCACAAATATTAATAACAGGAAATTAACTAATCCGATGGGAGCAGAATGCAAGGAGAAGAGCAGGAAGTGGGTGCGTGATCATTGAATGACATCATTCACAGGAGGCATAACCACGCCTGCTTTGGGTGTTGGATACAGTGTTTGTAAACCGGGAAATAGAACAATCTGGGTTATCCAACTTCTTGGCGCCACTAGTTCACAGCTTCACTCAGTCAAAAAAGTGTTAACTGAGCAACGATCATGCCTAACAGCATGGAAAGTACTGTGATTCAGAAACACCACGTCACTATTATGCCTTGAAGTGAGATTTACAACCTGCAGAGTGGAGTCCAAAATGTCTACAAGAAAAAAAGAGCTTGAGTAAAAGGATGAATGAATCTGTCTTTGAGTTTTTGCCTCCAGAGTACAGAATCCATAAGCACTTTCTGAATGTTTAGAATTTGCGATATTCTGTGCTAGATAGTACGATATATAGTCTCAAAATTAGCTTTGCTTCCTTTTCACTTTCTTCTCTCCCTTCCTCCCTTTCTAGAACTTAGTGTGTAAGTCAAGAGGCAAATAAGAAACCGCAAGGCAAAATTGTATTTAGAAATTCTATTTTAGAGATGGGTAAATTGAGACTGAGAAGAGTTAGAAACTTTTTTCTGGGTTAGACAGGGGACAAGTGATGAGGGTTGGGGGACTTAACCCAGGCCTCAAAACCTTAAAACCATTGTTTCTACACTAAACAAAATCTACATCTAAACCCTGAAAATTACAATGTATAGAGATGAAAAGATGTCACTTGGTTGAGAAAATTTCTCCTGGAAGAGGAAACAGTCAAGTTAAATTTCATGCAGAATAACATGTTCCCCAGAGGCCAACTCATTTTAAAACAAGTGATTATTCAATCTGGCTGGAATATTACCATTTCTATTTTTCTCCTTACTTCTATGTTTCCATGTTGATGTATTTTCCTGGTTCTCCTGTTTTTTTTCAGCCATTTTCAATTAAGATTTCTAATTAGATTCCAAATTTAAGACACAGCTCTAGTAGAAAGCAAATGGCAAGGGTAGTAATTAAGGGACAGCTGTCTCTTGTCTTTCTGGGGATGAAAGAAGGCTTTTTGTTTCATATCCTAGGGAATTTTTCGTGATGTTTTTCTTTTTCTTAATAATCGCTAACTGAATTGAAAGACACTAAATTGATCTTAAAATGTCAATGGCCTTCCTTCCATCACAGATGCTGAGAACCTCTCTTCTGAAATAAGCATAGACTAACTCTGATACTTTGGGTTCTTGAAACATTTACTGCTGCAAATACAAAACTCCAAATTTTATATAAAATTAAATCAGTCTTTTGGTGCTAAAGTAGGTATTACCCGAAGTCATTTTTCTCACTTTAAGACTTTTTTTCAATTATGGGAATTTTACAAATAAAGGAGAATAAGCATTTTCAGCGGAAAGGAATGATTCAGAGCAGCTGAGATGGAAACAGTATTTTTTGTGGTTTCCCTTTGATTTAAGAGAAAAAAACATTACTAATACTGATATTGAAAATTACTTAGTAAGCTCTTAGTCCAGTGCTCCTTATTGGTACTGAAGGTCCTATTTTCACACGTAAAGTTTCATCAGAATTTGAAGCAATTAACCATATAATTCAGGTCAAGAAAAATCTCTGCCTGAAAAAGTGGAACTATTGACACAAACAGATTGTTTTTTCTGGATTGAACTGAATTTAGAATCTAGAGATTCCAAAAAATTATTATTATAATTCAATGTGCAGAGCTATAAACTAAGCGAAGTTACCTAAAGAAAAGCCAGCCTCAGGAATATGTGGAACCTATTAAAATGCACACTTCCAAGAAAGAAACTTTTGAAATATTGCCTGTTAACTTGGAAATAGCTCTGGGAAATACCAAGTTAACTTATGGTTCATACATATACACATATGTAGACATATACACATATATGTATTTACTACAGAATTCCTGAAACCTGTAACATGTTAATGTGAATTTAAAGCTCCTGAGAATGTTACAGTAGTCAGACATTTTCAAAATTCCTTGACCCCCGAACCATTTTCTGCAGAACATATCATTGAAGTAGTAGTCACAGGAATGAACATGGTGAGAACCTCTTTGCACAGATATAAGGCAGATGTGGAGGGTGGGGTTAGGTGATAGATTTGAAAGCATCTATTACAGTGTTTCCCCAAAAATAAGACCTAGCCGGACCATCAGCTCTAATGAGTCTTTTGGAGCAAAAATTACTATAAGGCCCAGTATTACATTATATTACATTATATTATAATATTATATTATATTAATGTTATGTTATACTATACTATACTATACTATACTATACTATACTATACTATATTATATTATATTATATTATATTATATTATATTATATTATATTATATTATATTATTATACCTGGTCTTATATTAAAATAAGACTGGGCCTTATGTTAATTTTTGCTCCAAAAGACGCATTAGAGCTGATGGTCTGGCTAGGTCTTATTTTCGGGGAAACACGGTATATATCCAGGGTACCAGGAGAGAAGACCATGTGACATTGCACAGAAATGCCAAGGACAGAGAGTGCCAGGCAAAGCTAGTCCTAAGATCACCTTACAATGGCCATTGTGGCCCCATGGGACTGGACCAGTTTCCATATTCATTGTCATCCTATTTTCAATCCAGCTTCATCTTATGTCATTCTACACCTCTGTGGCTTTGCTACAGACAGCTTACCCTTTCATCAGTCATTTTCTTTATTTACTGCTCTCTGGGCCTCTCTTCCTCACAGTTCAGCTCTTAGTTCAACTGTCATCTTCCAGAGAAAGACCCTCTATTTAGTCAGTCCCCAGTAGATTTCCTCCCTTGCTTCTCAAAATGTTCCCCCAAAGCACTCTGCTATTTCTCTCCACAGCATTTATCATAGCTTTTATTCATATATTGACACTTGCTTATTTATTTCATGTCATCTCCACTGGATTCCAAGCACCATGAGGACAGGAATGGATTATGCCAGCTTTGTTCAATTCTGTAACATCACCCAAGTCATAGCTGACTATTTGCCATATAATAGGCCTTTAATAAATGTGTGTTGATTTAATAATAAAAAATACTAATTACTTAGTTAATTCTTTACATTCATGATAGGCCTGGCCTAACTGAAACTCTCAAAGTTGATTTAATGTAGATATAGAAATCAATTCCTCTTTCGGATATGGTCAGCCATGATAGCATGCAATCACACATATTCTCAGACAACAAACTGGTATTTTGTAAAATATTTTTTAACAACAGGGGCTATAAATTTGAATTAATCATTGATCTAAATGAATATTATGTGTTAATTACTGAGGATCACTCTTGTACCTGCTTTCTTGTTGTAGTCCTCAAACAGCTCTG
Organism: Rhinolophus sinicus; assembly: GCF_057876585.1. Classification (NCBI taxonomy): domain Eukaryota; kingdom Metazoa; phylum Chordata; class Mammalia; order Chiroptera; family Rhinolophidae; genus Rhinolophus; species Rhinolophus sinicus. The sequence goes on along the minus strand of NC_142515.1, from coordinate 117,217,626 downwards.
CTCTTTGATTTTTTGCTTTGTGGATTTCAGAGCTCTGTAAAGAAAAAAAAAGGACAAAATGTTAGCATTTAGTGTTTCACTGGGAACTTCTCTGACTAAAGAACCCCTGGCAAATAGATTTAATATGCTTGTAATGCCCATTATTTCAAACTTGAGGACTTATGTCATCATAGTAAAATGCATGGAACATAGCTATTTCTTCTTTGTATTCCAAACCCATCTGCTTCATTCAGCTCACAGAGCTCCGCCAGAAGGAACTATAGCTGACCCTTATTAATTTGCTTACGTGAGCCAGGCACTATTCTAAGCAACATGGATTAACTTCATTTATTCCTCGTAACTACTGAGCAGGCAAGGGTTAGCTCAGCAGGCCTGAGTCAGGCAAACCCTGCACATTCCAAAGAAAGGTCTGTCTTCAGGACTGGCCTGGGCCAGCTCCTAGAAGACAACCTCTGGAATAGTCTGCCAGGTAGTTATCATAGGCCTGAGGCCTTGGTCTATGCTGTTCCACATGACCAGATACCGTTATGGTGAACACCTATTTTTGCTCGAGGAGCAGGGGAATCTGAAGTCTGAACAGCTGGGGTCAGCCATCTGGTGCTGCATTCTTATGTGATTGAGTCCTAATGAAACTGCATGACTGACCCCAATAAAACTAGAGACCAAAGCTCGGCCGAGCTTTCCTGGCTGACCACACTTCACACATGTTGTCAGACATTGCTGCTGGGAGAATTAAGCACATCCCCATGTGACTCCCCTGGGACACCTGGATGTTGGCAGCTGGGCTTGCCTCGTGAGCCATTTCCTTTTGCTGATTTTCATCTATATCCTTTCACTATAGTAAACTGTGACTGTAAGTATAACAGCTTTTCTGAGTCTTGGTAGCCTTTCTAGAAAATCATCAGCCTGAGGGTGACCTTAGGGATCCCCAACACAACCAACCTATGAGGGAAGTACTATTATTATCCATGTTTTGTAGACAGAGAAATCAGCAAAGAAAGGTAAGGTAACTCAGAGTCCTTTGGCTAGTTTGAGTGTCAGCATTTAAATTTGAATCCATTTAAATCTGGTTCTAGATTTTGGGCATTTTACCAATGTGCTATGTGGTTTATCAAAATATCTTAATATATTTTGTATCAAAAAATGCCACCTGGTTATTTTTCCTATTTTATAATCAGAATGATAATTTTCAAACTGTAGATTTACTGTCAACTACCAAGATTTCATTTTATCTGTCAAAAAGAGAACAATAACACTTATTGAATTAAAGTGGTTCTTTAAATACTGTACTTTATTCAAAACAAACTTTCCTCCAACGCAGATGCGACATAAGATTTTTCGCATCCACATTCTCATACATCTCTCCCCATTCTATGTGATTTTTTATCTAGGAGGATGAAAACTCCAGAGTCACCTTTAAACCACACAAGGTCTTATTTGATTTGGGGAAAGTAAAACACTGTACCATGATTTTTCTTAAGATTTCTAATTTTTGAGTCTGATAAATCCAGAGTTACTTTTAAGATAAGTGTTAGAAAAAATAGTTTTTTCTAACTATAGGAGAAAGCATGAAACTAATCACTCGGTGCTACTAAAGAAAATACAAACCATTTATTGATTTCTAAACACAAAAGAGAAAAAGAATATACTAGTTACATATAAAAGTCATGTTTGCTATGACAAGCTTTTATTCAGGTAGACTTTGCAAAAAATATTTTGGTCTAATTAGTTATTGTCATTAGGTGTGTGAGGTAGTAGCTTTATTCTAACACTTGAACAAACCGCAATTCATTCTCTTATGATTTTTTTAATCCACCCAGAACTAAGGATTGTACTCTGTTGTACATACAATGGACGACAGTGTTTTATTCTCATCACCCAAACAGACTGCATATCTCTTTGATATTCTGAAGTGTCATTATATCTGCAAAGGTAATTAAATCTACCTTTCAGTGTGGATGTTCAGAGATCAGTGTAGTCTCATATGGTCCATTGTGTTCAAACAAGTCCTTGAAATAACTTTCAAAAATACATCTAAAGCATGTAGAGGAAGAACACTTCACACAGTGGTAATGAAATATGTTGAATGTAAACTGGATAACTGTGCAAGTCCAAAGAATAAAAGTTTATGATGCAGAAGGACCAACTGTATTATGCGAGCCTGAGTCTTTCACACTTGTTTTGTCCCCATTGTTTTGTCAGCTCCCAACATATAGAAAGAACCGATATTGATCCAAACCCACCAAAGTGCATGGTCACCTTAAATAAATATTCCAGAGTTAATGCAAACAAAAAATCTTATTTAACTCATATCATTACCATTTCTTTCACAATAAATGATCAACTGGAATGTTTGCCTTATTTAGGATATAAATGTTTTCTTTAAATAGAAAATACAAAATTCCATTTCAAACAACTTCAAAATATTAAATTGAATTGAAAATTATTGATTAGGGTTAAAATATGGAATATTAAAAAATTGGTATAGGCTCTACTGAACATAACTTACGCTATAGAGATTGATGCCCTCTTTCTTTGGTTCCTATACCCATTCCCTTTGGGGCCCTGACTGGGGCCCCATCACTCACATTCTGTCTCTCCTTCTACCCCAGAGTCCTGATCTGATGAGGATATTGCTAAAGTCAAAGCTGGCTGTTTACCTTTCCCACGTTGCCCATGAAAGAAAGCTGGGCTTGAGATTCCTTATTGTTGATCCCCGACAGCCTAGGTGATTTCAGGTCAAGAGCTCACATCAGTGAGAGGTTTGGAGGTATTACATCAAAGGCAGGAGCTGAGTGGGGTGGTGTTTACAAAAGATCGGGGAGAGCGCATGCTATGTGTGTCAGGAAGTTCTGTGGTATGGAGGTCCTCATGGGTTCTGAAAACCTAACCCATCTGTCCTCTAAAAGATTCAGCAGTTAAAGCCTGCATCACAGATGACATACATATAGTTATTAGAATCTATTACAATCAACTGTCTCTAAAATAGATGTGAAAATCCAATCCTATCTCCAAAAGCAGGTTTTAAAAATATTACTTTGTTCCCTAATTCCCATTCCTTACTGTAAAGGCAAAGTGAATTTACAGCTGACAATCAGAGTATTCTCAACATGATCTTCACATCAATTAAAAACCTATTAAAAATTCTATTAGAATTAATAAAATAATTCAAGAAAAGGCTCAGGATGCAAAGTAAATTTATAACAATATCTTTACTATATAATATAAATAAACAGGAAGTACAATTTTCAAAATAAATGAATGTAACTCTCAATAGCCTCAATAACAACCTGAACAACTACAGATGTAATAACAAAATCAATAAACTACTTATGAGTAACTCTGTATAGAAAATTATAAAAAGCTATAAAGAGAAATAAGAAACTATAACACATACATGATTGAGAAAATATTTACAATATAAAAATCATTTCTTCCCAAACTAATTTATATTTTCAGCATAAGTCCAAACAAAATTCTAATGTAAGTAATTTTAAAGCCTGTTAAGACTTTCCAAAATGCATTTGAAGAATGAATCGTGAATCACAAAGAAAATTCTGAATGTGTATTAGCAAGAGGTTTTTCTCTATCTGATGTTAAAATACACACGTATTGTCATGACACAACATTTATCAGTGAAGAACTGACTTAGAAACTGATATACAGATCAGTGGGAAATACAGGTATCTCAGAAACATCCCACTTTATGCATTCACTCAACAAATATTTAATGCCTGTCATATGCTAAATACTATGCTAGTAATTAAAGGGATAACACAATTCCTGCCCTCAGAAAGTGTGATGGGAAAAAATTAATAGCTCTTTTAATTATGATATAAATTGATACAAATGGGCATAGGCCTTTATGGATACGTATAAAAAGGGAACTTAAATTCAGTGTATGATAAAATGAGTAGCACAAATTAATTGGAATGAAAGGAATTGTTTAATAAATAATGTTGAGATAATTGCCTAGCTTTTGGGAGTAAAATCAAATATGGCCCATAAGTCATAGGTATAAATTCCAGATGTACTACAGAATTAAATATAAATAAAACACAACAAAAAATGAAGAAAAATATAATTGATTATTTTTGTTTTTTGGAGAGGTCAAGTACACTTCTGAAGCTTGTAAGTTCTAAAAGATTAGGAAGAAAAGGCCTGGCAGATTGGGCTATAAAAAGAGAAAATAAAAACTTCTCTAAGTTAAAAATAAAATTTAAACAAAGGATATATGAAATTATTTGCAACATGTGCAGTACATTAAAATCTATATTATATAAATACTAAGTACCAAAATATCAAAGGATACTTCACAATGAAGAAACAACTCATGAATGAACACAAGTTTAAAATGTTCAAGCTTATTAGTACTCAAGGAAATAACCATTAAAACAATGATCAACAATATTTCATCTAACAGATTGACAAACAAGAAAAAATGCCCATGCTTGATCCCATTTTGATAATGCTTTGAGTGTCGCTTTCCTATAACCCCTAAGAACTCTAAAAGTATTCCTACCCTGTTGCGGAAAACCTAGGAAGCATTCTCACCATATATAATTCACACAAAATGCACATTTCAGGCATACCCTATTTTAACACCCACTAAGCCATAGTACCCTTTAGGCAAGTGACTGTCAAACATTCATCATGGCATTACCGATACCAAACCTACTATGTAGGAGAAATGCAATAAATGTGTTCAATGTATAGATGAATTAATGAGCTTTCTTCTTTGTCATCAGAGTAAATAAAGTGTAGTGCTGGCTTCTCAAAAAATATGTTTTCATGCCCTTAATCTAGTAATGCTAATTCTGAGATGCTATCCTAGGGGAATAATATTAAATACAGAAAAATTTCTATGCACAAAGAATTACTGAAATAGGACTTAAAATAGGAAACATGTAGAAACAGCTTAAATACAATAGAGGAATGTTTGAAGATATTGTTATATAATTTGATGGAATATTGTGTCACCGTTAAAAAGAAGAGTTTAAAGTTCAGATTTGAAAAGACTTATCCCGAAATGTTAAATGTATAAAGTAGGATTTAAAGTTGTATATCTCGTATATAACAGGTGTAGTAAAAGCACAGAAGATTCTGCATAAAATCCCATCTTCACTAATACTTTATATCTTATGAACAAGTTACTTAACCTCCTTAAACCTCAGTTTCCTCAATTATAAAATAAAAAAAATATAGTAACAATATCACCTATCTCAAAATGCTATTTTAATTAAAAATCAAATTAGATAATTCAAATAGTGTTAACATTACCTATGATATAATAAGTATTCAGGAATTGTAACTATAGCTTACATGTGAACTATTAAACAAAAACAAAACCTATGCATGCCAGATAGTATAGGTGCTAATATATCAATGCATGGGCAGTAGATTTTTTGCTGCTCAAAACCTTTGGAACGTCTCCCCTATGTTTGGGAAATATTCTACCTGACAAATTTACACATCACCAGGATGGATGCTAGAAATCTACTTCTCAGTCTTCATTACATGTTCAGAGTCTAAATTATCCCTACAGGGACATATGGTGAGAATGCTAGGGTGAAACCATGTGACCTAGGATTTGCTAGTAAGATTCTGTTGTACAAGACTTCAATTCAGAAAAACATGCTTCACAGAATCCATCTGACAATCCATTCTGAAAGCTGACATCAGACACATTCGAGGCAGAATATCTTCAGGCCCTTGTCAGCAACGTGGGCTGTGGAGGCTATGCCAGCGGCAGTAACTGGGGGTTTGTCCTAGAGCAGGGCTCATATTTGGTTAAGCTTGAGCTTCTGATCAGGCAGCCTCCAAGCCTGAGCCTCTGTTCATTAAGACTTTAATGGATCCTATGCATTTTTGCCTTCATCAGCCCCTTTCTCCATGAAACACAGACACACACACACACACACACACACACACACACACACACCAATATATGTATGAAGTGTGATCAAACAATATGGTGAATGTTTAAATTTAAAAAAAAATTATTACAGTAAAAGAAACATTGCCATTAATCCCCTTCAAAATACCCTTCCGGCCTACTTCAAACACACTTATCCTATCGCTCTTGCCCCTTTCTGAAGCAGTTCTGGAAGTCCTCTTTCATGAGTGTTTTTAGTTGTGCTGTCATGGCTGCCTCGATGTCCTGAATCAATTCAAAACATTTACCTTTCATGGTTATTTTGACTTTGGGGAAGAACCAGAAGTTGCACAGTGCCAGATCCAGTGAATAAGGTGGATGACGACACACAGTAATGTTTTTATTTGACAGAAATTGCCATACCAGAGCGATGTGTGACATGGAGTGTTGTCATGATGGAGGATGATTTATGGCACACTTTAAAACACACCTTCTCTCAACCATAGCTCACATCCGATTGACTGCACCAAACAAGTTGAAACTTGTCACATTCTGTTACTAAGGTTTGATGCGCCGCTTCCCATATTGAAGATCCCTGCCTTTCCATTGGATGGCACTCAGCAGCAGCATTCACTGTATTTTGTGATCACAACGGAAAGGCTCTGTGTCACACATCGCTTCCGGTACGGCAATTTCAGTTAAATAAAAACTTTATGGTGTGTCCTCATCTATCTTATTCACCGGGTCTGGCACCAAGCGACTTCTGGCTCTTCCCCAAAGTCAAAATGACCATGAAACTTAAACGTTTTGAATCGATTCAAGTCATTGAGGCAGCTACAACAATGCAACTAAAGACACTCATGAAAGAGGACTTCCAGAACTGCTTCAGAAAGTGGTGAGAACGATGGGATAAGTGTGTTTGAAGTGAGGGGGAGTATTTTGAGGGAGATTAATGGCAATGTGTCTTTTACTGTATTTTTTTAATTTAAACATTCACCGTATTGTTTCATCACAATTTCAAGCTAGAAGGGGACTGCAAAGATCATAGAGGAAAACATGTCATTGAATCCAATTATCCACCTGTCATTTCAATCACATCTACCTCATACCCTTACCAAGTTGTTTTGGTCAGTGATACAGAACTCAATAGTTCACTATCTCGGGCAGAAAAATCAGACAGTCTATCTCTTGATAGCTTTGACTGCTAGAAAGCTCTTCTTTAATGCTAAGTCAAAACAGCTGTTTCTGAAACAATATTTTTTCCCTGAATGCATCTCCAACATCTGAGTATTCTTTATGCTCCCATTTTTAGATACCCAATATCAGTGCCTTGGAATCATTGCACAGCAGCCCAATTCAAACGGTCTTTATATCAACTCCACACAATTGTTACTTTGATTCTGCTTCAGTCTATCACCTCCCAGGATAACCTGTTGCTCCAAAGCAGAGATGTCAATTGCTAAATCAAAGGCACTGTCTCTTCTTTCTCTTCAGATCACAAACTCATCTTTTCTTTGACTCCCACCAGAGGAAAACAAAATTGCATTGGGTCATAGTTTTAAAAGAAATTTGGAATCCAGTACAAAATGTAGACGTTAGTGTTTTGGAAAGGAAAGCTCTTCTACTTCTGTGCTTTCCTTGAAGCAGCTAGCCAACATGGAATAGTGAAAACTTTACAAAATTGGCAATCTGGGAATATGGATTCTACGTATTCTAAGTCCCAGTTCTGCTACTAAATCCTATGTAACCTCTAAAATCCAGAGCCCTCTATCTCTTTAGGGATAATATAGACTCAACATTTGATGACTTGATTTCTAATAAAGAATTACATCCCTAAGTCAACCACTATATGAAGAAGTAAAATTAAGATACAATGATTGAGCAATGTCATTTAATTTGTATTCAAAAGTTTCCTTTAACCAGTAAACAAGAGAAGTATTAAGTGGGATTGAAATTAAAAGTACACTATCAGTAGTTATCCTCCCGATCGCCAATAGGTCTGCATTTTTTCTGCTCTTGGAAACCAACAGATCTATATGCTACATGATCACAGATAAGTTTCCCTCACCTAAAAAAATACAGAATAGTTATATGGACATAAATGAAGATGATATCTGTGTCTATATTAACTGAATGTCCTTTCTCATGATTCACTTGCTCAAAAAATACTAGGTTCTTGTATAAGTTATGGTAATACTAGGCTTTGTGATAAGCATGAAATTGCAGTCACTTGTTTGTTTAAGTTATTAACCCACTGACACAATTTTTGGCTGAGGGGACAAAGAAGGAGTTCTGTTGTATGAAGTTATTCAGCAACCAGGTTGAGAGACCCCACCATCTTGTGGCAAGTGGCTTAGTCACCATAAATATGGACATCCAGCAAGAGGATGAGGGAAGAGAGAGAATGAGGATGATGTGCCCTTTATGAGGCAGGTCTGGAAGTGTCACATGATCGGCCTGGATGCCCAAATAGCCATAGCTCTATACCTCGGAAAGGAGCCAGGATCTCTGATGGACTGTTGGCCAGCTCCATCACAGTCACCGATAGTTAGAGATTTTGTGAGGCTCAATTAGTCCAAGGCAGGTTGCATACATTTGTCTATGCCAATGCTAGATGCCTAAATAATAAAGTAGGTAAAATAGATGATTTGATAATAAAAGCTTTGGTAAAACTGGCATCAGAAATAGACGAAGACAAAAAGATAATCAGAAGAATGTGGTAATTATAAGCTGTAAGCATTTTGGGGAAGATAGGTAACCAGGGTCCAGAAAAAAATGTAGTTCTGGATGCAAGTATCAGAAATACCTTCAGGACAAAATTCATATTAAAAAGGAGAGTTTATAGGGGTGTGATTTTCATAGACATAATAAAAGATAAAAAATACTCCTCAGGCTGACAATCAGAATATTTTATGATCTGCCACTTTCCAATCTTCTTTACTAGTTCTCTACATGGATTTGTCTCAGCCATTTCCAAAATGGCTTGTTGTGTGGCCTCTGCAATTTCCTCTGTCTGGAGGTACCTTTCATCAGGTTGCTACCACTGGAACTCTACCAACCCTAAAGCCTCCTCATATGTGCACCATGAAGAATATTGTTCCCCCTTGGAATTCCCACATTATTTATGTTACGGTGGCTTGTTGTATGATTATTGATTGTATGTTGTCACATGAATCTGCTTTTTGATTCTTGACACTATCGTATCTCTTTTTATATATTAAGAGATTAAAATGTTATTGAGTGATTGAAAATGTAAACAGATTTACACATTAGTGTTTCTAAACATTTTGCATACCAGAATTCCTTGGAGACTCAAGAGTGTCAGTCAGTATAATCGGGGTATTCTTCATTTCTAAAAAGCTGCTGATGACTTGATTTCATTAGCTTTGGGGAAAACAGAAGACTAATTCTGCTGAATCTGAGGTAAAACCTCGTCTCAGACAAAAACACAATGAGCTCAGTGATTTTAATTACCCAAACATAGGCCTATGATGTAGCACTGGAAAGTTCAGAGAGAACTGGGATCCACTGCTTAGAACAAGTAGTTAAAGCAGCTCAAGAAGGGCACGTCCATTCCATTTCGTGTGGTTTTAGTGCATAGGAAGTAGTAAAAGAAATGACTGCGAGTGAACCATAATCATAACCGTCGCAATAGTATTACCTTTAGTACCCTCATGAGAGTGAGGAAACAAAAGAAATAGTTAAATATTAGAGAAGAAGACATATGGCAGCAATATATGGATATTAGCTGAGAAATCATTTTAAATTAAAATAGAGAAAGTCAACAGCCTACCAGAATTCTAGCGATTGCTTACCAAATCCTGTACTACCAGCCCAGGAAAAATGCCTGCTGTGGATCAAAACCAGTCATGGCTACATAATGGGAAACAATGATATTATCGTACGGGAAAAGTACCTATTTTTACCCGTTTAAAGTTCAACCAGCTCTATCACTTTGAGATAATATAGCTTTGATATCTTGCTCTTTTGAGTAATTTCGTGCACAAGCAGTAAATAGTACCAGTCAACTGCCATAATCTGTCACCTGTTAAAAATCATCTTTCAAAATATGAAAAGACAGGCAAAGTGAAGATGACAGGAAAACCTTCAAAATAGCCTATAGATCAAGTGCTATCTAAAAATAAAATGTTTTCCCCAAAAACACTTGTAAGATTATCTTTCAAGGAATGTCAAAACAAATAAAAACACATTTTTTTTCTCAATTTATCAAAGGAAAGGAGGCAACTGGAGACTGACTGAACTGATGGTTATGGTCCTCCAAAGAGAACACTTAGGATTTAGGGTCCTGAAATAAAAAAGACTAAATCTGATGGGCTGACAGGTTGCTTTCTTTGAAAGGAGAGATTTTAGGAGACACTACATATTGTCCCCTAAAATGGAAGAAGTGCAGAATAAAATAATTATACAAAAATCCAACCATAAAAGTTAGCATATTTGAGGATTTACTATATTCAAGGCCTGTGCCTAAAACTACTATCTCATAATCATCCTTGCTTTAGATGTTTCTACATTAGAAAGGCTGATTAAGGCCCAAACACATTGAAGCCAAAACAAAAAGAAGGTCAAGAACTAAGAACAGACCAGAATGGCTTTTCAGGAAGATGGGATCTAGGAAGCTACTGAAACAGATGGTTTTGCAGAGTTCATACTGTGTGCAATAGGGAGACCACAACTTGAAAATCTAGAAGGCTCTAGAAAGAGATTTCTGAAACTAGGGTTATATTTGAGCAATCAAGACACAAAGATCGGTGCCAAAAACTCAGAACGTTATTACGGTAGGTCCGTCTCAGTGTGGCTCGATAATGGCAGATGACAGGGAGTGCTCCGAGCACTGCTGTGCTGTAGCAGCTAATCCAGTCCAGGAGACTCGCCTCTCCCCCAAATCTGCACCCAGTGACATCCCATTAGTAGAATGAAATGAGCCGTGGTGGTAGTATTTATACCCAGAAAATGGGCAAACACGATAACTCAGAACTTTGTTTTGTTTTATTTGTTTTCTACAGAGCCAGTTTGGCGGCACAGCACTGCCCTGAAGGAACGTGTCAAGACATGTGTGAACTATGACTCCAAAAGAAGGAACAATACAGAGGAGATGTACTAAAGAAAACACAAGGAGGATAATGACACAGCTCCAGGCCTGGGTTAGAGTTGTTGAATCAGATGACAAAATATCTCTGAGATAATATTATCCCATTCAGGGACGTGAAGATAAGTAAAATTCCTATGACTATTAGATGCTTTTGGCATATCCAGAAATGGATGATTTTATATTTCTCACTATAGGAGCCCCTCTAAAAAAAAAAAAAAGAAAAAAGAAAAGAAAAAAAAAAAGAAAATTTCGGAAGAGTATGTTAGAAAGTGAAATGCCTGAACTAAAATAAAAAAAGAAAGATACTCAGGTGGCAGCAAACTGTACCTGAGCTACATGAAGCAGAGAACAAAAGGGGCCAATTTAAGAAGCATTTAAAGGATTTAATCTTCTCCTGAGCCTTCTCCCAATGTGTGAGGAAACAGCAGGCGGGAATGATCACTAAAAGCAGACCATTCTCCTTTAGAAAACATGAGGAAGAAGAAAATATTTCCACTGTCCCTAAAGAGATGAAAGGTACTTAAAGCCTGAAAAATGTGAAAGAGGAGACCAGAAAAAAACTTGTCAGGCAGAGCGTACAATCCTCATTAGACAGACCATTACAACCACGAAGGAACCCAACTCTACCCAAGCTTCTGAGTGGACCGCCCCCTAGCTGAGATCGAACAGAGTCAGAAATCCAGGGAAGGGAAATTTGGAAGTTTAATTTCTTTGGTTTATCTTTATATATAATTTCCCTTTTGTTAGTGGTTTTATAACATTAAAATAATTTATTGATGTATTATTGTTGGAGCATCTTATGATTGTCACATGTTATAATTGCATAACTGCTGATGAAACATATTGGACACGTGGCTAGGTGTAACTGGGGATGAAAAACCAAAACCTGAGTGGATTTTTGGTTCAGGGTACTGCAAGGTTCATCCTAACTCATTTCAATACCCTCTAGAGTAGTGTCCAATAGCTGGTTATATGATGATGCAAATTCATTCTCCTCTGTTCTGTCCTGGGGTATCAACTAGACACATGTGGCTATGAGCACTTGAAAGGTGTCTAGTGTTACTAAGGAACTGAGTTTGATTAATTTAATAATAGTTCATTTGAACTTAAATAGTCATATGTAGCTAATGGATACTGTATTGGAGAATGCAGCTTTAGAAGTAAAAATTAAGCTTCCTACCAGATACCCAAAGGAGCAGGGTCCTACTTAGCGTTGGAAGTAAGGAGCAGGACTTCCTGGGACCCAACAATGTCTAGGGGCCAGACTAACTCTGGGGAACTGTGGGACTCATCGCTAAAGCTAAATGTGTTAAGGGTACAAAAAGAACATGGATGGGGTGGGGTGGGGGCTGCCATCCCTCAGGACTCTGATTTCTAATAGACTCTTTCTCCTCCCTCCTCACTCACTGGAGCTTCTCACTCCATTTTAAATGAGAAGAAACTGTGCCTTCTTTTCTGCTCCCTACCTTGTGGTAAGCCTGTAATAGTGGGCTCTGTCCCTTGCAGGTACCCTGCATTTGTCCAGATCTACCAGATGGGGAGGCTAAATTTAATGCCATAGTGCACAGTGGAAGTTCAGTCTGGCATCGAGTATATCATATCATCCAATCAAGCTGTTAGCAGTAATAAAGCTGTTATTTAGAGCTCCATTTGTCCATTTCCGTGCCTGCCAATCAGCTCCTTCCAAAGCATGGAGGGGAAAGAAGAACAAGTTATTGACCAGGTCCCTCCCCTTCCTCAGAACTTCCATACTCAATACTTCTGATCATTTAATGGCTTCAAAAGCAAAAGGTAGAATTTGTCTTTGGGGTGAACTGTTCTGAGAGAGTTCTAAGAGAGGGAATTCTGAGAGAGACAATGTGGATGATACTTTTAGGCATATATACAAGCTATGTAAGTATTATACTAGCTTGTATTAAGGCAGACATAAGCCAGAGGAGCAAATCGTGTGAAAGTGCTCTGTACTGAGATCAAAGCCTTTCCTGACCTCCTTGGGTTGGTCCAATTCCGCATTATTTACTTTCATAGCATCTATTACTTCTCCTTTGTGACACATCATATCTTAATCTGTGCTATTCATTAATGAATAGTGTATAATTCCCATTAGATTGTAAACTGTAGAGCTTCATAAAGGAAGAGACTATGTGACTCTTTGGATCATCACTTTATTTCCAGCACTTGGAATGATGACTGGCACATGGATGATATACTCAATAAATGAATAATGCAATATTTTATTTAATGACATAAAAGATTATCTTTAGTATGAGCAGAGATTATGATGGAAATTTAATTTTCGGCTTCTTTTATACATTGTCTCCAGAAATAAGGGTCTTGCGAAAGGACAACTCTTATTTGGAGGAATGTAATAGTCTCCAGGAATACAAAACTAATAATGGTCATAATGATAGAAACCAATAATAATGCCTGAACTCATGCCATGCTTCTGCTTTCATTCCACAGATCAATGTCAAGGGTCTGACCACAGAGTTATCTTGATAATTCAAAGTACATAATCATAGTGCTCAGGCCGCAAAAACAGTTTCCATTTGTTGAGTGTCATTATGTCCAGACACTGCTGAGCACTCGAGAAAATGTGATAGAGTCAGAATAGGAACAGCTTTGTGAGCCAGTTTTTTTGTTTTTTGTTTTTTTTTTTTTTTTACCGCACTGCCAGAATGCCTCCTTTTCATGGCATTCTTTAGGTTCATAGAGCAAAGGCCAAAGGGAACTCTGTGAGTGGATATTACTAATAGACGCAAGAAACAGTGATAGCTGATACTTCTAGGATTTCACTTTTGCATCACAGTTTCCCGAGGCCTTAATCAAGTTTGTAAACTTGAAATCTTGTGCTTTATGGACTAATAATGTAGAGGCTGTGTGTATATTTTGCATCAAACTGGAAAGCCAGGAGCTAAGACAGGATTGGTGCAGCTGTACGATTACAGGCAGTGGGAAGACAGCTGGTGAGCAGCGGCCAGAATAGATCTGTGGAATTCAAGAACACCAGCAGAGATTCTCAGAAATTCTTGGGGAGAGACCGAGATTTCTTGCCATTGTAGAGAGGGAAGATTCAAAATTATTGCTAGTTGGGCATTAAAGGAAAATATGGTACTGAAAAGGTGACCTACCCAAAAGGCCTCTAAACTAATTAGGAAAGGTGGGGATGGGGTCTGAAAATCTTTAGTCTGCTGCTTCAGAGCATGGATCTTAGTGATGAAACAGTTGATAAGAACTGAAAAAAAAAAAAGAAAAAAAAAGGTGGTGCATCATGAGAGGGTTACGATAAAAATATCAGAAAATGTTTCCTGCCCTGGAACACCATGTATAGTTCTTATCACTGTAACTTCAGATGAGTATTTAAAACTTAAGGAGATCCAGGAAACAGCACCTAAAACCATCAGGTGAATGAAGTACGAAGGCTGCCATATACAGTCAGATTAAAATAGAAAACTTGGCTAGCTTGAAAACAGACATGGAGGAATAGCATCAACATAAAAACGAGCATCTTAAAAATCAATATAGTTACACATTTAATAAAGATTCGTTCAACAAATGTCAATGCATTAGGGCAAAGGAGTATGCCTTACGGAAACAAGGTCATCAATATTTTATTAACACCAATTAGAAATGCATTCTGGAAATATACATGTATCTGACCAGAATCCGTCAAATTTATTGAAAACTAATCCATAAACTCATTAAAGGAAACCTTGAAAATGGCCTATATTTAGGGTTGACAGCCACAACTTCCAATAACCATACCTGAAATCATCCAATGGCAATCAAACACTAGAATTAGAAGGGTATGAGTGTATTGTCAATTAAGTTCCAGAATATTTAGGGGGGAAAAAAAAGCTGCTTAAACAACAGCTGATGCCTAAGTTTCTGAAAGGAAACATCTGTAAATTAAGGAATTACTCAGGAAAAAAAGAAGGGTCTCTTTGTTCAGATATTATTAAAACAATTGCAGTTAGGAATCTTGTATTTAATTTTTGATTAATAATAATTTCTATTTTTAAAATATCTCTGCAATCAAGGGGGACTGACATTATCAGAACCTTAATTTGTCGTTTGGGGCATTAGAGCACTGACTACTGATCAGAGAATCCTTGCTCTGTGTGGGATTTTAGGAGATTAGTCGCTTCTTTCCGGGGAATGGAAATAGCTTTCAGGGAAGGCATGCACAGATACATTTTTTAACTTGACACTAAGGGAGATATAAAGTTACTTTGATAGAGGAGACTTTGATCTTAGGCCAAAAAGCTGAGAGAAGAGAACAAAGCAATCAGAATGGAGGCGCAGTCTCAATCTTCACTTAAGTGTTTTTACGAACACCTCACTGGAGTGGAAATTTTCTCATTAAAAAAAAAAACACGAAAAAAAAAAAAAAAACTTCTGTATTTAAGTTTTAGATTGATAGTCTATCTCTGAGCTACAAAAAAACAAAAAACAAACAATAAAAAACACAGTAAATGACACTCATTCAGAAAGGACGCTGTTTTATGTTTTATGTAAACATCATAGAGATCAATACTCCTTTGCCAGCTAAGAAGGAAAATAATTTATATTTCATAACATACTTCAGAGACACTATCTCATTTGATCTTCAGGACAATGGCAGAGTGTACACGAGCGGGTATCATGATTTCTATTTTACAAAAGTAAAAACTCAGTCTCTAAGAACTAGTAAATGTATCAACAGCTGCTTATTTTATAATGTCCACTGCATGAACTGGTTTAATTAGGAGCTCAGCTAGGTTAAGAAATTGGGATTTGAATAAATCAGTCTAATTCTAAACCCATGCTCTTCACTCAACTATAAATTTCTTGTCCAGAGTTACAAGCTTTTACTACTAGAACTAAACATTAAACTCCCAATCTCAGGTTCTCCTTATACAACTTGCCTCCCATATCCATTCACAACTCAACAGCAGTGTGAATGAGGCTACACACTCACCAAAACCTTTGCCCTTTGCTCTTATGCACATATCTAGACTACACAGAAATCCCAATTCTTCTGTGCAATTACCGTGTTTCCCCAAAAATAAAACCTAGTCAATCAGCTCTAATGTGTCTTTTGGAGCAAAAATTAATATAAGTATTATATTATATTATATTATATTATATTATATTATATTATATTATATTATATTATATTATATTATATTATATTATATTAGACCCAGTCTTATATTATAGTAAATTAAGACCGGGTCTTATATTAATTTTTGCTTCAAAAGACGCATTAGAGCTGATTGTCCAGGCTAGGTCTTATTTTCGGGGAAATACGGTAGGTGCGGCCATATGACTGAGATCTGGTTGAAAGCATGCAGATAAATGTCTTGTGCACTTATTCCAGACTTAGACTATAATATCTTCCTTCACTATCGTCCATGTCCTCAACTTCTCTCCCCACTAGCTGAATGAGGAAGACACCAAGGAGTGCAAAGACACCAGAGGAAGGATCCTGGTTCTCTATATGACCACACAGAAAAAATACTGTTTCATACTCTCGACAGCCAAGTATGACAATTCCAGTTGCTCCACGTTTTTACCAACATTTGGTGGTGGTATTAATCTCATTAGTATTAGATATTTAGTCCAGATGTAGTGACAATTGTGGCTTTAATTTATTTTCTTGATGAGTTACAATTTTAAGCACTTTCCATGTGTTTATCATTTGTTACATGTTCATTTGAGACTATTCCAATCTTTTTCCCATTCTTAATTGCGAAGTTTATCTTTCTCTTATTGTGTGATAGCAGTGTTTATATTGTGGATACAATCTTTTGTCAAATATATTTTTGCTGGAATACATTTTGTTAGGACAATTTTCTGTGGTTTGCCATTTCATTTTCCTAATGGTGTCTTTCAAAGAGAAGTTTTACATATTTATAAATGCCAATTATCATTTTTTTCTTTTTATGGTTTGTACTTTTTTTTTTTACTCTATATTAGAAATCATTTCCTGCACAAGTTCAAGAGAACAGTCTACTCTGTTTGCTTTTAGCAGGTGTATATTTTAGCACTTGCAATTTGGAATAGAGTTCATCTAATGAGAGTAAGAGCTGGTATTCATTTTGTTACACAGATTTATCCAATCCAAGCAACATTTATGGCAAATAATTTCCTCAATGATTGCCCTTGGTGCCTACATCAAAAATCAATTGACCATTAAATGTAGGTCTATTTCTGGACACTATTTTCATCCATTGACCTATTTGTCTTTACTTATGCCACTACCACACTGTCTGAATTAGAATAGCATTACAGTAACATCTGTGCATTTCCATATAATTTTAGTATTAGCTTGTCAATTTCTACGACCATTCCTAAATAAAGTCTGCTGGGGTTTTGATTTGGATTGCATTAAATGTATAGATCAATTTTGGGAGAACTGACATCTTAATAAAATTAAGTTACTGAAGCCATAAATATGGATTAACGATCTTTAAATTCTCAAAGTAAAATTTTATAATTTTCATTGTAGAAGCCTTGCACGTATTTCATCAAACCTCCGGGAGTATTTTATATTCGGGGGATGTTTTTATAAATAATATATCTAAAATGAATTTTCTAATTGTTTCTGTATGTATATAGAAATAGATATGTGTAAAATTGGCCTTGTGTCTTATGACTGTTCTATATTCACTTATTTCTAGTAGTTGCATTTTAGATTTGGCAAGATTTCCTACATACATATATCTTCTATGAATAACGACAGTTTTACATATATATATATATATATATATATATATATATATATATATATATATATATGTATATATATTGGTTTTTTTTTCAATTACACTTGACATACAATATTATATTAGTTTTAGGTGTGTAACATAATGACTAGACATTTGTATAATTTACAAAGTGGTCACCCCAATAAATCTACTATCCATCTGACCCCATACACAGTTATTACAATATTATTGACTATATTCCTTATGCTGTACTTTACATCTCCATGACTATTTGTAACTTCCAATTTGTACTTCTTAATCCCCTCATCTTTTTTACCCATTCCAACATCTGGTAACCATCAAAATGTTCTCTGTATCTTTAAGTTTGTTTCTGTTTTGTTTGTTCATTTAATTTGTTCTTTAGATTCAACATATAAATGAAATCATATGGCATTTGTCTTTGTCTGACTTAGCAAGCATAATATCCTCTAGGTCCATCCATGTTGTTCTACATGGCAGGATTTCATTCTTTTGTATGATGAGTAATTAATAGTCCACGGTGTATATGTACCACTTCTTCTTTATTCATTCATTTATTGACACCCAGGTTACCTCCATATCTCGGCTATTGAAAACAATGCTGCAATGAACATATGGATGCACATGTCCCCTCGATGTAGTGTTCTGGTTTCTTCGATACATACCCAGAAGTGGGATTACTGGGTCACTCTTTGTCTTTTGTTATAGCCTTTATTTTAAAGTTTATTTTGTCTGGTATAAATATTGCTACCCCATACTAAATATAGGCTTTCATATTTACAATATATTTATATTCATAAATTCTAGTGCTCTTCATTCTTTCCTGCCGATACAAGTTCTTGTCTGGTTTAGGTGGCAGGACCTACTTTAATTTGTAATACAATTCTGCAAAGAATTCTCTCAAATTGAAAATGTTATTTCAACCTCAGTTTTGTTGCATATATTCATTGGATTTGAGTTTTTGTTTCCTTTTTAAAACCTTTAAGGTAGTGTTTTATTGTTTTCTAGTTGCCATTATGTCTGACAAAAAATCATCCATAATTTGTATCATGGTTTTCCTATATGTAATGTGCACTTTTTCTCTGGATGCTCCCAATATTTTTGCTTTATCTTTGTTTTTCAGCACTTTACTATGATATGAATAAGAGTGATTTCTTTTGTATCCACCCCACTTGTGGTCTTTTGAGTTTCTAGATGTTGTAGACTACTTGTGTTATTTTTTTAAAAATTGGTAAGTTTTTGGCCATTATTTATTTAGAGATTTTTATTGCCCCATCCATTCCTCCTATGTTTCTGGACTCTATTTTTACATATTAGGCCTTTTGACATTACTTACCATGTAACTGAGACTGTGTTTATTTAAAATAATTCTTTCCTTTGCTCTTCAAGTCGGGCAATTTCTGTTGATCTGATCATGTCCACTCACCCTTTCTTCTGCCGTTTCATCCCACTTTTAATTACACCCAGTAATGTACTTAAAGTTCACATTTTGTACTTTTCAATTCTGGAATTTCAATATGAGTTTTTTAATAGCTTCCATTTCTCTGCTGAGAATCTCTACCTGTTCACTCATTTTTCATAGTTGCTTTAAACTCTTGAACATATTTATGATAACTATTTTAAATAGTTACTATAAATAACCTGTTATAAGAGCTGATTTTAGTATTTTATTTTCAACATCTTAGTCATCTAGGTTTTTGTTTCTGTTGACTATTTTTTCTTTTGGTTTTGGAACACATTTCCTTCCTTCTGCACATGAACAGTAATTTTTATTTTGTTTTGTTTTACGCTAGACATTATAAATCGTACATTGAAAGGAGTCCTGGGTATGGTGTTTTACTTTAAATAATATTGAGTTCAATTTTCACAGGCAGATAAATAGAACCTGCTCAATCCCACCAGGCTTCGTTTTGTTTTGTTTGTTTGTTTGTTCTTTGTTAGGAAAGATTTACTTTGGTTTTGTTTAGACCTAGGATGTGTCCCTTACTCTATGGTCATTATTTGCAAAGCATGACTGACCAAACATAATATGTAAATATATTTAGGTTGATCATACTTTGAATTATTCACACATCTACTTCAGTCCATTAGAGTAAATAATTAAGTCTTAACTTTATCACTACAATGAATTCCTTATCAACAGATTTACCTGACACTATTCAATATAATGATGTGAAATACAACTTTAAGACAGACATTTAAAACATGGATTGGAATTATGTAGATTCACTGCTACTCTTTAGGGAGACAGAAGTATAAACTGGTAAACAGCAAAATAAACAAACAAACAAACAAAAAAATCCCAAAACCAAAAAAAAAAAAGGAAGAACAAGGGATGTCTGTATTTTAAAAAAAAAAAGTTTATAGGTATATAATTGGAGTAAAATGAATCTATAATTAATAAGGTGAGACATTTTGTGTGTTTGTTTGTTTGTGTTTTTTTGGGGGTTTTTTTTGCCTTATTTTGGCCTTCCATAAAATATCACATATGAATGTGTATGTCCACCGTGTTTCTCTAGCATGCTCATCTAAAACAGGTCTTTTTAACTGATATTTTATTAGCCATGTCACATCTGTTACTCCAGTTGTGACTGATACCAGGTGATGAATAAACATTTTTTTATCCCAGCTTTCCTAGCCTAACTATATAACTAACGCCAAACCAACAAGCAATACAATATGCCCAAATTATGTTTATCTTGACATTTAGTAAAACCAATTTCCAACCTAATATGTTTTTGTAACAGTGTTCTGGAGAATTTACATTTTAAAAAAAGTACAATAGAGAATCAAGGTGACAGCTGTTAATGATGAAAACCTCAAATTAATACAGAAGAGAGTAATAAGCTCCAAGACTTCCAAAGAGGCTTTTAAACCCACAAAATGTGTCATAGTGTTTAATCTCTGCCTCACCTAAACTATATTTTAAGGAAATGCTTTACTGGCTACACACAGGATAAATAAACCAAAGATCAAAGCTGTAAATAATTATATCCACAAACAGTACTTACAGGAACAAAACTATCTAAATTTTTGTTTTGCTTTCAATGTCATTGACTTTTTCAGCATTACCCTGAAACAACAATATTTTTCAGTAGTAGTAGATTTCATCTTCTCCTGCCAGTGTGTGATCACTGGCTTCAGTCATTGCATTGAAGCCTACAGCATTTTTTGGTGTATTGCCAAATAGAACGATGCCAAGCTTTATCTCTATTATGTGCCACCCCTATCCACCTGAAACATGTAGAGAATATGAAAAGAAAAAAAAAAAAAAAACACTTCAAAATAAACTTAAGTAGATGACTACTTGTAGTTACATGATCTGAGCCTTATTTGGCACAGAAAATAAGAAAAGTGTTTACAAATGAAAAGACAAAATTATAGTCAAATAATATATTATTTTATGAGCCTTTAAAAGTACTTGAAATCATGACATAACCAGCTTATTTCTATCTGACAACTTTTTTTTTGTATCTTTATATTGACTTTTCTTGGGTGATTTCATCAGGGAAAAAGGTGGGTGTCCAAAAATGTCACGCCAAGCAACATAGGACCTCAACTCAGATCAACCAGCCTTTACCAATCACATCATTCTTCTAATGGGTAAAAATCACTTCCCACAAAGTAATGTGACACAGAAATAAACTGAGAGACTTATAGCTACCTTAAAAATTGAAGCTGACTGTGATTTTGTGAGAAAGCCAACTGTCATTACAAAGAATCTACCCATTTAAAAAGTCCTATTTAAAGAGGAGTTAATTTAAAATGATCTGGTTTAGATGAGAAGATAATCTTTACAATGTATTATTGGAATACTAGAACATAAAACTGTGAGTTAGAATTGACAAATACAGACAGACTGACCCAAAGGCAAACTTGTGGTCTTTGTAAATATCTAGTCTCAGATTTTAAGACAGGGAAGCAATTTTCCAAAACCTACAAAGCATTTTGAAAAGTAATTTGTAAAGACGTCTCTCCCTGTAAAGACTGGTTATCAGCATCTTTGTAGTTGGATAATGCAAAAGCTGTTCCTTTATTCCCATGATCTGCCTTGGATCTTTGAGGATAAATAAAAATATCTGTTCCATAAAAAACATTCAACCTTTCTAGGGAGCTGTAACTGAAGTTTAATACCACTCAGAAAAGCTCTGGTTATATTTACTTATCAAGAAACAGACAACCCAGCATTCTGAGAGAGAGAAACATTCAATAGAGACCTCAACCAAGCAAAAATCACAAGAACCAAATACTTGAGAAAAAGGAGTTATTTTAAGCATATGCCACCTGATTAAAAGGTAGTTTAATCAGGAAACACAATGATTTAAATTAATGCAAAATAAAATTTAGAATAAACTTTAACTGTGTTGATCTAAACATATATATAACCAATAGTCTGCTATGTTGGACAGACTCACGGAGGCCAACTAATATTTCATTATATTACTCGGGTTATGAGATAATTTGGCTTTTAGCTATCTTTTGCCTAAGGTATACTGCATAGGAATTTGAATTGCTGTTACCAGGAAACTGAATATGTGACTGTTGAGGCATGTCATGGAATTAGTTATCCTGAGAATGTTTTATCCATCACCCCACAAGGGTCACTATAGCTAAAATGTACCACTTACCAATTCAAGAGTCCTCCAGGCATTCTTCCCTGTAACCAATAAAAACAGATCAAACCTGCGGCTGTTAAGAAATTATTTAAATCTTACTATATTTTGAATGAGTAATCTATACACTCCCTACCTTTATTTCTGACCAAAACCCTATCACTCCATAATGTGACTTTCACTGAGGTCACTTATAAGAGTCTAAAGCCCAAATCCCCTGCCTGGTCCCAGGTGTCCCAAACTCTGTAGACTTAGAACATGTTATCCTCTTTGGGAAGCAGATTGGATTCTGGAAACATAGCAAACTAAACTCAGGAGCAACCTTTCCCTCACAACAAGTTCTAAGATTTCTGTCAGTTCTGAGTCAAATCAATAGCTAGCTCTCTAGAAACTAAGGCGGCCAAGCATGGGAGAAGATGCACGAGCTTTCCTCCCTCAAGAGTAGGGCTTGGCAAGATTGTGAAGAACTTCGTTGAAGCCCAAGGGCACAACACAATCAACTGTACTTTGCAGACAAACTCGGAACTTACAAGCCTACACACTCCTGATAAGGTTGACTTCATGAACTCCTGTTTCTCCTGTTTACTATGGGGTAGAGAAAGTACATCACGAGGGTGAATCTTCCTACTCTTGAGGTCAGAAGATTACAGAGAGACTGGAGAACTGAGTAGGTTTCTAAGAAGCAATTGTAAGTGTAAATTCTTGCAGCTGCAAATTCATTCTCTACTACTTTAACATATAAATCTTCCCCCAGTCTCCGCCTATGTTTACAACCCAGGAATGCCATTCCTTTGACACATAACCATTAAGAAAGACAGCGTATCTCCCAGTCTCTGTGGGAAGGTAGGAGCCTAACTTCTAAAAGCATCAATTAGCAAACACGGATGGCCTAAATACATTGCACATGGGTCGACCTCCCTAGTAACGCCTTCTAGTACTTTTCCACTAGCTCACCAGCGTGCTTAGAAACTCTTCTGCCTTTTGATTCAGTCGAGGTGAGTTCAATCTCTCCCCCATTGCCACAGTCCTCACTAAAGTCTGCCTTGCCTGTTTAACTTTGTCCAGTCGATTTTTCTTTGACAGACTTGGTATAGCACCTCAAGCATAATATAGTGGTGGTGATAGTTATGGTTAGTAAAATATTGAATAAAATTTCTTGACCCTATAAAGCAGCAGTTCTCGACCAAGGGAAATTTTGCATGACAGGGGACATCTGGTAGTCTAGAGACATTCTTGGTTGTCGCAATTAGGGAGGGGGGAAGTTTGCTTTTGGCATCTAATGAGTAGAGGTCAGGGTGCTGCTCAACATTTATTATGCACAGGGAAGCACCTAAACAAAGGATAATGCAATGCAAATGTTATTAATGCATGATTGGAAAACCCTGCTATAAACAATTAGGATCCTAAGAGCACTCTGCCGTATGTCTCAGCCTGGCCAAGGAAATTAGGTTATGTCAAAGAGCCTGGGCCAGAATAAGTTAGATTATAGTTCCTAAAACAACAAGAGCAGGCAACTGAAAAATAACTATAAATAGCTCTCAGAGAGCACATCATTGGGGAAAACGAGTAGAAGCAACAGCATTTCTAGAATACTGAATTAGTACTTTAACACCGAATGAGTCCATATTTTGCATTGCTATAGAACACGGTTCGCTTGCTGATGATGTGCCGGTTCTACCTCTTCCCAACTGTGGCAACAGGGACCAGTGACTTAGTTCTCAGGCTCCGTTTTCTCATCGGTATAAAAGAGGAATAATGGCCCCTGCCTCTCGGTGCCACGGTGAGGATTCACCAGCATGATGCATGCTCACTGCTTAGTTTGGTGTCTGACTTACAGTAAGCTCTCAGTAGATGATGCTCATTTTAAAACAGCAAGAAGAAAGGAAAATGGGGATCCCAGAATTGACTACTTAATTAATAAATGAGGAAATAAATGACATCTAATTAAGCCCTAAGTTTATCATGTAATATTTTGAGACCGAGCGAACTCTTCAAATATCATTACTTTTATGAGAATTTAAGATCCGGATAATTCAATTTGTGGGCTCACTGAGTCACTTCGGACTCACAGTCACATAAAGGTATTTCCTAGTAAGAATCTAATTAGATGTTTAATTAGTCTGTATAGGCTAATGAGCTGCCACTCTGCAATGTCTCCTTTCGAGGCTCATCTCAGTGAATTTGTGTACACAATAATAACTATGATTAATCCAGTATAGATTGCTACCATCTATCACACTGACAAGAGTGGCTCTTCAGTTAGCCCACAGCCCCTTTAGAAAAATTACTAAATTTTCAGATACTCTCTCAGTAGCTGGTGAGTTAACTGACACAGGTCACCAGATTTCCTTTTCACTTACTCAAAAAGTGGTTATTGCAGCAATAATAAAGAACAAGCATAGATTTAATTCACACATTGATCTCATTTTATTTGGCAAGCACACAATAAAAAAATTAAACACCTTTCCTCTTACCCTTTTGCACACAGCTAGAAAGTCCGTATCAGGGCAAACTGATTTAAAAGGGTTCTATGTAGTTCAGATACACAAGTAAATGAACTTGGCT
This sequence comes from Rhinolophus sinicus, assembly GCF_057876585.1. Taxonomy (NCBI): domain Eukaryota; kingdom Metazoa; phylum Chordata; class Mammalia; order Chiroptera; family Rhinolophidae; genus Rhinolophus; species Rhinolophus sinicus. Next base: position 117,192,732 of record NC_142515.1, on the reverse strand, counting down.
TGTTTTGTAATGTTAGGCTCTGGTGCATTCTCAACTACACACTGAGTAATAGACCTCAGATACTGTCTTATTTTTACTTGGCCCACATTTAGAGTTTCTATAATGTGTATTTGTCTCATGTCTTCTTGGCAACATGCTAAAGATAATCTGTCAAGAGTTATATTTTAAATTGAAAATTGCATTAGTATATGAGAAGTAAAAAAACATGAAATCCCTTAAATCTCCACTCAATAATTCACTACAAAATCAATATACAGAGTGTTTTTAATCCACCAAACTAAAGGAAACAAAGTTCAAAAACAATGGCTATCTTTCCCCACAATTTTCAAATAATTTTTTCTTCAGCTAGACTTGTCAGCTCCAAATTGAACTTGACTTGCATGTCTGTGATCCTGGGAAATGAAGAATAATAATCTTGCTTCATTTTCTATTCTATTTAAAACAGAATTGTATTAAAATTTTCAAATTTCTTCCCTCTTTATGAGTTCTAGAGAGTATATTTTGGTGAGTTCAATATGCTATTCCTACTGTAACTTTCTCATTTTTCAATTTTATCCTAAAATTTTGAGTCAAAGAATAAAATCTTCTAAGCGTTCGTCCTCTTTAACGTACTTTTGAAAAGGGAAACATTAAGTGTAACCCTAATGAGGTACAGATCAGAACACGATGCTAAGAATTAAAGAAAAAAGAATTATGAAGGGAGGTAAAGCTGCAGAATTACCCTTTACAATAACCCTAACATTAAGGCAAATGAGCTGTTGGACATTCCATCTAAAACAGAAAACTTATTCTCAGCTAGAAATCTTCTACGGATATTGTTTGAAAAGACGTTTTCTTTAAGTCAGTTAGTACCAGTTATAGATCCTGAGCTAACAAAAGTCAGCACGTTTGTTTGGAAAGCAATATCATTGTATAATGAGGTAAGTTCTTTAACAGCTTAATCAGGGGCTCTCAGCGTTGCTTGCACATTACAATCACCTCTGGAGCTTTTAAATTCTAGGGTGCCCAGACGGCCCCCAGATCAATTAGATCAGACTATCTAGGCTGGGAAACAGGCCTCAGCATTTTCTAATGCCTCCCAGGAGATTTCAATATGCAGCCCAAGTTGAGAATCAATGCTTTAAAGAAATGAAAGGTTTCATAACAATTGCCATGATAGCACAGAGTTAAAAGGAATATTTGGATATATTTCCATAATTGAAAATATAATTGGTTAGAGAATAAGAATTACCTCTCCAGCCTCTCAAATAACATTGAGAATGAGGTTTAAAGCCACTACCAAAATAGGTTTATAAATGCTTGTGCTTTTTCTGACAATACTCCAGCAAAACACTGAGATCATTCCTACATGTATATGAGTATTTAAGTTTATGCAGTGTCATGCAAGGACTCTGGTCCTGCTCCCCGCACCACAACACAGGATATGGTGAGGCCAAAAAGGAACACCAACGGAGGCATAGCTAGGGGAGTCATACCACTATATTCTCCATGGTGGCTGGGTTGGAGATACAGGAAGCAGACATCCTCCAGTACCCCAATGAGGGGTCTTCCTGCACCCCAGTTTCGTGGGTGGCCGGGCGAGACACAGGAAGTAGGATCCACACTATCCACAATCTGCCATCCACGCTTGCTAACCCCATTTGCTAGCTGCAATCCGCCATCCGCCTCTTTGCCAACTAACAAACCAACCCCTTGCTAACTGCAATCCCCTCTTGCTAGCGCAGCCACGGCAGTTATATCACTGGTCAAAGGCTAACTTGTTACAGCTGATGAGCTGATGGTCAACTAATTATAGCTGATGGCCATCTACTACCCGAGGCAGCACCTTTCCACATAAGGCCAAGAACCTGGAAACTGCTCTCTGGGAATCTGTCCCCACATGCAGTTTGATTTGACAAAGCCATTTATAAGACTCTAAAATATGAAGCTAAATATTACCAACTGTTTCAACTGACTCTCAGTAAAACAGAAAATTCAGTCAGTTGGTTAGGCAACATTTTTCCTCAAAAGCAGAATAGTCATATGGCATTTAGCATAAGAATATCATAATATAACAGAAGAAATAACTATATATTAAATCTTGTTTAAAAAATACCATGACAAGTATATTAACTTATTAAAGAAATAGGTGAGCACCTTTTAGGTGCATGGCACCACACCTGCCCCTGGGGATATAAGGTATCTGAAAAGACACAGCTCCTGCCCTCACTGTCTACAGCCAAGCTAGTTGACGTGTAAATCAGGTCAAAGACATTGACCCGTTATTCACCCACCATAAACCCAAGATATCATTAAACATCTGTAATATATCAAGTTCTAAATGAATTGTCATTTGTCGATATAGCACATTTTCAGATCATCTTCATTGATAGTCTATTGAGTCCCTTTACCCCATCTTCTAAAAGATCAAGAAAAGACTGACGATCCAAACATTGGTAATAGAGCTTGTACAGGTTTATGCAAAAAAGAAAGAAAGTAAGCAATTCTTGTAACTCTACTTCCCCCAAGTTTTCTGTTCCTTCCTTGCTGTCTTACTGTCTCTCATTTTCATCATCATCACCATCAATGTTGTCACACTCTCTAGGCAGAATCTCTAATTTAAAAATATTTCTGAAAGCAAAAACTATGGCATTGAAAAATTATTGTTGATCTACTTAGAATTTTTTCAGTTCTCAATTATTTTATATGTTCCTTATCAAAGTAATTTGTGCTCATTCTACTGTTATGTAAGTACAAGAGAAAATTATTCCTAACCCACCACCACAGCAAGCATATGTAACATTTGACATCTTTACAAGCTTTTCTCTATCAAGCTTTTATAGTTAAAGTCATACTGAATTTAAAATTCTGAATGAAGCTTTTAACATTTCTTCACATTATATTTTAAGAATTTTTAAATCTCATTAAGAACTCTCTTTAAACCTCATTTGAAATAGTATATGGCTGAAACTCTTAATATTACAGAGCACTTCCAAGAGCTTCAGAAAATTAATTTAATGAGCAAATATTGACACACTGTCTCCTAGTTCTGAGGACACAGAAGGGAACAAAGACAAGATTCCTTCTCTGTGGAGTTGAAATTTGAGTGGGGGAAAAACAGAGACTGAAAAATAAACAAATCAAAAAGAGAATTTCAGATAGTGAGTCTTGTTGTAATAGTGGTCGGATTCTGACTCTGGAGAGGGGGTGGATTAGAGGGGGCGGTGCTCAGGAAGATCCATCTCCAAATAGACAGTGTTTGATCTGAGTTTGGAATAAGCAGGACTCAGTCAGGTGAAACTATTAAGGCAGATGCAAATGTAAGAAGAGTAGAATAATGCCACCTTCCTGGAAATTCTTAATTACCTGGAATAGATCTTCATGAAGACACAAAGAGTAAACAAGCCATAAAAAGGTCCATTCCTTGCCAGTCCTCACATGCTTTCTTTTGAGTCAGCTCTCAATCTTCATTTACCCTTTCCTGAGAAGCCACTTAGAGACCAATTCCTTTGTTACATCACTCAACAATCACAAGAGAACTGATAGGACCAAATTCCTCCTTAAACTTCTAACCAAAGACATAGTGAACATGTATAATGTAATCTGATTAAAATTTGTGCTGTCCTTTATGTTTACCATAAATTTACCCTGATTCTTGATATTTCAAATTTGTATTGCTGTTACTGTTCTTGTCAATTTAAGGAGTGAAATGTTTCAGGCTTATACAAGTGATTCAGTATTGCAGTTAATAGCATGGGCTATGGACAGATTCTACTGGTAACACCTGACCTAAGCTACTTAGGCCAGTCACAACTTCCTTATCACGATAACAATACTGTGGGCTTTAAAAGAAATGGTAGAGGGAACTCAGCTTCGAGCCTGACACACACAAGCCTTTAGTGAATAGGTAGGGTAGATAGAAAAAAGAGATAGCTAAGATGTATAATGCATACATGCACACACACAAACACACACCCCTTGAGATTATTTCAACTATTGCATGTGTAAAGATCTTAGTAGAAGTAAGACTTAATTTAGTGATGCTATATTGCTCTGTGAATGTCCTCTTGAAACTCTATTGCTTAGAAGACTGTACGTAGTCTGCTGACTAAAAAGGGCCGTCTACCAATTTTCACTTGGATGAATTATTTAATGTGGAATTTGGGGTACCTAAAATCCCAAACTCCACTAACCATTCGTGGCAGACATCACATCAAATTTCAAACACAATCTGGGTGGGGCATGGAAAAGCAATGCGAAGGGTCTTCTCGGATTTCCTGTGTTTCCTTCCATTCTAAAAGTCCTCATTAGGTGACTTCCTTCACACTAACACAGATATTTTCAGAGGAGGCTGGCTTGAGGCCCAGCACTCTGCATTTGGAATAGAATTCCAAAAGGAGGCGGGTGACTGAGTCCTCACCGAAGGAAGGGAGGGAATTCAGAAAGCAGCAGAGTAACTTTCACATTGTCTTCCTCAGAAAGCACCCTTCCGCCATAGTTCCCTCAGAGCAGGGCTGACCAGGTGGGCTTGAGCCAGAAAGTCCATTCTCACGTGACATACGTGTACAGAAGGACATGATGTGCAAAGGGTTCCGTGGCTAAAACAAAAGCTTAAAACCCAGAGCCAGTAAATGTGGCCCTTGGTAAACTGCAGTGTGATTTACAAATGCTACTTTATAGTATTATCACTGCTGTTTCTTAGTTCCTGTGAAAATTTAAAAGCTTGTTTCCTTGGGAAATTGCTTAATTAGATAATAAATCTCAAGAGAAGGCACTGTTCCAAGTCAAAGGTTCAGTTTTGTTTCTACCATTCTGTGCAATAAGCACATTTAAAATGCTTCCGAAAGGAATTCCTAAAGGGATGCATGCAGTGGAGAAAGCGGGAGCAGTGGAGTAAACTTTTCCATCACAAATTTAATTCACACAGGGTGAACTCAGCCACCCATCATCTGCAGTAAAGAAACTTCCAGCACTTCCTGATGGTGATGAGGGTATTCGGGGAAATAGGCCCTGCCTTCTTTGGTTGGAACTGAGAGCCCTAAGAATCTCAGTTCAATTATTGCAACCTGGATATTTAATGCCTGTTACAGCCAAACGCTAAAGGAATATTGAAAAAAAAAAAAACCACAATAGGAATCCAACTTAACTCAGTGTACATTATTTGTCCTAAAAAAGAGCAACAGAACTGCAGGATACTGTAAGGCTCTTAAATAAATAATAATAGCTAAGATGCATAATGCTGACCGTGTGCCAGGAGCCAGTCTCAGTGTTTTATGTGCATCCGTTCCTGCATTCTTCACAACCTTATGGGCTCAGTACCATGATTATCATCTTCTTTTACAGATGATGCCCAGAGAGAGTAAGTCACCTGCCCAAGGTCAGGGTTGAAGCTAAGATTCTAACCGAGGCAATCAAGCTCCAGAGATCACCATACAACGTTTTAGTTTTCAGTTACAATGAAGTTAGGAAAAAGACTATATATTTTTATCGGAATTCTGCCAATTATAAGTATGCCTTTGTGCTTGATATCTTTCTTTTGCCCCTCCTAATCCACACCCCACACTTTTCTACCTTGCTCTGTGTGCTGGCATCTGGCCTATATGGATAGCAGCCAATGGGCTTCTAGTTGGGTTTGGCATTAGCTGGAGATTCGAGGTCAAAGGGAGAGTAAGGTCAGGGTATTTATTTTCCTGGTTCCCTCAGACAGGCCTCTATTGGTTAGCTCCTGTCAAATGACTCACTTCACTCTAGATCCTCTGCCTTTCCCTTCCTCTGCCCTTAGGGACCCAGAATTAACAATAGCTCTCTATTGTTACAATTGCTGGGGCACTGACCTATATTTGTTATTTTCCCTAAACCTTGCCTATATCTTTGTAAATAGTCCCTTTATGACACTTTCCTCAAATCACCATTCCAGGAATCTGAGCAGAGAATGCATTTCTGTACCTAGTGTAATTACTTAGGACTGGACGACAACAACAACAAAAACAGCATAACCCTCACTATTCCCAGCCTCTTCACAACAAGCCCAGGAAATAAATTCGACAGCTGTCCGAAAAGAGCTCCGTGACTGCTACTAAAAGCCTATGTGAAAAATGAAAATTTTTTATTTTTCCTTTTTAGTTTTCGTAAGAAGCCAGGAATTGAGGTCTACAAATAGAACAACATCTTTCTTCTAATAATAGTCACATAAGGGTCTGATAAGCATCTGCCTGTCCAGCATCCGGGCACTAACAGACTGATCCACCCTGGGTGAATGACCTTACTGAAGTCTTGACTCAAGTACATATCATAAATCAGACACTTGGCCTAATTAAATACAAAAATATCTGATGCTCTGCATCTGATAATACCAGACAGTTGGCTTCCTGGATCCAGGTATTAAAATATCTCTAGGAAATGTCATCCCATGGTATAGAAAGACACCAGGTGTATCCTTGTTTTCCCTTCAATCCAATTAGCCCTTCATCAGAAACAATGCGTTCTTATGAGCATGTCTCAAAGACATGCATCAGAACTGCCTTCACATCTCTTCTTCAAAACATCTCACGTTGATCTTGGCATTTACTTTACCAGCCCACCCTGTGATGAGAATGGAGGTCGTTTTCACTGAAAAGGATGTAAGAATATACCCTGTGCCAGAATCCCCAAAAGCATGGTTACCTACCCACTCATCTCCTCTAATCCACCTTAATAGTACTGATGACTCTCTCTGCTTCACTCCTGGTTCTCATGTTGAAAGGCTGGCCTTATAGGCCCAATTCAGTGGGCTTGATTAGAAAGACACATTTCCTTTGACCATGACTTGATGTTTGCAAAGTTCAATGTGTGTGGAGATAAATTACTGTCTTTGCTTACAGACCTCATTGTTTCATCATCTGTGTCACAAAGGTCTTAAAACTTATTGAGCATGTAAAATTACCAGTGGGATGTGTGTATCATGTGCCATAAAGTCAGCTCTGACTCCTGGTGACTCTATATATGAGTGCTGTCCACAATATCCTGTCCTCAACAGCCGTGGAGGCTTCAGTTTTGTCATTTTTGCCACCAGTGATGTCTCAGGCTTAATTTGCTTTAGGACCCACTTGTTCATCTTTGACCAGTGGGATAAATACAACCAATTGACATATCTCTAAATTATAGTTTCATAGAACAATGGCTGGAGATGATGCATAATACATTGACTGATGAGAGCAATAATTATTTGGGGAATCTCTTGGGGGTACTTCGGGACTAGAAGAAAGCAGTGTCCATGACCAAAGGTTAAAAGACAGGAATCCTGGATCTTCTCAAATTTTAGCTCTGCTGCCATGTTGGTGTGTGACAACTGAGATCCCCCGCTCTAAAATCACAACTATCTGTACGACCTATCTTTTAGAATCATCGGCATGAACAAAAGTGATTTATACGTACACAACAGTGATATCAAAAAACCTCGTGCTATTTTACCTTGCAGAAATGAGTCAGAAATTAACTTAAGTGATTGAGATCCTCACTGTACAAAAACAAAGCCAAGACACAGTGTTTCTTTCAAATTATACATGCTATTTCTTTTACTCCTCACCTAGAGTAGCCAGTTTCTAATGGTCTCCTTCAGTGACCATTGCCTTCTGGTAGTCACACATTCACATAGTTCTCTCCCACACTGATTAGGAATAAACTGTGTATCCAAAAAGATATTTCGTAAATGGCAGGGCATGTGCTCTAACATCAGTTCGTAAAAGTCATTTAGCTTCAGCCTTGTTCTTGTATCACTCACTCTGGGAGAAACCAGGAGCAATGTGAAGAGTACGCTCAAGCCCACATGATGACGAACTGAGGCCTCCTACCGAGAGCCAGCACCAACTGCCAGCCATATGAGTAAGCCGTCTTAGAAGCACATCTTCACATTCCAGTCAAGCCTTAAGATGAATGTAACTCCAGCGGATATCTTGACTGTAATCTCATGAGAGATCCCAAGCCACAATCACTGTATGCTACTCCTAAATTCTGGATCCACAGAAACTATGAGATAATAACTGTTTGCTGGCATACTCCACAAAGTTTTGGGGGGTAATTTGCTACATAGCAATAGGTAACTAAAATACACTTCTTGCTGATTTTATACTCTATACAAGGTTTATCTTGTATGTATATCCTTTCCCCAACCCTAACACACACACACACACACACACACACACACACACACACACACACACACACACATATATTCCAAGGAAGCCCTCTATACAGGAGTAGTGCAAAACGTCTAGGAGCAACAGAAGGTCACACACACTTTGATAATGACACAATACTACAGAATTAATGCTCTAAGACATCCATGTGCATAGCTGCATGGTTCATAGTACAAACAATGAAGACCTATCTGAAAAATGTCTTCATCCAAGAAATTATTTACAAAAATAAATACCACGTTTGATTTTCATAATGTATATAACCCTAATTTATTTGCAACAAAGTAGATTATTCTATTGTCTGTGGTAGCATAAATGGAATACTGGTGATATCATTTTATTACCCAGAACAGTTATAAGTAGTGAGTTACTCTCCTGCCATTAATTCCTGCTAACTGCGGGAATTGAGTCATATTATCTCATTGATACCGAAACAAGTAAGTTAGATGATTACGAGGGGCATCTGGCTGAAAAACTGCAGAGGTCTGGTAGTACATTTAAACCAAGTATGAGTTTCTTAAGCTGCAGTAAAATTTCAAACAATTATTCATTGTAACTTTACATGATAACATTATACAGAGTGCTAAAATACTAACAATACCAGAAGAACCCAAAGCAGATAAATATATCATTCTTCCCCATCTGTCTGCTACTCTGTATGAAATCAATTTTCATTAACATTTCAGATCAATATTAAAATGTAATAAAATTAGAGAAAAATACATTTATTACCCAGAGTCAGTTCTCCTTCCATCATCATATATTTGATCACTTTTACCCTCATCTAACACCTCCCTTCCCCTGGGTGGTGACCACACAACGTGATATATGGATGATGTATTACAGAATTGTACACCTGAAGCCTATGTAATTTTACTAACAATCGTCACCCCAATAAACTTTAATTAAAAAAAGAACACATTTGCTGTTTTATATTACAATATTTCTAAGACTAAAATAACGAAAGAGATGAAAAGTCACATTTCCAAGTACATCTAGACACCTGTAGAATTTTTGAGTAAAACCACTTAAAAACTGTTTTCAGCATGTGATTCCAACATACTAAGAGGTCTGGAAACACAGATTACATTCTTAATGTTGGTGCGAATTTCTCTTAGAAAACTCAGGATTCTAAATTTACCTAAATAATATTAAAAGTATTGAATTGTACTTCAAATGAGAATTTATTCTATATAAACTTAGCTTCTTCAAAGGACAAGAATCTTCTTTTATGCAAGTCCATAAAACACTTTTTTTTAGAGCTGTAAGAATTCAGAGAAAAATTAAAACATTAAAAAAGAATGAAGTTCAAATGTTTTACCTTTAAACAAATAGCAGCCGAATCTTACCAAATAAAAAAATGGTATGAAGGGTAATGGTTATGGAATGAGAATTGCTTTTCTGCAAAAGTCAAATGATCAAAGGCCAACTCGTTAACTCTTGGTTCTAGAACTTGCATACCTAATTCTAAAATTGTATTTAATATTTCCACTTAATACCTGTATTTAATACATTTATAAATTATCAAAGTGTGAAAACAAGGAACATTTACTTCTGTTTATTAAGTTGACTGAGAGAGCCTTATGTGTGGGGCAATGGAAAAATAAATAAAGTGTAAGTCAACAAATGTTTTACATTAACTTTACGTATTGTTGTATCACAATTATACTCTTGTGAACCAAGGAATTTAAGATATACCTAGATCTTTAAATGATTAATTCTTTAAATAAAATTGTGAATGGATGTATGCTTAGGATAATTTCAAAAGGGTTATTTTAACTCTGAGAAATCGATGATTTAATTCTGAGAATTTTATGCATTGGATTGTATCTACTTCTGATACATTATAAAGCTATTATTTATCCTTAGGTACCTCATATTATCTGTTGAATGAGATAAATGAACAAGTGAAGAAGAGTTTAGCAATTCGTTCTAGCAATGTTTTGACATCAATGTACTCCATTTGTTTGAAAACTACTGTTTTCCTTATGTTGATCTTTGTGTTGTTGACTTTGGTTTTTTACTTACATATAAAGTTATTTGCAAGGACTACATTTACTACTTCCACCCCCTTAAAACCCACATTGAGTATAATCTGCACAAGAATTTCTCAGAAAACTCAAAGTGATACTTGCACATCTACTATATAACCAGCTAAAAGGAGTGAGACTTACTTCCTGACATCAAGGAGATAGGAAATATAACCAGAGAAATCAAGTTAAATTATATGAAACGATTAGGGGGAATTAAGTGTTCTGATGTATAGCAGCATTTCCCAAAAGAGCCGTGAGATATTAACAGATGTTTTATTAAAAAAAAAAAAAAAAGTCTTCCATGGTCAAATAAATTTGGGAAATAGTTCTTAAGACATTATCCTCTTGGCAATTCACAATGTCCAGTAACATATTAATGACTGAAAAGTTTTTCAGCAAAGAAAATGGCTGTACTTCAATTAATCCAGAATATTCAAAATTTCTTTAACCAGGGAAGCCTTAATTTTAGTTCTATTTTTGATCATTAAAATTTAATAAATGAAGAGAAAAATAACACAAGTGTTTGACTCATTATTTTAACAAGTATTAGCATCTTGCCATACTTGGTTCAGATTTTTAAAATCTAAATAACAATAGAAGATTCCTTATAACAAGTAAGGCCACCCCCAGACCCCCTTCCCCTTTTCCTCCCTCCTTCCCCAGCGGTTACTATCATCCTAAGATTGGTATATATTCTTTTTGTTCATATATTTACTTTGACTCTATGTTTGTATCCACGGGTAATATATAGGATTTGTGGGTTTTACATTTACAAAAATAGTATCATTTTTGTACACATAGTGATTTACTAATTTTGTCCATCATCATGTTTATGAGCTAGATCCATGATAATGCATATAGATTTAGTTCATCTGTTTTAATGGAGGAATTGTGTTTTTTGTATGAATAGACCACAAAAATTAATTATCTGATAACCTATTAAGGACATGTGGCTTGTTCCCAGTGTATTCCTATTGCAAATAATGTTGTGGGGAACAACCTTGTACATACATCCTTGTATGTCTGTTGAAGAGAGATTCTAAAGTATATGCCTAGAAGTAGGATTGTTAGATACGCAAAATCAGGACCGCCTGATTTCAGACACTCTGACTGGCCACTGGCTCAGTAATCTATGTTTTAACAACACCTCCACCCCCCCACCCCAAGGTAATTATGATGCACGTTCAAGTTTGCTACCTACTGGTTTGGAACATGATGAGTTACGAGGTGATGATGAGAAACCAGGTGAACAAGGTGTACGAGGAAAGGTCAGAGCTAAAGACGTAGATGTCTCATTTAAAGGACTGAAATTCTCCTTTTCTGATGTCTTTACTTGCTTCCAGTTATTGGTTTTCTTTTACTGAATGGCTTCCTAATTTCAGAATCACTTCTCAGCTTTCCAGTTCTCCCTGCAGCCCATCTACTCTGCAAAGCAATGCCAAGGTTGCAACCCTTAATCACCCTCCATCCTTCCCACAACCTCCCTCCTGCACTGTTCTCCTCCTGCTTTCAGCTCGGAAGCTCCACAGGGAAAGCAATTTGTCTGGCACAATTTCATTGAACATTAAATGCTATGTACATTTCCAGAGGTTTATAAATAATAAATGAAGGTAGGAATAGCCTAGAACCCAGCTTTTAATAGTAGGAAGCACTGGTCATTAAATATAAAACAGCAACAGTATACATATATCTAACGACCCTTCCCTGGTCCCCAAAACACAGAAGCCTGAGAAGAACGTACTCTTATCTGTACTACTGAAGAGCATTTCCATTTCAAAAACCAATTTCATCTTAACTCCAAGAGGTGTTAGTATAAAAAAAGAGATAAGCAGTAACCAGCCACAGAAAACGTTTACCTATTTTCAGATTTCTCCATTGTGTTTTGGGGGGAGTTTTATTGATTCTTTTGGTAGAAACAGAGATGGAGAAATAATAAGAGATCTCATTATAATAACCTGCCAGAGACCTGAGCAGTGTATTAATTTTGGCCGTAATGGGTCAATTCCAGCTGCACTTCCAGGATCAGCTCCTCCCTGGAAACAAGGACCAATTGTGTAGACCTCTGAGATCAGTAAGTCTACCATGACATGCTCTGGAGCAGGGTGCATATGGGAGTACCGCCTGCATTTTACACTGGTGCTGACTGTCTTGTAACATCTGGGAATCCATGTTTAATAACGCAAAAGCAATCTCCTGAGACTTGAAACATGGCACTCCTATTATTAATAAATACAAAATAATTCTGGTGTGTTTCTTATTGTGTTTTTCCTTTTGATTTATAATTTGTACATCACATGTATGAACATGTAAAGGAGACCAATAAAATGCATCTTTCATTATCACTTTACGGAGGGAAAGAAGGAAACAAGCCATCAGGAAGACGTCTCCACCCAGCCTTCCCAGTTGAAATATTTTTTGCATGAGGATGAAGAGGTTTTCCTGGAAAATTAATTCTGTGACTTAGGGAAGTCCTTGGCTATCACTCAAAAGGATGATGAATCTTATATAAGCAAAACATGCTTATTTAGCATCAAAAACCTGAAATGGCACGAGGCCAATCTGCCACATGTAGCTGCTTGTCACATCTGCAGTCTAGGACAAGTAATTTCTCTTTTATGAGTCCAAGCTGATGATGTAGCTTTCGACATTATTACAACATGATTTACTATTATCTAATCCACACCTGAGTAAAATGGCACTGTCCTTCTCTGAACAGAATAAAATTTCTCTTCAGTCGATTTTTTTAACAAGCCTGTATGGAGGTCACATTTGCTGTCAATTCCACCATCTCAGGCTAAGGGCAAGATAAACCAAATAAACCAAGATATTAGGCAGAGGTGGACTGTTTATCCACAAAGGAGCAAGAATTTGCTAGTGCCATCTACAAAGGCCAGTTCTCAGTGTCTGTTCAAAATATTAAAGCACTGATTGAGCTGAATAGAACTAATAAACAGATACATTATTCACCCACTGTTTAACACGTGAGAACATTTGAAATAAATACTATTTTTGTTTTAATTTACTGTTGTTTTCATAGCCAGACATTACATCCTGAGTCAGGCTGTACTGAGAACAGACATCAGAAAATCTTGTTATGGCCTTGTTCCAGATCTTAGGGGGAACACATCGTCTCTCACTATTGAGTATGATGTTAGTCGTTGGATTTTTGTAGATTTTTAAAAATAAAATTGACAAAGTTTCCCTCAAAGAGAAGATAATGTTGTTATAGACACCAATTTCTATTTTCAATGCATCGCCATGTTAATTTTATTTTCTGGTTATTGTCAAGATATATCCACCCGTGCCCACTACAACCTCCATCCTGATCCAAGCTAGAGTCTTCTGTAGCCCAGGAGTAACATCTCACACCTGATCTCTGTGTCAGGCTTGCTTAGCTCCCATCCTTTCTCTGCAGAGCACTCAGAATAATCTTCTTCAAAACTTCAATTGCATAATATCTTCCCTTGGCGGAAGAACTTTCAAAGGCTTCTGAATGGTTCTCAGGAAAGTGAAGAACTACTGAGGACCTGTACGTGACTGTGATCAGCCTCTCCATCCTCTGCAGCACGAGGACTCTCATGCTCTTACTGTTCTTGGCTCTGCCTTTTCCAACACTAGCTCTGGACCCCCTTGCAGAATACTCTTCTATCCCATCCTTTCTCAGTTCATCTTCCATCGTCAGGTCTCTAGCCAGTCTGCTTTACCTTGCCTGGGAACATTTCCCTGACCATCCCACTCCACCCCAATGTAGTCAGATCGCCCCGTTATATGATCTGATCACTCCCAAGGTCCTCTAGCTCATAGCACTTATGAAGGCAGCAACTTTGAACTGCAATTATTTGATGAATGGCTGCGTCCTTCACCAGAAAGCAAGCTTCAAGGGGGCGGGGGGGGGGGGGCCCATGTAGTGGAAGCTCACCAACCTGCCCCAGAGTAAGAGTCACCCAGTATTTGGTGGGTAGTAAATGCATATATAAATTCTTCACAAGACAAAATGTAGGAAACATTGAATAACACAGAAGAATAAGAGTGAAAGTAGAATATGTCAAAATATTTGAGTAAGATATACTTGGACAACTAGAAATTTAAATAATCCACTGTAATTATGCAATGGATAATTGGAGAAAAAAGAGGCTTGGGAAACTCAGCTCTTTCGATTTTACTCAGAGGCCATTCATCTGTTGACCTGCTGCCTCGTGGGCTTTCAGAACATCTTACAATTTTGTTTTGCTATATGTTAGCAATTGTAAATCATATGGTATTAGTTATATATATATATATATATATATATATATATATATATATATATATATACATATACATATATATATGTATATATATATATATGTATATGTATATATATATATATATATATATATATATATATATATACACACACACACACACATAAATGCTAAGAAAGAGATTCAGATGCCACTAATTAACGCACTTACAAATGAAACGCATGTCAAAAACAGAACCTCAAGAAATATGTGAATCGGAAAATCATTTCAGTGCTATGATGCCCCAAATTACAGATCTAGAAAGTCATTGTGCCATTCCCCCTTTTAATTTTTGAAGATCAATGTTCAAACTGTATTGTAAATATATCATCGAGCTCACACTGTGGATGAGCTCAGTTTCAGTGGCATGAACATGTACTGTATAACACAAATGTTCTCACTGCTCCACCCCAAGGCTCTCCTTAGCCTGCTTACAAAAGAGTGTAGGACAGGTTTGTGTAGGGTCCTAGGGGGACAGTACAGTGACTCTTCATCTCATCTTTATCTGGATTCAAGATTCAAAACAATAAGCTCTCAACCGTTTATCTTGATTTTTAACAAGTAGAAACCAATGTTGCCCTGGAGTCTAAAATGTACAAAAGTAGTTCTGAAAAAAAAATCAAATAATGCAAATAACGTTGAGCTTTAAAATCCAAGTTGACCCAACAACTCCCTATGAATATTATAAGGATTGTTTTTGACATTTTTAAGAAGGCATAAATCCATTTTCAATCACTCACCCCTATTCCCATATTACACTTTTTAATAGACTAGACCTAGAAAAACAGTTTGACTTCCAGGAACAAAGTGAGGTGAAGAGGGGCCAAAAGGTGATACAAATGTCACCATGACTCCATTAGTAAATGCCTGACCAAAGGAAATAATGTGTTCATAAGAAGTGGAAGGAATATGGCCCACTTTTAAAAGTTGTGAAGACAACTGATGAACATTCAAATCCCCCATTTGCCTTTTTGAACACACAGAGAAACAGGCTAGTGTGGTAGTCACAGGGCCAGTCACCGAATATTTCCTTTTTGCTTTCCTTTCTGTGCGCAGAGTAGCTTTGCATTTAATTAGGATGGGACGGCCATGAACTGGCTTCGGCCAATGAAATGCTAGAAGTTATGGGTGTCACTTGGGGTAGAAGCTGTAACAGCTAGTGTACATTTGCAAGGCTCCTTTTCCAATGCCACTGCACTGGCATTGCTGCAGATGGTACAGACTCCTTCATCCTGGGCCTCTCATTGTAAAGATGTGGATTCGAGCCACAGTCAACCCACTGTGGACGTGCATCTTGAGTGAGAAATACACGCCTTTGCTCTTTTAAGCTTTTAAAAGCTGAAGTTGTTCATTTCTCTAGCATAACCTAGCCCATCCTGAAGGATATATGTTTGCATACACGAGTTATCAAAAATAATTTTAAATTTTATACTATGATGCATTTTATTGATCAAGTGTAGCATTTGTTGTACTCTTTTTCACAGCTACAGCACAATTTACTTGCTATCAAAACAGTACCATTTGTTCTTAAAATACATTCCCTGGGGAAGTAAGGGTTCATCCTCTCATGTTTTCTAACCTAATGTTCATATTAAAATATCTAAAATATCAGTTTTCATACATTATCAAAAGCAGTATATATCATCTTGAGGGATTGTACAAATGACTATATTCATGCACAATTTGTTTAGCAATGCCAAATATCAGCGACATCCTGAGTCAGTTGATGATTCAACAAAAGTCCCCAAGAGCCTAGAAATGCAAATTTTATCTGCTGTCTGATGATGTCCTTTGAGTTAAATAAGAACTCAGAGACAGAGAGAAACCAAGGGAGAGTTTAGTTCATCCACCTACACAGAGTGGGGCAAATGTGTTTCTCTTGCTTCCAGATAATGTCAACAATTGTTATGTCATTTCAACAAAAACAAAGTTCCAAGCAGGGATTTCAGGCACTTCAGGCAATCTATTACCTATTTCTGTGCCCATGGCAGATCTCTAGACTTTTCTTGGAAGGACCTGTACATAAAAGAGAATAGCTATGTGGCAGTGAAGCAAAAGTGAGCAGTTTGCTTTGCCATGGCCACTATTCTTGATTTGTTAAGAAGAAATACAAGAAAAGTAATTGAGCTATAGCAGTTCTGTCATCTGTACCATAGAGCTAATAATATCACTTACTTCAGGGGATTATGAAGATAACATGTGTTAATCCATATAAATTGCCTGGCATATAGTAGTGGCTCCATAAGTTATAATTGTTATTATGGTAATAATAATTTTCAAAGTTATTATTATTATCTAAATCAATAAATTACGTGTGTGTGTATTTCCCAAGTTCAATTCTCAATCATCCTCTTTTTCCTATTCCATACTCTTTTTCCCATGGAAATCTCATTTAA
The DNA here is from genome assembly GCF_057876585.1 of Rhinolophus sinicus. Taxonomy (NCBI): domain Eukaryota; kingdom Metazoa; phylum Chordata; class Mammalia; order Chiroptera; family Rhinolophidae; genus Rhinolophus; species Rhinolophus sinicus. Next base: position 117,175,867 of record NC_142515.1, on the reverse strand, counting down.
TTTATAGCCCATTATCAACTCTAAAATAAGATTCTTGAATTTACATATTCACCCCAGATTTCCAGGCTGATATTTCCAATTTCATCTAGAACATTTTCAACGGGATGTCCCATTGTTTTCTCAAACTCCTTATGTCTTCATCATGTACCATATCCCCACTCCAGTACTGGTGTTACACTGGGGTGAGGATGGCCCCTGTTTTAGGGCCTGACTTTGTTGGGAGCTTTCTCTGGCGCTTCTCTGACTGTACCCCTCCCCACAGAGCAAGGATCTGCAGAACCAAAAGGTCTTACCACTATATAGTTATGCTATAATCGTCCTGTTTTTACAAGGGCAAGTAAAATTACTGACAGATCAATTGCATAAAACTAAATTTCCCAACTATCTGTATAAGAATTAAAATAAACATTCACTACTTGATTCATGAAATCTAACAGTCTTATATTTAATATTTCTATAAACAATGCTAGCTGATTTGCTAACTCTCATGTCTGTGTGACTTGATAATTAGCTGCCCCCCTCCTCTCCATTTTCTACTTCAGAAAGCATTTCTGCTTTAACTTCTAAAATCTGGAACTGAACTATTTCTAAGCAGGGAAAAGATAAATGACCATTAATTCAGCTGATAATTAACCACCTGAAAATCAACAAAAGACTATCTCATCATCATTTTCTGCCTTTCTACAACTGAGGATTTTATTTCCCTCTAAGTGGAAAAAATATTTCCTCAAATCAAAAGAAGTGGCAGCTGCGCACAGAGTAGTGTGTCCTGGCATCTCTCGAGCTGAAGTTGCCTCTTTCTACACTTCACCAAACAGCTCCTATCAGAACTAACTGAATGTAGACAACACCGAGCATGAGGGGAAGGGGCTGTGGCAGAACCTGAAAGCTGGGAACTTTCCTTTTATTATCACTGGGCTTGACTCTAAACAGGTGAAATAACTGGGGGAAGCTGGCACTGATTTTTTCTTTTTTATTTATTATTTATTTATTTATTTATTTATTTATTTATTTCTATGCCTCTGGCAAGGATCTGTCAGGTTAATTGGGCAGGTCACTTGAACTATTTTAGACTTCACTTTCCTTATCTCGCAAATGCATAGACCTCTCACATCTAAAACTCTGCTCCTATATAAGTGAGCTCTCACTTGTGGGAACTTGAAACACGCTCCGAATTGCATTTTTAGAAATAAGTGCTTGATATGCTTCTCTTCATTTGCATGTGTGTTATGATTCATGAGTTCACCTGATTTGGGGAAACATGAGAAAGACAAAAACAAAAACAGCAGCTAACCAAGTAAAATCACTTGAGTGATGAAATGACACGGGGCGGGGGGGGGGGGGGCGTGAAAGAACTGATCCACTGCTTACAGATAAGACCTAACCAAGGCAGCAGGTGACATGGCATACCAGGCCTTGGTCGTCTCCAATCACTGTCTGTAAAAGTCTGCATTTGAGCTGATCAGAGTGCACTGTCCAGGACACCTCATGTTCTTTCTCATCTACGATTTTCCAAATATTCTCTTTCTTTCCTCAGAGTTGCGCCATTTGTCTAAAACATTCTTATATCTATTTGAAGACGCAGTTCACCTCCTTCTAAGAGCCCACTCTGAGCACTTCCTGGAAAGATTGAGTATATATATGATTGTTTTGGTAATTATTTATATACCTGTCTATCCTGCTAGACTGTAAGAATCTCTGTATTTCCAGAACACAGTGTTGGGCATAAAGACAGAATTTAATGCAATGTAATAAATAATATATAATTACTCTTAGTGAAAATATTTCTAAAACCTGTTTTTGTTTTTTTTCTAATACTTTGACATGTCATTGCTGTTCCATGAAATTTCTAAAGGTTAACTTTTCATCTCACTTGTGCTCCTATATGTCATTATGATCTAAAAACTGTGCCGCCACAAAAAATGGCCGGGCATTACTGCTATTTATATTTGAAATCAGTATGTACAGTTTTATCTAATGTGTTTTCTGCGTTGGCCCAAGTACCCAAGATAAGGTCCAGCCACACTTGACATTTTACACAAAACTTGCATCTTCCCTTGAATCTTCTGTTGATGTTAAAAACAAATTCTGGTACCCAAATGTAACTTAGAATTGAATCTGATGCTTCTATTTATAGTGTGTACTCTTATAGATCATAGTAGTCAATAATTAACATCTGTAAGATAAATTTTACAGATAAAGTTGGAGGTGAAAACATTCACCATCTAGAAAGTATAATGTGTTTTTTTAAGTGATTAATTGTGGAGGCTTGGTGAATACTACCAGGTTGTAAATGTCATCAGCTACCTAAAGATACATTCTTTTTAAAACCAAGCATCCGGCTTTAATGTAAGATTTAAGGTAAAGGCCATGAGCCACTTCCTCAACACTGAAATTAATTTTTAAAAAACTACATTGGAATTCCTCTATCGCTCCTTGAACTTGGTTATGCTGAACTCCAGAGAGAGGAGAGGAAATGAAACAGCCTGTTTCCCACACAGCCACAGTTGCCTACAGAAATGAGGCCCTCTCTTAAAGTGACATTCCACTTCTGCTTCCCACTCTCTCTCTGAAACCATCCCAAACAATCCCAAGTAACTTTCCAGGGGTTTACTAGTCGTAAGTACCAGTAAATAGGGGATGATTATGGTAATTATGCTTAATTAACAGGACAATAAATGGGACTTATAGGCAGTAAGGGAAAACTTTTAAACTAAGCACAGTGGTGTATATTCAAACTGAAAGCTGTGATAAGTAGGTGTAGATTTCTAGATTCCTAGGAAATGAAGAGTGGGAGAAATAGAACCTAGGGAGGGTGTGAGAGCGTGTGGATAAGGTTCTTAAAGGGATATGAAGGTATATACCTGAGATGGAGGCTAAGTACATATGTCTAAGATGTTGCCTAAATGAACAAAACAGAAGAATAAGCAGTTTCAGAGGGCAGAGGTTATGCGCGCCCCCACACGCACACCTATAGAGACAGAGACAGAGAAGTAATGAAAACTACCTTACCACATGAAGCCTAGAAATGTTTAATAATTATTCCAAAATTTATCTACGTTTTTCAAATCTTAGTTACAAAGGAAACACAATGGAACACTGAAATAAGCTAGAGTTCAGGATGTATAAGTTCTCATCTAAAAAAAAAAGATCATTTCCCATACTTTCTTGAAAACTTGCTGTACCTTTAAAAACAACAACAAAACCTTTATCTAAACTTGAAGATTCTGGGAAATGATCGTCACGAATGACCTTTATAGGAGAGGCACCAAAAAGCATCACTTAGTTTTGACTGCCAATCAACCACCTAAATCCTAATGTAAGTGGCTTCCCATACTCCGCCTGTGTAAGCATTAGTTTTTGAATGTGAACATATTCAACACCAACTGCTAAACTGGTTAGCTCCACATGGCAAGAAGGGCAGCCCACGATCTAGTGTGTGTTAAAATGGTAATACATTTAAAATAATTTCTTGCAAATTCTGTGATAGGGCAAAAATTTATAAAAATAATGTTCGACATTCTAATTATGTTCTAGTAAACTCATCAGGATTGTATGCATGAGAGTATACATACATATTAAAAACAGATATAACAGGAATTTACATAACCATGAAGTTAAGTACTTGAGCTATAATCTTTCGCGCAAACTCACATTTATTTTGCCTGAATATCTTTAACCCTGGGTATCATAATTCTTTGTGATTTCATAAAAAGAAACCTTGAATGACTACGCCAGCTGAAGAAAATGTGACTCACATTAAGTATAACCCTAAAGAATGTGAAGGGTTCTCTTATTATAAACATTGAGAAGCATATAAATTCCAGCTTGGTGAACAAGCCACTTTGAAATTATAATATTTCCAAGATGAGGATCTATTTACATACCCATATTGCAGGCACAGGCCTGGAGGTTAAGGGAGGTAAAAATAGTACTTGCGCCAGAATCGTTTTAGCAAAATAATTTCCCTATTGAAATAAGACTTCCTTCAACTTCCTTCAGAAAAACCTTTTTGTGATGAACCACACATTCTTCTACCAATGAACATAAAAAGAGTATCAGTTAAAAAAAGGCGGGGGGAGACTGAGAGACAAAGCGCTGAGGTTAGAAATTATATGAACTTGATCCTGGCCCTGTTCAGGCCTCTTTTTGCACACACACACACACACACACACACACACTCACACACACACACACGGAGACATTCATTTATTAATCACAGCTCTAAGATAGCAGATGTGGACCACAACTGTTCCTTCTTTCTCAAACCAGCAAGTTTGGATGATGTCCAGGTGGAGAACACAAGAACCACTTCAGGCTGCTCACACCACCTGCTAGATGTTTGCTATACTTGTCACCCAGATACCTGAGTGTCTGGGGAAGTTATAAAACAGCCAGACAACATTTATTTTGCATATCTACATGACAATATAACAATAACAACAACAACACCAAAAAACGTATTCTACTGAAGCAGAACATGTTTGGAAGTATATTATTTGAATGAAGCATTTTACCAGGCAGAATGATGCTGCTTTTTAAAGATTCATCTGTATTAAGTCAACCAGTGTGTCAATGAGGTTAATTCTAATACGTAGGTCATCAGTTCAATAGAAGGCACAGTAGGTGAGCTCATCTGCACTGAGTGATGGAACTGACCAGCCAGTTCAGTCAAAACATTTGATCAGTAGCCTGGGGAAGAACACAATTTAAATTACTGCTGCCTCCATCCCCTTGCTTTTTAATTCATTATCTCTGAAACAGGGTCTTGCTGACGTGAGAACAAAACCTATATTATTTTACATAGATCAGTGAGTCTCCAAGTTTCTTCCTGGCTTTCCCTGTAAGGTTGCCTGTGACAGCCCGGTGAATAAGAGACAGGCCAGATTCAATCAACTCCCACATCATTCCCCAGCGCCAGTGTTAAAATTCCCCTTTTGAATCTGTTTTATATTTGGTGCTTCTGTTTAGGATATCTGACTAAAGAATTCTTCGGGGAAAAGGTAACTGACAGGGAGAGGTGGGCTGTATATTTATGATAAAATGAATGAGTACGTTTTAGATGACTTTTAGAACTACTAACATAATAGGTAGTAGAAAAAAAATTACTAAGCTTTTCATAAAATGAGCAATTTCAAGGGGAAAAAAGCATGGACTATGAAAATGAAACGTCTATGGTAGATGATGGATGAACACCCATCCCTTCTTCTGTTCTGATCCTTGTCAGAATTGCTGAACACAGAGGGCAAACACGAAACTTTCTCAATTCCCTTGCTGTGATGTTGTGGATGCAGTTTAGTTTCTGCCAAGGTGATGCCTCCTCCTGAGGTCTAGGAAACGCAAGGGAGATGGTGACACTCAGAGGGGCAGATGGGCTCCAACAGATGTAGGTGTCAGCAGCAGCTGGAAACCATGTTTTCCACTTGCTCAGTGTGTATGGGCAGGCTGTGGCTTTGGCAACAGCAGTTCCTAACCTCTTGGGGGGTGTAAAAACTTTGATGCCCAAAGTCATGTGGTGGCATCCTGACTGCCACTCCTCCGGCTTGTTGAAGATTTTGTAAGTACTTAATCCTTTGATTTAATCCATTTTTGCCTAAAGTACCTAGATCTGTTTCTGTTTCTTGCACTGAATCTAATTTTTTTAAAAAAAAGCCATTATATAGGAAAAACAGTGTAAATACTATGCAAGCATTTTTGATGATACTGAAATGTTTACAGAGTGTAACCCTCATATTAATGCCTCTCTTCCCTTGCTTCTGTCCTGTACCAACTCTACTTGTATCTCGTGCCAAACACAGAGCTAAACGTTACTTCAAATTCTAAAACAGATTCTCTCTCTCTCTCTCTCTCTCTCTCTCTCTCTCTCTCTCTCTCAGCCCATTCTTTGGGTATTCCTCTTAGATTTTTCTAATTTCCAAAGGCTTCCTGCAGTCATACCTAAAGATCTAGGAATTTCAGTTTTCTCTCTTCTTTCTCATTCAGAATAATTTGGCGGAGCTAGCTTCTACCCCCAACTTGAGTAAGCAGATTCATCTCAATAATCTGTAGCAGAAAGGACATCCTTAGAACTTTTAAGGTGTTTGTTTCTTTGTTTTTATTAGCGTTTTCCTGATATCTTACCCTTTGCCTCAAATAGCTTTTCCATTTTTTTCTTTCAAGTAAGTATAATTCTCTTCCGAGCCAGAGCTCTGCTACAAAAACAACAGCAACAACAAAAAATCCTTTTCTTCATTATAGTGGAAATGACTAACTGACTATCCGAGATTTATTCTTTCTTTTTATAGCATGGAGTTGTTGAAGGGAAATAGTGCTCAGACAGGGGTGACCTTTCCTGGTTCTCTTTTATCAGCCTTATAACAAGTTTTGGTCAATGGGATGTAAGATGCAGTGATCTGTGGGCTAAGGTGGTTATGTATTTGTGAGCCTCCTCTGTTTACTTCTGAAATGACCTTGAAGGCCATGGGTTGAAGATGAATGCATTCCAGACTGAAGATGGCAGGAATCCTGAATGACTCTGTGGAGCAGAGTTCTCACCATCCATAAGCTTGTTTTCTTCATAGAGAAAAATACAAAAAAAAAAAAAAAAAAAAAATATCTACTAGATGCCTCATATTTTAAAATGCTAATATATTATTTGAGTCTAAAGCAAATTATCTTGAAATTCTTACTTCTCAGAGCAATGACTAGTATATTTTGAATTAGAAAACTTTGGGGGAAACAATGAGCTTTTAGCATTAGGGTTCTCTTGTCAATGGAGTTGAAGGAAAGACTAAAACCATAATCTGTCCATAATTAGGGGGAAACACTTCTTTAAAACTAGTGAGCATAAGAGTAATGTAGATATTCTTATACAACAGGTTTTCTCAACAGAAAACCTAGTGATATGTTGGCACTATTGATAATTTGGGCTGGATAGTTTTTGGTTGTGGACACTGTCCTGTGCATTAAAGAATGTTTAGCAGTGTGACTGGCCTCTACCCACTCGATGCCAGTTATACCCCCCACAAGTTGTGGCAATCCCAAACACCTGCAGACTCTGCTAAATGTCCCCAGGGGGTAATGGGGTAAGAGTGCAGAATCATCCTCAGTTGAGAACCGCTGTTACACAAGATTAACATTATTTGAATATAAACAATGAACAAAAAAGTTAGCATTTTTCTCACTTTATTATCTCTCTTGATAATAGCTCTTGCTAATACAGCTTATTCTTAATAATAAGACTGCATTAAAATGTCTCACTCAACAATACCTGATTCTGTCTATAGTTCAAGTTACACAACATCTGGCCTGGGCCTATTTAAATGATTTGAATACAAACATAGATAATAAGTTTCTTATATTTACAGAAAACATCAAGTTACGTGAAACAGAAAAGGAATTAAAGGACTGAGCTACATATTCCAAAGGTTTTAAAAGGTATTACGGTGGGTTATTTAACAATTAATATTGGGATCCATGCATTGGTTCTAATATTCAATAGCATATGTGTGAGTAGGGAAGCAATTTATAAGGGAAAATGTATGGATGTAAGTTCTCCAAAATTTTAATGAGCCAATATTTGAGGCAGCTGCTGATATTAATGCAGTATTAGGCTATATTAATAAACATGTACTCTTCAAATCATGGGCTATTAGTCTCATTTGATTCTCCCTTACTAGATCTGGAGTATTTGATTTGCTTCAGTACAGCAGATTTTAGAGGAATGCTAAAAAATTAGAATTTGTGATCAAGGAGAATGATTAAGAGTGAGAGGGATACAGGAATTATATTTAATAGGCTGGCTTAGAGACTTATCTTGCCTCAAAAAGGAGTTGCCATGATACAACCAAAGGCAAAGCCATAAAATGTGTGAATTTATGTTTTTAAAACAATTACTGCCCCAAGGATTAAAAAACAAAGAGTTGGGAAAATAAGTAAGAGAAGGTTGGTTTTGTTGTTGTTGTTGTTTGTTTTTGTTTTTGTTCTTAAGTTCTTGACCCTGTTCAATCTTTAAGTCCAGATATATTGGGGAAACTGAAAATAGAGGAGATCAGTACCCAGCATCTTACCTGGAATCCTTGGGGGTAATAGGTGCATGAGGACACCCACCTTACACTGGCATAGGCATTACAAGGTGGAGGTGATTCTGAGGAATATCAGGAACAAAGTTGTCTGCAGTTGCCTAAACCCAAAAGCTTCCTGCAGCAAAAAATGGTGTGGGAGAATATCCAAATATTTCTGTGCACCATGAATTATGTAGATCTTAGGGAAGAGGGAAGGAGAGAGGGAGGGAAGGAGAGACTGAAGGAGAGAAGAGGAGCCAGGGAGGTAAGGAAGGATGGAGAGAGAGAGAGAGAGACAGAGAGAGAGAGAGCAACAGAGAGCAAGAGAGAGAGAGAGAGAGATTATGAACCCCAAAAGGGGGGGTTGGACCATGACAACTGATGCTAAAGCAGAAAGTGACACTGGCCATATGGCCCTCACCTGGCAGAAAAATAATCAGGAGATGCCATAAATAAGCTTAGGACCTGGAGCCCAAGGACTTTGTTCACGGTCAGGTCAAAGGCTATATGAGGAGCAAGTCTCCTTTTTCCCCACTCTTTATTCTAGAATGTGATAGAAGCCCTTCAGGACTTAAGTGTCACCGAGAGTGGGGAAAAAGGGAGTGACTCTGAACTGATTGAGTTCAAATTAAAATAAGAGTTCATGCAGAACTGACAGTGATAACGTTTACTTCCTTAAGGAGGAACAGATTCAAGGGGCTCGAAATAGATTGGCATAGAAAGATAAAGTCACAGTTTTGCACCCCTAAATTCTGTGACCTATAAAACTTAGACCCTCCGCTTGAAAGCAAGGGGCGCTCTCTCTGCCCCTTACTTTCAATTGGTCCCTTGCACTTATATCCATTTACTAGCTAAGAACAGAATTCTGGATAAGCTTGGCATCAAAGCACATCTAGGTGGGTTTCAACCTTTTCTAGAATATACCCAGGCATTTTCTTTAACATATAACAAGTAACTTATAACCTGGCACATGCAATATAAAATTGCAACCATCAATAGAATTGTTAACATTTTTATCACATTTTCCTTTCAACATTTCAACTTTGGGTTCCTGGTCCTCTGTCCTTCTTAATTTCAAAACCCTTTTATTTTGGGAAGAAAAACTGTTTCACAGAATCCCCCTATTACCAGACAAGCTTCAGTTATTATTTTAATACAAATGGGATGGAATGAAAAGAACTCCATGACACCATTTTATCATTCCGGGATAAAACAAAACAAAACAAAACAAAACAAAAAAACAAAAACCCACTATGTGAACACATCACCTTTTTGTCTCAGGCAGAGATAAAAGTGGAGACCCTGAAAAAGAAAAAGAACACTCCTTTCATTTACTGAGCCCAACCTATGTAATTTCCAAAGAGTGGGGTCAAACTCGTGAGAAAAGGAGTAACATGTTTTGTTTCTGACTCAGCAAAAGTTCCCAGGGGAGACTTGAACACATGGTGCCAAGAAGAACAAAACCTCTCAGTGGCTACAGCAGCACCGGTGGGAAGATTCTGAACTGGAGTTAAAAAGCCCAGAAATCCTGCTTCTTGACTTTCTATTCTCCAAACTAGGGCCGCTGCTCCTTTGTCTGCCTTTCCCACCGGTGCTCGAGTTCAACAGCAACCTGTGCACAGAAAACTCTGCCGTCCAGGTAAAGCCTGAGGCAGTCTGCCTGGGTTCAGGAAGTTTTACTTTATACTAAATGTAACTAAATTGTGTTGAATATCTTTGTTTTGCTAGGAATGATGTTTAATACTTTATATACACCATCTTGTTTAATGCACCATAAGATTTATGTGTGTGTGTATACACAAATACACACACAAGGCATGTTCCTCTTTTGTGCGTGTGTAAATATACAGAGGGTGCCAAAAAACTGTACACACATTGTAAGATAACATCTCTTAAAATGTGACACATTATTTTTGGCACCCCCCAGTTCATATATATATATATATATATGTATATATATACAACACATTACATTATTATATTATATATACATAAATTATACATAATTTATTTACATTATATATAATTTATTTATATATATTTCATTTTACACATAGGAACTCACTTTGTGGAGGAAAAAACTGAGGTTAAGTAATTTGACAAAGGTCAATCATACAGCTATAATAATAATAATAATGATTCAAGAAGCCCAATTTGGAAGATGGGTGTTCTAGCCACAAAGTCATTATTTTTCCATTGAGGAGTGTTCTTTTTCTTTCCCATTTCTCTAATATTTTGTTTAAATGAAGAAGGATGATTTACCACTAGACTAGGCAATAAGACATGGCAGTCATAGTTTTGTGATGCTAACAGTTCACATTCTATGGAGCTCTAGAAACTTCCTAAAGCCAGCATATGTTTAGGCCAAGAGCAACAACGCTTACTAATATTAATAACTAATATTTATATTAATAGCTAATATTTACAGAGCACATGGCAAATTCCATGGTGACAACCTTAGCTTGAATTAATTAGTTCATGCAATCCTTAGAACAGCGAAAACAATGAGATGGGTACCAATGTCACTGCCACTTCTGAAGAAGGAAACTGAAGCACAGAGGAATCATCACATAACTGTACGTCAGATTTTAGCCCAGAAAGTTGTTGAGAAAGAACCAAGAAATATCTCTCCAAATGAGGATGTTAGGTAGTCCTGAATGTCTACGGGGCTCTGGTTGGCTATCAGACCTGGCTAACTCCCCCAATTTACTTTGAATTATGTACAGGTTTGTAGGCTGGTGGCCAGAGAAGACAGGGGCCAGGGCACACACCCTTATAGACCAGCAGAGCCAGTCTAATTCAGGACCATAAGACTACAGGCACTTTTTTCTTTTAATTTTACTTGTGCCAGCTATCAACATACTGCCTCAGAGCCCCAAATCCACCCTTGAATAATGCCTGCTCTGGGAAAATGGAGGTGAGCTCTTTAAATATATCTTTTTTGTTGTTTTTGCTTTGTCACTGGGGAAGATATTAAGTTTAGTGAGTAGAGAGCCCTGCAGAGACACTGCTGGAGAAAAGAGTTTCCTCCTGGTTCCTGAGCGCTTGCTCAGCTGGCTCCTGCAGCACGACAGGCTTTGCAGTCACTCAACTGTGTGTCCCCAGCCTCTAGCTTCTGCAGTGCATGTGGCTTCCCCAGTGTCCAGTTCCTCCAGGAGCTGCACAACTGGCTGCTTCTCCAGTGTCCAGCACCAGAGAGCACGACAGCCAACAGCACTCACCACCTAGTAGCTTCCCCTGGCATACCTCTCAGGTGGTTTGGGGGCAGAGTGCCTCTGGGGATTTATCACCCTGGAAACAGAATGTGAATTTCCCCCAAGCTCCAGAAGGCACATTTCCAGGACGCTCTGCCAGAGTGACACCACAGCAACTTCTCTGCCATCCTGTGACCAGGGCTTTGCCTGTTCCAACAAGTTCTGGATTTCAGGCTTGGAGGCAGGAGGGAGGAAGCCCTCCTTGAGTGCTATACCTCAGGCCTAGAGGAAGTGACTGTTCCATACAGCTGCTAGTTCTATATTAGTTACTCTAATCTTCTGTTTTAGTTGACACTTCTTTATGTAAACTTTCTCTGTCCAAGTTAAAGTGTGGTTCCCATCTGCTGATTAGGCCTTGACTGAAAGAACAATCAAAATCTTTCTTCCCCATCATAGGAAAAGAGAATGTTCTTTATCAGAAAGTGAATAAATTGTGTCATTTTTCATTTATGGAAACTGTCTAACAAGAAAAACTAGCAGGCGATTTAGAATCTCATCTCTGATACAATATTTAAATTTCTGCTAATCCTTAAATATTTTTTCTTGCCGTTACTTAATTAATACACATGAAGCAATTGCTTAGGATGGTATCTGAACTTAATTCAGGACTATGGGGTCAAATATTAAAGAATTAAATTTTATGAAACGATTTTCCCTTCTTGGGTTGCAAATTAATCTTGGCTTCCAGGGCCACAGCTCTATGATACTTGGTTTTTTAAATAACCAATTTCATATGAAGCTCATTTCCCTCTCCAATTAGGAATACTGTAAACCAATAAAGCCCTTTTCTTCAGATCAATAATACTTAGATTGTTTTCTTCTAATGCATAACTCTGAACTAAGATGCTCTATATACCAATGAAAACTCACTGAATAAATTCGTCTTTTACACAGTGTAAACACTGTAAATCTTCCTTGTTCAAAATGAGCATCAATTAGGTTTGATTGTGTAATAAAAAAAGGTAGCAGATGTTCAGAGAAAAGAAAAAAATGCATATTTACATGCTCAAAACAGTATCTTTCTCATTATCATGGGTGAAAAAAAAAACCCTCCAGAAATATCATACTTCTTGGGTCTAAAAATCTCATTAATAGAAAGTGGAAGCCCGTTTCTCAAAGTTTTATGCATGGGCATAATTCAAAATGCATCTTGTTTACACTTACAAATTAAAGTATAATATTCTTACATTTAAATGTATTAATCTCAACAGAAACCTTACATTACTGTTGTTCACATTTTCATTCGCTACATAAATGCTGTTTTCAATTAAGTTTAGTGGCGCACTTTGTTCGATGGTTTAACTCCATTGTTACTGTACCACTTCTTAGCTAACTGCAAATTTGGTACATATGAGTGATTCTATTTTCAAGTAAATGAATTTTATGCAAACTCATTTCCACTGTCACACGATTAATTCCCCTTTAGCATTATAATCTGTTAGATTTGTGGATGATAGGCAGAAAATGAAATGGAACTTTTCTTTCTGATGGAGCTAAATCCATTAGTGAAACTTTAAACGATGTAGCTAAAAGGTCATTTTACTTCATCGTAACATAAGTGTTCTTTTTGTTCTTAATCTTAGAATTCAATTGTAGAGTCAGCATTAAAAAAAAACAAAGCCCTCTCTATGATGCTCAGTATTGTTTGTTCTCCTTTATTGCAGTGCATTTTTTTCCTCCACAAAGTTTAAATTGCATAAGCTTTTAGGGGACCTTAGTTATTTTTAACTTGAAATCTTGACAGATTATATGTTGTAGAAAATTATCAAAACGTTTCCGAAATATTTTTAAATTATATGAAAAAGTCCGATCTGTTCCATAAAAATGGATTTTAAATCTGATGTTGCAAATGAGATGCCAAGATGCTAAAGATAATAGGCATCAAAGTAAAGTGTGGGCATGTCCACCAGGAGCCTGCAGCATGGCTAATGTAGCACCTTCTCAGCGTGACAGTCTAAAACAAGGCAGAAGTGGAACACTGTGAAGAAAAGTCTGAGCGAACTTGTCTTGAGAAAGTTGTACCCTGTCACTGAGAGCTAGTGAGGAGCCTACTCAGAAAGTGTATGTGTGACTGCTGCAGGGAGTGTGTGTGTGTGCGTGTGTGTGAACACAGTGCACTGAGGGCTGATTTCTTCCTCTAAAGTCTACAGAGTGAGAGATGGAATGACTAACTGATCTGGCAGCATAACCAGAGCATTGCTAATGTGTTGGAGTCAACCTAGCTCTCAAGTGTTCACCAGAACAAATCTATGTTTTCTGCAGATCAGATGTGGGAACCCACGGGACAGCAAGCTGGCCTAGAGGTGCTTTGACTTCTTAAGGGGAAAAAGACTTAGGAAAGACAATGGAAAGAGGTCACGTGGAAGGGCCCACCACAAAACCACAGGTGGAGTGGATTGCCACAGTTGGATGGAACAGCTTAGAAGCCTTTTTCCCAAGTCACACAGATTGCCATCAGAGGAGACCTTCCAAAGAACCTCTGGAAGCATACATGGGGGAAAAAAAAAATTACATATATATATATGTATGTGTATATATATACACATACATATATATATATATATATATATATATATATATATATATATATATATTTTAAACATCCCTCCTAGGATGAGAAAGAAAACAGATTATAAAATTATCATTCAAGAATGATTTTTATGCCCTTATATTCCTCCCTCCCACCGTGCTTTGACTCTGGTAGGGTTGGAAGTAACAGCTCCAGAGAGGGAATGAGGGAGGGAGAGACCACTGTGAAGACAGAAGGGGCTGATCAGACTTGATTCCTGCAGGTGGGTGGTCCCTGAAACTGTGCCTCAGTTGGAGGAGGGACCCGAAGGAAGACTGAGTGTGGACTAATATACTAGACTAGACAGCCTGTTTTCTGAATCGAGACTGTATTTTGTGTATAAAGTGACCTTAGGACTTTCTGTTACTCAAGAGTAATGAACTTGTTGAAGTTTCCATCCAATAATAGAGGAAAAACTTCTACTGAATAGATTTTACATGGACACTGGAAAACAGAAATCAAATGGATTTTATGGTTGCATGCCGGGATTTGTATTTTTTCAATTACATATATTATTTGTACAAATCTATATTTTGAATCTCAGGGACTCAGATTATAGGTGTGTATAGAAAAAAAACAGAAATTATTGGTTTATATAAATGTGTCTATATTAATATCCAAAGCTACATTAGAATCTAACATATCAAGGAAACAGCACGTATACTAATTCTAGACACAGTGAGGTCAAGATTCACTGTAGTTGCAGTGCAGTGGTTTTATACTTAATGATAATAATCATTATCATTATGTGCAAAGCACTTATTTTGGGCCAAACACTATCCTGAGAGCTTAACAGTGGGAACATGCATGACGCTGTCTTCAGTCCTAGGAAGTAGGTAATTCTATTACTCTCACTGTAAAAAGAAGGAAACTGACACACAAAGGTAACTGAGTAACTCACTCAGTGTCACTGAGTAAATACTAAGTGATAGAGAAGGATCAGAGATGAGACCCTTAACCAATCTCTATGATAACCAGAAAAACAGAGGCAAAGAAGACCCTGGGAGTCTACTGCAGAACCCCGTGCCTGAAAGACAAGCTCCTGTGCAGACAACCACTATCCATTCTTTAACTCTCAGAAAGCCTCCTTTACCCTCAATGACATTCATTTTCACAGACTATTTTATCTTGCCTGAGCAAAGATCAAGAGATAGTAGATCAAACACAGATACATAAATGGCTTGTAGTTCAAATAATTTGGGATGTAAATTTCAGAATAAAATGACCAAGATATTCATCTTTCAGAATCAGTTTTCTTCATTATAGCTAATGTTTATTTGATAGTGTAAAATACCACCAATGAGTCCTCTTGACCAAAGTACTGTATTTTGTCACGTTTTTGCCCAAATTTGTGAGGGAAAAATAAGGATGTGCATTATACATGGGGGGTACTAATTCCATATCTATATAAATGTTTTTAATTTTTTTATTTATGCTTATGAGTTCAAAGTGTAACTCTAGAAATCAACAATGATATCCGTATGCAAAATAATACCCTGGAATACGATAATTGGTTTTGTTGAACAAACAACAACGAACTTACAATGAGGAAGAGTTCTTGGCCTTCTCTGATGTGTAAATATAGTAAATTTGTTACTGGTACATAAAATTTCTTGTATCTTGTTTCTGTTCTTGTGTTTTGCAATTATTTGTTACATAAAATTTCTTGTACCATACTATGTTAAAAAAATAAATGCTAAAATTCCTTAATAATACAAAAAAACAAGTTTTTTTTGTTTTTTTTTTTGCATATAATAAATGCAAACAAATAAAAATAAAATTTGAATTAAAAATTAAAACAAACAATGTTTTCCCATGAAAATTTGGACCAAAAATGTCGGGGCGCATTATACACAGGAGCGCATCATACACGTCAAAATACAGTATATGTCCCAAACTGAGAAGCCTAGGGGTCTCAGGTAACACAGTGACAGGTATCATCAGATAACACGCCATTTGTGAGTTAGGAGGACTGTACTGTTATGTTACCACAGAGATGTCTGAAGAGTCAAAATAGATAGTGAAAGTGGACATGGTTAAAAGCTGTTCAGTAACAATTTGTAAGTTATTATTGTTAATTAGAAATATAGGAATTCTCAAACAATGATTTAAAGTTATTATATCCTTCGTTAATTGAAAAAAACAAAAAAAAGCAAAACAAACAAAAAAAGGCCACACCACTCAGCAGCAATTCACCTTGGACAACATACTCCCTTGAGGACATAGAAGTGGCAGTTCAAGGGGAAGCTGAATTGCCAGTGCCTTTGATTTTCCAATTTATAAAAGCATTTTAAGACTTTGTGAATAATATTAAAATACTACATCAAAAAGCTGAGCAGTTACTTCCTGCAAAATCAAGAGCTTACCCCCAAATCAATATTTTGCAAATAGCATTTCTGGAGTCTCAGAAGTCTGAGAATACTAGCCAGACCCTTTTTAATAACAATCATCTGAGAAAACAGTGAGTATGCTCTAACCCACCCACCAAGCTCTGGGGCTCTTCAGATGGATAGAAGGCCCTTTCTTCAGCTTCTGAACCCGCAGATCCTTGCAAGATTGCCTGGGCAACTAGTTAAACATTAACTACTTACAAGTGGCTCCAATACTGTGCACTCATTTTCTGCAACCCAATTAACAGCATTTGGCAAAAGAAAAATGACCTTCACCTTGTGGATCACTGGCAAATAAGAAAGTGAAAGAGCCAACTGGGCCATCAAATGTCACTGAGTTTATACCTCATTTTATATCTCAGGAAAACTAAAGAGCATAAAGGTTAAGTCAATTGACTGAATTGACAGTGTGCTGGGCCAGTCTGAAACTGTAGACGGCAGAAAAGACTGCTTTTGCCTTTCCTGAAAGGAAAACACCATCTCTAATGATTCACGTTGAATAATGAAATATGAAAAATGACTCCTTACTTTGAATTTTGTTATATTTCCTTATCTGCGGAAAACAGATTTGGGGACCAGTTTAGCATGCGATATATTATATTTGGTCTTTTCTTGAGACAAAAATTTTACGAGAACCCGTAAGAGATCATTGGTTCTGCAATATTTAGGTAACAACAGCCTAATTCATGCATTAACCAACGCTATTTGAGAGCCTGAATGTTTCCAGATTGAGAAAAAAAGGCTAAAACTCTTCAATGTTCTTAGAGAGAGAGATAAGCTAAGGATAGTTATCAACATAAGTCACATTTGGGGTGGGGGTGGAACGGGACAGGCTCTGACACTGGTCAATGGTGAATTGGAGAGAGGCCCAAAGGAACAGCTTTGGAAGGTAAACACATCTCTCAAAGTCCTCGCCAATGGCTGTGAAGATATCTCCTTGCAATGTTTAAATGATGGAGAGCCAAGTCGCCAAGTGCCTGTCACTACAGAGCAATGTTTCCAGCAAGGATGAAAACTGAGAGAGTCATGAGCTTCATGGCAAATGAGTGGAAACTGTAAGTAGTAATCTGAGCATTTTAAGCTTTTCTATCAGTAATGGAACAATAGCCAAAACATTCCAAAGAATATAAATATCCAAACAGAACCAAAAAATGTCATCAAAGAAAAAGTCTATTTCCTGGAATATAATTGATAAGAACAATATATAAATCAGTAGAAGAGGCTAACTCGGATGGATGGTACTGTCTTATAGAGGAAAAACAATATGACATGAGGTGAACATATTACAATTTAAAATGCATATTAATGGGGAAGGAAACCTAAAACTGCCTCCATAACAGTCCATCTAAATTGTTTAACTTGGAACATTTTTCTGGTATTGGCAAACACTTTAGTATGAAGTAGCTATTTTGATCAAATGCTTTATAGACATACTAACGCTTCACTCTACAGAATCCTTGACATTTTAGTCATTCTAGATTGCATATTTTCCACATAACAGAGGGGTTCTTTCTAACTTCAAAATACAGTATATACTTTTTTCATTTAACATTCTGACAGAAAATCATTCTAAAATGTATTAAACTTTATGAGACCTCCCTTAAAAGTACATTGGGCATAATGTAATTTTCTGTGATGACCCATCATTATAAATATTAATTATTATATTGTGTGATAATTAAATTATGTCTGTGAAGCCCTCAGAAATGTATCCTCTGCATTGCCCTTAGAACTGCAGAATGTCAGAATTAAACAGGACATAAGGCCTTGTGCAGCTTTCTCAATTACAGATGAAGCAAGTAATGTCAAGAGGAGAGTCAGGTGATTTAATTAAGGGGACATAAACAGGGACCTACCCCAGGTCTCCCATTATCTTATTCAGAGTCCTTTCAATTACCTCACATTGCACATCACAATCTATGCTTTTCATTAGATCTTCTGCCTTTTACTTTTTCTTTTTTTTTTTTTTAATAATTCTTCTCTCTCCTCTTTGTTGTAGTCTTTGCTCACCCTCCTCACTGTTGCTGGTGATTCAAACTCCCCCACCCCACAACGCATTTTTTTCAATGCATCTGATAATGAAGTGTGTCATTCTGGCCGAGGGGGTGGGCCCAAGCTCACCAGAAGGCGATGGCTAGAAGTCAGGTTCTGGGGAGTGCCAGGTAAAATGTAGGAGAGTGAGCTAAAATTTAGAGAATAAATTAAGTTGGATCTCAATTAACAGATCTACCTGATACCACAAGCAGGAAGAAGAGGGTTACAGGGGACAGGATATAAAAGGAAGGAGGAGGCAAGTCAGCAGGTAAGGAAAAAGCCTACTACAATCCGGCGAGTACTGGATTTTGGCAGCCGGAGAGAGAATCAGGATGCCATCTTGCCCCATAAGATGAACTTTAGTTGATTATAATGGATTAGAATTCTATTAGCATGGCAGCCAGGAAAAATCTCCACCTAGTGTCACCACGACAGTTCCAAGAGAGCCAAATAAGGACAAAGATGGCCCCTCCTGACAGACCCGCCTAAGAACGCCTATAGTACCACCCGTAAGTCCTAAATATTCCACCCTTACATTTTAAGTGTAATAAATTCCCAAACCCACTTCTCTTGGGGGCAGCTACTCTTCTCTGAGCCTGCCTCCTGTCACCATCTTGAAAGCATACTATCTCTCTAACAAATCTACTGCTTGCTTGGCTTACTTGGTGTGTCCTTGAATTCTTTCCTGCAGCGAATACCAAGAACCCATTTTCCAACAGCATACAAATATTGAAGGGGAAGATACAGAGCCAAAGTGGGGAAAGGGATCAGAAACCAAAAAAGCCAGGGAGGAGGCACAAAAAGAAGCAAGCCCTGGGAGGTAGTTTATGTGAATTCCCATTACAAAGATGCCTTCTTTATCCCCATTCCAGGGTGATTGTATTTTGAAAATACATACAATGGGAGGGAGAGAGGGTGCCTGCTTCTTTTTATAGCCCCTCAACCAATCTTAATTTGAAAGTGGGTTAGAAAAGAACTCATCCCCTGTATGGTTAGATGTAGGGGTTATAGAGATCTGAGTGAGTAACCTGCTGGACTTAACCAGGGATACTAGACACTGGTTATAAGTCCTGGAGCCTAGGCTGCTTCAGAAGTCTTGTTTGTTTGTCTCCTGGTAACAGTTTTTTCTGGCTTTGTCCCAGAGCCTCTGAGGTTTCAGAACAATTAAATTCCAGGTAGGTGAGGTGTCACCACTGGTTTCCATGTCAATAAATAGATAAGGCAATGACCCAATGCAGCAGGAAGAGAGGAAAAGAGCTGCATTTGCCCCTGTCCTAGCAGCATGGGGAATTCTCCCTTTCTGAAAGAATTGCCCCCTTCTCTAAAATGACGTGACTGGGGCTCCCAAGGGGGTAAATGACGTCCAGGATAACACAAGGACAAGGCCATTGCCTCTGATTAAAACGATCCAGTAATACAGCCCGTGCTCCAAGTGGGGGTTATAGGCCAGGCTCTTCTTATCTCAGAGAGGAAACCCTTCCCTACACTGTGGCCAGAGGAGAATCTGCTGTGCTTTCTCCCTCACTCTTTTCTGCCATGGCAGAAGGAAGATTTGCTTTGCTGCATAGTCTGGAAGACAAATTAGTATTCTCTGTAGGAACAGACAGGATGATTCATGCTCTGTGGTACATAATTAAGGTCTGTGAACTCAAAATGAGCAAACCAGGATGTTAGTAATCTTGGTAGAGGTGTGGCTTAAGAGGGCAGCCATACCTCATTCTTTTTGTTTTCAATGCCTTTGAGGTAGGAGAGTTAAAATTCTCTGAGATAAGGGAATTTACCCAGAACAGTTCTTTGCAAGTTTTTTCTTCCCTGCCTCTTGATCTCTCACTTCTATCATGAAAAAAAAAAAAAAGTATACACATATATATGAATCTTTTATTTCACTGCCAAGAAACTAGGTTTTCCTCTCATCCCCTGTGCTTTGAAGTGTTCATTCAATGCAATTATTGGGGCTCTACAATATACCAGAGGATCAAGCATCAAAGCCACATGTTAAGACAATGTGGTTCTTGTTTTCATAAAAGCCCACAGTCTAGGTGAAGAGACAGAGATGTAAATAAATTACATGGGTACTTACCTGGCTCTGTCACTATGGCGAAAACACTTAAATTCTGTAATCCCAGTCTCTTCAAGTGTAAAGTGATAACAACACTTATCTTGCCAATGGTGTTATGACTTTGAAAGATGTCAATGTGTAGAAATCACTGAGTATATGCTTGGCACTTATTCAGTACTTCATAACAATTAGTAAGTGACAACATGGACTGGCAAGTGTTCCAATCAGGGAATGCAGACTAGGAAACACAAAGGAAAGCGGAGAGGCTACTCATCCCACAAGTGGACATTTGTTGCTTGCTGGTTGCCCAGCCAATTTCCTGCTCAGCTGTGTGTTTCTGGGGCTGTTTACTCCATTTTCGGTTCCATGACCGGGCAAGTAGCCTTTTCAAAACTTCAACAGAGTCTGTGCTACAAAGGGAGCCTAAATACTAAATTATAGTGCCTTACAAAATGGAAAGAATTAGTGGGGCTTTTTCCTTTTGTGTTTTCCTTACTGATATTGCACAGAAGTGAGAGGGAGGAAAGAGGAGAGGATGGAAAGACAAGGCAGGAAGCTGGATCCCAAGCTGTAAAAATGACCAAGGGGCATTTTACAGCATGGATTGGCTAATAGTCTACCATTAAATTATTGGCACATAAGTGATGTAAGTCCTTTCTATCCTGTCAAACCTGTTATAATGTGTCCCACATACAAAGGTGTCATGTGAGTGTTTCTGTTTCAGTGCTTTTCTGAAAAGGGAGACAAGTGTTAAGACCCGTATAGGTGTTGGCACAGAGTAGAAGTGTAACATGCAAGGACTGGCACGCTGATCTGCAAACTAAACCAGCTCAGGTGAAGCAGAAGCTCAGAGTGACATGTGGCCAAGAGAAGGTCAATTTCATGAAGTAAACTTCAACCAAATGCATGGCCAACGGGCACAAGACTTTCCTAGGGCAGAATAGTGACGTGAGCCAATTTTATCTATTGTTGAAGGAAGGGACGCCCTAGCTGATGCTGGGGTTTTATTTTAACTCCTGTTCAGGTTCATTTGAATTCTGATGCAATAGACAGTTTGCGTCCCTTATTTAAATCCTCGCCCTGGTTCTAAACCAGGAGCAGATGATAACACTGTGGGGTGCCTATTGCCAGGGGAGCAGCAATTGACACAGATGAACCAATTAGGTCATGGGATTTCTACCACAAAGTCAAAGGGAACTTGTGGAAAGGAACTGAAATCACTCTTGCAGAATATAGGTAAGGAAGCTATTGGGGGTTGAATGTCTGTGGCAAAAAAACCAAGCGTGTACAATGGGCTCTAAAGAGCACGCTGCTTAAGTTATGATGGGCACGTGAACCACCCCAAAATTTTGTTAAAATGTAGAGTCTGTCTAGTAGGTAGGGGGTAGAAGCTGGGATTCTGCATTCCTAACCAGCTCTGACATGAGTGGAGGGCTGTTGGTCTGGGGTCCATACCAGGGAACAGCTGAGGCTAAATTCCCTCATGAAATAACAAACAATAGAGGAGACTGGCACTTACTAAATCAGTTATCTTCATCAGAGATAGGATGCCTCGCTACTAGGAGTCTCTGGGGGAGAAAAAAGAAGGTACTTACTGGAACCCTGCACCAACTATCAGAGCAGGGTTCAGAGAAACTGGATTCCAACAGTAGGTAGAGATTAGACCGGCTTTTGAGCCTTTGGTAGTCCTCACGTATTACCAAAAATGAGGGATCTTCTTGGAAAGTGTAATCTCAAGGACTAGAGAGAATTCAGAGAAGGGGCCACACTGACTCTCAGAGAAATAAACAGAACATAAAGACTAGAACTAACCATTGCTACTTCTTGTTTAATGTTTATCATCTGTCAGGCACTGTTTTAAATATTTTATCACTGAATTCTTAATATTGTACTCATTCTAGGAAGTAGGGACAATTGTTATCTCTAGAGATGAGGAAATGAAGACTCAGAGAGGGGAAGTTACTTGCCCAAGGTCACACAGCTACTAGTTAGCAGGGCAGGTGTTTGAACACAGGTAGTCCTGCCCTATAGTCCACACTCATAACCACTACGCTCTCTCCATCTTCTATCTCCGTAGCTCCACCCAAATAGTTTTTGTTATGGAGACCAATCATAGCCATAATGCAAGATGCAATGCACATTTTCGGTCCTCTAAGCAACAGTAGAGGCTGCAGACCTCATCTTCTTTCTCTGAGTATTACCTTCCCCTAGTGTTCAGGGCATAGACTCTCCTGGTTTCTGTTCTATTTTTCTAGAATCCCTCTCAGTTTTCTTTTCAGTATCCTTTTTGCTTATCTGACATTTAAACACTGGGATTCCTCAGGGCTGAGGCAGAGTCTCCCATGTTTTCCCACTCTGCAGTTTCTTCCAATAGACAATATCAATCCCTTCTTTGATTATCAACTCTACTCAGATGACTCGAGGTCTCCACTCTCTTCTGAAGTCCAGGCTCAAATATCCAAGTTGACATCTCTATTTGTGTGTCTGAAAGCAAGATCAAAATGCAGCAGACCTACAGCTGGTTACAAGACTGCTGCCTCCACCTGCCCTGTCCACATACCTTGTAGCAGAAGCTGCTGTCTGTGACCTCTCCGTATCCCCTTGGCTTTCCTACTTTAGTTCATACCCCTAACTTCCAACCTCCAGTACTTGAATTTCTTGTCTGCAGGTTTTCCCTGGCCACCAGAGTCTGTCCTCTCTGCCTACCCTACATGGTAAGCAGGAAGTGCTAGGAATAGATGCCCACTTGCCAACTAGTGACCGACAGGAGAGGAGCTGAGCATAAGTACCTTCCGGTGGGGTAATGCTGAGGCACATGCTTCATACTGCCTTCTGGAGTTCCCCAACAGGCGTAAGCTCCTGTACTGCATAGCAGTCAGCCCTCAAAAATGCACCTTTTATGGCCTACGTTCCCTTCTCTGTCCCACTTCCTCACTTCCCTGTGCGTTCCCTGGGATCAACTCTCAAATACACCACCTGTCTTTAAACCTGTCTTAGGGTCTGCCTCTGGAGAAGCCCACACCAAGATGAACCCTCCACGTAATTTTATTTGAGTCTTTGCTTCTCCGTGACTGGGTGCCCTGTCAGCCTAATCCCACGGGCTAGCCACGCAGTGTCATCCTTCACCTCTTCTGCTCCCTTCCACTCCAGACCCACTATCAGCAAGCCCTACAACTTCTCTCCCCTCCTTAGCTTTAAAGTGTCTATTTCTCATTTCCTCTACCACCTTCTAGTCCAGTCTCTATCATTTCTCATCTAGAATAGTAATAATATCTCTCACTGGTGTCCCACACCCACTCTTGACTCCCTCAAATCAGCTGGCAGTAAGAATATTATACAAATCTTTTCATGTCACACTCCCCAAGGACCCCCAACGTAAACCCTTTCTATGCCTTTTAGGCTATCAATGGACAAGCGTATCCAGCAGACAAGGCACTACCAGATTTGTTTTGCTTTGCTTTCCAGCTTCATCTTGCATCAAACTATCCCTCACACCCTGGGCTCCACCTAGTCTGGACTGTAAACCAGCATTTTTGTACTTTCAACCCCACTAATGGATTTTAGTGAAGTGTGAAAACAATTTAATTGGTCGAGATCAGCATTTTATTTCAATGAAATGGGAGAAGAGAAACACGTCAGAGTGCTATTTGTCATAACTTTTTGTTTTCAATTATATGTGTACGGCATTGTGATGAAAAACCTATTTATAACCAAATATCACAGTCAAAAGGAGTTTGCAAAATGGTTCCTTAAATACACCGTGTTCTCTCCTGCCAGGGAGCCTGGGCAGGTGCAGTTCCCTCGGCCAGAAAGCTCTGCCCCAACCTCTTTGCCTACGAGTTCCTATACACGCTCCTGATGTCAACCGTACTCACACTGGGGTCCCAAAGGCCTGGAGGGGGTGTGGGAGACCGGTTAGACCAGGGTCTGAAAGGCTGTCCCCCAGGCAGAGCCACATGGAGCTGAGGAGAATGCAACACTCCTAATTGGAGAAGATTAAAAGTAAAAGCCAGCAAGAGTCCAAATATTAGATTGGATTCCAACCATATCTAGTCATCTAAAAGATGCCTGCTGGGAGAGAGGGTGGGAAGTGGAGCCCGCTGGAGTTCCTCAGGCCATCAGGGGGTAGTCATGGGGACTTTTACAGGACACTCTGACACACTGTGAAGGACGAATCTGAGGTTGACAAAATATGGCCAAGATATCTTATTTAGAATGCTAGTTCAGCAGCCCGGGGGAGAGCCGGTAAGCATATTTATAAAGACAGCAGCTGTCGGTGGAGAAAAGGGACAAGCCTGAAAGGTAAGGAGGGGAACCCGTGTGACTTAGTTACAAGGCAGCCGATAGCATGTATTTATTAGACACAAAATAATTGTAAATGAGCGTTTTACAGTTGGTTTATAGTCTCCAGAGCCAACTTTAATCGGGTGAGGACCCTAAGGCTGGTTGAAAAAACAGGTTAAAAAGCATTTCTATGCTTCTGCCTACTAGCAGAAAGTATATATACTTATGTTTTTCCTATTCACTGAGAGAGGAGAGACCTGAGGGAACACAGAGGCAGGACTGTGGAGACGGCATGAATTTAAACCTCTTAATTGGTAGGTAAAGAAACAGGCTCGGCATTTCATTGTCCTACAAGCTAAGATCACAGCTGCAATCAGGGCCCAGGTCTGTCCATGATACCACATGGGGCCAAGGTGAATTAACGGACAGGAACCCCTTAAGCCTCCATGGCCCACACCAGCAAGACCAAGAAATGTCTCTGACCCAGGAAAGCTCTGTTCTTGCCAGCAACTGTGGGTGCCAGGCGGGGCTTGGGGAGGGGTGGACACCACCATATACATCACCCCTGCGTCACTGAGGCAGGGCATTGCTGGGGTCCCTGACCCCAGACAGGAGTTTAATACATATATAAGTGGAGAAATCGCTATTGGTTTTTTAAACGAGGATGTGGATTAGGGTCATGGTAAATGAAATAGAATAAAAGGGCAAATACTAGAGACAGTTTGGGGGAAAGGTGAAAGAACTTAATGTCTGACTCAGTATAAGGGATAAAGAGGAAAGAAGCACTAAGGATGAAGCTAAGCCTTGGAGGCTGGAAAGAAAGCTGGTACCACTGCCCAGAAGGGGTCACTTGGGAAGGAGAGGCATCTCAGGTCACAGGAAGAGTTCAGTCTGGGGTAAGTTAACTTTGACAAGAGGGCAGGATATGCATGTGGAGATTTCCTGCTGATGTGTTATTTGGGGGAAATGTTTTTTATCACTTAAGACAGTTGTATTTCCACTTTGAGTCAGAAAGATGAACTTGGCTGTTCTAGCAAGAAGGATGGGGGCCTGAAGAGGTGCACAGATTGCAGGGGAAAGTAACCCTGGCAGTTTGGTCACCTAAGTGGATACCTGGGAAACCTGCACTATCTCCCCATATATTCACACAAGAGAATAAAAGACAGGGGTCTGACAGGAGCTCTTTCGTGTCTTTTTCTGATGCCTCAACTCTGATACATCACAAAGCTGCTCCTCAAAACTGCCCTGCCCTGCTGCGACCACTGGGGCCAGGAGCCAGCCCCCCAACATCATACCCCAAGTCAGGTTTTCACACAGCTGCTCAGCCTCAGAGACGCTTTCAAAGAGGCTGTCTGGAGAAGTTTGCTGGAAGGCTGGCCATTTGCCAAGGTTAGGCTACCGACAGGAAATTGGGGGAAAGGGTTGTGGAGAGGAGAAAATAAAGAATGGATCAAAGTTGGACCTGAATTTATGGTCAAACATTAAGATAAACATGGGTGAGAGGCGAAGAGGAAGAGTATGTAACACTCCTTTGGTTCCCAGAAATGGACCTTCTGTGAAAGTCAGCCTTACCGCAGAGAATTACTTCAGAGAACTGAAGAGATACAAAGGCCGTGAAGTTCACGGAGTCCGCCAGCCCCCACCTCCCACAAACACACAGACACACGGACTCCACCCAGGAGGAAACCGAGCCAGATAAGGTACACGACCTGCTGGCAGTCACACAGGCAGCTGTCAGTGGCAGAATCCGGTTGTAGACTCGAGACTGCAGACACACGAGCCCCAGGTGTCCTCCTTCCTGTTCATTCCACCCTACATGACACACCCTGCCAAAGATGTGGTCAGGGTAAACATAACCCCCAAATCATGGGGCGTCAGGATAGGCATGTAGTAGGTAGTAGAATAAATGAGAGAGGTAGTAAGTAACAGGGAATATCTGTGAGGAAACAGAAGATGGAGTTGAAATCACTTATATTCCATATAAAATATAAAATGGAATTGAGATCCCAAAAATAGGTCCATTGGAAATGGCAGGGCTGCCCCCGGACAACAGTCTCTAACCTCTGTCCTTGCAGAGCTTCTGGTTTCCTCTGTAAGCTCGGTCCTCTGCTTCCCCTTCCAGGGTCTGGCCCTCCCCCAGAGCCACACGGACCCCAAACAAGCATTTCAGTGACAAAGTCAGTCCTGTTTTTAAACTCTGCGTTTGAAGCATGGTTGCTTCGGGCTAGGTCTGACCTCCCCACTTGTTCCTCTGCATCCGAGGCTCTTCTTCCTTGGCAGGCTCTTGCCTAACAGCCCTGGTACCAACCAAGGCAACCACTCTTTTCAACCCTAAAACGCAGGCCTCAGTCTCTCCTTCTGAATTCTATACCCCCGCTGTCATCTCAAACCTCTGAAAAAGCCCAAGGCTCAAATCAAGGCATCATTGCTCTAGCTGAGCCTTCTTCACAAACTCGACCCCAAATTCTGTGCCCAGCCTGTGTACTCAGGTCACTTGTTACCCATTTTGTCTGTTGTGCCTTGATATCCAGACTGACTCTTCTCTGCCCTCTGGTTTCACAGCATTGATTTGTGCTGCACCCCCTTCCTTACACCCTCACTCTTCCAAATGTCATTATCCTGGCCCAAATGAGACACAATTTGATTTTGGCAACAGAAAATAAGGAAAGAAGAGAGATGAAAGTTAAAAGTTAAGAAGGAACTAGGGCTTCTTTTAGAAACAATCATTACTAATACACCTAAATATGAAGCTTAAAGGTAAGAAAATCGTACAATCCATAGGAATTATTCAGAGTAGGCTAGGCTATGCTGCTGTTAACAAATTTACTTGGAAATCTCAGTGTATTAACACGAAAAAGATTTATTTTTCCATCTTGGTATATATTCAGTGGCTGTCAGGAGGTGGGGAAGAATTTGCTCCATGTAGGAACTAGACTAAAGGTGTCTCAACGTCTCGAAGCTTCTTCATCAGGAACAAATCTCTTTCTTGAGTTCCTGGAAAGTGAGGAGAGACTGATGGAACACAGGGGGGTTTTCACAGCCTCAGCCTGGAAGTAACACATACCACTTCCTCTCACAGCCCATCAAATAGAGGTGGGTGCAGGGTTCTGTCCACCTGCAAGGAGGTTGAGAAGCCCCACTTCTCCATGTGGACAAAGGACAGGGGAACTGCAGGCTGGGAATGCTAGTAACGTGGAGGCACAGTGATTCCAGCGGATGCAGCTGAAATCCTAAAATTCTTGCCATTGTTGCACTAGCAAAAGGTCTAATGCTCTGGCAGTTGTGATACTTCTTATTTTTAGTTGACAATAAACAAAGTAGTTTAAGTTTGATAAAAAGGAAATGATAGTGCATGTGTTAAAAGCTGAAAAAAACCTAAGGTATCAGAAAATGGTTATGCTGCTGTATTTTTATTTCACTGTTGTTTTTTATATGTTTTAATTTTGTGGCTTGAACAGTTTTTTTTAATGTTGGTTTTTAATGTGTACCTTGTTTTTAATGAACCAAAATTTAAAATGGAACATTTACCTCTCATTTTTCTATGGGTAATCATTTTTCTATGGTTTCACATATGTATTCAAAAGTATAAAATAGCAAAACTGTCTTGTTAAAAGCAACTTTTAGTGTTTTAATGACAGCTAGCTTGCAAATAGTAAAATCATATACCCCAGTTATCAATATTATGATTTAACTCTAGAGTGTCACCTGCACTTCTACACATATTTCAACTTGTAATGATAGCCTTTAACAGATGAAACCGGGATAATTCAATACATGTATTAATCATGGTACAGTTTACCTTGACCTGGCATTAAAACAGTTTAAATTCTCAGTGTCTAAAGTGAACATTTTGCCAAAAGTAGGCAAAAAATAATGAGAAAAGAAATCTGTTGAATTAACCTCTATTGTTGCTTGCTCTTCTTCCTTATCTGTTGAAAATTTTTTGAGTTATTTATTTACATTGAACTCATGGACATGGCTTCTATACGCTTTAAAACTGTACAGTAGGATTAGGGTGGCTGTAAATCTGTCCATCCGATTCGCCTGGAGCCATCTGAGAGGTGGGCAAGGACTGGACTCTAGGGCCTCATCACATCTCACGACAACCCATCCCATAAGCAGCAGGAAATACGAAGAAACAAATATTTCTCCTCTCATTTCACAAAATGGGGTTTATCAAGCAATGTTTCCTCTACTGAGACGACCACAGAAGCGACATGTTTTGGCAAGATCTAATCCTCAACACCAGAAGCCAACAGTTTGTGAGGCATTTCTGCAAGCCTCCTCTGCCACAGCCACACGCCTCTTTTGTGTACACCTAGGCCCCCAGGAGAGGGATGAATTTGACCTGGTCCTCTCTTTCTGCAGCCGTGAGGGTGTAGGGCCTCAAAGCACAAACCAGCCCTGTCTGTGGAATTTAAGATACTTCTTAATCCTGAAAGCTCATAAATGCTAGTATTGATTTAAAGAAAAAAATCAGTCTCACACAGGTTGATAAAACCTTTACTGTCATGTTGGTCAAAACTGAAGTAACCCTTTTATTGTTGTGTTTCTGCAGGAAATAGTTGCTAAACCAGCATTATAAATTCCTGAGAAAAAATATTTAACAAGACCATACTTAAATTTAACAGAATGTATATGTTAGAGCTAAATTCACTAATAACATAACTCACAAATTTGCAGCAGATTAGAACTAAAATATATTTTTTTAATCCGATCTGCTGGAAGACCAAAAAATAAAAATTAAGTCAGACAGAAAAAGTCGAGAACCATACGATTTCACTGATATGTTGTATATAAAACTGAAAACAACAAAGGAACAAGACATGCAAATAAAGAAACAAAAACTCATAGACACAGACAATAGTTTAGTGGTTACCAGAGGGTAAGGGGGGCGGGGTGGTAGATGAAGTAAAGAGGATCAAATATACGGTGATGGAAGGAGAACTGACTCTGGGAGGTGAACACACAATGTGAATATATAGATGATGTAATACAGAACTGTACACTTGAAACCTATGTAATTTTACTAACCATTGTCACCCCAATAAGCTTTAATTAAAAAAAAAATTCTCTACTCACTGACTTTCCTAGATATATTATCAGATATATTATTTGTTGGGGAAGAATAAAATATACTACTGCTTGAAAAAGACTTGAGATGAAAATATTTTTTTGAAGTAAAAATCAATTCACAAATTTATTTCACTTGAATAGATATACATTTCATATATCTATTCGAAATGGAAAAACTGAAGGGAAAAAGATTCTATGACTTGCTCAAGTTTCTAAAGGTGATTTATAAATGGAGCAAGAAATAGAATGTTTTCCTCCTAATTTTAATTCAAATATCTGATTTGAGGTTTTTTGGTACTTCTTCTAAAGATCTGTAGACTGAAATGTTTACACACATTGTAAGAAAGATTCTAACTAAAGTTTAAAAAACATCTTTAAAAAAAACATTCTATGTACATTTCAAGTTTCCAGCATCATGTCTAGATTTTTTTCTTTCTCTTCTTTTTTTTCCTTGAGACTCTCACATGGGGAAAAAAAAGAGAGAAAATGAGAGTTAATCAGAGGACAGTTCTGAGCTAGAAAGAGCAAAAGAAGACCCTTAACACAGAGAAAATCTGAGACAGCTCTTTAAAGAGGGGGGTAGGGAGATGTTACTACATTATTTTGCTTTATATGGATGTAAAGAAAAGTTACCAAGTTTTGTGTTGCTTGAACAAGGACAGAGATTTTCTTATGAGGCTCTGAAAGGTTTTATAGTTGAAAAGTAATGCGAAAAACAATCACTTCTGCCACTGAATGATTGTTATAAGGCTCAGCACCTTCAATAAAAAGATGCTTCTGTTCAATTTCCAGTCACATCAAATTCTCATTACAAGCAGCTAAATCCCATCTCTCCATGAGCCAGACTGTATCAAAAGCAGCCGCTTTATGCATTAAGTTTTGTAACACACACTTATATCCCATATCCCAGGTCACAAAGCAAATTCTAGGACATTTTTCCCTCAGTTAATGACAGGCTTGGATGCTAAACTTCAATGAGACCGGACGCAGAGAAACACTGGTGACCAAAGTGCCCTCGAAGATAAGGAAGAAATTCTGCAGCTGTTTGTAAACCAAATTGTCCAGTTCCCAAGTGTTTGCATAAAATCCATCTTTGTCTTAAAGAAAACTTGCTGAGAGTTTAATTGAGAATCCCTAAGGAGGGAAATTAGAAAGGCAATAAGCCCCCTACCTACCACCTCCACCCAGAAAAAGAAAGTCCTGGGGTAGAAAACTCAAAAACCTACTTAATAATTTCCCAGTCATTCTCTCTTTTCATGTTATTTGCAAATATTAGACATCGCTATATTTCCTTCTAAGGTCTGGTGAGAAAATGAAATTCAAGGCCAATGAGGTTCAAGTTCCCAGACTAACCATGGCAATCAGGATAGGAAGGTGCATACTCTAATAATGAACGCTAGGGGTCAGGGCAGAGCACGAAGTCAAAGCATGACTCACCTCACCAGTCGAGAGGCCAAGGGCCTTGACCTTAGACAGCTATGCCCTTTAAAGAAAGCTGTTTTTTCGCAGTGAAGAGCTGTTCAAGTAGGCAGGAAGATGAATATTGGTTTCAAAATGGAAAATAGGTCACCTAACATGACAGAATGAAACCTGGATACTGTCAATTTTTCTAAGGCAGTAAAGCTGAAAATGAAAGGTAAAATTCAAGGGCATGAGAATGATGTTTACTTATTGGCAGCATGTCCATTCTCACACTTGGAGTTTATTGTTTGCCATGCCCAGGAATGTTGGCTTCGTTTTACGATGTAACCAACTCCAAGTCATTAACTAAATGGTGCATGTTTATTTATACTGCTCATGAATACATGCAAAGGGTACTCCAGAATCGGCTCATTGAAGAGGAGTTAGGTGACAGAGCTGGAAAAGAAACAGCAACATTTGGCAATGGGATGATTTGAAGATAAAATGAAATAACGCTATTCATAAGGCAAGAGCAGTGATAGTGATTTTTAAAAAGTCAGAATCCAGTTTATAGTTACATTACAAATGACAATTATGAATTCATATACATTAGACCCAGGGAGTAGATTGCAAAAATGGCCATAATACTCTGTAGTGCCTCTGATAAAAAACTGGAGTCTATTTGCTCATCCTCCAATTAGAGTTAGTGCTGTAACTTGCTTTGGCTAATAAAAAGGGGCAGAAATGATACTGTGCCAGCTCTGAGAATAAGCCTCAAAAGAACTTTCAAGCTTTCCTCCCACCCCTTTCTCCGTCTCTCTTTCTCTCAGAATCTGTCACCTCCATTTGAACAAACCCCTAGCCTGGTGGGTCTAGCCTTCTGCATAATGAGGGAGTCACTGCATAGCTATCGCCAATGCCCCAGCCAACAATCCACCAATCCCAGAAGGAGAACCACCTACCTACCCCAACCAGCAGCTGACCACAGACCCATGAGGAACCCTATCAGCAGAAGAACTGTCTGGCTCATCCCAGACCAAATTGCCAACCCACAGAATTATGAGCTAAATAAGAAGTTGTTATTTTCAGCCACAAAGTTTTGTGGCGATTTGTTGTGCAGCAAGATAATGGATGGAGTTCATATATTCTAAAAAGCTTCATATGTCTATTATTAACTCAATTTGTCAAACCTTTCTTGACTGGTAACTATGTGCCAGGCAGGCTGACAAAGCTCAGTTGTAGTACCCTGGGGAGACAGAGCCTTCTAGTGCCCCGTCCATCATGGGGATGCCAGGCTTGCAGAGGCAGATACCTGAGTGAGAACTTGAAATAGATTTATGAGTAGGAGAGGTATTTCAGTCAGAGGAAATGGTAAAGGTAAACAGAAGTGAGACAGCAAGGTATAAGCAGGAAGGTGCAGGAATTTATATTATAGGAGCAGGATGTAAAGTTTTAGTCAGGAAATGGCCAGAAATGAGACTAGAGAAGTCAGTAAGAACCAGACGATGGAAGACTTCGGATGCTCTCATAAATATCTTGGAACAGGGTATGTATACCAATGGAGACCCAGGCCCATCGTTCTCAGACATTATGGCACATAAAAAACAATCCAGTGGTGGTAAGAACAGAAATTTCTAGAGCTCTATCCGTAAATTCTAATCCAGTAATTCTGTAATGGAGACCAGACTTGGGGCTTCAAATTTTTAAATGTTACATGTTTCACATGTAAGCCAAAATGGTCTGTGCACATTGTTCATGGACCACACTTTGAAAAACATCACTAGGCAATGTGAGATCCCCTGAAGTGATTATAATAAAAGGGTGACTCGGGCATTCCCTGTGCTAGTTTCAGGTTGGCATTCAAGGCTGATTTTTCTAGTTGCAGTCTGATAGGTAAATTGAACGCACCTAGGAAAAGAGGCAAGAACGAGAGAATCTGAATTAGGACCGTGCTAATAAGGACAGGGACCAATGTGTGAAATAATGTAGAGGTTAAATTGCCACGGAGTTTTGATGATTAGAAGGATGGAGGGGGTGGGAGGGGAAGTGTCAAGGATGGCCCTCTGAGGATGTTAGATTTTTAGATACCTTAAAAGTGTCCAGAAAGCAGTGGGTTTGGAAGTTAGAGGTACTGATTGAGGAGTCATCAGTATACTGGTGTAAACTAAACCATGGGGAGTTGGGGAGATTTCCCGGGAGAGTGAACAGAGAAGGGACAAGGCCAATGACAGAACCCAGAGGTCCAGGAACACTTAAAGGATCTCTAAAAGATGAATAGCAGCTTAGGAGGCTGAGAAGAACTGCCAGAGAGTTAAGAGAAAAACATGGCTATAGTGACATTATATCCCAATAGATATAAACCAGCACTGTTCAGACCAACTGTGATATACAGTCGCCCTAGTGGCAGAAAAACAGTCACACAGACCAATGGAATAGAATTGAAAACCCAGAGATAAACCCACATAAATATGGACAGAAAATTTTTGACAAAGGAGCCAAAAAACAGACAATGGAGAAAAGAAAGTCTCTTCTATAAATAGTTCTGGGAGAATTGGCAAGCCACATGCAAACAAATAAAACTAGACTGCTATCTGTCACTATATACCAACATTAACTCAAAATGGATCAAAGACCTAAACATAAGACCTGAAAAACTAAACTAAAAGCATAGGTACTAAACTTACGGACCTTGGGTTCAAAGAGGATTTTATGAATTTGACCTCAAAGGCAAGGGAAATAAAAGCTAAAATAAATGAATGGGACGATATCAAACTAAAAAGCTTCTGCAGAGCAAAAGAAACCATCAACAAAACAAAGAGACAACCAACTGAATGTGAGAAGATATTTGCAAACAACACCTCTGATAAGGAGCTAATACCCAAAATATATAAGGAACTCACACAACTCAACAACAAAAAGACAAACAATCATTAAAAAACAGGCAGAGGACATGAACAAAAACTTCTCCCAAGAGGACATACAAACAGCTAATAGATATATGAAAAAATGTTCAACTTCACTAGCTATTAGGGAAATGCAAATCAAAAGCACAATGAGATATCGCCTCACACCTGTTAGAATGGCCGTCATTAACAAGTCAAATAATAAGTGTTGGAGAGGCTGTGGAGAAAAAGGAACCCTCAGACACTGTTTGGTGGGAATGCAGATTGTTGCAACCACTATGGAAGGCAGTATGGAGGTTCCTCAAAAAATTAAGAATAGAATTACATATGACCCAGCAATCCCTTTCCTGGGTATATACAAAACAAATCTGAAAACATTTATCCATAAAGATATGTACTCTGATGTTTATTGCAGCTTTATTTACAGTGGCCAAAACATGGAAACAACTAGTGTCCTTCCATAGATGATTAGATAAAGAAGATGTGATATATATACACAATAGAATAATACTACTCTGCCATCAGAACAGATGAAATACTGCTATTTGCAACAACATAGATGGATCTTGAGATTATTATGCTAAACGAAATAAGTCAGACAGAAAAGTTGAGAACCATATCACTTCACTCATATGTGGAATATAAAACTGAAAGCAACAAAGGAACAAGACAAACAAATAGAAAAACAAAAACTCATAGACACAGACAACAGTTTAGTGGTTACTAGAAGGTGACGGAGGAAGGGGGTTGGTAGATAAGGGTAAAGGGGATCAAATATATGGTGATTGAAAGAGAACTGAGTCTGTGTGTTGAGCACATAATGTAATATATAGATAATATATTATAGAATTGTACACTTGAAACCTACGTAATTTTACTAACCATTGTCACCCCAATAAATTTAATTAAAAAAAATTTAAAACAAGTCTCTCAATGTCTCCTGTGATTATTGCCAGTCTCTTTCCACTAGAGTTTGGAGTGCAGAAGGCAGAATAGAGTGGTTTGAGTACTTAGCTTGAGGTAAAAATATGAAAACAGAATTTATACAACCCTTTTAAGAAAATGTAAGCAGTGCATAAAATTATGAATAAAATATAAAAAATATGTATCTACTTAAGCACTTTGGTGAACAATCTTGCAGAGCTTCTCTGTCCATATATCACTTTAAATAAATAGCATCTTTGAATTATATATACCCATATATATTATAGTACATGTAATGAAATGTGTCTCTTAAACTCCACAATACTGTCCTCCTGTATGTTAATAATCTATACCAGGACTGGAAAATTTTTTTTCTGTAATGGGCCAGACAGTAAATATTTTGGTTTCCTGTTGCAACCACTCAGCTCTGTCTAGGCATTGCGGTGTGCAAGCAGCCTCAGACAACATGTCAATGAATGGGTGTTCGTGATCTGGCCCACGGGCTGCAGTTCGCCAAATGCTGATCTATGTCATAATTTTTTAAATGATTTCATACTGCTTGTGGCTGTACCATAAATTATTTAACCAACCTCACTTCAAGAAACATACCCCAAAGAGATTTTCAAATGTTTGAAAATGTATGTACAAATATGTTTAATAGAGCGTCTATATTGTCATGGAAAAATATAAACACTGTAAATTTTCATCAGAAGGAGATTAATTAGATAATTTTGAGTATACAGAATAATTCATTTCAAAAGTCCTAAATGGTAAAAGTAGAGCACTAAGTACATTTTCATTTCTTTTCTGAATCCTCTGGCCCCAAGCTCAGATCAGTTTCTTCAGTTGCAGAGATGTGAATTTTTTTTTTCCAAAATCAATTATAATGCAGATGGTCATGTTATTTTGACTTGACCATGACAGAAAGATAAATATATAAAATTATAATGCAACATACGATACTATTTAACCAACAGAATTTGCTCAGAAGTCTCCAACTGTCCCATTAATGTTCTTTTTGGTCCAGCATTCAATCCAAAAACCACACTTTGCATCGAGTGTACTTAGTTAGTCTCCTTTAATATGGAGCAGGTCTTCATCTTTTTTTGTTTTACATGACTTTGATAATTTTCAGGAGTACTAGTCAGGGATTCTGATACCCCAGCACCCATGAACCCACCTACTGCCCAAATCTTGGTTTCTAAATACCATGTTCTGATAAAAGAAAACTGAGTCCTCGAGGAAATGGTTGCAGGACTGGGGCAAGGAAAGTACAAGATGAGTCTGAAATATCTTGTGGTGCCAGAAAATATGGAAGTGCTTAAAAAGGGGGGTGCATGTTCTAAAAAGATATAGAAGCCAACTTGAAGGGGAGTCCAAAGGCCAAATCTGGGAAAACCAACTAACAAAATAAATAATGATTGTGATAGATTATAACCCATAGAATAAAATAAGAATTCATTTGTCCATACTAATATAAACAATGAATGAACAAATGAATAGATGAATAAATAAATAGAGTAAACTTTCCCTTACCACAAATTTCCAACTAGTATCTGTAGATTAAGGAATGATTAAAAAATTAAAAAGAAAAAAAAAACACCATTTTGCAAATACCACAGTATTGTTTCAAGTAGAACTCATCCATGGATGCTAAAATTAGTGGTAAAGTTGTGATAAATAACAAGATGCTTCAATACTCTCAGTTTTTCCCCCATAAGAGCCTTATTGTACACAAAGAAATACAGTAACTTTGCAGTGGAGAAATCCAGCATTCATCACCTTCAGCAAGTGATCAAAGTTAACCATTTTCAGTAAGGGAATAAATCAACATCAAATGCCTTCGCATATGATGTATTGAGAAGGTCACAACCTCCCTTTCTGGTATCTTTGCCAAAAATGCAAAAACCTCAATTTAAATATGAAGAAACAACAGAGAAAATGCATTGATTGCCAGAGCCTAGCTGACCTAGTGACAGACAAGCTAGGGTACACCATGTGTTAGATGTACTTTCAGGTTGGTCTTTATTCAGTTCACAGAGAGATCCATTTAAAGACTTTTAAGAAGAAAAATTACACGATGAGAGCCGGGCCTCAAGAAGATTAAACTGGCAGCAAGGATAAGATACAATATGAAGGGGGTAAAAATGAAAGCTGCAGAAGGCATCCATGCCTATTAGGGATCTGTTACATTATTTCAGGCACACTGTCATAATAATCTCAACTAGGGTAATGGCCATAGAAATGGAAGAGAGGAGAGTAAGCCTAGAAATAATATGATGAAGAATCAAAATGAATTTTTCCACTCATTGAAGGTGAAGGAACTGGAAAAGGAGTGAAAGGATGGTCCTTATTTATCAGACTGAAGTGGCAGCAGGAACAGTCAGTCTGCTCTTGGTAAAGGAATGAAACTCATAGGAACGACTGCATTTTCCATTAAGAAACTGAGTTTGAAGAGAACATGTAACTTGTGCAGAGCTGCAGCGCCAGGAAAGGGCAGAACCAGAACTGAAATCCAAATCTTCTAAGTTCAGAAATTTCTATGGGCTACATGAAGTTCTGGGTATACTGAGATTCCCTAAGGCAGGGGTGTCAAAACTGCGGCCCACGGGCCAACTGCGGTCCACAATCCATTGTTAATTGGCCCGCAGCAAATTCCAAAAATATATTTAAGTTTACCTAAATAAACCAGGTGAGGCAATACGTACTTCACCTCGAGTGAGGGGCCCGGCTGTTGGTGTATTTTACCGCATATGGCCCTTGGTAAAAAGCGTTGAAAAAAGTTTGGACACCCCTGGTCTAAGGGATTAAAAAGAACTGCCAACTTCTGCAACTGTCAGTTTCTAAGTGTACAATCAGACTTATGTGCGAAGTTATAAGTAACTCATAAAATAACGTAAAAGAGTAGGTGACATTCTCTTTTTATCGGTGAGTCCCGTTGGGCTTTGTAGAGAAGTAAGGACCATGTCCAAAGCCTCCTAGGGCTTTCAACCCTCCTCTGACTGGCTCCCAGAGCCCAGTCGGCCTCAGAGATCACTCACTCCAGTGCCATCATTTTACAGACCAGGTATCTCATCCTGAATGTTCCATAGTTACATATAGGTTACAAGGAAGGACGCTGGTGGAAGTCATTTAATTTGCACTAGGTCTCTCAGCCTATGTCAAGGGCAGACAGGAGTTAGAGTTTTAGGGTCCCATTCCTTATATAAAGTGTTGCATTCTGAATAACTACCCTGAAGGAGAGTATCATCCTTCGAATACATTTGAATCCACAAACAGCAACATAACTGAGTTCGGCTCTGAGGGTGGGCAGGAGACGTCACTCAGCCCACTGGGGTCTAGGGTATACCTTGCCTTGACAGGAAATGAGGGCCGGGCAGAAGACACTGACCACTAACTATAACTACTTATATGTAGTCATTCTTCCAGTAGTTCCCTCCTGGTAGGGAGAGGTGCTGCTAAGCCCAGGATCCACACCCCTCCAGCCATCCGTTAAAGCGAGAAAATGAGGCTAAAAGACACAGCGCGCTCATCCTCGCTGCAGAAAGCATAGAATGAATGAGAAAAAACTCTTCATTTGAGCTACTACATTAAGGTTGAATGAATATGTGCTGAAATAAGTCAATGTATTTTCATTAAATATGTGTCGTGTTTCTGACACCTGTAATAACAGTGAAATACACATTGGGAAAAGTACAGAAAAAAAGCACATCCCTTACAGAAACACAGCGCTTGTCTTAAATTACCACAGCCAAAGTAATCACATTTTTAAATCCTCCTCTACATAGTTCATTACATACTCTAAAGAACAATTTTTTTTTCTTCCATGATGGCCGTTTATTTGTTTACACTCCTGAAAAGGAATAAAAAACATTTCTAATTCGGGTACTCTCAAATCATACTCTACCTTCTTGCAATTAAAACACAAATTTACTTAAGACATTGCTTGCCTAAAACCACCGTGTTTTCAAAATAGACACTCCATGAAATTTGTCAGTAACAGTTAAATGCTTAGGAAATGAGCAAAGCTTCAATTAAAAGATTACACTTCCGGAGCTAAAATGGGAGAACCTACAAGCTCAGGACCGAACCTTCCTCCTCTGCATTCAGTGCCTTGGATTTTAGTTTGGTTTTGATTATTCTTTCCCTTTCCTTTTCTCCTTTTCTGTCTGCTGTTGGTAGAATTATAAATCGTAGGGAGAAGAGCAGTCTGATCTTACCAAGACAGTTGTTTTTCTCAAGTCCTCTTTTTCATTTTCACGTTGGTTCCCAGCCCAACCTTACTTGGTGTGACCTGAACTTCCTCACTTCTGGTTACTCACCAAGGTCCAAAGTCCGCCCCAGCACTACCTGAATGCTTGAATCATCCAGGAATCGGCTTGCTAATGGGAACTCTTCCAGTTTTCCCCTCATATAAACAGGGACTTAGAAATGTGGAAGCAATAACTAGGTGAAGAAATAAAGAAAGGGCTTGGACATGGGACTTCATTACTTTCATTATGTCCTCTCTCTCTCCTCAATACCATGTAAACTCCCCAGTGTCCCAATGAAAATTGGGCACTTGATGCATTTTTCCAAAAATACTCAAAAGTGACTCAAAAAAACTTTCAAAGAACAATGGTCTCTTTCCCATCATTGATATATTAAGAGCAGAAGGAATGCATTGATAATCGCTTTAGATAATCATAGGATACACTTAACAGCTACTGAAGATGATGATATTTCATAGGACACACTTCAATACACAATTCAGCACTACTCAGGATGGAAGCAGAAGTGCCTCTCAGTTGGAAAAAATATCAAATAGATATTTTTGAATTTCTCAGTAGGTGATAATCCCGTAACTCTGAGAAACATTTTATAGGCACATGGAACAAATTATTATGGTAATTGCAAAAGGATTATTAATACTTATAGGTCAATAATCTTGACCTTTTCAAATGTAACTGTTTTACTGAGACTAGAACTTAAAAATAAACTAAATTGTTGTGATATTTACCAAAAAAACCTTTTAAGAGAATGAGATAGCAGATTAAGGAATCATTTAAATATACCATCCACATTTTTAGTCTGTATTTGGGCATGAATGAGAAAGCGTATTTTTTGCATTGCAAGGGGCTGCACACACATACAAATTCTGTCCCTCTGCTTTATAAATTCTAGATAGCAACTGGATGGCAAGAAGGAAAGGGAAAACTACCTACTCTTCCTTTATTTATCTCAATTTTGACCTTTATATTTAGAAAAGGTGAAGGATAATTCTGGCCAGTGTTTCTTCAATTCTATAGCCTTCTAGAACAGACAATATCAATTTCATAGCAATGTCATAACCATTTATTCCCATCACAGCAGGGCCGCTTGCCTGATGAAAACATAATTGGAAAAAGAGTCCTTCTCATGTGGCATTGTAAACCATCTGCCATATTCTGGTTTTATAATATGTAGCAAACTCAAAGAGAAAAAAGTAGAAACAGAAGTTTCTGGGATAATATCAGCACCTAAGAGCTACGAATAGATCACATTATTAGGGAAAAACACACAAAAATTTACAGCATAGGAACATGCAAAAATATGCAGCACTGCAAATAAGTATGGATTTTTATCACTTTCTACATATTCCTCTGGAGGCTGTAATAGATTTCCAACTTATCAAGGCGTGATCTACTTTGTGTATCACCAACAGCATTGCGCTGTGTGCCAAATCTGTTCTAAGTGACAAATATTAAGTCAGTCAGCGTGCATAACAACCAACTTTAAATGGTGAGCACTGTTATCATGCCCATTTTACAGATGGGAGAAACCCAGTGAAAGTGCCAGGACTGAAACTCAGGCTGTCACTAGCTAGACCTCTTCTCTTAACCACTGCATTGTGCTGCTGACTCTTCTTTTCTCTGTTAGAGTCATAAAACGTTCTCTAAAATATAGGGAACACTTAAAAAACAAGGGTGATATTCTAAGATTAATTTCCAAGTTAGCACTAACAACCAAATTCACATTCTGGTGGTCTGTAGTTCATGGGATATGTGTTTTCTGTCTTGAAAGGCTTTCCTAGAAAACATAGGTCGACATAAAAGATGAAAGATGCTTTCATCTCACCACTGATGAATAGTGATTCAACCACCAAAATAAATAAATAAACACACACACACACACACACACACACACACACACACACACACACACAGGAGCCAAAAAAAGTAAACTCATTTTAAGAAAGGAAAAAACTATATTAAAATTGTAATACTCAATATACTCATATACCGATAACAAAAGATGAATATAAGTCATGTGTACACATTTTTGGTTCCCTCGTTTTATATATACATATATGTGTATATGTATAAAACAAATGCCACCTCTCATACATAAATTTTCTCTATATAAGGAATACATAGATAAGAAAATAAAAACATTATTTTTCTTCCCTACCCCTCCAAAATATGATTTATTGTTTTGGGTGAGTAGCTAGGTATAAGATTCAATAAGACCCTCCCAGCCCTCCCTCCAAAAAAGTAGGAAAATGTAGAAAATCAATAAAACTCAGAAAAAATTAGTTTGTGTCTCCCATGAAGAATGTATACTACTAAAGAAGTCACATTGATTTTCAGTGCTGTGAAAGAATGGAAAGAAACCAAAATTGCTTCTTTATGTATTTTGTTTCACACCAAGTAATGAAGCAATTTTCAATGACATTAATGTGTTCCTTTGTTAAACAACCACGTCCCAGGAGCCCCACACTTTTTCTTCTCTTTTTTTTTTTTAATCCCTGAATACTCATTTGAAAATTAAGTTAGTGCCCTCATTATATTTGCTTCTTTATCCACTGAAATTTTTCAACACATTATGAAAATTAATTAAGTAATATTTTACTGCATTTTTTCATTATGAAATTATAGCACTAACATTTATCAAGGTGTCATAATTTAGGGGAGGGATAAAATACAAACTTACAGTTTGGTAAAAATAATTTTGAGCTAATTTGAGTGGGGAGAAGACTGAGTACCATACAATTGACTATAAGCTCCCCGAAGGCAGGCTGTGCATTGATTCTGAACTTGGTAGGAAACCTGACACCCAGAAGATAATCTACAATTAAGCCATTTTAAACTCTATTTAAAAAAAGAAAAGAAACATACTAGCACTTTTTAAACAGTATGTCATTCCAACATTTCTGCATATAAATAAATGCTTTTACATACCTCAGATAAACTGTTGTTAATCATAGATTTCACCACCTGCAGCATATATGTAGCACACACAACCGAATTGTTTATGAATTGTATTTCCTTCTCCTTCCATTTCAGGCCTCATTTTTCTTATCTCATCATACACACACCCACCCCTGAAGAAAGACACACCCTCTTCCAACCTGTAACACCAAGTTCCTCATCAGCTCTCTCTTATGCTAAAGTTGCACCTTATAATTACCTGCCTGTTTTTTCTACCTGGCTCCCATTAAAATATTTCTGTTCACTAACCCTGCCCCACTTACCCAAACATTTCTAGGAGTCCTCAGCCAGTCCTTTGCAGTCTTCCAGAAACGGAACAGTACAAAGTGGGGCAGGAGGTGGAGGGGGCCTGGCACCCCCAGCTGGAAACATTATGCATTCAGAAAAGCTTCAAATCCACCCAACTCCCATCTGCCTCACTTTCTTTTTCCTTCTCTTCCTTCCTCTCATTTTTCATTTTAACCCTGCACCTTGAGTTCTCACCCCACCACCTGGGTAACCTGAGCAATGTTTGATTTGGTTATGTTAAAGTAGATA
The DNA here is from genome assembly GCF_057876585.1 of Rhinolophus sinicus. Classification (NCBI taxonomy): domain Eukaryota; kingdom Metazoa; phylum Chordata; class Mammalia; order Chiroptera; family Rhinolophidae; genus Rhinolophus; species Rhinolophus sinicus. Next base: position 117,133,165 of record NC_142515.1, on the reverse strand, counting down.
GCTAACCATTTTTCACGTATACTAACATTTATATTTAAAGTAGTCCAATAACTATTTGTGTAACCAGAAAATGCGTAAGAATTTTTTGTGAGTTTTATTTAATAGCAAAACTCCATTCTTATCACATGTGCTAAGTCTTTATAAATTCTTACATAAGTAGCATAATTATCTCCTTGCAAAAAAAAAAAATCAAAGAAGTATTATTTCACAACTTTCTAAAAACTGAAAACATTAGCCTGACAAGTGGAAAAGTTCTATTAACAGCCATGGAATTAAATAAAATGATACTTTGAGGGTTTGGGCAAAAGGATGGCAAAGAGCTAATTCAAATCAGATTATTCCAAAAGTAAAGAGAATACCAGTTAGTTAAATAACACGCAAACCTATACTTTAGCCAAGTGGAATTTTTAAAGGCTATGCTGATTAATAGTGCTTAATAGTGCCTGATATATAGAAAGCATGCAGCACATATTAACTAATTGAATAAATGAGTGAGTGAATGAATGAATTGCTTTTCTGGTTTATAACAAGCTGTTGAAATAAATTTGAAAATATTTAGCTGTTTTCTGCATTCTTCAGTTATATATTACTGCTTCACAGCCAGTCAACGCTAAAGATTTAGTTTTCTTGGATTGTCAGTAATAGATCCCATTAATTTTATCTTCTCTTTCCAAAGCCCTTTCTGTCTCTGAAGATTGCCTGTCACACTGCCCTGTTGTTGTTGTTGTATTCAATTAGATCTAAAAAGCTCTCTGTCACTGCACATAAAACTATGAAATTCTGCTCGACAGCTGGAATTGCAAGGGAATGATGCTGCCTCATCTCCTGAGAGGTGATGGGCACTGGCACGTATACACCCCAGGGAAGGCCTGAGAGCAAGATGGACCTAGCAGATGAGCTCTGAGGTATCTCCACCCCTGACCTATTCTCCAGTAACAAGGGACAAGCTACGCTGGTGTGGCAGCAGTGGGCCACTCAGTCACTTCGCTAGATGACGAGTTGGTGGGAAGTTGGAAAGACATCAAAATATAACGTTGTTTCTCATAACTACACCATATTCCAGCAAAAGCACAAGTCAGTGAGAAATTTACAGAAAAGGACAGTCTCTGCTCCTTTGCTTGTGGGATTAGAATGGATTCAGAGAAATAAACAGGAGTTTAGTGACTTAAGGTTTTTTCAGTATGAATTTTTTTTATCTGGATGAGAATGTTCAACTCCTTCTCATGTTAACTCTTTGATCTAAGATGAGATTCTTATACTCCCTGTACCTGCCCCTCTCTTTTCTCTATTGTAAAATGTGAGAGAATAATGCTTACATTGTGAGTGCCATGGTTGGGACTTAGTAAATATTCAATGAACGGCTGGCAAGCATTAAACAGATAGTCAATAAATGCAAATATATATGTATACATATAACACATTTACATAATTTTATATAATCATATATGTATTATATATTATACATTATATAATATGATATATTTTATTTGTATTATATATTATACATTTATATTATATGTAACATACATTTATATACCTGTGTCTACCTATATGTACAGTTGACTCTTGAACAATACAGTGGTTAGGGGTGCTGACAGTCAAAAATCTATGTATAACTTTTGACCACCCCAAAATTTAACTACTATTAGCCTATTGTTGTCAGGAAGACTTATCTATAATATAAATAGTCAATTAACACATATTTTGTATGTTATATGTATTATACAATACAGTAAGCTAGAGAAAAGAAAATGTCATTAAGAAAATCGTAAGAGAAAATACACTTATAATGTTTATTGAAATAAATCCATGTTTAAGTGGACCCACACAGTACAAGCTTGTGCTATTCAAGGGTCAACTGTATTTTAAAGAATTACAGTGGGAGGGAGGGCAGATTGGTTTGAGGGGGTTACACAAGATGTGGCCCTCCTCCACCAACCACTGTCTCCACCTATCACCATTCTTACCCAAATACTCTGGTTCCTGCAGGAAGAAAGGAAATAGAAATACCGACGTCAGAGCCAAGGTCCTTATCACAGAAATGATGGTAAATAAAGCTAACCCACAGAGAGCGCTGGATCATTTGCTGGATCACTTGCCCCTTCTGCTGCTCTCTGTATCCTCTTGCAGCCCACAGTGGAGAACTACATATTTATGTGCTAGTGACTGGAAGTGGGGAGGTGGCTCCGTGGGATGGCCAGCCAAGCACATACGTGGAAACCTGAAGACTAATTAATTCTTGTATCGGGGAAAGTGGTATAAGCCAACCCACAGACAGCCATCAAGGGGATGGGAATTCAAAAATGGCTTCTTCCGTCTGTCTGGTGTATTCTGAGCGCTTTCAGCATGGCCTGAGCTCTCAGGACATACCACAAGGCCAACACTTTTACGGACAGAAAGCATTCCTCTTGTATCTTCTTGCCTGAATCTTGTGCTACCCAGTTCTTTTGTTCTTTTAAAAAGCCCTTCCCTCTGTTCCACACCCAAGGCCTCACGTCCATTTATGGCTTACCTCTGGCATGGGTGGGAAGCAATTTTTTGTTCCTTAATACAGCATAGGAGGACATGGAGCATATTGTTCCTGAGGCAAGCCATCCTGGTACTCCGGCCTAAAAACCAATCATACACCTGGCTAGAGGAGGCTTACCTCCACCAGCCTGTTTCTAAACCTTACTGCACTAAAAAGAATATCTGTCACCGTCTCACTCTCAATTTCCATTTTTAAAAACCTCCACCTATCACCTTTGGCTTGGGCCATATTAGTTTGGTGAAAAGGATGTGTGTGTGCGGTGGCGGTTTCATCGCACCATGATAGATGCCTTGTGCTAAATCACATGTTGACCAAGTTTAGCTTGAAAATGGCCACAACTGATACAGGCAGGCATTCATAGTGGACCACTACCAACACCACCTATTTTTTTTAAATTACTTTAACCTCCTCATTATCAAATTTATCTTGAATTGCACTATTTACATTCTCCAATTTTATTATGTCACTCTACTTATAAGTTCTTGGCTATACATGTACCTATTTATTTGACTAGAATACTGCAATTATATATATATATATATATATATATATATATATATATAACTTTTATATATATTCTTTCAGTTGATTATTTTAAACAAATGGAAAGAGAAACTGGTATTATCTACATCTTATAGGTGAATAAAGTTTAGAGAAATTAGGAGACATGACTGAGACAACATAACTAAAAAGCGCCGTAGCTACAATTCTAAACTAAACCATTTAGCTCTTAGACAGCTACTACCGTTAATGCCAAATACCTTAATATGACACTGATGGTATTACAAAATCTGAACCCATCCATTTCAACATTATAACCAGATGTTTACAGCTAACCTTTCTGCTCCAGCAAAGCTAGTCTTCTCACTCTTGCCCAACTTCATTTGGAGAGCTGGTTCCCTCCCTTGTATTCTATATCTCCCAACTTGGAAGGCACTTAGGCCTTCTTATACTCTGGGTTTTTGATCAGGAATCTCTGCTTACCGTCTAGTTCAAATCCAACCCCTCCTCCAAGCTTTCCCCCATTGCAACAGCCTAGCATGGTCTCTCCTCCTTCAAAATCCTGTGCAGTTCTTTTCTGTCTCTCTACGTGGACATTCTGAACAGGCCCTCCTGGCATTAAATGCTGTCCTGACAGTAATTCTCACCCTGGCTGGAGAAACGTACTGAAAGCACAGAGAATTAGAGTATCCCTGAGATGTCATGTTCTCATGTCACCTTCTGTTATGCTGTCACTGGACACAGAAAATCACCAATTTATCAACACAGCACTTTTCAAAACTGTCAGAATACAACTTAAATATCCTCTCATAAGGGCTTCCCTCTTTTAGTCGGAATTTAGCAAGCTTTCTCATATCCTCATAATACCTATCACATGCTTCTCATATAGCACTTAGTACAACACGCTGGTAAATTTTTTGTTCGTTAATTTATACAGCAGTCCCCTGACTCCAGTTGCATAGCTGCCTGGACATAAGGAAAGTGACACTCACTGGGACCCACTGTGCCATTGGCTCCAGATAGGCAGCACTCATTAAATGTTATGTAGCTGGATGAATGAATGAATGAATAAATGAATGAACGAAAAGGTAGAAATGTAGATTTAGTGAAACCAGAACAGCTTCCGCCAATGTCGTCTGGCTAGCAATGAGAGCCTCAAACTATCCAGCAAAAGCCTTGTTAATCCTTAATTTGGCTGAAATAACTTCCAACTCTGATAAGGGTCAAAAGAAGATAAATTTACTGTGAACTATGACTTCCCTTAGGAAGTGTTAGCCTTGTTATTTTGGCTTTCAGTTCAACCCCAAATCCCATTTGACCCGTAAAACAGCAGAATCATGATGAGACACCAAACAAAAGAGAAAAAATATAGAAAGAAAAGGAGAAAAGACAAAACAAGAAGAATTTCCACTGAACAGAAACAATAGGTGGGTTCACTCAAGGAACAAATCAAAATAAGAATTACAGCAACTTTAAAAAAAAAACACTGCAGAGGATTTTGAAGACCTACACTAATGTAACAGATGAGACAACTGAGGCCCAGAGTGGGTTGTGGCGTGACCAAGATTAATTAAGTGAATTAAGGTTTTCTACCAACCATCTACTTTCTCCACCATCCCTCACTGCCTTTCTAATATATTTCTCTTACTGCTATATTATGAATTTAAATGTCCTACAGTAAAACATAACAACATAAACATATAATAACAATATAAACACCTTTCAACCCCTATTTCCTCATCAATACGATGGAATGATTGGAATAGCTAATTCACAGAAGCTTGGTCAGCATTAAATGAGACAATGAGTATAAAGTGCTTAGGACAGAGATGGCAGAGCGGAAACACTCAATATATATTACTATTACCAGCAACTATCAGCTGCCTCAAACTCACGCCTGTTTCAGTGTAGATCTTCCTGGAAAAGATGGCATGAAAACAGAACTAGTACTACATGACATATTGGATGCCGTCTCGCAAAAATGAAGCTTACGACAATTGCTCTTCCACTACACCCTGTCCTTGTGGTTACTCCTGTGTGTATCAGCTGCCTGGATGCTCCAATGATTCCAGGTGCTGTGTGCAAAATTACATATTATGTGCACCCAGGTTACATTTAAGGAAATGAATCCCTGACTGTCCTCGCACAGCTGTTATAAATCCACGAAGTTGTGGGTGGGAGCTCACACGCTTTTCAGCTAGCCTGGATACCAGTGATACGATTTCCTAATGGTCCACATGTAACACAGCTCCAGTTCCACTCAGTATCCAGCTGGGGCTAATTTGTTTAGTTAACAAATCTTGTTTGAGCTTCTAATATGCAGCAGGCATTTACTTGGTGCTGGGATACAGCAGAGAACAAAGCAGGCAAAAAACCTCCCTTATTTATTAGAACTAGTACATTCTAGTGGAAAATTTACCCAGAATAGTAAAGGGCAGAAACAAAAGTGTTTAGTCTTTGGAAATGCCATCTATTAAGCCCAAAGATAAGCTGTCCTTACATTTAAAACAAAGGGACTTTTTAATAAAAATTTTTCTTTCACCTTGGCATTGTGCAATCTATTGGGTAAGATCTCAGATATGGCTTCTACGTTATGACCAATTGTTTTACCTGATATGTCTTTAACTTCCTCATTTGCACAAGGAATACCAAATGAAAATAATATATCAAAAGATGTAATGTGAGAAAAAGTATCAGTGATGAGGATAATAATTATAGATAAAGCAGAAATACCAAAGCTTTAAAAGGAATGCATAAATCATGTCACCTAGGGAAAGAAAGGCACAAAAATTACTTTGAGGGCCCATCTAGTGAATCTCTAACATCTCCATTTTCTTCTCTGACTCTAGTGTGACTTTTAAGCCAAAAGCACCACTTATGTAGTTTGGAATCACTCTCAAGGGTTTGCACTGCAAAATAGCACCGTCTCTCTCCAGACCTGCTACAACAGAAATATCAAATCCAAATCTAGAATTATTAAATAGAGACTAATTCAAACATAACACCTTTAATTTGTAAATCAGTGACTGTACAGAATTTAATAGAGCATTGCATATTTTATTATTTGTAAATTGTCTGCCACCTTTACATATATTCATGCACATGCGTGTACACAATATATACTAGACATACCTACACATACGTGTGCGAGAGGGTGAACAGCCATTAGTTAACCTTCACCAGACACTGCTGTTTCGAATAGAGGAGGCCAGTGCAGGAACAAGGAGTGGAAAGGAAGGGGAAACTTTCCTTTCCCCAATGGAGCATACTAAGCGGTACGGCAAGGGTTTGCCATCCCTTGATGATGAAGGGCAAAAATGGACACCTAATCCAGTCTTAGACAAAAGAATGGTCAGGGAAGACATCCCAGAAAAAGTATCACCTGAGCTAGGTTTTGTTGCTGTTGTTGTTTTTCTCTTTTTATTTATTTTTTTAAATTAAAGTTTATTGGTGTGACAATGGTAATAAAGTTACATGGGTTTCAGGTGTACAATTCTGTAATACACCATCTATATATCACATTGTGTGTTCACCATCCAGAGTCAGTTCTCCTTCCTTCACCATATATTTAATCCCGTTTACTCTCACCTGAGCTAGTTTTGATGAATGGACAGAAGCCAGCCAAGAAAATGTTGGTAGGCGGAGAGGTTGGGGGGGTGGGGGGAAGGAATGCAAAGACACAGAGGACATAAGAGAATGTGTGGCACTATGAAAAACTAAGAGTCATTCAGAATACCTCTAGAGGAGCATTATATGAGGCATAATAAGAATCGTGTCCCTTTTTATTTCTCTTCATTGTGACCAGGGGCCACCTGTCACTCATCTAGTACGTCCCACAGTACATAACACAGTGCCTTATACGTTAGAGATGTCCAACAAATGCTTCAGGAATTCAATAGCACATATTCAGTAACACTTTGTCAAGTAATAGTAAAATCCAATCATAAAAATCTCATTTAATACTTAGTTTTTATATTTTCTTACACTATTTCAATTTGTCACTGAAAAGAAAAAAGTACATAAGGAAACTATTATGGATATTTCTTAGCACTGTTTATCATTAACTAGAAAGTCGTGCTATATTTTGAGGGTTTAAGCAGTAACTTTACAAAGTGATCATATGAATTATTTTATCTATAAACTAGACAATCCACTGAAATTAAACAATAACTAGTTTACCTCATTACAGGAATAATTGGCTCACCTAATTGTCCTGCTTTGGGTCATTTTAGTTTAATTACCAAAATTACAGTCAAGGATAGCTAATATTAATATTCCCATAAAGACTTGTTTTTCGTTTGTTTGTTTTGTTTTCCTCCCACAGGTTGGAACATCAGCAATATATAAGCATTCTGATTTAAAGTTGCTCAACATGTAAATATAAATAGGGAAATATCAATATGAAAAGGCCCTCTCGGTAGTTGATGGTACAGAAAGGAGGTCCATTCAGAAGGCAGCGGAGGTCTCCAAAAAAAGACCCTCAAAGTAGTATGTGTTGTCTGGATGAGGCCATGTTCTGTTATTTCATGAAGGCTAGATCTGCCTCTTAGGAGCTGACTCATAATCACTAAGCTTATGGTGAAAACCAAAATGACAATCAATTAATCTGCAATGAGAACTATAGTGGATACATGAACTGGAATAATAATGAAAACATGACTAACCCAATTTTTTTCCAGTAAATAAACATCCATGCATGCTAAATAACGTTAGAATGCTCACTTAGTTACTTATAATGAGAAATCACTATCATGTGGATGAAGATCCTTATCATTAGTTTAACCAGTGAATTATTTTCCTATAGAGGAGCCTATCTGGGAATGAAGTATGTTAGTTATTTACTACTGTCTAACAACACTACCACTAACTTAGTTGATTTTTAAAAACACTCATTTATTATTTCATAGTTCCTATGGGCCAGGAATCCAGGCACGTCTCATTTGGGTCCTCTGTTGAGAATGTCACAAGGCTGCAAACAACGTGTTGGCCCACGCTGTGATCTCATCTGAGGCTCGACTAGGGAAGGATCCCCTTCCAAGCTCACTCGGGTTGTCTTTTCTGAAATTGAGCACTTCAGTTGAGGGTAGGGGCTTTACTGCCTTATTGGCAGTTGGCCAGGGGCTGCCCTTAGCTCCTACCTTCATCTGCATTTCTAGTCATATGGAGTTCTCCAACATGGCTGCTTACTTTCTCAAAGCTAGCAGAAAAGATGGATGCAAAAATCTTATGTAAAATAAACACATAATGTTACATAGCATGTTATATACATGTAATTGTGTATATCCTGTCATCTCGGCCATGTTCCATTGGTTAGAAGCAAGACACAGGTCCCATCCAAACTGTAGGAGAGGAGATTTCTCAAGGGTATGAATGCCAGTGGTTGAGAATCGCGAGGGCCACCTTAAAAGTCTGTTTGCTATATCACAGAATAATGTTTGCTTTGTGAATGATACAAGAATTGAATACATGATGGCATCAGACCAAGACAGACTGATGAATCCATCTGTCTCATCTCTACCACAGAAAGTCTTACCAACGAGATGAGAATACATAGCATCTGGGGGCTCTTCTTCCTTGAGTGATACTTAAGCAGCAAAGGTTTGCCTTTGTGACTATCTTATCTCCATCATTGGATGTCCAACTTTCCCCTGATTCTTAGATGGTGCATTCATTTGCTAAGACTATTTAACAAAATATCACAGACTGGGGAAGTTAAACAACAGAAGCTTATTTTTCCACAGTTCTGGAGGCTAGAAGGCCAATATCAAAGGATTGGCAGGTCTGGTTTCTCTTGTAGCCTTTGACCTTGGTCGCCTTCTCCCAGCCTCCTCACATGGTCTTTCCTCTATGCACACACTGTCTTTTAGAGATGTTGCAACATCAATCAGCTTACCATCGGGTCTCACTCGCCTATAACCTCTTTAAAGTGATTTACCCATCTTGACTGTGATCTATTAAGTGTTCATGTGAAACTTTAACTCTCAGAAAGAAATATGTCCCTCTTAAGTTCCCAGGGAATTTGTGACTGTAGACTCCTGTAACTGCAAAGTAAACCTGCCTTAGTTTTTTTTATCTATCCCTACCAAAAAGACAAACGTACACAAGCAACTGTAATTTTGCTAAATCCAATGTGTTAGGTATGGTATTGAACATCTGCCTTAATTCATCTAGCACAATTTATTGAGTCCCTGAAACAAAGCTACAGGGGTCTCTGCATTCGTGGAGCCAATATTTGAGTGGGGAACACTGGGGGATGTAGGACAGGGGGGAGCCAATGATAATAATAAGCAAGCAGATAAGCACGTGTCACACTTGTCATGTGAATGGGAAAAGTGATGAATGCTAGGAAGGGGTGGTAAATGTGACTGCTGGTGAGATGTGGATGCTGGTGGGTTGGGGAGGAGAAACCTACTTTATGTTGGGTGGAAAGGGATGGCCTCTCAGAGGTGGAGACATCTATGCGAGGCCGTAAGGATAAGAACAAGCCAACCACATAAAGGGTGATGGAAGAGTGGTTCCCACCAAGCACTAGCAAATATTATACAAAACCCTCAAAGCAAGACAGACTTTAGGGTGTGTGAGGCCCTAAGGAGAACACAGAAAGCAAGGGGGACAGGAATGAAGAATCCAGCTCTTGCTTATGCTGTCTAGTAGCTCACACACATACAAGCACTGTGGTCAAGAAAGCAAAGACTGTGGGTGTAGATGAGATACTTGGGGCCCCTCTCTGCCACTTACTGGTTATGTTAACTTTCAACTTGGCAACGTCAAAAGCAGCAAGGGGTTGTAGCTTGTGCAGGTCACTGCAAAGACTACATGAGTTAAACAATGTAAAACAGTGTCTGGCACATAGTCTGTGTTCAGCAAATATTAGCTATCTTCACATGAAACAAGCCCAACATACTACTTTCTCTCTTTATGTTACTTCCCGTATTAAACCTGTATCTGAAGATACTTCTAATAGTGACAAGGTTTTTTTTGTTTTTGTTTTTCTTTTTCTTTATTAAGGACCTCTAATTTAGAGATATAGTTAATTTGGGAAAACTGAGACTTAAAGACTTCATGTGATAGCTGTGGTTAAAATACAGGTGTTAATTCTCCCAAGAGAAAATATCCCAGTGCAAGTTACAAACAATGTGCTTGGGTAGTCCATTTTTGTGTTAAAATATTAAAAGACAAAAAAAAATGTATTGAATACTCAATTGTCTCCCTTTGGATTCCCCCCACCCTCCAAAAATGGCTGAAATATTTTGGTGTGTTTAGAAAAGGCAGAATCTATTCCATTTTATGGGATAAAGTTAAACCACTGAGAGAGATACATTGCACAAATTGGGTCAAAATCATTTAATCCAACTTTCATACAATTTCAACTTCTGGGGCAGATTAGAAGGTGCTGTTTCATAAGTTAGCAGCCTGATACATTCGTTGTTATATGGAATTTTATGTTATTATATGGCATCTGGCCCAGCTTCAGGATATTTCCTAATTGTGCAATATGTGTAGGATTCATTCTTAGATCAAAGAGGAGTTCAGGACTCTTTTCTTTCACTTCACCACTAGGAGATTTCTGGAAAAAATATGTCTGGAATAAGTGTAGAATATGGGCTAGAAAGGGCAGATAGCGGCATGTCTTGTAATTATTTGGGGTATAAAGAACAAGACCAAAGAAAAGAGAGTTGAGAAAAATCTATCAGGTTTAGAAAAATATCCTTTTGTTTACTCTTTGAAAAAAGAATAGGAAATCTGGAAGGACAAAAATAAGGACATATTTTATATTCCTCTAAGAGCTTTGGGGACTTTTTCTCCAAGTTTTGTACTGTAAAAGAGAAGCACTCAAGTAGTTCTACAGAGCACTTATCTCTCAGATCCAGCTTTCCAAGTCCTATTGGAAATCAAGGGCAAGCAAACAAACTGATTTACCAATTTCCTGTCAGATTAACAACTTATTGATCAATATGCTATCTTTCAAACAACTGAGCTCAGCAGAAACCAATTCTCCACAATTTTGGGTTACAAGAAAATAGCTGTTCTTTCCACAACAATTATTTCCAATAATTCATCTCCCTGCAGCTTACCTGATGGGAAAAGAGACCATTCTAATTATTCTAAATTGGGCATCGGTGTAGGCATATTGTTCTTTGTCTGACTGTCCCAGAGTCCTGCAACAATGTACCTGTATTTTGCTGTGTATGAAGTGCACTCTTTTGCCCAAATGTGTGAGAGAAAAATAAGGATGTGCATTATACATGGGTAGTATTAATTCTGTATCTATAAAAATGTTTTAAATTATTTTATTTATGCTTATGAGTTAAAAGTGTAACTCTAGAAATCAATAACAATATCCATATGCAAAACAATACCCCGGAATACAATAATCGGTTTTGTTGAACTTACAACAACGAACTAACTTACAACAACAAGGAGTTCTTGCCCTTCTATGATGCATAAATATTGTAAATTTGTTACCGGTACATAAAATTTCTTATACCTTGTGCCTGTGTTCTTATGTTTTGCAATTATTTGTTTCACAAAACTTTTTGTACCATAATATGTTAAAAAAATAAATGCTAAAATTCATTTATAATACAAAAGAAAGTACCAAATTATAAACAAATAAAAATTTGAATTAAAAAATTAAAACAAAAGATTTTTCCCCCTGAAAGTTTGGACCAAAAATGTGGATGCGCATTATGCACGACAACATACGGTAACTGCTGCACCAGCTGGTCTTGGATATACAAGGGTTGAGCTTGGCAGTGCAGTGAATGCTACTCAGAAATTACTACAGGTAATGGCTGGCATGAGAAAAGCTCACCGCCTCTTGCAATTGTGTGAAAATGAAAGGATATTACTTATGCCAAGGAAAAAGCCTACTTTAAAAATATAGAAAGATATGCCACCGCTGTGCATTGTGGGAGCCAGCAACCACTGTATTATCCAGCAATTTGGCGTGTACGTGCTGTACATGCCGCTTCTCCTCCCCAACATGTTAAGCTGCCGCTGCCAGTTTGTTCTTGCTGTAGAGGCCCTGGTGGTCTCAAATACCTTCTCCACGCACCTCCCTCGTCTCCTGAAAACAGAAGCGTCCAATGGCTAAGAAACTAAATATACTCACAGATGGCTACAGGTTGTGCAAAACAGATGTCACAAAATTATAGATTCTCTGGGAGAGACCCAAGACTGGACCTCGGATTTGTACCCACCCTCCATTTATTAAAACTGTCCAGGGACAGCCACACAAAAATATATGAGAAGGAAAAGGAGCACGTGACCTTTCATTTGCTTTACCTGTGTCTGTTCAAGTGGGTGGAAAGAAACCCAGGTAGCCAGAAGTGTATGAAACTTTATGCATAAACAATATTGTTGCTGTATGTGTGGGAGAAGCTGGGCAAAAAAGATGCAAATTGGAACTTATGTCACCTGGCACTAGAGATGTTCCAGAAAGAATTAAATGACTCATAAAAAGGATAGTGCTAGTTATTAATAGCAGCACAATCAATTTGCTAGCTATTAATAGCAGCAAATACCTGTTTGTGTGTGGATGCATTCATTTATCCAGGAAATATTTAACTTAACAAGCTTAATGAATTAGCTCGATTTGTAGAGAAAAGCCAAGAAGATGATCTGCCAAAGAGAAAAGGTGTTCTTTTGGAAGAAGCTTTTTTCATAGCAAGAATGGTGAGTGTGAAATAAGACTCTTTATAAAATGGGCATGGGCCAGCTCACCTGTGGGAGGAATGGCACAGCTTCCCTACCCAGCATCCTTTACACCTGTTGATCTGTGATTGCTAAGTGAAAATCAGGGAAAAATCAACTTGTCCCATAACTTCCCTATAAAACCAAAATGAATGATATGTACAGCCTGCATGATCATGTCATAACACAATAAGAACTTACTGGTTGTTTACTGCACATTTTGCTATTGATGTTCAGTTGATGTACAATTTCTCTTAACAAGAGATGAATTGCCATTTACATTGGGTGATACATACATGATGCAGAAAATAAATTACTAAGATTGAGTCACACTTTTACTAGTTTATTATCTGTGTGTCCTACTCTGAACTCATCATTTTCTCATTTTCTTACGTGGAAAATGGATATAAGAATAATATTGGTAACTCTTACCTCTAAGGATCAAATTAAGTATATGTGTATCTCTAGGTAGCCATGCTGACTTTTTACTCTGAATAAGGTTATATTTACTTTTAGGCCCAAATTACAATGACTCTGAGACCCTGTTTCCCTGAGGAAGAAATCAGGCCTGTCAAAAATGCTATCAATTATTTTATTTTTTTTATTTTTCAATTATAGTTCATTTTCAATATTATTTTATATTAGTTGTATAGTGTAGTGGTTAGACATTTATATACTTTATGAAGTCATTCCCCCCATAATTCTACTATCTACCTGACATCATACATACAAGTTCTGACAATTACATTTGCGAACTTGTTGCAATGATTTTGCTAACTTTTTTTGATATCAGAAGGATTATTCATGATGAATTTGTACCAACTGGACAAATGGTTAACCAAGTTGACTATTTGGAAGTGCTGAACAGGCTGCATGAAAAAGTTAGATGACCTGAACTTTTCTCCAACAATTCATGGCTCTTGCATCATGACAATGCATCAGTTGTTTTTAGCCAGTAAACAAATAACTGTATTGGAACACCTCCCCCACTCACCTGATCTGGCTCCCAATGACTAGCTTTCTAGTTCCAAAAGCTAGAAAGCCTCACCTTTCTCCTAGAATCTCATTCTCCCGAAGAGAGTCTTTATTTGGAAACTTCCCTCTCCTTCCACAGGGTATCGCACAGTACTGGGAACTAAAGAGAGAAGAGATGCCTTCTCTTCCCTTCCAACCATCTGTTCCTACCCCTCACCTCATACAAAATCTCTGCAAAGATTTTCCAGTTTCCAGACATAGAGCCCTGAGCAAACACATGAATGTAAAACAAATGCCAGTGATGATTGTAAGGTGGGTGGGATATACACACAGCATGTGACACTCAGCTCAAACATTTGAAATGCCTGTTTGTGTGTGGATGCATTCATTTATCCAGGAAATGTTTAACTTAACAAGTTTATTGAATTAGCTGGATTTATAGAGAGAAGTCAAGAAATATTATTTGTGTCATATAGTAGCTTTCAAATCCACTCTTTCAGATAACCCTTTCTTCCCATGAATAATAAAGGTCCCATAACCTTTTCTGGTTGTTTCCATGTATTAACAATTACATTATTAGATATTAAACAATTATATTCCAATCAAAATTAAAACTTTACTCTCTTGGTCAGTTTAAAGCTTCCCTTCATCCCCCAACCCCAGCGGTTGCCTCAGCTCTTTTCTTTGGTTCTGTTCTTTATGCCTAAAATAATGACAAGACGTGCCACTCTTTGTCCCTTCTAACCCATATTCTACATTTATTTCACATGTATTTCTTCCATAGTCTGGTTTCAGAATTATTGCACTTAATTTTTGCCTCTCATTGATCAATTACATATGTTATTTCAGACATTTAGATATTATAATTTTGACAGGCAAAAAGGGGGAGCATCAATAGCATACAATATTATGTCAAGATGGCTTTATTTTTATTTCTTTGGCTTTTAGTTATGATGACTTTCCCATGTTTTTGTTGTTGTTATTATTTTGCTTCATTTATATTTTCCTTTAAGTGAAATGCCTATTTAGACATATTTTTGCAATAATTAGTTGAAATGACTATTTGAAGTTAGAATATGTAAGATTTGGCACATTATCTGATTTCTGGTGGTAAGGAGATGGATATTGAGTCTTTGCTCTCTTGGTGGTATCTCTCCTCTCTGCCTATTTCTTTCTGATTCTTGTACTCAGATGAAGTCAGCCCTTGGGCAGCTCCAACAAAGAGTCTCACTCAACAGGCACCTTCCTGCTAACAGTTTCCACAGCTATAAACCAGTATGTCAGTAAGAGAAGTCTCTCACATGGAGAACTTTTTCTAATTTCCCTTCTCCGGATATATCCCTCCTCCAAAGTGTCCACTATGCAGAAAGTTCAGAGGTTAGTCAAAGTGATTTTTATCATAGCATGATAGAATCTCAAAGTACAAAATGTACAGTTGAACTACATTTAATGTGAATATAAAATATATTAACCAACGTTGGATATGTTGCAAGGGAGAGGGAGAGCTATTTTTATTTTTACTCTGTGCCAGCAGACATAAAAATAAAAGTAAATAAAATAAAAAAAGAAACACTTTCCTGAACAAACATGGACATATAATCATCCTAGTTACGGAAAACAATCAACTTGACAATGTACTAGTGACTAGACAGTCATTTGAGGAAACTCTGTGCTTCCCTATATTGGTTCTATATTGATCACCTAGCATTACTTTCCTTAAATCTACCTTATTTCTCCCTATGAAATGCTGGAGTACACTTTTCTTTCTTCTTCTTTGTTTTTTAATGGCCACCACAATTATTCTCATATTTGTTGGCCACGTCATCCTTCCATTTACTCCATTAAGAGGTAGAGTTTATTTTTCCTTTCCCCTCTTTTGAGTTTGGAGTGGCCTGCTCACTTGCCTTGATCAGGAACATGTAGAGGAAGTGATGTTATGTGCTGTCGGAGGCCTTAGCCTCAGCTGCCCCTTTGCCCTCTTGGAACTGTGCCCTGAGACCCACCACCTTCATGTGAAGAAGCTCAGGGTCAAAGCTTCAGGAGCCAGGCAAATCCACCCCGGCAGAGGCCAGCCATCTCTGACCTACCCCTGACTGAGTCCTACAAAGACCAACAGAATGCTATCCAGGAGCCCGCAGATTGTGAGAAATAATGTGTCACATATTGTTTTAAGCCAGGACATTTTGGGTTGGTATGTTATACAACAGAGGGTAACTATAACAAATACTTAAAATAAATATTTCCCCTCCAAAGTTTGTAGACTTGTGCAGTTTAATAACTACAAACTACAATAAAGCTAGTTGGGATTCCTCCAAGGCACCAAGTTTTAAATATTGTGTGTGCTTTAAAACACCACAACCTTTGCAAATTGGCGTCTCTGATACCAGCTAAAGCAGGCAGCTTGCCCCCAACAGCATCTGGTATAAAGTGGAAACCAATGAAGTGGGGTTTAGTTTGTACCAAGTCAGGGATCACTCACATTCCTGCCACGACAGTCTTCACAACTGTGCAAGTTAAAGGGCATTATTTCCTGCTTTTTGTCTGGCCTCCCAAATTAATGTCGTCTCAGTTATCCTTAAATAAGCCACATCTTTTCCTGCCTGCGCTCCAGGGCCACTGTTCGTTCATTCACGAAAATCTCCTATTATGATGAGCCAAGTATTGAGTGGGAGGAATTATATCATGTCATTCAACCCTTACAACCTCAACGTGTAGGTGTCACTGGAGAGAGAATAACTTCCTTGCTCCTGTTTCCCCAAATAGTAAGTGAGAAGGTCAGGCCTCCAATTCAAGGACTATCTTATACCAGGACTTGTGGGACTTCCTGTTTACTTGTATCTACTTTAATGTCCAAATTAAGAGGGGTCTGATTTCTTGACAGGGCCATTCCAATATGCAGAGTCCATGATTCCACATATGGAAAACTTTGTAAACCCATGGTGCCGCCATTTACTGGAGCTAGGTCTTTGATAAGGATAATGTCAGTTCTTAAACATTTCACAATAAAATTTATAACCTTTTCAGATGAAATGATAATTGAAATAAATGTGCAAATTCAGATGACTGAGACCTAGATAATTTTTCACTTGAATGACTTTGAACCACTGAGAAGTCTCCTTTACCCTAGAAAATTCCCTCTGAGATAGGATTATATCCTGGAAGGTAATTGTCAGGAGGTTTTAAAAGCAGACTGGCTGCCATAAAAATCCCTTTATCTGTAGGCATCTATCCTGTGGAGAAATTGAATCAATAACATGATAAGTGTTATTTAAGAATCAGTGGTAACTCATTAACAATCTGTATTCACCGTGGCAAAATATCTACTATCTCTCTCTATGGTTTTTGTGACTTTTTCTGGAACACCAAGAGTTGTAACAGGCAACGTTAACTAAAGTACCACCAAGCTGAGAGCTAACTCCTTTTTATAAACAAGAATCCACATCTTTTCCTATGGCCAAGCAATATTCCATAAGAAAAGATGAAATACTGCCATTTGCGACAACATGGATGAATCTTGAGATTATCATGCTAGCGAAATAAGAGTGAAAAAGTTGAGAACAATATGACTTCACTCATATGTGGGCTATAAAACTGAAAGCAACAAGCAAACAAAAACTCATAAACACAGAGAACAGTTTAATGGTTACCAGAGTGTAAGAAGGGAGGGGAAGTAGTAGAAGTAGAAGAGGGTCAAATATATAATGATGGAAGGAGGACCCTGGGTGGTGAACACACAGTGCAATATATTGATGATATAATAGAATTATACACTTGAAACCTATATAATTTTACTAACCAATGTTACCCCAATAAATTTAATAAAGATTTAAAAAATTATAAAAGAGAAAGAATCCACAGTTTGATAAACAACTGCCCCTAACTCCACAGTAAACTTGTTCTGGAAATACCTACTACTCTAATAGGAAAAAAAAAGACCAAGACAATTTTCCTTCATCAAAAAGACCTAAATAAACAATTTTAAAATATCAGATTAAAACACAGCTGTTCAAATACATATTTTCAAATATTTTGGATCATAAGAATATTTGCCTAAAGGAATTTTTCAGTCTTTTGAAAATTTCAGAACATGCAACATTCTTTCTGGCCTTGAAAGTGCTAAAATTCCACGAGGAAGCTGCTGGCAATATTTCTGTTTCACTAGAGAAAAGAGTACTGAAATCAGTTTACTCTGAACCCAGATCAAATTATAAAATGAGGAGTACTGAAAATGACAATTTCAACTATCTGTGGCACATATATAACTCTTTTAAGTAAAAATCAGAGGCAAATTCTTTAAAACACAAATAAAAGTGATGATAAAAAATATTTTTAAATTCTAGTTTTGCTTTTTTTCTTTTTATGAGATTGTATACCCCGTATAGAGAACTGCAAAAGCTAAACATATAAACAAATAAATATATCTAAAATATAAATAAAGCTACAAAACATTATAGTAACAAGATTATTAACACTTTTTTATATTCTTTTCACTTTTACATATATAACGTAATAAAGAAAATATAATAACTTGATTTTTTTTATTCAGCATTTTAGCATGAGTATGTCCCCAGGCCCTTCAATATTTTATTTTTTTTAAAAAAAGGAAAAAACACAAATTTTAATGCTATACAAATTTCACCTTATCATTCAGTTTTTGTTGGATGTTGTGGAAATAATATAGAAAGCAGGTAAGTATTTTATTTAAATACAAAACTAACTACAAAATTGATCCTATATGAACATAAATAAACTATACTAAAGGTTATAGTGGTAGCTTACTACTACACACTGAGTACTCTCTACTTGGTTAATACACAGCATTTGTAAATTGTTATGTGTGTGTTTATATGTGTGTGATGTAGCGTCACATGTTTTTGAATTGATGGCTGACCCCAATCTTGACACCAACATCGGGCCAGCATTCAAATCCCTTGATCTCTAGAGAATGTGCGTTGGATTCTGGTCTGTCAATCTGATCCAAAACAAAAACTCAGAAAACCCTGAAGTTGTTTTTTCAGATATGTCTATGTATAAAACAAGCTTAAAATGTAATGTATTAAACCTCTGTGTACATATTTACTTTCATTTTTATTTCTGTACATGACATTAAATTTGTTCTATAGAATAATTATAGAGAAGATACACAAATTTATAGAGAAGATATACTTTACTTTTTTAAAAAAAGAATGTATTAGCTTTCAGGATCAGGAGGGTTTAAGCCACCTATTTTGCTAGGAATGGAAGGAAGAAAAGATCCATCCACTATTGCCCTCGGTCGTTTGATAATGTGTTTGAAAACCTACATGGTTGATGCTGCTCTAGGATGCACATGGCAGCAGTACCCTCTACAGACAAGGACACCATAGAACATGCAGGGGGGGGGGTGCGGGGGGCATCAGATCAGACTTGGTTGTACGTGCCCCAAACACACTCCACCAGATACTTCCCATATCTATTTACCACTGTGTCCTCAGGGTACAAGGGAAGCATTTAAGAAGCTGGGGGGCGGGGGTTGTTTTGTTTTGTTGGATGAATGAATAAATCATTGAGGGCCTGTTACCTTCTAATTATATATAGCTATACCTGCCATTAGTGTCCAGTTAACTGCAACACCTGCCCATTAGATATACTAAA
This sequence comes from Rhinolophus sinicus, assembly GCF_057876585.1. NCBI lineage: Eukaryota > Metazoa > Chordata > Mammalia > Chiroptera > Rhinolophidae > Rhinolophus > Rhinolophus sinicus. The sequence goes on along the minus strand of NC_142515.1, from coordinate 117,113,829 downwards.
AATAAACGCATATATTTCCTTTTGTGGTTTTCTACCAGAATTACCAGGACCTCCCCTCATTGATCTCCTAGCACAAGGCAAAAGCCAATAAAAGTAGTTACTCCTCTCTCACCTCCGTGGACATATGGCACCTTCAACATTATAATGAGTCTGGAGAAAACAGGAATTACAAACATGCATGATAATATAAATGGTCTTAAAAAAATCTCTCTTTTTTGATGCCAATATTCTGGAATATGAGGGATGAATAAGCCTCTTCTAACTACTGTCTCCTTTCCTAATCCCTGTAATCTTCCAATCAATGCTCTCGCAGTCAGGCTTTGACTTGTCTCAGTCGTACCCCCAGTGCATAGAACAATGCCTGGAAGACAGTAGGCTCTCCGTAAATATCGGTGCACCTGCTAGGTCATAGCAATACCCTCTGATCTGACTGATGCTCTCCATCTGTCCGATCGTCCTCGAACAACACCCTCTAGGCCTGACTGTCTTAAAGACCAGTTTGATAGCAGCCTTCTCCCACCAAGAATCAACAGAAGCCACCTTTGATAACAGCATCCGTAGCCAATACCCCTGATTTGAAGCTCCTTTGTCTCCTTGTTAAATCACACTTCACTAGCCAATGCCATCACCAACTTCAAACATGCACTTCCTGTTAGTGCCAGGCCTTCTCACGGCCTGTTCCCAACTGCCACCCTCGCCCAAATGTGGGCACATTCTCATCTTCAGGATGGATCATCATTGACTCAGGAGAGCCTACCTTTCTTTCTCCCTCTCAAAATCCCATTTATGCTTCAAAGGAAGTTCAAATCTTGCTTTGTGAAATGTCTTTTCTCTTCTCACTCTGTACCAAGACTTCCTGTCTTTGAATTCATATTTACTCTCCATTTCTTTCCTTTATTGTTTTTCTCCAAGTAGATCCCCACCTCAAAGATCCCAACAACTTCCCAGTAGTGTCTTAATGTAATTAACATTAAGGCTGTGAAGCTGTCTATGGAAGGGTCAGAGATCCTCGAGGCTGCCGAATAATTGGTGAGAGGCTAATTTAATTCAATATCCAGGTCCTGTCCAATGCACAATATTGCCATGTAAAAGTCATAAAAATGAATCTTAATGTTTCAACTCAATCAGAACAAAGGCCTATGAGTATATGATTGTGTGAATAAGTTAAATGTATGCTTTTATCCTAAAAGAGAGAACCCAGCTATTTCGCCTATTCTTCTCTGGGTACTTCATGTCAATTCAAAATGTTTAAAACTTTAGGGTTTAAAACTTCACTGATAGGTATCTGAAATGAACACTGTCCCCAAAATGCTTTATCACTGACGAAAATTATGATCCAACATGTTTCCCCACAAAAAGTTTATCTAGGGTACCATCTGTAAACACCCACTGTGCTCATGACTTCCTAAAAACCATTTATCTGCTCAGTTGTACTTATCATCATTTCACAGACACTCATTTCTCTCTTGAATAGGAAAAATGTTTCTTGAAGAGCCAACTTATTTTCTAAGCCCTTTTGATATTGCTAGTTTGTTCACTCTTTCTGCCAGCCCCATGCACTGGCTGAAATAAGAATGGAACCATAGTTCATCAATAAGTACTGAACATGATAGCCTTCTAGCATAGCATTGTCTGGTAGAACATTCCATGATGATGGAAATGCTATATAATTTTCACTGTCAGATAGAGTAACTACTAGCCACGATTGGCTATTGAGCATTTGAAGTACGGCTCGTGAATCTGAGCAACTGAACTTCTCATTTTAGTTAATTTACAGCCACATGTAGCTAATGACTACAATTATTGGACAGAGTAATTCTAGTATACTCGTAATCAATGCTGTTAAGATTATGCATGTACTGAAATTACAGGGAACAAGTAAACAATATTCAGGATAAAATGCCATTAATTTTAAAAGTAAATGCTTCTCATACTTGCAGATGACATCTCTGGGTAAATAAAAATAATAATAATTAGAAAGAATATTTCCCAGGAATTGGAAGATGTGTGTTTGCAGCTATATTTTTAACTAATAGTGTGGTACTGGAAAAATTGCTTTATTACTTGGGACCTTAAAAGTTCAGAATATGTGATCAGCAACTTTGGAAAAAAGTATCACTATATAGATGTTAATGATTGGCTAGATTCGCTCATCAGTTAATGACTTAGTCTCACGCATCAGTCTCATAGTCCGTATTATTCAAATCCATACCTCATATTACTTTAAAACACTCATATGATCTTTAGGGTTGACTGTAAGTGGTTGAAGCCTCCAAAACTGAATCCACAAATATCAAAGGTTTGTTGTATTAAATAATCAGTCTCCTCCCGCCTCCCGCCATGCTATTGAAAAATTCTTGGTTATTAGAAGCTCATGCTTAAACTCAGTAGTGATGGTCAACAGAGACCCTCAATTGGCCTAAGCATACTCAAGGCGAGGGCCCTTACACTCCTAACTCATAATCATCCATTCCTCGCATACTCAGTATCAGGAGCTTCTAGCCTACCAGAAGGCTCTATGCCTACAGCCATTTTTCTACTGACAAACTGACACTAAAAACAGGTAGATCCCACCATTTCCTGGCTGTGGAGACATGAACATAGCTGATACACATTCACTCCAGCTTGCACACATTCACAGTATCTGCCTTACCTTCCCGAGGGGTCACCCCCTCTCTGTGATGGCAGCTGTGGGGAGTGGAGGATGCCTGCAGACGTAGACCACTGCTCACTGGCCAGAGTGTGCTCTCCCCTCGCTGCAGCAAGACAGGCCCAGCATCAAGGGCCAGTCCACAGCAGGGAGCTGCCTTCCAGCCAGATCTTCACACCCAGAGGGGATGCTAAATGGCCATCAGGGAAAATGATTTTTAGTGACATAATGAGGGAAGGTTCTGGCACTAATCTCATAAAGTTTAGCCTGTGAAGTAATAAACAAAAAGCTGGCACTATTCCAGGCTCTGAGTGTCTACTTTCCAAGCACAGTGTCTCCTGGAAGTCAGAGGAAATGACACAGATGAAAGGGGAAATGGCCCTCATTAAAGCATCTGTTAAGAGTCAGCCCCACATCAATCCTACACTGGATGGAGGACTCTTATTTGCCTTCACCTTGCCTTGCCAAGGTAGATCAAATTAACACAACTTCCACGAAATACAATAGAGAGAACAGCTCGAAAGTGGGCATTTCTGATGTCACCTGTCATGCCTCAGGTTTCATCTTCTTTTGTTAAAGATGGGCTATAATTTATCAATCGAAGTATCATATGGCAAATGTCATGCGGCAAAATGTCTTTACAATGATGGACCCACAATTCAAATCATACATTTTAGAGGGAATTAAAGAAAATGTGATCTTATATACTTTATGTGCTGCAGTAATCTTTCCAATGGGTAGATTAAGAAATAGATATAAACATGAGATTAAAGGCTATGTCTCAGAAGAAGTCATAGAAAGGAATGGAGGAAATATACAGAGGGTGCCAAAAACACGTATACACATTTTAAGAAAGGAAAACTGTATTAAAATTGTAATACTCAAACATATACTGATAACAAAAGATGAATACAAGTCACGTTTCACTTCTGCAATTACAACAAGTGCTCAAAGTGGTTCCCATCAGCATCCAGACACTTCTGATTACAGCAAACTACTGCTTGAGTAATGCTGACCAAAGTGTTAACATCTCTTAAAATGTGTATACATTTTTTTGGTATCCACAGTATTTATTTAGCAAATAAAGTAAGGATTGTTTCTGAAATTTTTGGGTTCACTTTGGTAACACAGAATACTAATTCTAGAATTTGAAACCCAGTAAGGATAGCAGGATTCATTTAGCCTAACTTATTTTAAAGATGAAGAAACTGGGGCTTAAAAAAGTTAAGGAGGTCCACAAAATTACACAATTAACAGCAAAGTCAGGAGAAGAATTCAGGTCTTCAGATTTTGTTCAAGTGTTTAATCTTTTTTTTCCATTATTTTTTCATTTGTTCTTTTATCTCTAAGTTTAACCTTTTTATATCCTTTTTTTCCCCTCAAAGACTCATTTAAAATATAACCTTTGAGGGAGCTTTTGTGGGATGATGGAATTGCTCTATATCCTGAGTATACAGGTATTTACACAAGTCAATGCATATATTAAAATGTATAGAACTGTACACAACAAAAAGTAAATTAGAAACATTTACAAAATATCTTCAGTGTTATTGAAGGAGCTGAATTTTTTTCTCTAGTGTATCTGAATTTTTCATACTACAATTTCTTATTTATTTCCAATAGAACCAATAATAAAATGCAGGACATTTTAACTCCTTTGTCTATCATTCATTGATTTTGTTGTATTTGGTGGTGTACTATTTTGCCATATGCAATTTCTCTCTTATTAAATATAAATGTAAAATAAGGAAATAAGAACAAAGTGTAAATCCTTCTCCAAATCTGGAGACAGAGAGGGAACGTGCACGTGAGAGAGAGAGAGGGAACTTTTTGTGTGTGCAAGAAACTAACCAGTGGCAGGATAAGCTATGTGGATCTACTAAAAATTTAGAAAATTATATCCATTTAGGTTAGACCTAAATAAATAGCTTATGATGAAATAGAAAATAATTACAACTACCCACCATTTATGGAGCCCCTGTGCATCAGACACTGCATTAAATGGGTGTCAATTATGTATAGTCCATAACAATAATTCAGGAGAAAAAGAAAAACATTTATGTCAATCATCTGTATTTAATGCAAACATAGAGGATAAATCCAGAAGATCATGGTCGAGTGGAAAGGATATGGTTGCCAGAATCACTCAATGGGATTCAAAGTGAAACTTCGCTCTTTCTCACGCTGAGATATTTGATAAGTTTATTTGTTTGCTTGTTTGTTTGTTTTTTTAACATCTCTGAGTCTCAATTTTCTCACAGATCAATAGAAAAATATCCCCTACCTTGCTGGATAATTGTGTGGGTTAAATATTATGATGCATATAAATAATAACAGTTGACATTTATGTTGTGTTGGTCATGCACAAGACACTATTAAAAGTGCTTTGAATAGTATAATTCACCTGTCTGCAGAAAAAGTCTAGGGACAAGGGCTATTATCCTCATCTTATAGATAGGAAAACTGAGACACAGAAGGTCAAGCAAGTTACTGACGATCTTACAGTTAGTAAGTTGAAAACTGAGATTTGGACCCAAACATCATTCTGCTTCCAGAGCCCCTTTGCTGAAACAACTTCACCATTATTGCCTCCTGTATAAATGACTTGGCACAGAGTAGATGCTTAATTAATAGTTGCTGCTGTAACTGCAGCTTTTTATTTTTATTGCAAACTAATCTCACTGGACTCCCAGAAGCTCAAAGTGGGAAAGGGCTCCAAATGTTAATGATGTAAATAAAACCATTTTGCTAACACTGTGAGACGTTTCATTACATTTTCCCTTACCAATGCATTAAAATCAGAGATTTCTTTTAAATGCTGATGTTAATCAAAAGTGAAGGCTTCCATTTTTAAAATAAAATGGTCCCCAGCCCCTTAACCTCTGGACCCAGATGCGCAACTACTCTCAAACATCGCCATGTACATACATGTCATACCTGTTCACCATGGTTAGAACAACAGGAAACTCGGGGTAGAGAAAGAGATGGGACATGAAATGGAGGAAATTATTTTGAAATGGAGAAAATAATGCACTTCAGTCCTGGCAAATGAATTGCTTTACTTTGAGAAGAGAGAACATGAGACTGCCTGAATGGAGAAGGAGAAAGGAACTGATTGGGAAAACTCTCTGGACCAAGAGAAGATAGGTAAGGGAACAAAGAAGGGAAACATCCACGAAGAGCAATGGTGATGCAAGAGAACAAGACTGGCACAGCATATCATGCCTCTGCAGAAAACACAGGCTACGATGAGATATGGGCAACACCTCAAAACCCTTCATTTCATTAAAAAATTTTGTATTAAGCCCACGGAAATTAATTTCTGCCAAAAGGGATGCTTTGACCTATGCGACTCCTCTATGGTTTCCTAAATATATCCTCATGCCCTAGCCTCTTGGACACTTTTGACTTCCTGAGGCAACCTGTGGAAGTTGCCTGAAGACGATGTTCCAGAAACATCTTCATTTCTCCCTGTGATTTCCTGGTCTGAGGTCTCTCACAGCCTCATGGTGTGAATATCTTCTGCATAGTCTCCACTCCTACTGTACCTGCTCTGATTCAGGCTGACATTGTCTATTTCCAGGACTACCTGGAGACCCCCTAAAAGTCAAGGGAGGTACGTGCACAGTGCACTCGCTGCCTCTCCCCTCTTCTTTGCTCAGTCATGAGGATATTCCCATCTTGGTGAGTCCTCAGCACCATGCCCTAGAAAGCCCCACCGCGTGACTGGAGTTGATACACAAGGTGACACTTACAGGCTATATATTCATACCTTTCTAATTTTTCCTTGATACCTCATCAGAGTCACCCTCATACAACAGAGATCCACTGTGGTGGCAGAATTCACAGACGGCCTCCAATACCCCCATCCCCTGGTACACATGCCTTATATAGTGCCCTCCTTTTGAATGTGGATAGAACTGTGAATATGATGGACTATCATCCCCATGATTAAGTTAACAATCAGTTGGCTTTGAATTATTGAAAAGTGTCCTTATCAGGTAAATCCTTTAAAAGGATAGGGTCCTTCCTAAAGTCAGAGAATTGATGTGAGAGTCTCCAGTGCTGGCTTTGAAGACGGAGAAAGTCAAGGACTGAGAGCAGCCCCAAAGAGCTGAGAACATCCCCTAGCCGACAGCCAGGAAGGAAGCAGGAACCACAGCTCTACAACCTCAACTAACTGGATTCTGCCAACAACCCTGTGAGCTTTGAAGAAGACTCTGAGATCTAGGTAGAAATTCAGCTCAGCTCACACTTTGATTTCAGTCTTGTGAGACCATGAACAGAGAACGTAGTTACACCACACCCAGACTTCTAGCCTACAGAACTGGGAAGGAATAAAGTAACACTTTTTTAAGTCACTGAGTTTGGAAAAACGTGTTACACAACAATAAAAAAACTAATACACCCACCCTGTCTTTTTTCATTTGAAAAACATAACTGTCTCCCCAAAAGGGCAGAATAAAGTTCACTGTTCTTAACACTTAATGAAATTTCCTCAAATATTATTTGATGTTATAAGATAAATATGTCTTCCATTCTGTGGTACATATTTCCATCCAAAATCACTCATAAAGCTATGTTTCCTTGATGTGTGTCTCTTCCAAATGAAAGCCCCACACAGCTGAGGTATTTTTAAAGGATTCTGCTGAGGCAACTTTTGCAAGTGGCTATACATGCTGCCACTGAAAGTTTTAATATACAGCACCCTGTTACAAGAGCCCTTCACGGGGACAGTACAGCATCACCTAAATGACACTCTTCTCCTTGGAACCTCTGTGGGATGTCAGTGCACTTCAGCCAATGGCACCTCTCTCAAGATGTGTTTTTTGAATGTGTCAGTTGCTATAGCACTACTTTTGTTTGTTTTCCTGATTCATCTTTTTGATGGGCATTTCATGAGCTAGAGACCCACTATATTTTTGAGTTCCTAATGTTTCATTTCTTTGCAGAGAAAATATATTCATTCTCTACGACAGGTGGATTCGTCCCAAGGAGTTCCCTAAAAATGATCAACACAAATAAGTACCTCTGCTGCAGAGCAGGAAAGACAGGCTTTGGAGAAGTGCAAATGGAACAGCAGAGAGACTACACAACAATGCCTTCCTAAGAAATAATCCATTACTGTACAGTCACAGTATGTCCATAAGAGGCAAAAAGGAAATCTACCTTTCTCACCTTGCATTTATTCATCTCTCTTTTCACACATACCCCTTTTTATGGAAGCACGATCTAAGCCATTTTTCCTGTAATTGATAGCCCGGCAAGCAGAACATACTACTACACAGATGAGAATAGTACGCTGTTGTCTTCCAGAGCTAAGGAAGTAAACAAAGGTCATTAATGGCTGCAGAGCATGCCCAGTGGTTCTTCTCTCACCCCTAGTCTGCTAGAAAGGGAGGAGATTCTTAGGCATCTATTAGATCTGCTTCCTGGGAGCACAGACAATCAATCAGTACTGACTGATTATTGGGGTGAGCTCTTAACCTTGGAGGACAATGAATTTCATTTACTCATTGAACAAATGTTTATGGGTTGTTTCTGATGTGACATAATGTAATAGCATATAAGTATAAGAAAGAAATGGCAAATGAAGTGGAGTTGATCAGAGCATGGTGTAACAGAATATACATCACAAGATTGGTTTCAACAGGAGGAATGCAGAGGGTGGGGCTGCTTCAGGAAGGAGAGATTATTTATTCACAGATGAGTTGAAGGAAACTCCACAGTGGGTGAATATGTGTGTGTGTGTGTGTGTGTGTGTGTGTGTGTGTGTGTGTGTTTGAGTGAGGGGGTTTGTGAGACAGAACATGAGAACATGCAGAGATTATCCTTCAGCTGTGTCTTGAAAAATGTTTAGGCAATGACAAGTTGTGTAACAAGACATTTCTAGGCAAACATGGCAACATGGAGTCATGAATAGACATGGCACATTTGGAAGAAAGAGTGAAAAAGTCTACTGTGACAAAAATAAAGATATGATCTAAATGATAGCAAAATATGATGTTAGAAGCAGGATTTGACTTGTTTCCGAAAGGTTTTATGTGGAACAATACAGGAGTAATTGTTTTCCTCTGTCCAGTTGTCCTTCTCTCCCATACACAGACCTCAATCCCATGACTAACAACTGCTGTGGCCAATCAGAATAACCCCTTCTAGAGAAACTGACCATAGTGATGGCTCCAAGGACTGGGACAGGATCTAAGCCAAGCTTTAGAAACCGACTATAATGATCCAAAACCGACTATAAATGCTGGACCTAAGCCCGCATTTTCTAGGCATTTCCTAGGATTCTTCTTATTAGATATTGGTGGGAGGAAAGGAAGGGGTAGAGGAAATCCCCCTTTCCCCTTTTGGCAGCAAGATTTAAGGATGTAAACTCAACATTATCACTAGTTGTGGTCCCTGTCATGATGATAAAGCTTGTCTGCAGTAGGGTAAAGTCAACACTTAAAGAACAGGAGAGACACAAGAGCCAATGGCGGTATCATTCTCACAGTGTTTTGCATTTTACTAGTCATTCCTGAAGGAAGCTCTATCATACCCCTTTCAATAATTGCTGTGGCTTTATAGTAACTCTTGAAGTAACGTAGTGTCAGTTCTCTACTTGGTTCCTCTCCTTCAATATTAAGTTGGTAATTCTAGGATCATTTAGGTCTTTTGCCTCTCTATATAAGCTTTATTTTTTTATTCAGATGTAAGTGACATACAACTTTATATTAGTTTCAGGTGTATAGTATAATGATTCAATTTTTGTATATGTTGCAAAATGGTCACCACAATGTCTAGTTAACATCCGTCACCATTCATATAAGTTTAGAATCAGTTTTTCCACAAAATATGTTGCTGGAGTTTTAATTGCAATTGCCTTAAATCTATAGGTCAAGTTCAGAGGAACTAACGTCTTGACAATATTGAGTCTTTCTATCCATGAACATAAAATATCTCTCCATTTATTTAGTTGTTTAACTTCTTTCCTCAAAGTTTTGTAGTTTTCCACATAGAGATCTTGTACCTATTGTGTGACATTTATACCTAAGAATTTCATTGTTTGATTGGTAATGTATGTTTTTAATTTCAAATTACACTTGTTCACTTGTATATAGGAAAGTGATTTATTTTGTATATTAACCTTGTATCCTGCCACCATGCCACAAGTATTTTTTTTTTCTGATTCTTTAGTATTTTCTACATAGGTGATCATGTCATCTGTGAAGAAAGACAGTTTTATTTCTTCTTCCTCAATCTGTACACCATTTAGATCCTTTTCTTTTCTTATTAGATTAACCAAAACTTTCTATACAACATTAAAAAGCCATCCTTGCCTTGTTCCTGATCATAGTGGTACAGAGCTTCTATTTTCTCAACATTAAGTATGATGTTAGCTATAGGCTTTTTTTATAGACGTTCTTTATCAAGTTGAAGAAGTTCCCCTCTATTCCTAATTTGCTGAGAGTTTTTGCCATGATGGAAGCTGCATTTGTCAAATGATTTTTTATGTCTATTAGTATGATGACAGATTTTTTTCCTGTTTAGCTTGTTGATGTGATTGATTACATTAAGTGATTTTTTAATGTTTAACCAGGCTTGTATACCTAGAATCCATCTGCTTGGCCGTAGTGTATAATTCTTTTTATATATTGTTGGATTTGATTTACTAATACTTTGTCAAGGATTTTACATCCATATTCATGAGAGATATTCGTCTGTAGTTTTCTTGTACTGTTTTTGACTGAAAAGAGATCATTGGATTCATCAAACAGGATGTAGAGGTGATCTTGGGATGGACAATTTATATATAGTAGCAGAAGCACAAATCAGGGAAAAAAAAAAAACTGAGTGGGAATCAAGGCAGTTGAGATAGTTATTCATTTCTAAATATCCCTTCTTCCTTTAGTATAAAACACCCAAACTTAGCTGGCTATGCAGCTATCATAGTAAAACTATATTTCTCACCATTCCTTGCAGTTGCACGTGTGACCATGAGTCTAAATTTTGGCCAATGGGATGTGATTTTGCAACTTCTGTGCTCTCTCTGGGTTCTCCTCCCTCTCCCACTGTTAGAAAAGCAAACATGACAGTCAAGGTAGAGAACCGTTTTTAGATCATGAAGTGGAAGCCAGGTGTTAAGGCTGGCAAAACAATAAGATAAGAGGCGTCTGGGTCCCTGCCACCGAAATGCCATATTAGCTCTGGACTGCTTGCTCAGATTGTTGCATCAGCCAAAAATATACTCCATCTTTCAACCCACTGCCATTTTGGTCTTTTCTTCAGCAGTGAAACCTGTCCTAATTAACACTGCAAACATTTACTCTAAGGAAAATGGAAAGATTTAGAAGCAATGAAATTGTAATACACTAAGCGGCTCAGCTGTGAGCAACATGGAAAACTGTAAACACAGCACGTTGATTTCACCAAAGATTGCAATTATAACTTTTATTGGTGGATAGGAAGAAGGGATTGTGTAGGTAAAGATTTGAGAACTAAATCCTCAACTTCTATGGAGAGCAGTCAATAGAAAATGCTTAAAATTAAATGTGTAAATAAAGATGTAGTTATGTGGGTCTGTTATGAAGAAAAAAAAGAGAGAAAAAGAAATGGCTAAAACCAGTTAAAGGTATTTGCCTCTCAGAAGTAGGATTCAGGAGCCAGGAGGGGTGGGCAGAAGCCTGCTGTTTTTGTTGTTGAACTTGATACATATTTTGGCTATGTGCATGTATTATTTCTTCAAATAAAAACAGTTTAAGAACAAAATGCAGTTAATGCAGGAACTGAAATTCTATACTTATAATGCCTGACACCAACACTTTCCTGTTTTTATTGGTATACGGAAGACAGACAGAGGATCTGAAGGAAGAGATGCCAAGAAAAGAAGTGGAAAGGTCAACAATGATAGGATAAGAGACAATATTCATTTACATCACAATTCTGTCTAAAGCCTGCCCAGTTGTGTGCAGAGAAAAAGACGCTGACATCAGAGATGGTTTATCTCTTTTCTGGCCTCTGGTGTGTGCAGCTCAAGTGAAATCCTGCTGATAACTGTGCATCATGTCAGTAAATCCCTTCCAGCACAGTGGAGTTGAAAGAGCATGGACTGAAGAGAATAGTTCTGAATTCTAATCCTCTCTCTTCCCCTTATCACCACAGTCACCTTAAGCAAGTTACTTCACCAAGCCCCAGATTCCTCCTGGGTTGTGGAGGTGATAATATCTCCCATCTGGACTGATGTGAGCATCAAATGAGAGAGGGAATAACAGCATTAACCTAAGAGCCTTGCCCGAAGCAGGTCCTGATAAACGTTCATCTTGTCCTTCATTGTTATATTGTTTCCTATCATTTGTAGCAAGTGATTTGCTGATCAGTAAATCCTAAATAAATACCTGTTGATTGTGCATGAAAATGTTCTCTCGCCCTCTTCTCTCTCTCATCCAAGTTAAGTTCAACTCTGAACTTCCAAATGTCTCAAAATTTGAAACAAGATAGAATCCATTTCTTATAAAGGAACTCACTACTTCTCTACATCATCCCCTCTACAAAAAAGTGTTTTCTCGATTAGTTTGCCTAATGACCACACTGCTAAACTGGAACACTTACCTTTACTGCAAGGCTATGAAACTGAATTGGCTCAGATTAGAAGCAAAATACATAAAATAAGTTAGTGGATGGAGACCAGAAAGGGCACTGTTCTCTTAGCTCTCTGCTCCACACAGCTCCTTGCAAATACAGTGAAAATGAAAAAAAAAAAAAAAAAAAAAAAAAAAAAAATTAAGGGGATGCACAAATTCAAAACTATTATAGAATCGTATCATTTCAAGAGAATGTCAAAGGGTTTGCTTGATTAAATTTTCCTAGTTTCCCATTGCACATCCTTCTGAATTTTCTAAAGTTCTTGTTTTCAAAGTCAGACTCCCCTCCTTCCCTGAATAGCCTTTCCTACCTAATATTACAAAGGAGAAGACAGAGTCAGAGCTATGGTTTTATTTTCATTTGAAATTCAATTGAGCAATTAAAGTAAAAAAATATGTGTTTGAGGGCATCTTACAAGAACTGTGGTCAACCACCGACTGGATAAAATAGTGAGTAAGGAAGAGACCCTGTCCTCAAAACCATGTTCAAAGCACAAAGTGATACAAATATCCAACGAAGTACAATTCACAGCAAATCAATCCCAGTGCTCACAGCAACTGTATGTAGGATAAAACATTGCAACTGTGGTCTAGAATTCAGGTGTTCTATCTTCTAATCCACTGCATCTCAGCATGGTTTCAGGCATAATGCTCACTACAAAACACCACCAATAAATAAAAAACAAAACAAAACAAAAAAAGAACAAACCTCTGTTGAATCGATTCATCATTGCTATGTGGCATCAATTTTCCTGGTTAAAATGATATTTATGAACATCATCTTGCCTGGTGGTCCACCTCAGTAGGTGAGCTCCATTATTGCCACAGCCGTACAGTTCCTGTCATTTTATTTTCTAAACTTCATTTACAGGGAGTACTAGATTAACAATTTCTGTCCTCAGTAAACTCCCATTTAGTAATGGAACACCCCATGATTTCAATGAATTGCACTCTCAGGCTTGGCCCAAGTCATTTTTAATGCTCATTTTTAATATCTAGTATGAAAATTATCTGACAAGTGCAGCTAATTTTGTCTACCCTGTATGTTAAGTGCTTTAAGTCACCTGAATGAATCATATTTCTTTTTTTAAAAAAAAGTATTTTGCCTTACGTTTTCCACAATTAACTAGCATGGGACTATAGGTAAGTAAAAAGACTTAAAAGGATTCTGGAAAGTTAATGAGTAGCACAGTTAATTATACGAGTATAAAATTTTGAATCTGTGGTTATAAACTTAATTTAATTTGGTTTTCCTCATTTACGTACATTATTTTTTTGAAAGTCCACCTGAAGGGCACGGGGACCTTCCCAAAAGGCTAATCTATTGCTATTATCACTTGTCCTCGTGCTAGCTTCCTGTGTTTTTGTTGGTTTATAAATGTAAGACTTACTGTCAATTAGAAAGCTAATATTAGTCCTTAAATATTGACAGCGATATGATATATAGCATATCTGATTAATTCTGAAATGCAAAATACAGGTAGATTCAACACTGAAGATTGAGGACAAAATTAAATAATAATCCTGGAGAAGATTTAAAAATTATCCATAAAAGAATAAAAACATATGGGTAATGATAAAATTAAATCCAATATGCCGAATGTCATAACCAACAATTGTTTCTTTTCAGTGAGACTTTAGCACATGAGGAAATGAGCGTAAGTACACTGTGAAGAATTTAATCAGACACTGTATGGATTCCTGATATTCAGTCCTTAAAAAAGGTATCAACAAGGTGTGGTAGAATTTGAAAAATGGATTACAATCGCAATACTAGGTAATGCTTGAGAGTCTTTCCACTTGCAATATTACATCTTTTGTGATAATTAAGCCATGGGGGCTTCTTCATTTATCAATCATTTTGGGATTAAAAAAATCCTAAAAACACAACTAGATCTTTCATGTTCTGTCAGATCTTAAGGATGGTTATTTAAAACAGGAATCTTTTAACTCCATACACCAGTAATGCACCAGCTACTGACTAGTGGGGCTAGATCTTCTCCATCTGAATTAACAGATGACAGAGGCTTTCCCTCAAAGCAGGAGGCAGTCCAGCTGAAGCTCTTAGTAGATGCATATGGGACACAGGAAGTGCTGCCTTGAGCTCAAGTTTTCTCGATGATCAGATGGGGATTGAGGTGAACAGAATTCTAAATCTCTGATCAATCCTAAAGCCCCCTCATTATTGCCTCGTTAATAAATAGGATCACATGTGATCTTTGAGGTAGTCATAGTTTTAATCTTCTGTGGCATGTATGGCTAACTGTCCACCAAAAATTGGCCCTCTCTATTTTATATCATGGTGTTCATGCTGGGTGGCAACTGCATAATCAGAGATACATTTCAAGTTTGTCCATGTGACTACTTCCCACCAAAGGAATGCGAGAAGAAGGGATTATGTCACCTCCATCCTGAAGCTTTTAAGAAGCAGGTGGACCTGAGGTACCAAACTCAGCGGATGGTGGAATCAAAAGGTGGAAAGAGTCTGAGTTCCATGAACAACCCCATGAAAGAAAACTGCCCTACTAATCAGGATTACCCATACTGGACTCTTACAGACATGAGAAAAAAAAAATTAATGGTGTTTGTTAATTGGAGCAGTTAGAGCAACTCTACAACTTCAAATCCTAAAATTAAGTAAAATAAAAATATAGATATATAATTTTTCTTAATTCCTGCTATAGAAATGTCATAAATAATTACAATCTTAAAAGAGACAGGTTAGTCTCAACATTGAAAAGTGGTAAAAGGTGAAAGACATTTCATTACTCTAGAACATGTAATAAGTATTAGCAGTCACTTTTTTAGTAAGGATTGAAAAGTTATTAGAATATATTGGGGCCTCTTGTTGAGATAAATTACCAAAATGAAGGAAACATTGATTTTAGTAACTGAGAAATTGACAAAGATTTAAAACATAGATGGGAGTGGGAATGTGACATTGGTACAAAGGACAATTGGTGTTTTTCTAGTCTAGAAGTAGTTGAACTATATATTCTAGCTCAAGTTTATCTTCCTTGACATGGTAAGTATCTATCTTACTTTTTTTGTTAAAATATCAAGTCAGATAAAAGATGTGATAGCAATTTAAAAACCGCTAAGTACTAAAAAAGGTAAAGAAATACCATTGCTAATTAATCAGAACAGCTCTGTGGATAGAAAGGATAATGAAATTACATTAATTTCATTTATCTTTCTGATTATATTTGCAAGTTCAAGGATATTTGGAATCATACATTTTAATATAAGAAATAGAAGTCTAGAAATAAAATGAAAGAGAGAATTAGCGGGTAATATATTTAAGAATGAATTAAGTTGACATTTTAACACAAATAATATATTTTTAAGAAAATAAGAATATTTAGACAAGTAGATTTTTTTCAGTACAGTGAGTGAGGTTATTTTAAAACATAGCCACTTAATTGTGTATTTTAAAAAGATCTATCCAATTTGCTGAAAAGATTATAGTTAATATTTTAAAACAGACTATTATTATTCCACAAGCAAAAACTAACAGATTTGAGATTTGTATTTGTTTACAAGTTAAAATACTATTTTGATTGCTTTGATCTGCTTCTAAGAATTTCTATAGCAACTGTCCCCAGATTTTTAGATTTTTAGATAAAGTTATTTTAAAAAAATAGAAACCATTCAGTCAATGAAAATTTTCACTCTGATAAAATTAAAGATTATGGAATATGAGAAGAAAGTGAAGCAAGATGTATTTTTTTTTAAAAAAGTTTGCTTAAGTGAATTAATTACCTTGAGAAAATAGTTCCAGATATTCCAAAAAACATGAAAAAGGACTAAGATGTATCAGAGAAATGGCTTAGTTATACGTGTTCTTGGAGGTAATTATGTATAGGAGGAATGTCGGGTACCTAACTTTCTGGTCTGATGACTCACTGTCTACCTGAGTGGTCACCTGGCTCAATTAGCAGCTTCAGTTTGGCCTGAATAGGAAGGCACAAGAAGGCCCTGCCAGCAGACATTAACTCAGCATCCTGACTTTCACTATCCACTACCATCCATGCCAGGACTTTGATGATAGCAGGCTAAGCCATGCCCTATAAAAATATTTTCATCAAGGCTCTTGGAGCCTCATTTGAGACTGATCTACTGAA
Source organism: Rhinolophus sinicus (assembly GCF_057876585.1). Classification (NCBI taxonomy): domain Eukaryota; kingdom Metazoa; phylum Chordata; class Mammalia; order Chiroptera; family Rhinolophidae; genus Rhinolophus; species Rhinolophus sinicus. The sequence continues at coordinate 117,097,429 of NC_142515.1, read as the reverse complement.
TTCCACTGTACCTGAGGTGCACCCTGCTGGTTAGTCTGACCCAGGTCTCCCTACCTCTGCACCAAGCTATTTGCCTGACTGGCTTGGCTCCTGGATCTCTCTGCCATTTCTACTGCCCACTGAGACCGTGTCAACTATGTCCCTTTTCAGCTTTGTGTCTAATATCAACCAAAGTCTACCCAATCCTGACAAAGATTCTTTCTGGGCCTGGACCACATTGTAACCATCATACCTGGTGCCATAACATATACAAACTGCAAGGGTCCAAGGTGAGAAATCAGACCGTTTTTGATATTTTACATTGCCAAAATCAACTTGATCCTCTTTCATAAAGAAACATGAACAAAGACAACAAGTAACATTAAATTAATAATAATTAGTTTCACACTTGATGTTTATAACTAGAAAAAATAAGTTTTAAGAATTACTGTAAAGGAAAATACTAATAGAAATGGGATATAAGCATTTCAATTCACTAAGAGAAAACAAAAACTAGAGGGTTAAGAGCAAAAATATATACAAAAAAGGAAGGAAAACTGAAGATAACTGAAGTAAAAAACCAAGGTAATTGAAGTAAAAAATTAACTCTTATTTTTTGAACCAAAATCCCTCCATTTCATATATCTTTGGCTCACAAATTTTGCTTCTAGAATTGCATTCTAAAGAAATACTAGTTGATGTGTCAAAGACTTAGCTACAAGTTTATTCTAGTTTTGTTTGTTAATGCAAAAAAATGAAAATAATGTAAATGGTCAAAGGAACTGATTTTAAAAATATGATACAGTGATATAGTGGGATACTATCTGCCGTGAAAATATTTCTGTAAACTATATGAAATGATGTGAAAATTTTAGAATATTATATTAAGTGATAAAGAGCACTATAAAAATTCCCACATCTTCGGAATATTTATTTTGCTTAATAAATATATGTGTGTGCATATATGAAAAATTAAAATATTAACAGTTAATGGGATGAAATTGCTGATTTACATATAACTAATCAATAATCCCTAATTATTCAGCAAGAAACATACCTTTACTTCTATAATAAAAGAAAAATGCCTACATAATCTCAGATTAGGTTTATGAAAATCTTAGAAACCTATTTACAAGAGACACACCTAAACAAAATGATTTTTTTTAAAGTTTAAAAATACAAAGATGAGGAAGAATTTAGAAGTTTAAATTAAAACAAAAAGTAATCAGAGATAAAATCATCACTTTCACACACACACAGAAAAAAATTAAATGAGTTAAGAAACATTTAACAGTATCATACAGCCATTAAAATCAGGTTTTCACTCAATATTTCATTATATTAATGAATATCTTATGATACAATATTAAATAAGAAAAATAAGACACCAAGCAGTGTGTATATTATAAGCTCAATTAATAAAATATGCAATAGACATTTTACACTAAACTATTAAATGCATATATAACAAAGTTATATATGACTATATTATATATAAAATACATCATTATGGCAAATGCACTAAGTGAAAAAAATGGAAGAAATAAAGAAAACATTCATAGTAACTTCCCTAGGTGATTCATTTTAAATAATTATTTTAAAACATTCATAGTATACCTTCATATTTATATACAATTGTGTTGTTTTTATAATCAGAAAAAATGTTTTTAAATATAAAAAAAAATGCATCAGTTATTGAAACTGGTCATTTTAAGTAGTAGCCAAAGACATAAGACTGGAAGAGGGAAATAATAAAAAGGTAACAAAAATTAAGCTTTTCTTCTGTTTCTTTAAAACGAATTCATTAGTGTCATTGCTCAGAATCTAGAAACAGAGAGAAGGATTATATTTTTAACATGATGTTAATATTTTTAACATCAATCGCATGAATTTCTTTTTCTAACATTTTTGAGATTGTTCAAAGATTCAGCTCTTGGAAATAAAACATGTTAACATGAGATTGATAGTGTGTGTGTGTGTGTACAAGTACACATGTGCGCTTACTTTCCTTGCTGCTAAACACCCAAAACTTATTAATATCCAATGATACCATCAGCCTTGGGAACAAAAGGGTAAAGACAAGTGCTATCTATCAACCTTTCAATTTGCTAAAATCCCTTAATGAGGACTAATAACCCTTAATACTCATTTGCTTGATAAACGGGACACTTTATATGAATGGTAGATCACACGGCCTGAGGCTACTTTCGTGCTATTCTGTCAGATTTTAATGGCTGCTGGGGTTCAGTTGCTATAAATACACACACAGAATGTCCTCCCACATTTTAAAGCATGGATTGATTTTATAAATAAAGGAAATCACTGAATCTGACATATGTTTGTCAACACATATCTTCCTGAGACTGGACCAATCATTTCAGTCTGGCACTTGAAAGTCTAAATTCCAGAGCAATGCAGATCGTAATGACAGCATAATGGGCTCAAGAACCACAGCCAAATGGTGTCATCAGTGAGACTTGTGGCCTAAATGGTATAACAAAAGATACTTTTCCGAACCAGTGTACCTGCCTGACGATAGTCCTTTTCTTGGTCTCTGCTATGCTTGTCCAGTCTTTGTGTTTTGCTTTTTCTTGTTTCTTGAACTGTCTTCCAGTTTGTTTCCCCAGAGTCCTGATCCACATGGCTAGGACCTGGATGTCCACATTTTGGGGGACAGGTACTGATCGTGATGCTGACAGAATCTAGCTCCACAAAATGCAGATCACCAAGCCCAGTAACTGTAATGTACCCTATTGGGCTGTCTGACTATGGCCTCCACCTGGACATTAGAGGTTAGGAGTATGGGTCTGGAGTCAGGTGACTGGGTTACAGTCCTGTCTCATTTGCTTACCAACTACATGAACAAGAATGAGTCACTTCTTTAAGCCTGTGTCTCCTGAGACAGCATTTCCAAGGGATTACTTAGGAATTAAATGCAATTCCATTTTAGGAGCAGGCATATGGCCAATCCACTTGGTATGTGGATTTAGGAGCAAGCTATCTGTGGAGCAAGAGCGAGAAGAATGACTGACAAGAGCCCGCAGGCCCTTCTGTCCAACAAGCAAGTCTCAGAGTGGGTAATTAGGTAGCGATCATTGTTCAGAGCAATACCATTCAGGAACGAACGGTCTGTTAAAGATGTGGTGTGTATAAGGAAAGACTCTTGCCACGTTGAGATCAGTTAATGGTGACAACGTGAATTTACCTTTTCAGGAGAAATACAGGCATGAAGGCAGACCACTGTAATATACTTCATAGAAGACTATGGTGACGGGCTCCTGAATTAACCTGGCAACACTTGCCAACTGGCCATTGGGAATATAATAGGAAGTGAGTCACCCAGGGGTGAGCCCCATCAGACCTCCTCTAGTCCGACAATACTCTGGTTCCTGCCAGTTAGTGAACCCAATCTTGTTTTGCTAGAAGAAATATTTCATTCTAAGTATCTGATACTTTTCAAAATAGACACAAAGATTTAAGTTCCTCTTAGAAGGGGATTTTTTTTAGATGGTATTGACTCTGTCGTTGTATGTGTTTCTCAGTAGACAACTGATGTTGTGTATGACCATGGGCAAATCACTTACATCTCTAGGCTTTATTTCCATATTTTCAAGTTTTAGATGTTGCAATAGATGTTCTTTAGGTTTCTTTGAAATAAGATATTGATTCTATGATGTACTACTCCAAAAAAGAAGACTAAATATAAGAGATCTGACATGTAACATAAGAAGATACAAAAAAGGGGCCGTGAAAGGAAGATCGTACATGTCGCATATCCATTCATGAGAAAAAATTTTAATCTATAGTTTCCACTTGAAACAATGTTAGAGAACCTGTCCTCAAATGGCTTTATTTTAAACACGAGTAGCTGATCTGAAGTTAGAGCAGCATTTAGCAAGTTGAATACCTCAACCACTCAAACATTTGTTATTTCCTTTAGCTGTGCAATGACAAATTGTATTAGGTTGGTGCAAAAGTAATTGTGGTTTAAAAGGTTAAAAACAATTGTGAAAACCACAATTACTTTTGCACCAACCTAATATAAACCATCCCTGAGACATCTTCCCAAGAGACATTCATTTAATTTCTCTAATCCTAAAAAATCCCTTTCAACAGTAAGGCTGAGAGAATTGGTCTATTGTTCTAATTAAAAAAAAAAAAAAAAAAAAAAATAGGGAAAATTTAAGGAAGAAGTCGTTTCCGAACAGATTTCCTTTCATCTACTTCAACTTATTTTTAGCTCTCAAGGTGTCACTGACACGATCAGATATCGAGACTCACTGACCTGTGGTGCCTCAGCGACAACCACTGTGGTGGACAGAAGTGGGAAGAGCTTTTATCTGCAGTATATACTGCTTATATATACACCTCTGCATTTGATTTCTTAAGGAGATAGAGTCCTGCTGCTTTAGCAAGTCAGAAAAGCATCTATCTGGAATCCAAAGGCTTGACAAGACACTTAAAATACTTTCTTTAAAGCAGAGATCCTAATAGATCAGCCCTGCCCCCGAACAGTTTCTTGGAAACAGAATGGCAATAGAAACTGCGGAGCTACCTTTTGTTCTCTGGTAAAGTCTGACCTGAGTGTTTACCTATTGTGAGGCATGATTTTATAATAACTTATTTTTCTTTTTATTTCTCCCATTATGTCATTAGATTGATTTTTTTAAAAATTATGTATATAGGTAAGTTGCATTATTTCTAAATTTTACTTCAGGGTAGTAATGCAGGTATACCCAAAGAGTTGTCATAGAAAGGTTGAGAAGGACAAATTAAAATAACTCCCATTAGAGGGGTCATGCGCAGTTGGCATGTGTTTAAACACAGGCAGTCTCTTCTCTGGCATCATCAGTGCCTCAAACCTATGCACAGGTTTGAGAAGAGTTCAAGAAGATGAAGAGTTGACAAGCCCTTACCTAGCAGAAAACATATTCTACGAAAGAACCCTTCAGGCTATCTACATAGGATTCAATTCTTATCCAGAAAACACTAATGATCATCCTCAATGCACCAAAAGAACATTCTTCTTAGTCAGTTAAGTGGTAAATAAGAGCTGTAAACCCTTCAACAGTATTCCCTGTAAAAATACATTTTAAAAAAATAGATACACTATAGGCTTATCTAGACATTAGAGACTTGACCAATTGGATTTAGAACTAGATGGCGGGTGGGGGAGGATGAAGAGGGTAAAGGGGGTCAAATATTTTGTGACAGTGACAGAGGTAGACTAAACTTTGGGTGGCGAGCATACAATGCAATATATAGATGATATATTTTAGAATGTACACTTGAAACTTATACAATGTTATTAACTAATATAACCCTAATAAATTAATTTAAAAAAAGAAATGGGTGCCGACTCTTAATGAAGATGTAGCTTGTTTTGTGTCTCTTCCACTTTCTTTTCAGCACTGGACAAGCTGTCTGGTTTCAGTGAGCCTTACTCTTCACTCACTTTGAGCTCTGGTTTGAAGCTAAAATATCACACTGCATAAATCTAATTACAGGTCTTAGTGGGTGAATTCAAACTAGACTTGATTATTTTTAGACTAATTTTAAAATGGCATTTTAACATAAAATATTAAAACTTCACCTATTCCTATTAATTTGATTTCCTCACTTTGTGCCAAATACCCCAGCCAAGAAAGCAACAGGAAAGCAAATCAAAATATTTCTTAGCTACAATGCATTCTAAAATTACCTACTCCCTGCCAAATCCTATTGCCCCTTCTTACCTATCACATATCTCCAAGGGAAGCACTTCAGCTCACATGATCATTTATTTTAGGTTTGCTTCCAAATTAAAAATGTATTTAGCTCCTCCTGTAAAGTACCTATTGCTAAACAACCTGAATCTTTGTTTATAGTAGACTATCCATCCCTATATAACCATGAGAAATAAAAAGATGGAAAACCATAGAATCAAAGACTCGTGCTTGACAAGAATCAGTGTCCAACAAGTACATAATTTAAGCCTCTTTATTTAAACGCGTTACCAGCAAGCTATTTAGGAATTGAAGTCACTAGAAAGAAAAGTATCTTTTGTACTAATTATTTTTACTAGTGAGGTGCCAGTTCACCACACACAGTGCTAGAATTGGGCTGTCAATGTCTGCTCAACCATCTTCCTCTTTCCATTTCCCAGGCATCTCATTTGGGTTTTAGGCTTAGGACTCGGGAGAGGTGTTTGAACTACCAGGCAAACTAGAGCTGACCAAGGTGCCATGATTCTCTTCTCTCACTCATGGTCTACCCAAGTGCTCCAGTGGCTGTTTGTCAGACTACCAGGTGTGCTCTGACATATACCTACAACCCAAAGGTGAGCCAGACGCTCTTCGCAGCCATTCATGAGAGTCAGAAAATCCAAGTATCATTTACTCTTTGGTAATTTTCCCTGAACATCCCTTCTCAGGACCCAAGGGGAAAAATCTTATCCAGTCTCAAATACACATTCATATGGAAAGGCTGTTGGGTTGACTGAGTTTTCATTCAAGTCCATATACAATGCATGAAATTACATTGTATCAGGTTGCTTTCATATATCCCACTTTCCTGAAGTTGTGCTTAGTATATACACATATTGAGTGTAATTACATGGCTCTTTAAACAGTCTAAAACACATATTTATGTTTGCATCATTTTTTCTAAACTCTTTACAGTCTTTTAATGAGCCATGGATCTGAAGTCAATATCCTTTCCCAACACAGGCATCATATCCTTACTATCATGTAAATAAGGGAAACATCCTGTTCAGAGCAAGATTCCACTTAACCTGGGGATGCCATGTCTTAACAAACATCAAAGAGCCCACAGAACCAAACCAGATGTCTGGAAATTCTAAATGCAATTCAATAGTGAGATAAAAGGAATTTCAGGCTAGTGCAACTCTTTTCTCCTCTGCTGTGGTTGCTAATTAATTATCTGCCCTTGACTATGGGGTACAGCTGAAGGAAAAAGAGATTAAATAGGCAGGAAAGGTCAGATGTCTAAAACTTAAACTAAAAAGTAAATTTAAACGTATCATTAATTTTGGCATGAAAGCAAACATGTGGATAATAGAAGGCAGGGAAAGAGAAAGCAGGGAGGGAAAGAAGGAGGGAGGGAGAGATAGAGATAGAGATAGAGATAGAGATAGAGATGAGAGAGAGAGAGAGAGAGAGAGAGAGAGAGAGAGAGAGGTTTTCCAAGAAGGTGGATGTCTGCAAATGCCAAAGAAATGAAGGTTGTTAATGAAAAGAGAAAAACGATAATGGAAAGATTTATAGCAGAAGGCAAAGACAGACGATTTGTTCTAATGTCTTTTTTTTAATCTGATTTAAAATGTCTTAAAATTCAACATAACAAATTGCATTGTACGGCATTTTAATGCTCCATGTGCTTTCGATCTTAATAAATATGATTGGCAGATAGCATTGTCTATCCTTTACAATATTTCATCATGTATAATTATCCCAAATCCATGCAGAAACAACTCAAAAGTTCAGTCATTTTCTTCTGCTCAGTGTGCAATTTAATCTGAGTGCACACCTTCGGAAGATTTTGTATCCTCCATTGTTCTAGAGCTGTGAGTTTTAGCCTCATCTTTGAAGCAATATCTGTAGTAAAATGATTTCATCTGTTTCTGACATTTGAAAACAAATGTTTTAATGATGTGGAAAATGATTTTACAAGAAGTTAATTTACTCTATCAATTTCCACAACTTCTCTAGTCTTTTGACACTTTTTTCCCCGAGAGAATACTTAATGTAATTACTTAGCAAAATCTCTCTCTCTCTCCCTCTCTCTCTCCCTCTCTCTCTCTTTCTCTCTCATTCATAAAACAATATCTACCTAATTTAACCTTGAATAAGGGTTGTAAAAAAATGACATCTTACCTGAGGTGTCATCATCTCCTTTTTTGAAGACTGACATTAATGTCAATAAAAAATAAAAAATGGAAAGGGAGTAATATTCCTACAATATGTAGCAAAAATAACAATGCTTAAGAGTCATTATGTCACTGATAATATAATTACAACATTCTATTTTTCATTAAAATAGCATCACTAACTCCATAACAATCCTACCTAAAACAGTCACTTTCATATAAGGAAACGACTGAGATGATTTGCAAAGCAAGCCTTACAGGAAGGATTTGGGCACCTAGATCATTGGGTTATTACCCTGACACCCTCATACATATCACTGTTATGGAATAACTTCCTCATCTAACTAATCAGGATTCAGTGACAGATGAAAATCAAACTTTGAAATGATTAATAGGACAAATTCAGTGACTTACTTTATTGAATAATATAAAGTTGTTATCCAGGATAAATAATGCAGCTTAAGAAAATGAATACTAATTTTATGGTATGAAAGAAGGTCAAATCAGGATGACAGGTTCAGTATTTTTAATTATCTTAATGTACAAATGTACACAAATTACTATCATTTACTCTGTCATAATTTTATTCAGACTAAATAAACATCTAGCATCATCACTTTAGTTATGTAGACAAAAAACAAGATTTGGAAGATGAAATAATTTCTTAACATATAGAAATATTATATCAATGCAGATTAAAATACTGTTTTCATGCAATGAATGAAAAATAAGGAAAAACAAGTTGATGATAATTTTATGCTATGGTAATTATTAATTGGAGAGGAAATAATCAGACATGCATAAAAGATAGCCTCATAATTTTGTGAACATTTTAAATATTTGATATTTGTTTTGGAACAACATGCATTGCCTTGCTTCAGTACAAAAGCTACCTTCATACACACCATTATTTTGTGTATATTTATCCAATACGATATTGATTTTTCCTCCCAATAGCACCTAGCATTTGCCATGCACAGAAATGGCAATAAATAGTTGTTAGATCAATTAAATTGTATGCACAGACATCTTTGTGAAGAAAATGCCAATAACCTGTATTTCCAAGAGCTGCTCCGAACTCCTAGGTTCGTCATCAGCAAAGGGAGGTTAAACTCCAGCTGTCGCCTAATCTAACGTAGACGTTTCAAAATAAACTCAGGTTCCTCAACACTGAATCAATAACTCATTACTCACTAAGAGCACTTGTCTCGGGGATGAAAAGCAGTGACTATTCATATTTTCTCTGTTTGTCCTTCCATTTCTCTTAAAATTACTTCGAATCCAATTTAACATTTTAAAATGTTAATTTTATATTTTTATCATCATTTCTAAACATATTTGCAAAGGTCTCTAATGAAAACACCAGGTAATTAATCATAAATTTGTGAATTACGCATAAGAATAACTTTTCTATGAGCTTGAATCCTGAGCTTTGGAGGTCTGGATGTCTGAGGTTCAGCACAGCGCAATCCAGATGCATAATTTCTTCCTAATTCGTTAGTACTGCTCTACATCTGATTTACCGAAACACGGGCAACTTCTGCAGAAACAGTGATAACTCACTCACTGACAGTCTACAGTTCCCCTGTAGGCCGTGGGCCCATATCTAAGATTATGCCAGCACTGTAATTCTAACAGATATTGCATTGTTGAACCTCTTTCCGGAAGCCATGCTGACGCTTTCCTCCTGTTTTAAGAAAGCTGGCAAGGCCCCTTCCTATGTGCAGAAGAGAGAGGTTCTTTAAGGCACAGTTGCCATGCTGCTGGGTAAAGCAAAACGTGTGCAGCAATGAGAATACCTGATCCCACTGAGTTGCTAGGTGCAGCCAGACCCTCCTTCTGCATCAGGGTCAGCGTGGGAGTGGAGTGGGGACAGGTCAGTTGCACTGCAGCATGCTTTGAAGCACAAGGTAAGACAAAAAGAGGACTCTCCACATCCCCACCTTAAAAAGCTGTTGTTTCCTTACATGTCTACCTACTTCAGTTATCTTTTGTTTGATATTGAAACCTGGAACCACATCTGTGATCAAAAGCACTAGGTGCTGATACGTATTTCTGCAGCATTTGTATTTGTAATTGCTGAGAATAGCTTGGCTACTTTTTTTTTTTTTATGCTGTCCTTAGGTCTTGTGCACCATTTCATGGATATGAAAATTTGAAGATGATTTTAAGCTCATAAAAAGTGGCTTTAGCAGATGAGACTGGGATAGGTAGTTAGGAAATTAAAAAGCCAATTTAAAGGAGGAATAAAAACAATGTTATATGCTGCTTTAAAGATTTACCTTAACTAAAAATACAGACACATATTTGCCAATCTCCTGAAATTCAAACAAGGCCTTCTCTCTGAGTACAGCTACTCTGACTGGCAAACGAGACGGTCTTTGTTAAATAAAATCCAACTATAGTGCCTCATTTCAGCTTGGGTGTCTCCAAAGACAAGTGTGCAATACAGAGTTTACTGAACAGACTCCAGGTGGTCAAACCCCGCACATTCCAAGAAAGAGCTAGTTCTTGACTGGCTTCTGAGGAATAATCTCTAAGCCCTTAGAATATCTTGTCTGATAAGACTGTCTTTGTATACCTGGGGGCTTGGGCCATTGGAAATAGTTTATGCTAACAATGTCATATGGTGAATGCTTGTTTGGGGTTTTGTTTTGTTTATCACCTGGGGTCCTGGATCACCACATCAGTTTGACATCTGCGAGAGCTGGAGACAATAGTTATGGTCAGCCACATGGTCCCTCCAGGCCTACGGGAATGACCCCTGAAAGAAACTCTGGACAGAAAGTGGAAGTGAGCTTCCCCGGTTGGTACTACTTTATATGTGTCACCTATAATTACTGGGAGAATTAACGACTCTCCATGCTGTCCATATGACTCTACTACGAGAGGAAAACTGAAACTCATACCTGGTATCTCCTAGAAACTGCCTTATGTACCTTTCACCTTTACTGATTTGAATCGGTCTCCTTTTCAATAAACTGTAACTATGAGTATAACAGTTTTTTCTGAGTTCTGTGAGCCCTTTTAGAGAACCATTGAACCTAAGGATGGTCTTTGGGATCCCCAACACAAAAAACGAGAATTTAAAGAGACTTGTAAAATGATGTGATATGGAATAAATCTAGGTTTTAAAAAAAAATTTCTTTATCTATTGAAATTGTCTTCCCACAGTAGTTTTGGCAGCCGTTATGAACTTTTCAAAAGATTCAAAATAATTTTAATTAATTTGGTTAATTAAAAGTAAAGACCAATTCTCTTTACTTTTACATTCATATTTTACCAATTTACAAAACCCTTGATTTGCTTTCTTGGTGATTATAACAGCCAAATTCTAAACAACGAGTCTCTTTCCCTATTGGGGACTACAAAATATCCCCACAGAGTATTGGTGAATGAAGTTAAAAAGATCTTCCTCCCAGGGACTCTGACCATGAGACTCTAAAAGACTGACGAGAGACTGATATCTGACATTTCATCATCAAAAGGAACTGAGTTGTGTGAGTTCTGTTTTTGAAGTTCGACGTTATAAAATACTTCATAGAAAATAATGTTGATACCTATAAAATATCGATCAGTAGGGTTGGGGGGAAAAGCCAAAAACAAGAGTATTTTAGCTTTTTCGAATGGCAACAAGTAGCGTGTTCTGAAATATAGATATTTCAATGATTATATATTATGTTTATATGTACACATACATATGTGATAAATGGAAAGCCTCTCCGAAGAGTTTATCTCTTAAAACTTGATACGGATATTTTTCTAGGTAAGTCAAGGTTAATTCAGTTAAATTTTTTCTTATTCATATTTGGGTTCTCTAGCAATACTGCTCTTGGACTCCTAAGTCATTTTTAATAGAGTACATGCATATTACATACACAAATAGCCTCCTATGCTTAAATGCCACAGCCCTGGTAAAAAGGGACATCTTTTCTCAGTGTACTTTGTGTGTCCATAGTAGAAGAAGAGGGGTATTAGAAGAATTATTTTATCAAAACTCCATAAAGCACTGAGAGCACAAAACAGGACTTCTTGGTGACTGGGACAGTCCACAGGATCAGAGGAAATGAAAGGACACTCCCCATCAGAGAGGCTTTTGAAGGACACTGGTGTACAGAACGAGCATGGTGATCTAAACGAAACACAAGACCAGCCTCCAGATGGAGGAGAAAAGATAAAGCAAAGTGTATTGGACTCTGGTGACTTCCAAGGGACATCAGTGGAACACTGTATAGAAGAGAAAAATGCTACCTACCACTTGGAAACTGAGAGAATTATAACAGATTCATACAAAACAATCTCATGAATACCAACTTTGGGGAAATAAGCCAGCCACATGCCTTTTTGTCAAGTTATTGTGACCCTATGTTTTACTCTCCAGGTTGGGAAGACCTGAGGATATATAAATAACACATATAAGCAAACTAGCAAATCTTAAAACAATCTATTAAGTATACAACAGGTGTAAGTATAGTGTGATTGAAAAAAGGTGGACCAAAGCCAATCTGTGCTGAGGAAAGGGAGGAAAACTTGGGAAGGCTTCACAGAGTAACTGATGTTTAAATCAAGGCAGGAAAACTAAGTATACATTTACCAGACAGCAACAGGCTATGGGCATTGTAGGCAAACACAACGAGGCAAAAGGAGTACAGTGTGTTACAGGACCAGCCGTGATTTGGGGAGGCTACAGCATGTTGTATATATGGAGGTGAAATGACCACAAATAATTCTGAAAAGGCATAACTTGGATTTTACCATTGCAAAACCCCTTCAGTTTATAGGCTTTTTAAAGCTTTCTTTGGGATCTTTGTGGTTAGCATGCTTGCAAGCGGGGGTGTTGCTGACAGCCAACATGGCTGCCCAGCAGAGAGGTTTGCCAAGATTTCAGGTGGGTTTTGGGAAACAATACAAAATGGAACATTCTTAGAAGGTGATCTGGACCTTTATGAATGACTCTACCAAAAGGATTGCACATGTGATCCCTTTGTGAAGACTGAAACTATTAAGACCAAAAGTTTCCTATAACTTGTCCAAGAGCATGTGGTTGGTTGTTTGCCAAGCTATCAGTATGGCCATATTCTCAGATTGGAGATCAGTCTAAGTTAAAACAATGTGAAGTCCACTTAAAAACGTCTTCCTCTCTGCCTTCACTCCTACTTAGGCAGAAAAGCTCAACTACAGTACGTCCCATAGTTTAACAGCCACAAAACTGAGAAAGGCCTCAGAATTCAGAAGAGTGGTAGAAAGGGAGTTTGATAACTTAAAAATAAAAAAGCTTATCATTGAATTATGACTTTGTATATGCCTTTATCATTTCATTGCACTTTCCTAGGTGTTCAGAGACATTATTTTTGAAAACGTATAGTCGTGATATTCAGCAACAACCAGTTTGGCTTGAAATAGATTTCATTATATATACCTTGGTCACATGATTCCTTCGAAACAAAAGACACGTCTACATTACTAATTATTTGGCAAAATTATAATTGGACTAAATTGGCATAAGACTAAAAAAATTAGCCAGAGTGATAATCCAAACCCCAAATGTCAGTTTGAACATTGCACACTGATTATACATTAATAAAAGGGAATAAATCAATGAACATATGTGTGACTTTGAACACTTCTAAAATTTGATATATTTTAAACTGCTGCCAAAAAAGTGGATATTTATTTTCTCTGACATTATTTTCTGGTTCAAACTTAAGTATGTCTTCCATAATTCTGAAAGGCATAACAGTCAGTGATTTATCTAAAGAATGCTGCAGCTTCAGATACGGTGCTTCCAAATCTTACGAGCCATAGCAATATTACTTAATGATCAGAAGCTGACTTCTGCCAACACAGGCCTCTACTTGCCTGAGACAAGGAAATATATAGTACTTTACAAAAAGAACATCTGAATATTTACCATTTTATAGATCCTCCCTGGCTTCAGAGAAGAAGAAGAAGAAGAAGAAGAAAAAAAAAGCCAATTGCTCTCGAGAATAATCCTTCATTGGGGAGACATTTTTAGTGAGTGATATTTCAAAGACTGTTCAACGTTGGAAAAAATGTTTTCTAAACAATAAATATTTTAGTGATTTCCATGGTGAAAATTTCATAGTATGGTTTTTGATATGGTGTACTGTCATTATGCTGAAACTCTACTATCTGCAATCATTTCTGAAAATACAAATCGTCAAGAGTTTCCCTACCAAACTAGTCGTGTTTAAATTTCCACACCAACTATACTTTCTCTAAAATCAAATAGGTTTCTACATGCAAATTTATAGCATTTAAAAATATTTATTAAGACAACTGAGTTAAATAGGTAAGACTATAAAAATTATCCAGTGCTGTACAATAACAAAAGATTAGCTGAGTAGACTATATGAGCCACAAATAGATATTTGACTTGAAAAACTAGATTACTGAAGTTATTGCCAAACTACAAAGCACGGGTTTACAAATCTTAGGAGGCTTATTTTCAGCATTGGATACAACTGAACCCCTAGGCTGTTGATCAGATTTTCTAAACTAGAATCAGGTTGGAATTGAGACTGGAAATGATTTCAAGACACTAAGACTATGGTTTTTACTCCCTAGATTGCCTATAAGGATTTATTACATTCTCCAGAATGCTACAGTTTAAATGCTTAAATAATGTAAACTACTATTCCAGTTCTTAATTAACAGAGAGTGAAAGTTAAGACAAGCTTAGGGAGGAAATGACAGTCACCAACTGTAGGTAAACCCTGCGTAGGTAGAAGTCTGATTCTAATAACTATGGTTACCAACTTGAATAAGCAATATATAGTTGTATCTTGAATCAAAGCTAAAAAATAAAGTCCAAGTTGAGAACCACACTCAAGAGTCTAGATGGCCCTTCTGCCCTGACATTCAGTGGTCAGGATTCATAATAAAGGCTGGAGGACAGAAGAGGTCAAAGTAGCAATAAAACACAGGGCAACAATCTCACCACACTATTTTCATGCAGAGAGGATCAGTGATCCTCAAAATATTGCTCATCTTTGACAATTCTTATCAGCCATTCTGAACTTTGCCGTAGTATAAAATGTGTTTCAAAGATTGTTTACATGATCCAACAACAACTTCAATTATAAACGAAAATCTTCATTTATTTCTGGGTTCCATATGTGATTTAAAATTTGGAAAGAACAAATCTTTGTTAGGAGAAAATAACTCCAACAGAGAGATTATGTGTCCCTTTATCTTCACTCTCTAGAAATTAGAAAGCAAACCATCCAACCCAAGAAAAATCAAAGAGCAGAAAATATCCATTCTATAGGAGAGAGGGATAATGACCAAGACTTGTTATTAAGAATAAAGTCGTTTAGCGAAGAAAAAAAAAAGTTGTATGGAAAGGTTTTCTTTCCTGTTTGCAGGAAATAGTGATGATTTTTGGAGGAAGGGGGGAGAAATGTCAGGATTCTTGAGAAAACTGGGAATAAACAAAGTTTCGCCACCAGTAAGATGGAAGCCATTATTATTATTATTATTATTATTATTATTATGAGTTCTGAGAGTTACTAAGAAAGAACATCAGCTAGAAGATGTGAAATTGATCCACTGACAAGAAATCAAGAACATGCTCCAAGGCAGAGAAGAACTGGAAGGATTATATCAAAGGACGCATGAGATGAGAAAGTATTTGATTATTTTTACTATTATTTTTCAATTCATTTCACAAGGGCTTCAAAGGACTTTCTAAAATAGCTACAATCCCAGAGCACAAAATTAGTCAATGAAAAAAAAATTGAGAAAGAGAGAAAATAATGACTGAAAATCCAGTAAAGCTCTGACTGGGATTCGTACACAGAAATACACAGCATAAGGTCTTCCAGAGTTCCTGGAACTGGGAAACAAATTCGGCTTTAATTTTTCCAGGATTCAAAGCAAAAAGGGATACAGGGACAGTGAGTTTGCCAATTCTTATCTTATGCAATCATCCTTCCTAAGGAAAACCCTTGAAGGAAAAACAAAAGCCTTGGGCTAGTCCAGGTCTGAGCTGTGAGGCCAGGCAGGGAGATGACAGGCAGAAATAGCAAGCTAGTGGGAGGCATGGAGAACACCAGGGCCTGGTGATGGCCACATTTAAATAGCCAGGAATAGAAGACACAGTTGGTGACTAGGAACGATACGGATGATATTTGCTGAGACACTCCAAACACAGTGGGATGCTGTGGGACTCGCAACCACCATATGTACACCCCAGGTCCCACACCCTCATCCCTGTCACGCTCAGGCAACACCTACACTGCCAGTATGACAATGGCCTTGTCCCCATCCCAATGTCTGCTTGTCCCTCCCTCATCCTTATCTGTTTCCCTCTCCACCCAAGTCCTTTCTACCCTGTCCTGTGGAACCCCTGGCCCACTGTGACAGACTTGACTAAACTTCATTCTGTGCTTTTTTTGCCTCAAAGAAACACAACTCTTGCCTGATGGCACCATCTGCCTTCCTCATTCTCTCATGAGCCACAGTCCACAGACACCAAAGCTGCACTCAGCTTTCTCCTACTGATACCTGTAGCTTTCAGATCGTCATTTTTTTCTTATCTTAGAGCACAACATTTTAGAAAATTTTGTCTTCGGAACATTTTCCTGATTCATTCTATCACCAGAACGAACCGTGTGATCAATACTAAGTCATCCTCTTTAGTAGCTAACTGAAGGCCATTTCCTTGTCTTACGTATCTCACATCTGCTGCAGAAAATCCAATTTGTTTTCTTTATGAATACTAAAATGAAAGCAAGATTCTGACAGGAAACACTGCAGGACTACCCAAAATACGCTGAGCTATTTCTTGCCTCCACAACTCTACACGTTATCATTATTTTTTTTTTCTAGAATGCCTTCCCATAACATTTTTATCTGGAAAATATTCCTCCTCCAAGAGTTCCCTCACTTCTGTACATGTCCTGAGCCGTCTCCATCAGCCAATGGTCCACTTTCATGTCACTGCTGTAGTGTGTATATACACTAATACAAAGGAATCTCTCACAGCAATTACGTCACGTACATGTGTGTTCGATATGCCTCCTTAGAAAGAGGACTAGAACCCAGGACCAAATGAAGGTCCCAGCACATTGTCAGACATTAAATATTTGTGAAATGAATGAAATTTTCTGAAATTACAATCTCTTACTCAAAAAATAAAAATATGTTCAGGCTGATTTCAATAAACAGGCCAAGCTGTTCATGATAATCTATTTGGTTAGGTTTAAACCAAAAGAATAATGATTCTTTCAACAGAGTTACACAGACTCTTTGTTTCAAGGTCATTTGGGAACAAAAAACCACAGAATGTTTGAAGAGCTGGTGACATTTCTCTACTCAGTGGTGTTAATTCTCAAGATCTGTATCCTTCTTAAAGAAGTAGCCCAAGCTGATAACATAGAATGGGCCACAGTACAGTTCACATTAAAGCACTAAAAAGCCTCACAGTTGTTACAGATGAACATTTGTGAGTAAACAAACTCTGCATCACATAAAGGCATGTGTTCATACACAGCTGAGTAATTCTTTGAAAAATAATATTCATCTTCCTCCTTTGCTATAGAGCTAAGTTCACAAGTAAATACTCAGTTTTGGTGTCATGCAATTTTAAAAGTCAAACAAATCTTTATCTTGCAAAACAGATAGCTATAAAGATAGACAGATGATAGAAGATAGATAGATAGATAGATAGATAGATAGATAGATAGATAGATAGATAGATAGATGGCAGTTACCATCTGCATAACAAAATGAATTGGCATTTATATATTTAATAATCTTTTCCATGATGCACTATCTTGTATATTGCTTTGGTGTTTTATTAAGAAACTGAGTGACATGCTTAGCTATATTTTGCTGATAAGAGATCGAGTCACCATCAACACCATCTGGTTCTTAATATCCTTTTAAGACACAGTAGGTCATCTTGTATTGATCCATTAATATCTGACTCAGGTATGTTGCAAAGCACAAAGACACTGTCTAAGAGCTTGAGCCAACAAGGTGTCATGCAGGTAGATAAAGGATGATTAGTGGTGTCTTGGCCTAAATGCAACACGAGACAAATGCTTAAATGTAATTTTTGTTCTTTTAAACTAAAGAAAAATATTCACCATGTAAAACACATAATATAAGAAGATGCAGTGAGGAAAGACTGCATACAAGGAGAGAAAGACATATATTTAATTAAATATAAAAACCTATTAATTTTGACTTGCTAATCCCCAACTTCGTCAGTGGTTTTATCTGCTGTCTCCCCACTTCTGCATCAGATCCCCACAGGAGACCCGGCTACCTTCAAAATTGTCTTCACTTAAAAAGACAAGGTTGGGGGCTGACTGTGCCCTTGATGTAGTGTCGATTTAACATTGAAACAATCTTGAAAGGAACCTGGCTCTCCTGCAGGGAACTGCTGGAGGATTGGCAAAAAAGACCAGAAAAGGAATTGTAAATGGCCGCCTCCCGTTCCTCCAAGAGAGCCTCCCCTGGTGCCTTCAACTTCATTAGAAAAGCCAATTTAGACTTTTTAAATGGCTCCGAATACTGACTTTTCTATTCCAGTGAATAGAGATATTGACCTCTCTGTAAAGCACAGCAAGAGGTTAGAAACTAGACTAGAGGCCCCCAGCACCTCTCTCCTGACCCACCGCCAGACACCAGGAGCCATGGGTCCAGGACCTTTTCGCTGGAATCTATTTTTAGAAAAGCATATCCAAAAGCTGTTTATGGCCAGCAACGGGTCTCTTTTTTACCCCATTGTTTCAAGTTCTGAATGTAATCCTCAGTTATCATGAAGTATACGATCCAGTCTGGCATGACCACCTGACCTGCAGGACTTGACAGAACTCAGAACTCGGTGGGAACCATCTATTTAAATCCATCACCACGAGACTATGAAGCTCTAAGCACACCTCAGCCCTCCAACTGGTCTGTTTCCTTCTCATCTTAACACTATCTTTAGCTATAACCGTCATCACATTTTCTGACAAACTCTAAAACTCCACTGAAAAAACTCAGAGGGGAATGATAGCCTTCTGACACCAAGACCTGAATGTGATTTTTAAGCATTTTGGAAGAAAGAAGAAAAAAAAAGCAGTGAGTCCAAAATGTCTACAAGGGCAGCCTTTTTTGTTGTTGTTAATTTTAGTTTCTTAGGATCCACATATACAACATATGTCACAAAGTCCATATTTGGAACCCAGATGCTACTAGAAAAATGTCCCCTGATTAATGCTGTAATTATTCAGGTTGTACCTTTTAAGGTTGAACCATGATGTACATTTATTAGAATCAGGCACGGGTAGGAAGACCATTGAGTAAAATGTCAGGACAGATACCCTGTGTCTCAAAACCATTAATAAGATTGCACCTACTTAGCCATCGACAACCCAGATTTAAAAACAGCACCATCTCAGCATTCTAGTTAAATGACACAGATAGCCTCAATTTATCCTCTGACCCCTGAGTCATCTTTGTGTGTTCTCTCCTCTCTATCCTTCCTGAGGCTAATTACCCAGAAAACAGGTGGATACTTCTCAACTACAAAGTCCCTAAGCTATTGACCTTGGATTACTAAGACCCCTTTGTTCATGCCTCCCCCCGCCCCCACCCCAGGGCTATGTGGAAGCTCCACATTAAAAAATGTAGGGGAGAACCAGAAGGCCTGAGTTCTATTTATGACTCTGTCACTCACCAGAATCAAGCAGACCCTTCAATTTGGGGGGCCTCATTATGTCCTCTGAAATGAAGGGGATGGATTAGATAACCTTGAGACATAAAATCAATGAAGAACTACTCACTGTTTGCAAAACAGATTAACACTGAATCTTCATATAGAAAAGAAAGCTTATGGGCCATGTGAAATGATTTCTCTGTCCCATTAAAGACTTCTATTCAGAAGCCACATATAGAATGAATCAGGCCAGCTTCTCACCTGCAGTATCATTACTTTAAAGACATTACTAGTAACAAACAAACAAACAAAAATACTAGAAGAGAGATAAATATTAAAGGCAAAAACTACATGGTATTAATAGGCAGTAAGTATCCCTCCCACCATTTCATAATTCACTTCCTTCTATTTGCCAACAAAATTTACAGCGAACCTAAAAATGTTCTCGGCTTAAATTTACCAAAATGTTTTCTGATTAAATTACTTAACATTCTTGAAAATACATTTGCTTTGATTATATGTACAGGGGTACCAGTTACAGTCCCTCATGGAAATCTTTTTCTCTACTAGGAGCAAAAACCTAAGAAGCAACCAACTTATTAACTAAAAACGACCCTTCACTATTGGTCCAGTCATAACAGAACGATCTTTGTAAGTTGGAAGGGGAGGAGTAATTTGCAAAAATTGCAATGCAATTTATTGTGCCTAGAACACCTTAATCATCTACTATTTTTGAGTGTCAACACCTATGCCTGTGGGGTAAAAATAAGAAGATCATCCACAAATTGTACAAAACATTACCAGAGAGAATAATCTCCGTTATGAAGACATCAAAATCACTGACCGTATTTCGGGATTGCAGAAAGATATGAAGTTCTGAAATGGAGGTCCTACAATGAACCAGGAAACAGAAGAGTCCAAACATGGAGCTAATTCTCAAACAGCCCTGCCAAAGTTGACGCATGTGTTCTGTTAGCCAGAAAGCCCAAAACAAATGATTCTGCTCAACTGAAGAGCTATTTTTTCCCTAAAAATAAATTTAAAAAAATTAATACACTGAAATGAATTTTAATAATGCTGAAAACCTTCTTTCCCATGCCAAAGATCTGAATGTATTTGTTAAGCAGAGAATCAAGTATAATGCAGCCGTCACTTTCCGCATGCAATTATCTGTAAATTAGTAGTGTATTTTTAAAATAGTGTGCACAAGTCTATGATTGAAAATAACTGGTTGAAGGAAAAATAAGATGTTGTATAGTGTTGTTAGCAGCATGCCTCAAAGGCAGGAATCTGTCCAACACATATGATTTAATAAACTGTGCAATAGAATTTAAATCAGTTATAGAATGCTCACTCAGACAGCAACAGTAGTCTTTCCAGCAGAACCCTAAGATATCCATCCATAGGGTCAATTGTAACCAAATCTTAACTGTCAGGCATAGGTCTCCGTGGTCATATACATGTCATTCACTCAAACGAAGGCAATGTTTCTTATCAGGACATTGGATTGCAAGGGATAGGATGGGCCAAAAACAACCAAAACCTAGATACTTTTCATCAGGCCAGAGGTCGAGTTCCAGGAGAGCCGGCTGGGGCTATGAGAATTAGACAGATACCCCAGGTCAAGTCAGAAAATGCTGAGTGTCAAAGGAGCTCTCAGAGGATGAGAAGGTTACAAAGATATTAGGGGTCAAGAAAGACAGTGTTTAGGGTCCAGGAAGTCCCATGGTGACACTGGCTTAATGAATGAACTGAAGTTTATTCCGATCTTAAAATGAGTCATTTCCTCTCTGCCCTGTGCCATGTTCTCTTGTTCTCTACTTAGACAGAGAGAGTCTCTGGGCCTCCTAGCTCTTCCTGTAGACCTGAAGAGATTGGAAAGTCACAAGAAAACTTCACAAGAGAGCCTCATGCAACAACCAGCCTCATTCCATAACTGTGCCCAGGAGCTTGAGGAGCCACCCTCAAAAAGCATAAAATCTAGCCGAGGGGACACAAATTACAGGACCACTTAACGTTGTCAATAGGTCCTACGACTTTAAGCAAAATGACATATAATGAAAGCAATTTTACATGGGCAGATTAATATAAATAAGAGTTACGTTCCCACAGCATCTCATCAACATTGTAACAAGAAAACATTGAACGAAATGACATTATTCGAGGACACGCTGTGCACACATTATCAATGCAAGGCAATAACTGACCCAGTGCTTAATTTTGTGGCACAAATACTCCCTATCCCCACCTTGTCCTAACATCTGCCTCCTGTACAAACTTCCCCAATGTTGTCACTTACTTAGCTGTTTAAACCCAGTTAATCCAGCTTAACCTGGCATCTGCAGTGCCCGCTCAACCCCTGTATTCCTGCCCTCCCATCAGCTACTACTTACATAGCTCTCTGAACATCTCTGAGTATTTCAAGACTAGGCATTACACAGCCACTCACCTCCATACGTCCCAATTCCCCAACCTTTCTGCCAGCCAGACAGTTGAGGGGCCGAGTGAGGAGGTAAATTGGATAACACCAAGGATGACTAAGTAGAAGTAGGCTTATAATTCTACTCTTTTTTTGTTCAATAACTTATTATATTACTTTCCTTTGCATGTTTTACTTGTTTTTATAAAAGTACTTTCCTCCAGCAAGGAAGTCGATAAAACCTCAGCGTGCAGCCCAGCACACTCCATTGTATGCATTTATTCTTAACGTGGTAAGTCAGAGGGAGTCAAACACAATACGGATGTTGGCAAGCTTTTACTTTCTTTTAGTTTAAAAGTATGTCAATTATAGTTTATTATACCAATAATGAATACAAAAAAAACCTTCTTGGAATCACATCTTACACATGTTGATGTCAGTGGCAAGCAGCCTAAGTTATATTGTGAAATTATCTGTTGTGCAGCGCTTCATAATTTCCAGGGAAAGGAGACATCTGAATAATAGACTTCGCATGAAAAGATACCTGTCACTAAACATAGGGCAAGTTGTTGCGTCCAGCGCAACACGGGCAGTGAGGGTGCGAGAAGGGGCGGTTTGGGTTAAGTTTTTAAGAAAGAAACAGAGACTTAATGCAGTTAAATCTCTCAGAAGGCCAGGGTCTCTCAGTCTCAGAGGACTGGAGCCCAGAACTAGGCCGACTGAAGGTTTTTATTGATAGGTATACAAAAACAAGAAAGTAACATTGTTTCTTACATGGTCTGTGAGACTCGTACATCATAACAGAAAAACGTTTATTCCAATCACCCTTTGTCTATAAACAGACGAAGGACAAGGTCCTTATCTAAGGTATGTATCTTTTCAGGGTCAAGTCTCTCATATTGTAACAGTTCCATTGAGATAAGTGGAGATAACTGATCTTTGTTGTCTTTAAGACTTCTCTCACAAACAGGTGCCAGGGAAAAGCCAGAGTCGGCAACAGCTTTTCCCAGGCAGGGGGAAGAAGAGGCAAGGCTCCTTCCCATAGTTTTCTAAGGCAGCTCATTGGGGGTCCCCACTCGGTTCTGCCTTGCTTAGGTTGTATCTCCCGTGAGATATCTTACCCGTCTTTGGCTGCAAACCATCTTTTGTGGACCAGACAGAGAGACATAAGGTATAAACACAAGGATGGAACAGAGTCCCAGAAAGGCACAGTCTCACAGACTCTTCTTTCCTTAAGGAAAAACACGGGGGGACAGCTGGCTAGGCTGTTGTGTGACTACAGCAAGTAACCCTAATTTTGCCCCTTTCTCTGATAGTCTTAAGCTTTCCTCAACCGATGCCATCTACCTCACTCCTGGATAAGCTGCCTAAATTTATGGAGTTGCCATTAATAAAAAAGGAAGAATCTGGTATCAGCTGTAAAAGTGAACTATTATATTATTTCTATTTATATTAGCATATAAATCAAAATAAGACTCTAACAAAATACGGAAGCCAAGTTTAATGTTTCTGGCAGTAGGTTTTAATCACATGGTAATGTTCTGTTCATCTTCTCTTAAAAATCCTATCCAATTATATAAAATTGTCAATCTCAGCTGAAAAAGGTTTGGACAACATATTCTTAGTGAGCTTTTCTATATGATTAAATGTAAATGTGCTTTCTATATGATTAAATGCTTTTCATTACGTTTTGTGACCAGAGCATATACTGGGAACCTACAAGAAAAATAGAAGACAAAGGTGAGAGATGTGCAAGGAATGGAAGGAAATTCAGCCAGCAGAATTTCCCAGGATCATGGGTTAAACTTATTCAGATCCCCGAACTGCAACTAAGTATAAATCTCAGATCACTAAGCATGGGGAAAAGCTCTTACGTAGGGGTAAGACATTACAAGAACATTCTAGGCACTGACTTACTTAAATCCCTTTTTTCTCCCGCATTCATATATAAATAATAATATTAACAATGAAACATCCTTACCAAATAAACTTATAAAGATTCTATTTAGGAATTTCAAATTCCCAGAATACTGAACATTGAACAAAATTAAAGGCTATGTAATTTAAGACTAGGTTCTCAGAATGTGACACCTGCTTGATTTACAAAGAGGGCAGCGCTTGATGAAAATTTCTATCCTGTTAAAATTCTGGTCTGTTCATAAAACACTAGCAGGCTGACCTGCAGAATGGGTGAAAATATTAGCAAACTATATTATCCTGTAGGGGGTTAATATCTAAAATGTATAAAGAACTCGTACAACTCAATAGCAAAATAGCAAATAATGCAATTTAAAAATGGGCAAAGGACCTGAAATTGACATTTTCCAAAGAAGACATCCAAATGGTCAATGGATACGTGAAAAGGTTCTCAACATTTCTAATCATCAGGGAAATGCAAATCAAAACCACAATGAGCTATCACCTCACACCTGTTAGGAATGCTATCATAAAAAAATAAAAAATAAAGGAGAGATAACAAATGTTGGCCAGGATATGGAGAAAAAAGAACCTTACATGCTGTTGGTAGGAATGCAAATTGGTAGTCATTGTGGAAAACAGTACGGCAGTCCCTCAAAAAATTTCAAATAGAACTACCATATGCTCTAGCAAGCCCACTCCTAGGTATATAGCTGAAGAAAATTAAATCAGTATGTTGGGGAGATACCTGCAGTCCCTTTGCTATAGCATTATAGTGGTAAACATCACTAATCATCAGGGAAACTGCAGGAACCTTTTGTACAGGGATCCCTCAGCAGTAAAGCAAGTCCTCACATCCATGCGGACCCACTGGACCCTCAGTAGGCACTGCTCCATAGGAAAAAAATGGTTCAGGGACTGTCACTGCTTTCTCTGGGTTAGCTTCTGGATTACACTATCACAGTAAGTGATGAAAGCCTTGACTGCTTATTTCTATTTTGGCTTATTGTCTTACTTAGCTGGTCTGACATCTGGCCGTGCAGTTCAGTTCTCTCCATCTCAGCTTGGCCCCTGATATCTACAATCCATTATACTACCTGTCTCCTCATGTCCTCATTTCCATTCTTACCCAGCTGAAATGTCATGGTTGGTTCTTACATTCAGCCTCTTGTTTACACCCCAAACTACCGTCATGTCCTTGCACTTCAGTATCTCCCTTGGGAAATCCACACACTTGGTAAAAAAAAATCATCTCCCCACATACTCCCTAATTCTTCCTGTGCAGTTGAATGTGTCTGAAAAAAACCCCACAACTGTGATGACTGGTGTCAGTTAATTTCCATGATCTCTAAGCTCAGTGGGCTCTTACGACAGCCTGGCAACCATACTATACACATCCCTGGCCCATTCATGCTTCCACATGCCTCATGGATTATTAAATACCATTGTTCCTATTAAAGGTCTGAAACCTCCTCCATCAGTGTGCTTCTCTGATGCACCTGCTTCATACTTCAATAAGAAAATATAAGCAATTAGAAGGTATGCAAGCTCCCACATTATATCCACCATCAACTTCATCTGTGCCTCTGTATTCTGCATTTTCCTCATCATTAGAGTCAACTCTATTAGGTTGGCTAAAATCAACCCTTCTGCTGCATACTAGATCTCAACCCCTCTTGACTACTCAAGGACATCACTTTAGTATTTCTTCCTTTTCTTTTCTACACAGTTATCCCCTCTCAACTGGGTGTTTTCATCAGTATAAAAACATGTTGTTACCCATCCTACCTTAAGAAAACAAAACAAAAAATACTTTATTCAGCAACCACCCTCTTTCTCCCCCTCCCTACAGTAAAGTATCTTAACGGATTTGCCTGTACTCTTGATCCTCAAATTATCTTTCCCATCCTTCCTTGAAACCGTTCCAATCAAACTTTTGCTCTCATTATTCTATTGAAACTTCTGTTGTCATTATCACCAATGACATTCTTGTTGCATAACCAATGATCATGTAACCATGATCTAAAGCTAAACTATCAGCAAAGTTTCCAGCAATGGAATAGTGATTTGCCTCTCTTGTTAAGGTAGGATGCAAGGGTCTGAGGTTGTCTTTAGCCCATGGTCATGGTGATGCCAAGTAGTAACTGCTAAAGCCACAAAGGGTGGGGCAGAGGGTGGGAAATTAGGCTCAATAAATGAGGAATCTGGCTTCAGTCATGTGTATTTGTATAGACCTTTTATTATTTTAAATGAAATCTATCATTTAAAATGAAGACATTTAATTATGAGCTGCCATTTTTAACTTAAAAAATGTACTAGATGGAGAGATTGCATGGTTCCTCTTTCCCATAAAAACACAATACTGAGTTGAATATGATTTTAATAATTCTTCTCTGTGGTGTATCCGGTATTCCCTCAACTCAACCCACAGGGAATCATCTTCAAAGGTGGGACCAGTCAGTCAGTCAGATTCCTATAGCACTTTATTTCTGTATCCCTTCCCACTGTAGGATAGAGACTTTCTTTTCTTCTAAATATCTGTTCCAATTTTTATTAACCCCTTCCTTATTTATTTTTAAAAATTAAGAATATTCTCATTAAGAAAAAAAACTAGACATTGCATGTTTGTCTAATTTACTAATCCTTTATTTTTGCCCTACGTCATTCCCATGGAACTAATATCTTTAATTCTGGCAGCAGATGTTTTTACCTACCTCAGTTTATAATGTTTTCTTAGAATCAAGTCGCATGACCTTTCTCTGAAATGTCTGGATTTGTGTTTAAGCATCAGTCAAATGTCTTGAATTCATATTTTCATGACAAATTTCAATATAAAAACTATCTGGGCAAAGAATACTTAATTTTTATTGCATTTAAAATATTACAAAATATTGAAACTCAGGTGAGTTAAGCATTTTTTACCTCAGAAAATGTTAAGATCATATATCAGAATTACAGGCTGAGAACACAGATTAGCTCTGGCTACCTTAAACCATAAAAGAATTTATTGGGAAGATTTCAGGGCTGATAAGAAGCTAGAGAGCCAGTCTTGGAGAACTCGTGGGAATAAGGGAGACCCAAGAAGACAGCCGGAAACTCAGAAAAAGTCACAGAGCTAGAACAATCTGCTCTGCGTGCTATTGTTAGTACAGCTTCTGCATGAAAGTGTGAGAAATGTGCAGATGATAGTCAAGCTATGTCACGATTACCCCTTTTCCCGGAGGGCTGTAAGACAAGGGAAGAGGAAATCACACCCATTCATTGCCATAGTGGTTAGTGGACACGCCCTCATACCCAGTGTCTGCACAGAAGGGGGTGCCCTAAAGGGGTATGGTATGGCCAAGACAATCACAAAGGTCACCTCCAGGCCATCCTTGAAGGAACACCACACAGATCTAATCACATCAAGGGCAGCCATACCCCAACAGGTGCAATTAAGCTGAAGCTGTCATCAGAAATACCCCCAGAATGAAAAATGGTAACAAAATGCATTAAATAACCAGGAAAAAGGTGAGGTTCCAAGGAAAGGAAAAGGGATCTGCCTTCTCTTTCACCAAACATATCGATATATGTGAAATTGTGGATCCTGTTATAAACAGCAGCTGGAAAGCTACCATTTCTCCATCAGATGCTTTCAGGAATTATTGCATATATTCAAAGCTCCCAAATGTCAGGGGCTGGTATCTCCATCTGATGTGCAGAGAACAGAGTCACCTGTGGCGAGCCTGAAAGTCTGGCACTGTGAAAGATAGATCTTTCCAAATGTCGTAATCAACACCTGGGTAGGTCGAGATTTTCAAACATGAGTAAATACAAGGAATATCTAGAGCTTGTGAGAGCTCAGCATAAAATGAACTACACCAAATCAGGTAATTGGAAAGAGGCTTCTACTCACACTGAAAGCCCACCTAAGTCATGGTTCAGTTCAGAGTTTGAGAGATCTGTGAGCAGCCCAGCCTGTTCATGATTTCCCTGACTTGTAACTTTACACATCCCCTGTCATCTTTTCTATGTTTTCATAGCTTCAGCCTTTTTAAGCTCTAGTTTACTTTATTTTTTTAATTAAATTTATTGGGGTGACAATGGTTAGTAAAATTACATAGGTTTCAAGTGTACAATTCTGTATTACATCATCTATACATCACATTGTATGCTCACCACCCAGAGTCAATTCTCCTTCCATCAACATATATCTGACCCCCTTTGCCCTCATCTACCATCCCCTCTCCCCCCTTACCCTCTGGTAACCACTAAACTGTTGTCTGTGACTATGAATTGTTGTTTCTTTATTACTTTGTCTTGTTCCTTTGTTGCTTTCAGTTTTATATCCCACAGATGAGTGAAGTCATATGGTTCTCGACTTTTTCAGTGTCTTCCCATAGATGATTGGATAAAGAAGATGTGGTATATATACACAATGGAATACTACTTTGCCATAAGAAAAGATGAAATAACTGCCATTTGCAACAACATGGATGGATCTTGAGATTGTTATGCTAAGTGAAATAAGTCAGACAGGAGAAGCTTTAGTTTCTTAATAGAGGTATCCTTTAAATTCAAATTATTACCATTAGACATGAGAGACTTCAAACTGACATTGGTAGAATTTATTTCAGGTATGTGCCTCACGGAATTCTTATTGATGGGGCCATCTTTAAAATAATCTTTTTTTCTTTATCTTTGTCTTAATCCAGAAAGCTAAGTTACTTATTCCAAACTATAGAAAAATAGACCATTTTTTTTCAATAGATGATTGCTTAAAAACATGATGTTTGGATTTACTTTGGGTTGATAAAATATAAGACTTTTTGGATAAAGATTGATATTTTAAATAATTTTTTCCCTTATTTGGTTCCACACAATTACGGATCTTGGTGTGGGCTCCATATAAAGTTCCATGACACTGAAGAAGGTCTTTTTCTAGAGAAGTGTTTATATCTAGTCATACTGGAGAAAAACTAGTATCTTTCTCTAGAGCACTTGCTTTGGAATCATAAAGATGTGTTTCCGTTCAGAAACTTGTTAGCAGTATTAGTTTGGAAAAGTTATTTAACTCTTTTAGCATGGACCCCCTTACCTGCAAAAGGCAGATAATAATATATAATGATTAAAAGGGAGAACTTATGAAAAATCTTGACACAGTACCTATTGTTCTCTCTCCTGATTTCTTTGTGAGCCTTTCAAAGGCGTTCCCATTCTCTAATTCACATACATGGATAGGCTTTATGTCCTCACCTGCCAACAAGTGATGACAGAAGGGACTCTATCAGCTCCATATCCTGAGATAATGCATTTAAACCCAAGATGTTTCATGAATCCCTGTGGTACTGGTCCTTCCAAACAAAGTCACTCTCGCACACAACAAATCTGTATTTGAAATCTCAGGTTTTAAATTCATAAATGGTTTTCACTTTTTAAAAAGATGAGTAAACATCTCACAGTGATAACAATGCATTTTGCAGTTAGTTACATTCAATAATCAGGCCACAATACTATGGTAGTCGGATTTACTGTTAAGGGGACATCGTGAGGGGCAAAGGTGACAGGATTAAACAGCTTGTTAAGAAGGTTAGGGAGAACAAGAGCTTCAGGAGAAAAAAAAGTAAAACATGCTCCCAAATGTAGCCAGGAATCCAGTGAGTTGCATTAAACAAACTAGTACCGGGTTTGCTGCATAGGGGTTGGTGTGCATGGGAATAGTAGATATATAACTTGTGTTCTCTGGGGCAGTTTAATTCCCTACATCATGTCCCATTATCCCTGAAAGAAAGAAATGTTGCAATCATCAGTATTGCTCAGAATTAGTCCTGAAGTAGTAAGTGGCTCTTCTCTTTGAGGACAGAAGGCATTGGTGCCAAACACAGGAAACTGCAGAAGTTCTAGCGGTGAAAGGGAGATACCCTCAGCTACAAATGAATGGACAAACACAGTGTCTGCTTCAGTCCAGCAGCACCGAAGTAGCAATGCAGAAGAGTGGCCAATTTCTGGAGTTCGACCATTCAGAGCAGCCCAATATGAGAACATTTTCTTTAGGGTGTAGAAGGAGGGGGTGTATCTGAAATCTAGCAGTCAACCAGCAACAGCAGTGCTTGGAACAAAGGGAGGGTAGTGCCCCTGCCCACAGCCAATGAGGGTGCATCAGAAGGAATAACTAATAGAGGGAGCTGTGCGTCACAGTGCAGAGGACACAAGTCCTCATTCATCAGCAGCACAGGACGCAACTGGACGGCTAGATAAGGAGGCCAGAATGGACGGACCACAGGGAGCCATTCCAGAACACACAGAAGCAACTTAAAGTAGCACCAGAAGGGACTGCCAAGATGGGGGAGGGGATAACTGTGGGGGTGGGTGATGAACGGCATAGTGAACATACTTTGAGAGCTCGCTCTCTCTCTCTCTCTCTCTCTCTCTCTCTCTCTCTCTCTCTCTCCCCCCCCCCCCCCCCCCATGTAAGGAGTAGAAGGCCGCCATCCACATGCCAGGAAGAGGGCTCCTACCAGAAACCAAATCAGTGGCACAATGATCTTGGACTTCCCAGCCTCCAGAACTGAGAGAAAGAAATGTTTGTTGTATAAGTCTGTGGCATGTTTGTTACAGCAGCCCAAGCAGAGTAAGAGAATTGCTCTGGGAGAATTAAATTTAAAAGTAATCCTCCATCAGCTCTCTGTGCGCTACCCCTTCTTACTTGCTAAATAGTTCAATGGCTTGAATATCCTTTCCTGTGTCACCTACCTCCTCCTTTTCTATTTACTTGGTTCTATCAGCAGGTAAACATGCTGATGATTGCTTTGTGGGGAGCCATGGTTTCTTGCAACCCTGAACCTTGCAGACTGGCTCGGTTTCTGCCCCCATAACATTGTCTCTGCCTTATCTGAAAAGCGCCTAACGGCTGCTGAGGAATGTGGTGAAAACGGACAGTTCCCAGACACAGAAAACTAAGGGCTTTCTAGACAATTAGTAGATTCTGTCTCCTTGAAATATTTACTTTTGTGAGTTTCAGTGACCTTGTATCTTCTATGTCAAAGTAAGGTTGAAGCTGGAAAGATTTACTTTCACTGAGATAATGCATATCTTCTTCGTTTAACTGCACGTACTCAAATTGTATATATTGGTTAGAGATAATAAACTCAGGGCTTCAGCATGACTGAAGACCGGCCGCATTAGCATTTGTGTGTGTCTTTTATTTCATTCCCACTCCCCCATTCAGGTACTGATCGACTCGTGGCGGCTGGCCCGTCACATTGCTTTTCCTTAACAAGCAAGGACACCTCTCTCTTTCAAATCTCTATTCCTCACAGTCACTCAGTCACTGCCCTCATTCCTTCCACTCACAAACCTCTTTAAATAAATAAATGCCCATGCTCTATATACGATTCACTCCCCAGTTGTTGTTCTATCCATAGTAATCTGGCTTCTCTCCCTACTTTCCCCCAAAAAGTGTCTTCCTCACTGTCACTTTGTGACTTGACTAATCACTAAATCTACTTTTTTTTTTAGTTGTTCTTATATTATTTAGCATTTCGGAAATCATTACTATTACTGTCCATCATTTCCTTCTTCAAAGTCACCATACTCTCCTGGGTTCTCTCCGATTCTTGCTCTCAATGTCCTTTACTGTTCTTTCTTCCTCTGACCATTCCTGAGACTAGTCCTATTCCTGCCTCTCCTAGGTCATCTCATAGTCCCCATCTGCATATAGTTCCTGGGCAGTATCCTACATTCCCCTGAATTTGGTGGCTGCTCTGGTGTTTAGGACGATGAGTTTTCTCTTGCTAATCCAAGTCTCGCTCCTGTGCTGGAAAGCTCCTTACAGGTGCGCCCACAGCACCTTAAATCTAACACATTCAAATGAATTTATCCTCATCTCCCACAAACTGGCTCATCATGAACTTAATTGATGTAGTCAAAAGCTTAGATATTATCCTTGCCTCCTTTGAGCCCTCACCAAACACCCCCTCTGCACCCCCACACAAAAACAAGTCAATCATGTTCTCACTTCCAAAAGCAGTCTGCTTCTCTTCAGCCCGTTCCCCTGCCCTAGACAACATATCACACCTGGGTAGCTGCACTTGGAGGTGATGTAACCTAAATTTTCTTGGCAGGGATTGAATCCTAACTCTGCAACTTATTTATTGCGCTACTTTCAACAATGCACTTAATCTCTCTAGGCTTTTATTTCTTCATCTTTACAACGGGAGCAATTATAATGGCCAGCCTCACAGAATTATTGTAAGACTCGAGTGAGATAATGCCCAAGATTTTGCCATGGTGTTGGCAAATAGCTAGCTACTCAGTAGGTACCAGAAGTGTTTCCAAGCTGCCTGCCTTACTCCTTGGTGTGTATTCTCCACAATGCAATCTGAGAGATCTTCCTAACTAGAAATCTAATGAAGTCACTTCTCAAAGAAAAAACATTTGGTGGCTCCTGTTGCACGTGGCCTAAAATCTGAATCCCTTAAGACGGTTTCCCAGCTTGTTCATGACCGGGCCTCTGGCACACTCTGTCTTACCTCTCAACCTTTATTCTGCCCTCTATGTTATAGTCACAGGAAATTTCCTTCAGCCTCCGCCCTCACCCCCCAATCTCATGTTTTCACATCTCCAAACTTTGCAAATGAAATGCCTCTCCTTTGAACACCCCTGCCCACTCCTCTTCGCCTGGCAATGAATACTCACAGCACCTTGGATACCCAGAGCAGGGCACTGCTGTAATTGCGAAATGGGCTGTCTACCTCTCTGGGTTTTAAGCTCTACGAGGAAGGGAGCATATGTAGCCATATATATCTTGTTTGCCTTTGTAAACCCAGAAACTAGCATACTCCTTGACTCAGGGTAGGTACTTAACAACAATGCTGAGAGACTGTATTAGAAAATGAATAAATAATTTAGGCTATTAAATGGGCTTGCACACAGGAAAGGGGTGCCCTGCTCATCATCTAGTCTGGTCAGGAGTATGTGGTTGTTTACAAATCTGTCTCCTAGGTGTTACTCACATGAATCAATACCCAGAGCTCAGTGAGCAGACCTTAAAACCCATTAATTCACTGAGCTGCATCCACCCTCGGCTGAGGCTAAATAAGGAAGCCTAGCCTTACTACTTATTTCAAAGACACATCCCATAGGCTGAGGTTTAAAGTGGGGATTCCACAGGGACCAGAGAAGCATCGTAAGTGAGGGTCATGGGTAAATGCATATTGTGGACCAATAGGGGCTGGGCTGAAAGAAGAATGCAGGCCTTTTCTAAAGGGACAGACATTATCCAGTAGCAGCGAATTACTCCCAGATCTTTGGGCTGCTTTATTTTTCAACCTGGAAATCTAAAACGTGCATGTGAAGCTACTTATGTTTTAAATCTGGCTTATCAAAATAATGGAAAACAAACAAAACAAATCTGTGGGCCCTATCCAGCTGTTGTACATGATCAATTCATGACCTTAGCTTTAAGCCAACGAGAAAGAAACAGAATTTGAGAGTGCCCAAAGGTTAAGTACTAATCCATCACGCCCATCAATGCCCTTACCTTGGATCAACAACTTCTACCCCGTGGCAACTCCAGACTTCGATGTTGTCCTCAAACACCCTCCTAACATACGCCCTTGCACTCTCAGTAGAAGATCTTGATTCCTAACTCATAAAGAAAACCCACGGACATTAGTAAAGAACCTCCTCAACTGCCTACTTTCAGTCTACAAACTTAACTACATCGGAACCTCCAACATCAAAGGAGAGCAAACCTTCCTCCTCTTTAAAGGGAATCCTCCAACCATTTCCCCTAATACATTCCTCCCTTAATTATCCTCTTCTCTCTAAGACCTGCAACTTCATCCTTCTGTCCAACTTAGTAACGTTCCCATCTCTGGAAGGCAGGGGACCTAATGCCTACTGCCCCCTCCTTTAAATTTCCTTTAAAATAAAGCATAATTTTCAGCGTCCTATAAGCTTTACTCTTCTATTAGGATGGATTTCCAGAACAGGCACAAATCATTTTTACTGACCTACTCGAAGTTTCCTGACTTTCCAAAATATATAGTACTTAATGCCATTTGCTTATTTGACAAATACTTATTAGCTTCGTACATTCAAGAATGGTCCATTCTAAATCCCACGTGACGTCAAAATTCCTCGGCACAGTTCACCCACTCTGCCACGGGTCATAGGTCTCTAGCGCTCATGTCAGAGAGACAGGACAAAATCAAAGTGGGAATCGAGCCCATACTGTTTAGTTGGCAAGAAACACTTATCTGTGAGCACAGCCAATGTCTTTACTGCACACTGAGTCTTAACGATATTTAAATCAGTTTGGATTAGCCATTCTGTTGATTTACGGTTTGTGACTACAGATGGAAGGGTAAAAGCTCCATATTAAGGGAGAGATTATGTTTCTGAAAGTTTCAACCCAAGTGTCAAGATAGGAGATTGATGGCATGCAGGGATTGTGGGGAGGGGTTCTGAGGGGCAATCTTTTACCTTGATTGCTGCCCATGACCATGCTTCCCAAATCATGAGTCAAGACCCTAGAGTGGGTTATAAAATCAACTTAGTGGGTTGTGGCAAACATTTTTTAAAAGAAGTTCTATGGAAGAGACTAGAAAATAGAGTGTGTGGCATATATAAAAAGTAATAATTACGCCACGAAAAATGATAGATATTGGGGTGTGTGTGTGTGTGTGTGTGTGTGTGTTGTGGATCACAGTATAAAATGTATTTCTTACTGTGGGTTGTGGATATACAAGGTCTGACAATTAAGTTTGCGAACTGATCCTAGAAAAAGTGCTACATGCCTTAATGCTGAATATCACTACGGTCACCTTCAAAGTACTCCCCTTGGGAAGCTATGCACTGCCGCCAGTGCCTAGTTTACCCTTCAAAGCAATTTTGGAACTCTTTTTCTGGAATGGCCATCAGAGCTGTCATTGTATTACCCTTGATGCCCTGAATGTCATCAAAATGTCTTCCTTTTAATATTTCCTTTATCTTTGGATAGAGAAAGAAGTCATTGGGGGCCAGATTAGGTGAGTAGGGAGGGTGTTCCAATATAGTTATTTGTTAACTGGCTAAAAACTCCCTCACAGACAGTGCCGTGTAAGCTGGTGCATTGTCGTGATGCAAGAGCCATGAATTGTTGGTGAAAACTTTACCAACTTTTTCACGCAGCCTTTTCAGCACTTCCAAATAGTAAATTTGATTAACTGTTTGTCCAATTGGTACAAATTCATAATGAATAATCCCTCTGATATCAAAATAGGTTAGCAGCATCGTTGCAACAAGTTTGCAAACTTAATTGTCAGACCTCGTGTGTATACACACACACACACACACACACACACGCACACACAGACACACACACCACTGGCCTGTGTTTATCAAGCTTCACAAATGAGTAATCTAAATTCTCTGTGTCTGCCTTTACACTTCCCAATCTCTATCTGGTGTTTCTGCTTCAGCAAACCCACTAAAATTGCTCTGGAAAATGTTACCAATGGCCTTCTATTTGTCGGATTTGATGTACCTCCCTTCAGATACATTCATAGTTGAATTTTCTGTAGTGCTAAACATTGATCACAACTCCTTCTTAAAACTTGCATTGCCTTTGGTTTCTGTGACATCACTTTCTAATGATTCTCCTGCCATCTCCCTGGTGTTTCTCTCTAGGTTTTGATCTCTGGTTCCTCTTCCTCAGTCTTCCCCTGAAATCCTGGCATTTCTGCAAAATAGAGCATGGGCCTCAGACATGCCACATAAATTAAGACTGAACTCTATCTCTGCCACTTATCACCTCCAATACGACCTCTCCGGCCCCATTTGCTACCATCTCTTGCCTGAATTATTGCAACAGCCTAGTGACTGGTCTCCCCATCTGTCTATTCTCAAAGGGTGGCCAGGTTGACGCTGATGAAGGGAAAGTCAGATCACCTCATTCCTTTGACCAGAACCACTCACTGATCCTGTGATCTCCTTCATGTCTTTATTCAAATAACATCTTCTTAGAGAGGACTTCCAGGCCTCTCTTTTTAATCATAAAATTCTACTGCCACTGCAAGATGCCCTGTATCCCATTCCAGCTTTACTTTTCACCCTAGCCCTTGTCTAAAATACTATACAAGTATGTATTTTGTCTAGTGTCTATCTCCTCTTACTGGGACATAAGATCCAGAAGGACAAGGATTTCTCATTTTCAGACAATATATGCCCAGCCTCCAAGATGGGTGGTCCATACTAGGAGGCCAGTAATGTTATTCAAAGAACGAATGACTATCATCAATCACATAGTTTTATGATGAAGGTAACCCTGAGTACACGTGGCTATGTAACTCCGACACTATTCTATACAGTTCTATGTGTAATGTGATTTTAAAGGTGGCTTTTAGCTATTAAGCAAGTAATAAGAGAGAGTTACAGGAAACTGTCTGAAACTCACACCCAGGTCTTAATCCTATGTTAGCAGGGGTCCTGCTGGCCAACTGTCTAAGATGCAGACACCGGAATACTGCCTGCTTGAACAGATGATACCAATTTCTGAGGGTTGCTGCTTTTGGCTCCTTCCTTTTTTATATCTACTTCAGCATACACACAATCACTTTTGGTGGCCAAAAGCGTGGTCAAGATGGTTCAATTTCCTTTATTTTCTTTTCAGTAGTCCATAATTGTGTAATAAAAGGAGAAAAAATAGTAATACATTATTTTCTCCATGCAGTATAACCAGATCATCACCTTATTTTTTTTATGCACTACTATAGCATTTTAAAAGATATTTGCTCCTGTAAAAACACTAACTAATCCATTAAGATTTTCCCCTTAATAACAAACAAGTACTTTTTTCCCTCCACAGGGAGACAAAAAAGAGATGGAATGAAAAGAGATGGGGATTATGGAACAGAGGAGATATCTTGAGACACATGATTGATTGTGAGGGAGCTAAGAGCAAAAACAGGACACAAAGATGACTCCCAGGTTTCTGGCTTGGGTGACAGTGAATGATGGTTCTTGCAATGAGCTGCAGAAGGAAGAGGTTTAGCATACAAGCTTATCAAATCAATTTTGGATGTAAGTTCAAGGTTCCTGTGGGAACACAATTTGGAAGCTCAGAATTATGTCCTGGGCTGAAGATACAAATGTGGAACTCAAAAGCATTTTGGTACAGTCCAAAATCACAGAATCAAATCAGTTCACCCAGGAAGAGTTCACTGCATTTAGCAAATAGAAACTAGCTGGTTATCTGAGATAGAGGAGTTTTACTAGCATGAGAGAGTGAATGAAAGATTATCGTAAGTCAAAAAGTGAAAGGTGGGTGAGGAAGCAGAAACAGTGAGAGTAATCTACTCTTTGGAGAAATAATTAATAATTTTGAAAGGGAAGAAAGTGATTGAACACTATCTGGAAGTCACAGGAGCTATTAAAATTTTCTTCAGCTAATCATCTCCCTTTTGATGCCTTCTGCAATCAACCTTCCTAGAAACACAGCTCTGAAAGAATCATGTCCAGGGAAAGACCTTGCTGGAGATGTCTGGCCATCCTCCGACTTGCTAGGAATCCTCCTGAAAACAGACCCCTTCAGGAAGCACTCCACGTCATGGCCTCTCCCATGCCGTCAGAGTCTTAGGTTTCTGCTCGTTTAGGAAAATGAACCTCTATGTCTGGAAACTAAAGGCTAAAGTATTCCTCTAACCAGGTAAATTTTGTGTCGTAAAACAAGCCCTCTTGGGATTCCAAGTTTTATTTTAAAGCAGCATTTCACAAAGTATGCTTCACTGAAAACTAGTACTCCTAGGTGCAATGAGTATTACATAAAAATATACTAAAGTATAAAAGGTTTTATAGCCCACTAATTTTAGGCAATGCTGGGTTAAACAAAGTTAAACAGATTTCTTTACAGCAGGATTTTCAGAGGCTAATATTCTAATGTGTATCATAAAACTACAGAAGAAGGATATAAAATTCAGCATTTTCCAAAATTACCTGATTCTAGGACTTTTTAAAAGTGTCATCACCTGGGTCAGACATTTAGAGAGATGACTTCCTATGGGAACGATGTTATATGTTAATGATGCTAATGAAGGTTATTTGGGGCAATGTGACAGACTGATTCAAGATCAAAATCAGTACCATTTTAATTGTACCAGGTTTCATCCCATTGAGGAGGCACATTTTCTTCAGTTCACCCCACTTTCCATACTCTCCTCACACAATGACATTAATTTGGGCACAATCACTTTTAATGGGAATGGACCCTTGCTTGAAAGTTTAAGTGTTTGCTTTCTCTTTTCATCAACTAAATTCTATGAACTCCATAATAAAAACTGGAATGGGGCATAAGGTGCTTTTTATTGCACAGCCCTGTGTAATTGACTACACATGAGATAAAGCTGATGAATAAACTTGATCACTGATATTATTTCCTTGCTTCCATTTACGTTTTGTTTTAGTGTTTTTTTTCTTTCTTGTTTTTTTCTTTCTCTTTTCTTTATCTCTTGCAAGCTCAGTTGTTACGAGGAAAATCGATAAACAAGCTTTCAAGGAAACTTATACCCAGGGAGAAAAAAGGCCCTTTTGCCTTGAAGTTATTCTCTTTCTTTTTTCAGGGAGTAATATCTAATCCACAGCCAGAGTTCACTTTCAAGTCAACAAAGCCCTATGTGCTCGTGAGAACTGTCTGCTGGAAGAACAGGGCCCCAATGTATTTCCACAGGGCTATCTTTTGTTAGTAGGATAACTTCTGTGAAATGGATTGTTACAAAAGTCAGGCAAAATTGAAGAAAGGAAACTAATGTAGCCAAAAAAATAAAGCATTATCCACCTGTCCAGGGGCTAGAAAAGGACGTAGGTCCTGAGAAGTGAAGCCCCACTGAGTGCAGGTAAAGTTGGCGAGTCCACCCTAGCGGGAAGTCCTTTACTCTCTGCATTTCCGTTTTGTCACGTACGGAATGGAGATTCTGGTCAATGGACTGCAAACATGACTCCAGTTCTCCCCTGTCCTATAGCCAACCAATTGCAACGTGATTTTGCAGCTCCTTCCATGCAGTGGTGGAGCCTATTCCCTGATCCTGTGATTCCAGGCTAGCCCTGAGATTTGCTTTGGCCAACAGCATGTGGTAGAAGGGGCTTTGTACCAGTTCTAAGCCTAGGACTCAAGAGCCCTTCAGCATTTCTGCTCTTCTTCTCTCGGAACTTGGATACCACCATGAGGACAAGCTCAGTTTGGACTGTTGGGGAAGAGAGATCGTGTAAAGCCATGTAAAGCCAAGTCAGCCCATTTGTCCCAGCCAGAGTCACAGACACGAGAGGGTTTAGCGAAGAGCAGCAGCACCAACCTACAGCTGCCCTTCCAGCCGACTGCAGACACATGAGCAAACCCAGCTAAGGCCCATGGGAACCATCCACACAGTCTGCAAATTTGTGCCAATTGAGTTTTTCTCATTGGGTGTCTGTTACACACTATTATTATGGCGAAATTGAAACAGAGATAACAATGGGCTCTAATGCTTAGTACTGTGTTTAGAATAACACCTGGCATTGCTTAAGTAATCAATAAATATTTGCTGTTATTTTTATCCATCACTTGTCAATACCACACGGAATGTGAGTAGCTTCCTAAAGAAAAAGTTTCCCAAACTAAATTCCATAAACAAACAAAATTAAAAATGAGATACCTACCACAAGTTTCGTGAGCCTAATAAAGACAGAATACTGATCTATTAAATTTTTAGCAATTTTAATACATTCATAAGAAAAAGTAAGCATATTTTCATAATGGGAAGAAACTCACATATTTTCAGTACAGTAAAAAGAGACAATCTCCAAAGCCCTTCACATATCCTGTATAAATATCTAATATCTGATCTATACCTAGCTATCATATCACCAATTAGATCAAATACCAAACTTCTTCCTTGCAAAATGGACAGTAACATTTTTATTACATAAATAATTGCTGTTGTTAATGACACCTATATCAGGTCAAAAAAAATCAGGACATGAGTCATTTTATCTGTCCGACTGTTTTTCAGACATAATAATTTTATGGCTGATCCTATTTTAGACTTTGGACTTTAACAGGATAAATGCATTAGCTCCAAGAAAACATTATTATACTTTACCTTTACAAAAACTGGAGACACACGTCTCTGAGCCTCACGTGTGTGTGTGTGTGTGTGTGTGTGTGTGGTGGGGTTGTCTCTCATGGCTACTCTCCTCTGTTTGTACTCTTGCTCAGATACGCCATTCACTCACTTATTCAACTTCAAATTCTATGACAGTTTACAAAGTCCATCTCAGATTATAACTTCTCTTTGGAACCCAACTCTATATTTTCATTCTGTTGGATTTTGTACTTGGATGTTCTGCCATCTCCGAGTCCTCAATAGGTCGCAATGTGGGCGTGTTGCCTCCCTGTCCATCACGGACCAAACACGTGTATGGTATAAAATGATAACGCACTGTAAGTGAAGCTTCTAGTTCAGTTCCTCACACATAACAAAAGCAGGATAAATAGTAATCACCACCAATCCTGTTGTCACTCTTATTTTCTAATTTTCCATGGCAAATATTATCATCCTATTTTATTGACGAGGAAAATAATATACCAAGAGGTTGAGATGTAGCCACACAGAAAAGTGGGGTTGCAGGGAGAGCTACAAACACACACCAAGGAGATTAATAAAGCCTCTATGAAGCATAAGTCTGAGGTTCAATTTTATGGAAGTGAATTTTGAGACTGACTTGACAAAATTAATGGTAGTTGATATATTAAGACATATTAAGTAGTTGATATATTCCAGTAACTATTGTCAGTTAATATCAATATCCTCTGTTAATATTAACTTAACAATGTAAGTATTTTTTTCTCACGGTTGTGTAGAAGAAACCAATATGAGACCCCATAGGTTAAATAGCTTACGTTAGATCAGGCAGCAATAAGCTAATAAACCATCAACAGTCAGGAATTTGAATTCAGACCGTCTGGCTCCCAGGAAGTGTCCCAACTACATTCTGCTGTCTTTGAAAGAAGAGTAAGAAGTTGAGGAGGCAAGATGAAAGTAATAATACCCTCAAAGTCATCAAGGTAGAAATAAATAAATCAAAAATGGGGGTGGGGGGGTCAACCAGGTTGTATGGGCTACAAAGTAGCTTCCGGATGAGGCATCAGGTTGAAAATGAGGTTGGGAAGACTTGGGCTGCAGCAGCGGAGAAGTGGTCTTTGCATGTCAGGCTGAGGTGTCTGAATTTCTGGAACAGCCCGAAGGTAACCTGACCCTCTCTCTATTTTAACTTAATCCATGTCAACCCATAGGCAAATATGTTGAAGAGACATGCACTGGAGCATATGGAAGTGGGAGTTAGTTTCTCAATGTGGAGCTCTAACAGTTTGCTTAAAATTGGCATCTCTAATCCAAAATACTTTACGAACCTCTGTGTCATTTAACTATTTGTAAATGATACAGAAAAGTGACAGACTGAAGACGGATGCTCCGGTCACATTCCAGCCCAGACCCCTCCTAGGGGTTAAGTACCAGAAGCACAGGATGGACTGTCTTAGATCAAGCAAGCCGTAGGATCCCACACCAGCTTCAATGTGGAGGGTACCCTAACTGAACATCTGGCTGATAACGTCCTTCCATTTATGAGTGGCACTGACTCACTGCGCCTGCTCCACATGAGATTACATGGGTCATGTAACGGCAGCATGACTTCACATGTTTGCCTCACCACCTACGAACATTACTAAAGAATAACCACAGTCTGGGGGAAAACGTTGAAAAGTCCTTTTTACTGATAGTTCTAAAATAGAAAGCCACAAAATAGAAACTTGATAATTTCTGGAATAATTCTCAAATATAACAACTTCGGTATGAAGGGAACTATTTTGTGAGCTCATGTACTAGTTGAGTTAGCCCCCACTCCACTGCAGCAACAAAAACAATTTTTAAAAATCTTAATAGTTATAAGGTTAT
This sequence comes from Rhinolophus sinicus, assembly GCF_057876585.1. Taxonomy (NCBI): domain Eukaryota; kingdom Metazoa; phylum Chordata; class Mammalia; order Chiroptera; family Rhinolophidae; genus Rhinolophus; species Rhinolophus sinicus. The sequence continues at coordinate 117,055,625 of NC_142515.1, read as the reverse complement.
ATAACATTAGCATTTTCTTTGAACAGGTTTCAGAAAAGAAAATGTTTTTATATTCTCTTTTCCAGAGATAATTTTTAAATGCGTTGAAAGCAGAATTTTTCCATGGAAGACAAATAGGATCAACTCTACCTTTGTAATAATCATTTAAAAATCTGTTTGATATTTGGTCAGTTCATAGCCAATCACCTACTACTGAATTCTAGCTGATGACAAAAATCTGACATACAAGTCTGAATCTTCCTGCTAATGTAAATCTGATTTGACCAGATCAGTATATTATTTATAAAATAATATTACTAGTTCTATAATATTACTAGTTCCTATTGAACATTGGCCAATACTACAATTTTCTTATTAATTTCCGGGGAAAAAATTTGAGATACTTTTACCTGATGTTTTAAGGACTAAACAATTGTATGTATTATAATTCAGGGAAATTTTTTTTTTTCCTATTCCTAGATTATTTTCTTTGTCAACCTGTGAGCAAACACCCATAATACTTTTTGGCATCTATCAAAATGTTCTGAGTATCTTGAGACAACAGAGCACAGATCCAGGAAAGTTTAGACATTTCTAAGTAAACAGTGCACAGATGTAGATGCTGAAAAATTAATCCCACACAATCTTCTGATGGGCTGTAGCACCAAAAATGCTCCTTTTACAAAAACAGAATGAAACAAACCCCAAGCATAAATACTCATGCAGTGGTGGCATAAATGAATCATAAAGTACTGCAACAGAAGTTTAGAGCTCTGGTGTCAGGTACAATTTGTGACAAGTTTCTCGGTCTCGCACATAGTTCTTCATGCCGTTGGTAGACAGAATACTGGAAGTAAAAGCAACTTATTATATGTGAACAGAAATCCCGGTTTAAAAAATAATTTCCAAATATTTTAAGATGTTTGTAATCCTCTTCCTTACATCTCAAAAATACTTCTTATACTTTCAAAATAAGTATTTATTATTCTTAGAGAAGGTGTTCTAATAAAGTATCCTTTTTTTTATTGTTTTTACAAATTAAGGCCACAGGAACCCTAGGAGGTTGCTGCTGACATCTAGTGGCATATTTTTTAAATGCCAAATGCATTAAAAATACATCTAAAGAGAGAAGGAACAAACACACGTATACATATATGCATTTGGAAAGTCTACTGGCCATCTAATGTTACAAATGATTTGCCTCTGCCCTCACCACTCTGCCTCCAGTGACTTGCATCCCTTCCAAAGTAATGCTAATACTGCAAAACCGAAGAAATGAAAACTAAATAATCTGCTAAAGTCTTAAAGGAACCAATTCTCTCAATGTCCTTAGTCCTCTACTGGGAGTTGCCAGTTCCCTGGGAGCCCCAATTCTCGAAGGCCCTGTCCCAACTCCAAGAGTCTTAATTTCATCTCAACTTCCCAAATAACTGTAGCTTTTCCCCAGTATCCACACCTAGTATGTAGGTACTTTTAGGGTCCTAGCCTAAAAGACTTTTCTGGAGAGCTGGGAATATGTTATTGCTGCATATCCACAAACATATATGCACATTCAAAATGGCCACGACTTTCCTAGACATGGTATTCAACAATTATGGAAAACTCCAAAGTATGATCGCATTCAGGGACTGCTGTAATGATTTCTAACCATCCATGATGCATGATGCATGATGACGTACAGAAGAACAGGGAAGGCAAATGATAAGAAGCATGGAGATAAGTTTACAAGCATATAAAAGCATTTATTTTGTAGCCTCTGTACGTGTGTCTGTCTGTATGTATGCATGTATGTATGTATGCATGTATGGTGTGTGTGTGCATGCACACGCGCGTGTGTGTGTAAGGGGTGTGTGTGTGTGTGTGTGTGTGTGTATACAATAACAGAGACTCTCAAATTCTGCATGTAATCCCACTCCAGCTTGGCACCTGTGAATACACTAGGTAAATACTAAATTGATGAATGAATCCACAAAAGAAAAAGGTGGCAAACTGCAATATAACATTTTCACTGTTGATGCTAAGGTAAGTTATGCAATAAGCAGTGTCCTCATAAGGCAGTGTTTTGCTCTTAGGCAAAAGTGCCTTTGTTGAGTAGTTCAGGTTAGATTTTTCTCCAATGACATGTACAAAGTGGCACAAAGCCAATGGGTGATAGAATTAGACAATCTCCCTTTGGCAAAGGGAGTGTGTTTCAATCATTGAAAATAATTTGCTGTATAAATTAGTATATTTGAGTTTAGATTTTATTCTCATTGAAGAGATATGATAAAGGGAAAGTAGGTTCTCAAGGTAGACCTAATTAATACAAAACATAGTTAAACTCTCATAGTACAAAGGAATCTTTTAGCCTTTTAAATATTCCTTCAATAGAAATCCTGGAGATGGAAGGAGCTCATCCATTTAAATTTGTCTATTTTACTCACAAATGAGAGTAAAAGTGGATGACAAGGATCTTCTGTACAGTCATATTGAAGGAAAGGAAATCCTATATCTCCATGTGTACCTTTATATATAATAAATATATACATACATACATAATAAAATATAACATACATACATGCACACATGAGAACTACTGCATAGCCAACCAGTGACAGACAGTGTGGCAGTATCTAGATCCTGGGTAAATACGGGTTAAGGGAGAGAAACAGTAGTAATACGGAGGAATTCAGAAGGCTCTGTGAAGAGAAGGTTTAAGGTTATGCAGAGTTGGAAGAAGGGAGAAAGAAGATTGGGCATTCAGCATGGAGTTTTCAGCATAAGGAAAGATGGAATGTTTGGAGTAAATAATGGAGCGGGAGAGAAACAAATAAGGTAAGAAACATAGGTGGGCAACTGATGGAAGAACTTGAATATTAGCAGAAGCTGACTGCAGATGATATTATGGCTTATAGTTTTGGAGGTTTTCCTGTAAGTTTAAAAAAAGATGAAGTATCCCACAGACTCTAATACTCAGAAAAGTAAAAATACCAAGAACTTTTGCAAATAACAAAAATCATAAAAACCGAAAGGGCAAATTCATAAAAATTATCATAATAACTCTTTCTCGGGTAAATTCCTCTTTAAAAATTACTTTTTAACCACATCTCCATAAAAATGTTCAATGATTTAGTCTCTTTCAGTTTTAGCTCTCTTTGGGAACATGTTTTACCTGACATTATAGCCATATTTCTGTAAAGCATTGCATATATCATATATGGACTCTAATACAGACCAAGGGACAATTACATCACACCTTTTATCATGAGCTGTAGCAGTATTTCTAACTCTCATTTAAATTCATGGCCATTAACTTACTAATCAACCTGCAAGTTTCAATGCTTTACTTTCCATTGTTATGTTATAGTAGGTATGTAACAAATAATATAAAATATAATTTGTAGTAAGTTCTTAAAATATTAGAAGACTTTTATCTTTTTAAATCTCAACAACTATTACATCCACAACATTTTCTACAACCTGTAGTAACAAAACTCAATGAAACAAACCTCTAAACAACATATTTATAACCTATTTCTTACTGGTCTTTAACAAAAGCAATACTATACACTAGCCTTATGACAATTTATTTTCAATTCTCAAAATTGTGTTTATACTAAGCCTAGATTTCAACCTACAGTACATCAAAAAATTGCTGAATCCTTAATATGGCATTATAGTTTCCTACATGAAAAGTTGGATATCTGTTTGAATAAAACTTAATATTCCTACATAATAAAAATAAATTACAGACATGACATTTTCTTAATTGAAGTTCAATCTATTTCCAGGACATATAAACCTATATAAAAATGTAACAGAATTAATAGTGTCTATTTTTCTTCATAATCTTACACGTTTATAGAAGGATATTTTGACCTGATTGGTTCAAGTTGCCTCTCTCTTTGGATGACAAAATTAAGACTATTGTGACTAATAGACATAACTTCACATAATAAAACACTACACAAAGAGCTATTTAAATGCCCCTTTAAAAGAGGCAGATGTAGAGCTTTCAGGTATCTGCGCACAGAAATACCTGTTAATCCAATAGATAGCTCTCTGAGCTCCACTGCTGGAGTTAATCCTACATAAAATGAGGTTAGTCATCATGTGCAACTGAGAAAAGCTGAACAGTCCCATTTGTCTAAAAATAGCACCTTCACTAGCGTGTCTTGAAAATCTGCTACTTCAACGTTGAAATTTAAATGAACATGTGGCATCTGGGATAGAGACAGAGCATCCGTCTATTAGCACTCTGTATCTTATTCACAGGAACTGTTTATCAGATGCACACACCCCTACGGTATTTCACAGAATCCAAAGGACCAGTCTAGAGAGATGATGTCATAAACACCATTTTTCCCATCCTAAGTCACTCCTACACACACCCCAGTCCCATCACCCACACAAACACACACACCCTGGCACATCATTTCTGTGGGAGTTTTACCAGAACAAAGCAGAAGCACTTGGATTCTAGCAAGATACAGAACTGTTCCTTTATTCTCATGTTGGGAGGAAACAAAGTTTGTACTCTGGTACACAGGCTGGAAATTCTACCATGTTAATGGAAATTTCCCTCCTTCCACCTCAACTCTCCTTTTCCTACATCAGTTCGAAGTAAGTTTATCCACATCTTAAACAATAAACCTAATAAAATTGAACACATTAGTATGTACATACCTCTGAAAAATGTAATTTCACATGAAAGCATTCTGGATAGTCTGTGTTCCCATTATTCTTTAACCTGTTATTCTAAAGGGCATGGATCCTTGACCCTTCTCATTGGTTTGATCTTCTTCGGTGTGTTTCTTTCTCTCTCTTTCCTGTGACATCTTCCATCAATTCTCCGTTCAACAGTGACTTTTCTACCCCTTATTTCCCATGCCTATGTCACATAGCTCCGCTTCGACCTCTTCCACATATTGTCTAGGTACTAGTTCTTATTATAATATCTCTCTTTAAGGAGTCACAGTTGATAGTTCTGTGCAAAAGGCAGTCCTCCATTGATGTAATTAACCATTTAAAAGTATTTTCTAGTTCCCGCTAACATGTTAGGATGTTGAAAACCTGAATTGAGTGCCTACAATTCCAAATCCCATTTAAAGAAGAGAAGTCGCTTCCTTAAGAGGTTTACACCTCCTTTGAAGAGTCAACGGAAATCCAGAAATAAGCAGAAAACCCCAATTTGTAATTCAACCTCACAATTTACTTTTGCTCAACTGTAAATTCAAATTCAGAGAAAAGTTTTCTGCTGATGTCCATTAAATTTAAATGTCCCCTTTGTTTCAGCACTCGTTTTTAGGAATTCAACAATTTGTCAAAAGTAAAACCCAATCAGTTCTAGTTAGTATGCACTCTCATCTACATTTCAATAAATCGATTATGCATATACATACAGTGACGTCATATCCTCATAGCTATATAAATAGATACTACTGAATAGATGGGTGCAGTTCCCATCACAGTTCTAACCTTTCAGAAACGTTTCTGAAAAAACTCTTTTAGATAGTAGCTTTATTCATAAAATATACACACTGTATATCTCTATCTTAGTCACACTTTGTTTACATGTACATCTCATTAGAATATTTGCATTCTTAAGCCAACATATGTAAATAAATCACATAGCAATTTGGAAATTTAGCAACTAAATATGCAACTGTTAAGCATAATCAGGCATGCTATTCAACAACTGTATGATATAATTCCATCTTTCCAAAGAAAACATATGTTTTGTATGAGGGTATCTTCATAAAACTCAATGAAGCTTTAGAGGAATTTGCACTGAAATTTTTGCATATCAAAAAATAACACGAAAAACCTCTGACTAATGCTTAAATAAAAAGAAATATCTTATCATTCTACCATTACAGGAATCTAATTCTCTTATTGTCTATCTATCATTGTAACTATGGTACACTAATTGGAGTAATTTTCCAAACAAAGAGAATAGAATCTTCTAGTCAAAATCCTATTCACATATTAACATAAATGAAAGAGTAGTGTCAGAAAATTAACCATTATCCACAATGTTTTGAGAAGCTAAAGTATATTTTAAATTTTACTGTTCACTTCATAAATATGGTGATCATCATAAACTATTCCCTCTATTTTTCAGATAATCATTTATTTTTTTGATGGGTTCTTCAATAGCTAAAACCAGCAATCAAGAAAAGCCAACTAGCTTAATGTATCAGAGCTGAAGAGACTAAAAATATATCAATCCAAAATAAGTATTACCTTGGTCTGATTTTTCATAAAAGAGAGCAGATCTCTTGCCAGGTAACACCATTTCTTTGGGTTCTGTGGGCAAAGAGAAAAAAGATTAATAAAAACAACCTTTCTTTTTACTCTTTAAGGACTTCTTAAAGAAGATTCATTAGTAAGAAAGGTCAGAGAAGAAAATCATTTAACAAAATATTCAGCAGCTGCCTTGGGAACCACTTGCTTAAATGCCAAATAACTTCCCCAAAGGTCCTTTCTGCCCTGCGGCTGAGAATGTGGGTAACTGCGGGGACACTCAGCCGTTTTCTTTGCTTTTCTCTCTTTGCTCACATGGGAACAAGACTAGCGCTGGAGCAAGGAAAAGGATTAGCTTCCATCATCTGAAAGGATACGATGTAAGCCATGTTGAGACTGAACATTTACTTGGAATACAAGTGACTGAAATGGAATTTGCAATTATCTAAACTTACTTTCCTCCCTCCCCCAGTGAGTGTGGGTTTTAAAGTATTCATGAAAGTTGGGGTGTTTTTCTATTCTGTCTTTCCACAAAAGGGATAAAATGAGATATTGTGAGATGACTCTGTAAATAATTGCAGATTACCCTCCTTGTGAGATGCAATTTTAGAGCTTTTCCATGCGCAACGAGAAGGAGAGTACTTTGTAGAAGTCAAAATTTATGAAAATATATCTTATTCCCTCCCTTCGCGTATAACAATCTTGAGGAGTGTCCCATAAAACATTTTATTGCATCATTATCTTAATGTTCAGATTGAAGGATAAAAAATTCAAGTCTGAGCAATAGCTTTCCAAAATGGACTGTCACATAGATAGGTAAGAATTTTAAATTCACCCCTTAAGAAAATTATTTGAAGAAATGTTAACAGTTAAAAGCAACACTGATTAATTGGCTATAACATGCATTATGAGAATAGTCATATAAATGCAATCACCACAAGATCTTACTTGCTGTGTAAACTTGGGCAAGTAAATTAAACTCTGTAAGCCTTCATTTTTTTATCTGTAATATCAGAACAATAATTGTTTTTACTCCGCAGAGCCGATGGGATAAATAAATGAGATAAATACATATAAAGGACATAGAACTAATGAATGCTAGCTAATATAGTTACAACATAATTTTTATTCCTTTTTATCATCATTCTCCTTTAAAAAAATATTGTACCTCATTGAAAATCACTGCTGTAGTCAGCCACGTTTCATACTGGACGTTATCTAATTTGCCTATTTAATAATCTGACTCTGTGATGACAAAGGAAATAAAGAGTCACTTTAGGTCTTTGGGCAGATGAGGGAAAAAGACTGACTAGCATTCCAGGAAGATGAGTAAGCAGCCACCCGTTCCAACGCAGTGGCTGCCTTTATTTTGCCTCGGAGTGGCTGGCAGCTTCCACTGAATTTCCCCAATTCAGCATCTCCTATTTGGTCCATCACAAATTGCTCCCTGGCTCATATCTTGGCCTTTAGATTCATCAAAAACCAGCCCAGTGTTTCTACAATCACCCCAAAACTTCAAGGACACAGATCACACTCTCACCGAGTCTCCTTGAAGCACGACTTTCTAGCAATGAAAGGGGACACGACCTACAGCTTTGTGGACATGTCCTAGTGGACCCTCAGTTCACCCCAAAGAAATCTGCCTTTAATCACCAGATAGTCCACCTCTTTTGGAATAGGAATGTAAAAGTTATCTAAAAGCTCATGTTCCTACTGAGGAACTTCTACAAGGTGATCTATTTCATAAATCTCTTTGATACCTGATAGTTTACTGCCTTAAGAGGTCAAAATTTTCCAATTTCACATCCTGTGATATTAGTTTTTACAATTTGAGCTTTAAGAGACCCCTGAGGAAACAGCTTAAAGAAAATGCACACGGTGTCTACTGGATCCACTAATATTTTTTTAAGTTTCCTGAGCATTCCATGAATTTTACATCGTTCTTCAATATAATTTCTCCTGTTGAGTCAGGCCGAGTGCCTAATGGCTCCCTTGTTGTTCTCTCCCAGTTCCATTCTCCATGTCGCTTCCCCTTGGCTGTGGTTCAATTCTTACTTTTCAGCACCTTCCAAATTTACCACCCTATCAAAGCTTTAATGCCAACTTCTCCACAAACTGATCCCCAGGTACTTTGGACTCTGTTGATTTATCATTCTCTGACCTTGTATAGCAATTATAGTTAATGCCAATAATTTATATTGCCTTCTTGGGTTGTCTTATGCTGTTATGTCTCCCTAACTACATTTTAAGTTCCTCAAGGACAGTTACTGTATTTAGTGCCTCTCACTTATCCCCTTCAGTACTTAATTCAATTCAATGTTGAGCACATAGAATGGTTCCAAATAAGTACACACCCACTTGCTATGTATTAAATGTCTATTAACGAAGATAAAACAGAGCTAACTTATGTGGCATAAATGTCTTACCTATGACAGGAATTGCATAACATGTCCTTTTACCACATCAAATTTAAAGAACATTTGAACAAACTGAAATGTCAGGTAGAAAAGAGTCAGAAGACAAAGGAATATGAGAGAGGTGACAAGCTATCATATAACAAGGGTACAAAAAGTTGGAAATATATCTACATGCAATGCTTTTGCATTTCTGTGTTTGACCTTGCCTTTCTGCCAGGGGTAGCACTTGCCTCAAGGTGTATTAGGGTTGTTACAAGATAAATAAGAAAGGAGAAGTCTAGAGTTTGACATCCACCAAGAACTGTGGATCCATAGCAAGACAATGGTCTTGAATATCAGGCTTTCCTTAGAGAGAAAAGGCTTTTTAAAAACACAATCTTAGCTTCCGTTAACATACTATTAGAAGTCAGACCTAGAGAACTAGGTCATGGAGTGTTGTGATTCCAAGAGTGGAGAAAACATAGTTTATGATGTAAAAGATTAAAACGACCTCAGGCGTAAGAGTTGGATGGATAAAAAGAAAGACGGGGGAAGAGGTCAAACAGGAAGTCCTCACTTCCCTTCTCTAATTAAATCCCCACATGAACATGGGAATAAGAGTATCAGGTCTAGCCGACTACTTTCAGGGCATAGACTGGAGAGAACTCAAGATGCTCTGAGAAAACCGGGATTCACTATTTAACCTGACATACGAGCAGTTAGGGGGCATTAGGGACAGAGGGAAGTGTCTAAAGAGATGAACTTAGAATCCAATTACTCCCAGAGCCAGTGTGTAGTGTCCATGGGAGACAGAAGTTCCCAAGTGTCCTGAGCAGGAAACAGAAGAGTGTCAAGTGGGCATGGTCCCACCTATTACTCTCCCCCAAAATGATATCACAGGAGGCCCACTTCCCCTATATTTGCAAAGCCAAAAGGGAAGAGCAGAAGAAAGGAGAAAAGAATCCAAAAGCACAACAACTTACCCAAAAGGAACCTGAGTCATTCACCCCGATTCCAAGGAACTAAAATTTATCGAGTCTAATATCATCATTTTATAGATGTGAAAACTAAAGACCAGAGTGGCAGACTCATTTACTTGAGACTATTATGCAAGTGAGGATAGAGAAGTAATAATTCCAATTTTTCTGCAACGTAATAAAATGCTAACACACTGTCCTATATTCTTATCTAGAGTCCAGCTTTCCTTTATATTATAAATATTTATTAATGCTATTTAATATTTAAAAGTAAAAACTCCAATTTTATTTTTAAATAAAATACAATAGAGACAATAATTTTAAATTCACTTATTTCACTAAATAATGAAATATATTTAAAATTAAAATAATAAATAATGATTTTACAGAAAAACTATTGGCTTTATTTAATTAGTAAATTTAGCAAGGATACTGAGTTTAGGATCATACAAAAATCAATTGTGCAACTATATAACAACAAATTTAAAAATAGAAATTATAAATTAAAAATATAATTAAAAATATCAAATACTCTGCAATAAATCTAACAAAAGATGTTCATGAGATGTTCATGACCGCTACACCAACACCTACAAAACACTATTTAGAGAAAACAAAGGAGACAAGTAAATGGAAAGAGATATATACATGCTCATAGATTTGAAAACTCAATATTATAAAGATGTCAATTCTCAAATTGATTTCATGTATTCAGTGTAATCACAATGAAAATCCCAACAGTTTGCTTTTTAATTTTAAGTTAACAGCTAACATTTATACAGAAATGCAAAGGGCCAAGATTAGCCACGGTGATATTAAAAGAGAAGAAAGCCAGAAGTCTTCAATTATCAGATATCGAATTCATTATAATGCTTTTGTAATTAACACAGAACAGTTGATACAAAAACAAACAGATATATGGAATGAAACAGAGAGTCCAGACACAAACCCACACAAATTAGGACAACTAATTATACAAGTAAATGATGGCAAGTTTGATGGTACAGAGGAGTGGGGAAAGGACAATCTCTCTGCTACATAATACTGAATGAATTATATGTGCATTTGAGATAAATAGTGAATCTTTACTCCAACACATAAAAAAATCTGTTTCAGAGGGTTATATATCTAAATGTGGGTGGCAGAAAACATTAAAGCTTTTAGAAGAGAATATCTTCCCTTTGGGGTAGGAAATAATTCCTTAAACAGCACAGAAATAGAAAAGGTAACCACAAAGGGAAAAATGATAAGTTTGTCCGCATTTAAATTAAGAACTTCTGTTCATCAAAGGACATCAAGTAGAGAATGAAAAGCCACAGAGTATAAGGAGAAACTTGCAATACATATATCATATAATGACTCTTATTCAGAATATTCAAATAAACTCCTCCAAATCAATAAGAACAAGGCAGACAACTCAATAGAAAAATGGTCAAAAGACAAATAGAAATTTCACTCAGAGGGCATTCCAATTTTCAACAAACATTAAAATTTCCTCAACTTCATTATCCTTTGGAAATGCAAATTAAAATCACAATAAGATACCACTACATGCATACAAATGTGGCTAAAACAAACAGATAATATCAAGAGTTGAAAGGGATAAAGAGCAAAGGATACTGTCATATCCTGCTTGAGGGTGACAAATAGGGGAAATTGGTGTAATTTTAGAAAACAGTTCGGTAGTATCTACTAAAGGTGGATTATAGCTGTGCAAATTCCATTCCTAGGTTTATAACCACTATAAAGGCATACAATGGTTGCCAAAATGTATGTGCAAGAAGATTCTTTGCAGCACTCTTCACAGTAGGGACAAACTAGAAACAGCCCAAATATCCATTAACAGTAGAACTGATTAACAAATTAAGATCTAGTCAATCAATGAAATGCTATACATTAATGAGAATGAACAAACCAGAGTCACATAAACAACATGGATGAATATCACAAACAATGTTTAGGGTAAGAACTCATATGCAAAAAAGTTACACACTACATGACAACATTTATCTTAAAATATGGGGCGGGAGAGACCCCTTGCTGGGTATAAGTGACTGGGAGAGGACATACAGGGGAGCTTTGGAGTTACTAATATTATTTCTTGATCTGGGTCTTGGATCTTCAGATGTGTTCACTTTGCAAAATATTATCAAGCTGTACACTTCAGATTTGCTTACTTTTCCATATGCATGTTATACTCTAATAGTTTATTTTTTTAAAGGGGCACTGCAATGCCCACCCATCTGTCTGTACCACTTGAAAAACAGATACAGAGATATTTTTAAAGATGATCCCTGGTTTTAAAGATAATCAAGAAGAAATAAAAGAGAAGGTTTCAATCAGCAGATGCTCATCCACAGATCTACAGGGTCAGTGATAATTCAAAACAACACCTGGAGACAGAACATTAGTGTTTTCCCTCAGACACAGCCATTTTCCATATTTACAACATGTAATATTCCTCCTCAAATTACTTATTCATTGTTGGCTTTGTTTAATAAAAGAAAATCTAGCATAAAATGCATGTATATTCCATTTTAAAGCACATTTGTATGTTTAACAGTACATATGTTTGACAAATTTTTAAGATTTAGGCTACATTAGCCAGAAAACACTTAGAATCAGATGTTAAGCAATATACCTGACCTTTGAAATTATTTCCTTTTGCAAATACTAAAATTACCCCCAATTGAATTATTTTCTTTTTCCCCGTTTATTATTTTATGAAGCAATTATTTCAGAAAGGAAAAACACAAACAAAACAAAGGTTTAGAATTGTAGGTTTTTACAAATGTCTGCATTTAAATGTTGGAAAGAAAACACAGATAGACAAAAGCAATACAATAAACCCCTATTTATCTCTGTCTGCAAGCAATAAGATAGAAAAAAACTTTTCTTCTCTAAATTATAATTATACCTAGATTAAGCATCAATAACGACAAATCACAAAGGTAATAATCAAGGCTCAGGCATTTTGAAATGTATGCTTAATCTAAGACAGAGGAAAGGTAGATATAAAATAACGACAAAAAAGCCATATCTCATGTTTAAAGCATACAAAAAACTGAATACTAGAATCATCATTTCCTACCCTTTTATTTTTAACAATCAGACTTTTTATTTAATTGACAAAAACATTCTTCTCTAAATGATAAACTCTAATTTCACTGATAACTTTATTTACTTAATCATAAGTTTTCAGTCTCTGTTGTTTATTCAGATAATCAAAACATTTTTCCATAGGTAACTTAGCAATAATATGGACTCAAGGAAACTTCTACTTTCTGAAACTATTTTTTAAATCTCTTAATCTGAATTATTTTAGAAGTACTTTATTGTTATTATTGTAATAATAAAAATAAGTATCTAGTATTGCCAAATATAAACCAGGCATTGTTCTGAGCCGCTATCTTATAAATACTCATAACAACCTTAACAGCTGGGTACACTATTATCCCATTTTATAGAAGAGGAAACGGAAGCACAGTTTGGTTACCGAAGTTACCTGAGCCACAGAGCCAGTAAGCAAAGGCAGGATTGGAAAGCAGGTAAGTGTCACCAATCCCGTTCCCTTGACTCCAGAGCTAATGTGCCTCTGCTTTTTCCATGTAATCACCTGTTACTGTAGCACATATTCTATCCTTACGTCTTATAATTTAAATATATTCCTTAATTCTTATTGCGAAGTCTCCCATTTTACTTTAAATGTATCTTTTATTTAAACATTCTATTCTGTGTTATGTCCTTGCTATTTTCTATATTTTTCATGTATTCATTAGAATTGTAAACACACTATACTTTGAATTCAGAGCAGGGACTAGCTCCTAAGAGTATAAAACAATTTACATACATCATGCCATTTATATTTAAGCACACATACTCATCCAGCACTGTTTTCTGAATTGATTTTCATACGGTTTATTGTATATTTTCTCACCTTCTATCTCATGCTGTTGCCAAAGTCAGAGTCGAGACCCTTTATTTTCAAAGGCTGGTCCATAAACCAGCAGCATCGCCATTACCTGGGAGCTCGTTAGAAAGACAGAGTTCCAGGCACCACTCTAGACCAACAACAGAGTCAGTCTTCATTTGAACAACAACCTCAGGTGATCTGTAGGCATATTAAAGTTTAAGAAACCTGTTTTAATGATATATTCCTCTAAAGCCTTTCTTAATCCTAGCTTCAGCTAATTTATTTCCGTAGGTGCCATGAAAGATATTCTTATCAATTTTACCACTAACTGTTTTAGTCTGTTAAAATTATTATTGAGTGTTTCACTATCAGCTTCACTGCCTGCAGTGTTAGTAAATTTTACTAAATTAAGTATTGAGGACTCAAAACAGAAGCTTCCCTATCTGAAAAGCTATTTGTTTGCAAGTGCTGTATCCTCCACAAGTGACTACAAATGCCATCAATTGGAAAAAGGCAGAGCCGACATGCTTTAGCTCTGGTGTGTAGCCTTGTAAATGTCTGAGTGTTCCTAAGTTAAAAGATCAATAATAGAGTAGCTACTGTTTTCTCAAGATCCTGGGAGACTTTATGCTGTATTATAGCCCAGTGCTGATCTCAACTCCTTCGTGAATTCTTCGCAGGTTTCTTAGTTCCCAGGTATTCACTTATAAGTTGCCCCAGGGTGTTCCAGCTTTTTATATTAGTTGACCTGAAAAGGTTCCAGTAAGATATCTTAGTAGTAATACTGGGTTTTGCTTCTGGCTAAAACAACCACTATCAACAATGACCAAAACCAAACATAACAACTAATAAAATCCTCAAAGACAAATATCCATATTGAAAACCATCAAAATAAGCTTCAAAAACAGTAAATTAATACAAAAGAAAATCAATCTTAAAATATAAGAGAAAATTCTGTGCTGGTAAGTGCTTTTTACCATTTTAATGAAGCACCAATACTCAGATCTCGAAAAAAATGGTATCAAATTTATTGTACACCTTATCTCTTTGCATTGGCTCCTGAATAGATTTACAACATATTAACGGGGAAAGAAGACTGATTTACTTGAGCAAGGAAGATCATTCTTTAAAATTTTGCCAATAGGAAAATAAAGAATATTTGAGTATGGTCTGGGTATTAGATAGTAAAAGGGAATTAATTCTGTGATAGGTGTGATAACAATATTGTGGTAATGTAAGATGAACAGCCTATCTTTTAGATAAGTAAATTGCACTTAAGTAAATTGAGCTGAAATGTCAAAACATTTGCCAATAGGATATACAGGTACACACCGCCACCACTAAAGATGAAATAAAAGTACCACTAACAATAACAGAGAAAACAACAGATACTAGCAATCCAGAAAATACACCAATAATAGAGAAATTCTAATATCAATGCAGGAGGTTTAAGTAAGATATTAGTCCATTAGATTAAAAGTGACGAAAGAAAAAGTAGGTTTTTAAATTTTTAATATTCATAATGTCACTGAACTAACACATTATATTTGAAAAATGCTATGGAACATTTTATGGACTGCTTGTTCACTAATTACTTTGATAACATATATATGTGATAACTCATACATATATAACATATATAACATATATAACATATATGTATGAGTTATCATAGTAATGTGCAAAAAATGTATACACATGACTTGTTTTCATCTTTTGCTATTGGTATATATTGAATATTACAATTTTAATAGCTTTTTTAATTAAAGTTTATTGGGGTGACAATGGTTAATAAAATACATAGGTTTCAAGTATAAAACTTTGTAATACATCATCTATATATCACATTGTGTGTTCACCACCCAGAGTCAGTTCTCCTTCCATCACCATATATTTGCTCCCATTTACCCTCATCTACCTTTCTTAAAAAGTGCATACATTTTTTTGGCACTGTGTGTGTGTGTGTGTGTGTGTGTGTGTGTGTGTGTAATTGCTTATAATCTTTAAAAATAGTATTTAAAAGAGACATAAAGAACACTGCCCGCTTTCACAACTTTTTTGGCTTGGCCCACAAAGGAGAGAAGTTTTGTTCCCTTTATAGACTTTCGATTCTATCTTATACTTACTCTACCCTATAGAGTAAGGAAACATAATTTGATGAGTCAGATAGCCATATTTTATTAGTAGGTTCTTTCTATGCCTAAATGCATTTTGCAAGTGTAAAACTTAATCCAAATACTTGGAAACTAACTAACTTAAAATGTTGGTTTTTTTAAGTAAATTAACTCTTACTTTCCATCCCCATTCTAGGAAACAACAATTTTGGTGGAGAATATAAACCACAAAACTAACATAGCAAAAAAATATTTTTGCAATGCTGAGCTATACATGCACAGAAAAACACATAATATCTAAATGCAAGAAATATAAACAATCTAAGAAAATGGAATTATAGTTGAATGAGACCATAGTTCACTATCAAAGTATGACAGAAAATGGGGACAAAAACATTCACTCAGGGAATTTCTGCTTTTGATAACACAGACACTAGTAAGTTTAAATAGTCCTCTGCTTCAATATATCTAGAAATGCTTAATAAAACACAACAGACATACTTTAAAATGCATTGTTGGAGAAGCTATAGAGAAAAAGGAACCCTCATACACTATCGGTGGCAATGTAGATTGGCACAGCCTCTATGGAAGGCAGTGTGGAGATTCCTCAAAAAATTAAGAATAGAATTACCTTATGACCCAGCAATCCCCCTACTGGGTATCTACCCCCCAAAATATATGAAAACATTTATCCATAAAGATATATGTACTCCAACGTTCATTGCAGCATTATTTACAGTGGCCAAGACATGGAAATAACCAAAGTGTCCTTCGATAGATGAATGAATAAAGAAGATGTTGTATATATACACAATGGAATACTACTCTGCCATCAGAACAGATGAAATACTGCCATTGCGACAACATGGATGGATATTAGGATTATTATGCTCAGCGAAATAAGTCAGGCAGAAAAGGTCAAGAAACATATGACTTCACTCATATGAGAGATATCAAACTGAAAGCAACAAAGGAACAAGACAAACAAACAAAGGAACAAAAACTCACAGACGCAGACAACAGTTTAGTGGTTATTAGAGGGTAAGCAGGGAGAGGGGATGGTAGAAGAGGGTAAAGGAGGTCAAATATATGGTGATAGAAGGAGAACTGACTCTGGGTGGTGAACACACAATGTGATATATAGATGATGGATTACAGAATTGTATACCTGAAACCTATGTAGCTTTACTAAGCATTGTCACCCCAATAAATTCAATTTAAAAAAATTTAAATGCATTGTTGAACATTTACTAATACTAGGTGAAGTTTACTAATATTAGGATCTTGAAGTCTTGAATTTTAACAGCTTGCCAGGAAACAGTGGATGAGAATTTAGGTTTGAGAAAGATGGGTAGTTGGAAATACGAACATCCAAAAGTCCAAAAGATGTGCAGTTTTTTAACAATGCCTTCTACCAAGGGGAAGTAACAATGGAAAAATTACATGTGACATCTTTTGCTAAGAATAGAGAAAAATCTATCTTCTAAAAATTCATAAACTGTCATTTTTTCTCATGTCTTTTCATTTTATACACTGATTATAATTCCTGAAAAACTTCAAGCAGAGAATTTAACTTGAAGCCAATTAAATCCACTCCAAAGTAATATAACGTCATCTCAGACCTCTCAGTATCCCTAGAATGTTCAAAAAGCCACAGATGAGCTCACAATCCAAAACTACACAATGTACAAGAAAACCGGCCTGCCTAAAGGAGAGTGCAAAGAAGCAAAAAAGCAGAATTAGACTGCCAAGGACTTCAGACTTTGTAACTGTCAGACACACAACATAAAATAAATATGCTAAAAATCTCTAACCACACAAATAGGGAACTAAAACAACATAAGGAACAATAGGATTTAAAAACCAACTGGAATTTTAAAAGATTAAAGGTAACTTCTAGAAAAATAAATAAATAAAATTACAATTTCAGTAGATGTACTGAATAGAAAATTAAGTACAACTTTAGAAAGAGTTAATAAACTGAATGATATGCTTGAAATACAGGAAGAATACAACAAAGAAAGAAAAGGTCATGAAACCTAAGTAAGATGGATAATAGAATGGAAAGTTCTAACATGTGACCAGATTCCCTGAAGGAGAAATAAGAAAGAATGGAGGAGAGACCAGGGCCAGGCCTCAGATGAAGCAAGTGACTCAGCTAGGGCAAAAAAATTAAGGAGATTTAATCTTCTTAAATTATGTGACCTGGAAGAAGCAATATCAAGAAAGATAATTGGCTAAATATTTTCCAGAATTAACACTTGAGATCCAGGAACTCAGTATTTTCCAACCAGAATAAACAAAAAGAAATTTACACCTGGAGACAATAGTAAAACTATGGAATATCAAAGATAAAGAGGTCTTAAAAGCATCCAGAAATAAATGGTTGACTACTTAAGTAGATACTTTTGACACCCTGCTATATCCTCTTTACCAGTGCACGCATACCTACTCTTCTCTTGATAATCGTCTTCAGTTTATTGGAAATGTCTCTGAATTTCCATACCCCTTCTGCAGGCAGCCCACTGCCAAAGAGTGACATCTAAAAGGATACCAACGGCCAGTCCCCTTGCATCGGCAGGGGACTCTTCTGTGGTACGCAGAGAGGACGCAGAGCTTCTTGTAGAATCAGGCTGATCTTCCACTAAATCCACATCTTTGACTAGTTGCTTTTGCTATCCTATACTGCTTTCCTAATTTTCTTTTCCTGATTTCAACAAAGAAAGCTGAGAATCTCCATCTTGGGTTTGACTCTAGGAAGTACAGTTACCAATAAGCAAATTGACAAATAGATCAGCAGCAGATTCTCAAAACAACAACAGATGCCAGAAGACTGTTGAATAATACATTCTAAGCACTGAGAAAAGTAACTGTCTGTTAAGATCCGTATCCCCAAACTATAATTTGAGACAGAAGTAAAATATCTAGTCAGATGTATCAAAACAGAGTTCATCACCAACCCACACCAAAAATAAATAAATAAATAAATAAATAAATAAATAAATATTAAAAATTAAAGAAAGAATTTTGGGCAGAAAGAAAACCATCCCAGAAGGGAAATCTGAGACTCAAGAGAAACTGGGGATGAGAGGGTGGGGGTAGGGAGAGTAATCAGTGACCCTGTGGGTAAACTTAAATCAATAATTGTATTTAAAATAATATTAATAAAAATGCTCAATTCAGTGAGCTTAGTTCAACAAAATCAGGTTGAACTAAGTTATTTTACAGAAAAAGCAGGAAGGTGATTGAATTTAAATTGTAATATCTTGCATTGTTGAGGAGAAGATAATAAAGGTTAAATTTAGATTTTAAGTATGCATGCAAAGATTTTAAGGTCAATTTCTAACAAATCGAAATCAGATATATGAACTTCAAACCAGCAAAGAAGGGATGAAAAAATAGAAAACTTCAATCGAAAGAAGACTTGAAAAACTTCTGTTTCTGGCTACAATGGAGTAACTGGGCCTGGATTAGTTTACTCACTATAAACAACCATAAAGTTGGGCAAAAAATATAGGGCAAATACTTTGGGGCATTATACAACATGCTGCACAAAACTGCACTTTATGAGTAAAGGGAAAGCTCCATAACTTCCCCAACTCTCTCCTTAGAAAACAATTTTCCAACCTCAGTAAAGAAAGCTAGGATCCAAGGAAAGCACATGGTCCTGCTGCACTTAGAAGGCAGAGATTAGGGTTCAAGGAAGCTTAGTAGATGGAATATACAAGGCTAGGAGTCAGAAAGGCAGGGGCTTGTGCAGAAGGCAGGTCTCAACTATCTGAGTATTGTTCCCTATAAGTTGTCAGGCAAGAACTGGGCTATACACATGGGCAAGGATATAGGAGGCATTTTAAAGAGTCACTGCTACTAGTTGAGAATGAAACAGAGATATTAGACATATCAGAGGTCAA
Organism: Rhinolophus sinicus; assembly: GCF_057876585.1. NCBI lineage: Eukaryota > Metazoa > Chordata > Mammalia > Chiroptera > Rhinolophidae > Rhinolophus > Rhinolophus sinicus. The sequence goes on along the minus strand of NC_142515.1, from coordinate 117,036,110 downwards.
GTAGTGACAGTGGACATTGGAGTGCATGGCAGCCAGAATGGAGATAGCTCATTAACATGTCCTAATATTGTAACTTTTTTTTTTTACAATGTCAGTATACATTAATTACTAGGTATACAAAGAAAGTGGGAAAATGTGACACATAGTAAAGAAAATGCATCAAAATAAACTGATCCAGAGATGACACAGGTCTTGCATTTAGCAGATAATGACTTTAAATCAGCTATTTTATCGATAAGTAATGTTCCCTTGTCTGAATGTACCACCATTTTATTCTTAATCCATTCACTTACTGAAGGACATTTGTGTTGCTTCCATATTTTGGCAATTATGACTAATTATGTGTCTGTGTGTATAATATATTATATATTGTATATTATATATTATACATAATATATATACAACATGTATATTATATATATATATATATATACACACACACACATATATATTCAAAGGTCCAAGAAAATGTGTTCAGTGAGTTAAAAGAAAATATGGTCTTAATGAGAAAACAGATAGTGACTATCCAAAGAGAAATGAAAGCTATTTAAAAATGCAAATGAAATTCTAAAACTGAAAAGAATAATAAATAAAATTTAAAATTCACTGGATGGGCTTATAGCTAGTTGGAAATGATAAAATAGTCAGTGAAATTGAAGAGAAATCAATAGAAATTATGCAGTGTGAGAAACAGAGACAAAATGTTTGAAGAAAAATGAATAGAGTTCTAGAGATCTGAATGACAATATCAAATAAAGTATATGTATACTAGGAGTCTCAGAAAGAAAAGAAAATAGGACATGAGAGCATTTAAAGAAATAATGGCTAAAAAATATGTTAAATTTGATACGAAAAAAAATAAACTTAAGCCAAGAATTTGAGGAAACCCCTCAAAAGATAAAATTAAAGAAAAATACACCAAAGTACATTATAGTCAAACTGCTGAAAAGAAACGATAGCGCAGTCAGAGAAAAAGGTACATTACTACAGGAAACAATGATAAAAATAACTGCTGACTTCTTATCTGAACAATGCAGTCCAGATAAGAATGGAACATCAACTTTAACATGCTAAAAGAAAAAAATGTATTATTCAAGAACTTTATATCTAGCAAAAATATACTTTAAAAATAAGGTAAAATAAAGGCATTTTATTATAAACAAAAGTGAAAATTACTTGGAGCAAACACATACTATAAGAAATGTTTTACTAGAAGGGAAACCATACCACATGAAATGGCAGACAAACTCTGAGAAAAATAAATAATGTAGAGTATGAGATTATATTTTCCTCCTTATTTCTTTAATAACTGTTTTTTAAAAGCAATGAATATAAAATTGTAAGGTAGAGTTTATAATATATGAACAAATAGAGGATGTGTGAACAGCACAATAAAGGTAAGTTAATGGAATCCTATTGTTGAATGGCTATAACACTTTGGAAATGGAAAGTAGGAGTGGGAAGCATAAAATGTGAAGTAATAAAGTGGAACTATGAAGGATCAGGTGTTAAATAGAATAATAATAATAATATTAACTCAAAATAGACTTTAAGTATTAAGGATAGGATATTATTAATCCTACAGTAAACTCTACATAAATTAAAAAGAAAGAGTAAAGCAGTCAAGAAATGAAATAAAACAGAATATTAATATTCAACTAGCCCTCAATAGTCAGGAAAGGAGCAACAAAAAACAAACAAAAAAGTACGAGAATAATGAAAAACAAATAAAACGAAGACAGACTTAAACACAATGTCAATAATTACATAATTAAATATAGTAATTTATTATATAATTAAATAAAGTAAGAAGAGCAAACAGATTAAACAAGGGGATGAGAAACTATGACTTACAGAACAAATCTTGCCCATTTATTTTGTAAATATTTATTGTCTGTGGCTGCTTTTGTGCTACAATGGTAGAGTTCAGTACTTGTGACAGAAACCAGATGACTCTCAAAGCCTAAAATGTTTACTATCTGGCCCTTAACAGAAAAATGCTTGCCAACCCTTGAACTAAACTCCAATTATATAGATTTTACAAGATTGAATTAAAAAGCCAGATCCAACTATATGCAACAAAAGATTCAATTTAAATTTAAATAAACAAGTTGAAAGTAAAAGGATGAAAATATTTATACAACGTAAACAGGAAGCATAAGAGAGCTGGTGTGGTTATATTAATATGAGTCTAAGTAGACTTCAAGACAAAATATATTCCAAGAGAGAAACATAGATATTTCATAATAAGATTGCAAAACATAACAATCTTTAAAATGTGTGTATCTAATAAAATGTAAGGCACATAAGAACATGTTTCAAACTGTATGACAATAAGAATATAGTATAATATTTATGGGACATAACTAAAGCAGTGATTAGAAAGAGATTTATAGCTTTAAATGCCTATATTAGAAAATAAGATCTAAGTTTTTGACTTACCAACCTGAAAAAGGGAGAGCAAATTAAACTCAAAGTAAGAAAAAAGAAACAAATATTAAAAATCAGAATAGAAACAAAAAAACATTAAACAGATAAATTTAAAAATTTTAAAAACACAAGTCGGTTCTTCAAAAGTTTAATGAAATTGATAAAACCCTAGGAAACTAGTCAGGAAAAAAGGAGGTGAAAAACAAATTAAGAAAATTAGTAATTAAATGATAGATATTGCTAGAGATCCTATAAGCATTAAAGGAAAAAAGTAAATATTATGAACTATATGCCAATTAATTCAATAACTTAGATGAAAATGGCATATTCCCTGAGCAACTCAACTTACCAAAACTGAGTCAAGGAGAAATAAAAAATTGAATAGTATCCTTCCCTCTGTTAAAGAATTGGAATTAATAATCAGAAACTTTCTCACAGAGAAAGAAGGCATACAAAGAGGAGAAAAATAAACAGAAGAGGAAAAAAAAGCAAATTGGAAGCACAAAATAAAAGCAATTAGGATTCAAATATATTAGGAAAAGCAATACATAAAAATACACTGTCTCAATTAAAAAACAAGTGTCCAACTGGATAAAAATAACCAAATGACTCTAACAATATGGTCTTTAAAAGTTACAAACTTACGATGGGATACTAGATATAAAAGAATGGGTCAAAAGAGTAAAAGCTGTTAAATGAAGTAAAAGAAAATGGTATAGCCATATTGCTACCTGATAAGAGACAAAATGCATTTTAAGTCAAAAAGAAAAAAAATTGGGGATAAAGTAGTCTCTACCTAATAATAAAACATTCAATTCACTTGAAAATATAACAATGAACAATTCTAAAATTATGTTAGCATTGCTATATAAAACAAAAATTGATAGAATTACAAAGACAAAATGAAATATTTCTTATCACACCATTTTAATAGGAGATTTTAGTATACTTAATGTATTTTAAGAATTTGACTACTTAATTTAACAAGGAAACAAAAATTAATAAATATGCCAAATATTTGAACATAAATGATAGACGTATATAATATATATTTAATTACATATAAATGATAAAAATGATAGGACCCTCTATCCAACAAAAAACATATTCTTCTCAAGTATATGTGAAATATTTACCCAAACTGACTAAATATTAAGCTCTTTTCAGACAATTGCTCTAATCACAATAAAAATGAATTAAGATCAATCATAAAGATATCCAAACAATTAAGGAAAGACTCCAAAACAGAATTTGACTTGTGTATCATCTTTAAAACATCCTTTGACCTTGTGGTTTAACATCGATTTCTTCTTGACATCATATTAAGCTCTCTGCATACACTACAAATATTAATGATAAAAGGATGATCTAGAAATGAAGAATGAGAAGACAGGAAGAGGTTGAGAAGACAAGAAAATTAAACCTAGAATGTAATTCTGAACTGACTCTTGTTTGAGGAGGGGGAAAAATGCTTTAAAGAACTTTATTGGGACTATTAATGGAACTGAAATTAAAGGATTGAGATTAAAGAAAAATATCAACACTAAATCTCCTGAATTGGTAATTGCATTATAAATATATAACAGAATATTCTTATTCTTAGTAAATATCAATTGAAGCATTATGAAGTTAAGGGCCATGATATATGCAACCTATCTCAATAAAACATGTGCATGTACACACATGTGCACAAAAGTGTGTGTGTAATAATGAAGCAAATGCAACAAAATGTTTTAAAAACTGAATTAAAAATGAAATGTTTAAAAAAATCATCTAAGTACAGAACAGTGGTATGCGTGGTTTTTTTTTTACTTTTTTGGTCAACTTTTCTATAAATTTGAAATTATTTCAAAATAAAAAGTGTTTAAAGAGAAAGAACAATATAAAGTAGCTTTCTTCACCACCACTTCCACTTAACACATTACAAGAAATGTGAGTGACATATTCAATTATAAAAGGAGTCTGTGACTTAAAAAAATAGGAAAAATTTGAATTCATAAATTTTACACATAGAAAACCAGAATATTATCCTCTAATTATAACTGAGTTCAGAAAAGTTGTACTATATAAGCTACATCGGAACTACCAACAGTACTTCCTAAGAGAGACAGTGTAAAAAATTTAGCTTTGGAGGCAGACAAGTATGGACTTGAATATGGGATGTACTGTTGACCATTCACCTAGCCTTGAGTAACTTCCTTAATCTCTGTGTTTCAGTGGCTTCATCTATAAAATAGGGATAATGGGCCTACCTATTAGCCTAAATTAAACACAATACATGGCAGCTGCCTTTACCATACAGTAGTGACACACAGCTAGAAATATACGAGAATTATTCCACTTACAACCCCAATATATTCAGCCTATGGTGTTAATCCCAATTATAATACAAAAGAGTTATTGAAACACATGGAATAATCATAACCAAAAAATATAGGAAGATAGAAATCAATGTAAAGACTTGTACTTTCCCTGGGTAGGATTATTAAGTAAAATGTAGATTGATCCCTAAGCAAGCATTTAACGGCAGACTTCAGACAATCCCATAATGACAGTATTACGAAGTGGGGATATAATTCATTTGGAAGAAGCAAGATAAAATTATATAAGAATAGTATTAACGCCCTGATGCTCTTACCTTATGAGATGTTAACCTATGTTATAAAGTGAAAATTCCTGAAACCACATAGAAGTTAGCACAGAAAAATAATAGAATAGGAAAATCAAAAAACGGAATCAAATTATTATAAGATCTTAAGAAATGCCAAATTACAGTAACACAAAAATGGATGAAAGAATTGCTATATATTATTAATAACTACTAATGAAGATGTCAGTGTGGAAAAGAATTATATAAATCTATAATTCACAACTTCATGGCTTTACGTTTCAAAAAGATCAATAATTTGAAATAATTTTAATATAAAAGACAGTATTTCTTCCCATCTTAATGAGATAAAAACTTTTGACTATTAAAGATATGAAGGAAAGTCATTAGACACGAGAGAGATTAATTAAATACATTTTAAAATTGCATAAACTGTAGTAAAATGAATATAAAACTATAATAGAATGCCAATACATATGTGGAAAAAGTTATTTTTCAAAATATTTAGGAAATTTTTAAGTGATCGATGGCCAAACTTCTCCAGATAAATGACAAAGCAGATGAACTAATACTATAAAGACTGAAAAATACAAAACAGAAATTACCTCCCAGCTTGTAAGTCATGTGTACAACACCACCATATTTAAAAGTATTCAGAAATAACCCACTGCCCAAAGAAGGGAATGATTAAGAACGCTATCATTTATCAAATTGATGGAATATATCATTTTTTTAAATGAAAAGTGTCAGGAACAATTCTCCTTTCTCCTTAGCTCTTATACCACCATTAACTGTCACGCTCATCGTCTGTGACGTGTCGCAACCAAAGTGTATTTGTATGCTGCCTAAATAAACATGTCTTAAAAAGTACCCCCTATCTTCCTTTCTCCAAATTTTCCTCATTCCTGCTTTTTAAAAACTTTCTTTCCCTTTGTTTTCTCAAAATAAATGTATTTTCTTTACATGAAATTCTACAATTTACTTTTTTCTTAAAAATCTTGTCTACTCTGCTTTATTCCTAGATTGAGTCATCTCCCTCTTCAATACTAGTGTTTATTCATTGTGACTGGGGTCCCAGGGGGGGAGGGAGGGCGAGGAGACAGGGAGAGAGGGAGAGAGGGAGAGAGGGAGAGAGGGAGAGGGAGGGAGGGAGGGAGGGAGGGAGGGAGGGAGAGAGAGAGAGAGAGAGAGAGAGAGAGAGAGAGAGAGAGAGCCAGACCTTATGACCCAGCTTAAGCAGCCACAGAATATCACTTTCGTCATACATGGTCTACTAGTTGGAGCAATATACATATGTCGCCAAAATACAATCTGTCATGAACCCTGAATAAAGGAATGGCAAATACATAATCTTTTAATTTATTTATGTAAGGGGTTATTAATGCTTTTAAAAATCTAAAAAAATAATAATTAAATCTTCCCCCCTCCCCTGATAATTAAAAGGAGAATCATGGTTAAGAGTTTTGGCTTTGGAGTCAGACAGACTTGGGTAAGGTTAAAACCTGACATGTATAATGAGGGTAGTACCGACTCTATATGGTTGTTGGCCAAATAACTAAGGACTTGTTGTTACTATTACAAATATTAACTGTGATATTTTTTTGGAAAGAATATTTGGAAAATACAAAAGTATGTAGAGAAAAAAGTCACTCATGATTGCACCACTAAGGAAACTGAAACTCATTTTAAAATGATCTTGACAAAAACAAAATAAGATTCCTATTTTTAAAAAAGGATACAATTCAATACGAAAAGGGTGGGGGGGAAAATGACAAAAATCCTACTCTGCACCATTATGACATTTACCAAATGGGCATGGTTCTCTAGGGCAGATGCAGAGCTAGGGAGGCAGGGGTCTCATACACTAGGTGACAGGGTAGGATGAAGCCCCAGAGGGCAGCCAGAGGAGGTTTCCCCAAGGAGGGTACACAAGCTATGCCAAAACATCCCTGGGAAGCAATGGGAAGAGGTCTGAGAGCAGGTGGTAAGAGACACGGGACAGGCTGTGGCACCCGTTCAGGAGGCGCCCTGCGGAGATGGGCCTGAGCAGACTGTTGGGTTCCTTTAGGGGAACTAGTGAATGAGGAGTAGCTATTAGGTCAGACGATGAGCATGGATGCCAAGTTAAGGAATTTAAACAATCTTAATAGGTCATGGAAAGCTTCGGAAGTTTCTGAAGAGGGAAGGGTTCTGACTTATACATCCTTTAGATCATCTGTCCTTTAGATCATTTAATGTGAAACATGTGGGAGAGTCTAGAAACAGGAAGAAAGAATGCAAAGTATCAGATGAGAGAACTTAATGAGGAAAATTTGGGTGTTTTGTTTTTCTTTTTAAATAGAGGAGTTAGGAATTAATAGAGTATGCAAAAGAACTAAGTATAAATATTGCAGAAACACCTAAAGACTACAGACATGCCATGTATGGAGTACAACTGTTAAAATAACACAATGTTAAGAAATATCGAAAAGGAATATAACCAAAAAGGGCCATTATATACTATATAATCAGAACTTTGTCAGGTAGTTTCATTCATCAGTGCTAAAAGTGAGACACAGGAATATTATAAATAAATAGAGGGGCAAAGATTTACCATGTTTCCCTGAAACTAAGACCCCGCCAGACAATCAGCTCTAATGCGCCTTTTGGAGCAAAAATTAATATAAGACCCAGTATTATATTATATTATATTATATTATATTATATTATATTATATTATATTATACATTACATTACATTACATTACATTACATTATATTATATATTGCAATATATTATACCCTAGCTTATATTATAGTAAAATAAGACCTTATTTTATTTTTGCTTATATTAATTTTTGCTCCAAAAGACGCTTTAGAGCTGATTGTCTGGCTAGGTCTTATTTTCGGGTAAACATGGTGTTTTGTTGTTGTTCTTGTGTTTCAAAAACGCCAACGTAATGGGGGCTAACAGAGTCAAAAACTAAGCCCAATAATGAGAATGACCCTCAAGTACAGAGAGGGAGCAACAGAGGAAGATGCTGAAAAATTGAACTCTGCAATAAATCTGTGGACAGTGCAAGAGAAAACAGGGTTAAATATGAAACCAAGATATATTTCCCCTGGAAGCAATAAAGCATCTCCCAACACACACTTTCCGTCCCCTCTCTCTCTTTCACCCCAATTCCATGAAAATCTTCAAGATGCAATAATACTATAAAACTTTATAAATGCACATTCCTCGAAGGCCTCCCCAAGACACTTCTAATTCCCTGAGTCTGTGATTCTCTCTCCTGCCCCTCTAGTCAGTTTCTCTTTTAAGCCCATGGCTTCCAGCTGGGAAGAAAGAGAACTCTCTTGAAGTCAGCTGGAATGTACGAACCAGTGGTCAGCGACTAAGGGTGATAGGTATTATTAGTCTCATCACTCATTCCGTATTTGACTCTGAGCGTTTCAAATCATTAAACAATATCACTGAAACATATCACCTCAAACAGATAACCTCCTATGAAATTGTCCCTGAGGCCTAGAGGGTTAGGCGCACTGTCCAAAAGAGAATTAGTTGGAAACTCAGGTTGCCTCATCCCTGATCTAGATGCTGATTCACTCTGCACATCTTCTATTTTCCATGTTTCCGTGTACTTCAGGAGATATTTCCTTCATTCTCCACAGGGCATATCGTATCCTGTTATGGACTGAATGCTTGTGTCCCTCCAAAATTCCCATGTTGAAATCTAACCCCCATGTGACGGTATCTGGACGTAGGGCCTTTGGGAGGTGATTAGATCATGGTAGTGGAATTCTCATGAATGGGATTAGCACTTTATAAAAAGGAGCCAGAGAGCTATGTAGCTCACTCTCTTTCTGCCATGTGAAGATACAACAAGGTGCCAGTCTCCAATAGGGACGATGGACCTCGCCAGAACCCAACCGTACTGGCACCGCAATCTCAGACTTCCAGCCTCCAGAGCTGTGAGATAGAAATTTCCGTTGTGTATAAGCTACCAACTTTTGTTATAGCATCCCAAACTAAGACACCTCTGCTTTACAAAAAAAAAAAAAAAAACACACAAATAGATTCCCATTTTCAACAACCTAATGTTTTAGGATGTGGGATTCTTCCTCCTTCCTCGCTGGGAGCCTGCCTCATGATATATATAAGGCGAAAACACAAGTACTGCAAGCCTTAGACATCAAAGCTGAGGTTTCTTCTAAGACGTACTTAAAGAAATAGACACTTTTCAGAGCTGTAGAATGGAAATGGGTAAGGATCAGAGAATCACATCATATGTGGCTGAAAAAGAAAACTAAATTGCTCCATATGGAGAGCAGAGGTTGAGGCCCAAGTTGCTCTGTAGCCAGGGGGTGGCGGCCTGGGAAACGACGTTCTAATCCAGGAGGAGGCTGTCCTGGTCATCTTCTCCTAAAGATCAGCGTTAAATCTCATGTTCAGAGAGTCCAACGCCCACCCGTTTTCCTCAGTTTCCCTCTCTCTAGGTCTTTTCCAGCTGTAACTTGCCTAGATTCAAGAATCACAGGCAGAATTTCTGCCCAAGGCCCTGTCCCTGAGGCTGGGAACTATCGTCTTTCATGTGTCAGAAGCGAACACCCTGCTGGTTGCTGGAGGAGAAGGAGGCTTTGCCCTTCTGCAGTTTTACTGTTTGATTCTAAGCAACTAGCTGGGAAAATTCTGGACTTAATGAGCCCTTTTCTTGCCCTTGGAAGAGTCACAGAAAGCAGCTGTCTGGCAACAAGAGTTGCACAGGAGTCTCACAGATCCTCTGTAATTCTTCAGATAACATCATATTTTACGTTATCAGTTACCCACAGCCTGGCAGCTGAGACTCTACCACCTATACAGTCCCCAACAAAGGAGGACCAGGTGTGTCTTCTTTATTGGCCACATGCACCTGCACATCCTGAGAAGTCTTTGAAGAAAAGCAAATTTCCCTTTTTCCCAATATAAAAGCAGAAGGAACCGCATGCATGAATAGATAAGTTCCCAGAATCCAGTGACTCAGGAAGCGCTTTCTGAGTATCTCCTTCCAGCCAGGCACCGAGCTAAGTTCTACAGATCTTAGAAGTTCAGAAGACTAAATAATTCCCGCCACGTTCTTCCCTGGGGGACATAGCTCTAAGTGGAAGATAGTTCTAACCCTCAGGACTGATGACCCAGCCTTTACTCTGACAGACCTAGGAATGTCTAAGTCAGGACGTTTTTGAATAAACGCTTTACTGAGATGTAATGGTTCCAAAACATCACAGCAACCATGCTGACAACTGTCAGGGTTGGCCTCACATCAGCTGTTTATATCTTGCTTGAAAACAGTGAGATCAATTTTTATTTCAAATCCTTACGTTTTTCAAGGTTAAACTTTTAAATGTACATTTGGGGGCAACCAGGATGATGCAGTCATGGCTTCATCATTCTCATCGTCATAAAATATTTAAGCATAGCCAAGGTTACTTGGTAGCTGGCTTGAGGCCGTGGGATGACTTATGCTACCAGCTTTGGCACCCACGTCAGAGCGAATCCTAAATCGATTTGTTGTCATCCTGCTCATCATCATCCTGACATGAAGCACTCTGGCTAGTATGACAAAGCCCAGGTCAGCCCAGGGGACCCTCTCAAAGCAAATTTGCATATTGGTTCCCAGCTCTCTCTATCCCTTTTTGACTATATTTGAGATTTGCTGTCATCTAGGGACACTTGGGAGTTTATGTGTTTCCAAAGACAGAAAACCTCAAATCTCTCACAAATTTGTTTTCAGGATTAATGTTACTGTTGAAAGCTCATCTATAGTAGAATATTCTTCTCAAAGAGGAAAGGAAATATTTTTCAATAAATTGTCCCCCCTCCCATGAAAATAAAAGAGACCAGCTTTATGTCAGCCCTCTATGACAAAGAAAACATGTAAGGACTTTATCAGAATAGTTTTCTGTTTGTACAAACTGCTACCAAAACAATCTAAGGTGCTTATTATGTGTAATGTTACTGAAAAACTCTGAAGATGGCTTGTTACCACCTGCCCGAAATCCCAAGTATAATTCTCCTTCCTTTCCTTTATTCCTTTTATTCACAAATGTCCAGTCCAGATTTTACTCATTCCTAAGAAAACACTACAAGGTATTACCTTGGTGACTGATTTGCACCTCCAACAACAAAAATAAGAACAGCAACGGTACGATTCCAAGTAAGGTCATATTTAATGGCACATGTGGAAATTGGGCTCATTTCCAAACTAGCTGATGTGGAATGAAGAAGAGTGTGAATTTTTCATTCAGAATTCCCCTTTATACTTCTCATAATTCCCCTGCAACTCTTCGCTTCTCAAAAATAACTCCAAAGTATTATTAGCTAGGGGTTTCTTTTGCCTTCGATTTCTCAAGTAAATGAGTCATGCTGTTCTCTAGGACATCTTTTACTAATGAGCTTCTTTATTTGGGTTGAAACAATGGTGACCCTGACTGCTGACAAGCAGTGAAAATAATTGCTTGGAACCCAAACAGAGCTTTTGTATGTGAATAAGCCGAGTGCACTTTCACGTACAAACTTGCTTTCTCTTTCCTTCTACATCCCGACCTTGTCCACACCAATATTTATCATCAAGTTGTATTTTTTTCCCAGAGTTATGCCCTATCCAAGCTTAAAAATTATTGGGACGGTATTTTTTAAATGCAAATCTATGCTAATCAGCAAGACGTATCTTTTACCAAAACCGAAAGAATTTTTTTTTAAACTTCGAAGTTATTGAAGTAATCCAGGAGGGGGTTTCTACTACACAGCGCACATATAGATATACATATCCAGAGGGGTTTTTTGACTACATATAGAAGATATACATTCACTTTGCCAACCTAAAAATATATGTACATCTGCAATATGAAATAATTCAGTCTCAAGATGAATGGCTGGTGAATTTGATTTTGTAACTCTTTCGTGTTTTACTGAATTTCCAAAATACAATGAGGCTCTGAGAGTAGGTATCAGGTAAAATTGCTTAATAATTCTCATACTGCTAACCATTCACCTTAGAACGGAGATGAGCCAGTATGCCCAACAAAAGCCTAACATGCATGCAGAAAAACATGGACTAAAAGTACCTTGTATTTGCATGGCACATTACAAGTTAAAACTACATAATTCTTCATGATTATACCTGCCTCATATTGCAACTGCCTCAATGAGCTGGAAGGATTAAATGAAATAATGCAGTGACATTCTTGACACATACACAGGTCACAGTAAATGGCAACTCTTGTTCCTGTTACTGACTTAATTTTCTTCTGTGGATGACACACATTTCTACTCTATATGTTCTCATAAATCTGTTAGTGTTTTCTTCACGTTAGCATTGAAATCAAGTAATAGCCACAGACTTTCATTTACCTCGGGTTTTCTTTCTAACAGAGCATTGAGTAATTCACAGCACATTAATTCTTCAGACTCTATTCTATGTCTTCACAGCGCATGAATTCTTCAGACTCTACTCTATGTCTATACCCATTTCTCTCAGTCCCCTAACTAGACTTCCCCGGGATCAACGAGAAATAATACTATAGTGACTTTTTATGAACTTTTTCAAGCAAATTTTTAATTTGTGTTTAATTACCCAGCTCTTCGAAAATTTCTCTCCCAGATACTTACTCCTCGGTCAGTGGTCTCAATTAGTCCTTTTTTCCCATCACTTCCCAATTGAAAAGCTATAATTTAACTCCTTTTAAAAGAGTTGTAAGACTGTCAGACGGGAAAAGATTAAAAATAAAGGAGCTGTTCCTTCTAAGAGCTGAAGGTCCTTTCTTCTCAGCAAGGATGGAGCATATGTACACAGGGCCAACAAACACAACCAGAAAAGTAATCTGCAGCCACACAGAAATTATTTTGAAAAGTTAGGCTTTAATTAATTTGCTTTAGAGAGAAAATAAATGTCACCCTGTGGTCAGCAGAATAGTTTATCCTGTTACCTTTGTCCTGTGAAATGGTTGCTTGATCTTCAGCAACCAGCCACTGCCAGCATCTCACAATTTTGATAACACTTCCAGTGGCATAATAACAAAATCAACCTCTGAAGGAGGAAAACGTTATTGAGCTTTCATAGTATAATGAACACGGGGAGTTGCCCATCCAGAAGTTATTTCCCCACACCCACCTTTTTCCTCACTGACAGAATCCCACTTTTGTTCAGGTATTGCTCATTAAACCCCAATTTTTACCAGGTATCAAACCTTCCATCAGCTTCAGGGGAGGTGGTCCCACTTCTTGATCTAACCCCAAAACTAGATCGGGGTGCATCACAATTTGTCTGGTTCCCTTCACCAGTGACTGGTCTATGCTGGGACAGGTGACACAGCTCAGGTAAAGGAAGCAGGAGAGGACATCTAAGCAGAGGATTCTAAGGCGAGATGAAGAAGAGAGGGCTCTTCATCTGCTCCTGGATATTGTCACGTCTGTGGGTTGTCACAAAACTGCAGCACCCATCTTGGGACCTTGAAGAACGTTAGCCTACAAGGAGATGCTGAGGATGGCAGAGCAGAAAGATGAATGTAAAGTAGGATTGTGACATTAGAAAATTGTTGAATTAAGTAACTTTGGGACTGTCCTACCTCTGGAGCCTTTGCTATGTAAGATAATGAATCCCCTCATTATTTTAGACATTTTAAGTTGGGGTTCCTGATACTTGCAGCCAAAATCAGCCTAACTAGGCTACAGCATTATTATATTTTATGAGATGCTTGCAAAGGGCTAAAAGATGTCCACTGCTTTAGTGCTAGGTGGGGAGGCTCTGTCTTTATTTTATAGCATTCTAAGACCTAGTCTCTCTCCACTTCCAATTCTACAGGCATGTGTTATTATAACTCAGAAAGGAAAGGTGACTCAAAACATTAGGCAAAATAACAAATATGTCAAGTATGAAAAAGTGAAAGCAATATATAACACTCACCAGAGAAGAGTAGTGATAAATATAAAGGACAGACCTGAATCTGAAGCTTCCTTATATTTATCCGGAATGCCTACCCTGAGCACATGGATCCTTAAAGGTTATCTAAATAAGACACATGAGACTGAAAACAATATGGGATTCTCCCAAACAGAGTGATGGCCAGAAATGCCCAAGATGAAATGTAATAGGAATAAATGTAAAGTCTTAGATCTAGGTCCTAGAAAATGCAAGTGTACAAATTTAGGAAAGAGCTAAAAGGAAGCCCTAGCGGTTTTAATTGTTCCTAAATTTGGCACATACAAATAGTGTTGTTTGTTTGTTTTATTGGGAAATATTGGGGAACAGTGTGTTTCTTCAGGGCCCATCAGCTCCAAGTCGTTGCCCTTCAATCTAGTTGTGGAAGGCAGCTCAGCTCCAGTCCAGTCACCATTTTCAATCTTAGTTGCAGGGGGAGCAGCCCACCATCCCATGTGGGAATTGAACTGGCAACCCTGTTGCTCAGAGCTCACTCTCTAACCAACTGAGCCATCTGGCTGCCCCTACAAACAGTGTTTTGTGGCCACCATAAACCTTATGATATTTTCCTTCATTAATTGAGCATAGTGTCTAGATAGGTGATTTTCAGCCCCAACAAGATATCAGAATCATCTGTGTCCTTTTAAGAATGCAAACATCTGGGCTCAACTCCAGAGCCACTGAAGTGTAATACTTTGGAGTTAGACCTGACTTTGTTCATTTTGTAAAATTCCACAGGCTACAGCCAATGAACTGGTCAAAACTCGAGACAAGCAAGATCTGCTGAACTTGTCTCCAGTTGGTCTCATCAGTGCGACTTTAGTTACTTCTGGGAACCACAGATTCAAAAGACATTTAAAAGTTGGAATGCACACATAGAAAGCCAACCAAGAGGGTGAGGAGTCTTGTAATTATGTCATATGATGAGCAGATGAAAGACCCCAGGATCTAGAAATGAAAGAACTCAGAAGGAATCCTTAAAAGGAAACTATAGACGCATGTTGGATGGTTAAGATTTGACATGTGAAGAAGGTACTACTGTTTGATAGCTCTGATATAACAGATTAGAGGAGTAATTTGTGAAGTCAGAAGATGACAGATTTTTAGATCAAGATAAAGAAAAGTTTTCATGCCATGACAGGGTTCAGCAAAGGAAAGGACTGCTTTGAAAACATAGCAATTTTCTCATAATTGCAAGTCCCCCCAAGAAGCCAGATGACTGGCATTCTAGAACACAATCAGGAAGGCTGCAATGGGGACACCTGCCCTCAATTGGGAGTGAACTAAAACAACTTCAAGGGTACCTCTGACTCTAAGATTTTATAATACTCTGAGCAAATATGTTACATTAAAGTCACAGAAACAGCACAAAAGGCAACCTTGGAACTTGCCAGTTAAAGGTCCTTCATTCTAGCAATATCAATTGTTAACACTTAGCGAACAACTCCTACATGTCAGATATTACATACACTTTATCCCTAATTCTTACAGCAACCCAGAAAGATCACATTGTTAGTCTTATTTTAAAGTTGAAGAAACCAATTTTCTGAGGTCTCTAACTTCCCTGAAGCATTTAAATATTAAGTAGAAGAGATGAAACTTAAAACCAAACCTTACCAACACCCTCATTTTTGTTTAATGACAATCTCCAATGTCTTCTCAAGGTTTACAAAACAAACTCACTCTGTTTCGTATTCAAGAACTTCTACGATCTTTCACCAATTTATATCTTCAACCTTATCTTTCATTATTACCCTGAATTCAACTTATGATCCAATTAAATTGAACTACTTGCTTCCTTCTGAGCCCAAGGTCTCCTGACTACACTAAGGCTTATGTTAAAGTTGTTCCTTCCAATATCATTTATTCTATTCTCCTAATCCCTCGAAACTCAAATTCTATTCAAGGACCAGTTCAAATACTCCCTCCCTCAAATATTCCCTCTTCCCTCCCTCAAACATTCCCTCTTCCTCAAGCCAAAGTAAGTTTTCCATCCTGAGAAGCCCCACTGCATTCTATACTAGCTTTCCTGAAAGTATTAACATTTTCTGCTTTGCATTTTGTGTGTGTTATGTGTATGTGTGTATATGATGTGCATTATAACGATTTTTGTATGTCTAATTTCTCCTAATTTCTAAAACTTCCCCCCACTGACTCACCTCCAAAATGGAATGTACCACCATGCACATGGTATATAGTCAACACCCTTCGATTAAATAGATGAATGAAAAAACTTAAGCCACAAAGAATTTAAGTGATTTGCCCAGGATCACCAAAGTAATTTCTGTCAGAACCTGAGCCTACATCTTCTATAGAGCTGCTTTATTATATTATTATTATTTAATTATATCATAAAGTGATTCTGCTACAAACTTATACAACTAGAAACAAGAAAATATGTGGATTTTTCATTCAACTTTCCAAGTGGAAAAAAAAAAGCGGGCAAAAATTTTTAGGAAAAGTCTTCTGTTTTCTTCTCTGGGAAAAGGAAAGCAGAAAATCTATTTGTTGTCATATTTTTTAATGATATTTTACCTTAAATAATTAAAGCCAAATTGAAGTATTTGAAACTGAGATCTGTCAGGGCAGTCACTAAATATTCAACTGCCAAAGTTCACAAATATCCAGAAACCTACATTTCTAATTAAGTAGATAGTACTGTAGAGTTGAGAATACATTCCCTGAACAAATAAATCTGGAAAATGCTGTTCTTATGCCATCATATTAAGAAACAGCAATAAATCACTTCAACAGCCTCTCTGCATATCACACATGGAAAAGACAATGTATTTCAACTCACAAAAGAGATACATGGAAAAAAATGTAAAATCAGAGAACTTGATAGAAAAATTCAGCTCTCTCTCTTCTCTCTCTCTCTCTCTCTCTCTCTCTCTCGCTCTCTCTCTCTCTATACACACACACACACACACACACACACACACACACACACACACACACACACTGTTTCCCCGAAAATAAGACCAGGTCTTATATTAATTTTTGCTCCAAAAGACACATTAGGGCTTATATTCATGGGGCGTCATCCTGAAAAATCATGCTAGGGCTTATTTTTCAGTTAGGTCTTATTTTGGGGGAAACATGGTGTATCTATACACACACACACACACACACACACACACATCGATACATACATAAAAAATGAAAGGTTATTGTTTTATATAAAGTGGCAATTTACGTGAATGACCAGCAGTGTACTTGAAGTTAATGTCAACATTTATAAAAAGCTTTCACAGCCAGTTCCAGAGAGGAAATCCATTATGCTGAAGAGCAAAGGTACTCTTAAGGAGCAATAAATTATGCTGAAAGTTTTTTCAACGATTGATTCAAAAAAATGCGATCGTCACGCTATAAAGAAGCTCAATATATTAGAACTGTTAATTGTAAGAACTAAAGGAGAATCTTATTTTAATTATTCCAACTGTTCTTGTCGTAAATTTGGTAGAACAACCACTGAAAATAAGTTTTTATGAGGGAAAAGTTTCCCTGATCACCCTGTGCACTCCCTTTGCCTTCAGACAAGCAGTGGTGTAACCACATCCAGGACCACCATTGCCTATCACCCCTTTCCGATTCCAATTCTCCTCCTCCGTGTAAACTGCACTCATTCTTTAGGATTCAGGTGACATTATTACCTTCTTGGATTCTTCCCTGAACATCCTCCCCAAAGCTGGGTTGAATGTCCCCCCAAAATGAACACCAGCCTTAGCACCCTATGCAGACCCCTAATATAGCATAAAGCACGTCTCGTCAGTTCTTATGCATTTGTACTCCCCCCATCTTGCAGTGTGTGCACACGCATGCAGGCGTTCACACACACACACATACACACACACACACACACACACGGACTGGAAGTTCCTTTTAGGCTGGGACACAGCATCTAGTTTCTTTCCAAGAGCAGAGTATTTACTTAACATAATTTTCATGAAATGAATGCACTGTCATAAAAAGAAGTAATTTTTTTGCCATTGGCTAAAAAACATCCAAGCTTCGCGAACATTTTTTATTGGATTCTGCAACATTCCCCATTTTATCTCCTGGCCATGGCAGCAGGAGTCCTCAGTCCTGCCACAAGTTGGGAAAATGGTTGAAGTTTTGTCCATGAGTCCCTTTTGATAGTTTTGCCTACTGATTTCCCACTTTGAAAACAGAGAAAATGTATAATATTTCATACAATTTATTTAAAATCATTACCATGAAAGCCTGTCTACACACAAAAAAATATCACAATAGTATGTGGTCAAGATTGAGAAATGTGCCCATTTTAGCATTCATAACAATATACTCAGGTGACAGGGTCACCTTTTTTCGATTAATTTTGCATTTAAAAGAATATGCTCACAGTGGGTCTCACTGTAATCACTGTTGTGAAAGATTTTTGAATCCTATTCTATATTAGGAAAATTCACTTGGAAGTCATTGTTAAGCTGATCAAACACGTGTGATATTTGTCATTTTCTGTTTCTCACACATTGACAGAAGTAGAAAGATGCACAGCCGATTTTGTCATATATTAAGTGGACTCTCTGTTACAATAGAACATTGGGGTAGCTCTGACTTGTCCATTCAAAAATGAATTAGTCACACGTAGGGACGTTAAGACATGATAACAGTCTTAGCCAAGGGTGGAGCATAAGCCACTTTAAAATCTTTGAGAACACAAGATCAACTGTGTAAATGTGGAAGCTGGCCAAATTCAGCTTGCTAATCAACAATGACCATTTCTGATCTTCTAGATTCAACATGAAATCCTGACACGACTGAATTTAAAACAAAAATGTGTGACATAACTTGAGCCCATGGCGTAGGGGTTGTTGCCCTTAATTGTCTCATACAGAAACAGTAGTCTGTAACCATATGCCAAGTGCACACATGCACGCCACACTTATTTCCCTTTATTTGCTCTGATGCACTCTGTATTTCTGTGTTACTACTCTGACCCTCATTCTGCATTCCCCTGGCGTTCTGGAAGCACTCTAGAGCCTGTGGGGCTCCTAGAAACACTCTAATTGATATCAGAGCCGAGCAATAGAAATCCATGACCACACTTACGTCAGTTCTCCAACTAACTTCTACACACACACACACACACACACACACACACACACATACACACAAAGTTTGTTAAAGTTTAGAAGAAGAATCTCGGGAAGGTAAATCATCTAATGATTTATAATCTCAGGGAGATTTTAACTCGGAGAGATACCATAATCCTGTGAGGTGAGTTTCCTCAAGAGTTAAAAATAGCTGCCATGAGCTAACCCTTCTCTGGTTAAAGCTGGCTTATGGCACACTGCCAATAGTAAAGCAATTCTACAGAAGCACTTTGCAGTAAACCAGCCCAAATTTTTCCATGATTTTCCTTGCTTGGTTTGCCTGGAACTAATCCACTGTACCATATTTTTTGTTCTAAGAGACAAGGAAAACAAGATATTATCTTTAATCATTCCAGTAGAATGCAATGTATATGCACTATGCGGGTAGGGGTGGGGCACCATACACTTGAAGAGGTGTGAGCCAAAGGAAAGAATGTCAGAGTGAGAGTATCTTAGACTCTAGCTTCATCCTCTTGGAAAAGTCATTCAAATTCGCTAAGTATAAATTTCTACCTGCTTGTAACTACATTCTTACTTGAACTTTACATAAATACTGTGAATTTTGGTTAAAAGCCTACAATTAAATATATTATAAGTCTTTTTCAAAATAAATGAACTTGTCAGCACTCATGGAAGCCTTTCATAATTTTATAAAACTCTTTAACACATTTCACTTATGAATTAAAAATGATAGCTTCAAGAAAAATAGACCTCGATATACATTAATTCCCCCCTTCCTTGGCTTTAACCCCAAACAGCAAGATGTAATACCAAGAAACAAACACCAGAATACATTATAGAACATGAAGGTAATTCCCTGACAAACACAGATGGACCACAGAAATCGACACGATTGAGAAGGGAAACTGAGCTTAAGAATTACAATACAATATAATGTCGTATCTTAAGGAAGAACTAAAAACCATAAATTATTCAACTTGGACCTGTTGCTTTTCTAAAAGAAGAATAAAAAAATGCCATGAAATAAGAAACCAGTAACCACAAATCAATGTAATAGCTATACCACCAGAGTAAAAGTGATGCTAGACCAATTTTAACTAAGATTCAATTGTTATGCTTACACCTCTCTGCAACTAGGAAATTTTCCCAAGACAATAACAAATTTTGCTTAGCTTAGTAAAGGGGCATTTTAAATGGAAAAAAATAATCAGCAAGAAAGCAGTGTAAATAGTCAGGATTCCAGCTCTTACACGAAGAAAACAGAAAATTATGTAGGAAATTAATGATTAAACATATTCATTGACAGCTTCCTAAAAGCTCTAATCTCCTATTTGATATTCTTTGAGCTTGTTCAGTTTTAAGATGTTTTATTTCAAGTTCAAAAAGTTATGACAAAAATGCTAATTTTATTACTTAATTTATGAGAGCATAAATTTTTCCTTAAAAAAGTTTTATTACATTTCTCAAGATAGTTTCTCTCCCTTTTTAATGTGTCAGACAAAATTACTTATGTATGTGCAATAAAAATATATGTATACATAATTTACATCCAAAATAGAAACTGCATTTAATCTGTACTTTGTAAGTCAAAACTTATAAACCAACCAAAAACAACAATAAAAGCTCCTTTCTGACTAAAACCATTATGTTTATTTCTTGACCCTTTTAAAATGGTTGTTGAAAAGGTGTATGAATGAACACATACATCAAACAGATACTGAAATCTTCAAAGGTCATTTCTTGCTTTATGTAGTGATGAAAAATTCAAGGTAACTGTCAGAAAATAGCTGGCACAGCATCACGCTGGGCTCACATCAAAGAAGCTGTTGATGTTATAGTTACTTTCAAACAAAAAAATAATAACGTAGTTGGGGCTCTCATAATACTGGGATCCCACCTTGTAAACATAACCATCTTATGTTGACAACAACACAGAGGAACCAGCTGTTCTCCTAGGACCATAATAGAATCCAGAGAGCCATTATTCTTCAAGAAAGGTTCTTAAGAGACACCCTAGATCTCTCAGGGTTTTTTGTTTGTTTGTTTGTTTTTTGTATGCAAAACCCAGAGTCATACCCATCCTCTCTATTCCTATGCTTCTGCCTCTTGCCATCAATGATAAGGAGAATCTACCCCTGAGAACAAGAGTTTCTCAGGAAACTTAAGAAACTGGAGACCTTCAGATACACACACAGGAGCATGGAGGCTGGGTCCCGTGCACGGAGAGTCTTGAACATGAAGATAAGAACTTAGACTTGGTAGAAAGGTCATAAGGGACCACGAACTCATTAAAGCAAGGGAAGTACGCGTTCTCAATAGAGTAAGTCATCTACTTTGGGGGTGGTTGACTAATCAAGTGTTTGAAAATAGTGAAAAAGACTCGGTGCAATGATTTTCAGTAATATTCTAGAAAGTCTGTAAGAGATAAACAGACAATTAAGCCACATTGAGGACATAGCAGAGAGGAGAGAGCATGATACTACACAGACCTCAGTCGAAAAATTTTCATGACATCCTACAGCAGAGCTTGGTTGCCAGCTAGTGAAGGAAGCTGGTCATGGGGTGACCCAACATTAGAGATTAGCAAGGTGATGACAGTGGGGTTGAAATGACTAACCATCGTTCAGAGGGCCAAGCAAGAGAAGTGAAATCTATAAGGTGCTCATGAGCCAAGATGCTATAGGAGGGAGCAGGCAGAAGGGCTGCATCTGTAATGCTGTGAAAAACAATGTAAGAGTCACAGGCATCTAATATGTCCTGAGCCCTAAGGCTCACTGAGTGACTGTACTGCACCAAAACACTCTCTCCAAATACAGCACAGAAAGTCCGAGCGGACCCACCACTATGGTTGTATTTAGAGAAAGAGCCATCAGTAGAACGATGGCAGGTAATCCCTATGGTTGGTGTAGATGGATGTCCTCACCTTCTTCCAATCAAGTACCTGAGGGCCAGTGTGGTTCAAAACAAAATTAACAAAATCAAATTAGTTTTGATTGGATTTAGAAAACTGTACTGGATTTTAATTACTAATGTCACCATAATTCCTATAATTCCCAAGAGAAACATTAACTAAACCAGTACAATAGCATAGTATGCAAACATCTTTCTTTTATTTATGTAACCTAGATTAAGATCGAGCATTGTGGGGTTTTTTTGATCATCATTATCTCTCTTTTATAAGCTAGGCTTTCAACTCATAAAAAAATGTACCGAAAACTGTCAGCAAAAGGCAGTGGCTTTATGATAATACAGTACAAATATGGTGTCAATCAAAGCTACCGTTATTTTCCAGCTAACAAGGGACTGTATGCTTTTCAATAAATATATTAGTTCATTGAAGTTGGTCTGTTAGTTTTTTCCAGCCCATTACATTCTCACTTAATAAAACATTTTCTCTAAAAACAAAACAAAACAAAAAAACAGAGATATTAAATCAATATAGACTCCTGTAGAAAAGTACAGACTAATCTAACATCTGCATAAATATCCTAATTGTAGACACTGGAATCAGTAATAGGAATATCTGGTAATACCTATCCATTTAATTGGCCCATGTCCTTAATACTTTTCATTTTATTTATATTGTGCAGCAAACATTTATAGGGCATAGCATCAGTCAGTCGTTTACATAATCCACTGACATGGTTTAAAAAGATATTCAAACATAGACTAATAACAGAATAAGATTCCAGTAAAATATACATGTTTCTTTTCACTAATGTCTATTTAAAAGTCACCTGTCTGTTATTAAATGATTCATTTATGGTGAGTCAGTAGTTAGCAAAAGGCATAAATTCTATTCTCGTAGAAAAATCCTAAGCAGAATGAATTCAGTGAGCGCTTCCTTTCCTAAGGCCCACAGAAGCCTAGAGTTGGAATGGAATTTAGAGATCAAGTTCATGGGCTCTTAAACCTAGAAGATCCACAGATGATAACAGCCCCTAAAATTACACAGGAAATCACTGGTGCATGCGCATTTGGGGTCAGGAAGAGACAGTGGTTATGATATACAGAGATTTCAGCAGATTCTTAAGTGATTCAATGACACTGAAAGAAAGTAAGAATATCCACTTTCTCTTTATGTTACACATTAGATTTCGTCTCTACATTCTACACGTGTACAATTAACTCTTTCTTCTACACATTAGGAAACCGAGACCTAAGTTGGGGAAGGGAGCTACCCAAACACATGGGCCAGTTAGTGGTTCAGATGACACTGGTCTCCCAGATTATGATCTAAATGCTCATTCCTCTTCCCACACTGACACAACTCAGATGCCTCCACTGTGAAATCTTAAATTAGAGCTTTTAAGAATGGAAGTTACAACACCTTACATCTCCCCTGTCTCTTCTATACTCTTCTTCCTCTGGAACAAACACTTTGGAAATTAAAATTCAGATTTATTTGGAGGGGAAAAAATTCAAAGAAGCAATATACCTTTGTATTCTAAACCTAGGAGAGAAATATGGATGGATTTTAATCTGGCAAATACAAGTTTTAAACACAATTAGGATAGGTTGCTTATATAATGCAATTTGAGACCCCTACATCTGTTATAGTATTTATTCAGTATGGAGTGGCAGTCAAGAAAATGGGCTCTGCAGCCAAACTGAGTTCAAACCCAGTATCCCTTACTTTCCAGCTGTAAGACCTTAGGGGACATAGTTAGAGCTCCTGTGCCTCTGTTTCTGATACAACAGGGATAACAGTAGTACTTGTCTTAATTTGGGTTTCCCCAAAACAGAACCTGATGGAATCTTGGTGTGTATATAGTTCACCTGGAAGATGCCTCCAGAAAGAACAAGGACTGATACGAGTGTGACAGAGCTACATAGGTATAAATTATCGAAACTGCTTCTATAAGCAATGGCAGCCTGATTCATCTGGGACGACTGAGCGTACAGAATACCTCTTAGAACTGTAGATCCAAAGCGGGACAAGTTGCAGCATCAACCTACCACCTCTTGTGCATCTTCGGTTGAGGGTTGCTCTGAGAATGTTAAACCTTCACTTTTGTGCCAGGCTTACAAACAGATTCTAGTGACTTCCTACAGCTTTGTAGAAGGCCTGAGACAGAAAACAGGTTGACACAGTGTGTTTGAGGTGAGACACTCAGCATGAGTCTGAGCTTGCACAAAACTATCTTCCACAGAGATGACTGAGATCAGAGTTGAATTAAAGGGCAGTGGCACAAGGCACTGAAAGCATTAGCTATATATTTTACTTCAAATCATTATTGTGGGTAATTCAAGTGAAAATGGTTAGAACCAACCTGGCATCTGATAAGGGATCAATTCATATTAGCTGTGATTATTATTCTTTTCATATTTATTGAGTGTCTACCAGGTGCCAAGCACATTGTACCAGGTGATACAAAAATAATAACAACAAATAAATAACACAGACTCTACTCTCAATCTCTTCACAGTCTACTAGAGACAGCAAAGACTCAAGCATTTGCCAACCAAAGCAGCAAATTTTATGATACAGCCATACCTTGGGTCTAATTGCTACAGAAAGTAGAGAGAAACACACTCTGCCTAGAGATCACAGCGATCAGAAAGGTCTCATAGAGGATGTTGTATCTGCACAAAACCCTGACAGGTAAGTAGGAATACCCTCAGGTTGGGGTAACATTTCAGTAGTGACAGCAGCATATACAAAAGCATGTCACAGGGGCAAGAAAACATGGAGCTCTTAAAGAGTAGCAAGGGGCTCAAGGGGCTGGCTGGAACATAGAATTCCATGGGTGAATGTCAGGAAACAAAACTGTATCATGAAGAGGCAAAGCACTATCATGAAGGATAATGCATTGGCCTTGGTTATGAATTCATTCCACAAGCAATGGGGAATGATGGAAGCATTCATATTTTAGGAACTTGTTAGAAATATAGGAGATGGATTGGTGGAGAACACCACTGGATAGCGAAAAAATCAGATAAATCACAGGCTATTGCATGTGATTTATCTGAGGTAAATATGATGAAGGCCAAAACTAATCTAGAAGAGTGGCAGTGAGGATAAGAGGCAGATAAGTTTCAGTGACTGGATACATATGGAAGTTGAGGAAGAATAATGTTTCTGAGATGACCTCCAGGTTCTGGCATAAGTAACTCATTGTTTAGTAATGTTTTCAACCAACACAGGAAATAGAGAAGAGACTACATCTCAGAGAAAGGAAGAAAATAATGAGTTCATATTGGATATGTTGACTCTGAGGGATCTGCCAAGCTCATGCTTGTTTCCATGGTAAAGTCAGCCAGAGGGACCAGCTGAAGTGAGGAAGGCACAGAGAGGTCCCCATGATGTTCTGCAAGGCACTCTGAAATACTATTCTGGGCCCCAGACTGAAACTACACCTTAATAAGCAAAGCTGTGGCTTTTTAGTAAACTAGAAGCTATATACAACCATTTTTAACTCCAATAATGACTAGATCATCATTAGAATAGACATTAGGTACATGATGGGATATAATGTGGATTGACGTTGTGTCTGAAATTCCACTACTGATGAGTTATGACTCTTAATATATTGCTCAATTCCAGGAATTATTTTTAAAAGCGCAAATACCTTTGGATCCACTCATTGAGGTGTTATCACTCATGATAAATCTATGTTTGTCTTCATTAATCTAGTTGGAAACAAGGCACTGGGGGAATGGGAGCTTTGATGTGGGGATAGAGAAATGGGATCATTGGAAGCACAGATGGGGAAGACAGGATGGAAAGAGACTCATTTTTCTTAGGGATCATCCAGGAACCTAGTCCCTGTTGGCAGGGAAAGTGGACTTGGGTTGTGGAGCGGTTCACAGGAAGTGGAGAATAATTAAAGGCCAACTCCATTATTTTAGCAATTTGGGGTCAACTTCAAAATCTGGTACAGTGTGTGGTGTGAGAGAACTAGAGTGGAAACCTAGAAAACAGACTGAGTCATGCTTGCATAATTCTGATAGCAGCTTGTGTGCTTGTGGTTTGTTTGTTTGTTTGTTTGTTTGTTTGTTTGTTTGTTTGTTTTTATAAAATCAGATTGTTTCTTGATAATGAGAATTTTCCAAGGGACCTGAAGGATCTTGTTGCTTGGGAGTGAAGCTAGCAAACGAGGTCCAATACCAGCCTTCAGTCTAGAATATTAAGTTATATAAACTAAAATTTTATAATAAAGATAAATCTTTATTTAATCATCTTAACCTAAGTAAAAGGGCTGTAATTTGCGAGGAGGCCTAAGCCGGTTTCTCAGCCTGTAGAGCAGATGAACTTTTCTGACAGATCATTTTTTCAGTGAATTAATAGCATTGGTTTTCCTGCCTAATAAACTGGTACCATGAACATCAAATCTTCATCTCCTCTATTAAGTGAAACTATTCCCACTGCCCTCTTACCACATTCTTTCATTAGGCAAGTACCTTAGGTCAGTTTCTTTTACCAATTATAGGCCTCATCAATTCCCCAATCTCAATTTTAAAAGACTCTAATAGGAATTTAAGTTTCCTATAACTAACAAGCAATTCCATTAGGAAAAAAATGAGGGAGGAAAGAGTACAGAATTAAAGGGAAAACACACACGCTCATCTATTCAGTATTCCTGTATGCCAAGTCCTCCGAGAAGCGGTGGGGACATAAGCGTGGTGTCTACTTCTAAGGGGCTCACAGGGAAACATAAGAAACAGCTGTGAGGTGCATCGATAGCTGCAAGACAGGGCAAAAATCCTCAACCCCAGAAAAAGGAACCAACTACCTAGAGAAGCAAGACGGGCTGCTAATGAAATGACAGTTAGTCTATCAGCCAGTCAGTAGATAAACACCTACTAAGACAGGTGTTATTTTAGATGCTAGAGATCACATTCTAGCTGTAAGTGGGAGAACAAATGCGCCTTGCACCTATAAGGGCTAGAAAGAAGATGCAATCATGGAAGAGGATGACGGAGGGTGCTCAGCTACCAAGGTGATCCTTTCAGGACTAGGAGGAGTTGGTCCCACGAAGCTCTAAGCTGGAACCACAGCAAGAACAAAATTCCTAGCTAGGAACAAAGTAGTTTGCCATGTTTTGGGGACAGGAAAGGGGCCAATGGCACTGGAACACAGTGAATAAAGGGTTGAGGGAAAGAAGGAACGTCATAGGTTACTGGGGTCAGATTACACCTACGTGGGCCTTTGGATGATGTGGTCAGAAACTTACATTTAATTGTAAGTAGAGGCCATAGGGGAGCTTTACAGTGGGACTGCTGTGCTGTGATGTGGGTCATACAGAGTTTCCTCTGGCAACTGTGTGGAGAACTGATTTTAGCGGAGTAATAATGGAGGCCAGAAGGCTGATTAGGGGGCTGTGGCTGTAGTTCAGGTAAAACGATGGTGGTACCAACCCAGGGGAGACATGATGACGGCTTGGCGCAGAGCTATGGATATGAAGATGGGGAAAATGAGTAAGATGCAGGATGCATTTTGGTCATGAACAGACAAGATCTATTAATGAACTTGATATGGAATATGTAGAAAAGGGAAATCAAGGCTTAGTTTCAGGTGTGGCCTGAGCAGCACTATAAATGGTACCCACTTTTACTGAAATAAGAAAGGCTTAGTGAGGGGAGAAAAAAAGAAACTAGACTTTGCTGGCCATGCTAAATTTGAGATTTTAATTAGAAAGCCAACTGGAGATAAGCAGATACCTGGATATAGGAATATAAGAGAGGTAAGGGGAGGTCCAGCCCAGCCAGGCTGGGTACAGAAATGGAAACCATCAGAGAATAGGTGGTTCTGAAACTATAACAAGACCCTGAAGTGTGTTATTCAACTCACATTTAGGAGGCATCTGCAACGTGTGAAGCAGGTGCTAACTAGTCCTTTTGTTGGGATAAACAGGATGGCTGTCTTTAACGGGCTTACGGCAGAGTATGTGCACGTGTAGGTCTCTGGGGAGGGCATGAGACATAAATAAGTAAAATGCAGAGCTGAAGGAAACAGCTATAACAGAGACCAAAGCAAAGTGGAGTAGGAATACAGGGAACGCTGTGAATAATTCCAACTAAACGGTCTGTTTCTCAGAGGCTATGACATTTCCGGGGACCCTTACATAACGTGTTGATCTAAGTAGTGGATGAAGAGGGAGAGGGCTGAAGGTCCAGTGTGAGCAGGACGTGCAAAAGCGAATACAAAACGCATCGTGGAGCAGGAAGGAAGGAACAGATAAACAACACAGTCCCCAACAGGAAAGGAGCATAAAGTCTACAGAAAGAGACCGACATGTACACAAATAAGGACAGTGGCTATTGTAGGGGGTCAGAGAGGAGCGTGGATGCAGTAGGAGAGCAAACTGATACCATGAAATCTGATGCCTTAGAGACCTAGCCCAGCAGTACAATTGCTCTCAGGGTCTGAATCCAGGAAATGGATACTCTTAGCAATGGACGCTAGACTTAGTATTGATATGTGGTATATAAACCAAAAACAACAAAAGAACAAGACAAACAAATGAGAAACAGAAACTCATAGACACAGACAATAGTTTAGTGGTTACCAGAGGGTAAGGGGGGTGGGGGGTGGGAGATGAGGGTAAAGGGGATCAAATACATGGTGATGGAAGGAGAACTGACTCTGGGTGGTGAACACACAATGGGATTTATAGATGATGTAATACAGAATTGTACACCTGAAATCTATGTAACTTTACTAACAATTGTCACCCCAATAAACTTTAATTTTAAAAAAAAGAAAGAAAGAAAGAAAGAAAAAATGAATGCTAGAGAGTAAAAATGAAGAGCCTCCTCTTAACTGGAGACAAGAGACAGGCCAGAGAGACTAGGCTGTTATGCCTACAAATCATCAATAAAAATCAGGCTTGTGCTCTCTCTTGCACTTTGTCATGCACCATAGCATTAATTTGACTATAATTAAGATCAGCAAAAAAATTAGAACACTAATGTGGTATGGCCATAAACATAAAGTTCAAAGGTCTGGGTCTCCTGACCAGCCAACTAAAAAATTACCTTATTTACATTTACTATTGCATGCAAACTATTGCCAAGGAATATGGAGCCTAAAATGACAGATTTGCTACTCATAAGTACATGGTAAGTACGAGGTGGCCGAACTAACTGAACACACATTTTTTATTATTAAAAATCACATGAGCTACACACACGCAGGCACACAAATGTACATATGTAGTTGTGACTCTTGCTATATTAAATGTACTGAGATATTTCTTGATCTGAGATCGACTGACTAAACTCTCTCTTACTGGAACAGCTAAAATTTGCCTGAGCTTTGATGGATATACACTTGTCAGACGACAGACATGATAGAAGATACCTCCATTTCGTATTCATTTCAGTATTCCTGAAGTTCCGTAACTTTTAGAGCATGAATCGGAAAGTAGAGATACATGAAAAGGAAATGTATAAGCGTGGAAACTCGTACGCCAAACAATATTCTTTTGCCAGTAGTAGCAGAATGGCAGTGACCAAAATTTCTGCTGGTGCTGTTTTCCCAGAAAATGAAATTGATGTGGATTTCCAGAGGGTAAGAGACATCTGGTCCTATGGCTAACAGTCACGGATGCCTACCCTCCAAAAGTTAATCCTATCCACTGGAGTTGGCCTCAAGCATCATTAGACCAGACAGTATTTAAAACTGAGATGGTAATATCCAGTAGGAAACCCCTGTGGGGTTTTGTTTCATGTCGTCATTCCGTTTTCCTTAACTTTGTTTTGTTTTTAAGAGAAAAGAAGTGTGCATGTGCATAAATATAATCTCAGAGGCTTTTCTTAAACCCCTCACAGTTCTCAACAATTATTCCTCCCTTCCTATCTGGAGTGTGTCATTTCAAGACGATCAGAGAAAAACTTGCCATCTGGACATCGTAAGAAAATAGCTAGTTTCTGAGGCCTGCCTGCAGCCACCTGAACCAATGCAACGGCAGTGGAGTTGAATAAGATGCACGCAACCACTGCCTCTGTGATGAAGACACCTTCGGGCTCATTCCCATCCGACTGTTCCTCATGGTGACATTCCTGGAGCCTGGGCTTGAACGTCAGGAAGGAAGTGCTCTGCCTCCCTCCAAACGCAGACTAGTCCCATCTGTATGGCTCGAATAATCATCAAAATGCTCCTTCCAATCTGAGTGGAAATCTGCTGCCATGTAACTTGGATTAATTTGTTCTAGTTCAGTCAGTGGAAAATACCCTGAGCATGATGACTCTACATTCAACATCTGAAATATTTGAAGGCAAAAATTCTAAGTACTCCAATTATAACTACTTCATAAGCATTTACTGAAGTCTAAGTACCTCATAAATACTGTTTTTTTTTAAATTAATCATTCCATCTATAACCTGGTTGCCAGAGTCACTCATTGATTTTGTGTTCTGCACTTTCTGTTTGTCTTTTTAAAATAAATTCTTTATCTTAAGTAATTTAGACTTACCAAAAAATTGCAAGACAGGAGAGTTTCCATATGGTATGCATACCCAGTTTCCCGTTATCTTACATTAATGTGGGACATTTGTCACAATAAATGAGCCTACACTGATACATTATATATATACACATATGTATTATTATATGTATATTGATACATTATATACAATATATATAACTAAAGTCCATACTTTATTCAGATTTCCTTAGTTTTTACCTAATGTCCAGGACCCTATCTAGATAGATATAACAAACATTACATTAGGTTCCTCTTGACTGTGACAATTTCTCAGGCTTTCCTTGTTTTTAATGACCTTGATACTTTTGAGGAATATGGGTCAAGTGTTTTGTAGAATGTCCTTCGGTCAGGATTGTCTGATGTTTTTCTCATGATTAGACTGGGGTTATAAGCTTAGGGAGAGAGAGCACAGAGGCAAAGAGACATTTTCAACACATCGTATTAAAAGTATGGACTGTGAACATGACGACATCACTGTTGATGCTGACCTTGATCGCCTGGTGAGGTAGTGTTTGTCTCTGAAGTTACTCTCCCCTCACTCCTCTTTCCATACAGTATTCTTTGGAACAATGTCACTATGCAGAGCCCATAGTTAAAGAGTGGGTAGTTACATTGCATCTCCTTGAGGGTAGAGTATCAACATACATTATTTGGAATTAATTTGTGTGGAACATTTGTCTCTGTCCGCTATTTAATCAGCTAGTATCTAAAAATAGATAACTGGGATTTTTGTTGGGATTGCAGTGAATGTATAGATCAAATAGGAAAGAGGTGACACCGTAAAAACATTGAGCATTCCAATCCACCAACACTGAATAACTCTGCATTCCTTTAGACATTCTTCGATGCATTTCATCAGTGTTTTGTGGTTATCCACATATAGACCCTGTACATATTTTGCTAGATGTGTATCTAAGTACTTTAATTTTTGGTGCTGGTATAAATCTGTTGTGATTTTTTTAAAATTTCAAATTCAAATTGTTAACTGCTGGAATGTAAGGAAAAAAAAACTGACTACTGTATAGTAACCGTGGATCCTGGTAAATTGCTATACTTGGTTATTTCTTCAGGGACTTTTGTCAATTCTTTGGGATTTGTACATACACCATCATGCCATCTGCAAATAATCTGTATACCTGTCATTTCCTTTCACCGTCTTACTCCATTAGTTAGTCTTCTGGTAGATGGTTGAGTAGGAGAGCTAAGAGTAGACATCCTACCTTGTTCCAAATCTTAGGAGGAAATAATCCAGTTTCTCACGATTATGAATGACATTATTCGTAGGGTTTTTTGTAGCTGTTCTTTATCAAGTTGAGGAGGTTCCCCTCTATTCATAGTTTGGTGAGAGTTTTTTTATCATAAATGAGTATTGGATTTTGTCAAATGCATTTTTTACATCCATTGATATGATCCTACACTTTTTCTTCAGCCTGTTGATGTGATGGCTCTTCGTCTTTTAGAACTATGGTACCTCTTGCCCCTCCATATAGAGCACAATGTGCATATTACCTTGTTTGTTTCTATATAAATAAAACATGTATTCATTTTCCAATTTGACTGGAAATTTGTGCTTGCTATCAACAAAAGCCCCAAGCTTGTTTCTTCTCATGAATTATTTTTAATTTAGATATTTTCCATTCTCTTCTTATGCAGCTGGGTTTTTATTCCTCAACATATGATGCTACATTTATTATTAAATTTCACTATAGATTCATTCAACAACTATCTATTGAGTACTTTGTATGTGCCAGTCTATTCTAGGTGCTGGGGACTGAGCATTGAACAAAACAGGCAACGCCCTTGCTCTCGTGGAGCATGCATTCTGGTGGAGATGACAAACATAAATAAACCAATAACAACATACAACAAATCCTAGTAAGTACCATGGAAAAATAGAGCAAGGTCTCTGAATCTATAGGGATATGGGAGGCTGAGATGCTAGGTCACGGAGCATAGTCAAGAAGGGTCTCTCACATTTAACATGATATTTGAAGGATGAAAAATCAGTTTATTGAGATTTTCCTTGAATCCTGCCATCCAGCATGTGTTGTCATTCACAGCTCTGCATTGTTAAAAACAATCAACAGAACAAGACTAAGAAGAGAGCTTCGTGGCTACACTAACTTTGAACTGTGTCAACTCAACTAAGAAGGAACTACTTTTCCCAGAATTCCTTTCCCTCATGGTTCTGAGCTAGCTTGGCCACAAGAGAACTTTGGGTGAGACTGGAAAGCAATCATGAAGCAGCAGCCATATTTAAACTTGGAAGGTTGACATTGGACCATGTGCTCTTGCATCTTCTACAGATCAGTTGTGAATCTGCTGGCTGACCTCACTGGCATGCAGCAGCTCTGCCAGGGACATACTCCTTCAGCTTCTCCAACTCCTGGGTCAGGTGCATGTTTGGGCCTCAGCTTCTCCTGCCAGATACCTGCATCATCGGAATCGGAAACTCAGAGGCTAAAGCAGGATCCAAACCATCCTCCTCACACGTTCCAGTTTGTCCCTGCCATCCCCTCTTCACATCCATCTTTTCTTCCCGACTTTCTGCCATACTGACTTCAGGCCCAGCAAAAGCAGCAGCCTTCCATCAACGTTTCAACCAGTTCCCACAATTAATTACATAAGGTCAAATCTCTGTAACCAATGCCTTATTTCATATCAACCCTAGGGGTTCCACTTCTATAACTGAATCCTGATTGATATGGGGCCCCACTATCATCAGTTCTTTTCCTCATACTATTTGTGATTCAACTTAGAGAAGATAATCGATCAACCAACAATGAATTCATTTGGCTGTGCTTATTATCAGCACCACATTTCTGCATATGATCTATAAGAATATCATTAGAAGATTTGTAAATACCTATCAAAAATCAAAACCATCATACCTATAGCTTTGCCTGGGCCTCCCCAGCTAGAAACATAAGAAAAAAACAAATGAAGTTAATTTGGTATGATTCCTAGTAATCATCATTTTATTTCTAAGAGCTGACAAGTTACCTGTTTAATAATTCCTTCCAGAATCTTGTAGGAAATTGCTGTCAGATTCACTAACTGGTAATTTTCAGAATTTATCTTTTTGTTTCTTTGAAAAGAATGGCACCTCTCTGGTTCCCTGTGATTCTTCAGAGATTACTGGCAGTGCTTCTCTAATCACAGCTATAAATTTTTCTCTGTACCCCAAGGATATAATTTGTCTGACCCTGGTGACTTGTATTAATTTAAAGCAGTTTGACGAGCGTTCTTACTATTTCTTGTCAGGACTGTTACCAGCTGTGGGCTAAGGGTTATTACCCTTGCTCTAGCCAAGCAAAACAGGTTGGGTGCAACCCCAAGAGGAAGCAGTGCTGCTCAGTATGTGGTATATTGTGGTGCTTCTCAAACACTAATGTGCACATAAATTATCCAGGATCTTGCTAAAATGCAGGATTTTCTTCAGAAGGTATGGACGGGGCTGAGATTCTGCATTTTAACAAGCTCCCAGATGTGGGGAGGCTGTTGATCCAAGAACCACTTGTTGAGTAGCAAGACTACAGTGAGAAGCAGAGGCACGTTTCCTGGGAAGCTAATGAAACTTCAAGGACCATCACTTGCACTGCCTCCCTTGGGTTTTGGAAGTTGCCAGGAGCTACAGAATATTCTAGATTAATGGGAGGAAACTAGGCTGAAGTTAGAGTGTGTTTCCATGTAAGCATTTCTGGCAAAGTACTTAGAGATCTCAGGGAAAAAGAAGACCTAAATCTCCAAGATTTGAGTAATTTGTTGTGATTATTCTCTCATTCTAAATACTCAACTTGCATCTAATCTTGTAAATTATTATTTTGTATTCTCTTACTCAAAATGGGCCCCTCAAAATGTATAAATTTCAGATGCCAGAAGGTCTGAATATATCCCAATGAAGGGCATGAAATGCAGAGCCACACAAACCCAGACCTGCCCGTTAACAGCGAGCTCGTGCTGGCACAGATTCTAGCTCGGGTTGGAGGATGATCACGAAGAGTGACTGAAACTCAGTTCAAGGTTGCTTTTAATCTGACTTATTCTTGAAGTCGCAAAAAGCTATGAAAAAAAATATACAAAATACCACTATAGATATTATACAAGTATAAATATCTACACTGCTTTTCTTATATCTCATGGATATATGTCCAAAGTCTGGTGGTCTTAGCAATCCATGTAAATGGAGAGGCCCACCTAGGCAAAGTGGAATTTCTACAACTGTGGGATTTCATACGTAGTGAACAGACCCTCAGAAGACTCCCAATATCCCCAGCTCCTAGTGTTAAGGTCTTTGTGTAAACTCCTGCCCTGTGACTTGCTTCTAATCAATAGAATACGGCAGAGGTAATAGAAGTCACTCTCATGATTACATTACAGCAGACTGGGGAGAGACCGTCAGTTAGTCAGTCAGTCAGTCACACAGACTCTCCCATTAGCCTTGCAAAAGCAGTCATGTGTGCACTGCCTATAGACAGAGCCACATGTCAAAGAATGGCGGGTGGCCACTAGGAGGCCTAGTCAATTCTAGTCTAGTCTCTAGGACCTCAGTCCTACAATTTGAAACAACTGAATTCTGCCAACAAGCATGTGAGCTTGGATGAGGACCCTGAGGTCCAGATAGGAATGCATCCTGGCCAACACCTTAATTGCATTTTGGTGACACTGAGCAGAGGACCCAGCTAAGCCATGCCCAGACTCTCACCCACAGAAACTGTGGGCAAATAATTATGTGTTGACTTAAGTCACTAAGTTTGTAGTAATTTGTTACAGAGCAGTAGGAAATTAATATAAAGCATCAAGCCACACTGACACCCAGAAACCACTTATACTATCATCAGAGACAATGATTCTTCTTTGGAGAGAGGTATGCCCACCAAGCCCAATAGCCTGATTCCAGAACACAAACCTCTTACTGTCCAGGCCCCTGAAGCTACCCTTCCTTCTCTTGTCTGCCTTACAAGGCTGAGGAGTTTCCAGTGGATGTCTTTAGGGACCTCCATGGAAGACGCCGGCATAGCCTACCAGAAAGACTGCCTATGTAATTTTTTAGACCCAGTGCAAAATGAAAAAGTGAAGCCCCCTGTTCAAAATGTTTTTAAGAATTTCAGGATGGTGACAGCAGAGCATTAAACCAAACGTGGGGCCCTTCTAAGAACAGGACCCTGCGCAACTGCTCATGAAGCTGGCCTTGAGCAAATGATTTAAACTGGGTCTCAGTGTACTCAGCCACAGAAAAAGGCACACAGTCACTGGCAGCACTCAATAGTGTGAAATGTATGTATGTGGCAGTTCCTGGGCTGGTTTAGGTATTCAAGAAATGCTCACTTTTTTATCTGCCTTTTGGTCTGCCTACTATTAAACCATCAGCCTCACACACACACACACACACATCCTTTCTTATCCTTCTTTTTCTCCAAACACAGATAATACAGTAACTTTAGTTGTCCGGAGACACACTGGTCACAGGTAAAACCAAAAGGTGATGAATTTTTTGAGGCTTGTTACTTGTTTTCAGATCCTTCTTCCTGCTTTATTAGTTTTGTTTTTTTAAATTGGCAAGTTGTATAAAGATGTACAGCACAGATTCAGAACTAGCTCAAGATTTTTCAACATATCTGGCATCTTATTACCCTACTCTTAAAAGCCACTAGAGCGCTACCTCTCAGCCAGTATTCCTAAGCAACATGGCGCACTCCGCCCAATCAATACCAGAGATGCCACAATGGAAAGTCTCAGCTGGATAAGTGTTGGAAGGAGAAGCTATAAGAATCCAAGCAGGTAGATAAAGTGGAAAAGACTCTGGTTATTCTGACAAGGCAAGTATACAACTCATCACCATTACTTTGTTCAGAATCATTATTTTAGAAAAGATTTCCATATAGTTGACCTTCTAGGGGTGAACAGGGATATGTTTGTTTTCAATATAGTTATTTTCTGAGTCTGCAGCTTTTTACAAATCACAACTCCATAACCTCTCCATCATGTAAATTTTCCTTCAGGCAATATATGACTTTTAATATCGGATAAGACATCTGTTCATATAAAGAAGACGACGACTGAAGGTCTAAATTCAGAGAATTTATACTTGTCCACCCCTCTGAGGGTAAGAACCAATGCAGCTACAGAGTAAAGCTGAATTGCCAACTTATTTTATGCAAACAGGAAAGGTAACTTTCCAAATGCATAAGTAGAGTTAATATGCCCCTGATTTTCAGGTGACCACTGAAACTGCCTATTCCAACTCAGTCACTAACAGAATCACAGCCAAAAATGTCCCTGACATCTTAGAATGAAGTTCAGATTTTTTTTCTGAAACAATATTTAAAATGCCAGTTATAAGTATTGTAATTATTAAAATTATAACTTAAATTCATTATAATGGATTGAATGGTATTTTGTGGGCTAACCTAGCACCCTAAACATTGGTAACAGTGTTTCCATTATATAAAGTCCCAAACAAGTCCTTCATAAACAAACTTTTGGAATACAAATACCACATAATTTGGAGTCCACAGGAATCTATAACATTAAAAACCATCATAGTGCAGATCAAAGAAAGTTTTGAAAAAAGACAATGAGGCATTAGTGATATGTTTACTATCCTATCAGAATTTTTTTCTTTCTATTCTTCCTATGAATCTATGATTCCCAGCTATTATTATTATTAATTTTTTGTACCAAAAGGGTACATGAGGTCACTATGGGTGTGTCATCTCTCCCTCTTTACCTATATTTCATGTTCATAGAATAAAAAGTAGTGGTTGAAACCATGAGAGGTTGGTCCATGGTCCATCTAAGAGGTCAGGAGGCTATATTCAGCTTTTAAAGAACAGAAACGTAGACTTTGACTATAAGGAGATAAAAATGAACATATAACAGAAGGAAAGCAGGAAGGATGGAAAGAAAGCTAGAACATCATTAAAACCATGTGGTGACATCGGGTCCCAGTGCAGACAGCCCAAAAGGGAGTAAAACAAAAGAAGAAACTAGACACGAGGGAGTTCAGCCAGAAACTAAGCCTACAGCAGGTCTGAGGAGAGGTGTCCACAACTCCTTAGAGAAATGAGCTCATATTCATTAAATCAATCTCAGTATTTTTATATTCACAGCAGGGAACGAAAGAATAGGGTAACTTCTGGCACCTCAATGACAGCTTAAATGAGTTCAGGTTCAATTCAGAGAGAGAATTAGATCTTTTCTTTAAAGTGAACATTATTTTCACAGTTTATTAAAGTCAATCCCAAGAAGCTAAGTACTGGCATCTTCACATACGATAAAATCCAGTAGGGTTTCTCGTCTCTGACCTTCAACAAAACTCCAAAAGAGCGGTAATCAGAGTTTCAACTAAGGTCAAATATCAGAGGGAACTGACAGAGGGGGTGGATTCAAATGAATTTTCAGAGGAAAGAATCAATACGGACATATTCAAAATCCAAAGTGGTGAGGGGAATAGGACAGAAAAGCAAAGTTGTTATGTTTGACTTGATACATGCTGAGGACATATATATTTAGCACTAAGGAATTAAGGCATTAATAAATTCTAGAAAAACAATTTTCAATTTAACCCAAAATTCGATTCTGTCTAGACTGAACCTGATCTTAATGGACTTCTCATAAAGGTGTCAGAAGCGATGTGATGGTTTCTTTTTTGGTTGCAAATATAAAATTAATGAGACTATAGAGAGTGCCTCTAAGCTCATTTATCTCAAGACCTTAGAGGCTTTAGAGAAATCAATCTCATAATACTCACTGAATTTGTGAGCTAAAAAGTGCTTTTAAAAAATGCAGGTTATCATTGCCGTGGTTCTTTATCTGCATATGAGACAGTCTTAAAACTTGGTAGATTTTCAACAAGACAGTGGTGGGTTGCGTATTGGTGTAAGAGTGGGTGTTAGGAAAGCAGGAGCAGGGTGAAGCTGTTCATTTAGATTTATTCTACAGGGACAACTAGGTGGGCACTTCTCCCTCCAAATCACGAAGGAGGAGGAGGGAGGGGGAGGGGAGAGGGAGGGGGATGGGAGGGGGAGGGGGAGGGGAGGGGGAGGAGAAATATGTGCTGCCTGTCCCTCACGAGTTCTCCTCTGATGACTCATCTTCCTACGACTGATCCTATTCCTATAGGCAGGGCTCACCTCCTCCCCACTGGTTGTCCTGCTGTGAACAAACCCTCACTCTGTATGGATCAAAACAGCAGGCAACACCTCTCAATCCTTCTATGAAGGAACCTCCTAATAGCCAGCATTGTTCCATATGGAATGGCAGCTGGCAGCTGGGATTTTGCATTCCTTCTTTTTGTCTTGTTAACCTTTTTTAAAATTATGTTATTTTAAATTAAGTTGGGTATCTTCCATATTAGTAATATTTGTATTGGAGGGCGGACTCAAGCAGCGTGCATAGACAATTTTTTCTGACTTGGCTTCCTTCCTCTTCTTCTCAGTTTTTAGTTCCCAGTTTCATTTTCGGGCATCTGTTGTCGAAGATGAATTTTTTTAACCCCACATTTTGCTACACTGAGATTGTGATAAACAGAAATACGGACCTCTCTGTGTATTCTGAGAAACATTAAAATGACAGAAAATAGGCATTAGACATACAGAGTGTACTAATGCTTCATGTTGCATGTTACCTGCTCTCTCCATCTCTTTCTTACCAGTTACTGAGGTGGGCTCAGCGCCTAAAGTACTAGGGTCTGAGCGGCAAATAGTGTAGAGTGGGGTGAGAGGAATAGAAGAATGGTTGAGAGCTGGTAAAGGCGCATCGTTGGACTATAAAGAATAAAAGATAGGTTGCTTTCTAAGAAGAAGAGATTCCAAGATTTTAAGGCTAAAAAAAAAATGACAAAAGTTTGGGGTTTTAGTTTCTGTATCAAAAGAGTTTAGAAGCCATGATTCCTATGCTTATAGCAAGAAAGAAAGCTTAACTGAAAATCAACAACTATTCTTAGACCAATCAGAATTGAGGTCTCAGGGCAAACCACCACCCAAAAATCTGTAAAGACAGGCAAATACAGAGAATCAAATCAAAAACAGCTCACCTGGAACAAAAACTGCTGGAGTCATAAACTGCTAGAAACACCTGAAGTGCATCCTGCTAAGTTAAACAATCCAGCCTGAAAAGGTAACATACTATATGATTCTAATTATGTGATATTCTTCAAAAGGCAAAAAAATAAAATAAAATAAAATAAAATCAGGGCAGCCGGATGGCTCAGCTGGTTAGAGTGGCAGCTCTCAACAAGGCTGCCAGTTCAATTCCCGCATGGGATGATGGGCTGTGCCCCCTGCAACTAAAAATTGAAAACGGCAACTGGACTTGGAGCTGATGGGCCCTGGAGAAGTGCACTGTTCCCCAATATTCCCCAATAAAATATTAAAAAAAAAAAAAATCAGTGGTTGCGGCGAGTTCACCTGGCCAAGCCCAGTCAACTCCAGCTTCACGAGCAAAGTAATATGACTTTTTTTCCTACGCCTCTGTTATAGAGTAGTTTATTACTCAGCAATAAATTACTGGAACATGAGCACAAAAATAAAATTAAATTTAGAAATAAAAATGAAATATAAATCAGTGGTTGTCAGGGGTCCAGAAGGGAGCAGGGAGGGATAAACAGATGAAGTACATAGGATTTTTAGGGTGATTAAACTATTCTGTATAATACTATGATGGTGGATTTATGACATACCTTTCTCAAAACCGACATAACATATAGCACAAAGACAGACACAAAATTTTTAAATAAATTATTTTTGAGATCAAGAAAGATCCAAGGAAGTAACACACACTGTGACAAAAGAATAAAAATGTATCAGAAACGTATGAAACATTCACTGAATGTGGAGAAATGATGCTGACCCAATAACTCTGGAAATGAGTGGCATC
The DNA here is from genome assembly GCF_057876585.1 of Rhinolophus sinicus. NCBI lineage: Eukaryota > Metazoa > Chordata > Mammalia > Chiroptera > Rhinolophidae > Rhinolophus > Rhinolophus sinicus. The sequence goes on along the minus strand of NC_142515.1, from coordinate 116,995,748 downwards.
TGTAAGACTAAAGCAAAAGGAAGTGCACATAAACACTGCACTCTAACTGGTAGTTATTTCTCACAGGGGGACAAGTTAACACTTCTGACAATGTACACATATGCCAGAACTCAATAATTAAGTTGATGGTGGCAGACGATGGGAGCCAGGTTTCTCACTGTGAGAGTGGGAATTTACAGACAAGCAAGAGGAAGAGGTTGGAATCATTCACAGCGCAATGGATTAGAGTTGGAGTCATTGGTAAGAAATTATGTTTAGCTTAATACAGATAAAAGCGCTTATGTATGGAAATATGGGTGTACACGGGTTAGTATGCACGCATTTCTTTGCTATGTCAACAGAGAGGGCCTACACGAAACAAACATACGTAGCACGCTTTCTAATACCATTCAGTAAAAAGAATATACCTTGGGCTACTATAGCATTTTGGAACATTTATTTTATCTAAATATGTTAACATTTATACTAAAATTATGTGAAAACCAAGATTCATCTTACATGTTATTTAAAATTCATTTGATTATGTTTGGATTCTATAGGAACCAGAGATGGAGTTTTGATTTTTCAATTTTATTATAAATACTTATGTTGCCAAGTTTCATTATCTCTCATTATGACTTAAAAGAAAAGACTTTACTGGGGTCCTCCAATTTATCCAGGAAAGGAGTCCTGTTGCTAACCTTCATGACACACACACGTACACACACACTCACAGACACACACACACACACACCCCCCAAAACAAAAAACAGCAAAACAAGCCATCCACCTACCAACCAGATTCTTCCTTCAGGGCGGAGTAGTTTTTCTTTATCTTGTTTTATTTTACCAAATAACCAATGTTGAAAAGAATTACCAAATAGGGTTTCACAGCAGGTGAAACTTTCTGGGACTCTTGCTTAAAGGTTTTTAAATTGGAAGTAAAAATGCAGAAAATTCACAAGGCTTCTCCAATTGTAAGTTAAATAAAGATATGTAAAAGAAAATGACATAAAGTCTCTCAGGGAATTTAAGACTCACAGAATCATGCAGTCAGAAGGAAAACAATATACAGCCTTTAATTAGAAATATAACCTAATCCCAACTGTACCCATTTTTTTTTTTCAGTGCAACAAGACTATTCCACTTTAGATGAATATGCATAATTAATAAGAATATAAATGGAGTACATTAGGAGATAGTAATGCCATAGAAGCTAGAATTTAGAGATGTTTTACTTGGAAACAGCCTTTGACAATGCAAACATAAATCCCCCATTCTCTATGTTCATCCAACTAATTCATGTTCAGAACACTAACAGAAATTGCTACATAAGAAATATTTTTTTCAGAATGCTTTATTTTTTGATGTTGTCACAATATTTATTTATATAACTATTTAAAATAGTGACGATTTTGAAAAGTCAGAAAATTGCAGAATGAAAATCAATATTGTTACCCTAAATATTCATCAATGTGTTAATATAATACAGTATTTGAAAATTAAGAACCAAATATTCAGATTGGTTAGTGAAGAGGACACAAGGAATTTTACTTTTTTTATTTTTCAGAAATATTTGCATATGAAGTGATTTCACCAGTTGTCCTAGATAAAATCTTATTACTAAAGAAAGTTTAATCCTATCAGTGAATAAAATTTTTTTTTATCACTGAAATGTGTTCTGGAATCTAGTGCATGTTGAAATCTTAATGTTAAAAAAAAAAGCATAAAAAGGAAAACTGGTCAACAATTCCATTTTAAGAAAAAGACGTGAAACTTTTAAGATTTCAAAACATAATCATATTCCTTCACATTTAATTTCCATTCGTGTAATGTAAGAAAAGATGTTTAATAGGACTTAATAGTGGTACTAAATTCTCATCATGACTTTGAATATTGCCTAAATACCTAGTAGTTAATAGTCATTCCACTCTTTGAAAAACCAAGGTCTTCTAAAAATCCAGCTATTCCAAGAAGCACTCCAGAACTGCATTAGTCTCTGACACCTTCAACATTATATTCAGGGCAAATGTTTGATCAATTAATACATTTCTTAGCCAGCTCTATGTATCTCTAAAGTAATAGATACCAGGCAGTGCCTGTTTGGTGTAAATACAGATTACTGAGGATGGATTCATAGACTGAATTTCCATTTAGAAACTATTAATAATATTCTGTTGTCGTTAAGCAAGTAATGACCCAAATGCAAAGAAAAAAATGTACAAATATCCTAGAATATATACGAGGATTTATTTCAAACTAATGAAGGTTGCCCCAAGTTATCCATTTTCTTCCCTCCTATATCCCCCTTATGACTGATATTCTTGGGTCAACAAGACTCGGTTAAATAGCAGTAAGCAACTCTTAAAAAGATTTGGTTCTCGCATGTTTAAAAATAAATACATAAATAAATACCTACAGGCTATTACATGACTTTGGTCTTAATCAGAATTTCTCATCAAGTTGCACAACAATGTGAAAGTACTTAATGCCACATTTAAAAATGGTTAAAATGGTAAATTGTTATGCATATTTTACCACAAATTAAAAAAAATTTATCATCAAAACATGTATTAATAATGTTGTTGTTTATCATTTAATTATAAAGTAATATATTCCACATTTGTTCACTATGTATCCACATATAAAGCCGTGTTCCTATTTACTAGCTTCTTTTATTCATAATCGTGAACTATATCTTGATCCATCAGAACTATTTTTTCATTGAAACAGAATATAAATACTTCACTGCCATAAATGTGAGCAGTAATCGACTGATATTAACATTTCAGTTATGGGGCACCAGCTAACATATACAATCACATTTTCAGTACTGTGGTTTCACAGAATCAGCTCAACTAATATTTCCTGCATTCCTACAGAGCACACAGGACTCTCCTTAACACTTTTATTGTCATCTCAGCATATAGTCGATGAGCTTGTAAACTTTACACTCATACTATGTATGGAAGGCTGTTATTAACCCCACATTGTGATTATTATGGAAATTTTCTAAGACCAAATTTTGTTATCATGTGTATCCTACATGTATATCTGACCCCTAATCCTCTTGGCACAAAAGGAAAAAAAAAATGCCTTGCATACAAATTGATATTCAACAAAAATACATACATTAGTTAACAGTATTTCTTTCTGATTCTACTAATTTTACATGTCCAGACAGAAGAAGGCTCTGTTCCAGCAATTTAAAATTTAAAGAAATTAAATGGCAGTGGACAACGCTGCCATTTTTCTGCACTGGTTGTTAAAATGCTAATCTACTTTGAATCCAACTGTTGAATTCTACACTTACGGCCTTGTCTGGAGTTCCCCTAGAATGCTGTGGGGCGCCGGGGCAGTGGAAGCTGGGAATGGGGTGGGGTGCAGTGCTGGTGAGTATGTGGCCCCTACCTTTGCCTGCACATCTACCTAGTACACCAAGGGTGAACTAGATAGATGACCATGGCAGCGGAGTCAGGGGCAATGGCTGTCACTGCCTCAGAGCAGTACAACACAGGCAGGGTGGGTAGGGTGTGGATGACGGGCAGGGTGTGGGTGACAGGCCAGGCAGCACTGTGCAGGTGCTGACAGGGCCAATCCCGAGTCTCCTTGGTCCACGTGTGGATCCTGCCCTGAGCCAAAGGCTTCGTGCCAGCTGCCCTCCTACTACATAGTCAGCGCTGATGACAGGAGGCCTGAGGAGAAGCTCATTGGAAAAGGGTGATGTCACTCACCATGTCGTGACTGCGAAAGGGGCATCGTAGCTATTAACCACCTCCTCAAACAAAAGATCACATTGATACTATTTAAAACGACCAATGATTCGGAAATTGTTGGAATATTTGATAAATTCAAAGGACTTTAAAGTACAGCTTCAAACTCTTGACAAGCTTTCTTATAATACATGTCAATTAAGTTACAAAACACTTTTTTTCAAACTTTTCTTGTGCATTGATTCATGTATCAATTCATCTGATCATCTGGTTAATAATATGTTGAGTATTGTTTGTTTCCTTTTACTCTTATCACCTCCACTGCATGAAGATGAGGCCTACGTCTACCTTTATCAATATCTCCCCAAAGAGAAACACGGTGCTGGCACATACCAGGCCTCAAAATATTATCCAATGAATGATTAAATCATTGAATAAATAGATACTCAATCAGCAGTTTTCATTTCCCAATTCCCCCTCAAACCTATATCAACAATTTAATTTCACAAAAATATTCTTGAGAATCTACTGTGTAAGACACCATGGGAATTCTGTGGGGGGTATGAAGATGAACTCCGTCCCTGCTCTCAAACAACTTAAAATCTAATGAAAAAAAGAGAGCTTCTTGATAAAAATTAAAACCTCTACTACTGTGTTTCCCAGAAAATAAGACCTAACCAGAAAATAAGCCCTAGCATGATTTTTCAGGATGACATCCCCTGAACATAAGCCCTAATGTGTCTTTTGGAGCAAAAATTAATATAAGACCTGGTCTTATTTTCAGGGCAACACGGTAATGACAGCAGGCTCTTCAGGAAACGATATACCTAACAGCATGCACGTTGCCATGCACCTGTGGTATTTTAGCCTTGGCAGTGGCTAAAGGATTTGGGCTTTCAGGATGGTGCCTGCCCCACATTGCCCCGGAAGTACCTCATAGTTGTGCTTGTCAAGTGAAAAAGATACTGCACTCTCTAAAGGCTCTATAGGCCATGACTGCTGCTTTAACATCAACTTTCCTGTTGTTCCTCTTTTTTCCCCCTTTAAAGTTAGAAAATTATACTATGCTTTTTAAATAAATACAGATGTTTCATTAATTCCACTAAATTCTATTCAGTCTCATCCTTGCAAACATGTTGGTCTTCTTGCCTAATGTGTGGTAATGAATGTACATATTTGTTCATTTTGAGAAGCAACCAGCATGGATGCTTAAAGGGTCTAAACAATAACCTACCACTGAGGAAAAATAGAAACAATTACCTCACTGGTATATATACTTATTTATAACAAAATAAGGTTTAAAAGAGACATCAGAACACGTGATTTTAATGAAATACTTTGGGCCAAAAACAATTCTAGAATCCATAGACTATTTCCAACTTCTTCAGCTATATGGATTTGACAGGTTGCATCTATAAAAGCATGACAATCCTTTACAATTATTAGAACACCCTTCTGGAACATCCCAGGAGTCACAGATGGAGGACTTTCATCTACCCTTTAGATACCAAAAAATAAAAGGTTTTACTATGATCAACGTCAAATGTATAAGGCACATTCAAGTATCTAATGCTATATGCCCTGACTCAGTTTCTCCTCAAATTGTGATCTAACTCCTGAAATTGTGGAAAGTGAAACTTAAAAACAGTCTCGCTGTAGAAGGAGTTTCTTCCACTCCACTCTGGTGCCACTTAAAGCCTCCTTAAACCCAGCAAAGAGAATTAATACATGCACTCTTCAGATCCCAAGACAATAATAAGAAAAAAACAATACTACCTTGCAACCTTATAAACCTTTCATAAACATTATGTCAGTCCAGAACGGAAATTAACATCTTTTTCTGAACATTTTGATAGCAACCTGTTCTGTCATTCCTCGCCATTCATTTGATAAACGATAAAGAAAGGCCAATGGGTCTTTTAGGAAAAACCTCTCTACATACATCATCACATAGAGCTAAAAAAAAAAAATCTCTGGATGAATAGAGCCCAGAGTTTACTTCAGTTGGGTTAATGCAGTTAAGTATAACACAGCGTTTCTCTAGTATCTATTTCTTCACGTCTTCTTTTCACCTCCTAAGCTATGCAGTGGTGTTTTGTGTTATTTAGTGGAGCTTTGCTCTATGCCTTGTCACTGGCAAGGAAAAGATAAAGAAATAAACAATAACATGTAAAAGAAGTTGGCAATGCTTTCTAGAACAGATTATAAAGTCAAGCTAATAAAGTTTCATTTTAAAAGATCATAGTGCCAACACACAATGGGATTTATAGATGATGTAATATAGAATTGTACACCTGAAATCTATGTAACGTTACTAACAATTGTCACTCCAATAAACTTTAACTAAAAAAAAAGATCATAGTGCCAACAACAAAATAAATGAATATTAAATCAATAATTTACAATATATTAGTGTCCTATATAGTATAAAACCACAAAGTGACTGAGGACCTCCATCTCATATCTCTCACTTCCTTTTATTATGCTGTATTTTGTGTCTTTGGGAAGCATTTAAATTCTGAACTGAAATTGTAGTACCAAATAAAACACAGTGGTGACTACTTTAAAAATCATGATGCCAATTTCTCTATAAAACCTAAAACCACTCCACTCCAAACCATCCGACTGCTCCCAACTTGGTGTTGTCCCTGAGAGGAGGGAAAAAATCACCAAAACAAAGTCTGAACCTTTCCCCAGGTGTAACCAGATAGGAAAGTGCTTTCAGCTACAGACCGAACAGGCACTGTACCTGTGCAGTGGCAGGAGAATGGGACATAATCCTTGCCTTGCAGAGTGCTTCCCCGTCATTGTGCAAAAAGCAAAAGGGAAGGAATGGTAAGAAAGCAGGTAAGTGGAATAAGTAAGAACCACACATCTCTCTCTACAGAAATGATCGTATTTTAAGTACAATATCTTCAAGCAAAAGTAAAATGTCAGTGGGAGACAAGGGAATTGTGCTGGGGGAATGGGGTTCCTTCACCACCCACGTCCCCAGTTTTTTCCCAACACCCAAGATTTATAAAAAAACTACTTAGAACATGAACTGGCAAACATATATTAACAAACTGCAAAACATAAGTCTATTTTTCCTGAGACAGTATAAATTAACAAAATGCTAAGACAAAAATGAAAACAAAAATAGGAAATATATTATACTCTCTGGTCAAGCAACCTACTAACCGTGTTTCCCCAAAAAATAAGATCTAGCCAGACCATCAGCTTTAATGCATCTTTTGGAGCAAAAATTAATATAAAACCTGGCCTTATAAGACCCGGTATTATATTACATTATAATATAATTACAATATAGTATTATAATATATTATAGTTATATATTATATTAAAATAAGACTGAATCTTATATTAAGTTTTGCTCCAAAAGACACATTAGAGCTGATGCTCTGGCTAGGTCTTATTTTGAGGGAAACATGGTACTACTATGGCCAAATAATGTGTCCTCTTCTCCACAATTATTTTATATGGTTACTGTGTGAAGAGGGAACAAGATGTCATGGACTAGGAAAACTCAATTTGTCCAACGTAAAAACTATACACAGTAAACAGGAGTCAACTGAGAGAGTTCCCAGTGGCCAAAGCTGGAACCATTTCAGCAAAAACATTCTTAAAGTAGTAGAGGATTATAATCCAAATCATAAATGAATAGCCATAAATTCACACTGATATAAATTAATGATTGAATAGATCAATACATAGAGAAGAGACCCTTCTTTTGTATAGAAGGACTCCACCCTCAAGGAGCTGGAGCACAACCCCGCCCCCCAGGGACTCCTTACTTGTGCGCTGTGCACAGTCACTCCATTCCCAGGAGTATAGTATCTGGAGGCAGGAGTAACTGTACAGTGGAGAAATCTGACAAACACTACCTCACCAAGTGATCAAGATTAACCTCAACAGCGATAACATATGTAGATAGAATGTACTTCTGATATGATGAGATGAAATGGCATTTTACTTCTGCGGTCTTCCTCCCAAGATCCCATAAACTTGGTCAAATCATGAGAAAAGATCAAATTCCAACAGAACAGTATCTTACAATATACCCAACTAGTGTTCCTCAAAGCTATCAAGGTCGTCAAAAACAAGTCTGAGAAAACTGTCACAGCCAAGAGGAGCCTCAGGAGACATTACAACTAAAACGTCCTCCTGGAGGGGATCTTGGAACAGAAAAAGAACGGTAGATAAAAATGAAGGAAATCTAAATCAAGTATGGACTTAGTTAATAATAATGAATCAAGATTGGTTCATTAATCTTAGCAAACGTACAATAATAAGGTAAGATATTAATAAGGGAAACTGGGTATGGGGTCCGTGGGAATTCTGTGTTACCTTGTAATTTTTCTGTAAATCCAAAATTGTTCTAAAATAGAACGTTTATTTTAACAAAAGCAAAAGCTTTGCAAATATAAATCTATTGTGCCACTCATAATTTTCAGTTTAAGAAAACAATTACCTTTCACACTACTCATTCTATTAAACGTAAGCTGTCATGAGAAAAACAAATCTGACATCTTTGCAGGCATTTAGTTGTCATACGATTCTTAACCTTATGAAGACAAATTAGGTAAGTAAGCTGGACAAAAAACATTAACTTAATTCTATATATATTTATATATTTATATGCATTAGATTCATTCTGTATGTATTTTTTTATTACAAATTAGGTGTATTGTTTGCAGATATAATTTAGATGTCCCGCTATAAAGGATAGGTGAAAATCTAGAGCAGAAAACCCCATTTTTCTTCCATAGGTAGGTACTAATTTTCTCTTCACTTTTGTAAATTGGTGGCTTTCCAAACACGATGCTTTTTTCCCTTCACAGTCGATCTTGTCCACTTCTTGGGTAAAGGAGGAAAGTTCTACTTTTCATTGAGAAGTCATAATGCTAAATTTGTGTCACCATCTTTGTTTCCGTGGCAACAGACTGATGTCAGAAAAGTGACCAGACCACTCCAAGGCCAAAGCATGTCTTCTGCTACCCCTCTGGGTAGGCCCTCTTAGGGAAATACCTCCATCTTTGTACCCATGATTGAGTCTTTAACCAAAGGTATCTTATTGAAGGAATATGTTGCCACTCTCCATTCTTAGGGTAACTTGCAGAGAAAGAGATAATTCTCAGCATAGATTAAAGCAGATTTAACTCCAAGTTCCCAATCTTTATTTCGTAAGAAATTATTTCATCAAGAACATGGCAATGATACTCTTTAAACATTTAATTGAGTGTCTGTTTATACTTTCCATACTTGTATATCAAATATGCCATTACAGGAGAAGCTAAGAGTTAGGGGGAGAAAAAACAGTCCACTTAGTCCTTTCCTTCAGACTTAAACTATGTTCTATCCTGAAAAGACAAATAGTAACAATACTCCATGGTGCCTAACATCTTTAGAAAATCATATATAAAAAGATACATGCATACATATGTGTGTATTATATATAGAGAAAGGTTCTTAGATACCATTTGCATCTCTGGTTATTTTTTCCTTATAGTACATTTGAATGTTCAAAGTAAAATCTTCATTTTATTTAACAACCATTTATTAAGCATCTACTGTGTTCCAAGTGCCACTGTAGACGTATATAAACAAGGCATTGTCGCGTCTTTCAAAAAAGTCAACAATCTAGTGGGAGGGGGAGGTACTGAGTTCAATAGTATCCCCCTGAAAATTCATGTCTACCTGGACTTCTCAATGTGAAACTTAGTTGAAAATAGGTCTTTGCAGATTTAATCAGTGACTTTAAGATGAGGTCATACTGGATTAGGTGGGCCCTCATCCATGACTGCTGTCTTTATAAGAAGAGAAAACAGAGACACACACAGGGAGACTGTCAAGTGATAATGGAGGTAGTGATGCATCTATAAGTCAAGGAATGCCAAGACTACCAGCATTACCAGACGCAAGGAGGGAGGCAAAGGAGGACCCTCCTCTAGAGACTTTAGAGAGAGCTGGTGGTCTTGGCATTCCTTGCCCAAAACCTTGATTTCAAACTTCTGGCCTCCAGAACTGCGAGAGAATCGATTTCTGTTCTTCTGTATCTCCAAGTTTGTGGTACTTTGTTACAGCAGCCCTAGGAAACTAATCCATGGGATGAGTCAGCTATACATACAAACAAGGATTTCTAAAAGAATGGATTCAGTTTAAATAGAACCCTTGAAAATACACACCATGCCTTCCATATCAAAACGGTTGTTCTAAACGTAAAATTATAAAGTACAAACAACTGAGATGGGGAATCAGGGAAGAAACGGGATTTAATTATGTTCTCGGTTGCTTATAGGCCTGTTGCGATACCTTGCATGACACTCATTCATTCAGCAAGGTGGCTGATCATTCCGCTTAGAGGATTCAAGTGTCTGAGGGAGGTCTCCAGCCATGGCTAACAAGCAACATAAAACTGAAGATGCATGAAATGAAATTATCGGTCACAGACCTGCTAGGTTTCCAAAACACACGCGAGCTGCCTTCTACAAGCCCCTTCATTCCCCTGCTTTCCTCTTGATTATTCAGTCTTTTCGAAGTCAAACAACAGATGAAATGCTTTAATCTGGGAACAGCTGCTTCAGACTTTCCCCAGCCCTTTTACATTTTTCATGCCGCCAATTCATCTCCATTCCAAGGGGCATGTTCAGGGAGGTGACAGGCCAACTATTAACGCCTGGGCCACAGCAGGCCCTTGGAAGGGTGGCTGGTGACTAACTGATTAAATGTTTAGCATGCCAACCACATAAGCCATGGAGCCAGGGATTAAGCTGCATCCCTCGCGGCACATCACCCAGGAAATCAGCCTTCAAGTAGAATTAAATCCATTTTAAATAACATTAACATTTCTTGGGTCTCTTCTATATTCCGGATGTAGTTGAAGTGAAAACACAAAAACCTCTAAACCTACTTTACGACTGCTATATATTGACATACAAAGGAAACCAAAATAACAACAAAAGACTCCAGGAAATTAGAACGTCTTAGATAAACTTCCCTGGGTGGTTTTGTGGTTTCCTTTCACTAGAATTAGAAAAATAAACAGCCAGCTTTCTAAGAAGGGAGAAGGAAAGGGGGAGAAAGGAAAAAAAAATAGTGAGAGAGTTTAAATGACAAGAAAGCAACAGGAGTCAAAAATAGTAAGAAAACGGAACTTCAGGGATGTTAAAGAATGAAAAGACGGTTAGAAAGCAGCTCCTCCTGGCTTTTTATGGAAAAATGTGAGAGAAGCACCCCGAACTACATGGCACCCCCAAGTCCACCGTCCATTCCCTTGCCAGCATTTCATTTCCTCTCTGCTATCAGCCCAGTTTCCAGACTATCAGTTCACTGAGTAAAGCCTGTTTTTCCCACAAACAACATGAGACCAACTTTTGATTCCATTAGTGTCATTTGTACCAAAGTACAATTTCCGTGCCTTTTTCTTATCAGAGGCTATGTGTAGGCTAGGTTTTTCCATGAAAAAAAAGAAGGCAATTGAAATATACATAACAGTGTGTGTGTGTGTGTGTGTGTGTGTGTGATGCAGGGTGACAGGCGGGGTCTCTGCTCCCGTTCCCCACATAAGAACTCAGGATGTCGCTAGGCCAAAAAGGAACACCCACGGAGCCATAGGTAGGGGAGTCATACCACTATAGTCTCACTGGAGGCTGGGTTCACATGACGTGCGACCTGCCAACCGACCCACCGACTCGACTCTCCTCCCCAGCGCAGCCAAGGCAGTTATACTAGTGGCCAACGGCTCAATGGTTACAGCTGACGGCCATCTACTACCCAAGCCAGTACCTTTCCACGTGAGGCCGAGAGCCTGGAAACTGCCCTCTGGGGCTCTGTCCCCTCAAGCTCTCTTCTCTCCCCCTGCTCTATGGCTCTAGTGGTCACTGCTCAATTGTTCCTCTATCAGAGAGACCCCTCACACACACTCGTCTAAAATATCGACCACCCAACATTCCTGAACGTCTCGTCCTGTTTTATTTCTCTCTATATGTATCGCTCCTGCTGATACACTATCATACTTGCTTGTGAGGTTTCGGTCTACTCGCCCGTGACTGCCATGAGAAAAGGGACTTGGCCAGCTGGGCTCAGTGCCACATACCGGCACCCAGAGCAGCGCCTGGCTGTCACAGACTCACCATGAGTTTCCATGAGGAATGATGACGCTCAGCCTGGCGCTGTGCCCTGGGATTACCTTGCTGTGTTTACTCTAGAAGAAAGAGTGAGTCAGACACTCGTGTGCCCAGCCGTCCTGGATTCCAGTGCTTTGGAGGAGAAGAACGATCAAGAATTGAGGAGGGAGAACATAGTGATGAAAGTAAGCAGATTCATCAATAAACAACTTTATTTTCAAACATTAAGAGGCCACAGGGGCTGAATCCGGGGCTCTCCTTCATCTTATCACATGGCCTGGGGAAAATGTGCTGAGATGTTTGATTCATTTCTTTCAAACCAACTTGTAAAGGCTTGTACCCCGCTGACAGCCAAACACAGGGTCTGGTTAGCATTTGAGTCACTCTCCAAGCAACAGGGAAAGAAACTAAGCACACAAAGTGGGAGGTCTTAGAATGGCAACGAGAAAATTCAAAGAGATTCTCAGGGAACTATGAAAGCGGAATCCTAAATGAAGACGTTTACCCTCTTCATCTAAATCAACAGCTATCTTCCAATCTGGGTAAAACACCAGTATAATTTTTAGGCTACAAATTCCATCTGCATTCCTCCTCCCTCCAGCAAGATATTTAAAAACGGTAATTCTGAAGGCCTTCAAGTTGGTGAAAGCAAAACTCAAAGGTACATTGGTAGAGGCTGTGATGATGCCCTGTCCAGAATTCCCTGTACTCACCACATGCCCCTTAGCTCCCTCACGCATATCCCACAGGTACACATGTGCACATACACACACGTGCACGTGCACACACCGCCCACAGCCTATGACTGATGGACATCCTTGGGGGACAAGGTATGGTTTATGCTTCCACAGTCCCTTCCTTTAACCCTCCCAGCAAATGTACATAGAGCCAAGGCTGGAATTCACTCCACTTCTAGCCAAGACTACAGTTTACCTAAAACCACATCCTTGCTCACTTCTGCCTTCCCCAGCCTACATCACGTCTTCCCTGATAGCCTCTGCCTGAAGAGCATCCCCACCACAACTGATGGCACCGGAACCCATGTGAGGCTCTGCTTCTGAAAAGCCAACATGAAACGGTATACATCCAGATTAGGCTATTAATTTAAACTCCAAAGTTAGAATGGCTCCAATTAGATTAAATCGGAATAAATCCTACCTCATTTTAAGGCCACTTGAATGTAACAGACTCGAAGTTCATAGAGCTAGGAAAATATTGAACGCAGAGGAAGAACGTTTCCTATTTCAGTTGACAAGTTCATTGCCCATCCCTGATGAGACAGTATTAGGGAGGAGAATGTTCAATTCAAAAGAATGTTGCAATATACTATAAGTAACCTTTTTCTTTTGCTCCTTTTCTGTATGTATAGTGGGTAGGTTTAGTTTTAAGTATTTGTTTCTAATCTTTTAATGTAGAAAACTTGACTCTGGAGCCTAAAGAATTTATTTAGCCAACTCGAGTCCCTTTTTCTAACTTAAATTTGTTGTTTTATGAAGTTGGGCTTGTGTATTTGCTGGATTTTAAGAGGACTCTACCTCGTGGTTTCTATTATAACTTTATATTGGTTATAGTCTGTTAAGAATTTAATCGGTCTCCTGCATTTTATTAGCAAACTGTGTGAATTATCTTCACAATATGCTCCCATCGGGTCAGTAATTTCTCTTAGGAAATATAATGCCTCTTGAGAACTTGGTCAATGGCTTTTTTATTTTTAGTACACATTTTTCAGTAATAACATTATAAAAAACTTCAGTGAAGATACAGTATTTATTACATTCTCTCAAACCTAAATTCTCCTGAGTATATTTATTTATTTGATTTATATACTATTTTCTCATGGAACAGTGAGATTTATAATTCAGTCAGTTTTCTGTTTTCACACATTATGTTAAAAATACATAGTGCCTTAATTAAAAGGACACCACAAAGTGGCTATACATTTTTTTGGAGGATAATGTTCTTTCTTATTTATTTATTTATTTACTTACTTTTATTACTTGCAGGTGCACAAGACAAAGTAATATTTAGACGTTTATCATTTATATCCCTCACATTGTGTGAACCTCCCTCCCCCCATCCACTACCCCTCTGACATCGCACAGAGCCATTACAGCTCCACTGTCTCCATTCCTAATACTGTACTCCGCTTCTTGTAAGTATATACATACATACATATATATATATGTGTGTATATATATATGTGTATATATATATATATATATATATATATATATATATATATATATAGTTGGCATTCATTATTGTTCAGCTTCAGGAGTACAGTGCAGTGATCAGGCATCCACATCATCCCTGAGGTGGTCTCCCAAATGGGACATGTGTCCATCGGATACCCTACAAAATCTTTACATTATTCATTACGTTCCCCAAATTAATTTTCAAAACCCCGTGGCCATCTTGTGGTTACTGACTGTTTTCTAATCCCCTCACCTTCCCCCTCATCCCCACCGCCCCCCCATCTAGCAACCTCAGTTTTTCCTCTATGTCTCCAAAACTGTTTCTGATTAGTTCATTCACTTATTCTTTTCTTTAGATTCCACGTATAAGTGAGATCATATGGGATTTGTCTTTCTCTGTCTGACTTATTTCACTTAACATAATGTTCTCTAGGTCCATCCATGTTGTTGCAAATGGTAAGATTTCTTTCTTCTTTATGGCTGCGTAATACTCCATTGTATAAATGTACCACCGTTTCTTAATCCAGTCGTCTACTGATGGGCATTTCGGTTGTTTCCATGTCTTGGCTATTGTGCATAGTGCTGCTATAAACATAGGAATGCATAAAGATTTTTGAATTGGAGTTTTGGATTTCTCCGGATAGATACCTAGGAGTGGAATTGCTGGATCATAAGGTAGTTCCATTTTCAGATTTTTGAGATACCTCCATACTGTTTTCCATAGTGGCTACACAAATCTGCAATCCCACCAACAGTGCACAAGCGTTCCCTTTTCTCCACATCCACACCAGCACTTGTTGTTTGTTGATTTATTGATGATAGCCATTTTGACTGGGGTGAGGTGGTATCTCATTGTGGTTTTTATTTGCATTTCTCTGATGATTAGTGAGGTTGAGCATTTCTTCATTTGTCTGTTTGCCATTTTTATGTCCTTTTTAGAAAAATGTCTCTTCATGTCTTCTGCCCATTTTCTAATTGGGTTGTTTGTTTTTTTGGAGTTGAGTGAGTTTTTTATAAATTTGTGATATTAACCCCTTATCAGATATGTCATTGGCAAATATCTTTTCCCATTCAGTAGGATCCCTTTTTGTTTTATTGATGGTTTCCTTTGCTGTGAAAAAACTTTTTAGTTTGACGTAATCCCACGTTTATTTTTTCTCTTACTTTCCTTGCACAAGGGGATATATCAGTAAAAATCTTACTCTGGGTAATGTCTGTGAAGTTTCTTCCTATATTTTCTTCTAGGAATTTTATGGTTTCAGATCTTATATTTAAGTCTTTAAGCCATTTTGAATTTATTTTTGTATATGGTGTAAGGAGGTGGTCCAGCTTCATTTTTTTTTTGCATGTGTCTGTCCAGGTTTCCCAGCACCATTTATTGAATACACTATCTTTACCCCACCATACATTCTTACTTCCATTGTCGTAGATTAAATGGCCATATAGGCATGGGTTTATTTCTGGACTCTCTATTCTGTTCCATTGATCTATGTGTCTGTTTTTATTTCAGTACCATGCTGTTTTGATTACTGTAGGCTTGTAGTATAATTTGATGTCAGGTATTGTTATACCTCCCACTTTGTTCTTATTTCTCAAGATTGCTGAGGCTATCCGGGGTCTTTTATGGTCCCATATAAATTTTAGGATTATATGTTCTATTTCTGTGAAAAACGTCGTTGGTAGTTTGATAGGAATTGCGTTGAATATGTATATTGCCTTAGGCAGTATGGACATTTTAACTATATTAATTCTTCCTATCCATGAACATGGTGTGTGTTTCTATCTATTTGTATCTTCTTTCATTTCTTTCTTCAGTGTCTCATAATTTTCTGAGTACAGATCTTTTACTTCTTTGGTTAAATTTATTCCCAGGTATTTTATAGTCTTTGGAGCAATTGTAAATGGGATTGCTCTTTTAATTTCTCCTTCTGCTGTTTTATTATTGGTATATACAAATGCAACTGATTTCTGAATATTAATTTTGTATCCTGCTACTTACTAAATTCATGTATCAGCTCTAATAGTTTCTTGGTGGAGTCTTTAGGGTTCTCTATATATAGTATCATATCATCTGCATATCATGACAATTTTACTTCCTCCTTACGGATTTGGATGCCTTTTATTTCTTTTTCTTGTCTGATTGCTGTGGCTAGAACTTCCAGTACTATGTTGAATAGAAGTGGAGAAAGTGGGCAACCTTGCCTTGTTCCTTATCTTAAGGGGAATGGTTTTAGCTTTTCCCCATTGAGTATGATGTTAGCTGTGGGTTTATCATATGTGGCCTTTATTATGTTGAGATATGATCCCTCTATTCCCACTTTCTTAAGGGGTTTTAATCATAAATGGCTGCTGGATTTTATCAAATGCTTTTTCTGCATCTATTGATATGATCATGTGATTTTTTTCATTTTATTAATGTGGTGTATCACATTAATTGATTTGAGGATGTTGAACCACCCTTGCATACCAGGGATGAATCCCACTTGATCATGGTGTGTGATCTTTTTAATGTATTGTTGAATTCTGTTCGCTAATATTTTATTGAGGATTTTTGCATCTATGTTCATTAGCGATATCGGCCTGTAGTTTTCTTTTTTTGTGGTGTCTTTGTCTGATTTGGGGATCAGGGTGATAGTGGCTTCGTAAAAAGTGTTTGGGAGTCTTCCCTCCTTCTGGATTTTTTGGAAGAGCTTGAGGAGAACAGGTGATAATTCTTTTTTGAACGTTTTATAAAATTCACTGGTAAAGCCATCTGGTCCAGGGCTTTTGTTTGTTGGGAGATTGTTGATTACTGATTCAATCTCCCTGGTGGTAATCAGTCTATTCAGGTTTTCTGTTTCTTCTTGAGTTAGCCTTGGAAGGTTGTATGCCTCTAGAAAATTGTCCATTTCTTCCAGATTGTCAAATTTGTTGGCATATAGTTTCTCATAGTAATTTCTTAAATTTTTTTTTGTATTTCTGCGGTGTCTGTTGTAACTTCTCCTCTTTTGTTTCTGATTTTATTAATTTGGGTCCTCTCTTTTTTTTAATGAGTCTGGCTAAAGGTTTGTCAATTTTGTTTATCTTCTTTAAGAACCAACTCTGGGATTCATTGATCTTTTGTTTTGTTTTTCTGGTTTCTATTTCATTTATTTCCACTCTGATCTTTATTATCGCCTTCCTTGTACCCCCTTTGGGCTTATTTTGCTGTTCTTTTTCCAGATCCCTTAAGCGTGAAGATAAACTGTTGATTAGTGATGTTTCCTGTTTCTTTAAGTAGACCTGCAATGCTATGAATTTCCCTCTTAGGACTGCTTTCATGGCATCCCATAGATTTTGGGTCGTCGTGTTGTTATTTTCGTTTGTATCGAGATATCTTTTGATTTCTTCCTTGATCTGCTTGACCCATTCATTATTTAGTAAAATGTTATTCAGCCTCCATGAATTTGTGTGTCTTCCAGTTTATTTCCTGTAGTTCATTTCTAATTTCATAGTACTGTGGTCAGAGAAGACAATTGGTATGATTTCTATTTTCTTAAATTTATCAACACTTGTTTTGTGGCCTAACATATGGTCTATCTTGGAAAATGTTCCATATGCGCTTGAGAAGAACGTGTATTCTGCAGCTTTGGGGTACAATGCTCTGAAAATATCGATTAAATTCAAGTGGTCCAATGTGTCATTTAAAGCTGTTGTTTCCATATTGATTTTCTGTCTGGAAGACCTGTCCCTTGTTGTCAGAGGTGTGTTGAAGTCCCCTACTATGATAGTATTACTGTTGATCTCTGTCTTTATGTCAGTCAATATCTGTTTCATATATTTAGGTGCTCCTATGTTGGGTGCATAGAGGTATACTAGGGTTATGTCCTCTTGTCGGATCGATCCCTTTATTATTATATAGTGCCCATCTTTGTCTTTTAATATGTTCTTCATTTTAAAGTCTATTTTGTCAGATATAAGTATTGCAACTCCAGCTTTTTTTCTCATTTCCATTTCCATGAAATATCTTACTCCAACCCTTCACTTTCAGCCTGTGTGTGTCTTTTGATCTGAGGTGAGTCTCTTGTATACAGCATATACAAAGGTCTTGCTTTCTTATCCACTCAGCCACCCTATGTCTCTTGATTGGAGCATTTAATCCGTTTACATTTAAAGTGATTATTGA
This sequence comes from Rhinolophus sinicus, assembly GCF_057876585.1. Lineage (NCBI taxonomy): Eukaryota > Metazoa > Chordata > Mammalia > Chiroptera > Rhinolophidae > Rhinolophus > Rhinolophus sinicus. The sequence goes on along the minus strand of NC_142515.1, from coordinate 116,977,591 downwards.
TAGGTACATAGTTATTGCCATTTTTAAATTTGTAGTTAGATTGTTTTCATCTTTCTTTTATTTACAGAAGTCCTTTTCATGTTTCTTGCAATGCTGGCTTGGTGGTAATAAATTCCTTTAGCTTATTCTTTTCTGGGAAGCTCTTTATCTCTCCATCAACTTTAAATGATAGCCCTGCTGGATAAAGCAATCTAGGTTGTAGGCGTTTGTTTTCCGTCACTTTGAGTATCTCCTGACACTCCCTCCTGGCCTTCAATGTTTCTGTAGAAAAGTCATTTGATAGTCTTATGGGAGTTCCCTTGTATGTAACCCTCTGTCTTTTGCTGCTTTTAGGATTCTCTCTTTGTCTTTAATTTTTGCCATTTTAAGTATAATGTGTCTTGGTGTGGACCTGTTTGGGTTTATCCTGGTTGGAACTCTCTGCACTTCCTGGGCTTGTATGTTGGTTTCCTTCATCAGATTAGGGAAGTTTTCGGACATTATTACTTCAAATATGTTCTCAATCCCTTGCTTCCTCTCTTCACCTTCTGGTATTCCTATGATGCGCATGTTGTTGCACTTGATGTTATCCCAGAGGTCTCTTAAACCATCTTCATTGTTTTTTATTCTTTTTTCTTTCTGTTGTTCTGTTTGGGTGATCTCTGCTAACTTGTCTTCTAAGTCGCTAATTCGATCCTCTGCTTCATCTAACCTGCTGTTAATTCCTTCAAGTGAGTTCTTTATTTTGGTAATTGTGTTCTTTAGTTCTAACTGGTTGTTCGTTATGATTTCTACATCCTTCTTGATGTCATCTCTAAGCTCCTTAAACATTCTTATCATCAGTATTCTGAACTCTGTCTCTGATAGGTTGGTTACCTCTGTTTCATTTGGTTCCATTTCTGGAGGTTTCTTCTGTTCTTTTATTTGGGACATGTTTCTTTGTTTCCCCATTCTGGCTGACTCTCTGTGTTTGCTTCGATGTATCAGGTAGATTCCCTAGAGTTCTTAGTTCTTGCTGGGTTATCTTATGTAGTATGTGTCCTTTATATTTGACTTGCACTACTTTGTTCTTCTCCTCTGCGTGTGCTCCAAAGGTGACTCTTGTGTTGTGTATATTGTCCTGTTAAAGAAGATCTTTAGTTGTTTTTCGCTTGTGAGTAGGTGGGGTTAACTCCTAGGCTGACTAGTTGTGAGACTTGGCTCTGCCCACCGCAGGGTGTTCTGCTGCGTGAGGGTTGACAGCTTAAATGTGGTTTGGCCTCTATGGGCTCTTGTGCCTGTAGAGAATTCCCTCTGTCACTTGTAGGTGTGTCACTTGTAGGTCAAACCCAGTAGTTCTCTGGTTTGGTCTGGAGTTGGCCTCTGGATATGTTGAATCTTGTGCCTCTTAAGCTGGGCCCTGGTAGGGCAATTTCAGAACAAAGCAAATCACCAAGCACAACAACAACAACAACAAAGAAAAAATCAAATACATTCACATGTAAAAACAACCGACAACCCCCACTCAACACAGGCAAAGATATCAAAGATATAAAGACAAAACAAAACAAAACAAAATGCAGCACCAGTCTTGGCTTAAGCCCACCAAGTAATCTCCAGGTTGTCCTCTGCTGTACCAAAGAGTCCCCTGCATATTGTGCAGGCAGAACCGGTCACCTGGTGCCCAGAGTGACATTGGGACTGCAGATTTAGATGCATGGCGCTGAGGGGTCTGGATGGTAGTTTTTACAAAGTCAGTGCAGTTTGTGCTCTTGCCTGCACATATGCACACTAAGAGTAGCACCACCAGCCCTGTGTCCAGTTCTCCAAGTCTTAGGGCACTTCTTCCGTGTGTATGTGTGGCAGGCGGGAGATTTCTGAGCAGCTGAAAGCCTGGAGCTGTGTCTGCCGCTTACTGCTGATCCCTGGGGGTGCCTCCACAGATGTAATTGCCCGCCCTAGGCACGCCAGAAAGGGTGGGGGCTGGGGATGGAGGGGTCTTCTCTCTCCCAGCCCAGCTGTGTCACACTCTTCCCGCAGGCCAGAAAAGGTGGTGGCTGGGGGTGGAGGAGTCTCTTCTCTCCCAGCCCAGCAAAAATCACACTCTTCCCAGCGTCTTCCCTGGGTCAGAGCTGCCCGCCAGTCTTCCCAGAGCCTGAGCACTAAGGCTCCTCTGTAATCTGACACTACTCCTCAGTTCAGGGGCCAGTTCAAGTCTCTGGAAGGGTGGGGGTAGGATTGGAAGAGTCGGGGTGGGGGGGTGCCCAGGTATGGAGTTTGTGTCCTTTGTCCGACCTAGGGCCCAACTGGAGGTATCAGCTGAGGTCATTGCCTCAAATGCTGGATGTGCTGCCCCCTCGGCAGGAGAGATCAGCTGTGGGACGCAGGGAAAGAGCCCACCTCCTGGCTTTTGTGTTCTCTGTTCCGTCCTGGGATCCCCTGTGTCTCTGCAGCTGCAGATGCCAGCCGTGTTTCCACCGCCGCAGATGTGGGCCGCATCTCCACTCCGCTCCCCCCTCTCTTCCTCTGCTTGCCCAATTTGCCCACCTGCAAGTAATCTTTGCACAAGTCTCTTAGCTGTTCTGCGTGATGAGCAGAGAGTCCTTTGATGGGTTATATGTCCCGTTTGTGATAAGATCCAGAGGAGAACTCAAAAAGTGTGCCCCGCTGCCGCCATTCCTATGACGTCACTCTGATAATGCTCTTTCTTTGTTGCTTAGAGTAATCCAAAAAGTTACTAATAAGGCTGATAAAAACACACATTTCCTGCATTATATAATTAGTTTATCTGATTAACATATTGTTATTATCATATTTTTTCAAATTGCCATCAACTCTATATCTTATTTAAAGTGTGTTTTTTTTCACTTTACAGATTACTCTGTAAATTTCAAGTTATAACTATATATACAAGTATCTTCCTATGTATCCAACTATCTTATTAATAAACAGGCAGAATGATACATTTTTCACTTTTCTCAGTTTCTTAAATACAAAATGGAGATAATAAAACTTGCCTCATAGAATTCTGGCGAGGACACAGCCTGGCAGGCAGTGAGCACTCACTAAATGCCAGCTGGACTGTTTCGCACACAGCGGAACTGGCTCGGCAGTCCTGTGTTTGTTTTGGTCTAGACCCACCGTATCCATGGGTCACTGACACATGAAGAAGTGCAGGCATCTACGAGTGTCATCACCTAAAGATTGGCTGAAGGAACTGGTACTACTCTGTGCAAGGAAGATTAGGTTTTGTTCCAGGTGCTCATAAAGGAGAACAGATAGGTGGGAGATACCTACCCACAGGGACAAACAAAGCCTTTGTTTCCACAGATGGAAGAAGCACTGCCTGTCCCAGAAGGTCGTGAAGGCCCTGTCACTGGAGACTCCAAGTCAAAGCAGGGTAACAACCTGTCAGAGACCTTGTAAAAGTGACTCCTCAACTGGCTGGGAGGTTTGCCAGAAGAATTCAAGATTCCTAACAACTGTAATAATGAAAAACAATAAAAACTAAAGCTCGCTGCATGTTCACTGCATGACAGTATGTGAGGCACTTTAAGTGCATTGTCTCATTTAATCACCACCACAACTCCAGGAGGTTAAATACTAGGTGATCACTCCCATTTCAGAGACGGGGAAACGGGGCCTAGACTGTTTGTCCTAGAGGACGTGGCAGCCCGTAGCTGTTAGGTCATGCTGCCTCCCGGGACGTGCTAAAGCTGACTCGGGTCCCCTCAGTAATACACACCAGTGCAGTTGGACATCCTATCTTTTCTTCTGTTACAGTCTCCTAACTTGGTCCTACAGTGTGGAATGCCTTCTGTATCAGTTAAAATATACATACAACCCCTAAATCTTCCTTTGCTCTTACAAAGGTTTCTTTCTCATTCACTCACACCTTCATCATGGATTGGTTTGGCAGCTGGCTCCCCAGCTCCTAATACTGGGTTTGGGTTGATGGAACAGCCGCCATCTGAAAGGATGTCAGTGAGCATAGCAAAGGGAGAAAAGACGGCTCGGAAGGCTGCCACACTGGCAGTTAAATGCTCAGGTAAAGAAGTGACACAGATGCCATGTTGACTCACAAGTCACGGGTCAGAACTTGTCACCTGTCCATCCAAACACAAAGGAGCAGTCTGTGCCATCCTGTGACAGCTCAGAAGGCAGAGAGCCAGAAGCGTTTGGTCAACAGAACAAACGACAACCACATTTTCACGACAAAGTTTCCAAGCATTCTCTCACTCAAAAGCTGCTAATGTCGTCTCAAAATGTTTTTTCCCAAGTAATTAATGAGAGGGAGGAAACTTTCTGTGGTAGCACACTACAGGGATGCTACTGCCCCTTTGTTGCTCTTTCACAGCATTTATATCTCTCCCCAAAGTGAAGGGTTTCTTCTAACAGGAATAAATAAAAAATAATTAAGAGGTGAAATTCCACAAGAACGTGACAATATCTATTCACTCCCCAAACAATCACTGGAGTAAACAGAATAACGCAATTTTCATATGTAGGCTTTTTAAAAACATAGTCTGAACTTCTATCATTATCATTTTAAATGATGTATATTTTTCATTAACGTGCTTTATTGTTGTTAATAGATCAATTAAATCACTAAATATCTTCTCTCTCAAATGACCTTCACTTTCAACACTAATTCACCAAGACTGGATGGGCTGCTGGTTGTTCCAGTTGAGCTGACGGGGCTCTAGGATAAAAGCTGTTCCTCTATCCTGAAGTCTATCCAACGAGAAGGCAGAGGCTGTACTATGTAGCAGCAGTCAGTCCTCTAGGCTCTTTTCCTAAACCACGCCTTCTTTCCTCTAAACCCTCCTGGCTTTAACATTCTTAGAAGAGTCTAAGAATAGCTATCTTGAACACAAATCAGTGATTCCTTAGAAATTTAAAATTGGACATAACTCAAACTCCAAATGCTCTGGCTTTTCTTGTATGAATTACCACCTCCTATGGCACAATTCAAAAGCTTTCTTCTCTCCACAATATCAGAAGAGTGAATTTCTTTGGTTTTGAGCTGTCATAGCAGCATCACGCTCATTTATTTTCCCCAGTCCTTTATTCGGATACAGGGTCTCAATGACTCCCTCTCAAAAAAATAGTTTGATTACCTTAATATTATTCCACTTTATATAAATGAATTTTTAAAATAAAGAGTATCCTTTCAAAAAAAAAAAAAAAAAAAAAACCCACAAAAGAAAATACACCTTAATGTTAATGACATAAATTAGAAATTGTTCAAAATGGAAATCTTTGTCTTTGGGTTTAGAGATACATTTCCTGACAAAGTACTGAGGACTTCTTTAAAGTCATTTCCATTTTAGCAGCAGAGAACTTAAAGCTGGGAAATATACTGGAGGGGGAAACAATGGCAATTCTGTATAATAACTAAAACCTTGGATTTGTATGCTAATCTCTTTGATGAGCTAAATAAAGTATATGTCAAACTTTTCTAGTAACCATGCTCCTTTTGACATATTTTAAAGGGTGCATTATTTGCCTTTTGTGAACAGAATAGGTTTTCTTTTTTTTTTTTTTGTACTGTGCCGATAATCTAACTTCTGCTAATTGAGAGTCAAAAATGATCCCATTCACTTGTTTTACTCTAGATTATAAAAGTTGCTTATTTTCACTCAATCAATGTATTACATAAATTTAAGATTTTACTGTCACTTTATCTGGCTGGCTTTACTCTACCAGCAAATTATTTTGTTTACTTAACTTTCAATTCAATGTATAAACAGAAAGCACCTATCATGTGCAAAGCATGGTGCTACACATTCCTGGGAATGTATTGATCCAAACCCTGACTGCTGGAAGTTCACAATCTAGTAGAGTTAAGAATGGGCAGGTAAACAAGCCTGTGGACAGTATGTAACCACATGCGTTTTGGTGCACAGCACCTGGAGGTCGCTTTCAGCTGGGGAACCTGGGGACAGCTTTGTGGCATTTAACCTGGATTAGACCTTGAAGCATGGGTAGAATTTTGAGAGACAAAATTGGGAAAGAAGCGTACTCTTAAAGGTGAAAATTTAAACAAGCAGCGAGTGCATTTGGCAAAAATCAAGTAGTCTTGTTTGGCTATAGTGTAGAGCACAGCCAAGAAAAATAGGGGGGAAAAATGCAAACTGTAGCTTCTCAGAGCCATATCATGCTCAAGCTAGAAGGGAGCTCAGAGACCTTTTGTCCAATCTCTTATTTTTACAGATGTGGAAAATAAAAGCCCCTTTTCATATGTTTCATTGTTTATATACCCTGTTCTAGACACTTCTTTTCAATTTAATGCCATTGCCCATTTTCCATTGACCACCTTAAATGTAATTTCAATGCAACTAGTTAGAAAGTTAACAAATTAACCTGTGAAATACACATGAGCAACAACTACCATATCTTTCTTCTTCAGGTCTAACAACCAAAATTTGAAGATACCTTCCCCTAAGCTTTAGTTGGTTTAGTTCAAGTTCCATACATGGATTTCACTAGGGGGGCGATGAGGTTCATATCCCTTAAATTTCATGGAAACAGTCCTTCATTTTCAATATTCTTATATTTCAAGACAATGCCACAAAAGAATTAGTAGCATGCGTTCCAGCATTTTACCTGAGTAGCTGCTGTCATTTAGGTTTGCTCCTGGAGATTTTGCCTGCTGTCCCGAAATCTCCAGTCCTAGTAGGCACTGCCCTATCCTCTTTTTCATTCTCCTAATGCTGAATTGTCTCCTTAAACTCAAACACACAAACAAAACCAACAGAAAACTTTTCCCACGCATCTCTTAAAACTGCACACTCTCTCTCCCCCTGCACAGGCTCTGCCTTTCTGATATTTTGTTGGCATCTATAATGCTGTTCTTTTCAACCAGTGTTTCTCTGGGGAAACTCAGACTGTGAGGCCTGTGTCCCTATTCACTTTGACAAGATCTCTCTCCACTATGGTCTTCACAACCTCAGCTCGCCAGCTTCTGACGTACCAGGAAAATGAATAACCCAGCAAGCTCTCCAAAATAGCCAAGATAAAGCACAATGCCCATTTTCATCTTTAAAAGTTCTTGGAAGCTTGTCACTGTGGTTGAAATCGCTTTTCCTTTGTAGCTACTGAAATGTGCAGCGGCGTTTCTTTGTCCATAGGCCTATTGGTGACGTTCTGCAGTATCTATTATTCCTGAAGTCATCTCCCCCATCATTGTTGTCAAGGCTTACTGAAAATCACAAATCCGGCCTTGCCTTACCGCTCCTAGTAGCCACCTGCTTTCAAGGTCAGTCACCTGTTGTTTGGAAAAGCCAGGAGTTCTTTATTTTGAGAGTCAGTCTCTGGTTTTCCTCTACCCAGCAGTAGCTCGTTCTCCATGCTCTTCTTTGAGAAAAGAACCTTACAGACATGAGCCAGTCCCATGCTGTTGGCATAAGAGCTGTGCAATATTAATAAAGACCGATTTCACGCTAGTCCTCCACCCCTCTGCACTGAAAGTGCTTTCCCATATGTACTCAGGTGTTGCATGCTCTGAATACTAGCAGAAGTTAATTTCATTTTACCTGCTCCACTTGAAGCTAAGTCTTCCAGCCCAACCATCAAATTTAATAAAGTCACACGCGAACTAGAAGGTCCTCATATTAACTGGAAAAAATGCCAATAATAATTTGTTGCTATTCACGAGGAGAGATGCAATAACATCCCCCTCAGCAGATAGAAAAACCCCATTACCAACTGAAGATGTTTAGAATTCTACATGTTCACATGCATTACAGGTATATATACTGTGCTTCCCTGAAAATAAGACCTAGCCAGACAATCAGCTCTAATGTGTCTTTTGCAGCAAAAAATTAATGAAAGACCCGGTATTAAGTTATATTATATTACATAAGACCCAGTCTTATATTATATTTTATTATATTATATAAGACCTGGTCTTATATTAGAGTAAAATAAGACTGGGTCTTATATTAATTTCTACTCCAAAAGATGCATTAGAGCTGATGGTCCAGCTAGGTCTTATTTGGGGGGAAACATGGTATATATATTCTTAAAGGAAGGGTGAAAAACAATTAACACTGCCTGTAGCATGAAGTAGTGACAAATCCAAAGGCACAGACATATTTCCTGAAGAGAAGTGAAGTAAACAAAGTATTTATCCATTAAGGTACCATCACTGTTCCATCCCCCCACCTACAATACAACAACTAACCATTCTCTATTGAGACACATTAACAGTTCTTCCATTCACTCAACAAATATGAACTGGACACTTACTGTGTGCTAAACCTTAGGGAGATATTGGTGAAAAACATCAACCCAATCCCTGTCCACATGGAGATTACAACAGGTGGTAAATTAATGTAATAATTGATTTGTAAGTATAAGATGATACAGGAAAAGCGAAGTAGACAGAACTCTGAAGTACATCAAATTTAAAGGACAGGCAGGGAATAACACTGAGAAGGACGACAGGGCAAGACAAGAGTAAAAAACAGAAGAACTGATGATTTGCTTTCACACCAATGTCCTAGATTTCCAATAAATTGCAATAACACATACAATGCTGAGTCCACAAGAAATTAAAGGAAATCCCTCAATGGCAAATTAAAATGAACAATAAATCAAGACAGGGCAGGACAAACGTTAAAATTAGGAAACTAGACCTTGAGGAGTTCCAGTATAAGAGAATAGGTGTGAAGGCTTTGGGCCTGTGTCCTGAGGGGAGGATGACCCTGACCCCCCCCTCCAGGGCAGTACTATTTATAAATGGTGAGGCTGTAAAACTTCCATCAACAAAGGGAACAGATGAGGAAATCCGCCTGCCTCCATCGTAGCTCTGAGCTGGGAAAACAACGAAAGCCTTTTCTGAAAACCTGTATATGTAGTTATTCTTTCACAGGAGTCGTAGGTTTAAGCGGCACTGCTCATACACAGAAAGCTGTGGAGGTCCCTGGTATGTTGCCGAAATAACTGCAAATTCTCTTTGGAGAAAAGGATCTTCAACTCAGTATTGCACAGATTAATTTTAGCCAAAAATGTGCTCACATTAACAAGTGAACATAAACTCAAGAAAACAAGCCATCATGGCAAGAGTCAGCAGAAACTCCAAAAAGTTAAAACCTCTAGACTTAAGATACCAGACCTAATAGGTACAATATAAATCACTATGCATGAGATGCCCAAAGAAAAGAGGGGATATAAGTTTGAGAAAAGGCCAAGAATGATCAAAATAAAATTGAAAAGAAAATTAGGTAGAATGGGCTAAAGATATGATGTCGAACCCTCCAGATCTACTCTTTCCACCCTTTCGCACCATGCTCTCCACCCTCTATTTATGTCTGCCCTCTATCTATCACCATATCAATCATATCATGGCCCTGACTTCTGATTGGGTTTGCCCAAGGAGGAGCACAGGCAGGAGACAAGAGAGAGGAGGGGGCGAGTGAGTCCAAGTGTCTCTAACCTTGGCTCCTTCTCTGTGAGGTCCCCAGGGCAGATGTGTCCCTTGACAGCAGGTCACTCACTGCTCCCGCTCTACACAGCCATCCAGTAACCTCTCCCTCTCTGGCAGTTCTGTTGCTATTATTCCTGAATTTCTGCACTCTTCCTTGTGGCTCCCCTTTATCTCAATGAGAAAGAAAAGACAGATCACTACAAAGAAATGGCTATTAGACTGACAGCTAAATTCTCAATAGTAACAGTAGAAGCCAGAAAACTGTGGAACCGTATCTTCAAAATGCTGAGAGAAAAGCTGTCAACTTGGAATGGTATAACAGTATTATTCACTAGGAGCCCAAAACAAAGGCAGTAAAGATAAATAGAACCAAGAGTGTTTACTAACAATGAACTCTCATAATGCATACACTTAGAACACAGCAAAGGAAAAAAAAAAGAAAATGTCAGAATAAGAGAATTTAGTAAAGTGGTTGATTATAAGATCAATACACTAAAATCAATAATATTTCTATACAATATTAACACATAGTAAGAAAATGTAATTTTAAAATAGATACTATTTTAAATTACTACAATAAAAATAAGGTGCCAAAGAATAAAATTAACACAGGATGCAGAGGACCTTTATAGAACAAATATTTAAACTGTACTGAAAGTCAATAAGACAGAAATACATTGTTCATGGATACAACAATTATAATCAACATTGTAAGGGATCAAATCTACCCAAATTAATCGAAAGGTTCAGTGTAATCCCAATCAAAGAGAGGGGCGAAAACATGTTTGATGATTTTTTTCTTATACTATACAACCATTTTATATATTTTTTATCCAAGATATTTTATATTCAGAAGTTAAATTTAAGAAAAGAATTCAGTATCAAGAAAAACAGGGAGAATTTTTTAACAGAATAGTTAACACGATCTGATGCTGCCAGGCAGTCAAGTAAGAGCGAGAACTGGCTGTGTAACATACCACCAAGAAGCTTAGTGACCTTGGCAGAAGCCGTTTCATGGGCGCTGTGGGGGTAGAGTGCAGGCTACAATGAAACAAGAAAGCATAGGAAATGCAAATCTCTTCCCAAGATGCTTGGCTCTCGCGTGGAAGAGAAATCAAGGTAGCTGGAGTGGAATATGCAGTAGAGAGGATGGTTTATTCTTTTTAACATGTGAAAATCTTGAGTATGTTCACTGCTCGTTGGAAGGAGACAGAGGAGCAGTGGAGATACAGGCAATAAGGAAGGAGGCCATGTAGAGATCCCTGAAATTTCAGGAGGCCACGCAGGAAAGAAGAGAGGATGATGATGAGATGCATGAGTGCCATATGCTGGTGGCGCGGCATTAAAGGTAATGCTTTCGTCAGCCTCTACTTTCACTGGAAATTAGAGGTAAGAGGATCTAGGATACAACCTCCACCATCACCATCTCCTAGTGCCTAACTCTGATGCCAGGAAATCAAGTAGGAAACTCACATAGATGAGCAGGAAAATCTCCATACCTTCACAAAGATATTTATTCTACCACATCTAGGTCACAAATTGCTTGGTGGTTCCACGTAGTAGAGTCCTTGGTATTAGTGGCTGTATTTTACTCCACAAACATTTTTTGTTTTTCATATTTTATTATTAAATTTATGGTTGTGACATTGGTTAGTAAAATTACATAGATTTCAAGTGTACAAGTACAGTTCTATATAATACATCTTCTATATATTGCATTGTGTGTTCACCACCCAGAGACAGTTCTCCTTCCATCACCATATATTTGACCCCCTTTTCCTTCTTCTACTACCCCCTCTCCCCCTTACCCTCTGGTAACCACTAAAATATTATCTGTGCCACTAAATTTTTTGTTTGTTTGTTTGTGTTGTTCATTTGTTGCTTTCAGTATTATATATCACATATGAGTGAAATCATATGGTTCTCTACTTTTTCTGTCGGCCTTATTTTGCTTAGGACGATAAGCTCAAGATCCACAAAAGTTTTCAGGAAGACAAGCTATAAGGGGAAAACAAAGCAGTAAGACTGTGCAGCGGAGTGCCTGAGCAAAGGAATTGTGAGGTGTCTGCTTTTGCATATTAAAACATGAATCTCCCCACAGGGGAGCAGCTCCAGTAATTTCTCTGCAAATGTCTTCTACAAGGATTCACCAGGGTGAAGAAAGACTTCTCACTGCCCATTAATTTAAAGAACATGGTTCATACAGATCCCCCTGTGCTTTCATTGAATTATGATCAGGCTGAATACACCAATTCCTCTAGTGTTTTCCAAAAAGCATTTTTCCTCTTCCCAAGATTAAGCCTCTGTGTTGGGTGATCTGCAACTGAACCTCCCCACAGAGACCAGCAAACAAATCTGCAATGGTCATGCAATGCTAGATTGCAACACTGTCTTCCATTAAGAGATAGAGGACTCTTCGTAGAATGAGATTTAAAGCATGCTTATCCTAATGAAGAGTTGTCACCCAAGGTGTGTTCATTTTCTGCAAATATATTGGTCTTAACGGAGTAGATAAAGTCCCACAGTACCTGTAGCCATGGCACAAATAAACCTTAGTATCATTGGCACCATACGGTGTAAACAAATCTTTCCTAAAGACAAAATACATTTTGTGCCCATGATTTATCTTCTAAGACAGCAGGAGGGAAAAATAATCTAGTCTGTACAGTGGTTTTTCTACATTTAGCTTCCAACTTCACGGCTTTAACCCAGGGATTTTACAGAGGTTAACATTTATTTCATATACTCATGTGGAAGGTACTAAGTAGAACATTTAGTGACAGGTAAAAATGTTAAGTGTGCCCAATGCATGTAAAATGACCGTGTAAATAAAGCGTATCAGATTCCACAGCTCTCATGAAAAGCACAGCAGATGTTTCCTTCCACCTATGATGTTTTCAGGCCACACAAAAATTTGGCTAGAATGTTCAAAGTGCATGATTAAAGGTTTCCAGTTGCTCAGCAACTTGATGCTCATAATTATCACAGGGTCTCCAGATATTACATACACACATTTTCTTTTCAGGATATACTTTTTCAACCAACTGATCCAACCAGAGCTCAATAATCAGTTTTCCCAACTTAAAGAAACAAATGGCAAAGGAAAGGACCCTACAGACACCTACATTGTTTTTATCTAGCCTCCCTCCTGGATTGGAATAATCACCTACCCCCTTCCGGACCACGACAGGCAGACAGCATATCTGGCCCCTGGTACCACGGCTGCAAACCACCCACAAGGGAGCCATCTTTTCCTTTGCCATCAATTGAAGCTCAAATGAAGAACCCTCAACATGGAACTGGCAAGAATATAAGGCTTCCTCTTACTTCAGCTGCCGATATTCAGAGTCAGATTGTAAGTGTAGGTCCTGAGTGGTGGGTGCTTAATTAAGGAATTTGCTCTGAATCCTGGATCTGCCACTTCCTAAATATGCAACTAGAGCACATTACATTTCCTCTCTTTTCCTCAATTTCTTCACCTGTAAAATGGAGTAACATCAGGGCATACCTCATTCAATTGTGAGGAGTACAAGAGTTGATGGGAGTAAAGTATTTATTGTGTTCAATATATGCTACGTAGCTATTGTTATGTTCATCAGAATAGAGTGGGTGAGTTCCCATGAGTATACATTTTTCATCCATTTACTTTAATCTTTTATTGCTAGTTCTCATGGATAAGACGGGTGAGAATGAACTCAGCAAATTAGTCAGCCTCAAGAAGACAGAAGTCGACCCCACAGTTCTATAGATAGTTTTTAATTATTTTCCATAGTCAACCTGTCAAAGGGTGTTAAACATTTCAATGGGCATATATTAACAGGTTCTAATGCTGCAAAAATCCTCAAGAAGGGTAAGCCATATTCAAGGCAATGTGCTTAGCAAGTGCCTGACACATGGCAGGCCCTCCACAAATGTTCTTCCCCCCCCCCCCCATTTCCTTCATTCTGTCCCACAGGAATCCTCGTAAACCCACATGCAGGCAAGAGGACGCATATGCTTGCATGCGAGCACGAACGCACGCGAACTTTTCAAAGACCAGACTCTTCCCTGGTTTACCATGAGCTTAACTAATAGATAAAAGTTTTTCTAGATCCTCATTAATTATTTTATTATGTAATTTTCTGTCCTGTCCAAGCTCTAATGCCTTTACATACCAACTGACCTTAAGAAACAGTGATTTCACTCAGGTGGAAAGAAAACATTTTTAGGCCTACCACACGCACGCATTCTACTGGACACTGGGTCCAAAAGATGATTTGGAGACGCTCCCCATCCTTGAGAAATTTGCAATCTAGAGGAGCAAACCCTGTAAACCAAATGAAGATGCAAAATAAAAGCGCCAAATAAAGCGAAATCAAATAAAGACACCAAATTAAAAAATGAAGAAACCATATAAAACGAAAAGTAAATTGTATGATAGAGGTGGTATAATTGTGCAAATATTATCTATTAGTCCAAACTTTACATATTTCTGTTCAGAAAAAAAGGAACCTTCTTGCTTTCAGTGACTGACCCTATCAATAAGTATATTTTTTAAATGTAGATTTACAAAATGCATTTATACTCATATGGTTTTTATATCTACTTTGCAAACTGAGATATCATTTAAAATTCTACTGTTAAAGTTTAGAAAATACCATGATTAGCTCAATTCCATTCATTCATATCATAATAAAAAGTATTAACCATAATAATAAAATAGCTTGAAGAGTTACTAGTCACCGAAGAATTATTATGGTCTGACACCATATACTTTACATCCCTTATTGTATTTCATCGTCATAACATCTGTGAAAGGTGGGTGTTAATGAACCAGGTTACAGATAAGGAGGCTATGGCCTACAATTCATCAGAGGGGACTTGAATTGTTTCCTAAAACATTTCTTAGCCTTGCTCCCAGATAACCCCTTGGCCCTCCTCCATCTGGCATTAGGAAATGACTACATATTTGGATGAGATTCTATATTAGGTTCTTAAATTTCATACACGAAATGCCAAGTTTACCACCGTGTTTTAACTCAAGGTTGAAACCTTAAGAAGCTATAGAGTATATTCAAACAAAAACATTGCCAGAAAACATAACATTGAAGTATGTGTTGCTCACCTTTTACTGGAGCCTTGTTTTGTGTGATAATATACATGAAGGATAGTTTGAGATATATGTAACCTACTGAGTTTTGCTAGTTTAGAAGATATAAGCTCAAATGTTTGCAAGGATCAGGTAAGTAATATAAGTGAAGAAGGTCAGGTGAGAGGGAGGAGACACTATGACCTTCTGAGTAGACATACCGTCTAAAGACAGTTAAACTCAATATTTTTTTAAATGTGTTTTCTTGCCCTAAGGCAGTTTAAATTTCGTTTTTAAAACATACTTATGTTTTTGTCACCTCTTCTAGAAACTCTAGGTTGATACTATACAAAATGTAGCAATTTCATTTATGTTACCCAGGAAGTCAACTGACTGCATTTGTAATTCAAAATTTTAACTAACTTGGGTAAATTATAATCAGTATACATCTCTCTATTAAATATACTTGGCCACCCACCCCCATCCAAGATGAATCTGTCTAGTTTTCTTGATTATAATTTAAAACTGTAATGGAGTCCTAAGTGAGCATTCTGAGTATAGGATAAAACAGAACCATAATATTAATGGTTGTCCATAATCTTAATACTCAATAATAAATTCTATTTTTATTGCATAAGTCATATTTTTTATATACAATCACTTAATTTTCACTACAAATCTGGGATAATTATTACTATTTCTACTTAATAGATGAGAAAACAGTCTCTGGTAAATTACAATAACTTTCTCCAAACCACAATAGTCTAGAATTGAAAGAACAAAGGTTTATAGTAATTGTTTAAAAAAAAAAAAAAATGGAACAGTCTTTTCACAGCAATACAATTGCATCTAAACATAGACTTTGTGGACCCAGAATCGAAAATATGCTAGTGAAAGAAAGCTTCCATTCGTGTTTGGATGGGCCAGAGTGTCTCTATGTTGTGTCCCACCTCAATAGCTCGCCCAGACTGTCTGATGGGAATCTTGTAACATCAAACAATTCCTCAAATAATTGCTACATTTTTATTCAAAATCATGGGATTTAGGTAGTGATTTTAAACATCCTAATATATTTTTCTACCTAGAAGACCTTCAGTCTTGCACTGGGTAGTATTCATATCAACAAATTTAATTTTTAAGACATACTACTTTGAGTCAAGCTCCAGAATATATCTTTTACATTATTATTGAATTGCTATAGACACAGTACTTTGTAGGTATGTTTTACTGTAAGCTATCTCAAATAATTTTTAGAAGTATGCAAGGTATAAATTATAAATAAATAAATACATAAACAAAAAATATCCAGTTTCTGGCAGCAAAAGACCTGATTCCATATTTTGTAACATCTCTGAGGTGCTTATTATTTGTAGGATGTTCACGTAACACTTTCATAACCAAAAACTGTCTCTTTTTTCTACTGAGGACAATAGATTATCTGAAAACTTTTACCTATTACTCTCCCTATGCTTTTCAAATGTGTTTTTGGACACAAGGTGATCAACCAAGTCTTTCCTGGTTTTAGCACTGAAACTACCCCGTCCTGAGCAAATCAAGACATTGGTCATCCTAAAACAGAGCATGGAAAAAAATTAAACTTGAGGTCTTTGAAGACGCCTTCTCAAACTAAGACTTTTTCAGTGAATTTTTATCATTTTTTATTGTAATTAATGTTTATGTGCTAGAATCAGAAAACATAGAAATATAAGTGTATATGAGTTAGAACCCCAAATTAAATGTGAGATTTATAATCCTGATGCAATTTCCTTGCTGTGTGCACTGTCTACACTAGTCTATATTTTTCTCTCTCTCTCATGCTCTTTCTCAGCATCATATCACCCAAGAGATTTTGACAGGGAAATTTAAACAAGTAGGAGAAAAATTCTCCAGGCTTTGAGAGAATTTTCATCACTGCTAGTGCATTGTTGCTTCAAGCATTCAACTGAAGAGAAATACATAAACCTAAGCATGAAAATTAGAAACTCTTAACAGAAGCAAATTAGAAGCATTTCACTTATTTTCATGCATTGTTGGGCTCAGTTATCTAGCATATGAAATGGAAAGTGAATGTTGGTAGAATCTGACACCTGTCCCATCCATGGGGAAGCCCTTACTGTCATAGACAGGGAGATTAACGTGGTTCTTATCACACCACAATACCTATAACTCATATATGACTAACATGTACTACACAGAAGAATTGCCCTTGAAAATAATATAACTGGAATTGGAGATACCGGAACTAGGCCTGAAGACCCTCCCACACAATACTGCTCCTATTTGAGCATTTGCAGCTTCCTGTGACAGGGCACCAGCAGAGGGTTGGTTCACTAGCTTCAAATAAGCAAGTCTCAGATTCAAGAAAACATGGAGGACTCATGTTATTAAAAGCAAAGCTTTCATTCTTTTTTTTCCCCTAGAGAGTATTATACTAAGTGAAATAAGTCAGACTGCGAAAGCAAATACCATATTATCTCACTTATATGTAATATCTAAAGAACAGAATAAATGAGCAAACAAAACAAAAAAAGACTCAGAGATACAGAGAAAGAAAAATGGTTGCTAGATGGGAGGGGGATGGGGGTAGGGAAGAAGGTAAAAGGATTAGAAAGTACAAATTAGTAGTCACAATATAGTCACAGGGATATGAAATATAGTATGGGAATATAATCAATAATGTTGTAAAGATCATGTAAGGTGCCAAATGGGCACTGGACTTATCAGGGGGATCACTTCATGGACTGTGTAGATGCCTGACCACTGTGCTATACACCTGAGGCTGAAGTAGAATAGTATTGAATGTTAATTATAACTATATATGGTTACGAGATGTTAAGTACAGCATAGAGAATGTAGTCAATGGAATTGTAACAGCTATATATGATGTCAAAGGGGTAGTAGATTGGGGGTGTTATCACTTTGTGAGGGGTGTAAATGTCTAACTATTACATTGCTTTGTACACCTGAAATTAACAATAAAAGAAAAAAGGTTTTTCTGCTGTGTGATTTCAATAAGCAAACTTTTCTATATACCAGGGTCAATGGAAGAGAGAAAGAATATATTGCTCTGTAGCATTAAAAAAAGACACAAAGTGTGTATGAAAATATTTCTGGATTTTCACTTTAAAAATCTCTGCAACTGGAATACAGACCCAAATAATAAGGTGTAGCTTCAGGCTAGTTACCCAGCCCTGCCATTCCATTGTATAAGGCCGAAATCCATGATCTTAGAGGTAATTTCATCAGAGCTGACAATTGGAAACTAAGCATCAAGCTGAGCAATGTTTGCTGCTTTGTATTTTGTTGATATACAAAGTAACACATATACGTGTATTTGGATAATTTTATGACATCTCATTAGTGAGCTGTTGAAATTGAACTATTGTTCATACTGATGTTTTAAATATTTATACTGAATGTATCTTTTTACTGAATGTAAAGAAAATGATTTAATATAAATATATGTTGAGAGCCAGTAATGAGAAGTGAAGCTTTCAGGCCTCACGGGCCCCTCCCTCTCATAGACAATGGATGCCATTAGGCCAAACCAGTCGACATGAATGAGCAAAGCTAATGTGGGCCCATGGTGCATAGGGCATGCTATATAATTTTTTGAGTGAATCACGAAAAAGGAAAATATTTACACAAAATGACTGATGTCCAACATAGGTCCTTAGAGATAGCATGAAAAATTCCCCAAATCAAAACTTACTGAGAGACACACCAGGTTCCTGGATAAGAGTAAATCTAGTAAATTTGCCAATTCGCCTCAATGCTCTTTATATACTCAATGACATTTCAATTAAAATCCAAAAACATTTTGTGGTAGCTTTACCAAATTATTCTAGAATGAGTCTGGAAGAAATATCAGTGAGAGTATCTTAAAAGTTACACACAAACACAGAGAAAAATCAACGTTATCAATCCTCTCAGAGATTAAGCAAATAACATTTAAACCTGTGATATTAATGAAAGAACACAGAATAAAGTAAATATACCAGAACCAGAAACTTATCCTATGGGGAGGGGGTGGGGTGGCTGGAGGGACGGTGGGGGAGGGAAGCTAGAGAGAGAGACAGAGAGAGATAGTTTACCTCTAGAATAAGATATATGATGTGTTAGAATCACAAATAAGTGACAAATGGATGGATGATTCAAAAACTTCTGCTGGAAAATGCTTAACTATTTTTCGGAAAAAATCTATTTCATTTATCTCACACCATACACCAAAACAACGACAGGCAGACTAGGGAGGGTGGGAAATCATTAAAGAATTAGATGTAAATTGCTTTCAAGGAAGAATAATTTAGGTAAATTTTAGTCTTTTCTGTGAATGAGAAAGCATTGTTTAAGCAAAAAGAGTAATGAAAGAAATATGACATTCAACTTAACTACACACACATTGTCAACTTTCACATGTGAAAAAAAGGTAAGAAAGGAATCAATATATAACATAAATTTATGGCAAAAGGGCCTGTATCCCGAATACACTAAAATTGATGGGGGAAAAACCAAAGCCCCAATATACATGAATAGGCTAAACAGGAATGAATATTTAAAAATGAAGCACAAATGAAAATAAGCATTTCAAAAATGTTCAGCCTCACTAATCAAACAACAGTAGAAGAATGTAGTACTTTAAAGCCTAAGACTTTAAAGTAAAATCAATCTTGGTCCAAGATCCAATTCAACAATTTATCAGTTGTGTTACCTTGGGGAAGTCACTTACCCTCTCAAAAAATGTTTTCTAACCTTTAAAACGGATGATAATATTGTCCTCCTCTTCAGCTGTTGTAAAGACTAAATGAGATAATATAAAGATCTTGCACAATGAATGGCCTGCAAGAGGTGATCAATAAATACTGTTGTCGTGATTGATGATAATGATGTTATTGTTGTTACTGATGTCGTTACGATCATCTTCACCTTTCCAATTAACAAACACTTTAAAAAATAATATCTCTCAATTCTGGTGAGGATAGAGATATGATTTATGTACTTTCAGGGAGAATGAAAATAGGTGCAGTCTTTCTGGAAAGAAATCTGACAGTACCGATACGGAGTTTTTAAAAAAGGTCATACCCTTTATTTAGTACACTAATTCTAGGAATCTCTGCAAAAAAAAAAAAAAAATAGTGGAAAATATAAGCAAGGAATAACAGAAAATGGGGTCATACAGAAAATAGTTATCACAGTATGATAACAGGAAAAAAATGCCAATAATGTAAAAGTGTAAGTTGAGAGGATGGCTAAACAAATGATAATGACCCATATGCTTGACTACCAGAGAGCAATAAAAACAAAAAGTTAGAGAAGTGTTTCCATACATGGAAAAAGTGATTTTCTTTTGTATTCATTGCTGTAAACCAGAACAAAGGTTAGCATTATACTTGACACATAGTAGGGGTTCAATCAGTATCTACACTTAATTGAACAACTGAATTGAAAGTGAAAACAAAATGAAAACTCTCATTTCACACACACACACACACACACACACACACACAAACACACACAAAATAATCTATAATCTTAACTTTTAAAAAAGACTCACAAGAAATCCTAGAAAGAAATATGATAAAATACTAACAGTCTTGTATTTGGGTGATTTTTTAATTCCTCTTTAGGCTTTTCTCCACTTGCCAAATTTTCTTCAGTGAAGATTTATTACATTTATAATTAGGAAAAAATAAGTAAGAATGAAAGAAATCAACTAGAAGCCAACTGGCTTGATTATTTCTCATTACACTATTCTGAGTATGTACCAGTCTTCACTCCCACCCAAAATATAAAATGGGAAATGAGAGTACAAATAACATGAATAAATTGGGAGGCAGTCTTTAAAACACAGCCCAGGGAGGAAAACATTATGGTAAATTTCAAGAAAGTAAAAAAACTGTGTGTCTAATATTAAGAAAATTATACATGGGTTTTGCTCCCTATATAATTTATACATATTAAAATATAGGACGGCATAAACCCTTCAGATACAAATTACTTATTTTCTCTATAGTGGAATTATGTTTACTCTTAGACACATACTGTCACAAAGATTTATACATAGTAGTTACTGTCAAATTTTTGAAATCTGAAACACTATTACTCATTCACAATTTCAACTCTACACAAAATCTATAAGGTCTATTTTGGGAGATCCATGACATTCTCAAAGGGAGAACCAAACAATTTCTCAGATTCCCAAATTCTCAAACACATTCACCAGGGATCATTAGCCCTAGAAAGTGAAATCTCATGTCACCTAGAGCATAAAATCACCTGGAAGTGTGACTGCTGGCCACTGGCTGGCCTCACGAACTGAAAGGCCAGTTTCCAGGACTGTGAGATTTAAGTTTACACCTCAGCAAGATTTCAGATTACTACATGTCATGTACTTTTAAGACAGATGGTGAAATCTTGGATTCACACAAACTAAATTCTTTCATGCAAAGGGTCAGCCATCTCTATGTGTATCTCTGTAGAAGGAAAAGGTTATATAAGAGAACTGTGGTGATAAGGTATGCAAGACAGTTAACATTTTTTTTTTAATCTAAGAAACTTAATGTAGTCATCAGTTTATCAAGCAGGTACTAACTACCTACCATGTTCAAAGGGCACAGCTGCATACTTCTGGTGATTAAGAAATAGGACATACACATCATAGAACTTAAAAGGAAATGGATTCCTTAATTATATCAAGTCTGCCATATTTTCCAGGAACAAATTCAAGTGCTTAATTTACCTAATGCTAAGATCTCTGATTTTTTAAATATTTAGTGTTTTAAAAATATTTAGTGTTTTTACTGTAGTCATTACCCTATTTTTGTCAATAACTGTTTCATAAATATATTTCCTTTGGTATAATTTCTAGAATTTGCTTCCCAAAACTCCAGAGAGGGGAAAGTGAGTGGGATTGTGGATGAAACAAAAATGGCCATGATTTGACAATTATTGAAACTGGCTGATGAGTACATGGGAGTTCATCGTACTGTGCTATTTTTTTATTACTATGTTTGAAATGTTACACAGTAAAAAGTTCTTTGTTAAAAGAAGTGTGTTTCTGAATTACGCCAATTTATGTTCATTACCTTTTCATTTGGCTCCACTCCCACAGCAGCCACACTTAGTGAACAAGGTCGAAACGCCTGCCATATGGATCTTGAGGAGATTCCAATCCAGTGGCCAGACAATGCCGAGGTCCTGTTCCCGTGCACAGATGATGGAATACATTGATTAACTCTCCCATGACCCATAATTTAATCATTCAGCCGAAGACAGGGATTCCAGATTAACCAAGAAAAAATGGTTTAGACAAATTTCCACTGTCACAATTATCAGTAAATTATAGTGCTACATGGCTAATCCAATTTGGTCACTGTGGTGGCCAAGCCATAACTATTACAGAGGACATTAAGGGATCTGCTGAAGTGTCAGTGAGACAGTCTGCACTTTTTTTCCCCCCCACATTGTCTCAAGGGAAATAGATCAAGAAAAATTAACAATTATAGGCTTCAAGTCCGAGAAAGAATTTTTTTAGCCTGTGTAGTGACAGGATTAGGCTTTAAGTGCAAATGGTAAATACAATGTCTATTTTAGAATGGCCATATTTTTTTTCCTACCACATTCACTTAATTTTCCCTTTTGCTTTCTCTTCCCTAGTCATAAGCAGAATTTTGGCACGTTTAATTCAATTAATTCCTAACAATTCCTCACATAAGCAGACCCCGCTCTAAAGCAGAATATGTTAAATATTACAATCAAATCTTTCAAGTATTACAAACAATAGATCTTCTAAATACTGCTAAGGATTTAGCTGCCCGTTGATTTTAATTTCATTAACTCATTCATGATATAAATAAATTGGGTTTAAAATAAAAGTTTTAATAATAAATCCATTGCAATTAAAATGACCCAAGGCTACTAAGCATTGCACACTGCCATCTAGTGCTAAATGCCTCTTTAGTTCCCAAGGCACAATGGACGTCTTCCGGAAAGAAGAAATGCTCTATTTTAAAGCAAATTCATTCAGAAAGACAGGCCTAAATTATATTTATTGATAATTGCTTCAAGATTAAAAAAAAACTATTAGAAATAAATGAAATTTTTTAAACGGTGTTTTTTTAATACTGGGCATCAAGTATGTCACATATTCTATGATGAATGTGATGTATGCTGATGCTGTAGTGCAATGTGTGGTTTTCCACCAAGTTTGGCACATGAAGATGTTAAATAGGATATTAAATAATCACTAACGGTAATTTCAAGCTTTCTTAAGAATTTAGCTGTAATGTCCCCTTATCTACAGCTTATAATTTCAATTTAAGATGCCACTGGTTTTTAGTTTATTTACCCAGCAGTGAATAATTTTTGTGTTTTGGTTGTGCTAATCGCTACAGCTCATCCCTGATCTTTAGGCTTTGAGAAAAGTAAATCCCCACGATAATGAAATGAGAACCATGTAAAAGAGTAGATTAAGGAAAGGATTGCTGTAGATGATTTTGCTCTTGTTGGGGAGTATATTTTATCTGCTTCATTGTATTCTACAATGGAAGTTCCCAGCTTGGTCTACTTAATGCACTGTAACTACCTATTTTAAGAACTAAGGTGAGAGGTGAAAGACATTATTTCTGTCCATTAGGTTTTTCAGTAAAAAGTATTAAGACGATTCTCTTTAAACCACTATTGCATCACTTTTTAAAAATCACATTCTTTTTTGGAGAAACAAAAAAATTTCAGGTTCTTCTTTTAAAGTACTTAAAATTTATAAGTAAACGATATTAAAAACATTTTCTGTGGAAAATGCAGAACATTGTTCAATAATTTCAACACTAGGCCTGTTGCATTGCTTCATTTGGATAATCAGAAGGGCAGGTAAAAACAGACAGGTGATAGACAAATGGATGAAAGGAAGGGAGGTAGGGTTTGTTTCTCCTTTAAGGGAAGTGTTGCCTCCATCCTCTTGGATTCATTAATTAAGATAATTCCCAAAGGAATCGCAAACCAAAGCCACATGATCTGGGAAACTTCTCAAGATTTCCTTTAATCAGCTTAACCAAATGACTACTGACAAATCTATTTCACTTAGTTCTGCTAAGGGCTATTTTGAGGCCTCCTTCACACAACTAGGATACTACGTTGGTATGGCTACCCAATGCAGAAGACAGAATTTACTCACAATGTTGCAATTGAAGACACTCAGTTTGGAAAATATGATTTAGAAACACATATTATATTGAAATCCAACTCTTCACCCTATGTTGGGATTACATCTCTCATGATAGCTGAATGTTTGGTAAAATTACAAAGTCAATTATAAAAAAGTCTAAAGTTGCAACTCCTAGATATTTAATTGGCCTTACGGTATACCGTCTATAACAAGATACTTCTAGGAAATAAGAGAGTGGCTACAACTCCACCTTATATAAGAAAAAAAAACCCCACTGTAGTTATATATACACCAGCGGTGCCAAAAAATGTATACAAGTGGACACTTTGGTCAACGTTGCTCAAGCAGTAGCTCATCATAATCACAAGTGTCTGGACGCTGATGGTAACCACTTTGAGCACCTCTTGTAATTGCGGAAGTCAAATTAACTTGTATTCATCTTTTGTGATCAGTATATACTGAATATTACAATTTTAATATAGTTTTCCTTTCTTAAAATGTGTATATATTTCTTTGGCACCATATGCATATTACATTACATTACATTATATTACATCATATCATGTTATATTTTATAAAGAGAGTTATAATAAAATTTCATAAGCATTTTTAAAATGCTCCCATTAATCTGCAAGGTAGTAAAAATGTATAGCACAAGTGAACAAACAAGTGTTGATTCAAATGACAATTGTGCCTGAGACTCTGAAGATTCCTTAAAATAGTCTCACATATCTTAATGTGTTTCCTAGGTCCATACTGCATTTAAAGTTTTGAAAAACAAAGGCTGTGTGCATCTGACACACAAAAATGCAATCATCATTGGATTCATTTTAAAATAAATGTTTAAACGGAAATTATTTGTCTAATAACCTTATTTCTTAGGCCTGAATATGAAAGCATGTGTACTTATGAGTATATCCTAAGGAGCATTATAATCAAGGATTTCTAACTCAACATAAAAAAGTAGTAACAAAATGGCCTATAAAGCAGAATCCCTGGGGTTTTAGAAAGAGACAAGACGTTGAAAACTTAAGGTACAACATACTGAAGGGACAGACACAGCTTTCAACTGAACATTAACATTTAACTTGAGATTGTTTAAAACAGCACGTTTCTATCTAGTAAAATCCCCATGGTTCTGAAAGACAAGAATTTACTCCATACAGATTACAAAAATTATGATATTTATATACCTAATATTAATACTGACTAGGGATTATGTACTGTGAAATAAGAAAACGTAATAGATATTCAGCAAGCATTTCACTCACTAATTATGATTTTGTATTTTTTTTAACTTTGTATTCTCAGATGTCAGGTACTTACCTGGAAACTGACATCCATTTGGTTGCTAAGAGATATGAAATCAGTTTGCACTGTTTTTTCCTGTCTTTTAGAGAATTGCCCTCTTGGGTTTTGCCTCAAAGTAGTGAAAGTTAACTCTCTTACCCATGTGGACATTGATGTTACTTGTACTAGAAGAAATTCCCAGGTCTCAGAAAAGAAATGAATTACTTTCAATTTGTCCAATTTAGAACAAATATCTGGCTTTTCCATAAGCTTAATGATTTTCCATTTCACACAACTGAAATATAATAGCATTATTTTATAATCAAATTTAATAGATGAGTCTATGTTATGAGTATTTTGACAGAAACCTTATGCGAAATGAAGTTATTCAGTCAATTTGCATCCCCAAAATGAAGTTCAAACCCAACATTTTCAAAGTATTTTCTGCCTATAACTTTGTGTGCTTCTTTAAACAGCTGGAGGGACAAGACTATACTTGATCTATCTGGTTTTTCTTATACTTTATCAAAGGATCACAAGCAAAATGCAGTTATAAATATGTACATTCTAACTGGTCATTAGTTTGTCACAAATATAAATATTGATTTGCCTAATCAAAGAGCATGTTCTTCTAAAATAAGTGTGGTTCTTAAATCACCACGTTTCCTAATGACACTGGACATCTAGACTCTCTTACATGCACATTTCATAACCTTTCAAGGACAATCCTCTAAATCACATTTTAAAGAAATACGCTGAAAAGGCAATCCATTGCAGCAGCATTTTGTATTACTACAAATCCAAGTGGTTCAATTTTTAAGGCCCATGTACTCTCATTTCATATCAGTACTTTACTGGAGTATATCGCAAAGGAACACAAGATAATGCATTTCTTTGTCTACTAAGTAAGACAATGCCCACTTGCCTATTCCTCTTGTTACTCAACTTCTTGCACACTATCAGCCAGCTGCCCTGTTGGTGATTCCTTGCATCTTATATGCTGTTTTAGCATTAAGTCAGATCACTACCATTTCTGGTCCAGAACCCATTAAGAAAATCCCTGTTTACAAGCAAGGTCTTTGAAATGTAGTTGTACACTTACAAAAGGGTTGTCTAGTGCCCATTTTGAAGGGAAGAAGATAAATTTATCCTCTGTCTTCTAGGCTTTTATTTTCTAGAGCCACACATTTCTAAACAAGTTCCATCATACTGGGAGAAAGGAGATATGCACAATGTAACACCTGGAGTCTTAAAATGTAATGACCTCAAATAACATCTGAAAAAGAGGGAGGAAACCTGCTCCAGGGAAGAAAAACCAGAGGCAAAGGAGCGAGTCTGCATCATTAAACGAAGAGTAATAGAAAACCCTCCCGGGTTTTTCCAGTAAGTTTTTGCAGCAGCAGCAGCAGCAGCAGCAAGAACCTAATCAATATGCACACCCTCACCCTTCGAAACCTCTTGTCCCCAAACAGAAACTGTAGATCCCTCTCAACCTTGTCCGAGGAGGACAGAAAGGGAGGCGATTTCAGAGGAGTGGGGAGGGGCAAACACAGCTGTGTGGCTCCAGCATCCTCACCCTTCCAAGCTGCCAGCCTGGAAGTCCGCGCAGGCACCAGCGCCGGGCTCCTAGACCTCCTCGGGCCTGGGCCCTCCCTGCCAGAGGTGCGGGCGAGCTGGCAGCGCAGTTTTCAGACGCCAAACAACGATCTCCCCCCAGCCTGAGGCCCTCTCTTTCTAACCCCTTAGTGAGAGACCTCTTGGAGGTAGGACAGGAGACGCTTTGGTGGCTAAGAGGAGACGTGTGGGGCTTCTCTAGAGGAATGAGTTGCTGCGGGTGAGATGGAGGTGGTCACCGAGAGGGGCTCTTTAGTAAAAGCCAGGACTTGGGGCAACTGAGACCCCAGGGTCACCCTCACTCCCACTCACCCCCACTCCTCACCTTAAAGACGACTTCCGACCCCCCACCTCCGAGGCGGGGTGGGGGAGGGGGTGCGCGGGCGGAGGGCGGCGGCAGTTTTGCGGCCGGGATAGGGGTGAGAGCGAGCCCCCGGGCCAACGCAGCTGCTCCGAAGAAACCACACAGGTGGGCGCAGCCTTGGAAGGTCAGTGAGGCCGAAGCTCAGAGTTCGCCGGGCCCAGAGAGTGGGAGTGGGAGAGGGTGACCAGGCGCGCTGGCCGGGCCGAGGGGGGCTCTGGGCGAGAGGGTACGTGGGGCTGCAGAGGTTCCCCAGCCACCAAGGAGACACAGCGCACCCCACCCCTTAGGCAACAGGGCTGGAGGGGCTATCTGGGCTACAAGACCGAGAAACTTCAGGCAAAACACACAGGCTGCCCCCGCCAGGACGTACCCCCGCGCTCGCAGCCCCGCTCCAACGCCTAGCAAATCACCCACTGTCACCCACCCCACCCACCCTGCAGAAAGCCCAGGCGGGTAATTACCTCTCCCGGAGGTGGCGTGGCGGGCAGCGGCGGCAGCAGCAGACACTTTGAGCCTGACTTTCCGGCGTTCGCGATGAGCGTGTGCGCGCGGAGCAGAGCCGGAACGAGCTATTTATAGACCAGAGCGAGCCTCGGCGCCGGGGGCTGCGAACCTAGAGGCGGCGAGCGGCTGCGTTGGCGGCGCGGGGCACGGGCAGCGGCTCGGCTCGGCTCCCGCCGCGCTTCCCGCTGGCTCCCGGCTCGCCCGCCCTGCCGCGCGCGCCCCAGAGAAGTTGTCACCAGCGCGGCTGCCTCTCCCGCTGCTCACACGCCCCCTAGCACAATTGCTACTTTCTCCCCCCACCCCCACCCTCCCTGCACTCTTCCTCCTCCTCTGCACGTTTCAAGCGGTCTCCTCCCAATGTCACCAGCGGCCGAATAGAGGCAGCGGCGGCGGTGACAGTCGCGCAACTGGCGCAGCTCGCTCCCCGCTACTGATGGAATGGAGTTGATGGCCCAGCCGCCCAGCCCGAAATGACCAAAACACGCTTGCTCCGTGAGCCCACACCCCCTGCCCCAAACCTCTTCTGAGCCCCTCGGCGAGCGGGGCCGGTTGCCCAGCCTGGGCTGTGGGAGCACTGCTGCGGAGCGGTGGTGAGGGGTGACCCGGGGCCGCCACGGTGAAGCCGGGACCAGAGAAACCACGGGGTTCGTTAATTCTCTGGAGGCCACCACTGGCAGCGTCGGCCCAGACCCGGGAGGGGGTGGGAATGGGAGGCAGTGTCCCCCGTTCCCCAGACTTTTGCCTGCCACCACCTTGGGACCCGTCTCTCTTGCCACTCCCCTCCGCAGTGGCCCGGGTTGAGGTCTAGCGGTGTAAACCTGGGCACCGGCTCAAAGCAGCACAGGGCCACCCACCACCAGCCCCCACGTCGCGGCTGATGACTGAGGCCGAGCTACTCTCAACAAGCGTGTGTGCCTTTAGCAGCCCGAGTGTGTGAGGACACAAAAGCGCTCTGCGTGTTTGCAGTACCAGGAAAACGGGGTGCGTAATCACACAGTCTGAGCACAAGCTAAAACTCCGCCACTTCCTCGCCACCATGCCCACGGGGGAAGGCTCGCAGGCTGGTTATTCCCGGCTGTGGGGTGTGGGGCAAATAACAATCCCCATCTGCGCCTTACAGGTGCCACCTGGCGGTTCTCTTGGAGAGGTTTTAACTGAGCTGCTTAAAGGTAATGGCTATGCTGGTAATGCTGAGCGCCAGTCCGTCCACACAGGCGCCCCAGTCTCTTCTCTCCCCAAGGGTACTTGAAATTCACACTTCAAATAAAATAGAGTGGATTTGCTAGTACACACGGGTTACATTTGACGGCAGAGAGACTGGAATCCCAACATTAGGATGGTGACTTTGATTTGGGTTAAGTCAGTATTTACAGTGACACAAAGTGGGAAGCTGTAGCTGCCCCCCAGCTGTCACCCCTGTTGTCACTTCCTGTATCTAGACATCCATTCACTCCACAAACATTTAACTGCCACTAGGTTATAAGCTTTATCAATGAGAGCACAGACTTGGGTGTTTTGTTTTTCCATCACTCTTCCTCAGAGATTGAAACAATGCCTAACCTGCTGTAGTTGCAATCAATGTCTATAGAATGAATTAACAAACACTATGGGCCAAAACCTGTGCTTGTCCCATTTTATCTCTTAGTCCCTGAAGCCCTTCCCTTTCCTTCTCTTCAAGCTTTTTCTGCTGTGCTCAGCCACCATCACAGGAGAGCTGGATCGTGAGAAGGCGGGTGAGTGGCCAAGAGTCCAGGAAGGGCTGTGGGGATGGGATCCCACTTGAGGAACCCATTATACAGATTTCTCCTCCATGGGGCAATGCTGACACACCCGTTTTGGAAAAAACACCTGTGTCATACTTGGGACTTGAAGCAATGGATAACTCCTGTTTGTAGAGATCTACTGACAAGATGATGCAACTTTCTCATTGGGCAACAGTTTCAGCCTTTTCTTAAAGTACAGTAAGATTGAAAGAGTACTTGAACATCAGAGTGCCAGACTTTTGCCACTAAATTGTAAAGACATATCTGTCCTCTAACTTTAAATGGAGCTGTGTGTGTCTGTGTGTGTGTGTGTGAAGATTGCGACAGCACTGGAAGTACTAAACCATGTCTTCTAAAAGATAGAGTTGTAAAATAGATACAGCTGTCTTTATGGAAATGAACACTCAAAGTGAAATACCCAGAAAACCCTCTTAAAATGAAAATCTAGACATCATGCTGACCAAGACCTTTTACAGGGTTGCTGAGGAAAATGTGATGTACCTGTATCCATCATCTAGGAAGTTTAAATTCCGGGGAGGAAAGCAGGATGGAGAGAAGAAGGGGTGGGGGGGGGGGATCAAATGCGTTTACCACATAGCATTTTGAAAATCCACCAATCAGCCTGGCATTTACCATTTTTAGTTATTTGACAGAGTTTCCTTGAATAAGCCTAGAGGATTTACATGCTTCGATGGTTTATTAAACTCATTCAGCATCCATTTTTATAAACCCTGAATGCTTAGCCACTTGTGCCACCAAAACATAACTCCATTTGCCAGTGAAGGACAAAATACTTTTCATTTCCTTTTGAAATATGTTTGCAGGACCAAAGGTCAAAGGTGATTCGCACAAGTTACCTTGCTGTCTAAAGCGATAAAAGCAAGCCAGCATCCAGAGGGCTGGCGTCCCACCCTCCTTTTTAGTGAAGTAGCTCATACTTTTTCATTGTATAAATTCATTGTTCCCGGAGACTTTTATTTCAGGTGAGACTGGTATCGCAAAAGGAGGACTCTATACTTTCGTGATCCTTCACTAATCTCTTCTAAAATACAGCACCAAGCATGACGTAGGCTTTTTTTTTTTCACCACATTTATATGAATGATAACTTTGTAGATCAAGTCATTGTTTTCATTCCAGTTTTTAAAAACCTGACATTGGAAGAGTTAAGCTTTGACATTGACACATTAAGATCATCTCTTGCATATGCACGTGTGTGTATGTGTGTTTCTAAATTAATGGGGAATGTTCTTAGAAATACAAATGTCACCCAACTTAACTAAAGGGGGGAACTATTGTCAAGTAGCTGGCTGTTCCTAGAACCTAAGAACAGGAATGCAGTTGGGCATCAGTGACAACTGGAAACAGGGACATGCCATTGGGACTTGCTCTCCCCCTTTTCCCTATTACACTGGCTGCTGCATCCTTCTCTCCCCGCCCCCAACCCCGGCTCCCATACAAACTTCCTCTGCTTCTCGGGTGTGCACAAAGTTGCATCGTTACTTGAACTTCATAGCCTATGGGCCAGTTCCAAATTCTAAAAAGTACCATGAGCTTTCAAATCCTTAATCAAACAACCATGGCCTGGGGGTGAAGGTCAAGCCATAGCAGCTACTCTGGTAACCAGGTGGACAGTGGCGGTAGACTGGGACAGGAGAGAAGGATTAAAAATTCCCAGAATGTGGGGCGTTATAGGTCGCTCTCGACCACTATTACCTCTTATCCTTGTTCCGTGAACACTAGCACCAAAGGCAGAAGGAGGCAGGGCGGAGAAACACAAGGAGCAATGATGTGTGTGTGTGTGATGTGTGTGCATGTTTAAATGCTGGGTGAGGCAGAATGCCCCTTGTGGATGGCGCTCCGAGATGGCTAGTCCCAGCAGAAGTATCAACGTGATTTTATGATCAATCGACATGGGACTGGATGCGCATGAGGAAGGAATCAAGGACTTCACAGTTTGCTTTAGCTTCTTTTTTCATGGCAAATTAAATAAGATTTTTTTTAATGAAGGAAATGAGTGTGATACCATTTACATGTATTGAAGATAAACATTCTGTTCTCATTTACATAATAGTTACATTTCTAAGGTATATATAAGTTATGTATTTGAGAATGAATCATGTTTCAAAAATAATAGGGTGGTAAATCTTAACATTTCTGTAGCCATAAATCCCTATGAGAATTTGAAGAAAGCTACAGACTCTCCCCAGAAAAAAATAAGAACAGATGCACACACACTTATGGTGGGACATTATGTGACATATTTACTTGAGATCTGGAACTTCAAACATCATGTTTCTTTCATCTTCCTCCAATCACTCCCATTTGAACAAGTGAAACAAAGACTACAGATTCTTGAACAAAAGATTCAAAATGCCAAGTAGGTTAAAGCCAAAAAATTGGTTGGGGATAGAGACGCTGGAGCATATGTGAACCTGGGGAACAATTTCCCCTCCCACCCACAGCTGCCCTGAATGAAATGAGCAGTAGGTAGAAGAAGAAGGCAGAGCTCTTAGAAGGATGGGAGAAAGATGTTGTATTTATTTGCCAAGACTACTGTAACGAAATACCACAGACTGGATGGTATAAACAACAGAAATGTATTCCTCACAGTTCTAGAGATTGGAAGTCCAAGATCAAGGTGCTGGCAGTATTGGTTTCTCTTGAGGCCCCTCTCCTTAGCCTGGAGATGACCACCTTTCTCTGTGTCCTCACATGGCCTTTCCTCTTGTGTACAAACACCACTGGTGTCTAAATTTCCCCTTCTTATAAGAATAGCAGTTAGATTGGGTTGGGGCCCACCTTAACAGCCTCATTTTAACCTAATCACCTCTTTAGAGACCCTATCTCCAAATACAGTCACATTCTGAAGTACTGGGGTTGGGGACTTCATCATATAAATTTGGGGGACACAACTCAGCCCGTTACATACATGCACTGCATCAAACTCCAGAAAGAGTCTGGGTTGGAAGTGAGATATAGATTCCCCACTTATGTTCAGAGGGCCCAAGCATAAAGAAATTTATATCCAGTTTTCCCAATGGAGTATTTTGGAAAACTCAGTCTTACTAAAAGAACCCAGAACACAAGGGTGTGAAGTGGAAATATAAATGGTAGCATGCCTTATATAGATCCTAAAGGGCTGAAGACGATGGCCTGTCCAGCCCCTGGGCTTTCCCGTGGTGTCTAAGTGCTAAGGAAGGGGACCCTGTGAGCTGCAGGAGGGCCTGGAAATGAGTCAGGAAAGAGAGCCAGGGGACATGAAAGAAGCGACCTGAGAGGGCAAGCAGATGAAAGACGAAGGAACGGGGTGGCCTGTGGACCATTATGCAGAGATGTGGCAGGCACTGCACCTACCAGGCATTAGGCCAACCAGTGACTTCAGAATAGTCAGTGGCTGTGCATTAGAGCAATGTGATGCTTCACACACACGTGGATAACAGAGGTGAAATCACCTCTCTAGAAAATGAGAGGTCAGCAACATCCAGACATGTCCCCAATGTCGTGATGCTTCGTAGGTCTCACCTGGACCAACAAGCGACCCCAGAGGTGAGGGTGAAAGCAAAGAGAGGTTTCAAACCAGGATAGGCTTGGCTTCGATTACTGGATAGGACTAAGAAACTAAGTTTTCTGCTGCTGAGTACAAATGGGCACTTATAAGTTAACTTTATTTTACAAAAATTATGTTTCATTTTTTGTACCTGCGATTTAGAGACTCTGCTGACTCCCCCCCCTCCCCCTTTTTCAAGGAGGGTGCAGCTCACAGCAGTCCATGCGAGGATTGAACCAGCAACCTTGGTGTTATCAGCACCACGCTCTAACCAACTGAGCTAACCAGCCATCCCCTGCTGACTTTTAACAATTAGGATATTTTAAGAGACCTCTGAGACAATATCAAGTGTAACAACTTTCGCTTCATAAGGGTGCCGGAAGGAGAAAACAGAAAGCAAGAGATTGAGAACCTATTTGAAGAAATAATGACTGGAAACTTTCCTAACCTGGTGAAGGAAACAGACATACAAACCCAATAAGTGCAGAGTCCCAAACAAGATAAAACCAAACAGGCCCACACCAAGACACCTTATAATTAAAATTGCAAAGGTTAAAAAGAGAGAATCCTAAAAGCAGCAAGAAAAAGGCAACTAGTAACTTATAAGGGAGCTCCCTAAGACTGTCAGCTGATTTCTAAACAGAAACTTTCCACACCAGAAAGGATTGGCAGGAAATACTCAAAGTGATGAAGAGCAAGGACCTACAACCAAGACTACCCAGCAAGGCTATCATTTAAAATCATAGGACAGATAAAGAGCTTCCCAGAAAGAAAGCTAAAGGAGTTCATCACCACCAAACCAGTCTTACAAAGAATATCAAAGGGACTTCTTTAAGATGGCGGCGGGGGGGGGGGGGGGGGGGTAAAAAATATAAATAATAAAATGGAAATAACTAGATATCGATCAATAATTACTTTCAATGTAAATGGATTAAATGCTCTAATCAAAAACATAGGGTGACTGAATGGATAAGAAAACAAGATCCTTACATATGCTGCCTACAAGAGACTCGCTTCACATTGAAAGACACATACAGACTGAAAATAAAGACATGGAAAAAATTATTTCATGAAAATGGAAATGGGAAAAAAGCTGGGTTAGCAATACTGGTAATAGACAAAATAGACTTTAAAACAAAAGCTATGTGTATAACAAGAGACAAGGAGCCAGTAATTACACTTCTGGGTGGTTACCTGAAGAAACCCAAAATGCTACTTTGATGGGATGTGTGCATCCATATGTTCATTGCAGCTTTGCTTTCAACGGCCAAGATGTGGGAGGCAGCCTGGATGTCTGTCGATGGAAGAATGGATAAAGAGGAGGGGTACATATATACAATGGAATATTGCTGGGCCAGGGAAGGGAATGGGTTCTTGCCATCTGCGGTGGCAGCATGGATGGACCTGGAGGGTATTGTGCCTGAGTGGAGTATGTCAGACAGAGAAAGACAGATGCAATGTGATTTCACTTATATGTGGAATCTAAAGAACAAAATAAACAAACAATACAGAAACACATTCATGGATACAGAGAGCATTTTGATGGTTGCCAGATCGGAGGGGGGGTTGAGCAGGTGGGTGAAATGGGAAGGGATAAAGAAGTACAAATTGGTTGTTACACAGTAGTCATGGGGATGTAGGATACAGCATAAGGAATATAGTCAATAATATTGTAATAACTATGTGTGGTGTCGGAGGCTAGATTTGTTGAGGTGGTAGATGGGAGGGAGTTGGGGGGCAGAGTGAAAAAGGTGAAGGGATTAAGAAGCACAAACTGGTGTTTACAAAAAAAGTCATGGGGATGTAAAGTAAAGCATAGGGAATATAGTCAATGATACAGACAGAACTATGTATAGTGCCAGGTGTGAACTAAGTGAGTCAGGGGAATCACTTCTTAAATTGTATACATTTCTAACAACTATGCTATACACCTGAAATTAATATCAAATAATATTGAATGTCAACTGTAATTGAAAATTTTAAAAAGGGGGAAAAGGTGAAGGGGAGGTCCAAATTTCCAGATATAAAGCAAATAAGTCACAGGGATATAATGTACAGCATGGGGAAAACAGTCAATAATATTGTGATAGCGTGGTACGGTGTCAGATGGTTGCTGGACTTACAGTGATCACTTCTTTAGGCATGTAAATATTGAATAACTATGGTGTACCTCTGAAACTAACATAATATTGTATGTTAGCTATATTTTTAATAAATATCTGAAATATATATATATTATATACTACACTTCACATTTTTTATGCATTTTCAGGACATGCATAGATCCCTGGAATACCATCTACGAATCCAGATTCAGAATATTTGCCTTAGGGGATCTGATACTTCATACATGGTTGTGTGAAGAATCTTTTTAACTGAAAAATACCTACTAATGTATATAATTTTCTGCTAATGTATTATTTGAAACTCTATTTTCTTCAAGAGCGTGGTATCTATAAGTTACAACACAATAGCTCACATGATGTTTAGTAAATGCCAGAAAAATAGAATCATAAATGGAAAAATTATAGACAATCACTGGGTAAAGAGAGCTATTTTCAAGGAATAGAGGGCTTGAAGGTGACAGTATTATGCTGCTTCCCTTCAAGTAATAGAAAGCTTTTTTTTAACAGAAATCATCAAAAGCGAAAACATCAGAGTTGTTTTTCTTCCTGTCCCCATTTTCAACCAAACACTTTTTCATTGCCTGATTATATCACTAAATGGCATAAAATGAAGGAGAAATGTATGTATCAGGCACATTTGTGGAAAATGTCTGTGGTAATCAATAGCACTGATTGGAGCAACCAGGTCTGTCCAGAGGGATGCCCGCTATCTCTGAATATTTTGTTATATTTTGTTCATCAGTATGTCTATCTTTGCATTCCACACTTAAACACACAAATATATCCTCCTCACCCTATTTTCACAACTTCCTCTACATCTAATCCCCCTGTCAACTTACCCTCCTGGGTCTCTTTTTCTGTGGTATGATCAAGCCCTATCATCACCTGCTGGTCTGATTTAGGCGCAATGGAGCAATTCTGATCACCAGAGGAAGTGAGAAGAATTGGGCCTGACTCTGCCTCCCAGTTGAACCTGTATCTCTGGAGACCCCTCTCTATCAAGACTTCATCTGTTCACTAAAACAAGATTTGTGCTTTGGAATCAGGCAGATTAGGGCACCAATCATGGTCCTCCCCTTCACCAGCTCTGTGACCTTTGACAAGTGCCTTAATATTTCTGAGTCTGTTTCCTGACTTGTAAAATGGGGATAATGATACCTACCTGACAGAGTGGCTCTGGGAATCCTCTGAGACCCTCCCTGTAGGGACACGACATGCACAGACCTCCATCTTGCACAACTTAGCTATTCAATATCCCCCTTGTTAAGACTGAAGATGGGCATAGAAGGGGCAAAATCTCTTTCATTCATGAAACTCTCTGATGTATGTGTTCTAGGCTACCTATTTCACCACTACCTATGACTCCAAACATTTGTCACAGAGATATTGGTCAGCACCTGAGAAAACTAACACAGCTCTGAAGAATCTGGCTAAGGTCTGTGCCGTCTGACAGGAAATTTTTCCAGATAGTTTGAAATGAAAACTCTCACAGACCCACTTCCTCTAACTCTCAGTTTATCTTCACAACTCTTTCCTAGTCAATTCTAACAAGTATTCACTGAGTACCTTGCCAGGAGTTGTGCTAAAATCTGGGAATAAAAAGGTGAAGAAGGCATAAACTTTGTCTTTAGAGAGCACGTTGTTTAGTAGATTTAGAGTTGATTTTTCCTAAATGTATTTATTTAGTACTCAGTTTACTTTCACATTGTATTTATTGAGTGTCTGGAACATACAAGGTATAGGGACATGGCGACACAGGGATAAGCACCTAATTTAGTTGAGGGAAGATGGCAAGTGTATGAACGGGTACAAAACAAGGAGAGATATTAAGCAAAAGAGCCATGAAAATGAGAAGACAAGGAGAAATCAAACCTAGTGGGAAGGATCAGAAAAACCTTCCTGAAGGAAGTGGTGTTTGATATGTGAGGGACTTCAGGGGACATAATTGGCATGAATTCCACTGAGACGCATGTCAGTACAGGGACAGGGGAAGGCTACTCATCCTTCAGGGTCTGATTCCAACATCACCTACTCTGAGCAGACAATCGATTTAATGCCCTTCCATGCTTCCCCAGCACTGTGAAGTTGGCTCAGTTGCATCCACTTCTGCATTGGATTTGTTTACCCATTTGTATATCTCACTGAGTCCAAGCTCCTACTGAGAATAGAAACCATGTTTTATTTAGCTTTATGTAACAGATGCAAAGGTTCCAGAAAACTCTGAGAACTTGGAGCCTAGGGAATTTTGCACTTATTCATTTTTAAATGAAATTATGTCCAATGTGAACCTCTCACCACACTTGCTGAAAAATCTATCAGTCTGTTCCTGGGGTCTGCTTTTACCTCTTTTGGACCTTCTGCTTGGATGGGGGTTGACTCTGTCCTGAGGCATCTTCTGTATCTACTCTCTCTCCCTTGAAGAAAAACCTCTGAGGGGGAAGGGAAAAACAATCACATCGATGTTCCTGCCCTTTTCTCATTTCCTGCCCTTTCTCCCCTCCGTTTTCTACTTCCCTACCCAGTCACCAAAGCTCCTATATCATATCCTGTTCCTTCTAAGGTGGCAATTGTGCTTCCCTTTCTTGGAGCAATAATACCAGAGAAGATACAGATAAAGATACAGTTACCACAGGGAGAAAATTCATCTAGGTTATTTCCAAAATATCCCATGTTACACAAATAGATGAATGAGTCTGTGCATGCATGCATGTATGTTTGTGTGTGTGATCATTAACTTTTTTGAAGTTCCAGAGTAACTTTTTTAGATATACACTAGTGTATTGATTTCTTCAACATATCCAGAAAAATATACAGTTACAGATATTTTTCTTTGTAAATAGAATGTAAGCTTCTCACACAGAACACATTGCAATGTTCTCCAAGGTAAAAGCTGAGAAATCATTATAGATAGCTCAAAAATGTTCTTCCTTTGAAACAGAACACTTATGGGCAAATAGGATCATTTGAAACCTTAGGAAAAGGCTGAGGAAATTTATCAATGTGAAAAGACAACCATTTTATTTGGTCTAAAAGGAAGTAACATTTTCTAGGACTGAATTTCAGTTTCATGAAAGTTATAATGAAAACAAATGAGTGATTCATTTCATGCTTTCTATAATATGAAAACAAAAACCTCCCTAAGTTAGCCTTTTCTGGTTTTGTAAGCATAAGAGCTCTGAGAGTGGACTCCAGTGTTTTTTCAGAAAACAACATTGACAGACAGGGTGCTCAGCTGAGTGGGAGAGGGAGCAGGTGAAGACCACTACGTTAAAACTGTGAACATTTTTATCAAGTTCTCCAAATGTAGGGTTAACTTGAACCATGTGATCAGAGTGCGTTTAATTTGCGGGGGAGGGGGGGTACGTACTTTGGTGGGTTTTTGTAGTGGTAAAGCCAAAAAGAATGGTTTTTACATTGAGATGTTCAAAATAGTGACGAGCAAACACCCCCACATAATAATGAAGAGGTTGTCTTTCCTCTAGACCCTATTAAGTCTCTGAAAGCGATTGTTTCTTTGAGGCAGGTTTTGACTTGGGGGTTCAGAGCAATGAATGAGAGAGAAACTGGATCTGACTTGGCTTAAACCTGAAAAGATCTAGGGCAACTCAACTCCAGGCAGGGAGCCAATGTCAAAGACAAGTCTCTTGTAAGGCTGCAAAATGCTCCCTGCATCATGTTTACAGACCAGGTAGCGTCCCTTCTCTACCCCCATTGTGTCTCTGTCCCCACCTCCCAGCTACCTTCATAGAAGGGCATGGATGTTCTACCTTAACAAGAGGTCCTAAGAAGCCACCTTGTTCTTTGCTTGTTCTTCCTCATTGCCATTCCTTCCTGTGCCCACCATTCATTTGTGAAGTACCATTAAACGCAGTATCAGCTCGTAGCTGAGCCCTGGGGACTCTCTTCCCGCCCAGCGTGGTCAGGAGGGCAGCAACAGTGTGGAGAAACCCGCCTAGAGTTGGAACCAGAAGATGATTGATTGAGAGCACACTCTAAACTGGAGCAAACTGGTACAACACATAAGCATTATTTAGATTTAAAAAAAAAAAAAATACTAGACTTCCAAAAATCAAAAGTGATGCCAGCTCCAACAATTTTTACTTGTTTATCACAGGAAAGTGTCATCCCTGAAGGCTGGAGACACCACACACATTTGTTGGATAGTTACAACCAGAAGGAGACACACTAGGCAGACATGAAGTACTAGAAATCTAGAAATCTCTGTGTTGGCCTATCTACTGGGTCCCCTCTCTCTGTAGCTCTCATTTCTTCTGCCAGAGAAGCCACTGGCATTGCTGCTCCTGGGGTCCTACTCACCTTATCCTGGACACCTATGAGTGGAGGGATGAAGGAAACTTGGGGGACAATGCCATTGAGAACCACAGTTTGGCTCTCTTCTGAATCCTTCCCTCTGATCGTTAATACTTCTCAGCAAGTTTCATTGTCTGTACTTCTTTCTGGAGGTTCCCCTTTCTCCTCTCCAAGCTCCTCAGTCCAAATTGCAAAGCAGAGCATGAGATTGATGGAGGCAATGAATCTCTCTCCCATTAAGTCAGCCTCTTGCAGCAGGTTATCTCATGCATGGGTAGGCTAGCCTTAGACCAGGGGACCATGCTTCTCTACAGAGTATGAAGGGCAGCCTAGCACTGTTTCTGAGAGCAGGGAACCGAGAGAGAGCTGGGGAGTTTAGCTTGAAAGAGATATCGGGCACCGGGCTAGTAAAAGCCCTTAATGAAACAAATGCAGTTCAGATATGTAAGAGAACAGCATCTGGTGAAAACACACACACATCCAGTGAAATACGCTTCTGCTAAAGGTCATGAAATGAAAGAAAGAGGTTCAAGTATTTGTCACTACTACAGACCACACTTACAGATGAGGTTAAGCCAACATGGCAACAAGAAAGTCAAATCTCTTACTATTCAGGTCAAATTCCTAATATGTTATTCATTGTTGAGCTTTGTCTTTCTAAAATAAGGAAAACACTGCCCCGTTTTTGTTCTGCTTGTTATAATAAAGCATGCAGTTGTGGCTTTTATTAGTTCCAAAAGAGAAGGCATACCATGTGAAATAGTAAACCACCGCCTGGCTGTCCCTTGATAATGTATATTCCAGGGAGGCCACAGTTTATTTATTCAAGTATTGATGAAAGGCTAAATTTTTATTATGCACAAAGCAATTTAAACTGTTCTTAAAATGAATAAAGAAGAAAAGTCATCTCTGCTTGCTCAATTACACAATTACATGGTTTTCAGCAATCTCTGAATGTTTCTTTCTTTGAAATTACCTTGGAACATAGCTATTTTTATATTACCTATAGATGGATTTTTTTTTCTGGAAATATGAGGAACAAAATTAAAAGTCAAATTTTGACTTGCATCTATTTCAATGTCATACAATACCCCCAATCAAAATGGCTTATTAGTGAAAGAGGCAGGGATTTAAATATTGGCTACCACCGTACCCACATTTCTACCCAAGAGTCAATATACTCAAATGAGCATATTGAACCCAGGATCTCTGGCAAATGTACCCAATGCAAAATAATCAACCTGATCCAAAATTATACTACTCTCTTTTTGATCTGACACCCTGGGAATCCATTCCCACACATACTGCAAGTTTTTGCCATCACAAATGAGCAAAATTGTGTGATTCTTTTTGTTGTGTAAGCCTTTTCCCTCCAGCTTTGACTTTGTGTTTGCCACCACCTGGCATGCTGGGAATTGATTCTAGTTATGGCTCTGAAGACAACACTGGGGTGTGGGGCATGTGGAGGGAGGCATCTCCTGCTGACTTACCTCCCTCCAGCGAAGTCATCACAGAGCCTTCTGGCAAGAAAGGAACAGCCACACAAAACAGGAAAACAAGCTTGCTTCTGCTTTCAAGGAATGATTGGTGGAACTGGGGCCTTTGAGGTGCTGAGAGACATAGGAATCTACCAAATTCCCTATTTCTGTTTTCCTGGTCTCATTCTTTCCTATACATGCCCGAGTGTCCACATAAGAGACGTGAAGTCTACGGACCCACACTGCGCTGCAGTTCAGAACCTTGAAGGATCAGGCCCTGGGTTCTATGCTTTGACTTGGTCAGTTCAACAGCTACGAGACAGAAGACAGTCCTGGCAGGCAGTCGCGGATGTTCCCTGATTCTCTGACCATAACTTAAGCAGAACACTTTAAATCTCATTCTATCATTGGTCCTTTAAGTTCCCTGGAACAGGCAGAAAAAAATCCACCCCACATCCCCACAAAAGTCCTTGCGTTCCTGATTCTTCCCATGATGACCAACATCATTTAAGCCACCAAAACCTTGTCAGTGATAACCTTCTTATTCTAAACAACCCTAGGCAATGATTATGGGATAGTAAATGACTCCTAAAATTGTTTATAAACTGAAGAGATGTTAGCCGGATTTTCCAGGAAAAAAAACAAACCTTAAGGACGATGAATCAAGAAGTCATGATGACAGCTGCTAGATCAAAGCACTTCCACTTTAATCTACACCAGCGAAAATCAGAGCCTCGTGCCATGTTTCCTTCCACTCATTTCAGTTCTTATGTAAAGGCATCTAGTTGCCAGAACAAAAGTCACGTCCAGAAATGTGTGAAAAGGAGATTTTAGGTCACCAGCCAGGCTCTGCAGTCTAGGAAGCCACACCAGAAAGAGGTGGGATTGAATTTTAAGCAAGCCAGTCTGCAATATCCATCCCCGTCCTCCTCTACATGGCTTCCTGTAACGGAACTCTGCTACCTGCTGACAGGATTTCCGGATGCCAACCTACCTGTCTTGCCACAACTGTGTGCCTAGACTGCCCATCTCCATCTCGTAGACAAATATCACGCCCCCCCCCCCCCCCCCCCCGTTATTTGGTATTAAAACTCCTCCTCACTATGAACTACTTTCCTGGAGTATTGTTACCTTGTCATGCTCTTTACATGCTGATTTTTGCTTATTAGGTTGACCTTTTCCTACCACTGCTGCTGTCTTCTTTGCAACGCCTACTCCACAGAAGGATCTACAACTCTGCCAACATATCCAAAACCAACGCAGTGTACTTGGACACGTTGCATCAAATACCAATGTATATTGATAAAAAAAAAAAATTTAAAGGCATCAATCTAAATAGACTTCTATTCCAAATTCTCAGAGATCCATATCATCTCTTACATAACTTACTAATAATTAATCAAGCTCACGTGTAGGAACTAAATATCTCGAGTCTTCCTTTTAACTCAGGTACACATATAAGACAGTATAATTTTTCTGATTCAAATATTTCCTCTCGTTCCCAGGAGAATGTTAATTATCCGATCAGTCATACTCTGTTAACCAGATTTACTCTAATTAGCTCATCTCTTTTCTTTCAAACTCCTTGACTCTGGAGGCTTTATGTTTGAACTTAACATTTTTCTGAAGAATCTAGTACAAAATAAATTATGTAGCTTCTATCTGCACATAATTAGAATTCAAAAAGATTTTTTTTTCTATCAGTGAATCACATAAGGATCACATTTCCCGAACTACCCCATGACCTTTCTATACTGGTCACAGCAGAATGTAAAAGCAGCTCATAGATATTGGTAGCTTTGACCACCTGTGTTGCATCTTCCTAATAACTCCTCTGTTACAGCATTTTATTCCTGGTCTTGTACACATTTTACATCTGGTTGACTAGAGTATGGGAATGGAGTTCTGTTTTATTTTTAGTTGAGATTTTTGTAGCCTTGCTAACTCGTGCCACCAATAAATAGACATTTTGTTCTACAACAACCCTTATATACTTTTTGGAGATTAGGTATCTGGCATATAGTTCCAAGGTTTCTATCTTTGATGAGTTAGGAAATTGGTTTTGTGTAAACGTATCTGACACGTCTGATTCTAAAAGTACATTTTGGATTGCTCCCAGGTTGGCCTTCTGAAATTACATTAATTTTCACAAGTTATTAATATCACTCAGAATTTCTCTTTCCATGCTGTTTTTACAATCCACACATTGCCTCCCCCACTATCGCCACCATCCCTAAATCATTATTTTTTCCTTTTAAGGGGGTCCTAATGAGGAGAGGTGTGAACTGACTCTTTCTGACCAGTAGTAATAGAAAATATGGGCCCCTCACAAGCTTGACTCCCAAACCTGTCCCATGTACTTTCAAACCTTTACAAACAGACATTTCTATTTTTTTCTGAATTCCCTTTTTAATTGCTGTCACACTCTTTCGATGAAGAAGCAAACAACGTGGCAGACAGCGATATTCCCCAATATTTACATCCAGGTCTACACACAGTTAACAAAGCATGCCACAGCAGGCACAGTCGATGGCTTTGGTTCTCTGCAACCTGTCTTCGTGATCGATGGATTATTGCAGCTGGGCTAATTATGCAGCGATTTATATCGATTGTTTAGAGCAGCAGCGGTGAATCCTAGTGACTACACTTGCCATAGTAAGATTTGCAACTTCTTGGATTGTACAAAGTCAAGATAATTCAAACACCTCGTGAATCTACATAATTTTTAGGGGTCCATAATCCCATGTGGTCTAAACAAACCAGAGAAGGGACTTAGCTTTCTAAGCACTTACATATGGCTTTAAAATGTGACTGAGAGACTGAGATGGAAGTAACAAAATATTTTCTTATCAATTTTCAATTATAATCCTATTTATTTTTCCTTTTAAAATAAAAATGCAGAGATTATTCATTCACTTAATTTTATATATGAGCAAGCTGGGTAAGCCGGTATCATTGTGCTTACAGAGTTGATTTAATATCAAATAGACCTTAAGCCATTTTTTTTCACATTTAAACATTGAATTAGATGAATCCCCAAAGCTCTAAGTATTGTACATTTAGAGTCAATTTTTGAATGACTGCTCAGTTTTGAAGACTATGTACTTTGAATTGGAGGAGGAGGAAGATTTTCACACCTGAGGGTACTGTTCTTTATGACTAGCTCACCAGTGCCTGTGCTGTAGTCATGTAGGTGTGTGTGTGTGTGTGTGTGTGTGTGTGTGTGTTGTGCATTCAAATTGCTAGCTAAAAGCCACTGATGTTTTAAAGACAAGCACAATAGCTTTCTAAATGGAAAACGTTATAAAAGACTATTGACTGGCAAGTTGTAGGTGACTCCAGTTGTTCTTGAATTACTGAAAATAGGCAATGCTCCATTTGCTCTTTACCTAAAATAAATGAAATTCTTCTGACTC
This sequence comes from Rhinolophus sinicus, assembly GCF_057876585.1. Taxonomy (NCBI): domain Eukaryota; kingdom Metazoa; phylum Chordata; class Mammalia; order Chiroptera; family Rhinolophidae; genus Rhinolophus; species Rhinolophus sinicus. The sequence goes on along the minus strand of NC_142515.1, from coordinate 116,933,555 downwards.
ATGAATGCTGCAATAAAAGGTCAAAATCTTTTATTCCCATCTCAAAAGCAATGTCTCTAAAAGATACCGTGCCCTGTGCCTTGCTGAGCAAAACAACTAAAAGGATGGTAATTTTTAATTATAGGATATAAGGCTTTTCTAACAACCTTGTGACTTTGGGACATTAAAAAGCCTGTTCAAGGAAAAAAAGGGGAAAAAAGCCTGTTCACTACTAACAAGACACAGAAACAGAAGAAACCTGAGTGAAAATGTCAATTTAAATGTTACAGAGGACTTCGTTTAATGGTATATGAATGAAAGAAAAATAAGTTGTATGTCTTTTGCAAGAAGAAAATTACTTACACATATCTGAATTTCTTTTATGCTCCTTATTTATATTATTTTCATCTAAATATGTGAATGTGTACTTTTTCTTTTTACACAACTGAAATTACTACTAGAACGACCTGTGGTTTTGATAAAGTAATATTAGGTCTGTGTGAAACTTTGGTTACAGTAATAGAATAGGTATTTCCTAGAAGAAGAAAGATAAATGTTTTTACTCATTGGGTCACCACTGGTGACAGTGAATTTCGGGATGAACTATTAGGTAAACAAAAGTATCCCATGTAGTACAGTCCACACTGAATTATTTTGTGGCACTTTCAAACATTTTTTTTTCTAATTATAAAAGTATTAACACTCATTTAGAAAACTCATAAAAGTACTTTTTATAAAAATATCTATAATAACCTATCCAGAGATATTTACTATTAATATTTTGATGGATTTTATTCCAAAATTAAGAGGTCAAGAGCATGGTATCTAGAGCTAGTTCGAATTACTACTGTCATCTATGTGCATTGAGACTTTATGTGAGTACCTTAACTGTCTGTGACTCAGTTTCCATATCAATAAAATGGGCATGATAATAGACATAATTCATGAAGTCATTGAGAAGTTTGAGAAGTTTAAATGAGGTGATACATGTAAAAATTCCTGGTACCTGGTAAGAATCTAATATATAATAGGGTTAATTATTATTAAGGTTTTCCTTTTCATTTTTTTTCTTTTTTTATATTGGTGATTTTATTATGTTCGGGTGCATCACCAACTTAAAAGCAGATACATGAACCTTCTGGAAAAGCTGGAAAACATATACAAAAGTTAATATAAAAGTACACCTATTATTACATTATCAGGCATAATCACTGCAGATATCTGGGTTTGCAGTTTTAAAACGATCTCTGATCATGATAGACCCCAAATACTTGGGTGAGATTTAAAAAAAAAAAAAAAAAAAAAAAAAATTACAAACATTGTTCAGGAAAATTAATTTCTAAATGATTAGAAAGACATCCCATGTGTACGTATGGGAACACTCAGGAATGTTAAGATGGCAATTCTCCACAAGTAGATCTATAGATTCAACACAATACCTATCATAATTTCTGTAGATCGTTTTTTGAAACTGGCAGATATTGATAAGATGTTCCTAAAATGTAATGGAATTGGAAGGCCTAGAATAGCCACATAATTTTGAAAAGAAGAGTAAAGTGGGAAGATTTTAATTTCCAAATTTCAAAACATAATATTAAACTGCAGTTATCAAGACAATGTCGGATTGGTATAAGGACAGAAACATTTTTTATAGAGAGAAAAGTCATTTTTGTTTTTAACAAATGAGTCATGGACAAGTGGAAATTCACATGCAAAAAACAAAAAAGAGCTTAGCACCTGATTTCACTTCACACACAAAAATTAACACAAAATGTGTCACAGAATATTATGATCCATAAAAGATTTAATAAATTAGACTTTCTCAAAATTCCAAATTTTTGCGCTTCAAAATACACCATCAACAAAATGAAAAAACAAGCCACAGACAGAAGGAAAACATTTGCAAAACACATATCTGAGAAATAGTGTGCATCCAGAATATACAAAGCACCCTTATAATTCAACCACAAAACATACAACCCAATCAAAACATGGACAAAAGATTTGAATAGGCATTTCACCAAAAATTATATATAAATGGCTGATGAGCCCATGAAAAAATGTTTCATGTTATTAATCAGTAGGAAAATGCAAATTAAAACCACAATGAGATACCATATTATACCCACTAGAAAACCTATAATCAAAAAGACAGACAATAACAGGTGTTGGCTAGAATGTTACATTCCCCACATGCCTCCTACACTGTGTAGGGAATGTAAAATGGTGCATAGCCAATTTGAAAACATTTGGCAGTTTCTGATAATGTTAAATAAAAATTTACTGTAAGGCCCAGCAATTCCACTCTTAGGTATCTACCCAAGAAAAAAGAAAAAAATATCTATCTATATCTATATCTATATATCTATAGATATAGATATATATTTGCATATATACATATTTGCACATGAATATCAACTGACAAATGGATAGACAAAATATAATACACCCATTCAGTAGAGTACCATTTAGCAATAAAAAGAAACGAGCCACTGATACATGGCATGGCATGGCTATTCTGGGTCTTCATTCACTTATAATTGACATTCAGCTCTTAAACAACCAACTGTCAAATATTCTAATAAGTGAGGGAAGCCAGACCAAAGAGACCACATATTGTATAATTCCATTTTGTAATGTTCAGAAAAGTCAAATCTATAGAAGTAGAAAGTAGATTAGTGGTTACCTAGGGCAGAGTGTGTGGGATGGAAATGGAGATTAGCAGCACATAGACACTGGCAGTAAATGGACATGAGAGATATTATCAGGATGATGGAAATGTTCTAAAACTGATTGATGTTGATGGTTGCACCACTTGGTAAATTTAATTTAAAAAAAATCACTGGGTTCTATGCTCTAAATAGGTGAATTACATGATTGGTCAAATATGCCTCCATAAAGTATGTTAAAAAATACTCGGATGGATTCCATCTTCAGCAGTGTATTTCTGGGTATTGAAAACACTATGTGGTCTACATACTACACATGAGCTGTGATCAAAAGCTACAGGGAATGTTTAAATAAAAAACTTTATTCCACTAAAACACACATTGTCATTAATCCCCCTCAAAATACTCCCCCTAGCTTTGAACACACTTATCCCATCGTTTTTGCCACTTTCTGACACAGTTCTGAAAGACTTCTTTTGTAAGTGTCTTTACTTCATCTTCTATCATGGCAACGCTCCATGTCACACATCGCTTCTGGTACGGCAATTTCTGTCAAGTAAAAACATGATGGTGTTTCCTCATCCCCCTTATTCACTGGATCTGGCACCATGAGACTTCTGGCTCTTCCCCAAAGTCAAAATGATTCAGGACATGGAGGCAGCCATGACAGCGCAACTATAGACACGCATGAAAAAGGACGATGGGATAAGTGAGTTCAAAGTGAGGGGAATTAATGGCAATATGTCTTTTACTGCAATATTTTTTTTTATTTAAACATTCACCATATGTTTTGATCATACCTCATACACAGACCCATCATTGGAGTTTTTCAAAATCACTTATTATTAAGCCACCCATTAGGAGTCTTATAGGTAAGACATAGAAATTTACATTTTCAGCAAGTTCCCATATTATTAGTATGTAATCAATTCTTAATCAGAATCTATCAGAGAATTACTATGCTAAAAGTAATGTAGCAAATGGCATCACTGGCCAGAACAAAGCAAAAATCTAGACAATAGGAGGTCAGTGAAACAAAAGTGGCTTATGAAACTGAAGGCAGGCATATTCCAGAGGGTAGAAATCCTTGAGGATGTATGGTTTGACCTGATATCTGAAATATGAGTATGAGAAATTTAGGAAAGGATTACATTTCATTTGTAACATGGTAATTAGCTATGTTTTAGGAAGGTTCTATTCAACTTCTAGCTGACAAGGGTATAATCTGCCCTGAGCCCACAGCTGTATCCTGAAACTAATGAGCTAGTTTGTTGGTGAGTAGAAATGTGTTCTGATGGAGGCCGGGAACCATCAGGAGTTGGGGACCATCAAGATCACATAAAAGTTCTAACAACAATAAATCCAAGTGGATATTAAGATGACATACATATTTAGATTTTACTTGTTTTAATCGTTCACATATCTTTTTTCAACAAATTTATGGAGGTAGGATTTACTTACTGTAAAATTCACCCACTTTAATTGTATAATGATTTTAGTAAATTCATTGCGTTGTGCAACCATCATTATAATCCAATTTGAGAATATTTTCATCACACCAATAATATCCCTTATGACAATTTAGCTGTTAATCCCTGTCACCACCCCACATCTCATCACCCAAGCAGCCAGTAATCTACTTTGTATCTTCATATATTTCTTCTTGCTGGATTATTTTATATAAATACAATCACATATTTGGGAGTATGATTTATTTCACTTAGCATAATGTTTATGAGATTCATCCATGTTGTATCATGTATCAGTATTTCATTTCTTTTTATTGCTAAATAGTATTCCATCATATGAATATACCACATTTTCTTCATTCACCACTTGAAAGGCATTTGTGCTGTTTCCACTTTTTGGTTATTATAAATAATGATGCTATGAACATTTGCCTGCAATTTTTTTAACATGGATTATAAGATCTGACAGTGAGGTTCGCGAACTCATCCTAGAAAAAGTGCTACATACCTCATTGCTGAATATCACTATGGTCACCTTTGAAGTACTCCCCTTGGGAAGCTATGCACCGACGCCAGTGCCTAGTCCACCCTTCAAAGCAATTTTGAAACTCTTTTTCTGGAATGGCCATCAGAGCTGTCATTGTATTACCCTTGATGTCCTGAATGTCATCAAAATGTCTTCCTTTCAATATTTCCTTTATCTTCAGGTAAAGAAAGAAGTCATTGAGGGCCCGATCAGGTGAGTAGGGAGGGTGTTCCAATACAGTTATTTGTTTACTGGCTAAAAAATCCCTTACAGACAGTGCCATGTGAGCTGGTGCATTGTCATGATACAAGAGCCATGAATTGTTGGCAAAAAGTTCAGGTCATCTAACGTTTTCACACAGCCTTTTCAGCACTTCCAAATAATAAATTTGGTTAACTGTTTGTCCAGTTGGTACAAATTCATAATGAATAATCAATCCCTCTGATATCAAAAAAGGTTAGCAACATTGCTACAAGTTCTCGAACTTAATTGTCAGACCTCATATGTGAGCATGAAACATTTATTTTATTTTAAAAAAGTCATATATACTAGTACCACATCATTGAGAAAAGTTTAGAAACATTTCTGGTAAACATGTGAATATGAAATGTTAGGGCAGAAATATCCCATTTCAGTTACTTTGCTGTTAATTCCTCATCTTTCTCATAGCATTAAGATGTTTTCCATATATTGTTGAAGATAACATTACAAAATAATCAACTATGCAAGAAATCTTTGTCATAAGTACCAATTAATCCATCAAAACAAGTTAAAATAGCTTTGCAAACTGTTATGACTGCTGAAAAGATGCAGCAGTATCTCTTGGTAAATGTGTTTCTTTTATGTTTGATACATTTTTTTAGGAAATATGCTAAGAAGGGAACACAATTATAATAAAAATCGGCATGTGTTTCTTCATGTGATCAATAATATCAAATGTTTACCACTTATTTATGAATATACTATCCAATAAATCTTTAATGACTTTTTTATGTGTCAGAAAAACCAAATGAACATAGCAATCTCAGCAGGCCAGAAATATACAGCTACTAAGAACAAGATAGCAATTTCTAGAATCAAATCTGGCCTGATGATTTCTGGGCAGAGTCTGCTTTTACAAACCTATCAAGGGGTAGCCGGTTAGCTCAATTGGTTGGAGCGTGGTGCTGATAACACCAAGGTTGGCGATTTGATGCCTGCATGGGGCACTGTGAGCTGCGCCCGCCTTAAAAAAAATAAATAAATAAAACCTATCGACCACATTTATACACAATCATATCAGTAACCTGCACCAGCTCCGTTAACACAAAGCATCCTGAAGTTGTGGGAAATTTCTTGGCTATTTTTCACGTGGAAAGGAAATTCCTCATACAACCCTGCACTAACATTTACAATGCTGAACGGTATTACTCATTATGAGGGATGATGGGAGATTTCCTTCTACGTGGAGCTTCAAGGCAGGTAATAAAATAGGACTTTCCGTAAAATTTGTCATCTGATGGTTCCTGAAATAGAAACTTTTAAGCAGCACCAATCAGTCCTGGGCTAGATTCTAGTGGTTTCCCTCAGGTTCCTCAGTCACGTGTGAACCAGCTGTGGCATGCCCCTGAATCACTGCACATATCAAGCCTCACTCCCCATTGTTCACAAGAAAGATGGTTATAGCAGGGAACACACTTTGTGAGTCCTTTTTAAAAACGTGTTTAAGGTCTTTATCTAACATACAGATCACTGCCCACTGTAGGGACACGCATGAAACCCAGCTGCCTGGTCTTTCTCAAGTAGCACAGCCCTGTACCAAGTCCTCTATAATATTAAGATCAGCTCATTAACAAAGGAAACAGCTCGACTTTACATGTCGTAAAACCATCTGGCAAAAGCCACCTGTTACTCCCATCATTTCCCACATCCATTCTCTCAGCTATGCTTTTCATGTTCAGTGACAAAGAAATAATAATATCAAATAACACACGTTAAATTAACTGGCAAACCCCTTCACTTCCTGAACAAAGCATTTCTAAATCCCCCAATACTAAACATATTCTTGCTAACATCGAATCAATTTGAAGCACATTCTTTTTCTTCAGTAATAAATCAACCAGGATGAACAAAGCCGACCAGAACCAACTGTAAGGTGGCTGCACTCTTAGGCCATAACTCTCCATCACGTGAACAGGGAGGCACAACAGCTCTTTCTGGCCCTCTGAGTAGGGGTTGTAGAACAGAGCGTCTCAAATTTTAATGTGCTTACAAATCACATGGGATCTTGTTAAAATGCAGATTCTCATCCAGTGTGTCTGGAGTGGGGTCTGGAATTCTATTTCTAACAAGCTCCCAGGTGACACTGAGGCTGCCAGACTGTGGCCCACTCGGAGAAGTACACAGGTGAGCTCTCGAGTGAAGGCCACACAGCTGTAAGCAGGAAAATATTCACATCCAGAATGCATCCATTCTTTCAACAGATCATATAGAATCACTTTAGGAGCAAGAATATCATCGAGAAGTAGGACGTTAGAGAAAAAAAAAAAATGGTAGGAGACATTTGTAAGCCTAGACATTATTATTCCCCAGTGCAGCGCTTTGAAACCACAAGCTCATTCCTTTTGTTCACATCTTGTCCATCAGCAAATCTTACCTTCAAAATCACAAGGTTGCCAAAAAAATGTATACACATGACTTGTATTCATCTTGTTATCGGTATCTATTGAGTATTACAATTTTAATACATTTTTTCTTTCTTAAAATGTGTACACAGTTTTTTGCACCCTCCGTATAGTCCTAATTTTAGTGCTTCTTACCACCCCTCCTGCCACCACCTTGGCCCCAGCCAGCATTGTTTATACCTGCAGGATTTCAGCAGCATACTACTGATCTCCCAGTTTTTGCACTCATGATTTTTTTCCACACAGCAACCATGGTGACCTTGTTAGGTCAGATCATGCCACTCCTCAAAACCCTATAGCTTCTTCCTATTTCACACCGGACTTCCTAAACACAAAGTCCTTCCGACGCTCCATAGTCCTCCAAATTTGGGTGAAATGGGGTCTGTCCCCATTTTCCAATGAAAAGCATCCTATGATTTTAGTATTTAAAGTACTTTTCTAAATTTCATCTCACATCAAAAACAGAAATCAAAAGACAACTAATCAAAAAGAATGAAATCTTAACATTTGCAACAACATGGATGGACCTTGAAATTATTATGCTAATACTGAGAAAGACAAATACCATATGATCTTACTTATATGTGGAATCTAAAGAACAGGATAAATGAGCAAGCAGAACAGAAATAGACTCAGAGATACAGAAAAAAAATGTTGGTTGCTAGAGGGGAAGGATGGGACAGGGGAGAAGGTGAAGGGATTAGAAAGTGCAAATTAGTAGACACAATATAGTCATGGGGATTTGAAATACAGAAAGGGGAATATAATCAACAATTTGTAAAGATTATGTAGGATGCCAGATGGGCACTGGACTTATCAGGGGTGTCACTTCTTGGACTGTGTAGATGCCTGACCAATGCGCTGTACACCTGAAGCTGAGATAGAATAATATTAAATGTCAACTATAATTTTATATATATATTCACGGGATGTGGAGTATAGCGTAAGGAAAATAGTCAATGGTATTGTAACAGCTATATAGATATCAGAAGGGTAGTAGCCTGGGGGAGGGGCTTATCACTTGGTGAGGTGTATAAATAACTATTACGTTGCTTGTACACCTGAAACTAATTTTAAAAATTGAAAGGAAAAAAAGACAACTAATCAGCAAAAATCCAGGATATCTTCTTTTTTACTTATAGTTTCTGAATGGCAGTATCAGAGCAATTGAATGGAAATCGATTTATTATCTTTTAGAAATACCTTGAAAAATCCTAGTTCATTGTCCTTTAAAGGATACTGCGAGTCCATTTATATAGACTTCCAGAATCTGTTCCTATTTAGGCAACATCAGAGTTGCAAGGTAATCAGCTGGAACAGAGATTTAAAGAAAGGGAAAAAGCCTACTTCAGCTGATAAAGTTCAAAAAGCATTACTTAAGTCAATCTCAGCAAAAATTTTTGTGTGCTATTTATTTCCTCTTATTGTTTCATGAACAAATCACAGAGTTCTTCATTGCTAACTTATTTATTAATTACCTCATGCTAAATAAGAATCTTATTTTCAACTCTGATCTCAGACTAGAATGAGTGTGTATGTCTGCTTTTACATATCTTACAGACAGAAATAAAGAGACAGAGAGAGAAAAAAAATGAATCCAGAGCACAATAAGGTGGTCGGCTAGACTAGTGATTGTACAGGAGCAACAGTCAGCCACCAAAAGGCCAACTGGGGGGCCATGATAGAGCTAAAACCATTCTACTCACTAAAACCCATAGAAAACAACAAAGATTAAAAACAGAAAGAAAAATATATATTTGGTAATACTAGAAAACACCACAGCCTCAACCGAGCATCTACTTAAAATGGCCACCAAGTCTAAGACCAAGTCAAGAAAGGATTTTGAGAGTGAAGCTCTCAGGCACCCAAGGAGCTCTCCAAAAGGGGCAAACCAAGAGGACGCTAGCCAATGACCCCTGTGGGGAGCTGGGAATATGGGAAGACTAGGTGAGCATCCCTGTACCCAATTCCACAGCCAGAGTGGCAGAAGAGGCACAGAGAAGCAAGGGGCCAGAGAGACATGCCACCTTTGTAGGAAGCAGGTGCAGTAGGATGGAAGAGAGAAAAAAGCTGACAATCAGGAATGTAGCTGCTGACCCAGGTCTGCTGAAAGAGAGCAAATGCCACATCAGTATGTGAAAGACCTGGGACACTCAGGCTTCTCTCTGTTCCCACTTGATACAGTCGGTGATCTCTAGACATCCAGCAGAGCCTGTGCCCTTGCTCTGAGCTACTAGCACAGAAGGTCTCTCCCTGAAGCTGCTGTGTGTGTCTCAAAGGAGGTGGCACAGGCCCCAGTACAGCTGACAGGCACACCAAATGGCCAGCAGAGGCAGCAGCAAAGAGCATTTCACCCACCACCACCCGACACCCAGTGGACTTGGTTATTCCAACTCTTCACGTTTGCATGTGCTCCAACAGCACGTGCTCTGCATAATGAACTTGGATGGGAGGTGTTATTGGGTTGTGTCTGGAAAAGGTCAAGGTAAAAGAGACAGGTTATTGCTGGTCAACTTTTAGATTTCGCAGCCTGTTAAACTCTGCTCACTGTACATACAGAACTAGCAGGTTTCAGGGTGGAGGCTGGAGGTACAGAGTGAAGATTTATCAAGTACACCAAGGTTTATTATAATGCAACTATATATAAAATACTTGCTTTTTTTTAAAATATGGAAAATCTGGAGCAAATGCAAAATGAGAGATTCCAGGGCAGAAGACACTCTTCTATGGCAAACGTGAAGGCATAAAAGCAAAACAGTCAATTTACTTTTAAGGGAGACAATTAGGCTGGCCTTAAAATTATTCATAGCAACATCAGTTCCAGAACATAGGCAAGTGTTTAACAAAGTTGCCATAGAAATAGTGTATAACACAAAGAACTTCATAAAGGCAAACAATTTCAAATATAAAGAATTTGAGGAATACAGCACCCATGAGCTATTTCTGAAAATGCTACTTGATGATAAAATCCAACCAAACCAGTAATGGATGGAGAAGCCAATGAAAAAGGCCTGGATGGGGACAGTGAATTCATGGAATTACATAGCGTTAAACAAGGCATGGTAGGCAGTTTATAATATAAAAGATACAATACAAAATGAACTGTCATGAATTTGTGCATCATATATATATATATATATATATATATATATATATATATATATATGATTCTAACCACTTTGAGCATCTCTTGTAATTGTAGAAGTCAAACATGATTTGTATTCATCTTTTGTTGTCAGTATATATTGAATATTACAATTTTAATACAGTTTTTCCTTTCTTAAAATGTGTACACATTTTTTGGTACCCTCTGTTTGTATTAAACACACACACACACACACACACACACACACACACACACACACACACACGGCACCAAACCAAAAAAGAAAAACTATAGGAAATACAAGGAAATATATATTAAAAAAATGGATTTTAACTTTCCCATACCATGAGAAATTAAAGAGATAAAAAAAGTAAAAATATGAAGAATCTAAATATCAATAAATAAGATAGCTCTGATAAATTACTCAACAGTATTTGAGAAGTTCACATACTCTTCTCAAATGCCCAAGGAAATTTCTAAAGCTGCACATGTACTGAACCACAGAGAAAAAGCACGCCTGCAGACTGTGTGTTAAAATAAAGATCTGGGGGGGCCGGCCCAGTGGCTCAGGTGGTTGGAGCTCCATGCTCCTAACTCTGAAGGCTGCCAGTTCGATTCCCACATGGGCCAGTGGGCTCTCAACCATAGGTTGCCAGTTCAATTCCTCGAGTACCGCAAGGGATGGTGGGCAGCACCCCCTGCAACTAAGATTGAACATGGCACCTTGAGCTGAGCTGCCGCTGAGCTCCTGGATGGCTCAGTTGGTTGGAGTGCGTCCTCTCAACCACAAGGTTGCCGGTTCGACTCCCACAAGGGATGGTGGGCAATGCCCCCTGCAACTAGAAATGGCAACTGGACCTGGAGCTGAGCTGCGCCCTCCACAACTAAGACTGAAAGAACAACTTGAAGCTGAACGACACCCTCCACAACTAAGACTGAAAGGACAACAACTTGAAGCTGAACGGGGCACCCTCCACAACTAAGATTGAAAGGACAACAACTTGACTTGGAAAAAAAGGCCTGGAAATATACACTGTTCCCCAATAAGTCCTGTTCCCCTTCCCCAATAAAATCTTTTAAAAATCTGGGTTAGGTAGATGGGGAACTACCTATCTATTTTGAAGAACTGCCAAACTATTTTCCAAAACACTACACCATTTTATATTCACACCAGCAATGGAGGAGGATTCTAGTTTCTCCACAACCTCACCAATACTTGTCATTAGCTCTCTTTTTGAATAATGGCATCCTAGTAAATTTGAAGTGTCTCAATTTTTTTTAAAGTTATTTATATATTTAGAAATATTAGTTGTTTTTCTAAATATGTTTTGTTATCTTCCTATCTATCATGTATTTTAAGTTAGTGGTGGTTTTGGCCATGCCAAAGTTATCTATTTTTTATGTAACCAAATGTATCAGTCTTTTCTCTATTGCACTAGATTTTGAGCCACAGTTAGAAAGCCTTTCCTAGATTATGGAGAAAGTCACCCATGTTCCTTCTGGTACTTATATGGTTTCATTTTTTACACTTAGATCTCCCATCCATTTGGAGTTTTTCCTGGTGTGACATATGGATTAAACTACATCTTTTCCCAGATGTCTACACAGTTGTCCTGGTACCCATGATTAACAAGTCCATCTTTGCTCCAGTGGCCGAAAGTTAATCCTGATTTTGCTTTCATAATAAAATGGAGTTGACCAGGAAGGGTATCAAGTGTAGAATTTAAAAACAAGTTGCAGAATTGAGAGTTAAGAAACAAAATTTAAGATAACTGAATCCAACTTTTCCATTTTATAGAAACCAAGGCCCAGAATATTTGTACAGGACATCTAAAGTTATACAACTAAGCCAGTTTCATTTGATTCCAAATCCAGACTTCTTCCTGTTCTCTACAATAAAGCTGTGATTTATATTGCAGGTTCTTGTTCACTGTCTGAATACTAGTCTCCCAGGAATGAGAGTCCACACCTAAACACAGACCTCAATCCAGCACTCAGTCCAATTCATATTCCTGTGAACCACCCGCTGTATGACAAGCCCAGCTAACGATACTGGACGTACTCATAGAGCGTTCCATTCCCTGTTGCTTATTTGTAGCCATATGCATTTCTGATAAGGCTTTACACATCCAAAAAGTGCATTTCACACTTTTTTTTTCTTTATAAGAATCTAATTACAAACTTCCCCGTTCATTGGTAGACTCAGTTGTTCAATAATTAACCTTGGCATCTGCTACATAATCTTTCTTACAATGAAATGTGCAGAGATTATGGTTTAATTAGATCCTATAATTGAAACAAATAAAAAATAAGCCCAGCATTCTAGAGTCAGCAAAGCTGTGATTTGTGTGTGCTTTTTTTCCTGAAAATATACCATTCTTTTTCAAAATTCTGTGTAAGAAGAGCTTTTGAAAATAAGATCTATGTTTCTGAAGTATAGATATGTCATTTGTGAAAAAAACAGACAAATGGCACATAAATCACATACAAATCCAGGATGACTTTCTTATGACGAGGAGCTATTATTACAGATTTGAACGTGGTGGTGAGAGCCACTGTGTTTAACAAGGGATAACAACAACTACCCAAGTTGTCATCGGTACACTGCCCCTCTCTTGGTGTCTTCAGTTTTTTACCCTTTATATTCTGATTCTTAAAAAATTATCTATTGTCGTTCCACTGTATTTTCTAAGACCCCAATATTTCTTTTACCTTTCTTTCACTTAAATTGTATTTTCAAAGATACTGGTTTCATTCTGTTCTCTTGCACATTCTTCAGAAATCTCACTTTTTGCTAACAAAGCCATTGGTTCATGTTTGACCTTTAATTGTGGCCACATATATGTATATAAGTCAAAGCACTCGAGTTTTTCATATTTTCCCTAGTTATCAGCTTCTTTTATAACCGCTTAAGCTCTGCTACCAATTTGCATAAGAGCCTTAAAAACTGCCAGCTAATTCCATGAGGATTTATTTTATTTCTTTAAGAGAGTAAAGTAGCAGTCAATGTTTTAATGAAATGGAAATAAAGGCTCTTTCCCTCACCACTGAGCAACAAGAAGTTTGATTGGCTAGTGAATTTTCTGATTTTACTGTTATCAAGTGTAACTGCATGAATTGGTGCTCACTATTTCAGTACATAAAATAAGGTAAAATGAAATAAATAAGTCAGCTTGTGAAAGCTCCAGAAAGTGAGATAACACGAAAGCTATATTCCTGTAGTTGAGAGAAGATGTTTATCTTTACGTTTGAATCTTTTAACCCATAGAGCTTGAATACAGTAAGTACTTATCATATTGAGTGATGAGGCAGAAAGACGATATTAAGGTTTGACTATTATAACAGATCTGCGATGTTTGAGCAGAGCCTTTGTTAAACATCTACTTTTAAAACCAGCCATTAATGGAATAAAATCGTATACATTTTCTCAGTCTCAACTTCATTTTAGTTTAGATCTATAATAACAAAGTCAAGTGGAATGTTGAAATAACTAGTTACATCAAGACACAATTCTATCACCACAATAAGTTTTGGGCGCCTGAATTTTCTACCAGAATTTAGATTTTCAATAAAAATTATGTAATTTCTTAGCCATCCATTCTGAAGATATAGGCAGTGAAATGATCTGCTTGACTTTCAGCGGGCACATGTCTCCAAAGCCCAATCGAAGGATGGTAAGCCCTCACCTTCGGTGTCTTCCTCCCCTAGACTCAAGAACCAATGTTATTCTTATTTGGCAAGAATTAAAGCTTCTCTGTATTAGTAGATAACCAGCCTAAAATCAAAGGAAGCTTTCCTTAGTCTCTCATTAGAATACAAGTATATATTTTGAGAACAGGGATTTTGTCAGTCTTGTTCAGCCCTGAGAATTCTGCACCTAACTTTTGGCACATAGTAGGTGCTCAGTAAATATGTATTGAATGAGTTAAAATGGATGAACAAGTAAATGAATGAATTAATGGATTCTCTGGTGTCCTAGGTGAGCTATAGGCACCAAGCCGTTCTTGTAACTGAATTGGAGGTAGTGAATCTGATGTATTGCCTGCTATTCCTGAGCTCTCGCCTTGCTCTACAATGGTCCCGGGAGGGAGAGCTCCTGACCTATGGTCCTGTGGTTGAGTTCCTCCCCCATCTGCTCCCTTATCTCCTCTGTGCTAAACAAATCTTGATTTTTTCTCGTATTGCCTCTTTCAGACGCCATGACACAATGCACATTCCTAACCTGGACCTTCTCTGTGCTGCTCCACTCAGCATGGTCTACTACTCTTCTAATGGTCCTTTTTAGGTAGTGAAGACAAAATAAAAGGGGTTGTCAAGCTTGTATGTGATTACGAACAATTTTCTGCTGGAATATTTGAGAAGCTGAAATGTTTCTTTAAAGCAATACCTACACTTCACTGAATGCTACAAATGATTAGTATAATAGTTTGGTGATAAAATCTCTGTTTATTTGGTTCTATAAATATCATTAAAAAACATAAAGAATGATGATGACCAATCTGTAATTACAAAAGCTTGACCAAGAGTCAGGGGAGTGGAAAGTGTAAGAACAGGGCTACTTTCAGCTGATCTGTTGCAACCCTATGTTTATTTCCAGACATGCTTGGAGTCATGTGCTGACCCTCGGCCAAATCTGAATGAAATGTACTCACTAGTGATGAATATAGTCCTCAGCTATAGTCCAAGAAAGGCCGGGGACAACCTGTGCCAGTTTATCAGCTCCTTTATAGAAAACGTACAGCTGGAAGACTGGCACCTGGTTTCTGTGTGTTCTCTTGGTGTCTGTCACTGAGCCTTGTCATATAGCCTGTTTTGAGCTACATGGCCAGGGGGGAATAAAAGATACCTCCTCACACAGGACTCTGATTTCCCTGAAATCAAGACAGCATGCATACATATCGGTGGCTTATAATCCAAAGACAAGGCACGTCATAAGTGACTATAGATATACATCACGAGTGTATATCTTTGTGCAGAATCATTCCTATAAAGTTAGAACAATCCATTAAAAGCAAGTATCAAAATAAACTGAAATTAGACCAATCCTTTTTAATCATTGTATCACAAAATTTTGATCATGGTTTTCAAAAATAAGAAAGTATATTTAACAATACAAAGCACACTAAAATAGTAACCTAAGTATCAATATTAAAAAGTATGTTTTTATGTCATTAATGTAGTTATTTAAAAAGATAATAATGTACTTTGTCTTTTCTATTTTGTACTTTTGTGTAGGCTTTAAGTGCACATAAAATTCTGGAAGAGAAGTGAATGTATATAATGTATCATTAATAGATAAACATTTATAGTCAAGACTTTACTGTAAAAGGTATATGGTTTAAAAAGTATGGAAACCACTCTTCCAATCCAACGTTTCTCAACTGTGGTTTTCAAAATGCCCGACGGCTTACCAAATGATCTACAGTTGACATGGTGATTTCAGAGGAAAAATCGTTTGCATTTGTATACATTTCACAAAGATTAAATGCAATATTACCTATAAATTCCAAGGCAATTCTTTTAAGTTCTTACCAATCATTACATCACTAAGTGTGCATATACACTATACAGATTATACTGATTAGTCACCATAATTAATATCCAGTTAACAGGCTGTAATTTAGCTCAACTAACATGTTGTTAGCATTTGTGTGCTTATTACTTGCATTTGTTATTATTGGGTTTTTATTGCTTCTATTGTACTTTATCATGACTATTGCCTAATGCCAAGTTGCTAAGCCACAAGAGCAGAAAATATAGAGTTGGTTTATTGAAGCATAATAGTACTAAAGAAAATATTAATTTAAATATTGTAACTTACAATCATATAATTTCACTCCTCTGTGAAATGGAAACAGTAATATCCTCATGATACCACATGAAAAGTAAATAAGGTAGCAAGCAGTATGTACATGTAAAGTAATCTTAAAATACTGCTGACTTTTCCACGTAATTTCTCAAGTCTTCACTCTACTCAGCCTAGAGAAATAAGATTTAAAATATGTTTTTAATCTTCTAAAAAGACTAACCTTTTATCTTACCCTCCAGAATTAAAATTAAGGAAGAGCAGCATCATCAGATGATAATGTCAAGTAGATTCAATGCATCATTCTTATAATATTTCAAGTGTCAGAATTAATCTCCTTTGGCTCCATTGCTAACATCAGCCAGAAATGATAATGTCAAAGACACCATTGCACTTTTTATCGTGGTGCATGCTGTACTTTTAATATTGCCTTCATTTCAAACTCTTATCAAATTATTGTGAATTACCAACAGCATTTGCATGAATAGGCGTAAATACATTTCCCCACTATTTGATTAAAGGCAAAATATGAGACCTTGAGACCTATTATAAGGACATAATAAAGCTCTTTTCAGAGCTTAACAATATTACCCATGTTGAATGAAGTAAAATACACTTGTCTAATACCAATCATACTTCTAGACTGTTTGTCCTTTCATCAGTGCAGATCTTAATTGAAAAGGCTGACCAAAATAAGAGATAAGCTCACTAAAATAAATGATGACTAGACAAGATCACATATTAAGAAAAATGAATTATGTGTGCCTCAATGAGCTTCAATAACAACAACAACAACAAACAACACTTACTGTAGAATTGCTTTCTAATCAATAAATGTACTTCAGGTTATCAAATATTCACATCAAAATCCTACACCAAATGAGTCCATGAACCAACTTACAAATTCATCCCAAAACTAACTCCCCCAAGCATACAGGATTTATGAGTCCAGGGCCGTCATCTCATACTTCCATGTGTCCTTATAATTACTGCCTGTGGGATGTCTACCTTCGATACCTTATTTGAGGCAGTAACAACAAATTATCACCCAGTATATCTCCCTTTCTTCCTCTTAGTAATAACATCCACATTTCTGCTTGGCACATGACCACCCAGAGGGTAGCTACATTCCCAGCCTTCTTGAAAGGATGTGTGGCTAGTGACACGCTGACTGATGAGATAGGAGCAGAAATGATATCTGCAGTGTGCAGGTCATCTCCAGGGAGTCAACACCGCTTGCCCTGTCCTTTCCTTTTGCTCTTTCTCATTTCCTTAGAAAAATGGAGGTGATGCGGACAGTGTTGAAAGTCACAGGTTGAGTCAAGTGTAACAGAGAAAATAAAACTCCCTCTGGACTAGGTCAGAGCAGTGGCAAATGGGAATGAGGGAAGTGAGGATATGGGTAAAGGAAGAGTATCATTTACATTACAAAAATAGATACTAGCATTTTGGAGACAGTTGACACAAAGGTCTCCAAATTTCCTTTCATCATCAGCAAAACACACTTCTGCAAACATAACAGGCCACAGTTTTCTCCAAGCTCTCATTAATGTTTGACTTCCAACAGAATGCCAGGTATAAACCACAATGAAATGCCATCTTTAACAACATAATAAGATTTAAAATCCTACAGAATGTCTACATGATGGATTAAGCTCTATATGAAATCTCTTCTATAACAATGTTCTGTATAATAGTGTATATTTTGCACTCCACAAACAGCGTAACACACAGGTAGAACCAAAAATAGCATCAGCAGTCAGAAAAATAGTAAAAACATTGCCAAACACTAAATTTTTCTGGAAACGAATACCCTCATTTATTATCAAAATTAATCCCCACGCCTCCAACACAAGGATTGGAAGAAGGCTACTCACGTAAGGATGGGCAACTAGACATCAGGTCCCACCTCTCTTCTCCCTGGAGTCACCTTCTCTCTCTCTCTCTTTTTTTTTTTCCTTAAATTCCAGTGCCACCACTATCCTGTGCTGGGGTAGAGAATATTGTTGTTCCCCATTTAATGCTCTTGTCCAAACCACAACTCAAATTGCACTAGAACAGTTAAATAAAAATTTTATGAAAGTTGAGGATCACAAAAGGGAAATCTACTGAAAAAAGCAATATTAACCTAGATATATATGCAATGACTATAATATTTTGAAAATAATATAACCATGCATTTTTAATTCCCTATGGCTCTCTCAGGCATTGATTGCTTTAAGGGAAGAGCCTGTAATACCTAGAAAAAAAGGAATTGCTCAGATTTGAGTATTAAATCAGATTCGTTAAATTCGGAGTAAGAAAATAGCCCTGAAAACCTGGTTTCCCTGAGCAGGAGCACACACACACCGTAATTTCTAAAAGCTTCTTTTTAAATATCAACAAATGAAATTTAGAGGATTTTCTACATAGTAAATAATCAAGCAGAGAAGTCAAGATATGTACTAAGGAAAACTCCCACCCAATAACTAAGTCTCTTTTTGAGTAAAGAGAAGAGAAGAGAAGAGAAGAGAAGAGAAGAGAAGAGAAGAGAAGAGAAGAGAAGAGAAGAGAGAGAGAGAGAGAGAGAGAGAGAGAGAGAGAAATGCAGGATCAATAATTCCAAAGGGGTTTCCTGTCCTCCCCCTACCACTAGGACCAAATTCACCCCTGCAGAAAAGTCCTTACCGTATTTCCCCGAAAATAAGAATCGGTTTTATATTAATTTTTGCTCCAAAAGACACATTAAGGCTTATTTTCAGGAGATGTCTTATTTTTTCATGTACAACAATCTACATTTATTTATGTACAAAAATCTACATTTATTCAAATACAGTCATGTCATCTTCTTCTGGAACATCGTCATAACTCTCCAAACTCCGAATTCTGGCTTGAATTTCTTGCGACTCCATTTCCTGTAGAACAATGGGCCCCAATCTCTCATGTCCAGCAATAGAGCTCTCCTTAAATGAGCACTTCTTGTCCATGTAGCCTCTCGTACTGCATTGGCAACACAGCTGTCAGTGATTTTATCCCATGAATTCTTCACCCAAGTCACAACCTCTCGCAGGCTAGGCTTCACAAAGTTTCCACGCTCTCCATTCTGTTTTCAGTGTCGTCATTGATTTCTATGCACAAATTGTCCTTGAATTGCTTGTTTACTGCAATATCAAGAGTCTGGAGATAGGCAGTCATTCCTGTGGGAATTATTATTTGATCTATTCTTCTCTCTGCAAGAAGTTCTTCATGTCTTTAGCACACGCAGTGAGTGATGGCTGAATCCCAGACTAGCAGACCTCTTTGGCCACCTCGCAAAACAAGTGACAGCATTAAATCGACCCACTTCTTTATAACAGCTTGTGTGCACCAGGCTTTTTTGGTTTCAAGAACATAAACGTCTGAAACGCATGCGTTCAACCTTATCTTTCTTACCCTTAGTGATAACTAGAGGGGCTTTGCTTCCATCCAAGTTGCCAAAACACAGGTAACAGGTGCACTTTCATAGCCAGTGGAAGAAATGTAGATTGACGAGGCACCCCTCTGATCAATTGTCGTTTAAGATCCTTTGCCCATAAGCACTGCAGTTTCATCCACAGCGATTATGTTGGAGAGTTGGTATTTAGAAAAGTCAATGCCATCAACAAAGGACTTGAATGCAAGTGCACGTTTAATAACTTCAGTATCTTACAGCTTGAACACTGTTGTCGATCTTAGAGACAGTTCATATCGCTGAAGGAAGCCATCCAGCCAGTGTTGGGATGCTTTGAATTCTTCTGGGGATATTTCTAACTGTGGTGCCATTGCAAGGGCAAATGCTTGAGTATCAGCCCTACACACAACCAAAACCTTTGTTCTTCTGTTAGCAATCCATTGACAGATGATTCTTCCAGCTCAGGAAATAAGGGTTGCCAAACTGATCTACACTTGCGCTTCTTAGCATTTCCCTCATCCACCTGTTGACTGAGGTTATCGTACTCTGCTCGCCATTTTCGGACCATTTGGAGATCCAACTTCTTCTCATTGCAGAAAGCCATAAGATTCTTGCCCCAGGAGTCCTCCACGATTCCTTTCTTGTACTCGATGGAATAGCTCTTTCTTTTTGCACTCATCTTGTGTGGGGGTCAAAATATTATTCCCTTTAAACCTAACATTAAATTAAGTGTTAATTGAAGACTTACGAGATAGGAGTGGCAACAAAAATGATGACAGTTAAGAATGATGGTCCACACAAAAGTGACAAAAAATTGCAGGCACCAAAATTCAGAAAACATTTCTTTATTTCACACGTGTGCATTAAGCATGTCCATTACAACACTCGACGCATTGAATTATGAAGATTCATGTTAGACACAACCATGTCCATTCGTTATCAAGTGCACATGTTATCCGTGCATTGTGTCTGTGCTCCAATTGGTCATTCGGCAATAAGTCCCGAATTCATCTGTTTACATAGGCATTTACCTCTCGTCCAGTTGGGTATCTAGAAATATTTAATTATAATTTATATTATAATTTATTTTAAGTATTAAAGTCAATAATATTATTTATTTATATTTAATTATGTATTAATATTATTTTATAATTCAATACATCTGTCATGTGTCGCAACGGATGTACTAAACGTGTCCATCTGGCTGATGATCTTAACTAGAGCTTATTTTTGGGGTAGGGCTTATATTATGAACATCCTGAAAAATCATGCTAGAGCTTATTTTCCGGTTAGGTCTTATTTTCAGGGAAATATGGTAAGTAAGGGGGGGAAGGTTAGGGGGAGTGCCTGAAATATGCAGGCTCTTTGTAGGACCTCTCAGAGCAGGAGGCATCTCTGCATTCCCTGCTGTGCAAGACTCTCAGAGAAACCCTTACCTACACAGTGCGGCTCCCAACATGGTTCCAAAGCCAAAGTGTAGAAATGATTGAGGGAAGTGCCAGCAGAGCCCCCGTAGTTCTAAGTGGTGAGAAGTGGATGCAGAAGTTCTCACACCCTGAGGAAGAGGGAAAATCACTGAGGATGCTAACTGGTATGCTTGTTGCAGGGGGAGTAGAGAGTGGTCCCTTTTTTAAAGAATAAGTCCCCCTAGAGCAGATGCCCAGGGTAAACTGCCCAGGGATTAAATAGCATCCCTGACCATGCTGACCCAGAGGGTCAGCCACCATGGGGGACAAGTGAAGAGGCTGAGTCAGCGAGGGAGGAGTAATGAGGCCCCCGAGGTGCCCCAGCCAGAGACCTGCAGCAGAGGGGTCAGTCTGCTGCCTCACCGCCCTGAGGATACCCAAACTTACGACTTTGGGAAGCAAAGGGGAAAAATACTTTTGACAGGATGGAAGCAGCTTTTTACAGGAAGTTTGAACTTTGAATCAAATGAATATTCACCCAAAAGAGGCTGTTGTAAAGTAGAAGACACTGGGTGGGACTTTAGTTGGCAGAGGCAAGATGTCTGCCATTACCCACCATTAACAGGAATGAGGGCTGGCGAGAGGTTGGGCTCAGATACAGGAAACAAAGCTCCATTGTTTGCACAGTCTTATTTGTGACTGTTCAATTTCAACCCTGTGACATAAAGAGCATGGGTTAATAATTTTCAGCTTACATGCTACAGAAAACATGGTCATCTCCTCAGGCCATGACGGGCAGTGCTTGGCTGCCCTGGCCTCTCTCTGTGACCACTGGCTGCCCTGGCCTCTCTCTGTGACCACTGTTTGCCCTGGCCTCTCTCTAGCACAATGGCTAAGGGCATTGGTTTTGGAGCCAGGCAGATTTGGGTCCAAACGCTGGTATACCTCTTACCAGCTGTTTGATCCTGACTCACCCACACCTTAGATTCTTCATCTTCAAATTGAAGATAATAATTGGGCTTGCCTGCCAGGATTGTCCTAAGTGAAATTCTACATGTAAAGGGCTTGACAGAATGTGTGTCATGCAGTAAGAGCTAATGTTAGTGTGTGTGTGTGTGTGTGTGTGTGTGTGTGTGTGTGTGTGCATGTCCCACAAAAATGCCCTAAAATATTATCGAGCTGTGCAGGATTTGTGTAGCCTGGCACTAAGGCCTCCAATAGCTTCATGTTCTCTTGAAGGTGATCTGCTTTCAGTCTGGCGATTCTTCAAATGCAGAGATGCACTCAAGGACTGTTGCAGGTCTGCACACTCTGCAGCCCATGGCTTGTGTGCAGTGCGGCGGGCGTTCAAGGTGAGGCCGTGATGTATTCAGGCACTGTGTGAGAACATTTATCACTGGGACTAACAAAGGCTCAAACTTACTGAGCAACTTTACTATGTGCTTCCTGATGTTCTAAATGCTCCACCTTATTCACTTATATAATCTCACCAAAACCCTCATCAGTGAAGACTATTATTATTACCATTTTACAGATGAGGAAATTGAGGCAAGTGGGGGGAAGGGGTAAATAACTTCCCCAAGGTCATGAGAGCTGGGATTTGAAACCGAGCAGTCTGGCTTAATTCACCCACCTCATATCCACTTCACATTCTGCTCCGGAAATGTTTCTTCTCTTCACTTTGTGTCATCTTAGCTCCTGTCTATGAAGTTTTCACTTCCTCATCGAGAAGACTGCTTCTTTTTACTCTCTTTTTCCTTTACCGTTTTCCTAACCTTGCTGTGCCAGCAGCACTGCCAGCCAATGAGGACATCACTTCTTTGAGTAAATGAACCAATTACATTCCATCTACATTAATTGTCGGGTCTGGGTCTTTTCAGAATTAAAAAGGCATGTGCTCTGAGACTTCTTTGGTTACAGTTGAGTACACTGAGTACACAGCTGCCCAAACAGCTGAGCCAGCCACATATCCCCGTGGGGATGACTCATAAACAAATGCAGAGGTGCAGATAGATGTAACTTGATCCTGAAGTTCAGGGGCGGCCTGGGGGCTTTGCTCAAGCTCCTCCCTTTCAGTGGACTCCATGCAGGTCTCTGCAGCGCTGCCCAGATGGCTCTGGCCACTTCAGTTTGTTTCCAAGGCCATCGTGGTGATCAAGTGGGCACCTGGAGCTAAAACAGACTTGCCTCATGGATTCTGAGGAACCAGAACGGTGCTATTTTGCATATCTGCGCGACAGTTAGTGTGCTTTATTTATTATAATTTGTAGAGACACCACAGACTGTAACTGGAATGTTTCAGTACAGATCATTTTACAGTTTCAGCAGGTGGTGATGCCGAGTCCTGGCCTGGTCCTTGACTTGTGTGCTGTGCACAGATCATCTGTAGGTAACTGAAACAATAAAGATAAAACAATTTAAGGTCATAACCTTTGAGGAAAAGTGAAGCCCAAACTTGGATGCTCTAAATATTTTATATGGAAATGAAAGATATTCCTGGATTATCTGAGTAATTCAGTCACTTTTCCTGAGATCTACCTTCAGAGGGACTAACTATTGACAGAAAATTCTGAGGGGCATTAACTCAGTTTATACTAAAAAAGAAAGAAAAAAACAAAAACCCATGTATGTAGAGACTAAGGAAGGTGCAGTTCTCCACTAACTCTTCTTATGGATGGCTACTGAAGAAACATTTGTTTCCCTGAAAAGCTAAATTTGTGCCAATACAAATGGCCAAGTTTTTCTATGTATAAAAGTGCTTTAAAAACTGAATATCTATAAATTCATTTTATGCTTTAATTTTTGAGACAAGGTAATTTCAAAGAATAATTCTATAAATACATGTAAGTACTAAGGTCTTATTAATTAATATTTCCATATTTCCCTAAGTGGCTTTTAATCCTTACTTCAGTATTACGATTTTTATTACCAATAAAAAATGTACACATTAAATATCTAACATAATTATGATTTAAATAAACTATAAAGTGTTTATTATGATATTATAAATTCAAATAAAAATCAAAATAGTTTGAATAAACAGATCTATGGACAACATTTGTTTCCTATTAAAATACACAATTTATGGAAACTAACGTTAAATATCTTTCAGGAAAAAGACCACATGTCATACACCTTTTTTAGTGAAATTTCAATAAACCCCAGAGCAGGAAAAAGATATGGGAGGAGAGAGAAAACTGGGATTTGTGGGCATCCTGGTGGTAGCTGAAGCCATGGGCCTGATTGAGAGGCCCCAGAGATAGTGTGGACAAATGCAGGCTAGAACCGGAGACACCAACGTTGGAAAGACAGGAAGAGGAGGGAGGCAGGAAGTCCATAAAACAAACTGATAAAAAGTATTCAGAGTTTTATAGGGAACACCAAGAGAAAATGGTGCCATTAGGGAAAGAAAATGGCTGAGAAAAACAAGGACAAGACACAGGATAAATAAGAAGGCTCTTTACGGTGCTGAAAAGACAGAGTGGAAGGGTTGTGTGCCTGCCTGCCATGCCCACGTGGGTGGCTATGAGACCAGCCTGCTGCCCTGTGCTAGGCTGTGCTTAAGGTCATTTTGCAACTCACATAGTGGGAAGTGACTGAACTACGACAGGGCCTCTTATGTGTGAGCTAGAGGGCGCCACCACCACCCTGGGGAGGGGCAGGGCTACCCACCCCCCGTGACACTCAGTCAAGACAGGAGAACTTCTGTTCCTTCTCCACAGCACAGTTCAGATCAGGCTGTAAGCTTTCACAAGGCTCCACAGACAGCGTGGAGATGACTGAGAGTCCAATACAGAGCTAAATGGATGACTTCCCCTGCTGTGGCTCCCCCTGAGGAACACAAGGCCACCTTGTTTTCAGGATATCAAGATTTCTCAATGTCTCTACATGGCAGGAGCACCGTGTGTCTCTAGGCTGTGGAATCCCAGCCCAACTTTCACAGTCCTAGAATGAGGAAGGGTTAAACCTGCCATCCAGTCCATGCTTCACCTTCTCAGTAAAATCCCTTGCAAAGATGGCTGTCCTTCTCTAGTAATCTTTTCCTAGAATGTAGGGACCATGTGCTTTATCCAAAGCACATGTGCACTCAAGGCAGAAGAACAAAAGATGGTATTTCACAGGCACTGAAGAGTATGGGAAGAATTTGTTCCTGGCGTTCCAGGGAGTGTGCATAGGATCTGGGCAGGCAGAAGTCTCTCAGCCCCTGCTTCTCTGGGGACTCTCTTCACTGACCTTCCTCTGGCCCTTGGATTGAAACCAGGATGTATAGAATGGCATCCTCTGCCAACCCTCATTTAAGTGGCGTAGGCACAGCTAGCCCTTCCTCATCCCTTCCTCAATCACCTAGTTCATGGTCGCTTCTTCATCCTCTTTCCAGGGACTCATCCACTTGGATCAGCTTGAGGGGCACTGTGACTGATCTCAATAGTCCCCACAGAGTTTCCCACACTCTCTCAGAAAATGGCCGCGTCCCTATGGCCAAGACAAAATGGTGGATATTTTCCTTTCCTAGGAAGAACCTTAGAAGCTCTTGTCTTTAGGTGTTGAGCACGGCCACTCCAGACAGGGATAAACATTGAGGGTCCATCCTGAGCAGCTATAATCACTGGCTGAAGTTCTGCTAGGAGTCTTGCGGAGCTTCTCACTCCTGCTCTCAAGGAAGGTCTCCTCCCTCCTTGTCTTTAGCTCTGGGACATCAGGAAGATGGCTTTGGTGTGCCTGCAGATGAGCCTGTCCTGGAACACCCCCCTAGAGAGAGCCCCAAACACGGGCCAGCTGGAAGTGCTTGGAATAAAGCCAACTGTGTGAGCACACTCTATGAGCAGCAGATTGGACCTTCAGGAGCAGAAACCACAAGCTAAAACTAATTTTCATAAAAGTGATACTGGAAGGGAGGAAGGAAATAAAACAATCACTTCAAATACACATGCATTTTAGGATAAGGGATAGTTCACTCATTTCTTCATTCCTTCCACAAATGCTTCCTATGAATGTACTGTGTTCCAGGCACTGAGCCAGGCACTGGGGGACAATCGTTAGCAACAGAAGGTGCCCCAGTCCTCACATGGCTAGAGTCAGTCTAGACTGGGGGAGAGGCCGACATTAACTAAGTAATCACACGAAGAAATACAACATTACAGTTGTTAGAAGTGCTGTGATGGAGGGTTAAAAGGCGCTAAAAGATCTTATAACAATCGTTCCTGACCTGATCTGGGCATTCAGAGAAAGGTTCTCTAAGGAAGTAAGGCTTGAACTAAGATACAAAGGTTGGACAGAAGAGGAGGAAAGGAGAAAAAGAGGGAACACAAAAGCTACACATTGCTTGAAGAAATCATGTCTGAGTCTGGAGAAACATCTTATGACTACATGTGCATGTGTATTATGATGGATGTTATCACCACGTGTGTCCCTGAAAATATATTTGCACATTGCATATCAGTGGAAATACCTTGTTTTAAAAATAACCTATAATGATATTTTCGAATAGTTTAAAAAAATAATTTAGAACCAACAGGACTTGTGAAGGTGAGGCTACTTGAAGTCAATATATGGGTTGGAAAGCACTTAGAATCTGGCTTCTGAATGCCCAGCATTGGCTTTCCTTGAATTAAATGGCCTTTGTCCTTTGGAGTCTCATTCATCATGCCCTAAAATGGAGACTATTATAACAAGATAGTTATAATAAGCTCTCTTGAATGTTCTTTCAAATCATAAAATTCCATATTTCTGTAATTATTGTCTGTTAAGATAAAATAATTATCCAAAGACTGCTGCAGTGTGAATAGCTATGTAAGATGGCTAGGGGAAAAAAAATTAGTTCAATCCTACTTGGGGTTAAGAATAGCTTATACTTTAAATTAGGTACCTTAGAAAAGTAGAATAGGAATAAAATCTTTCACTAAGCTCCTTGTTAAAAATTATCCATTTTGGGAAATAGAATTAATTTTGAAAGTCTGACAGAAATATATGCTGACGGAGTCAAGGAAGTAAAGGAACTAGAAACATCTTGCAGCATTGCAACTCATTAAAGCACTTACTAGACCATAGAGTACAACATCTGAGAAGCAAACACGGCTCGGAAAGCTGTTTTCTTGATTAAAATTCTCTACTTAATCCACTTGAAATATATAGACAAAATAAATAAAAAGAAAATTGAAAAGCAGAACCATCTCTGGGAAAGACTGCTCTAAGTCCTGGCTATTTGGTTTTCAACTTGCAGGGTAGTTCAAGTTATATGATCATGGTGCAGTTAAAAATACATAACGAGGAACTGGCACTGGTAGTTTTACAGGGTTTGAAGATTGATTTTCATGCAGCACGCTGTTTTGTTATTTAAGCTTTG
Organism: Rhinolophus sinicus; assembly: GCF_057876585.1. Classification (NCBI taxonomy): domain Eukaryota; kingdom Metazoa; phylum Chordata; class Mammalia; order Chiroptera; family Rhinolophidae; genus Rhinolophus; species Rhinolophus sinicus. Next base: position 116,906,179 of record NC_142515.1, on the reverse strand, counting down.
TTACTGTCATCCTTTTTCTAGCTGGTGCATTTAACCTTTGTACGCCACAGGCTGTTGGACCAAAAAGTGTGCTCACAACAAATGAAAAGTGTTCCTGGGGCCAGTGATCCACAGGGCATGTCATTCCACAGTGAGAGTTGCATGAAACGAGGCCTCTTTATTTGTCCATGTTTTTAAGCCAGGCATAAAATGCTGAACAATAAACCACTGTCTATGATTTTAGTTATATGACTTCTAATACCAAAAAATAAAATAAAAACAAAATCATGTAAAGACTGCCTTTACACACAAAGTAGAGAATTAAATTATTTGAATAACCATAAAATTTAAGGACTGGACCAGATCTCAAGGTCTTCTAGATTGATGTTTCTCAAACTCACCCAAAAACAAGAATCACTGGGAATCTTATGAATTTTTTTAAAAAAATAAAAAGTGGAAAAAGATTATTGGACCTCACCCCAGCAAAAACGAATTAGAATTCCCAGTGGGAAAAGCCCTGACTAAATAGTTACAGGTACTCTCGCGTGATATCTGAGAAAGGCTGATCTGGTCCAACTTTCTATCTGAAATTTGAATCCCAGCATTATGTGGTTCAAATACTTTATGAACATGAAACTCACATGGGGAGCTGTTTGGTTTTCAATATGGAGTCCAGTGCTTCCACTGATAGACCTCCAGGATGGAGTTTTGTGACCTGTTCTTTGTTTGTTCTCGGGGTTTTTTTGGAATGGTTGTTTGCTTGTTTATCGATGTCCCCAGATGATGCTGATGCCTAGGCTGGTTTAGGAATAGCTGCCAGCTTTGATGGCCCTTATACGGTTTATCCTCTTGCTGCTCGAACACCTCCAAGCCAAGAGCCCAAACCACTTCCACCTAAAGTAATTACAAACATTTTGCTTTCTCTACCTAGGAAAACTCGTATTTTTTCCACTTCTCTTTACAAATGTACACACCCAATCTATGAAAGGAAGTAGACCATTTGATTACTGTTATCAATAGATTGCAAGTGAGTAGCAGGTAAGATTTTTGTGCTGGGACAACATCCTCTCCAGGGCAAAATGGGAGGGAAGGAAAGCAGAGGAGGGAAATTTAGTCAAAACCTTTCTTTGGCAGCACACACACACACAACAATTAGTTGACTGGCTAAATCGTTAATGCCAACTGATAAATCCATCAGAAATGGGGCATTATATATGTTGAATACTGTAAAACTCAGCTATTTAGAAATTGCTTTGAAGAAAAGTACTGTCCACTTAATGAGAACATTTCTTATTCTAAATTGATGTTTGGAATCTCTCTAATATTACAGGACATCACTAGAAATACACCAGACTGGATTTTTACATTTTTCTTTCAACAAACACACATATTGAGGGCTTACTCTGTGCAGGCACTGTTCTTAACACCGGGGATAGAGCAGGAAACAAGACCATTCCAACATCCTACCCCCTGTACCCTCTGTTTAGTAGAGCCTAGGAAGGAAACAATCTATAACAAAATAAATAAATATAATAAAATATCCGGCAAAGAGAGGCTGTGAAGAAAATAAATCAGGATAAGCAGATAGAGCAAGACTTTTATGGAACACAGCACTCAGTGCGTTGCCATTAGCTGGCATTCATTAGTATGATTTATGGACGTGCATCTTCCTTCATATATGATTATAATGATGATGGCAATATTACTTTCCACAGTTATGGATATGGCTTTTGAAAAAAACTGCAAGCTGCTCCAAACAGAGAGCTTAGCCGGTCAAGCCCTGCCTCTGCCTGCAGGCACCAGTGGAGGGCCTGTCACTGTTTGCTGATCTTCTTAGCTTCACAGGCTTCTCAATACCTGGAATCAAAAATGAGCTGCCTCTGTCACACTGCCATGTGCCATGTCTGCCCACAGACAATACCCCTCATTCATCACCGAAGGCAGCTCCTGGCTGTCACATCAACACTTCTGATGGGCTCCTCAGTGAACGCCTGATGAAGGTTTCTTTGCGCGTCTTGTTACAGAGCAGCTGCGCTGGGTCCTGCTGCCATCCGTCCTCAGCCAGTGCTCAGCCAAGCAGAGAGCTGCATGCACACAGCTTCGTCATTGGCAGACTGGCTGCTTTCCAGGGCAGCTGGGAAAGGCCAGTGTGACGCTGTGTGGCTATGTATTTATATAGTGATTATCACCCTTACGGCAGGGCTACAGGCTGATCAAACAGTATGTCCGAACAAAACCAGGACAAATTCGTTACCTCTCTCAACCTCTTATTGAAGAGGAAAACAGGGGAAAGTGAGCCACAAACAGGCCATAGAAATGACTAGTTTATAAAAACAAAGAGTTAGCAAGCTTAAAATATCTTTTATAGTATTAATGTGGGAGCTGACCAACGTGGTGACGCTGAGTCCTGGCCAAGTTTCCTCCCTATTTTTTCAAATGAATGAGAAATAGCTACCACATGTCACATATACAAACCACATCTTTTATTTCTATGGTTTGTTTAGATCAAGAGCTCTTTTATATACATTACATCATTGTCTGTTAACTGGGTTTTTATAGAAAATATTTTTCAAATATACCACAGAAATAAAATTTTAATGAAATGACATTTTGAAAATGTGTTTAGAAAATTTCCCTTTACTACCCAGAAACAGACTATGTCTAGAGTTAACTCATAATTATCCATATGGATGGATGGAAACAATGGAATAAATTGTAGAAAATCTAAAGGAATCCAAAAGCCACAATTGTACCACAGAATTCAATGAACTGCATGTATCAAATATTCTCTTTTCCCATTTCACCATTGACTCTTGCTTCCCCACTAATTACAACTGCCCTCTCATCTTGAAACTTTCTTAATCCATAACTTCCGTGACACCATTCTGCCTACCTCCTGGGTAACTCCTTTCCTTCCTCTCTCCCTCTATAGAAGCACATGCTTTCTCCTTCCCTATATCTATTCCCTTCCCCCAATATATCACCTGCCTTCACATTTCAACTTTCATCTCTTTGTGGATGACTCAAAAATCTTTATCTTCTACCTTAAGATGGGCTTACATAGATCCCATATGGATTGTTCCATAAATAATATTGGAATAACTGATGATCCATTTGAAAAAAAAATACAGATTCTACCTTTACACCATATACAAAATTCAAAACTAGATGGATTAAATAGGTAAACATTAAAAAAAAAAGTTTTTCTACAAAAGTACAGGCTGGTCATAAAGCTGGTCATTCTATTTATATTTAATATATTAACATTTAGTATATTACATATAAATATTAAATAAATATTTATATAATATAGTAAATATATATTTATAATGTAATGAAAATATATTTACAAATTGAACCTCTGATGAAATAATCTGAGATGTACTAAAGGCACAGATTTATCCAGTGAAAATCAGAGATATAAATCAATGCATCACAGATGGATAGAAAGGGACTTGTGGAAATTCCATGTCAATGTGTCACATTTGTTGCAACTTTGTAGTGCATTGAACTACGGGGCACTAATGAGGGACAATGCACTGAACCTATCACAAATGCCAGTGAACACATTTATTGTAACACAAAATCTATAAACCACTTATTATGGCTATTTACTTAGGCTTTCAGAACTTCTGGTCACCCTGTTTAAGGATAAAGTATATGATTATTTTATTTAAAATCACGGGACATGATTATTTAAAATCAAGGGAGGTCTTTATACATATGTAAGAAAACTCAACAGCCAAAAAGTAAATATTTTGAAATATATTTTTTAAAGGCCTCCAAAGAATGCAAACTATTAACAAAGATGATCTTTAGCGAGGGGTAAATTTTTATTTTTTTATTCTAAAAATTTCTGAATGATTTCATTTTTTAATAATGAGCATATTTTCATAGAATATGTATATAAATTTTTAAATGATAAAAATGAAAAGTACTATGCAGTTAATGGCTAAGCTATTAATAATCAATGTATTTACTGGATTGATAAATTTCTCTGTCAACATACTCTTTAAAACTGTTGATAAAAGTACAAAATTTAACTTGCCTCTCATGTCTTGAACTAAACAAGAACCAACATACTGAGAAGAATAAATTCCTTTCCCTAAGTTTTCCTCAAATTAGCCAGCTCTAGAGGTCTACACAAAATGACAGAAATAAATACAACTATCTTGATTTAACATGTCAGAAACAAGAAGTGGCTCTCAAAAACAATGGGAAAATAAATTATGGGTTGAAATAGTTGTTTCCCAAACTTTTTCTCTTAGAACACTAGCACTTCAGAATACAAACGTTCTATAAGGGAAACAAACCCGCTTCATCATCCAAAAAGTCTGGAAGAAATCTAGGCTAAGCATGAACAGATGTCTTAACTTCCAGACTTCTTGAAGGCCTTCACATACGTTCATGCACGGGGTGAATCACTAACAGACGGAGCTGGTGACCAAGGTACCCCACACTGACTTGAGCACAAGTCCTTTGTCCCACGATAGCTATTAACGGCTCATGGTGTGCAAAACGTTTATCAATACATCAAGGAAGTTACTAAATTTAAAATAATTAGTTCCAAAAATAGAAACTACAAATTCTTCCAGATTCCATAGCTAACCAAATAATTCTAGACCACAGGTAGACTGCGCTGCGTGTTTCCTTAGACTAAAATGGCAGCAGAAAATAATATTCTTGGGAAATAATAGCCTATCTCTATTCACCCTAACGTACTCCAGATATTTGAATTCATATTCTATTTACCACAGCTGTATCTGGGCTTAGTACTTTCCCCATCCCTATTAATCCTCTTGCATTATTTGTAATTAAAACATATGCAAAGTTTTAAATGATTGACAAAGTTGTCCTTCTTATGTTTAAAAGCTTCATATCAATAGCTTTTGAGTTCAGAACTTTGTATCCTCTAGATGTAATTATCCTAAAACACTGCACACAAAAGAATGTGTAGCAAGATTCCCATCATTCAAATTATTTGTACTGATTAATAGTGTCTACGTTCCCAAATAAGTCAAATATAATAAGTGCATTATGGAGTTATATTCAAAAAGAAGAGAAGAATTAGCTCTCAAAGCATTTATGCCAACAAAAGCATATGTGATATGGAAGAGAATTTCTATTGTATATTAATGCAAGCAAAATATACATATATATAGATATAGATATATAGATATATAGATATATACACACACACACATGAATATGCATATACGTTAGAGATCTTGTTTTCCTTCCCCACTTCATTGGAAAAAAAATCAGTAAAAATCCTTAGTGCAATATGGTCAAGAAATAGTCTGTTCTTGCTGGGATTTCTTTCTCCTTCAGAACAGCCTGCAAACTCTATGAGGTCTGGAACCAAATTACCCCTTTGGGTAGAGACGTAGATGTTTTTATACTTTTTAAATAACATTAAACATCCTTCCTTGTTGCAATGACTAAGAGGCTCAGTATTTAACCATTCCATACTCATAATTAAATGGACTACATAAAGATTGCAATCATTTCTAAGCTGTGCCCTAAAACAAAAGGCCAGCAAACTATAGCCCTTGGACCAAATCCAGCCACCACCTGATTTGTCAGTAAAATTTTATTGGAATGCTGATGCATCCCATATATTTAAATATTGTCCAATTTTTTTTTCATGCCACGAAAGCAGAATAGAGCACTTGTTACAAAATTTCCTTTACGACCAACAAAGCCTAAAATATTTACTATCTGGCTCTTTAAAAAATACTCCTAAGTTTACCAACCCCTGGTATAGACTTCTAAACAGGCCGATTCTCTTGTTGTCAGTCTAATTGCTATTAGATTTTGTTTTGGAATTAAGTTTGTCCATATATTTGAACACTGACTGAAGTCTCTAATTTTCTGAGCATTCACAATTTTTTTTTTATTCACAATTTTTATGAATGAAAATATATTTTAAATCTCTGACTGAGGAATTTAGAAATGCTATGTCTTCTTAATCCTGCCTCCTGGTTATTAATCTCCAAGTTAAAGATTAATTTTTTAAAAAAATGTTTCAACTACATAGAAAACTACTGGTTCACTTCCTAGCAAAACAAACCTAATGAATGATATGAAACAGTTGTACACAGAAATCTATAAGACAGTACAGAGATAAATTTTTGAAGACAGACAGGAGGGGGGGGAGGAAGGAGGAAGAGGAAGAGGAGGAGGAGGAGGAGGGAGAGGAGGAGGGGAAGGAGAAGAAGATGGCACTTCCATGAATTGAAAACGCTCAATTTTTAAAGTTACCAATTCCCTTCAGACTGATCTAAAAATTTAATGAACTATCACTAAAAATCCCACTAGAGATTTTTGTAGAAACTGACAAGCTGATTCTATGATTTATATAGGAACACAAAAAACAAAGGATAGCTAAGACAAACTTAAAGAACAAATTTGGAGGATTTACTCTTCCCAGATACCAGGATGTATTATAAACTTAAGTAACAAAAAGTGTGATTTTGACACACTATAGATAAATAGGTCAATTAACAGAAACCAGAATCCAGAAAAATAAACAAGCACATACATTCATTTGATGTATGCCAAATAAATTGTACTGGGTCATTTGTTAATTCACATAAAATAAAAATGAATCTTAACGTCTACCTCACATAAAAATCAATTCCAAGTAAATTATGAGAGTAAATGTGCAATGTAAAATAGTGCAAATTCTAGAAGTTAACACTAAAAACGTCTTCCAGATTGTGGGACAGACCTTAGGGTGGCTCATGATTTCTGATCTTAGTGCTCACATCCCCTCTGAGTTGGAAGGGGCCTGTGATTTGCTTCTAACCAACAAACTATGACAAAGGTGAAAGGATTTCAAATGTAACAACTTAAGCATTTAGTTGTTAGTTGATCTAGAGGTACAGTTGACCCTTGAACAACACAGGTGTGAACTGCGCCAGTCCACTTATAGGTGGGTTGTTTTCAATAAATATCATCAGCCTTCCAAATCCCTGGATTTCGCTTCTGAGAATTCAAGCAAGAGCAGATTGAAGAGTATTTTCCATCTGTGGTTGGGAATCCACAGATGCAGAGGGGTGGCTGTTCCATGCCGTTTTGTATATGGGACTTGTGCATCCTCGAATTTTAGTATCCATGGGGGGGGGGGGGTCCTGGAACCAAACCCCCACAGATACCAACAATCTGCTCTAGTTAAGCTTTGGGGGAGTCAAAAGTTATGTGAAGATTTTTGACTGCATAGGGGTGGGTGTCCCTAACCCCTACGTTGTTCAAGGGTCAACTGTATTATCAAAAGAGAGATCATCCTATATGGATTTGACCTAATCAAGGGAAAGCCATTAAAAGGGACTCAGGCCTCCCTGAAAGAGGGACTCTCCTTGTAGGCCTGATTAAGTAAGACACCATGTTGAAGGAGCCCACATGATGAACTGCAGTCAGCCTCCAGGACTATGAGTGGCCAACCAGAGGGTAACCACCAGCCACCAGCCAGCAAAAATCCCAGGTCCTCAGTCAGACAGATACAGAGAAATTAATTCTGCCAAAAACATGAATATTCTTAGAAGTGATTCTTCCCAGTTGAGTCTCCAAAAGATAACAGCCCAGCCAATCAATACCTTGATTTCAACCTTCTGAGACCCTAATCAGAGGACCAAGTAAAGCCATGCTCAGACTTCTGACCCAAACAGACTATGAAATCATGTTATTTAAGCTGCCAAGTTTATTGTAATTTGTTCAGCAGCAATAGAAAACTAATACAATGACTGTGAGGTGGGGAAATATTTCTTTAAAAGGGTGCAGAAAGGCATTAACTATAAAAGAAGAGATTGACACATCAGACTTCATTATAATTAAGAGCTCTAGTGTATTCACCAAAATCACCATTAAGAGAGCAAAAAGGCAAGCTATAAAGCGTGAGAATATATTTGCAACCAGGTTTGCAAAGAAAGGACTCAATTCTATAATACTCCTATAAATCAGTAAGAAACATATAGACAACTCAATTTTTTAATGGGAAAAAAATTTAAACAAGCACTTCACTGAAAGGGTATCAAAACGCTTACAAAAACATGAATACATGTTTAATATCATCATTTTTCATGAAAATGAATATTAATACCATAATAAAAAGGCACTACACATCTACCAGAATAGCTAACAGTTTAAACAAACAAACAAAAAACCTAAACCAAATAGTGATCAGCATGTGATACAGCTGGAACTCTCACGCGCTGCTAGTAAATGCATACATTGGCACAACTACTTCTGAAATTGGCTTGAAAGTATCTACCAAAGCAGAACATAAACATATTCCATGATTCTTTAATTCCACTTCAGGGTATATGCCAAACAAAAATGTGTACATGGGCACTAGAATATTCATATCCTTGAATATTAGTATTTGATGCTACTTAGTCAAAACCTATAGACATTTCAAATGTTTAATAATTGAATGGATGAATAAATTGTGACATATCCATAGAGTGGGAATCTATACCACAACTACAATGAATACACAAATGCTACATATACATCATAGACAAACATCACAAACAGAAAGTTGAATGAAAGCATCCAAACAAAAGGATAATACTGTATGAATCCATTTATAAAAAGTTCAAAACAGTCAAAACTAATCTATGATTATAAACGTCAAAATGCTGGTTGCTTTGGGGTAATGAGTGGAGGCCTGGCAAGAGGAGGGCTTCTGGGTACTACTAAATGTTCTATGTCTTGATCTTGGTGGAAGTTACACAGGTGTTTATTTTGTGAAGATTCATTGAGCACACAAGTTTGATGTGCTTTTCTCTAGGTATGCTCGTCTTTAATAAAAATTAACAAAGAAAAAAAAAATAAAAGGATCAATGAGGAAGACACATAGCGAAAGAAGACTGAAGGAGTTGCGTGATTTGGACACCAGGATGGACAAACAGAACAATGGAACAGAATAGAGTCCAACATCAGAAACACAGTTTTAGGGTTACTTGATTTATGCCTTGGAAATTTTCAGAGCCCAAAGAAATAGAAAAAAGAGGTAGTGAAAGTACTATGTAAAACAGTTAACAGAAGAAAGTCTGCAGGTGATGACACATGAAAGCAACAGCGATAAGTAGAATCATGGAGCAGCCCTGTTCTCTGGGGAAAAGGCTGTTTCCCTGACAATAGGTCACAATGCTTAAAATAATGTGAAATCAATGCTATAGTATCAACTTGATTATATTGATAGGTAGTGGGATAAAAATTTGAGACATCAGAAGAATTCATTGCTCCACTCCTGTTGTGGCTATCTTTTGCTGCATAACAAACTACTCTACATTTTAGTGGCTTAAAACATGTAATTTATTACCTCTCGTGATTTTGTAGGTCAGAAATTTGGGCAGTCTCAGCTGAGCATTTCTTATGCTCCATGTGGTGTCGATAGATGTCACCTGGTGGTGACAGCTTGTGAATGGGCTCACTAAATGGTCCAAGACAGCTTTACTTACATGTCTAATGCCTTGACTGAGATGGCTGGACGGCTGCCTGGGCTCAACTAAAACTATTCAGCAAAATGCTCACATTTGCCTTTTCCAGATTGGCAGTCTCCGAGTAGTTGGACTTCACGTAGAAGCAGTGTTCCCGACATGAGCGGTCTAGGAGGTCCAGGCAGAAGCTCAAGACTTCCTATGGCCTAGCTTTGAAAGTTTCAGAACATTAATATCATCTCATTCTATTAGTGAAGCAAGTAAGCCGGGCCAGTCTACATGCAAGAGGAAGAAGGTGAAACAGACTAATACATAATGAGAAAGGAGCGTGGACGTACAGGTAAAGGATGTGATGCCGGCCTTCTCAGCATAAGCTACCATACCCCATCATTTCTTTGTTAGTCCAAGACATTCTTTACAGTAAGAAAGTAGGAGAAGAGGAATTACAAAACATACAAAGTACAAAAAAATCAAATTTTAGCTTTAGTGTAAGAATGGTTATCAACAACAGAGGGTCAGCCACTGGAAGGTGGAAACAGATGTCAACAAGGCTAATCAATCGATGGCTGAGGAATAGATACCCAGTTCCTCTATTGCTGGGCACGAAGAAAGCCTCTCAGACGACATATGCACTCTCAGGGAGAATGGAAAGGAGGAGATTCTGCATGGACTGAGAAATTCTTGAACTGACTAATGGGACAATGGTTAAACTTGTGTCAGTAGGCAAAATGGGACGGAACAGAAATTAAATTCTGTTGTATAAAAATAAAGTCATATTTTTGAACTCCTAAACTTGTGGGCAACTAAATTAATACCTATATAATTACGTTAAGCTGTCATTCCTCTTGGTTTGACCATCTCAATTATTCATATACTGCAATTCAGGAATAGCTAACTCTGATGAGTAATCTTTCTATTTCATTTTTCCTGAAATTTTTATATTCTTCTCATGCTCTCATAGAAAATAATGAACTGTCTTATTATGTCCTTCAATCCCATAGTTTGATGACTTTTAAAATCCAATTTGTCTTAGACATAAAATATTTACTATTTTAAACATTTAGTTAAGGTCTATTGACTCATGCTCTTCTAAATATTTCTCTCCCGAGATTGTCTAGTCTATTACTCCTGGAGGAGCCACTAACATAATACCTTTCCTGGTTCATCATTATTTGTTTTTTGGGAAGCTTTTGTCCTTGAGCATTTACAATATTTCTTTAGAGACACTTGCGTAAATATTCACTAAGATAAGATACCAGATATAACTGAAGAAAAAAAATACTTTTCCAGTACAGGCAGAACTTCAAAGAACAGAATTTTAAGGAGTAAAGATAAATTCACAAATGCAGATTTACCTACCATAAACCAACAAAAAGTTCATAAAGTCAGCAAATTCTCACCAACAACCAAGGCAGACACAAACATACTATAGTCTCTCCACAAAGAAATTCTGGGTCATCTTTTCAACTGTCGCTTCCCTTTGTACTCCACCCAAAACTCTTATGCTTTCCAGCCATAAAGAAGTTCTACTCCTACTCAAATGATCTACCCACTTACACGCTTGCTCCCCTTCAGTTTATTCCCAACTAAGAGTCATATGTTGAACTATGATGTCATGATGGCTACAGTATCGTTACGTAATAGGAATTATTCAGCTCCATTATAATTTTATGGGACCACCATCGTATATGTGGTCCATCTTTGACTGAAACGTCGATATGCGGTGCATGCCTGTACATTATAGAGAGTTGCAGAACTTGAATCTTCTTTCTTCCATGAACATCCTGATCCAAATTTAAGGAAAAACCAGAGAGCAGGCAAGGAAAAAGACCCAACAAAGAAAAAATGAAGACATCTTACTGTCTTATGACACTAAAACCAGTGGCTACAGGTAACTGTAAAACACCAAAATCAATACAAACAATAAGAATAGTAAACCACAGGTTAAACAAAGTCTCAGAGTATAAACTAAAAAAGCAGGTAACTTAAGAGATAACATACATAGCCAATGACCCAGAGCATTACATGGGGCTAATGTCAGATTTCTTAAAGTTTCTATATGAGAGAATTCTTCAAAAATCAAGACTTCTTGGAGAAATGTTTGGTGAACACAACCAAATATCCTGTGATGTATAAGCAAACTGACCATTCTTTACACCTGGATGAGCTAAGGGGCAAAAAAAAAAAAAAAAAAGCTGCCTGCAAAAGGGTGAACTAAAGTATGCTCAGTGTCCTATTACCACGCCTCAACACACAAACTCACACCCTTTTACTCTTTTGAGAAAACCAAAATTAAAATGTTTTGAAAAGGAGGTCTTCCTACTGTTTCAAGGGAGCATGCAGAAATAGAACACGCAGGTGAAACTACCAGGAGTACACAATATTCCAACAATACCCCCTGTATTTTCTCTTAAGTGACCTGGCACATTCTAAGGTTAATGTAGAAATATTTTTCCTTGCATAAAACTCTCATAGAAAAGGCAGCAGTTCTTCCCCACCCATTCCCTGCTTGTGTGTCTAGATTAGCTAGCTGGTAATTACAGTGTCCGTGTTTTCATGGTCATGACAAGAAGGCAAGAGTTTGGGAGCAGATTTAATTAGTCCCTATATAATCTGGTAATGGGCTAAAGAAAAATGGGAGTAGTATGCAAAGTCAAGAAGCTGATAAAACAGAGACCCTCTGGATCAAAGATCTAAGTTAGCAAACCTCTCTAGATTTGACGCTCTTAGCAATCAGTCAGTAAGGACTGTAAGAGCTTCCTAAGGCAAAAAAAAAAAGGTGATGGGGAGGGTCCTGGGAGGAGGATTTGCTCCTAAGCCCTGCAGTTCTCATGCCCACCATAATGGTAAAAATTAAAAAGACTAACAACACTATGTGTTGCCAAGATGTGGAGCAACTGGAAATCTCATATATTGTTGATAGGAATGTAAAATAATACAAACACTTTGGAAAGAGGTTTGACAGTTTCCTATAAAACTAAAACTCCTTGTATCCCATGACCTAGCAATTCCACTTTGAGATAATTACCTAAGATAAATGAAAACACATTCACAAAAAGCACTTGTATAATATTCATAGCATTCTTATGCATAATGACCCCAAACTAGAAAAGTCCAGGGTCCATCAAGAAAATGAATAAACAATCTTTGGTATATCTATATAATGAAATACTACTCTGCAATAAAAAGGATTGAACTTCTGATACATGCAACAACTTGGATGGATCGCAAAAGAAGTATGTTAAGTGAAAAATTCTAAAAAGCCACAAACAAAAGACTACATATTTCACTATTTCATTTGTATGACATTCTACAATAGGAAAAACAAATCTATTGTGGAAGAAATCAAAAGACTATTTTCCTCTGAGGATAGAGGTAGGGTTTCACTGGGGAAGCTTGTGAGGGAGTTTTTTGGAGTGGTGGTGATGTTCTGCATCTTGAAATTGGTTTGATTTAAACAAATGTATTCATTGGTCAACACTCACTGAATGTGCTGGTAATGTTTTTGCATTTTATTGTATGTAAATTTTATATCAAAAGAAAAACAGTAATCCGACACTAAATTCTAGTTAATGATATGCATGCTGAAATATTTAGGGAGAAGTAATCTGTAATTTACTTTGAAATGCATCAAAAAGATAAAATGGATTAAAGGATGGATAAAGGGATGTATAAATATGTGACAAAGCACATATACCACAATATAATAGAATTTGGGTTGTGGTTATATATAGTGTGGTTTTTCACTGTAAAGTCCTTTAAACTTTACTGTATGTTTGAAAAATATCATAATAAAATGTTTTAAAACTCAGCATCTTCACCCCTACTTCACCTGATACGATAAACCCCTCTGGACTAAAGACTCTTGCAATCAGTTGCATCTTCTGCGGATGAATGAGCATGAAGAAATACCTTAAGGCTGTTGAAGGCTGTGGCCAGGAACCTCAGCAGCTTCTGGCCCATTTCTGATGACTTATTTTAGGGTTGGACTGGAGTTTGGGTCATAGGTATCCTGGCATCTTGGCAACTTTGACAAGAACAGAAATATACTTTACCCAAAAAGGAATGAAATATAAATAGATCTTTAGACTCATTGACTTGTGATCACAAAGTTTTACATAAACTCATATACATGAATGTTTAGATAAAAGAATTATTTCAGCCCACTGCAATTTATGTTTTTGTTCTCCCTGTAGAAAATGCACTGAAATTTATTGCAAGCATCCTATAAAATAAAATAATGTAGAATGATAATAAAACCAATCACATGTTTTATAGAAAATAACAGAATAAAATCACTTTTTTGTGAGATGTCAAATCCAAAGAAATTTATCACTTAAGAAAAGACAACTTTCTGCTACTGTTGAGCTAATCTAATCTAATCTGTTCCATTGGTTGTGCCCTTGCAAGACTGGAAAGCCTTTTTATGACCATCGATTTTAAAAGATTCCACTGATTATTGGCCATCCTTGTGGAAACCTTCAGTGTGAATTCTGTTAATCAAAAAAAAAAAAAAAAAAAAATCTTTTCAATAATTGTCTTTGAAAATCATAGATACAGGCAACAGAATGGTGGTTATTGGAAGGGGAAATGGGTGGGGGCAGGGAGAAGTAGGTAAAAGGGGTTAAATACATGGTAACAGAAGGAAACTTGACTTTGGGGGGTGAGCAAGCAATAGAGTATACAGATATTGAATTACAATGTTGTACACCTGAAAATTATATAATGTTATTAACCCAATCTTACCTCAATAAATTTAATTTAAAAAATAATAGTTGTCTTCGTCTTGCTTTTTCCATCATGTTCACTCAGACTCTATCCCTCTACCCAAAACCAAAAGAACAAAACAAAGCAAAATACGCATGTTTCCTGTAACCATATCCTTTGAAACCAGCTGCTATGATGATGTGGTAAGATCTACTAACTTTGGCCTATGCAGAAATGTAAACAAAAGCAATCCAAAGATCACAGGGCACCACAAATTGAATGTGATCCAGGAATTCAGTATGCTCTAAATAAACAAGTGTGATATAGGAATGAATTAATAAAAGCACAATAAGGTCAAATGAAGCATTACATTAGCTCAATTCAATTAGTGGGACTCTATCAAGATAAAGGTTCGATAAGGCCTTTAGAGAAATAAAAAGCTAGAATGTATTGCTAAGAAGGCTCACAAAATAATCTATAAAAGAATGGAATTTAATGGAAAACAGTGAAAAAATATAGTAGGCAAGAAAAGTGAGAAAGATGGTTACCTTCTGCTCTCCATCGTCATGGAAAAAGAACAAGATGGAACAATCTACAATAGGTTAAGGAAGATAGAAGACTCACTCAATGGTCCCTTTTCAGTCTTCAGTCAACTTAATGTTTGTGAGACACTGCACATTGTCAGTTACTCCCTTCCTTATGAAGAATCTCTTCTCTTTCCTAAAGAACTACTTTCTTTCCTTATCCTACCTTGCTAAGCACTCTTTTTGTATCCATGGTCTCCACGGTTTCAATGTCATAAAAGGAAGGCAGGAGTTTGGAAATGGACTGGGTTAGTCTCCACATAATTTTTTACTTTTACTATTTACTTTTGCATTTATTTTTAGTGGCTCTGCTTCTGACTACCTGTAAAAGGTGGATGTTATTGAAAATAACATCCTTTCGGGCGCCTTTTTCTTTTTATTCTCTCTTTCTCCTTCCTGGGTAATCTCACCCATACATGCTAGTGATTCTTAAAATTATATTCCAACTTTAATGTCTTCCCAAAGCTCCAAACTGAATTTTTCTCTTTGCAGGTGTCTTGCAGGTGCATAAAACTTTACCATGTGGAAAATCAAATCTATTATTTCTGCCTAAAACCTTCTCCGTTTCTACTATTTTCTATTAATGGCATTTCTATCAAAGCAATCCTCCAAGTTGGCAACTATGAAATGACCTTTAGCTCTTCCCTCTTCTTCTCTGTCTCCCACATGGCAGATATTTTGGGATGTCTCCCTTTTCTATACCAATGCTTCTTGAAAGTAAGGATATATATTATTCATGTTCCTTATTCCAGTGTCTAGAAGAGTATCAAGTGTATAAGACAGGAAGGAAAAAAGAAGACAGGAAAGGAGGAAGAGAAGAAAGGAATAATAAAAGAAAAATGGGAAGAAAGAAAGGGGAAAAGATGTAAGGAAGAAAGCAATTAATAAAATTACTGGGCTATTATATTACCCATAATAGGATAAGTTTGTAAGAGCTGACTGTTGACACTATATTATTCTAAGGAAGAAAGCTCTTCTTGCTGGAACAACATTATAAGACGTCCTTAGAGTAAAAATTAAGCCCCTCAGGGCCTACATATCAACCATTGAAAACCTGGAGGGAATACCCTACATAATAAAGAGAGCGAGTTTGAAAAATGTCAAAGCAAAATAAGAGGAAAAGTGTGAGGCACAGAAAGAGAGAGAAAATGAGGCAAACAGGTCCAAGACTATACACTCACCCCTACGACTTTCAAATCTTCAATCATTTCTAGGAAATTCATTAAAAGGTTGGCATGAGTGGGTATTTTCATTCTTGCAATGCAGTGAAGCAATGGAATTTAGAATCTAGGTTTACATGGGGGTAAAAAAATGATACAAAACTCATGGACACAAAAGCCAGAGGACACAGAATCAGGCCAGATCTGGGTTTACATTCACAGGCGCATGTTCTAGTGAAAGTACTTAGCCTTGCCATGAAGGATTCTGACAGCTGAAGCATGACCACAGTGTCTGACAGGGAATTTGATACAGAGGTTCAAAGCAAATGGACAAATGAGCCTATCCAAAAGATCTAACCAAAATGACAAAAATCAAGGGCTCAAGGTGTACAAGACATTGTTTTATTCCAAATTCAAAGAGACGAGGCTAACTCAGCTTGAAATTCTACTAGGAACTCAAGAAATCGAAGCTGGCACAGCCTTGAAAATAGGCACTGGCCCATAATGCTTGAATTTAAGGAAATCTGTATCAGTTAAGAGATACTTTGGCAGTAGGCCAACAATCAACTTCACTATACTGCACCATTTTCCCCCCCGAGGGGCTGTGTGTTCATCAAGGTATACTTTGTTCTCATAGCTGAGTGAGACAATGAGCTGAAGCAGCAGCTAGGAACGTCTAGTAGTTTGAAGTAGAAATATTTATATCTGCCAATATCAGGTTCTAGAAGTAAAAAATTTCTTATCACTAGGTCACTACACCCTCCATAGTCATTTTGATGTTATACAGACTAGTTTATTTCCTTTTTATGCTTCAGTCCAAGTTTTAGAACTTGTAATTATGTGTTGTTATATAAAAAATGAATGAAACTACTCATTTTGACAGGCTAATGAGGTACAGGAGTGCAAAATGCTAGAAGTATGTGATTTTTATAGAAAAATCCTATTATCATGCTTGTTTTGTAATAAACCAAATTGTGGACCTCTGAACTATGCTGCTTTCTTATAATACCATTCACAGCAATAGCTAAGAGAAAAGACCTCTTACTTTTCAATCAGTGATAGCCACCTCTGCTATAAAAAAAAAAGTGCTCTGGGTTGTTTTTGAAACACAAAAATGAGTAAATACGCAAGAAACACTCCAAAACCTGATGTTAGTCATCGAAATAAATTAGCAAAGCCTCAAAGTCATTTGAAAATATCAATCTTGTGGAGGTTATAACAATCTCAGATCGTGCCGCCTGTGCCGTCAGCATTTATAAAACATTTTTTTCAGTTTACTTCTTTTCTTGGTGATTGGCATTGTCCTAGCTCATATCTGCTCACTTTAAGACACTCTATGCCACAGTCACACATTAAGCTAAAAACAATGCCCAGATAATTTACATTGTATTTTTCAAATACATATTTTTTTCCAAAGTACCAACTTTCCACATAAGGTAGATACCACTGTCCTTGACCAAGAAATAAACTTTTTTTTAAAAATCAATCATGTTTATAAACATGATTGTATGTTCTATATTTAGCACCAAAGAAAAACATAGGTGACATTCTCAGACTTTTTATTTCCTCCTTTGACACTTTCCCTCTGACATCCTGGTGACAGGAACT
Source organism: Rhinolophus sinicus (assembly GCF_057876585.1). Lineage (NCBI taxonomy): Eukaryota > Metazoa > Chordata > Mammalia > Chiroptera > Rhinolophidae > Rhinolophus > Rhinolophus sinicus. The sequence goes on along the minus strand of NC_142515.1, from coordinate 116,888,695 downwards.
GTCAATATGTAGAACAGGTGTCTCACGCGTATTCCAAATCAAGAACCATTCAATAGTTTGGCCACTGTGAAAAAGAGAATTAGTGGGCTTCTCATCACAGTGACGTCAAATGTAGAAAAGAAGAAACACTTGATTTCACCTCTGATCCCCTGTTTTAGAACTGACCTACTTTGCATGGTGTGGAATAAGCTCCCTCGCTGCTTTCTGACATAACTGCCCAAATTAAAGCTGCCATATCACCTCACCTATGTGGAACTTGTCTATCTTTTGATTCAATCTGCATGTAACAGAGAGAGGAGAGAATGCTCTGAAGACCAAAAATGCTATTTATACAAGAGTGCCTCTCTCTCTTTCAGAATCTATTTATTCTTTGTTTGAATAGAATTCAAAGAAGCCTGAAGGCAGTACAGTGTAATTACTAAGAGAACAGACGACGGAGTTAGACTGTCTGAGTTGAATACTGGCTCTGCTATTTACTAGCACTGTGACCTTGGGCAAGTTACTTAAACTCAGTGCTCTGTTGAATCACCTTAAGAGGACAAAATAATAATATTTTGTGTAGAGTTGTTATACAATGAAATTAATTAAAATATGTAAAACATCTAGAACTGTGCCAGGCACACCGTTTTGTTTTTCTTTTTATTTCTTCATCAATAAATTATTATAAATGGCAAGAAAGAAGAGGAACAAGAGCTTCTGTAGGCATTTGCACTGATATCAGCAAGTCTAATAGTAAGGGGAGGGAGTGGGGCTATGGTCTAAAAATAGACATTAGAACTGGGGACATTGAGTATGGGAATAAAAGTCTGGTGAGTATCCAAGGTTATCACTGTATTACATCACAACTTTGTAGTGAAAGTTTATAAAGAGGAACTTGAACCATCATGTCCAAGGACATCTATTTCAGCTCAGTAAAATAGTTAATTTTTATTAAGATGACCCCTAACATCTAACAAATAACTAAGAAATAATTAAAATAGGCTCAGTAATTGAAGATACAATAAATTTTGAAATATTTCTGTTCAAAAAAGCCAAATAAACATTTCAGTGCCTTAATACATACTCAGCTATCCAAAACACTGTTATTCACAATGATTTTATCTCTAAGTGATCTTGTTAGAAGGAAATACGGAAAGTAAAAACAAAATATGACATAGCAAATTATTTCATGAGAAGTGTGGCAAAGGCTACTAATTGTGCCCTACCTTTCATTCTCCAAGTCTATTTTTTAGAAATAGAAATGTCTTGAGTATAGGGGGATATGACTACCCACTTGCCTGGAGACTGTCTGTCCTAGTCCCCCTTGCAGCTCAGCGTGGCCACATGACTACACTCTCATCACTGTAATGTGAATGGCATCTGTTGTGTAACTTATGTGGTGCTCCCTACAAGAAAATTGCTTGCCTTCTGCTTCCTCTTCCTCTCCCCACAAGCTGTGCTGAGAACATGAAGCAGTGAAGGGAGCTTCTTCCGTGCAGATGAGGGTGCAACCAAGAAAATGGCTGAAGAAAAAGACAGAGGAAACTGGGTCTCCAGGTCAACTTGTGCAGGAAGTAGAGGGCCCTACCTTCCTCAGACCCCATGCCTCTGTATTAACTTCTGTCTTATTATTATTTTTTTTATTATTAAATTTATTGGGGTGACAATTGTTAGTAAAATTACATAGATTTCAGGTGTACAAGTCTGTATTACATCATCTATAAATCCCATTGTGTGTTCATCACCCAGAGTCAGTTCTCCTTCCATCACCATATATTCGATCCCCCTTACCCTCATCTCCCACCCCCTACTCCCCACCCCCTTTACCCTCTGGCAACAACTTCTGTCTTATTAGAACATAGCAATTTGGGGTCTTTTTGCTGTAGCTGACTTTTATCTTAATAAATTTAGAGAAAGATAATAGAAACTAAATTCAAGTGTATATTGAGTGCAAGTATAGTGCAAGTTACTATGTTAGGCTCTATTAAGATGCTGAATTAATTAGATGCAAGTTCTGCCCTCAGAGACTTTATAATCCAGAAAAGATGAGCTAAGTACCCAGACAATTACATTACCATGTAGTCTACATTGTTTTTATCTGAGAGTTATGAACAAGGTGTCACAGGGTTACAGTAAGAAATTCTATCAACATATACCAATAAATCTTGAATCAGGAAAAATCTTCATGAAGATGGCCTTTGAGAAAAACCTACCATTGAAAGGATTTCAAAAGCAGAGATACAAGTACACAATGACGGGAAAGGAAAACAGTATGAATAAAAGCACTACAGCAGGACAGTGCATATGTGTTCATGCATCCTGTTAGAATAGAGAGCAGGGTTCAATATGTAAGCTGGAACGGTAAGTTTCCCACATTGTGAAGAGCACTGAAGTATTATAATTATAAAGTATGTATTGAGCGCTCTCTCTATGCAAACATTGTGCTAAATGCTTTGTGTGTACTTTCTCAATTTATCCTCAGCATGAACTCTAATTTTTTATGTATCCCCTCTAGTGTGTACTAATTCAACAGGAAACAGAAATTCTGAAGAACTATGAGAAAGTGAATGACACCCTCCAACTGGGGTTCAGGACAGCTAATCACCATGTAGGAGTGTGCAGTGCAAATGCAAAAGGGAGCAATGAGAACATTTTGGTTGCAAGAGATAAGGCGACACATGGCAGCACTGAGACTAGAAAAGAATTTGGCAAGTAATTACGTGACTGTGTGAAGAGTCCCATGAACAAGAAAGTGGGAGGATAACCCTAAAGTTTAGAACCTAAGCACTGAAATCACAAAATAAGGAGTGAGATGTTGTTATGAAGAAAAATAGGAGGTAACGAAGTGCATTGGGCTTATCGAGGTGTTGATGAAGTCCACGCAGAGCCTTTGCTTTCTCAGCAACATGACTTATTATGTGATGTTGCCAAATTGGCTTAATATTTCTAAGCCTATTTTCTTCTCTGAAAAAATAGGAATAATATCCAACCCATAGATTTTGAGGATTAAATACAATAGTATGTTTTCAAGGCAAGAAAAGCACCTAGCACTGTATAGCACACTGTAGACTCATAGATGATAGATCGATGATAGATGATAGATAGATAGATAGATAGATAGATAGATAGATAGATAGACAGACAGACTTCTATATCTATATTTACATATAGGTTGAAGATGTGAGAGTTGATGAAATCATCAAAGAAAAGAGAACGTTTTCAGGTGAGAACCTTGGGCAATACCTTCATTTCAATACACAGTCGGAGAAACAGGAGCCACTGAAGGAGACGGGGAAATACTAATGAGGTAAGAATAAATGAAAGATGGGGGAAAAGAAAAGTCAAAGAGAGGATGGTCATGCTGTTTAGAGAACAAAAAGAGTTGAGATCTGAGAAAAATAATATTGATTTTAGTGGCAAAGTCAAGAAAATGTGGAGTTTTTCGGAAGATGGTGTCCTAAATGTGTTTATCAACATATGGGAAAGAGTTGGTAAAGATTAAGTTTACAAAGGAAAAAGAAAAATTGAAGGAACACAATTTCAGAGGAAGAAAAAGATGTTAAATCAAGAGCACAGGTGGAAAGATCAGCCGCTGCCAGGAATAGAGATGCACTTTCCTCATAGAGGAAAGGAGAGAAAGGAGGGGAGATGAGGAAATGAAGATATGGAAGGCAACTCTGCATCACAAGAGAGCTCATTTAAGCTGGCTTTTTAGTAAAGTAATAGGTTAAGGCTTCTACTGAGGGAAAGTGAAATGGATAAAATTAAAGACCTGAAGGGATGTCCACAGTTTATTTTTTCTTTCACAGGTAAAGGACATTTATCTAGTAAAGGGCATTATTTCTTAATGTTTCCACTTTAATATTTTATCAAATCCATATTTCTTCTCAAAGGATTCATTTTTATACTATGTAGAGAATTTTTGTAGGGCAAAGGATCTTGAATGACTGAAATGAGTCACTCCTAGTCATTTACACTCTTTTATATCAACTCTATGTATACAAGGAATAAATGGTGGTGGTGGTGGAAGGGGTACCAAATGACACAGCACCATTCTGAAACATTCACCTTCCTATAGAATGATTATAATGCAATTTTGACAGATCTCTTTTCTATATCCACTGTACTGGGTTGAGTGATAGTGTCTAAAAATTGGTATCTACTCAGAACTTCAGTATTTGACCTTGTTGAGATCTTTGCAGGTGAGTTTAGTTAAAATGGGTCCTACTGGATTAGGGTCCACCCGAATCCAATATGACTGGTGTCCTTATCAGAAGAGAGAAATTTGGACATAGACACATACATGGAAGGAAGACATGAGGACAGAGGCAGATAACGAAGTCATGTTACCACAAGCCGAGGAATGCCTGGGCTCTCAGAAGCTGGAAGACACAGGAAAGGATCTTCCTCTACAGGGGTGGGAGCCCCGCCCACATACTGATTTTGGACTTCTGGCCTCCAGAATTTAGGGAATACATTTCTGTTGTTTGAGTCACCTACTTCGCAGTGTTTGCTGTGGCAGCCCTAGGAAACTTACACACCTACCAAAAAGAAAAAAGGAAGTTATGCCCTGTGACTAATGGGTGCTTCCTATATTAGGCCTCATGAGGATCACTCAAAAATCAAAAGAACCATTTTCTACTGGAACTTAGCTTTGTTAAGCCTCTTCAGAAACAGCATGAAAATATTTCTTAAATTGTCATTATAAACAGAGTGGTAGCTTACCTGAAAGCCCAGAAAAAATGATGGGAAATAGACATAAGCAAAACACATTTTAAGATTCATTATATTAAAAATTACCCAAGCATCATTAGCCCCAAGATTCTATAATAGAGGTCAGTCAAATGAGAATGAGAACTAGTCACTCAGAATAATCAACTGGTAGAGAAAAAACAATAGCCTAAGGCCATAATACACGTCCCTTTAAAAGGAAAGACACCCAATTAGAACACTGAGCCTGGAGCAATGTACAGGGATGAAAGCAAAGTGTTAGGGTCCCATCTGAAACTCCTTGATAAGAAACACATCAGAAGGAATCACACGTGCCCGAACTGCCAGACGGAGCAGAAAGGAGAAAGGCCCATTCCGCGTTTGAAGACTGTGTTGCTGAATCTTTACGACATGTTTGGATAAAAAACAACCTGACTCTCTATGCATTGAGCCTATCTGATATCACAGAAGGAACTAAATCAAAATTTGGAGATCAATGTCTCAGATTGTGGTGCAAAGACTCTAGAGAGGTAGTGAAAAGACACTACAAAGAGCCATAGAACAGCAAAAGAAAAACTTTAGACCTAAGCTTCTCCCTTTTCTTGAAACAATGAAACTGGTAGGAGATAAAAGGAGAAAACTATACCTCCTTTATTTAGAGAACGCCTGGGAAATATGCTATGTTTATATGGACAAAGTGAAAAAAAAAAAAATGTAATGAAGTAGAAAGGGCCATAGCAAGAAGTTATAAAAACCTGATTTAAAAATGGACTGAAATCATTGTAGTCTTCTAAGGATTGGAGAAGCAAGATCAAAATGACTCTTCAGAAAAATACTTTTCACTGCTGTGAGCAGGATAGTTTAGAGAACAGAGAAGACAATAAAAAGAATTTGAACATGAGGCAACTGAGTGCCCAGACTGGGTTATGTATGTAAATGATCAGGACACAGAATTCAAAGTGGATTAGATGAAACAGACTGGCACTTAGAGCCGCGTTCCTTTCATAAACTCTTCAACCAAAACCTCCAATATTTTATTCTCCCACCCTCAAGAAGATATTCCATCAATGCTTTGCTTACAATCCATTGATCACAACAGCCTTTTAAACGTCCCTCATCTTTATCATATCCTCACTTCCCTGCCTACACAAATTAAATAACATAGTTCATAATTATAATCACTCCTTTCTTCTTCCATTCTACTCACCTGGCTAAATCCCAGTGGTCATTAAGCCCAAATTCCCACCCTTGCACCTGGATGACTGAATGGAGATGAAGAAAAACACAAAAGCTGTGATCACCCTTCTTCCATATACTCCATAATCCCTAACCTCAGGAGGTCCCTTGCCCAGCAATCATTCTGACTCCCTTTCCCAGTCACTCTCCCACTCAGACAATTAGTCCATGCCTTCTCTGTCTTCAAGTCTCCATCATGTCCCCTCAGCTGATGATCTTGTTCCCTATTTCTCTGAAGACAGATGAGATCCCAAGAAAAATGTCTCAAACTCCCCTTATCATATCTGCTTTTGTATCAGCCTCTCTTCTTCATGCTAGAAATGCACAGCCCATGCTCCTTTTGAAGTCTAACCCTCCCTCTTGTCTCTTGGTTTGACCACTTCATACCGATGCAAAGATGGCACTCTAATATTTATCCTTCCTCTTTTCCATTATCATTTTTCCTCTCTCCTAGATTATTACCATTAGCATACAAACATATTATAATGTCTGTAAAAAAAAAGAAAAACCTGCCTTATTTACATACTCTTCAGTTATTGCCTCATTTCTCTATTCCAGACTGTTCAGAAACTTAATTTTATGTCCTGAACTTCATTCTCTCTTTCATCTACTTCACCACACAGGCTTTTGCCTACACCACTTAATGGAAACTGTTTATGTCAGGTCACCAATTGCCACAACACTGTTATATGCAATGATAAATTCTTAGTCTTTACCTTACGTATCATTAGCTCTCACCAACTGATCACTCCCCCTTTAAAACACTTTCTTCACAAGGCTTCCAGGATGCCATTTTGTCTTGGGTCTCTTACTTCACTGGTAATTTCTTCCATTTTTCTTCTCCTCCACTCTAGCCTATAAATATTGTACTGACACAGGGCTCAGTCTTCAGACCTCTTCCCTCTTCTATCTACAATCTTTCAAAGGTGCTCAAATCCAGTCTAATGATTTTAAAAATCATCTATACATGCATAACTGCCAAATATATCTTCTTTACCAAGAACTCTCCTCTGAACTTCAAACCCATATGTCCTACTTTCATTATTGCGTGCCTATAATTGGGTAAACAATATGTGAGCATGGAATATTTACATTTTGATTGGATGCATAATTGTTATTCTAAAATTAACATGACCAAAGGAGTCATTCATTCATCAAGAGGGTCTAACAATTGTCTTTTCAATATATGGCACTAGGGAAAAAGTGGATATTCACATGCAAAGGAATGAAATTGGACCCCTATCTTATACTACTCACAAAAATTAACTCAAAATATATCAAAGACTTAAATTTAAGACTTGAAACCATAAAACTCCTAAAATAAAACATAGGGGAAAAGCTCCAATTAGCATTGGTCTTGGCAATATTATATTTGGATATAATATTAAAAGCATAAGTAACAAGCAAAAGTCAACAAGTGGGACTACATCAACGATCAGAATTGTACTACGTGCTATCCATCTTTATGAGATGATGGTGGGGGAGGGGATGTAAACATGATTGATATTTGAAACCCAAGCTGTTATATTTTTGTCACCCATGTCCTGTAAATATAATTCTGGCTGCAATTTTCTGGAACTATGTTTCTTCTTGGCATTCTTGTATTTTCATTATGTTGTCACATGCAGAGATTAGCCAATGAAGAAAAGTGCATGTGATTAAAAATTGCAAATCAAAATAGGCTTCAAAATACTAATCTAATAAACAATTCTTAATTTTCTTAGTGATCACAAAACAATTACATTATTTTCATCTAACATTTAACTCAAAAACTGTTTCCCTCAAAAAGATGCCCCTAGAAATATACTAGGCAAAGGTATTTATGAAAAGATGTTTAATTTCACCAGCAATTTAGAAAATTCAAATTAAAGTGACTCACTATTTTTGGACATCAAATTAACATAGATGTTTACAAATAATGATACCTAGTGTTAGCAAGGCCATGGTGGGAGTATAAATTGGAGTAATGTTTCTACACAGAGATTGATTAAATAAATATATACATACAAACACACTAAAGGCCTTAAAAAGGATTCTTGATTAATCAATTCCAATTATTCAATGTATCCTAACAACATAGAGACGCACATAATAATTTAGCACCATTGTTTATCACCTTGAACATTTAGAAACCACCCAAAATTTCAACAATATGGAATTGGCTAAATAAGCACAGTATATCTCTACAATAAAACACCACAAATATTTTAGGTGAATATGCAATGACATGGAAAGATGTCCCCCTTCTACTGTTAAGTGGAAAAAACGTTATCGAACAGTATGTATAATGTATAGTTTGAGTCAGCGAAAGAGGGAAAGAAAAACTACATGCTCAAAATGGATCTCTCCAGTGTGCTATTATGTTTTTCCCCTTCTTTTTTCCTTATCTGTTTCCTACATTTTTGACAATGACAAATGTTTTTTGTAAAAAGAGTATATTTTCTCTTTAATCTACTTTGCACTTTTAAAAGCTCACTGACTTCTACACATTTATAAATACTATTTGTAATGATCTAGCTGATACCTCTTCTTGCAAATATGTGCTTTGTTTCCCACATACATATTTCCTTGATTCATCAATTCTCGTGTGAACTTGTAAGTTTCAAATGTCAAGGACAATTGCATCGAATTCTTTAAACTTCTTGATGTTAATAAAGTAATGTACATAAAAATTATACATATTAGTATTTATTGAATACATGAATCAGGAATACATGATGGAAAGAGGCCTTAAAAATTAAAAGTACATAAGTGTTTGAAGTGCTGTTGTCTCTACTCTAAATATGTTTGATTAATATTTGCCAAATCCAACCGTCATCTATTTTACCCACAAATATTGTCCCTGCCTCAGAGCTATTACTCTTTGAGACTGTCTCAGCCTCAGTGTCTAATTTCAAACCTTTGCTCAAGAAAGCATCCCCAGAGCTCTGAGTCCTGCCCACTATGTTGGCCTGCCTGCCAACTTATCACTGCTGGAAATCATGGTTCAATGCACCTATTACGTTTCTGGAAATTTTTCCTATATATATGTTATACATGTGCTAAATAATGTAAGTAAAGTATATGTATTACAACATTGTTTATACTAGCAGAAGATTGGCCATAACTTAAATGTTTATTAATACATGTATGACGAAATAGATTATACTCCATGCATGTGATAGAATATATGCCACCTTTAAAAATTGTAACACAACTTTTTATATATACTGTTAAGGAAATGATCTTATAAAATGAACAAAGCAAAATACAGAACTACATATATACATATGTGTATATATATATATATATATATATATATATATATATATGATTGAAATATGTGTTTATGTACATGTTTATACATGTATACAGTATCATTAAAGAATATACATATCTCTGGAAAGAAGAACTAAATGATCAAAGGACAGGATAAGAAAGAGATTTGTTTTTCAAAATAAACCTTTTTGAACCTCTTTAATTGTGAATCCAGGGCATGTACTTCCTTTTTAATAAACACATAAACTTGGAGCATATCTTATTTATTGAGTGGATTTCTTAGTAATGTATATGCAAAGCAAGTGGGTACCCCAAGCCTTGGGAGAAGGGTGCAGTATTACATGTGACCAGATGAAAGCGACCAATTAATATACGCTGGTGTGGAGAGCTGTGTTCTATGGAAGAAGTGTGGGCAAAACTGCATTAAGAGTTAAAGATTAAACAACCCCCTGGGGACATAGATATTGAGACCTTGACCTCATCTCTTTTGAGATGATTGTTATTAAAAACTTTATAATAAGACAATACAGCCATTCTCACCAATGAGAATGACTAGCAATAGTTCCACGGGGAACTTCACCATTAGGGCGAAAGCATCTGGACTGGTGAGCTGGATCAGCGCCAGGACCAAATGTTCATGGTGGGAGAGCTAATTACAGTAGAGCAGGCAGCTGTGACTTGACTCTGTCTCTGAGCTAGCTCCCTGAGAGGTGTCCATGTTTTGAATGTAATGTGAGTGTAAACCAAAGAGTTGAACTTGGCAGCCCAAGTCTGGAGCACCCTTACCACCATCCCACTGAGGGAGTGAGATCATCCCCTACAAGTACGTCTGCAGCCTCTTGGCATGTGCCCCCAGCCCGTGTTATTGGTCACAATACCAGTGTGAGCAGAGATAGGCTTAACACTATGCGGGGGCGACCTCTAGAACATCCTCTCCCTCTATGGAAAAGCTACTAGGACATCTGCAGTAGTGTCATTACAACGATTTAAACAACATAGGAAATTGCAAACGTTCCCTTTTTAGCAACAGCATGTGGCAGTGACAGAAACAAAATCATCAGAAGACAAAGACCGCCTCCTTCTTCATGAGAGTTTGGAAGTCTGACTATCCCTTAACCTAAGTAAGCCCCCAAAAGTTATGAGTGATTTTTAATTTGATGGAAGAGCTGAAAACCTCATAAATAAGGTATTGGACTTTCTAGCAACTTGGGCACATGAATGCTCAAGCCAGTATTAATTTGAAAGATAAAATAAATATGAACTCCATTGTACTCCAAGGTGGTGAAGGAGGCCATACCAGTAACGTAAGAAAGAAGAACTGTGCCCATGGCCAACCTCGGGGACACCCAGGAAAAGACAGACCAGCTAGTCGGGCCTCAGGAAGAGCAGGACTGGAGAGCTGGCCTCTTTGAGGCTGGACCTGGAAGATGGCTCCAAATATAAGGCTGATGGGAAGCCGGCAGCAGGAATACGGCGCTCACCCCGGTGCCCCGTCAGTAATGCAACAGCTCTTCCCTCAATACTTCTTTCTTGTCCTGCTACCAGCCGACCTCTTCACCCTCCGTATAGCTTTGTTTCCTTCTCATAGCTCCTGTTTACTGTGACTTTGGCTCCATTGTGCCCATCGCATTTAGCTTTGGCTCCCTCTTCTGCCTCTGAACTTCCTAACTGACATTACCCACAACTAATTGACTTGCCATGTTTCCCCGAAAATAAGACCTAGCCGGACAATCAGCTCTAATGAGTCTTTTGGAGCAAAAATTAATATAAGACTGGCCTTATGTAATATAAGATTAGGTCTTCTGTAACATAATATAACATAAGGCCAGGTCTTATTTTACTATAAGACTGGGTATATCATATCATATAATATAATATAATATAATATAATATAATATAATATAATATAATATAATACTGGGTCTTATATTAATTTTTGCTCCAAAAGACGCATTAGAGCTGATTGTCTGGCGAGGTCTTATTTTCGGGGAAACAGGGTCGGTAGACTTTGCATGGGCTAAGCTTTCCACAAGGAACCATCTTCTAGTCATCTGCCAGCTTATTGTTTAACTGCCTTTGGGTTAGGTGTCCATCAGTTCCAACCATTTTGGTTCCAAACGCCATGTGGAAAAAGCCCAGGTTGGACTGGAGGAAGAACAGAGGAGAGTTGCTACAGAGGCAGGCTGCCCAGGGCTCCGTCAGCAGAGTCTGAGCTGTTTTCTTTAGTCGGGACTGTGGACCTTTGCAGAATCCCCTGCCAAGTTTTCATGCTAAAAAACTATGAGAACTTGGAAATTTTATGAAAACAAGGTCTACAGGAACTTGGTAAGCATTCTGTTTAAACACTAATTTTAACAAGGGATTAAAAATGTAGGCTATGAATCGCATGTTAAATTAAACTTGCTGTAACTTTGCATTGCTAAACAGAGTTCACTTAGAATTTAGGAAATTAATGCCTTAGTTCAAAACTTTACCAAAAGAAAAATACTCCGTAAATTAATAGAATTAAGAGTTCAATGCATCTCTCTTCTTGCTCCTTGAAGCCACTTAACATGCCCAACCTCTTACTCCATGTATTACAGTACGTTACGATTAAACCAGAGTTTAATTTATGCTCTGCAGTGGTATACTCACAGCCCCTAATGAGACTACGAGTTGAATATATTAAATTTAAAACTATTATGTTGGGAACAGAACAAAAAAATCATTAGTTAGTATGCTAATGTGGTGATCTTTCAGACATAATCTGATTGCTGGACCAGCCTCCATTACAAAGCAAGGATTACACCTTGGTTTAATGGCTTCAGGCTCCACCTGCCCAAGGGCACAGTAACAAACTCTATAGGGGTGGCTGGGCAAAGATAATAGGAAAGAATCCAGAAAGTCCACACAGTAGGAAGAACTCCAAAACATTTTTTTAAATCTTGGATGTAAAATCACAGGGCTTCAGCTGCTTACAAAAGGTAAAGATCACAGCCAAAATGCTTGGCGACAGCTTTGCTGTATGTTTACAAGTAGTGGCTTTATTTTGTGACTTTATTTGCTCTCTCAGGAGAATATTGTGACTGCAGCCATGTATAAATACCTTAAGTCAATTCTGGCACTGAAAATTGAATTAGTTTTTTTCAAACAAATTATGGAGAGTAATGCAAATTTAGATCTTTTTGGTTTTGTCCGCCCTGTTGTATGTTGAAGAATATCTTTAGAATTTTAAGTATATATGTTCTATCTCATGTTATGTTTCCTTCTCCTTATTCATTTAGTTTGCTCTGTAAAAAAATTTTACTGTACACAGAAGGAAGCTTGGAGGCTTTCTGTAAATCGAACATTATGTTTCTTTTACTAGCTGCCCCTAGGGTTTTGAGCTATAATGATTTTTCTTTTTATTACCTTATTATTTGGTAAGGAAATATATGAGATTATAAATATATTTTCCTATGCCTATTAGTACATACTGACACATCACCTTAAAGGATTAAAAGGTACATCACTTCTTCTCTGTAATAAGTAAATATTCAATGTGGCATTCTTGTCACTATGACATGAGGTGGGTACTTTGTGACCCTGTCATACTAGCAATCTTCCATGGAAGGCTTTTACCTCCATTAGTTAAGAACTGTCATAGCTAGTCAGGTATCATGAGTACTATGGAAAATGTCATATTCTAAGGTAGAAAGCTCTACCTCAAGCAGTTACTCGTCTTATTGGTATTTAACAACCACGTATATGAGAGCATGTATATAAAATACAAGATTCATCTCTCGTGCTACATTAATAATGAATGACAGAAATAAAGTTGGGAGATCACTGATAAATCAATTGAAATGAAGAAAATCCCAGTAACTGAATAAAGAAGGAGTACTGGAAAATAAAAAGACAAACTAAGCAAGAACAAAATGAAAAACATCCTAAAGCAAAAATGATAATTTTGTGATGTAAATAACTAAAGTTGATCCAACAGAAAGTAACTAACTTATCAAAATACAACACCAAGGAGGTCCAAACATGGGACCAGGAAGAACAACATTTCTGCACCAATTAGAAGTTTGTAAACATACACAAAGAGAGGAAGATTTTGAATTTTACTTAAAGCAAAATACAGAAGAACAGTTTAAATATTATCATACGTATGTATTTAAATTAAACTCACAATGATAGTTACGTTTCATAACAGTCACTATCCTTTTCCCGATGTTAATGCTCTCTACTCTGGCTTCTCCCCTTATACATTTGTAATAAACGTTGACTGTACAAGATAAAGGTCACCAATTTTTCTTCTTTTTCTTTCTTTTTGAATTGAATAAACTAGATGTGAAACATTGTAGAAGTTTAAAGTATATGTGTTTCTTTGATATATTTATATATTGTAATATGATACCAATATAACAATATTTATCACGTTACATAATTATAGTACAATATTCACCCACTATTAAATGTCCTCTACCTGTACCTTCATTACTCATTTGCTCACTAGAATATATTATCAACATTCCAAAAAGGAAATATATAAAATTGTCTTGTCCTCATACGTATTTTATGGGGGTGAAAAATTTTATGATGATAGAAAATATTAGTAACTTGTCTCATGACAAAAACCTGTCATTAGTCCCTGGAGACCATCTAAGCTTTCCTAACCCCCTTATTTCAAAGGGGGAAATAGGCTTATCCAGGTGAGAATGTAATTTCTTCAATACATCAGCTTCCCCAACACAAATATAATACCTTCCAATGCTCTTCTTTCTTACCCTCTCTCCCTCTACCTAATGACACTTGTAATTTGGTAGTTTTATTACTTCTCAGGCAGTGGAAGTGTAATATAACAAAGATAAAATATTCTTTAATAATCTCCAACTTGAAGAAGGAGATACATACCTGTGTGGTCTTGAGTTAGATCCTGTGATCACTCAGGCAGCTGGAAATGCAGAATCTTCTATTTCTGCAATATAGATACCTTTAAAGAATTTACTGAGTTTTTGGAAGTGACAGAGAGGAGAGCATGGCGGAAAAGTACTCCTGTATCTTTTCTTTTAATTTAAATGGTAGTTATTATTTGGACACAATTTAGGGAGTTTTTTTTTTTTTTTTTTTTTTTTTTTTAAAGATTTTATTGGGGAAGGGGAACAGGACTTTATTGGGGAACAATGGTCAAATTGTTGTCCTTTCAATCTTAGTTGTGGGGGGTTCTGTTCAGCTTCAAGTTGTTGTTCTTTCAGTCTTAGTTGTGGAGGGCGCAGCTCAGCTCCAGGTCCAGTTGCCGTTGCTAGTTGCAGGGGGCACAGCCCACCATCCCTTGCGGGAGTCGAACCGGCAACCATGTGGTTGAGAGGACAGGCTCCAACCAACTGAGCCATCCGGGAGCTCAGCGGCAGCTCAGCTCAAGGTGCCGTGTTCAATTTTAGTTGCAGGGGGCGCTGCCCACCATCCCTTGCGGGAGTCGAGGAATTGAACTGGCAACCTTGTGGTTGAGAGCCCGCGCTCCAACCAACTGAGCCATCCGGGAGGCAGCTCAGCTCAAGGTGCCGTGTTCAATCTTAGTTGCAGGGGGCAGAGCCCACCATCCCTTGCGGGACTCGAGGAATTGAACTGGCAACCTTGTGGTTGAGAGCCCACTGGCCCATGTGGGAATCGAACCGGCAGCCTTCGGAGTTAGGAGCACGGAGCTCTAACCGCCTGAGCCACCGGGCCGGCCCAGGGAGTTTTATAATATCTACATTTTGTTAAATTGCAGTACAATCACATACACACACCTAAACACTAATACACATTAAATATGAATTTACCCATGGTTTTGTTATTCCAAAACTTTCAGCAGTTGAAAGCACAGAATTAAGAATGGGACCAAATTCAGATAACCGAAGGTACAACTTGGAGCAAAGTTAGAGGTCAGGAACTGGAAAATGTTAGTAACTGATTACCAGTTTGGAAGCTAAAGATCAAAACTATACACACAGTCAAAGATTAGAGAGAATGCAGTTGCCAAGGATTAAAACAAGTCATCATATTGAGAACCAGAACCTGTGAGAATGTGAAAGAGCACGGTGAGTAGGGGAGAACTAGAACCAGACCAACGAGGAAATGCCTGCTACTTCCTTCTAGAATAAAAGCCAGCTCTACACTCTGTTAATACATGGCCTAATACAGAAGAATTCACATCTGAAAGATGCTAAGTGGATTAATCTGATTAGATGAAGAATATGAATGCAGGCACACCTTGGACACATGGCGGGTTTGGTTCCACATCACCAGAATGAAGTAAAGATTGCAATGAGACAAGTCACATGAATTTTTTTATTTCCCAGTGCATATAAAAGATATGTTTACACTATACTATAGTCTATTAAGTGACCATAACATTATGTCTAAAAAAAAGTACATATCTTAATTTAAAAATACTTTATTGCTTAAAAATGCTAACCACCATCTGAGACTATTGGAAAAATGGCGCCAATAGACTTGTTCAATGTAGGGTTGCCACAAACCTTTAATTTGTAAAAACCGCAATGATCTGCAAAGCACAATAAAGTGAAATGCAATAAAATGAAGTATGCCTGTATGTGACTTCCAAAGCCAGGGAGAATACACCCTCTCAGTTCCTGGAAATCTTCTGCAAATCCTGTAAGAGGTTATACCTTGAGAGATTTCGTGCAAAAAGCATTTTAAAGTTTGAGGTAGAGAATGGATATGCATTATCATTAAGCTGCTAGAAATGTGTGTATTTTTCACAAGCTTCTATTTTTCACAACGCCTTAGAAATTTGTTTGAAGTCACTCTAAGTGACCATTTCTACACATTATGTACTTCTGGGTGGCCTAAGAAACAGTCTCCAGTATCCAGAGTGAGATGCAATATTGACTTTTATGAATTTTCATGAACATTCGGAGGATTTTCAGACAAAACAAGTCTTTCCACAGGCAATTAAGCACCTTGGGGAATGCCAAGGACAGTTCTGCATGATTTTGAGCTTCAAGTTCACATCTATTCATTTTTTGTTTAGATCAAAAGAACTATTCTCCCCAAAGCACAAAAAGGCTTAAAACAAAATTGAGGTGAAATATTGAAACATTTAGGTCATGATAATGCTGACTAACTGAAATTGATACATACTTCCTTATCTTCCCGTAAAAAGAAAAAGGAAAAAGTGGTGAGAGTTGTAAAGAGCAATAGAAACATGCAAAAATCAATTATGGATGAATTATATACCCCTAATTATAGTTTATGTAGGTTATAAAATAACCGTTGACAAGACCTCTGATAAAGCTATTAAGTTTTACAGAAATGAATTGGATAACATACCAGTTAACTACTTACTACTGCAGATTTTCCATCCTCACCTTTATTTCTCTTCCATTCAGGAAGCAACAACTTCTAGTGCTCAATATTTAGTAGAGGATAGGTGGTGATGCTTGCTTTTTGATGGTAAATTAAGGTCACTTAGATCAGAATGAAGCATAACCTCTAGAGGTTATACTGGTCGTATACCATCTGGTCATATATCTATAACAAATTATCCAAATTTCAAAATATATTTTGGAAAAAATTACAAAAATAAATTTACTTCCTCACACTTTAAGAAAAAGAAAAAGAAAAACTGAGAGCAGAAGAAATTTCTCACTGTAACAAAGCCATCCTAAATGAATGTCTGCTACGCCCCAGAAATGTGCCGGAGGTTGTACTCATGAAGTTGGTTGTCAGATTAAGAGCTGATAGGGGAATTCTAACAATAAAGGTATGGATAATATATAAACTCAAAGGGAAAGAAACTATCACATTACTTTACAAATACCAGACCCAGAGAATTAATACCTCATTCAAGTTTGAAAACTCAGAAAGAAAGTGGTAAAAGGGGACCTTTAAAATAAAACCCTCTATAATATATAAGACAGACTTTAGCTATTGCCTTAAAAATACATAGAGATATCTATCTCTAAGTGATAGCTATCCAAGAAATAAATGTTTATATTGTTTCTGTGTGTTTTTCTTTAATTTCAATGAAATATAAGAAAACATGGACTTAGTGAAATTAGAGACAAGACAGGATAGAGCTTGAGATTATTATGCTAGGCAAAACAAGTCAGGCAGAAAAAGTCGAGAACCATATGATTCCACTAATATGTGGGATATAAAACTGAAAGCAACAAAGGAACAGACAAACAAATAAAAAAACAAAAACTCATGGACATAGACAATAGTTTAGTGGTTACCAGAGGGCAAGGGGGGATGGGCGGTGGTAGATGAGGGTAAAAAGGATCAAATATATGGTGATGGAAGGAGAACTGCGTCTGGGTGGTGAACACACCATGTGATATATAGATAATGTATTACAGAATTGTACACTTGAAACCTATGTAATTTTACTAACCATTGTCACCCCGATAAATTTTAAGTAAATAAATAAATGAGCTACTGAGCTACCAAAGACTGGATGGATTGTAAAGGTGAAAAGAATAAATAATGGAAAACTGTATGACATTTTGGAAAAGGTAAAACTATAGAGATAAAAAAAATGTGTATCAGTGGTTGCCAACTGTTTGGGGACAAAAGAGAAGTGTTAAACGGGCGAAATACAGCAGATTTTTGGGGGGCCTTGAAACTATTCCATATGATACTATAGTGGTGAATACATGATACTATGTATTTGTCAATCCCATAAAAATGCACCTTAATATGCACAAATCTTTAAAAAATCATTTAGAAGGTTAGGAGAATCTCATAATGGAACAAAGAATGTGACAAAACAATCTACCTGTATTACAAATGTATGGAACAACCTCATTTAAGGGATGGGGGTGACAAAGGTGTTGACCTAAGTAACTCTGGAAATGAGTAGAAGCTGTACAACAAAAGCCAACATAAACTATCCATAAGCACTGTGCTCTAGCTGATAATGCTGTTTGCCACAGAACCCAGATGAATCATTCCAATATTACTATGCATGTGTACTAAAGTGATTAAGTAAACAGATGGCAGATGGTGGAAGCCAGATTCCTCGCTGTTAAAGCGTCAGGTTACACATAAGCAAGGGGAGGAGGTTAGAAGGATCCACATGGTAAACAATCAGGGTTGGAAACATCAGTATGAACTCATGTGTAGCTTAACATGGCACAGATGGTTACACAGAAATATTTCTATTTCTAGGTATTTGTATGTCTATATAAATCTGTAGATATTTGTAGAGGTATGTGTATACACACAGGTTAGTATACACCCATATATTCTCTTGCATTGTCAGCTGACAGGGCCAAGAATCAATATCACCTCAGTACCAATGAGCATGCCTGGTGCCAGGTCTTAGTTTCTAATACTACTCTTCAAAAAGGGGAATCAGGGCTCTGTAGAGAAATGGCTGAGTCTAGGGCTGGTACAGAAAATATACACAATGAGCATGCAGTATTTTTGTGTTTCCAGAAAGGAAGAAATTGCTATAAACACACACACACACATACACACACACATTGATTGAAGGATATATCAAAGGGAGGTATTTTAAATTCTAAAATATTATATATTATATTATTATCACTTAATTTGAGTATGAAGATAAACAATGAGCAATTTTATAATAAATAAAATTTTGATTTCCACAGAATGCTAGCTTCTAAGTTTCATCGAGGAGTTTGCTGGCATTATTCATTAACTTTAGTGACAACCTCTAAGGAAGATAGAAACACTATCATCTGTAAAATCAAAACATTCATGGCAAAAGTGACTCAGTTTGCGCAACACAAAACTGAGAGCCAAATTTTACAATTACCAATCATCTGCCATCAGAATGACAGTTGAGGCTAATAGTCATTATATTTCAATTCTCCTTCCATAAAACTTTGTGTGCTTAAAAAAATTAGGAAGAGAGACATTCTTCCTGCTCAATGCAAAATAGTGTTCAGATGTATCAAGTTTAGAACATTTGGTTATGATCCCTTAGTTAAAAAAAGAAAGGAAAGAGATCTTGGATATATTCCAAAATGTCTTAAAAGAAAACAAAAGCTAATTTTAATGAATAAGGACAGGCACTGCAATGTCTTTTTTTCCCCTACTATTAGAAATTATGCAGGTTGGATTAATTTCACCAACAAATTTAAGGACTGGAAATGGGAAAATAGGAAAATCTTTCTACTGAAAATTCCCTCCTTCGCTCCCAGAATGGCTTTTACATTTTTAAAGGTTTGTAACCAAAAAAAAAAATAAAGTTTATATTCTCATAGGTATAGAGACAGATATACAGATAGATAAATAGATAAAGAGATAGAGGTATACTTACATTAAAAAGAAACGGAGGAAGCAAAGGAGGTAGAGGAGCAGGAAGAAAAAGAGAAGGAGATGAAAGCTGTATGTGGCCCACAAAAACCCACACATTTCACTATCTGGCCCCTTACAGAAAAATTTTCCAACTCCTACTCTAGAAGATTCTTTAGGAAGTGTTTCAGTCAGTGGTCTCTGGATTCCTGCATTATCTAGCAATCGATGGATCAATAGATAAACAGATAGATAGATAATGATTGTCTTTGTCTATCTTTTATCTCCTTTCTCTTCCTGATTCTTTTCCTTTATTTTGTACTTGTCCTCTTGCCTGTTTATGTGCCTTTCTTCGTTCACTCCTGCTTAATTTTCAGCTGAATTTATTCACCCTTGTGTAACTTGTTTAGTCTTCATTTCTAAGATGATTCTTTTCTTTTTCTTCAATGTCTTTCCTGGGTTGGGTAAATTTTACCCCTTTCACACCTTCCTGTTTTCTCGAGGTTTTGTGCTTGTTTTTGCCCATTTCTATTCTGATTTTTGAAATTTCTAATTTGAGAATTTTTTTAATATCTGAAAACACTTATTTAAGGATATTCAATAAGTTTGAGGTGTTGGGTTACAGTTTTCTTCTGCTTTGTGGTTATTTGTAGGTAGAGATTTTCATCAGCTAAACTATTTTGTTTTCGTTTTATCTTTTCTTGTTATAATAGCTACCTGCTATTTCCTGTTTATGTTTTAATAATTTTTCCCTTTAGTCAACAATAACGGTATGAACAGACAGGAAAGATGATTTTCGTTGACAAACTAGGTTATTTGTTCATGAATGCCCACTTCTGATGATATTGTGATGTTCAATATCTTTAATCAAAGGCCCTTTTTGAGTGAGGAAGAAAAGTTGGTTTGTCTTCTGACTTTGAGATTCCTTTTCATTTCTTCAGTATCTTTAATTTCCTACTCTTTTTTCCTGCTTTCTCTTGACCATCCGATCTCCAAGAGGTGCCTCCCGGCCCCCTGAGCTTCGTCTTCTCCTTTCTAACCCAGACATGGTATCTTTCAAAAACTGTTACCTCATATCCAGCACACTTAAAAGCCTTTGTCTTTCAATTTTCCAAGAGCCAATGCTCTTACATACCAGATTACAAGCCTGTTTTTTGTCTTTTTTTGTTCAGTGTGGGACTTCATTTTTCTGAGGATAATTTTATCTGTTGCATCTCCCATCTGGCTCCTGAATCCCATCCACTTTTCTTCGTGACCTCTACGGTATCCACCCAACTTTCTGCAAAGAAGTACATGCTGCAAAACAAGGTGAAGTGCTTTTAGGTGTTTATTTACTTATATACAAGTATTTAAGAAATTTTATAACTCTCTCTTTAGTTATGTAGCAAGTGTCGGTTGCAGGTAATTTGCTCTTTTGTGTATTTATAACATTTTGGTGTATAAATTCATATTCAGGTAGCCACCATACTCTACAGCAATATCAAAGACCCATCCAGCACATTACATCCTTCCATCCCCATCTCAGTTCCCAAATAGTTGTCCTGTTCTACCTTATTGGAATCCCTCCTCTCTGTATTTAAGATTCGGCCGCACAAGTTGCCTGACTGTTATTTCAATTTCTCCCCAAGATCTTGCTTGGATGATTGTTCTCAGCTCCATAAACTACAATTCATGTTGCAGCCTAGCTTCTGGAATATCACAGCCTATTCCATGCCTGTCCTCAGTGCTCTTGATTCTTGAGCTTTGGCTCAAAATTCTTTGTTCTTCGTCTGTCCTCTACAATTATCACCAATCCTTTAAAAACATGTTAGTCTCATTCTGGCCATGCCTAACTTATTCTCCATTGTTGGCTGATGCTGCAGATTGCTCCATCATCTCAGTCCTTTCCAAGCAAGGGGTTCCCAAGTTACCATAATATTTGTATAATCTCATATTCCAAGGGAGTTACAATACGTGGCAATATTGGTTATATATCTGACAATGGCATCTGGAACATATGTCTTAGTGATTATTCTGAAACTTGTGTCCTCAGGTATCTGGGAAAGCCTCATTCATCTTTCCCATCAAGCTTGTGCTTAGGGAATGAGGGTGATGAACCATCAGAACCTGGAACTACAATCTCTTTGCTTACACCCTACTGGGGTTTATTCAGGCCCATCCAGATAAAAGCTAAGCCTATTGGTAACTCAGTTGGATCTTCTGGGTTTCCATACAATTGGAAGTTAAGAAACCCAAGGCTAACTTAAAAAATAATAATTTAACCAATGTCCAAGCACAGTGCTGAGAAACACACAAAGAAGAAAATTATATCTCGTGTCCGAGGTTAAGTGCAAAAAAAAAAAAAAAAAAAAACAGAACGTAAAGCCAAAGTTTCAGGAATCAGATGAACAGAACAACCAGAATACAGAAAAGGAGCCGAGTTCGAGGACTTTTGCTGTATGTTGGTACATGGTGTGTGGATGGATTAGCCCCAGCTAAAGGCAGTGTGAGCATGAGCTCAGTTCTCCAGACACTGGCTATGGGAGCCTTCCATTAACATCACACAAACAATGTAATGATGCTCAAAGAACCTACCTACAGAAAAAAAAAAAAAAAAAAGAATCAAGTACATACACAAAATAGGGACAATCATAAGATCCAGTTTTCTAATGTTATAAGTCATCTTTGATTTTCTGAATAGGAGTTTTTATACACACACTCAGTTATAAAAAGTAGGCTGCAGGGAGATGATTTCTCCTTCCAGCTTCATTATTTAGTGGGAGCTTATTCTTTGAGCACTGGTGTAAACATTAAGCTATTTTTGTGTTTTGTCACATACTTAGTATTTTTACCATTGAAAATGACAGAGGCTATAATCCTGAAAGCTATTTGATAATTTTAATTTCCAATTCCCAGGTTCAACTGAGAAATGGAAAAACCATTAAGTATTTAGAGAAAATAATTTTTTGGCTTTTCAAAAATATCCTTTGAGATACTAAGCAAAATTTGATGAACGTTTCTTATACTATCTGTTGTTTATCATATACCTTTAAGAGAACACTGGCATATTCTATTTTCCATGATATTTTCTCTAAAGTAAATAGATTTTTATGTAAGTGAAGAATCAGATTAATGTCTTTGATATATTATTTAATAAGTATAATTTAGATGAAATAGAGTACTCATGACCAAAGGTGAAAATCTTGAGACAAAAGATTTTGCCTGAAATTAACACTTAAGTAAGAATAGGAAGATAATAAAACAAAGACTCCTTATGCACTTCAAGTAATTTTGTAGTTTCATTTTTTTTAATCATTTAAGTAATTCTTGTTTCCTTTGGTCATCCTTTTTATCTGTTCTTCAACTAAATAAATATTGATTAAAAACACATTCAGCCTCTTACTTTTACAGCTGCTTTTGTAATTCCAAACGATAACTCTTTTTACAAAGTCTAATCAATCTCTTTACAAAATAAAAGAGAAATTTGGGTAACATCCTTGTTCTTCTGATTTCAAATTAATCAGTTTTAACAGTGTTCACTTAGTTCAGAGTCAGGAAATACCAATAACCACTGTACTGTTTCCAGAATCAGGCAGTTGAATGCTATTCAGTTGTAAGAGGAAAGGTCAAGAAATGCTCCCATTGGCCTCCTAACATCATCCTGGAATGAAATAGTCTAGCTGATCCACAGTAGCTCAGGGTCCATGTCACAAGCTTATATCTCATGAAAGAAGAATCAGCCGCTTATGGGCTGCATCCAACACAAGTCCACTTTTTGCAGTTCTCAAAATACTACTAATGCACTGGGTACTGCCAGTGTTTCCCAGGACACAGTCCTGTCTATCTCAGTCAGAATGGCCTTCTAAAACCAGATTATCAAAAAGATTTCATTCTGCATGTGAACTCTGTTTATCTGGTGGTAGCTGCCTAGAGCAACTTCTTCAGAACATTCTAAGGCCACATGCAGACTCAGGAACAGAATGCCAAGCTAGATTAACAATGTCTGCCACGGATTCAGAAAGGAGGAAACAGCAACTTAAATGCCCATATTTACTGATCCTAATCTAAAAACGTCAGGGGGAAAATAGTTGAAATACCTCGCTCAGAAGTTCAAGTAAAATCTAAAGCATGATAAGAATAGATTACTTCTACGATCTGTACCTATCTCTCCCTAGTAAAAGAACTATCCAATCTCTATCAGTGTGTCCTTTTATGTGTTTCTCCCTGTCCTCCTTGATTTCCTAGTTCTTCCTTTTCTCTTCCACAAAATAGAATTATGGATTTATTTAATGGAGTAATTTTTTTCTTTTTTCTAAAAATTTGACATAGTGAACTTTTATATGGTATCTTCTCCCAACCACAAAAATTTCCAATCAAAATTAAAGTTGTGTTTTTAATTGTATGTGACAAATTATTATATTTAGTAGATCAATTCACCACAAGGAGAAAAACAAATACAAAGCATTCTACTTCCTTTTGGAAGACCACAGATTAGAGGTTACTGGAGCTATACGGACATGTGTGTGCAGACCAGACACTGCCTTGCAGTCTGTCTGCTCAGCAACCGTGGTTCTGCTTCCTCCACCCCAGCTCACCTCCAACAGCTTCTTGACTCTTCTTTGGAAACTACAGTCCACCATCTTCAGTCCCTATAATTTAGATGAAATGGTAGGAATGGCCCCACCACCAAAAATGTGCACATGTCATAGTTCTGACCAACCCAGTGGTCACAAAGATTGGTTCAAGAACGGGCATGTAACCCAACTTGATCCAACTGAAATCAAACCTGGGACTTCTGCAAAAATCATTGCAATGTAGAAGAAACTTTCTGTCTGCTAAAGTCACTGAACTTAAAGAACATATGTCTGGCACTGTAGCAAGAGGCAGGGCATTATAAAACCAGAACTTGTGTAGAGAAAGTAAGTATAATAGAGGTTACCAGGGTAGGGGGGGGTAGGGGGGAGGGGAAGGGGTGTTATTGTTTAATGGGTCCACATTTTTGTTTGGGATGATTAAAAAGTTCTGGAAAGTAATAATGGTGATGGTTGTACAACATGGTAAATGTACTTAATGCCAATGAATTGCACAATCAAAAATGGTTAAAATGGTAAATTTTATGTTAGGTACATTTTACCACAATAAAAAATAACAAGATACAAATCAACTCATTTAATCTCATAAAAATCTCCTAAGGCAAGTAACATTATTCCCACTTCACAGACTTAACATTTAACAGGATAAGAGACTTGCCAGGTCACACAGTTGGTCAGCAGCAGATCTAGGAGCCAAAGAATCTGTGACAAAAGGCCAACTTTGTAAAATTCCCAAATGTCACACATTAATGCTTTCAAAATACAATAAAAATAACCTAGAGAAACAAAATTTAAAAAAATAAAACCATACAAAACAAATAAAAACTAACAAACCAAAACAGAGCCTAACATGTAAATGAGACAATAATAATAGAAAAAGTAAGAACAAATAAGATAAAAACCTAGTCTTGATAAGATCACGGGGTTCCTGGATCTAACTCCAACTAGATCAATGTTACACTTGAATGCCTACACTCCTCTAAGTCAATAAATTCCCATTCTCCTCTAGTGACGTTGAGTTTGGCTTCTGTCAAAATCAACTGAAAGATCTCTGATAAGAAGGCTTTATCCATTTACAGAAAGCTTTATTCCCCTGAATTTGGGGGAAGCTGGGAAAAGATCTGGACTGATGAGGCTGTTCCCCACAAGAGCAGCTGAAATAGGAGACTGAACTCATTTCCGCACTGAGATGAGGACTTGTAAAAGGAATATTAAACATGAGGCGAGCAAGACGTTAGAAGGCTACATCCTTGGCTCTAGGGTCCCTAAAACCTTTGGCAAAGATATTGAAGTCATATGACATTAAATTGGAGTTGTCTGAAGAACTGAGAAAAATTTGGCTTCATCTTTAAATTTTATGTTTAAAAGAAAAAAGAGAAGCAAGCATGAACTCAAGAGCAAAGAAGCAGAGAGAGGCCTAAAGAATGTTGGTCAAAGGGTACAAACTTTCAGTTATAGGATGAATTTAAGTTCTAGGAATCGAACGCACAGCATGGTGACGACAGTTAGTAATACTGTACCGTATACTTCTGAAATTTAAGGATTTTCATCACCATAAAAAAAGGTAACTATGTGGTGACGTATGTGCTAATTAACTTGATTGTGGTCATCATCTGACAATATATACATACATTAAATCATCACATTTGTACACCACTTAGAAATCATGTACAACCTAAACTTAAAAAAAAGAAGTCACAGGAATCCACAGAAATCAGAGGAAAATTCTCTCATGCTATAAAACGGGGGGTTCAGGACATATTCAGCCAGATCTCTAAAGGGGCGGGGGGCTCCAGATAACATCTGTGTTATACGGTTTTGTAAGACATATTTACTACCATGATTACCCAATCTGGACCCAAAATGCCCCATTTAGTGACTTGATTCAGATCCAAACTTCTGTTTCTAATTTTTCAGTGGACATCAATATTCCAGAGGTTGGCATCCTAGTTTCAGGCAGGGCTCTAAGACCCAAAGGTTGGGCTTAGATTGAAACGAGGTATGAAAAGATGGACAGGATCACCAATCTGTACAGTCCTTCAAACACTCTTTTAAACAGGCTCCTCTGAAATCTACCGACCACTTCACTGGTTGTTTGTTGTTTTCTTAAAGGAGGAATAAATCCAAAAACTTCACTCAGTTTTTAACAGAATTAATTCAGCAATTTTCCTGCAAGCATGAGAAAAAAGCCAACCGATTAATATTGGTGAAGTGAAAATATAAGAAGAGTCATAGGACAGTGGTACCTCGGTTTTCGAACGTCTCCATTGATGAACATTTTGGTTTATGAATGCCGTAAATGCTTCGTTTTTCAAACACAACTCAGAAGTCAAACATGTCACACGGCTTCCACTGAGTGCAAGATCCTGAGGCCTAGCTGCCGGCTGTTTTTGAACATTTGAGAACTGATGGATTATGTTCGAAAACCGAGGTACCACTGTATTTGATGACATCCCTGAATAATCAAACCTCTGTAGACAATTGCCTGTGGTTTTCTTATTATATGACTAAAATAAACCTATATTTTAAGCAATTGTTGGCCAGGTTTTTTGTTTCTTGCAAGAAATCCTAAATAATACACCTGGAAAAGGTAAAAAATTGAACATTGAAACAAAGACTTTTTAAATTTAGAAAAATCTTGAAGAAAAAAAGCTACAAGTGAATTTGTGAATTACGTCCGTGTGTGTCCCCTACGCTACCTGGCGTGATGAAGATGCCAACAGGAATCAAAGGCAAAAAGGAATAAAATTAATGAAGATCTCATTCAGTGAAAAGCCATTTTTACAAAGAGTACTTGACATTCATGAGCCATCATCTGCAAAGCTCTTATGAGTTTGTAAACCACTCAGATAAATTCTCTTTTAAAGGAAACAGCCCTTATCTTGGAAGAGCTCATTCATGAAAGGGAATAGAAAGAGTACTTCAGTGCAGTCTCTGAGAAGGGAAAAGCCACAGGGTGTGTCTCTGGATGGGCTAGAGATGACAGCAGCAATGTTTTTCAGTGACAAGAAGGAAATGATACAAAATACCCATGATAAATATCTGACAGTGAAATCACCTTAGAGTTTTTTGGTGTTTTTTTTCAGAAGAAGAAAATGCTTTATAGGACCTAAAGATTTCTCACTCACTTGAGAATTATTCCAATTCCTCCTTTATTAAAAAAATCTGAAGAAAATGTCCAATCAGGAAGCAAAAAGTACAATGTAATAAATAAATTTTTAGAGAGTGTGCAAGCAAAACTCTTTAGCCAGGTGCTACTAAATCAGTACTATTCTTCAATTCCAACAGAGACATTTACCCTCAGTAGACCTCAATGTACTCACCTACAATGTACTCACCTACAAAAGGAAAAAAGGAGTTTGAACTAGGTAATATCTAGACACACTACAATCCTAAAATTCTAAAATACTACATTTTCTTATTACAGAAGTAATAATACATAATTATAAATACATATTAGTAAAACCGAGATAACATGGTTCTTGCCAAAATAAAATCTTTTCCAAACAATGGGATAGAGGTTTCAGGATACTAAGAGACAGAGCTCAATTAGAGATTTATTCATCTATTTTGTACCCAAGGCCATATTAGGTATGAGTCAGATATTTGGGTTACATTTACCTAAACTGCTTCTCAACCACCTGCTGAAGAGACTTTCTCCTTCAAATATGCAAACTGTCTGGATGCTTCCCAGGACAAATATTTGGGCAAAAATGGGGGTTTCTTATAGTCAATCTTTGTAGGCATAACCTGGAAATTACTTCAAAGGAGAATGATATTTCCATCTAATCACAACTTTTTTCCTTGGCTCCACTGAGGCACTGAGAAGCAGTTTTTTGATCCCTAATAACATCATTTTAAAATCTATAAAACATACTTCCAGAAGAGAGAGCTCAAATACAGACTTTTAGATTATATATATATATATATATATATATATATATATATATATATATATATATTTACATTTCTGTGGTACTGAGCTTAAGATATCTAAAGTCAATTCAGTGGTCCCATTTTCTCCCAAGAGAAGAAAGTTTTGTCACATGTCTAGTGTCAAAAATCTCCCCAGACTATAACGGATAGTATGACGATTTTCTGAGACAGTTGTATTGTAACTGTCTTTTTTTTTTTTGTCACTTTACATATTATAGACATCTTTCCATGTCATTAAATACATTTCAACATCATTATTTTTCTTAAGGAGAATTAACTTTCTTGTTATTTTCTAATTATAAATGTAATATATCCTCCATTGCTTATTAACTGCTTAATCTGGGACAACTTACATAAAATCAAGTCTTTAATTTCCTCATAAGTAAAATGAGGATAATATAATTACTATCTTTTGTTGTAAAACTTAAAAGAAAAAATTAACATACAAGTTATTTATGGCAGTGCCAGATACATACTATTGTATTACAAGTGTCAGTGTTTTTATAAATTCAATCTTTAGAGAAAAATCATAAAAAGAAAGTGAAAATAATCTATAATCCTACAACCCATATTAACTCCTTTTGACATTTCCTATCACTCTTTTTAGAACTTCCTCTAGGCATACATATATATAAGTGCTTATAGACACAAACTCATGCATTCTTTTGGTTTTTCACCATTGTATCCCTAATTCTTCACAGTATTAAAGAAATATTTGTGGAACGTTAAAAGTACTGAGGGATTAATTAGTAAAACAGATGATTTTATGAAAAATCTCCATTGTATTTAGCCCCTGCTAATAAAACATTTCTTTAATATAATGTTTGACAATAAAAGTCAGTACAGAAATAACTTTAATATTCTTTCACAGTATGTTATAATATGATTTAAATTTTAATTTCAAAAATACATGTGTGGGCTTATATCAGTTAAAACAACTTGCCTGCAAATAACAGAAATGTAATTCAGATTTAGTTTTACAATGAAGACATTTATACCTTCACACAACTAGAAAACCATGGAGAGGGCATTCTTTAAGGTGAGCTTGATCCAGCATTTTGGGGTCAATTTCTTTTGGCCTTGACCTCTCCCAGGTTTTAGATTCATCCCCATGCTAGCAACAAGATGCAAAAGTTCCTTGTATTAGATTCACACATGATAATGGCACAAGGAAAAATAATGGTTGGCTTCCAGTTGTTCTCTGGAAGTTCAGCCAAAATGGTGTCATAGCTATCAGATTTACCCTCCTGCAGTAAATAACAAAAAACAGAACAAATATGTGAAGAATGAGTTTTCAAGCACTGAGCAAAATAAAGCATGGGACCATGATCTTAAAGAGAACGGAAAAAGTTCTACTCTCACCTTGGCTTTTGTGGTGGGCACGCTTTCATACTGCCTCACAGAGAATTAGAGGCTAAATCACTCTCGGTATAGAATATAAATATTGGAATTGGGGTTGCTAAGACAGTAGAAATTTGCTAAACTAAGGGCCAGAGAGGAAGGAGCTATGCAAAGTAGGAAATACATATATCTGCATATAAGTTCTCTTGAATTTTAGCTGTGCATTCAGAGGGTGAAATTCTGCAAGACCTGGTGGGTTTGTAAGCTGAATAGAAATTCCGGAGATCACATAATGCTAGTATTCTGACCACCCATAGATCTCACACAACTTTCAAAGCATTCAATATCATGTCAACTGTTTTCCCATGTGACCTCAGAGAGGCCAACTTAATAGTCGGGCATATCTAGCCATAATGTGGGGGCTATTATAGACCCATGGAAACAAAGCCAAAAACGATGCCTTTGAACTAATTCAAGCTAAAGAGACAACCTCAGTTTGCCTTCAGGTGTCTTTATTTTGTGCTCCTTCTGACCTTATTGCATCCTCATTACTTGCTACCTCTCTTCCCAAAGCAGAGTGGAAAATTACTACCATGTGGGCACCTCTTTACACCATTTATGAATCTTTTTATTTAATTGGGAAAAGGTTTCTCTGCTACTCTCATAGGAAAGAGAACTCGACCCCTTCCTTCTTCAAGGTCACTCAGCACATGAGAGGAAGAGAGAGAAAGTGGAAAGACACACCACTCTTCACTGCCTCAGCCTGGAAGTGATTTATTTCTCCTACTCGTGTTCTACTGGCAAAAACAAGTCATATAACCCACCAACAAGGCTAGAAAATTTGTTGAGTTTGTGCCCATGAAGTGAATGAAAGCTTGATGAGCATGTAACCAGTCTCTGCCACACTGGTTAATTCCATTTTTTTTTTTTTACTATTAAACACAATGCTATAATAAACACCTTCTAGATACATCTTGGCACACTTATGCCAGTATTTCTATAGGATAGATGTACAGACCAGGAATTTCTAAGCAAAAGATACGTTGAAAGTGTTTTCCAAATTCCTGTTTAAAATAAGAATATTTTAGTACACATTATCTTTCTAAAGTAACACATAATATTTAATTGAATTAAAACAGTCTTCTAGTATGCACTAAGTAGACACTAAAAAGCTGGCATTCAAAGTATCGCCCAATCTGGTCTTTATCATTAAAACTTTTCTCTCCATTACACCCCATGAGAACCCTCCACTTCTCCTAGACTGTTTACTTTCCAAACATATCTTAACTATTCATTTCAAATCCTGGATCTGCAATTTACCAGCTCTCTGTCCTTGGGGATGTCACTTTGACCACACTGAGTGGTCATCATTATGAAAAAGAGGGAATATAAACCTCAACAGTTTCTTGAAATAAATAATGAGAAAATGGCACGTGGATAATGCTAAACCATAATAAACACTCTATGAGTGTTTGCTTCTACCCTTCTTCCTCTGATTCTCCCAGGCTGTAATAATTGTTATGATCACTGAATTCCTATGGTATCCATTTATATTACTTTTCTGTCACCTAGCATATATGACCTTGTATCATTGTTTACCTTTTCATGCAATATCTTATCTCCCCATCTCGATTATGAGGTGTGATCAAACAATGCGGTGAATGTTTAATAAAAAAAAATATTACAATGAAAGACACATTGCCATTAATCCCCCTCACGTCGAACACACTTAATCCCATCGTTTTTGCCACTTTCTGAAGCAGTTCTGGAAGTCCTCTTTCATGAGTGTCTTTAGTTGTGCTGTCATGACTGCCTCAACGTCCTGAATCATTTTGACTTTGGGAAAGAGCCAAAAGTCGCATGGTGTCAAATCCAGTGAATAAGGTGGATGAGGACACACCGTAATGTTTTTATTTGACAGAAATTGCCATATACCAGAGGCGATGTGTGACACAGAGCATTGTCATGATGGAGGATGATTTATGGCACACTTTAAAATACACCTTCTTTCAGCCATAGCTCACATCGGACTGACTGCACCGAACAAGTTGAAACTTCTCACACACTGTTACTAAGGTTCAAAGTGCCGCTTCCTGTATTGAAGATCCTTGCCTTTCTGTTAGATGACACTTGGCAGCAGCATTCCCCATATTTTGTGATCAAATGGAAAAAAAAATTTTTTAAACATTCACCATAATTTTTGATCGCACCTCATCATATGAGCAACTTGAGAACAAGAGCCATGCCATATTTTGTTTGGGTCCCTGTGCCCTTGCACAGTGCTTTGCAGTGTGGGCCCTACATAAACATTTGTGATGAAACCAATTAAATCAAGCATACCAGTGGGAGAGAGAAAGCAAAATGAAACAAAAATCTATCCTAGTTATTTCATTTTAGAAAAAGAACCTGAAAAAAAATCTATAGAGATTAGTTAGGGAGAAAATGAATAATAGCATTTAAAAATTCAGTAACCCACAGGAACCTACAAAGCATTCATGAACACTCCATTGAAAACCCAAGATAAATGTATGTCAAATTTTAAAATGCTGTGTGTGTGTGTGTGTGTGTGTGTGTGTGTGTGTCCACACCCAGACAAGGATAAAGAACTGTGGGAGCAGATTTTTCCATTAAAACAGTTAGTTGAGAATTATTTAAAGGAAAGATGGTAGGAAAGGAAGTGGGAGGGAAGGAAAATTGGGGAGAGAAAGAAAGGGAGAGGGAGAAGAGGAAAGAAATGAATCTTTCAAAGACTAGAAAGCTGGCTCAGCTAAAGAGAGCAGGGAAATTCGAGAAGGATGCCAGGTCAGGTACAAGCCTGAAATTAGGCAGATCAAAAAAGAATTGTGTGGAACTATTGAAGAATGTCCAAAAGCATCAGCAGAATTTGTGGCTGCTACCTATGGAGTCGGTGTGACCACTTAAAAGGCCTGGTGTACATTTTCATCCACGAGCATGGAGAGGGCGGGGAGAGGGAGACAGACACAGGAGCTAGAGAGGATTTGAGGAGCAGAGGTCATGGCAAAGACTGATTCCGTCGGGCTTTGAGTGGGTGGTTTGAGAGGGACACTAGACAGGGTGAGCAAGAGGTAAAGGTCTTTACTGATCACTTAGTTTCCCCCGTGACCTCAAAATTCCTATGCATTTATCTATCATTCTCTCTTTCCCTTAAAGGATTCAACCCCAAAGATACATTGTGTATGAATCGCTCTAAGTTTCATACAAATCTGAAATAGATGTCAACATTTAAAAATAAGAAGACAATATTCCATATTTCAGATGCAACTTAAAAAGAAACTGAAGATCGGGCAACATAAGCCCTGGTTCCTAGGAACAAAGAGCTGGGACAGAGTAGCTTCAGCCCTTCTGGACAGGGGACATTCTGCATCCCCTCCGTCCCCATCCAGCCAGATTTCCCAGTAATGTTCTCTGCCAAGCATTCAGGATGGAAGTTTGCACCCCCCCAAGCATTCCTCTTCCTTTTCTTTCTTTTTCTTTTTGTGTGTGGAATGTCTTCCTTTCTTTTCCCTAGATATTTTTTTTCTTCTTAAATTTCCCTAAGCTGTAACTATAGTACATATGTTATTTATTTTTGTCAATTCTTAATGTTTAGCTGAACAAATAGAAACTTTCAGTTTTCTCTTTATTTCATACCATCCCCATACCAAATAATAAGTTTTTCGACTAGTCTGGGACTAAAGATAAAAGTATCCTTAGCATACGTCCAAAAATAAATAAAATTACTTTGCTCTTGTTTTAGTTGCTATTTCAAAACCAGAACAAGTGATAAGGTTTGCCAGTTTTATAGTAGTGAAAATAGCATAAATATTTTAACATATGTAAGTTTCTCTTTGACAACCATGAATGCAGAGGTGTTGCTTATTTGCTTTTTAACATAGTCACTGCTAGCCTCTGTTTCCATTCCCAGAGAAACAAAAATCACTTTATTGTTCCTGTATTCACTGTGGACCCACATTTAGTCTTCCTAGAATTTGTTTATGAGGAGCCTCCCAATGACCTGTCTACCTGGATGCGTTTATCATATTCAGTTGCTAATCTCTTCAGTCTCCCCCTGCACTAGCATCACACTTCCCTTCCCACTGAACCATGTCTTCATCTCTAAGAGACTCCTCATTTACATATTGTTTGCATATTTGAAATTCCTTGACATAATTCTGATAATTGTGCATTCTTCTTCTTTGTGCATATGTAGCATAATGATCCTGCAGGCTTCTGAATATGTCAGGTGAGATTCATTGCTAGAATCTTATTCAGTTAGTTAACAAATACGTATTTATCGAGGGCCTGCTTGGGGCCACGTATTGTTCCAGGTGTTGAGGATGCAACATGGAGTATGACATCATCTCCACATTCCAGGAGCTTAGAGTGAAATAAAGGAGTAAAAGCCATGAAAAGAGGCAATGAAAATCCAGTGGCTAAGACGTCCAATAAATGGCCTTCCTTTATTGTCTTCACAGCATGAAGTAGTTGAGCAAACCCTCATATATATAACAATTATAAAAACTAGACAGAATATTTTTAAGACAACCATAGACACTGAACACTAAAAGCCCACAGAAACCAATGGAGATATTGCTTTGAAGAATAAAGATCAAAGTTGTGGCTTTTTTGTCTAAGGTTGGTCTTCAGTTTCCAGCAAACTTCTAAGAACCCATTGGTAACAAGAGAAATTAGAAAACATTTTTAACTGAATGACAAGAATATAACATATCGAAAGTTGTGGGATGGTTCTAAAGCAGTACTTAGAGGGAAATATACAAATTTAAATACCTATATTTTAAAAAGAGAGAGAGCAAACTCAATGATTTAAGATTCCACCTTAAGAAGCTAGGAAAAAAAGAGAAAAACTCAAATTAAGCATGAGGAATAAAATAACAAAGATAAGAGCAGAAATACTCATAAATAAAATATAAATTAGATAAGCAAGAGATAAACCAATATAACCTAAAGATCAAGAAAACTGATAAACTTCTACCCAAAATGTTCAGGGGGAAAAAAGTAGAGGACACAAATTATCAATTTCAATACCATTATAGGTACTACAGACCATAAAACGTTTTAGTTTCCTGAAGCTGCTGAAACAAACTGCTAGGAATTTTGTAGCTTAAAACAATAGAAATGAATTATCTCACATTTTTATCTCCCAGGCAAGAAGCCTGAAATCAAGGTGTCAGCAGGGCTGTATCCTCTCCAGAGGCTCTAGGGAAAAATCCCCTCCTTGCTTCTTTCAGCTTCTGGTCACTGCGTGCTTATGTGCTTGACCCCAATAAAAATGCTGAACACCAATGCTTAGCTGGGCTTTCCTGGCTGGTGACATATGCAGACATCATTGCTGGGAGAATTAAATATACCATGTAACTCCACTAGGAGAGGATAGCGGAAAAATTGAGCTTAGTTTCTCCTGGGTTTCAACCCACATACCTTTTTTTGTTGATTTTAATCTGTATCTATTCATTGCAATAAACTGTAACCAAGAGTGTAATATACAATAGTTTTCTGCGTCCTTTTCCTGTGAGTCCTAGTGAAGCATCAAGCCTGAAGGTGGTCTTGGGGATCCCCAACACACTTCCCAACTCATATAATACTCTGAGGGCAGTATTATCTTCATACCAAAAGCGAATGTATCAGAAGAAAATTATAGACCAATATTTCTCATGAATATACCATAGATGTAAAATTTCATTTAAAATATTAACAAAAAGAATCCAGCAATAGAGAAAAATGCTAATACACCATGAGGATGTGCGTTTTATTCTAGGAATACAAGATCGATTTAATATTTGTAAATCAATTCATGTAATTCTCCACATTAACATAATAAAAGAGAAAAGCCATATAATCCTCTCCATAGATGCAGAAAAAAACATTTGACAAAAAAATCACTACCCATTTGTGATAAGAGCGCTCAACAAATTAAGAATTAAAGGAAACGTCCTCAATTTGGTGAAGGACATCAGTGAAAAATGTATAACTAAAAGGACACTTAACAGTAACAACTGAATGCTTTCCCTCTAATTTGGGGATAAATCAAGAATTTGCACTATCCACAACATAATGACTATAGTTAACACTGCTGTATAGTCTGTTTGAAAGTTGCGAAGAGGTAGATCTAAAGGAAAAAAACATTTTTTCTTTTTTTTTTTTTTAATCTATGAGATGATGGATGTGAACTTATTGTGGTAATCACATCACAATACATGTAAGTGAAGTCATTATTCTGTATACCTTAAACTTATTTAGTGCTCTATGTCAATTATATCTCAATAAAACTAAACTAAAAAATAAAAAATAATTTAAAAAAATTAAAAAGAAAAGAATTTGCACTATCACATCCTCCAGCATTGTATTAGAGGGCCTACATAGTACAATAAGATGAAAATAAATAACTACAGGGATAATGACAAAAAGAAACAGTAAAACTGTCTTTATCTATAGGTGACCTGGTGGTCTGTGTAGAAAATTCCAAGGAATCTAAAAGAAACCTGTTAGAACTACGTACTAAGTATATTTAACCAGGTAGAAGAATAACCAATCACTATGAAAACTTAATTTAATTTCCATATGCTGGGAACAAACAATTAGGAAATAAAATTTAAGAACAATTCAATTCACAGTAACATCCAAAAACATACAATACTTAAGATATAAATTCGAAAAATACATGCATGACTTCCGTGTTTTCCTAAAAATAAGACCTAGCCAGACAATCAGCTCTAATATGTCTTTTGGAGCAAAAAATCATATAAGACCAGGTATTATATTATATTACATTATATTACATAAGACCCGGTCTTATATTATAGTAAAATAAGACCGGGTCTTATATGAATTTTTGCTCCAAAAGATGCATTAGCGCTGATTGTCTGGCCAGGTTTTATTTTCGGGGAAATGCAGTTCTATACAGGAAACTATAAAACATTGCTGAGAGAAATTAAAGAATATTATAACAAATGGAGAAATGCTCCATATTTATGGATCAGAAGGCTCAGTATTAAGATGTCAATTTTGTACAAAATTATCTATAGATTCTGTGTATTACCATACAAATCATCCCAGGAGACATTTTTGACAAGCTGATTCTAAACTTTATATCATATGGTAAAAACCTAGAAAAGCCAAAACAATTTTGGGGAAAAAAGGACAAATTTGGAGGGCTTACACAATCTGATTTTAGGCCATAATGTAAAGCTATAATAAGCAAGTGGTACTAGCAGAAAACTAAACAGATACATTATGGAAAGACAATAGAATCCAGAAACACACAAACATATGTAGTCAAGTGATTTCCTACAGCCATCTAAATCTAACTCAAGGGGTATAAAACACTCTTTTAAATCAATAGTGCTAGAACTATTAACTATCCATATTTATGGACAAAAATCAGCCTCATCCCTTGCCTCACACCACACAAATATTAACTGAAAAATAATTCGCAAACTTAACAGTAATAGCAAAAAATATAAAACTTCTAGAAGAAAACATGGGAGTAAATCACTACGACCTTGCAGTTGGCAAAGATTTCTTAGATAGTTCCAAAAAATAAACAAATCGAAAAGAAAATAATTGACAAATTAAACTTCATTGAAATTTAAAACTTTTGCTCTTCAAAAGACACTGTGAGGAAAATAGAAAGGCAAACCACAAATTGGGGGAAATATTTGCAAAGCATTTATCTAATAAAAGACTTGTATCCAGATATATACAGAAATCACACAACTGAATAAGAAGAAAGCAAGCAAACAACCCAATATAAATATGTTAACTACCACTTCACCAAAGAAAATATGTGAATGGCAAAGAATCACTTGAAAAATTGTTCAATATTATTAATTATCAGTAAAATGCAAATTAGAACCACAATAAGATACCACCACATCTCCATTAGAGTGACTAAAATTTAAAAGCCTGGCAATACTGGTGTTGATAACTGCAAAAGGGCAGGAAGTAGCTTGGGGGGTGATGGAACTGTCCCATGTCTTGACTGCAGAGGTGGTGAGTATCCACATTTATCAAAACACAGAGGACTGTATTTTAAATGGACACATTTTATTATGTGCATATTATATCTTGATAAAGTCAATTTATTTAAAAAATGCAATGGACACTAGTAAAAGTGTTAGGCGTACTATAATTAATGAAATAACTATGTCCAAGGACTTCATTCCATTTGGGGGGAAAAAATGTACTTATACCATATTCTTCTAAGCTATTTACTAAAGCATTTAGACCTTTGTCCATGAATCCTGCATTTACGTACATTCCAGTATCCACTGAAAAAACATTATGCTTATTCTCATTTTTATAGACAAAGAACCAAAGATAACTAAAGGTTTCATCAATATCCCTAATATCTAAAAGATCCAATATAACAGCAGGTCCAAATTTCTTAATGAATATATAATTCCTCTTTCCCAAGATTAGGATGCCTATTTTTATTTATTTTTCCCCTTAAGGTCCTTGGTTTACTTTTCCTCCCTCTGTTTTCATCCCTACAGCTCATCCAACTGTCTGTCATTTATTAAACTCAATGATGATTGCATGCTCAGACCAAAAAAAAAAAAAAAGAGAGAGAGAAAACAGGTTAATTGTTGATCTAGTCAGATAGTACTAACTTCTGTGGCACATTTTCTGTACATTAATGAACGTGGGTGTTTGTGCAACTCAGGTCTCTTATTTTTAAATTTAAAATTTTTCTTTTTAAAAAAAATCTATTTACTTTAAGCCCCCTCATCTCTCTGCAAACTGGAGTAAAAGACTTCTAAGCTATTGCAATATAGACTCCACAGGAAATTCAGACACAGTAATTACAGACACTGTGATATTCCTGCTTGTTTAAGCAGGTGTTTTTTAAAAAAATTGGCACAGCTTCATTTGCAATCATCCCTATTTTTGTTTTTTTAATAAGTTTTATTTCTGTCATATTTTTTCAGTCATAACACGTTTTAAAATTCACATTTCCAATATTTAAAGGCAGTGTCTTCTCACATTTTTTTTCTATTCATGACTGACTTCTTTGAATAAGTATTTCTTCATATTTTAAATCTGAGGCCCAGGCAGACTATGTCAAAGTCTATTACTATCAGATAATTCTTTTGCTTTGGGCTCCTGGTAAAGTCTTGGATATCCAGATTTCAATCACTAATAAAACTTGTCACGTAAATGATTTTTCTCAGAGTTGTAAAGCTTACTTCCAATTCTCTCATTGACACTAATTACCTGGGTCAATTGCAATCAGTAAAGAAACTTTCTGCATTGTGGGCTAGTGATATTTTATTTTTATTTCCTAAGGTCCAGATAAAATACTCCCCCTGAGTACATACTGATTTCTTCTGATTCCAGGTACACAAGCTACACTCTGATTAAGAGATCAGTTTTTCAGATTCCTCGGTGCCAGGAAGGAAGGTGGCCTAAGAGAGCACAGCAAGCATCCCAGTTGCTACAAACACGTACACTCCATCGTAAGTTAAAAAGATGGCCTCCTGGTGTATCTATCAAAATCGTGGGAGTTTAGTCAGCTGAGTCAGTAATAGAGCAGCTGATGACCTGAGGATACTGCGAAGTTCCCATTTCTAGAGCTGCGAGGCTGAGGAATGGTCCCTGCCAGTAGAGGCACTGCTGAGAGACCTTGTCTGTCAGCAGCCAGCACTGTCACAGGCTCCCACCATCGGTAAAATGGAGCCTGGACTCAATGTGTGTCAAGTACCACACAAAGTTCTGTGGGGTGTACAATGTGGGGCACTGCAGGGCTTTCAATCAGCCTGCATCGCCTTCCTTCAGTGTCCCTGTCTGTGCTAAACGGGACCTGGTGTAATATAGTTCAAGTAGGATACAAGAGATAAGGACAAGAGCGGTAGTGGCTAAAAGCACCACTAAGAACCGAGGCAGGGTAAAACCTGATTTTTACTATTTTTACCACAAGCCTGGACTAATGAGGGCAATTTCCCTTCCTGCACATACATAGATTAAAAGCACACCCAGGCAGCCTCACCCCAAAAAAAGATTGAATCGAATTATTAACTACCCAAGACAGGGATGGGGAAGACTCCATAATGAGAAGAGGCTCCCAAGCAACCAGAAAATCACCAATTTGAGGAAAGGGGTACCACCTGGATCTGACTGCACAGTCACCCTGCTTCTCCCCACCAAGGCATGTAAAAATTCTCTCCCCCGACTTTCTCACTAGAATCAATGAACAGTAAGCTCTTTGCTTCTCACAAAATGGGACCAGACTGTACTACCCACCTTTCTGATGTTTATGACACATTAAAGCGTTTAAACAGATGAAGAAAAAAGAAAGAAAAAAGAAAGAGATAGAGGGAGGAAGGGAGGGAGGGAAGGAGAGAGAGAGAGGGAGGGAGGGAGGGAGGGAGGGAGGGAGGGAGGGAGGGAGGGAGGGAGGGAGGGAGGAAGGAAGAAACCTGCTCTCAGGAAGCTAGCAATCTAAAGCTACATATGCTAATTTGTATAATGTCATATGCATTTCATAATGTCACACCCTCATTTCAACAATGGCTTTATTGGGGGGGGGTGTCTGTGTGTGTGTGTGTATTCAGTTGTAACACATACCCCGATTTCAGAAATATTAACTAAAAAGATGGTTTAATGGAGTATTAACAAATATTATCATGGTGGTGATGGTGCAAATTAAACGTACGTTTAATTTCTTCCATTTGTAAAAATGTAAAAAGTAACTAAGCAACAAACTCAATTATTACAAGGATAAAAATGCAATGAGACAAACCTTTTTCTTGACCAAGATGGTTCTTTTAAAAAGAAATTATCAGTTAAAAAAAAAAAAGAACTGAAAAGTGCCCCCTCCCTGATGTGGGGCAGAACTCTGGGTCTGATGTAATTAGCAGCACCCTCTGGGAATTATCTAGTATGCATGATAAAATGCTGGAGCAATTTTCAGATAGATAAAAATGAGATTCCAACTCCTGAGAAATTAGAGTAACGTCATTCAGCTCACAGCCATGTTGCAATAAGCCTAATGATCTTTAAGTAGACATGCTTTTTAAAATTAATTTGATTACTTAATCATTTATTTCCCCCAAAAGACGTCTCTACCAAGAGGAAATCTTTGGGTTGGCTTTATTAGGTGCCTTCTCCCTATGGCAAGTTTGACATAAGACTTTGACACATGCTCAGAATCGGAGCAGTTGTCACAGAAGTATTAAATCACAAATGATAATGATAAATTAGATACGTCTCTATCTCCCCAAGGAAGGAAGACCACGACCTCTGGTTTGAGAGGCAGTAGTGCAATTGAAGGAAAAGCCAGAGAGGACAGAGTCTCCTTTAACTGGGGAAGAAAAAAGCTTAGGTTGAGATTTTTTAAAAAGCAGTTTGAAACTCAGGACACACAGACAGCTTCATTAGCAAAAGTTCAGCTTTGCCAGTTCTAAGAGAATATATATAGGGCAGGGGCAGTAAAACAAATCTAAATTGGGGGGATCTGGACAAAAGTATTCAAACTGGTAGAAAAATGAAACTTAACACTGGAAGTTCCTCCTACTGCTTGGATCCTCTGCCTGATGGTGTCACCTGAACTAGTTCCTCTGTATCCATCAAATTCCGATCTCAGATTAAACGTTACCTTCTTCTAGAAATCTTCCTAACTACCCAACCTAAAGTATGTCCCTCCCATTATTCTCTCATAGCAACGTGCCCTATTTTCTTTATAGCACTTTTTTAAGTATAATTCTGTTACTTATTTGGTGTCTATGTCTCCCACTAGACAACAAGCTCAGTAAGAGCTGGTGTCAGGTCTGTTTTGTTCACCGTTATATAATATCAAGCACCTAGCTTATGCTCAACAAGTACATGATGAACAATTGAGTAAATAAATTAATTAAAACGTCTAAGCTGAGATGTACTATCCCCACTAACCAGAGGGCCTAAGCAGTTCTGGATCTGATTCACTGCATGAAATGTGACTCGTATCCAGGGAAACTGAGACAAATCCCATTTAGCAGCTGACAAAAGTGCTACTGCA
Organism: Rhinolophus sinicus; assembly: GCF_057876585.1. Classification (NCBI taxonomy): domain Eukaryota; kingdom Metazoa; phylum Chordata; class Mammalia; order Chiroptera; family Rhinolophidae; genus Rhinolophus; species Rhinolophus sinicus. The sequence continues at coordinate 116,847,415 of NC_142515.1, read as the reverse complement.
TCCTTCTGAGCAACAAGCTAAACTTGTTTTGTGACAGTGGTCTCCATTGGCTAGAGACGAGGAATCCTTTCCATACTTAAACAGAACACAGAAATATCCTCTTCAGAAAATGTAGTTCATCGCCTCCAGGTGGCAGGTGTCTGTGAGTTAACACAAAGTGAATAGCTTGGCCTCATACACAAGCTGGACATTTGACTACTCGCCCATTCCCTTCTGGAACTGTACTTTGCAGTGCACTGGGAAATGCATTCTGGGCCTCAGCCTGTGTGGTAGCAACATACACAAAAAGATAACTCTTTCTGAGTCTCAGAACTATGCGTTTGAGAAGATCCAAATTATAAAGCAAAATTGGCACTCCTTGTATTTGGATCAGAAGGTTCCAGGTATGGTGTTGCAGTGAAAATGTTCTTCTGCAACTTACTGAACTTTGGGAAAATGGAAGGCTTGAGAGATCTGGGTTTAGAATAACTTGCTTTTGAAGGTTTTGTTGGAAACATATAAGTTCCAGAAGAAAAATAAGAAGGGAGATTTCATTTTAAGGAGTTTAATTTAATTGTGGAAACTTGATCGTAGAAACAGAAAGTATTCCGATTTCAAGCTTTTCATATTACTGGCATCTGTACATAATCCTCTCTAATTAGCTGAGTTGCATAATCTAAGATAGACTGTGAAGCAGAGTGAAGTTTTTCAGAGAGTGTAATCTAAGAATTAACATAAGCAATATCAAGTGGACTCATTTCAGAATCTCTTCTGATTATTTTTTTTTTTTCCCATGTGAGATATCCCTGACCTTACATCTGGCTTTTAAACCCAATGGACTAACAGGCTACATAATAAAGGTAGGGGACATAGGCATTAGGAGAGGGAAAACAGCCTCTGTATTAATTGGGACTCTTTTAACTACAAGAAACAAACCTCAATATAAACTAAATTAAGCAAAAGAGAGATTTATTGGAAACAAACTCGGATAACTTATACACTCAAAGAGAAAACAAGACCTCGAGGAATAAAATCAAAGAGTAACTCACCTGGGTCATCTCTTTTTGCCTCTCATCAGTCTCTCAGTTTCTCAAAGTGGTGAGAGAGATAGAACCGGCAACTCTGAATCATATACTTGCAGCTTTCTTGCAACAAAGAAAGAAAGACAAATGTTCCCCCCCAAGGAGCCACTTAGGAAAACAATCCCAGATAAGGATTGTGATGGGCCCAGCTTGGGTTAAATAGCCAATCACAATGTACATGTGAAAATGATCTAATTAAACAGCGGGCTGGGTAATGGACACAGCCCTGAGGCAAGGAGGTAGAGGCTATTAGGATCGAAAACCCTGTAACAGAATGTCAGGATTAGAGTGGGAGAAAAGAGGCCTCCCTTTCCCCACAAACGGCTAAGAGTGGGATATTTTTATGATCATACAAGGAGAAAAGAAGCTGAGTAGACAAAAGCACAGTGTTCATCTCACTTTCTTTCCTTATCTATCCCCCAGAGAAGAAAACTGGAGGAGAGGGGAGGGGAGGGAAAAGGCGAAGAGTTTTAACTGAAAACAGCAGGATTTCTATACAGGGAATTTACAGGAGTTACATGTATACATTTCTCAGTGCATCCTATTTTTTAAGAAAAGGGTATATGGCAGGCAAAATAATGGCCCCAGAGATGTCTACACCTTCATCCGTGGAACCTATGAATACATTAATTTACACGGTAAAAGGGGCTTTGACAGTGTCGTTATGGGTATGAATTTGAGGTGGGGAGATTTCCTGGATTATACACGTGGGCCCATTGTCACTACATTAGCACTTAGAAGCAGAGAACCATTCCAGCCATGGTTAGAGAGGAAAATGATGGTGGAGGAAAAGTATATGTGAAGTTCTTGGCTTTGACGATGGAGAAATGGGATCGGGAGCTAGACAGTGCTGGTGATTTCTAGAAGCTGGAAAAGGCAAGGAAACATTCTCCTCCAGAACCTCTAGAAAGGACCCGAGCTCTGCCAACAACACCTTGACTTTAGCCCAGTGAGACCCATTGTCAGACTTGCGGCCTCCAGAATTGTAACATGGGTCGTTTTACACCACTAAGATTGTGCTAATGTTCTATTGCAGTAAGAAAACCTAATAAAAGGTGGTACGAAACCTAACATAAGGCGGCATGAAGCTAAAGAGTAGTCCCTACACATACATAGTCTGTTAATATAATTTGCTTCCAATGACAGAAAAATTGTAAAGGAGCTGTGGTTGGGGTGGGGAGTGTTTTTCAAGTTCTATTTAGAGGATTTTCCTATGAATTAGTGAGAGGTGAGGGCATAAATTACACCATGTTCTCAAGTGATGCAGTCCCTTGTGTCAAAAGATCAGACAGTGTATGAATGTACAACGTCGTGTTTTTTGGGTTTTTTTGCCTGACTTTTCCTTCCAGGTAGCCTCAAATTATGGAATATTTTCAGAAAAGGAACTTGAGCCTATATATAATGAGACTCCCACTGGGTGGTAGTTTTCAGTCCCTGAGTGATAAGTTTCTGCTTCTCCGATAACAGACGTAAGGGGACAGAAACCATGAAGAAAGGCCCCTGACCTGATGGACAGAAGCTTGGGAGGGGGTGAAGGAACACTGCAAACATCTGTATTACAGAGCAGGACTATAGAAATAAGCCTTTGCACTTGTCAGGTTTCTAGTGTCAGGAATGCTCTGGATCTTTGTAGGCAGGAATCATTGGGACCACACCATCCCCAGGAGAATTCCCACTATTAAAAGAACCCAAGTGGGGCTGTGGTAGGAGAATAGAAATCCTGACAATTGGTGCCACTTCCTCCTTTATTTGAATACCCAATAAGTGAGAGTTCTAAATTTAGTCCAATTGTGGGTGGACTAAAGGAATGGAAGTAAACCATGTAAATCACATGAGCCATTCTGTAACACTGACCATGATGTCATGAAAATGTAAGTTCCTTGAGGGCAGGGACTGTTTTGTTCACTGCTTTATATTCAATGCCTGGCCGTACATACATGATATATACTTATTGACTAGATGAAGAGCATTCATTCCAATCTCATCATGGCTTCAGCAGGTGCCAGGAAGTCCTGTTGAGCTTGGAGCCATCCTGATAGAATACAATCCTGACCCTGGTTAGCTAAAGAACAGCCAGTTTCAGAACAGCTCTTCCTCCTGCCTGGTAGTACGTGCCAGACACTTAAAATGAGTAACAACCCTGTGGTTATCATCGTACAGACACACACCAGTGTCCACTTATCTCCAAAGGAAGGGGGATAGTAATGTCTAATATCAACTGTGTCAGACATGGTAGTGTTACTGGGTGACTCTATTAGTGCCACACAGCTTCGGTCTTCTTTGCAAACTGAGAGCAATAAACTGCCCCACCTTGGGCCTTTGTACCAGCTGTTCTTCCTACTTGGAAAACTCTTTCCCAGAACTTCACAAACCTGGCTTTCTTATCATTCCTGATTAGCTTCAATGTCACCTCCTCCAAGAGGCCGTTCGATCGAAAGCCGGACCTCAGTCACTCTTTATCGCATCACTACGTTTTATCACTGGCTCATATTCTCTTGCGTCTTTATTTTTGCTTTTGATTTGTTTGATTTGTATCTATCCTCCCACTAAACTGTAGCTCTAGTTATCAGCTAGGTGACTTTGGCAAGCCTCAAACTCTCAGAGCCTTCGTTTGGTTTCCTCATCTGGTCAATAAGTACCAAGTGGGATAACAATGTAGACTGGCCTGGCATAGAGTTAACTTTCAAGAAGCACTGGTTTAAAAAAAAGGGCTTTTCAATTTCATAAGATTAATCTTTTGAATGAAAACAAAGTGACAGATACCATTTTATACTCTAAGAAGAAATATAACTTACTATTCCATAAATAGCAAGACATGTATTTCAATTTTATAGTAAGAAATATATGGGAAGAGTGATAAAAATAAAACCTTGATGCATTTTTCGAGCCACAAGAGGGAATAATAATTAAATAACACTATGCCATTTTTAAAATACGATTCTTTAGATGAATAAATAAATGACTCAATGTTGCCAGGATTTGTCACTAAAAGCAATTTAATTCCTTTTTAACATTTAGAAACATATGAAATTGTCCTCATTTTTGCAGAAAAAAATGTTAATTTCATGATTCAGGAATGTTTCACCAACTTTCACAGTGTAATGAGCCCATCTTGTGGCCTTTTATAATATTGCTACTTTTAAAGTAAAACATATGTGTTAACCATAGGTTTAAACGGTGTCATTTATTCAACAAACAACTTTTGAGCACTTACTGGGTGCTTCGTGTTATGCTGACTGCTGGGGATGCAATGATAGAAAATGTAAGAAAAAACAAGTTTCTTGCTCTGAATTCAGATAAATCTAAAAGAGAAAGAGACTTTTGTGCAGAGATAATTACAGTAGGATAGTTCAGTGCTACTATATAAAAGAATAAACTTATTACACCATAGTGAAGTGTCCCCAAAACTCAGAACAAAACTGGTATATCTCCATTTCCAGGAATAACTCTTTTGTAAAGAAATCATGTATCATTAGAACTTGGGTTAAATATTAATTTCCAGTCTGCCGTTCTATGAGGAAGTATTACAGATTTTATTTAACCTACAGAACCCAAAGAAACCTAAGTGTATCTGGCTCCCATCTAAATCACCCATTCTCAGAGTGTAGCAAGTATAACATTGTTTTGAATAGCTTCCTGTATAAGTTCCCTATTGGTAAACAGTTTCTCTCTCTCTCTCTCTTTTTCTCTCTCTCTCTCTCGCTCTCTCTCTCTCTCTCTCTCTCTATACACACACACACACACACACACACACACACACACACACACATCTATACCCACTCACAATCATAGCTCTTTAAATGTTAGATTTACATAAATCTAACATTTCTAAAATTCTGAGAAAATTAAGAAGTTGTACTCTAATACTTTCAATGTGCTCGACTTCTGTGTCCTACTAGAATTACTTTCAGTGCTTTGCGTTGGCTTTAGTTAACGGGAAAACTCAAAGAACAAAGCTGCAGGCCGTCTTTGACAAAGGAGTGTCTCAGAGCCTCATAGAAACAAACTCTAACAGATGCGTTAAACTGTTAACACTTCAAATGATTGACTTTTGGGTACAGGTTTCTGAGCTGACCTTGTTTATAAAACTACCAGTGGATGGATTTCCAGGACTTTTTTCATGAAGCAGAAGACTTCATGAAAGCAGATTTCTAACTTAAGATCTGGTGGAACAAGAACTACACAGAATGGAATAAAATGATGTACGAATTTTTATTGTAGTTATTTGTTTGGAATAGTGTCTTGTGATAATGTTCCATCCTCTGGATATATGAAGTGTGATTCTAGATTTGCAAAGCCAGCCCATGGAGGCATATATTAACACTCTGCTGCACCTCTGTAAAAAATTAGGATAAACCCAGTAAGACCAGCCCTTTGTACGTGCATGTGAGAGATTAAGAAGAATCTTTGAGATTATTGTGATCATCATGTGGGGGAATTGTGGGGAAAAATAGTGAAAGATATTGAAATGGGCAAACGAAGGTTAATGAGTATCTTTTCAGCAGAACACTCGGCATTGTCTAGTGCATGACTCCAGGTTATCTGATTGTATGGGAGTCTACCCTTTTCCTTATCTCTAACTGAGCTATTATACAACTCTGCCAATTAATTAAAAAAAAGGAAAGCATGTAAATTATTCTTTTCCATAGAGATGAATTTTCTCCCACAGAAGTACAATTGATTTCACTACCACCATCACCCCCATTCCAAGGAAGAACCTGGTTGCATTTATTAGCAAATTTCTTTCAGAATTCTGTATTGCCACTCATTTTTGTTTTACATATTACTGGCTTCTTTAATTAAATACAATGTCTGACACATGTATATTTTATATTTGTAGAAGAGTCATGATGTTGCCTCTTTTTAAAAAATTATTTAGCATAAGCATGTTACAAATTGTTTTCTTTTAAATTTTATTTCAAACTTCCTATAAGAGAGAGAGCTTTCAAAGAGAGAACTAATTCAAAGATTTGTGTCTAGTTAGTGATATGTTATAGGATTTAAAAACAAAAAAAGGTTATGGATCATGCTTCCGTAATCATTGTGAGACCAAATATAGAAGCATACCCGATTAAAGATCATTAAATTCCTTGCAAGACTGGTTAAAAGTTGTTAGGGGGCTTCCAAGATTCATAATTAGGATGGGTGTCCCAGAAGAGGCTTTCAAATCCATCAGTAAAATTGTTTGAACATTTAACCAGAAATGTTCTCTACTTTCCAGAAAGCTTAGTGGGCTGCTTTGCTCCAGACTAAGTTTGGGAGCGATCCCTTCTCATCATGAACATTTTTAGAGCCTGAGATTTGCTCTATTTCTAAGTTTAATTTATTGCATTTACAAGCGTTAAGTAATCCAGGGAGTGTGGCTTGAGAAAGTCATAGCATGTCGAGTCAGGCATTTGAAGTACTTAAAGGAAAAATCAAATATATTGAAATGTATTAAATGTGATTTAAAATGTTTCAAAAAAATGTAATTAAGTTTGTAAATGAGATTTATTGTTCAAGCAAGTTTAACCTAGTGAGCTGGATAAAATGACTATAAATCAAGTCTTCTAAAAGATGGTTATTTTATTTTGCATAAAAGTATTAGATTGAGAAATTTTAAAAAGTAAATTGCAAGTAAAATAAACAAGAAAAGTTTTAGAAACATTTAAAATGTTTTTAAAATATTGTAAATGTAAATATTTTTAAAATAGGTAATCCTTTCCACGGTCAAAAACCAATCTTGGACAGCCAGAGCTCAAAGTGATAGAGTCCAAAGCTGAAGGGCTTGGCATAGCAGAAGCCATGATCATCCATTATTAAAATGGAAAGTAGAGCTGGTTTTTGACACTTCTGTTTCAGTTATGTGTGTGTTTGTGAATACGTATGTGTTAGTCACCATACAAAATCTATTTTTTACTGACTATATTAGTCAGAAAACTTTAAAAGTCACTGATAAAGATACACCAGTACCTCCAAGTAGCTCAAATTCCCTGCCAAACTCTCTATTGGCTTCTGAAAGGCATTGGAATATCATGAAGTTTCATTTCAATTTATAAAATACTACTGAAGGGGGGGGAGCTATGTTTTCTTTAATTCTTCAGCCATAAATAATTCCTTAATCTAGGACTTAAAACCACTGTCTCCCTACTAAAAATCTAAGGCATCAAAGGCAGGACACACTGTATCTCTTCATATATTTGCTTACTGTATTCTTTTCCCATTCATTCCCTAATGCAGTGAAAATCCACTTATCCTGAGAACCTATCCCCGGACCTAAACCTCTTCTTGGAATATCACCAATGAGCTCCTGCTGCTTGGTCTCCTTTCAGTCTTTATCCTGTTTGGGCTCCAAGGTGTCTGAGTCTATTCATGGTCCCTTCATTCCGGGCACTATTGTGATCAACCTCCTCCCTCTTTCCCCATCTACCCAACTCTTCCTCATCTTCAAGGCTGAGTTTCAAGCTTCATCTCTTGTAAAGACTTTCAGAACCTTCCATACCACGCTAATCTTTTCTTTTTCTGAAGTATTATAACTCCTAATTGCATAGCATATTGTTAGCACATAGCTATTTGTTTCCTCATTCTGTATGTGGTAGAATTTTAAACTACAAAAACAGTTAATTAGGTCATAAGCATCTTACCACTAAGTCTCCTTCGCTGCACATTTCAATCATATCTTAGTGACCTTTTCTTTCCTTTTTTTTTTTTTTAATTTTTATTGGAGAATATTGGGGAACAGTGTTTTTCCAGGACCCACCAGCTCCATGTCACATCGTTGTTTTCAATCCAGTTGTGGGGGGCGCAGCTCAGCTCCAAGTCAAGTCGTTGTTTCTCACTGGCCCATGTGGGAATCAAACCAGTGACCTTGGTGTTATGAGCACCACGCTCTAACCACTGAGCAAACTGGCCGGCCCCCAAGTGACCTTTTCTTGATGTTGCCCTTATTCCTAGGTGCTAGGGGCATTTGTTATCTTCATAATTTGTTTTCATTTTTGTTTTTTTGTTTTTTAAATGGTGAATTCCTAGTCAATCTTCAGGATTAGTTCATACTTCAGTTTCTCAGTGAGGGCTTCCCTGCTACCACTTCCCCCAAATCATTCATTACTTCCTCTATGTTCCCGGCATGAATCACGCTGCACTGTATTTGTTTAAATGTCTACCTTGCCTACTGGATGTGGGCTATTTGATGACAAAAGGAGTCTCTTATTCATTCCTGTACCACGGATGTCTGGCACTCTACCTAAAATTACTTTGTCAGAATTCCCCATCCAGAGAGATAACATCTATTTATGGTCCATCAGGGATGGTTATATAGCATTTACAGATGCCTGGATACCCAAGGGGCCTCCCTGAATCACTTAAAAAACAAAACAATACCAAACAAAATTTATCCTTTAAAACAAAACAAACAAAAAGCTCCATCTTTTATTTTTGTTTTGTTTTTCAGAAAAATAAATCCTTGCTTGTTCTTTATTAATTTATGTGGTCTGAAACCAAACTATTCTGCAATAAAGTTAGAAAAATTCATTCACAGAAAGGCATTGTTCATCTTGACATTTCATTCAGCTTTTATAACTTTTGTTTGCAACTGAGGAGTACAACTGAACAATAGTTATAAGCTTTTCACAAAACTCAAGAGCAAACACATAATAAAGCTCTCAGAATTTTACAACTTTAAAAGAACATTATAAATTTATCAGTTTCCAAAGTATAGATTTTTGAATCGCCGATGCTCATCGCAATGCCTGATACATATTAGATGTCCCATAAATATGTACTATATTTATATTGAATACATGAATAAAGAAGAGAATGAAGGAATGGATGAATATGGGAGACATTGCCTGGGGACAACATCCAGAGGGAACTAAGACTATTTTAAAATTCAAAGATTTAATTTGACCACAAAATCTTTTACACTTTATCATGAACTGGAGTTTGTTTTCCAAACCCTTGCATCAGGGCAGGCCTGGGACTTGCTTTGAACAATAGAATGTGGCAAGGTAATGCTAGTGACTTTGAAGCATTGAACTCAAACTTTAGAGCTGTATTCTAACTCTCATGAATGTGTGCAGTAACTATATAAGAAACTCAAATTATCCTACAAAAGAAGACCTGTAATTTTTTAAAAGCCCACAGCCAACAGCCCAAGTTAAGAGCCAGACGTATTCCCAGTGGAGCAGCCACACCAGCGACCCCAAGAAAGACCAGCAGAAGAACCACCCAGCTGAACCCAGTCAAATTGCTAAATCGTAAGTAAGCAAATGGGTTGTTGTATTAAGTCTCTAAGTTTGGGGGTGCTTTGTTATGCAGCAATAAATAACTGATACAGAAATTTGTAATTTGAAGTGAGGTGCTAACTTGTTCAAATTGAAAACAGGCCTCCAACTTTCTACAGTGATGGGCACTGCATTGTGCCCCCCAGATTCTCCTTCAGAAAGGCAGGATTTATTATCCAATTTTTAATCACCCTAGGATGCATCCCCCTTTTAGGATTTCTATACCTAAAGAAAGCCACCTTGGCCAAAGTCCTATCTCTGTCTTAGAGTCCTGTATCCAATAAGTGTGTGTGTATAAAAGCCCGGGCCTTTCTCCCCAACTCATTACATTTTCACAACTCTCCATATGGTCATTTGAGGCCTCCATTCAGACTTCATTACAGCAACTCAGCATTTCCTTCTGCCCCAGCCTACTTCCTTCCATTCTCATCCATAGACAACCATTAATCTCACAAGCCTTCCTAATAAGCCACCCACTCACTAATTCCATCTAGGACTCTACTTCCTGGAAAACCCAACCTGCAAATATTGGTACCAGGAGTAGAGAAAGACAAAGTAGGGATACGTCAATGGACATATAAGAGTGGACATGAAATGTGAAAATCTTTGTTCTACATGTTAATTCCCACCAGAAAACAACCACCATACAAGGGTCATTAGCAACCAGGTAAAAAAATTATTCAGTCAGGTAATGTCAACCATTCTGTATCATCTACATCCCAGTACTGATGCAACGGGCACATGAATACAGTACATTTGGTGTCAGGGATAGACGCAATGCATGAGTGCAGTATCATAAGCTCCCACTTACCAAGGCTTATTTAACTATCACTATTTAATATTCAACCTGCCAACAACAAAGACCAACAAAGTCCTTCATATGGTATCATTCCTTGAAGAGACCAACCAGCCACATGTTGGTGGCAAATTAGCTGCAATGAATCACTTTTACCCAGGAAGGGACAGTAATTCATTTTAATGAGAGAAAAGTCAAGTGGTGGGTATTGGTTTGCCTTTTCTACCTTTTGTGCTTATTTTCTCAGAGGATTGATGGAGTGACCCATCAGTGTAGGATCACATATAACATCTCATCAGACTGAAGGACCCAGTTTACAGCAAAGATGGTGTACGTACAGGTATATACTTACCTATATTTACATAAGGACCAAGGGGTCCACTGGTCATATCACACGTACCATACCATCCTAAATTTACTGTCCTCATAAAGCAATGGAATAGCCTGTTGAAGGCACAACTGAAGCATGTTTGAATGTGATAATTTTTTAACATAGGGCTCCAGAATGCAGTGTATTCTTCAAATCAACAAATTTTATACAGTTCCACGTCCCCAGTAGTAAGAATATTTTTGTCTGGAGAGCAAGAGGTTCCTGATTCTCATACTCCCAGTGACCCAGTAGGGAATGTATACATTCCATACCTTCAATTCTAGGCTCTGTGGAGAGGTCCTATTTACAATTAGGAGAATGTTTACACTAGGGTTTACAGCAAGAGTCCCACTGAACTATAAGACATGGCCATTTGGGTATTTCAGGCAATTTGTGTTAAGAGATCAGCAGGGAAGAAGTTACCATCTTGCAGGGATAGTTATCAAGGAGAAGTAGGACTGCTGTTATACAATAGGGGCAAGGAATAATATGTTTGACACTTGATGATACATTTGGGCATGTTGTACTCTTTCCCCAATTTTGATGGTAAGTAGACAAATGCATTAACTCTGTTGATCAGGGTCTCAAACATCCCAGGGATGAGGATTTGGGCCATGGCACCAAGTAAGCCAACTAGACCACAAATTCCAGCTGAGGGTGAGGACAATACAATATGGATAATAACAGAGGTAGAGAATGAGACTCAACTGAAGACCAGCTACAGTGGTAGGCGTTATAGTTCATCCCAGTAATCTTCACTTTCTCTGAAATTTTACCCACCAGAATCTTGGTGGAGCTACTTCCAAACCTTTTAGGAAGAAGTAGATCTGAGCATCACAAGGAGCAGACTGTTGTGGGTTCTGTTTCACCATTCAGCTTCCCCTTCAGGGATGAAGAATTCATTATCCCAGCCTCTGGGAGAGCTACTGATTGCAAGTTCTCAGCTATCAAGGCCCTTCTAGGACCACTTCACCTACAGAGAACCTCCTCATTCATAGGCACCCCACCTTGGGATGGGCTACTTATAATGACTGATAACAATGGTTTAAAGGCCCAGTCTTCTTACCCCAACTCTGGGAAGCTTTGAGGAGTCATCCTACCTTTAGAATACTCTTCAGGGAGAGTGGAGGCTTCCATTGAGACAGCATCACTGCTTGAATAATCCCCTTGCCCAATCCTACTCCCTTCCCTTCCTTAAATAAGTGCTGATCCCAAGAACACTACTCAATAAATCTCCTGTACACTAATCTCCATCAAGGAATGTGTTTCCTAAGAAAGTCAACCTAATGGCAGATAGGACACAACCTGAGAAAGCTACTGAGCTGCAAACACCAGTCATTTCTTATAGACAATATACCATTTCAACCCAAACTGGGTGCACTTCAATTCAATCCTGGCACTAACCACCTTGACTTAGCTCAGATCCCACAGTTAACAGCTGTCTTCCACAAGATTGCCCTCACTTCAGATGCCAGCTGCAAGTTCAGGGGGGTCTCCAGAACACCCACACTTCTGACAAAATGGTTGCAAATCCAAGGGTTCTCATGTCCCCCTGAGGTTCTGTAATTCACTAGTACAACTCACAGAACTTGGGAAAACACTATATTTACTATTCTAGCATTATAATAACAGATACAACTCAAACTCCTCACAAATTTATAAAATAGAGAGTCCAAAATACTCAACCCTGATCAATTTATGTTCTAAAATGTCATTGTGCTTCCTAATATTCTGTTACATTATCTTTCCCTTTCAGTTCCAGATTATAATCTGGCACAAGTACCAAATTTTAGAAATTAATTTCAACTTTCATAATAAAATCAAAAGTTATGCTTCCATTTGTTTCTTTTGTTCACATACTCCCAGATTTTAAAAAATCATCCTTCCCACTCTCATATTAGGTATGATCATATCTTTCTGCAACATTAAAAATTTTTGATTTAGGTTTTACATCTATCTCTCAGAGTTACCGACATCAACAAAAATGGGTGTAAGAAACTCTACACCTTTCCTGATTTGCATTTTCATATATTCTTGATGTGGTCACATATGAAACTTCCTTCAGGAAATATCTTTCACATTCATTTATTCCTTCAATGGCATTTTCAATTATTCATTCAGCATGCACTTATTGGGCATACCTAATACATACAAGGTATTTGATGGACATTGTGGATGAAAAGATGTTAAATTTTCTCTAGTTTGAAAACAACTACCATTATAAAGTTCTGAAAGCTCCACTACGACTTCTTGTAAAGAAATAAAGGGTTAGCATTATAAATAACTTAAAATTTATTCATTCAAAGTATTAAATTACAAACCAATGCTTTTTGTCCCTTTAATTACCTAGGGCATGTTCTCCTAACATCATTTAATAATAACAATTTCCATCTAACAAGCTGAGCTTCTTTTGGTGTCAGTTAGGATTATGTTCATCTCCAAAAACACCAAAAGCTGGACTAACAGTTGTTTAAACCATAGGAACCATGAGATAAATGTTTATCTCATGAAACAAGAAGTCGGAGGGGTAGGCAGTCAAAAGGCCCAGTAATGTCGTCAAGCGAACAGACTCTTTCCATCTCCTGTGCCAGCAGCCTCCACAGGGAGTTTTCTTGTCCATACCTGCAGGCACCTGCTAGGAACCATCTCAGCCAGAAACAAAAGGGAAAAAACACACTTCTATTTCATTTACCATATCTGTGTCACGTGGCTCAGCCTACCTTCAAGCGAGTTTAAAGAACGAATCTTTAAGATTTTCAATAACAGAAAGCGATAAATGGAGGGGATCATAAAAGAGTCTGCCACAGTCTTCTCAAGCAGTAATTATCAATATATTCCATCCCTCCCCAACTCCACCTCACTGCCAATCAGAATCACTTTAGAGTGTCATATTTCTCAGGTTAGCTGGAGTGAGAAAAGTTTGACAGACATATGTTATTCTGGAGAGAGACAGTAAAAAACCTAATTTTGGGTTTTTGGTTTTTTTAAAAAATATAATTTGAATACCTGATTCTTAATTTTGGAAGTGCAGAGAACTTAAACTCACCTCTCTGTGTTCTAGCTTATAAAGTACTCTTATGAAGAACTTGTATCCATAGAATCCATTTTATTCAAGCTAGACAAATGCCCAATCACTTTAAACTTCACGTCTTTCTATTAACAGCTGGATTTCAGAACAAGGATTGGACTTGAGACCTAAGTGGGCACCCTCCTAACACACTGAGTCTGGTCTTAAGAGCCACTCATGGAGAGAAGCAGAATCATAGAGTAGATTCTAAAGCCACTTGCCAGAGCTGCCAGGCGGTACAACTCCAGGGGGCACCAGTCACATATACCATTATGCAGCGCGTAACACACAAGGCATAAGAAAAGGCCTTGCAGAGAGTCGCAAGCTCCTCTTTGCACAGAGGAAAACACTGCCTAGTCTCTTTCAATTCTGCCACATAGTCAGGAATACAAGGAAAGGAAAGAGAATAAGAGCCTAAGGTAACTTAGCTCAGGGTGCATCCTATTTCCCTATTCTCCCATTCACTAAGCAAGAACCATCAGACTAAACAGAATTACCAGATTATCCCAAATAAATCAAATTATCTCCTTCAACTAACAAGGTGGAAAGAGGGATAGAAGCTTCTCGGCCAGCCAGTTACCCCTAGGGCAGGCATTGGCAAACTACAGCCTTTGGGTCAAATCCATCTAGGCTTCTGGTTTTGTAAAGCTGTATTGGAAACAGCCATGTCTAGTGGGTTACTTATTGCATTAGGCTTCTTTCCTGCTACAATGGCAGAGTTAAGTATTTTTATCCCATTTTACAAATAAGGAAAATACATTAAATAGCTCACTCAAGAGCACACTGAGAGTATGAAGAAATTGTGTGTGTAGCTCCTACATAGCATCAAAGAAGACATTCAGTTCCTCTTGAATATCAAAAACAAAATTCTAGTAGTCAAAGAATTTTTTCAAGTGTCTAATATGAATGTCTTTTCTTGAAATTTGATCATGTTCAAAGTGAAACTGGAAAAGTTGTTCACTAAAATACCTCTTAGTTGCATATTTCTACTTTGCTATTCATTCCACTAGCCTATTTTCCTTTATTACTGTTCTATTATTTATTGACAATAATAAAATGTAGGAAAAATTCACAACATGTGAAAAGTTATCAGCAGCAAAAGAATACAAGAGCTGTAAAACTCTACAAAATCATGGAAATGTATTTATGGGGGAATGGCAGTCAACAAATGATAATTGCATACTGATGATCTGGGTGAATACCTCATTTCCTAGATTCAGATTCTATTAATATTCTTGATAAGCTAGTCATTTAAGTGTGAAGCACTGGAGAATGCCTATAGTACATCAGCAGTCATCAGTTTAATTGGGAAAATGTTGTGAATAGGGTGAACAGTCTACGATGAAGAATTTGGCTGAAGATGAAGACTTCATTCAGCATTTAAACAACTGCAAATAAATCAAACATTAATTTTGCCCTTTGACAATCCTTAAAAATTCTGCTTCAGCTTACATACCCACCCACTGAAGCTGCACTCTCTGAGTTGTAAATGACCTCCTAACTGTTGTATCCAGTAGGTACATGTCGGCCCCTGCTTTCGTGAGCAAGAATAGCACAGTGGTTTAAGAACATTATCTTTGCAGGGTTCACAGTATTGGCGCTGCCATTTTTACCTTAGGTAAGTTATTTCATCGCTCTGTTTTCTCATCCATAAGCATGATAACAACAGATTTGACTTGAAGAGCTAATACATATAAACTACTTAAAGCATTGCCTGACCTATAGTAAGTGCCATATACTGTTATCTGTCACTATTATTTTATAAAGCCTCTTTTTATGGCATTTAATAGTGTTAACAATATCTTTTTTGAAATTCTCTATCTTCTTGGCTTCTGTGATGTCATTCTTTTGAAGATATTGTCCTTCTCTGTCATCTTTTCAAGTTCCTCTTCTATCTGACTCTTAAGTACTGATGAGCCCCAGAGTTGTTCTCCTGGGTTCTCTTCTCTTTCCATCTGACACACTGTCCTTGGGCAATTTTATTCACTCCCATAGCCCCCAGTGCCAACGTACTCTTATAAGTACCTCTCCTTTCCTCTCTCCTCTTCCTTCCTTTCCCTTCCCTTTCCCTCCCCTCCCCTCCCCTCCCCTCCCCTCCCCTCCCCTCCCCTCCCCTCCCCTCTTCTCTTCTCTCTCTCACACATCTGTCTGTCATTTCATCCAACAAATATTCATTGACAGTTATTCCATGCCAGGCATCAAGCCAAGCACTCTGGCCCAGGTTCCTGCCAGAGCTCCAGTTCCACATAACCAACTTGACTTCTCTATCTCAAAGGCGTCTCAAATTCAGGATGTCCAGAAACTAAACATATTACTTTCTAATCCTCCAAACATGTTCCTCATTCTGTATTCCCTAACCCAGAGACAAGCATTACCATTCACCAGAGAGCCCACACCAGAATCCTAAGAGTCACATCTGAGCTCCCCATCATTACCCTCCCTGCTTCTAGCAGTTACTAAATTCTACATCTTAGATATTTCTGTCTGTATTGTGATTGTGTGTCGGGCTCTGGAGTCAAATCATAGGCTCTAGAGTTTATTTTTCTCACTGGTAAAATGAGGATGGAACCTACTTCACAGTCACATGGTATTAAATGAAACAACCCATATACAGTACACAGCACTGTGGCTCGGACATAGGAAGTATTCAATAAGTGCCAATCATTTCATGAACCTCATCTCTATGGACACTGTATCAGTTCAAGCCTCTGTCCTTTCTTGGCTAATGTCCTAACTGGACAGCAGTAGCATCCCAGCTGGTCTCCTTATGCCTCATTTTGTCCCTTCTCAGCCCATTCTCCATACCCCTGCCCAAGAATCTGATCTAAAACACATTCGCATAAAATAGAAATGCAGTGAACTAGGAAGTGAACGGTTCATAGCCTCTTAGTTAATCATATATGGAGAGGAAAGGCCTTCCCAAATTGGATTTACCTGAGAATTAGTATCACGTCAGTGGCAAAGGCAGAGGCTTGTAACCAACTTTCAGACACAAATCACATTTGCAAACCACTGGCAAACTTCCTCCCTGGTAAATTCTATTTGTACACGTTAAGCTTAGCCTAACCAGAGCAAGTGGTTGAGGTCATTGTATTACAAGACTATAGTTCCTAATTGTTTAGTTGATTGCCAAAATATAATGGAGATGAATGTGTACAACTAACTTCAAAACCAAGGGAAGTCCACTTGGAAGAAGAGCTAGATAGAGCTGTGTCGTGCAGGAGACCCTGCTCGCTCCGCCATTTGTCACGCGGGGCGGCCTGCGGGGTCTCTGCTCCCGCTCCCCACATAAGAACGCAGGATATGGTGAGGCCGAAAAGGAACACCCACAGAGCCATAGGTAGGGGAGTCATACCATTATAGTCTCACTGGAGGCTGGAGTCACACGACCAGCAACGTGCCATCTGCTTCTCTGCATCCCAACTGACCCCATTGGGCTCTCAACTTGACTCACCAGCGCAGCCACAGCAGTTATATCGGTGGTTAATGGCTAACTGTTTACAGCTGACGGCCAACTAGCCACAGCTGAGGGCCATCTAGTACCCGAGCCAGCACCTTTCTACGTGAGGCCGAGAGCCTGGAAACTGCTCTCTGGGACTCTGTCCCCACAAGTTGAATTTTTATAAGCATTTTAAAAACTATGAATTGTCAACAAACTAAAGAAATTTGGGGCTGAAAGGGATGCAGCATGAAAAGATTTAGTTGAAATTCATTGTTTTAACCTAAGAATTCAGCCATAAAAAATCTGGGTCATGTTAAATCATGGGTAAAATAGTTGTCATTTGATGAGTATGGAAAACTTGTTAAAGAACAAAATTAGCCATTGAATCCTGTGTCCCTATTGTAAAGTGGGAGAAACCTTACAGCAGGAGTTGAGAGAATTCCTCTTAATCTGATAGGCTGGAGCAGGCTAATATCATTTATATCCATAAATACTGACCTATTAGATGCTAGCCTACCTCTGATTGTATACTGCCAGTAACATTTTATCTTGTCTTGATTGAATCAACCTCCCCCATTTGTATCACTCAAACTGGAAAAATACTTCCCAAAAAAGGTATTGCTTAATTTAGCAAAGCAAAAGAACCTCAAAATGTGCAAATAACTAGTAAAAAATTAATCAACCTTTACACCATGTCCTAAAAAAAAAAATGCATGAAACAGCATTTTCTCTATTATTTATCTATTATTATTGATCTATTAGTTCCACATTTTTAGTCAAACACACACAAAATTAAAATTGTTCACTCTTTAAGCAAACAAGGTAATGTTATTCTTTTGCTTATCAACTCAAAAGAGCCAGAGGAAAGAAATATTCAGAACACGTCATTTTTTATGTTGAATCAGCTCTGCTTTGAAAAGCTTCTGCAGCATAGCAAACCTTATGCAGTAACTAATGTCTTCATTATTGCTTTCTTTGGAAGTAATTTCCTCTGTCATATAATCCCACCTTGAGCTATGTTATTAAAAAGTTATAAAAGATTGATATGAAGATCCAGACTAGTTCCTTCACAGATAAAACCACATTAATGAGGCAGCATTATTCATACAGAGACAAAAGGAAATGTACAGCTTTTACTGCTATTCTACCAAAAAATACGTTAAAAGGCACAGTTCTGTATCATCAGACAACAAATCCTGGTCACAAATTTATGTCATTGTGTGTACATGCATCTGGAGAGTTAGGAAAAGAACTAGTTCAGTGAAATTTTTTTTCTTCTTTTTTTTTTTAGTGGCGAAAGGCTAGAGACAATTCTAAAAAGAAAGGCAATTTTCAAATTCTGCCTCCATCCAAAATACAAAAATTTTATTTAAAAAAAAAATGTTGTTAGTAAACTATGCATTGGATTCTTTCTAAGTATTTGGGGCCCAAATTTATATCTTCTTCAACTGTGTCTACAACAAAAAGTGCACAGATCTTAAGATGCATCTATGTTTATTTTTTGTGGTAGTCATGCTTTTCGTACATACAGGGAGAAGAGCTTGTATTTAATGCAAAGTAAATTTTAACAATGAATATGACTAACAATATGTTTAACTTTTTATCCTAACAGCAGCAGTCCCCTTAGGTGGTAACAGGAGAAAAATAGCAAGCAGAATGTGTTGAAAGAAATATACATGAATCCATTCCTGTTGCCTCTATAGAATTTGATGAAATTAACAATTCCCTACAAGGCCAATTAAAACTGCTGATGAAACTTTATGAAACATTGCATGAATCATTTTGAACCTTCCAGTTTGGGTCTATAGCTATTAACATTCTTCATAAAGTCCTTAGCAACAATCAACCATTTTCATCTTATTGAGAAAAGAATTTTTATAAGAAGCAGTGGTTTCATCTTTCATTTGATGTATAAAGTGAGTCTCTTTCAAGTGTACGCCCAATCTCTGGAGGTAAATTCAAAGGCATGTTCTCAGGAACAGCCTCTCAGTCAGTCCTATTTTCAAACCAAAGATGACTGTGCTGCTGATATACTGCTGTTCTGAAAATGGCTAAGGTAACATATTACTCCCTTGAGTTAAACAGGCTCTACTCACCATGGGCCTCTAACTCTCTCCTTTGTATCCTTCACCGACATTGATGCCTTAGCAGAAACGTTGCTTTCCTTCACATTCTGCACAGTATGTGCTTGAGAACAAACATCCCATTTGCAGCACCATCATTATTGTCCCTACCTTACAATATCGTACAAGGGCAGTGTGGTGTAGTGGAAATTACGTGGGTTTTGAAGTAAGGCAGATCTTGGTTGGAATCCCCGGATCACTTTCTACGTATCTCATCTTGGGAAAATTACCTGACCCTCTACCTATCTCATTATCTGTAAAGTTTGGCATAACGTTAGTGATACATAAAGTTTAGCTATTATTACTAAGTTAAAATGGTACCATCTCATATATGAGGTCTGACAATTAAGTTCACGAACTTGTTGCACAGCTGTTACTAACCTTTTTTGATATCAGAAGGATTATTCATTATGAATTTGTACCAACTGGACAAACAGTTAAACAAGTTTACTATTTGGAAGCGCTGAAAAGGCTGCATGAAAAAGTTATACAATCTGAACTTTTTGCCAACGATTCATGGCTCTTGCATCACGACAATGCACCAGCTCACACGGCACTGTCTGTGAGGGAGCTTTTAGTCAGTAAACAAATAACTGAATTGGAACACCCTCCCTACTCACCTGATCTGGATGCCAATGACTTCTTTCTTTACCCAAAGAGAAAGGAAATATTGAAAGGGAAACATTTTGATGACATTCAGGACATCAAGGGTCATATGATGACAGCTCTGATGGCCATTCCAGAAAAACAGTTCCAAAACTGCTTTGAAGGGTGGACTAGGCACTGGCGTCAGTGCATAGCTTCCCAAGGGGAGTACTTCAAAGGTGACCGTATCAATATGAGGTATGTAGCATTTTTTTCTAGGATGAGTTCGCAAACTTAATTGTTAGACCTCATATATACAGCATGCATATAGGTACTTATCTAAAAGCAACAGCTTCATATATCAGCTCCTCTAGATATATGGTAATTAGCCCCACTGACTGGTGCCCAAAATCCATTTTTATTCCATTTTTCTCTGTAGCAAAGTGTTATTTTTTTCATACATTCTACATATACTATTTATTGCATACTCACTATGTGCCAGACACTACGCTGGGAGCTGAGAATATAATGGCGAATAAAAATAGATACTGCCTCTCCTCTGGTGAAGCTTCTGAGCAGTGGGGGAGCGCACCACAAATCCAATAATCATAAAACAAATGGAAAACATTAACTATGAAAAATGCTACAAGGTGAGACACATGATGCTGTAAGAAGGCCAGTTTGCCAAAAATCAATTTGCACAAAGCCAATTTGCCAAAAGTCAATTTTCCCAATGACTGATTCTCTGAATTCCCTAACAGACAATTCACTGAAAGCTAGTTCGCCAAAAGCCAATTTCTAGAAAATCAATTTGACGAAGAGTAGTCTGCCAAATCATCATTTCACCCAATGACCAATTCACTGAGTTATTGAGGATTTTCTGAAGTCTTCATTTCACGGAAGTTGTGATACAATCCTTTCATCACAGCTCTTTAACCCCAAATTTGACCATCTGTTTGGGCTGAATGTCAATTTTATGTTTTCAAGTTTCAGATACCAAACCCTTCTCTGATGCCCAATGGCCCAGTTCTCCAATGTAAGTAAATGGTGGGCTTCTTCTTAAACGCAGTTTACTCTCTTTGACTACGCCTATACTTGTCTCTGCTCCTTCCAGGAAGAGAGCTGCAAAGAACTATCCTAGATCAGAATGCTGAACTAGTCTTCAGCAAATTGGCTTTCACCAAATTTATTTTTAGCCAAGTGGTCCTTTATGGAATTGATTCTAAATTAACTGTTTCTCAGTGAAATTACCTAGAGTTCATGCTGTGGGACTAGGGAATTTGGCCTTGTCAGACCGGTCAGAGAAGGAAGGCTTCATTAAGGAGAAAACATAACTGAACTGAGGTCAGAAGGATAAATTTTAAAAACCACCAAGCAAAAGGGAGAGGAAACTAAGAGAACAGCATATGCAAAAACTATTTGGAAGGAGGAGGCACCAAATTACAAGAGTTTGCAAAATAGCCACTGTGGCTGGAGTACGGAGAATACGGAGGAGGGGGACAGCATGACCTACAGCTAGACCGTGCTGCGTCTCACAGACCAGAATACAGACTTCTGCTCTTATTTTAAGAGAGGAATGACATGATCAGATTTGAATTTTAAAGATCACTTTGCAAGAGGTATGGAGACCATATTTTAAGATTATGCTGGTATAGGTTGTTTTCTTACCTGAAAATGTATCATTGTAATAGAAGACAGTACCTAGACGAGGGGGTGGGGGAAAGTGGAGTGAAGGAAATTACTTGCAGAGTTCTTTAGGAGGTAGGAACAACAGAATTTGTTATCAGGTACTGGATATGGGGCTGAAGAAGAGGAAAGTGTTCTCAGGCAAGTCCAAGACTTCTGGTTTATATAACTACATGGTGGTGCCATTCCCATAAAAGGAAAACTAGAAAACCAGGTTGGAACAATGTTCTCTTTCAATTGCTATGTATTTGTGTATTTTATATATTGACTGGAATATCTTCTTTCAAATTTTAAGTTATTAAGAAATTAAATCTGAATTTGTTGGGGGATATTTACGCAATTTAGTGCCTCAAGTAGGAGGGAAGTCAGTAAACCATAATCTTTTTGATGCAGGCTTCATCATTTACTAGCTGGTTGACTTTATACACTAACAACTTAACCTCTCTGTGTCTCAATTTCTTCAACCTTAGAATAGGAATAATATTATGCCTGCCTGGAAAGAAACTAGCGAGCAGTATTCCTGCAACCCATTCTCTCCTTTTACTAAAGGGAGGCCCCCCAGGAAAGAAGGAAGTTGACCTAGTTAAATCTCCTTATGAAAATGACAATGGCAAACCTCCTGGGAAACTTGGAACAAAGTTAATTATGCCAAATCATCCTTTCACCAAATGATGCTATTGAAAGAGTCCTCGTTATGGGCTGAACTGGGTCCCCCTAAAATTCATACATTGAAGACCTAACCCCCCATGTGACTATGTTTTGAAATGGGGCCTATAAGGAGGTAATAAAAGTTAAGTGAAGTCATCAGGGTGGGATCTAAAGCTGATGGGACTATTGTCCTCATAAGAAGAAGAAGAGATACAAGCGAGATCGCTCTATTTCTCTGCATAGGCACAAAGGATAGGCCATGTGAGGACACAGGAAGAAGACTGCGTCTACAAGACAGCAGGAATGACCTCATCAGAAAGCAACCCTGACTGCACTTGGTCTTGGGACTTCCAGCCTCAAGAACTGAGAAAATAAATGTATGTTGTTTAAGCCTCCTAGTTTGTGGTGTCTTGTCAGGACAGTCCTAGCCGACTAATACAGGCCCTATCTATGGAAAGACTTTAGCGGGATATACGTGGTCTGTTTTGATTGCTTAGAGTAGTCAAATCTTGAACCTAAGGCTTTACCCTCCTCCCCCATGGTACTGGAAAATGTCGTGTAAAGTAGTAACTGTCTAAGTATAAAATAGAAATGTGTCATTACTGAAAAAGCTCCCTTTTGTGTAAGTAATATAGCAACTTGCATTACTTATTTAGAAACGTCATACATTAATCTGTGCGAGAGTGAATCTTGATGCAGCAAGAAAGGACTTGGAGATCTGTGATGGTGGTCTCAGAGCCCTCCCTGCTAACCCTGGGCCATGATTACCTATGACGAATACTAGTAAAGCTTGATGCAGGGTAAGATCTGTGATTGTTGTGGGTCTGACTTGATAATACGGCCCTCTATGTGAAGATCACCACCTCAGATTGTGGTGAGAACTAAACAAATCAATGTTTGTGAAAATGCAGTGCCAAGTTCATCGCAAGCACTCATTAAGTATCACTATGATTAATATATTATATTATTGTAATCCCAAGAAATAATAAGAGTTCTCATTTATAGAATGAATATTAGGTGACAGGCACTTAAGCTAAGTGTTTTCCCTGGATTATCTCATTTAATCATCCCCAAATCCCCATATTCTATGTTTATTACCATCATATGAGAAGCCTAAAGCCTAGAGATTAAGTTTCCCAAGGTCAAATAGCTTGTAAATTGTGACACTGGGTTTTAATCCCAGGCAGTCTAACTCCCCAGTTGAGCTCATGTTTCTAATTCCAAATAACACTACCTTGCTATACTCCTCTGCCTCTGAAAGCCCAGTGGGATGTCCATCCAGATGCTATTTTAGTATGATGAAAGTATAATGTATTAGCTAGCACAAAAGTGGCCTTAAAATGTTAATGCAGTTTCTGGATATATGTAACTTCTATCCAGGGAGTTACTTATGACAGGAGAAGTAAAAATAGAGAAGTAAAAATTTACTCCACTTCTTAAAATGTAATGACACTTTGATATTCCACTGGGCATAACCCCCCAAAAGGGATATACCTGGTCAATTCTGAATCAGCAAAATAAAACTGGAGTTTTAGAACAATTAGCATGAGGTGTGGTGAGTTTCTTAATTTCTCTCTGTGCTCACAGATAATGCAAGCTATTGTAAGTCCTCATTGCTTTCTAATAAACAACAGGAACAAGCAAAGAAAAGGAAGAGATGTAAGTCAATTCTATCAACTTTGCTAATAGCAATAATTAAATCAACATATGTGACTGAAATATTATTTTGGAGGACAAAAGAGTATTGATTTGATTCGAAATTATATAAGCATTCCACAGCCTTTATTACATAAATGTTAGTTATAAACTATGGGCACTCAATTTAGTTTTATCCCATTTTATTTAGTAAGGACATTCATTTTTATAAAATATCTGTAGATTGGATATCAAATCCGATTTCCATGCATTTTCACAACCCACACAATACTGAGAATAAATTATTAAATAACAATGTCCCTGGTACTGACACAGGTAAGTGGAAGATTATCTAATAATGTCACCCAGGAAGGATTAAGGAGGCCATGTTTCTGCCCACTGTGGTTCTGTTTTCAGTATGAATATTAAACAGAAAGCAAGTTTTCCTGTCAAAGGGAGTAGACCATAGCCTTTGCCATCGCAGAAAACACGGCATGGCAAAGAAAACAAGGTACACAGCAATCATATGAGAAAAAGACCGTATTTGAAGTAAGCTCTAGGAACTGCAAATACACAGGTAAAGAAATTTCTGCAATTCCATACACCTGAAATCTATGTAATTTTACTAACAATTGTCACCCCAATAAACTTTAATTTAAAAAAAAACTGAAAACAATAAAGGAACAAGACAAACAAGTGAAGAAACAAAAACTCATAGACACAGACACTAGTTTAATGGTTACCAGAGGGTAAGGGGGAAAAGGGGTGGTAGATGAGGGTAAAAGGGATCAAATATATGGTGATGGAAGGAGAACTGGCTCTGGGTGGTGAACACACAGTGTGATATATAGATAATGTATTACAGAATTGTACACCTGAAACTTATGTAACTTTGCTAATAATTGTCACCCCAATAAACTTTAATTAAGAAAAAGAGAAAAGAAATTTCTGCAAATAGTAATAAGGTCTTCAATACAAAAAAATGCCACCATTCCAGATTTGCATGGAACCATCCAAAAGAAGGTTAGGTGGACTTGGAAGAAAATAAATCTAGATTGGACCAAAATAGAGAAGAATACTTTATTAAGGAGGAAGTGGAAATTCACAGCAGTATGCCATTTGTAAAGAATTGATATTTAATTTTGTAGCCAACTGTGCATGAAAATGCATATTTGCTTTGTAGAAAGCCTTATGTGAAGAATGTCTTGCCCTAAGTATTGTTAGAAAGACAAACCAGCACCGAAAGGACCTATTCAGAGACGCAATCTGCCGTGAGCAGTTAGCATCCTGTACATTCTTGCAGGGTGAGCCAAGAATGCAAAGCCCTGACCACTACCCTTTGCCCAGGCCATTTCTGAGAGCCGTGTTCGCAGGGAATAATTTTGAGAGGGTAATGCACCCAACCCACACAAAGAACAGGCTTCCTTACTGCTTGCTATAAAAACAGTGGATTCCCAAGTTCAGTGTTCCTGTTTTATAATATATGGACTGCATGTGCAGGCTCCCAATTAGGCCTTCTGTGTACCCACACGTGACTGAGGGGCAACAGAACTGATGCAAGCACACTCGAAGCTCGTGCATCAATGAAACAATAACAGGTGAACTTATTCATCTGTAAGCATGGTAAAATTAAATCACAGAATCAACAGACCCTACATGATGTTATAATAAAGATTCCAGGGCTGAGGATAGATGAATGAGGTAAATAACGTCTTTCAAAATGTGTTTGGTTTTTCTTAACAGGTGTTTTTAAGCAGTTTTAGGCTACACAAAAATTCCCCAGAAAGTTTTTTCATACTCCCTCACCCCCAATTTTTCCCTATTGTTAACAACTTGTATTTGTGTGGTACATTTGTTGCAATTGATGAACCAATATTGATACATTATAAAGTCCATAGTTTACATTAGAGCTTACTTTTTGTATTGTTTATTCTACAGGTATAAGAAATGCATTATGTGTCCATCATTATCATACAGAATAGTTTCATACAGAACAGTATCATACAGAATAGTTTCCCTGCCATAAAAATCCCCTATGCTCTACCTATTCAACCCTCCCTTCCCCCAACCACTGAATGATAAAAGAGGGGAAAGACATTTCCTGTGTGCCAATATATGATAGCTACTTGGTGTACACTAGATTATTTAAACCACACAAACATCCCTGAAAATAAGAGCTGTTCCTCATTTTGCAGACGAGGAAGCTGAGGTCCAAGTATGCACATGTAACTTACCTAAGGTCACAACATAAAAGAGGGAGTAGAGGCAATCAGTTTGGTTTGTTTTGAAAAACAGTAATATTTCTTCTTCATTAATCTGCAGCTAAAAGAAAAAAGGTCTACGCGATACTTAAAAAAAGAAAAGTAACTTGGCCTGCTTTGTTCCTAATACTTTCTTTGTTTACCACCACTACTGTCTACTTTTTAGAGCTAGAACGGACATTAAAATAAACATTCTGGCTTGCTCTTTTCATGAGAGTACTTTATAACTAAAGCCAACTCAAGCACCATCTTCCTAAACTACAAATACTTTCTATTACGTTGAAGCCTATAACAGACTATCACAGTTTGTTCTAAGAAATAAAATCCCCTGTTGATACATGCTTGAGAAGGAGTATGTACAAAACCTTGGAAATAAGGCAATAAAATATTATTTGAAATATTTAATGACCGACACATTGGTAATATCCACATCATCTTAAGAAAACTCTTCATCAGCTGTATATATATATATATATATATATATATATATATATATATATATACATATACATATGTATATATATATTCCAGTTACAGTAAAGGAAGCTAACATGTATAATTGCTAAAGATTTATAATTCCACTAAAGAACTTATTTCTTGTCAAATCTCTTTTAAAATATTGATATATTCCAAACAAGCATATCTCCCAAAAGGATTTTTACTAAAATCAAAATTCATTATGTAATAATTATTGAGTGCTGCGTACTGCCTATTTATGTCCATTATTTAGGTTTGGAGTTCTCTGCCATTTTTTTTATTTTGAATTCATGTTAGCCAGTTACAACTCCTTTGATCTTTGGGATGTTTTAAATTTCAAGTTTCCAATTTTATTTGAATGTAATACTAGGTAAAGTGTCTATAAATCAACAAGATGCTACTGCTATCTAAACTCCTCTCAGGTGAGAGGGCAGAAACTTACTACCGAACTTTAGAGAAAGGTCCCTCTTATGATAATGAAAGTCTTTGAGTTAGCAAAAATAGCTGCTGTATGATGTAAATTAAAGGTAATGAATAATAAACCGAGATTTTCTTCAGCATCTCCAGATTCCTTCGTAAATTCACATACCACTCTGTGCCCTTTACAAGGCAGACATTTTGCCAACAGGCATTTCACTCATGACTAATCTGAAACCCAAGCTTGTCCTTGAATAGGCACTGAGGATGCACATTTGTTTCATTATAGCTTCAATTCTGAAAGCTTTTATCAAAGGTTTTCATCGAGATTAATCACACTATGCCCTTTATGCCTGTTGATTTCAGTTGGCACAAAAATCCAGTCAACTCTCATCTTCGGGACTCTAATTCCCATAAAACTCTGAACATCCCCTTTTCTGACCCTTTTCATAGCCTGTTCAACACCTGGAATCTTTCCGATGTGCCCTCTGAGACTCAATCATCAGCAAACTTGCCTTCTCGGAACATTCCCTTCACTTCTTGCTTTAAAACCTGATCAACCCTGCAGCCCTCACCTTTGCCTGAGTAGTAGCCCAAATTCTACGACTACTAGGCCACAGATGGAGATGACATTCTCGCTCCATTTTGCTCCTTCCAAACCATCTTACTCTCTCCTCCATAAACATGCCCATTTATATTTTATGACATCAAACTATAGAACTACCCCTTTTTCCTGCTGCAGTGCCCAAAGGATCCCCAGGCCAGTCTCCATACCACTGCACTCCCATTCCTCAGAGATTTCAGTCCCTAACTCCTGGACAGTTTCAAACCCTATCCCTGTCATAATTCTCAGTTGATTCATCTAATATATTGTCACTTAGTGCCTTGACCTCCTCTCCTCCACGATTTATCTTCCAACTTACTCCAGCTGCTTACTCACGTGGCCCTATGACTCCCAATAACTATTGCCTCTCAGTCATCTCAATCTGAGGCATTCCACTTTCTGACCACCATCACCTCTCTAGCTCACTACCTCTATTGGGAAACTGGAAAATTCCAACCCTCTGACCCCACCAGAACCTGCAATTCATTAATTCTAAAATCTTTTCATTGTCTCTCACCTCTAATATCTTAAATTTTATCCTTATCTAAATTGTATGGTCAATTATAATCACTTCTTTCCATACACTCAACTCTTGCCCTTCTTTTGTCTCCTTGTACTTGGCTCAACTACAACCCTGGTTATGTCCAACTCTCTTGCCTATTCCATGCTTGCACCAGTGCATGGAAATATGTCTGCAGGAAACAAATAAACACATTGTTCTCATGATCTCTAACTTCAAATGGGCCTTTAATGCTGCCTAGGAATCACACTGTATTTCCATTTTCCTAAACAACTATTATATAGCTCCACCTGTCTCCTGAAATCTCCAGCTGTTCTTTTAGTCTCGCTCTCAAGTGACGACCTTGCCTTCTATTTTACTGATAAAAAGAAGCAATCAGATGAGAACGTCTGCAGACTCCCACAACAACACTCACCCAGCTACCTGCAGCTGTTGTCTCCCCTGTTACTGAGTGAACTCGTTCATACTCCCAGCAAAAGGAAATCCCTCCATTTCTGTACTAGATCTTTTTCTATCTACTCAATGGCATTGTCTCAGCAGTTCTTCTTTCTCTCTCCAGAACCAATAATTTCCCCCTTCTTAGACTTTTTCTCCATTAGCCAACAAATATGCTTTTTCTCTTAAACCAAAAGTTTTGTTTGATCTTCCTTTGCTTTACAGCTACAACCCCTTTTTTTTTCCCCTTTTCACTAGCAAATCTCCTTGAAAGAGTTGTTTATACTTACTATCACCAATTTCTTTCCCATTTTCTTTTGAGTCTATCAGGATTCAATATTCATCATTCCATCTAACTGCTTAGCTTTATGCTGTTTAATCAAGTAGTCAGTTCTCAATCCTCATCTGATTAGACAACTTAGTCATAGGTGATACAGCTAAGTATTTTCTTCATGTGGCTTCCAGGATTCCATACTTTCTTGGGTTCCTTCTTTCTACACTAATAGCTTCTTCACAGCCTCTTTTCTTGTTCCCTCCTAGTCTTCCAAATATCTTAGTGTTGGAATGCCCAGCTTAGAGGTATTTCTCTTCTCCTATCTACACTTAATAATACCCATTGACCCACAGTGAGCAAATTAGAAATGCTAGACCTGTCTTGGTTTAATTTAGAGGAAGGGATTTAAAGGCTTACAGAGACTGAATTGTTAGAGAGGATTTGTCATTTATACACACCTATCCACATTAGGAGGGTCCAGAAAACATGACTTTCACCACTAGTGTGAGAAATCAATTTGTGAGGGGAGCCCCAACATCTTTGAAGAACTCAGTGATTGTTCTTCTCTATAGGCCAGAACTTTCGGCAGGGACTGAAGTCACTGAACTGGAAAACCTAAATGCAATGGGAGTAATTGGATCTTGGGGCATAAGGGGTCAAGAGGCAGTCCTCTGTTGCCAAGGCAAGGTAGGTGTTGTTACCATAATTGACATCAGTCAAAGCAGCAATCAAAATAGTCTGACTTGCAGAAATCTATGGAGTTGGCTAGTTGCTCGTGTTGTTCCTAGGAGTGAAATAGATAGGAAGCCTACTAAATTAGTACTTGATCTATATAAGCAGAAAAGTTCTAAGTCAAATGAACCAAATCTAATGCTAATCATAAAAAAGAGAGAGTCATAGCCCCTCAATCAATTCCCAGGCTTGACCCAGTTTATAGACTCAGAACTCCTTGAATGGAGGACGCTGGGTACTCTTGAGGAAGGATCCCAGTATACTGCCAAAACTTATACTGTTCATCGGTCTCCCAGCCTCCCCCAAACTGACCTACAATCTTTTGCAAGGGTAACTATGCATTGGGGAGAAAAATTATCAGTGCCCCCAGGGACTACTGAATACTGACTCAGAACTGACACTAATTCCAGGAGATCCAAAACATCTTGCGATCCACCAGTCAGAGCACGGAGGCCAAATGATCAATGGAATTGTAGCTCAACTCTGTCTCTCAGTCGGCCAAAGTGTGTCCCCTAACCTGTTCTGTGGTTATATCAGAACAGATATAGTCAGCAACTAGCAGAATCCCAACACTGGTTCCCTGATATGTGAAGTGAGGGCTATTAAAGTGGGAAAGACCAAGTGGAATCCATTAAAACTACCTCAATCCTGGAAAATAGTAAACAAAAAGAAATGCCATATTCCCAAGAGGATTGCAGAGATTAGTGGCATCATTCAGGACTTGAAAGATGCAGAAGTGGTGGTCATCCCCATTCAACTGACCTATTTAACCTGTGCAGAAGAGAGATGAATCTTGGAGAATGACAGTACATTATCATAAGCTTAACTAGGTGGAGACTCCAATGGCAGTGGCTCTACCAGATGCGGTTTCATTCCATGAGCAAATCAACACATCCTCTGGTTCCTAGCATGCAGCTATTGGTCCGGCAAATGCTTTCTTCCTTGATACCTATTAGTAAAGACCACCAGAAGCAGTTTGTTTCCAGCTAGCAAGGCCAGCAAGACACCTTCACTCTCCTACATCAGGGGACTATACCTCTCCAGCCCTAACTTGGATGTTATTATTTAATTCTTGGGTGTCTTGATTGTTTTCTTCCACAAGATAGCACACTGGTCCATTACATTGATGATGACATTGGACCCAGTGAGCAAAAGGTGTCCACTACTCTAGACTCTTTGGTAAGACATTCACAGGCAGATATACTTTTCTCCTTGTGTAAAATATCTCTTGGACCTTAGTAGAGACTGAATACATAACCATGAGCCACCAAGATACCATGTGACCTGAGTTGCTTATCCAGTTGCTTAACTGGATGTGATCTGACCCACCAGGCCTAAAATGTGGTGTGCACAGCATCACTCCATCATCAAATGGAAATTGTTTATACGAGTATGTGATCGGCCTAAGAGGGCCCTGAAGGCACAAGTAAGTTGCCTATAGAAGTGGCTCAAATGCCCATGATCCTCACTCCTGCCACACTGCCTTCAATCTCCCAGCCTACACCGATGGCTTCATGGGGAGTTGGCCTACAATCAGTTGACTGAGGAAGAGAAGACTCTAGCCTGGTTTACAGATGGTCTTGGACCAAAGTTCTCCAGAACTCTGGGTATGCTCTCAATCAGCATCTGATATATGGTGCTGTTTCTCTCACAGCCAAGTTTCACTGGTCCAGAAACCAAGGAGTAGAAATGGGAGTGACATCACTCACCACTACCCCTAGTGACCTGTGTAGCAAAATTTTTGTTCCCTATTCCCGTGACCTTATATTTTGCTGGCTTAGAATTCAGTTGCAAAGGAAGGAATGCTTCCATCAGGAAACACAAGGATTCCATTGAACTGGGAGTTAAGAATGTCACTAGGCCACTTTGAACTCATACCTATGAAACATGCAACGAAGGGAGTCACTGTGCTGGCAGGGGTGACTGATCCTATCAAGGGGAAACTGGACTGCTACTCCACAATGGAGGTAAGGAATGTACTGTCTGGATTACAAGAGATCCTTTAGGGCATCTCAGTATTACCACGCCCTGTGATTAATGTCAATGTAAATCTACAACAATCCAGTCTAGGCAGAACTACTAATGGTCCAAGTTCTTCACGAATGAAGGTCTGCGTCACTCTGCAAGGCAGAGAACCACAACCAGCCTAGGTGCTTGCTGAAGGCAAAGTTGTTATAAATACCATCTATAACCACATGACCAGTTACAAAAATGAAGACTGTAATTGTCATAAGCATTTCCTAATTTTGTTATGTTTATATGTGTAATATATTTGCTTAGTTTACATAACAAAAATATTTGCTTAGTATATAGGTATATTAAATGTTTATATATGTATGTATATATATCAAATACTTTTGTGTTCTTTCCTCTCTTATTCCCTTATCATGTAACATAACATGTATTTAAGTAAATTTTACATCGTAATATTTAAGTTATAGGACATCAAGAAGAAGAGTAAACATCACACAAAGGCTTTACCTCCTTTTCTGGGGAAGAGGTTAGTGTTTCTGGTTGTATGTAGGATAGTTAGGTGGAATTATGATCGTTATTGCCTTTATTTGGATATTAAATATGGTTTAAGGAGATGTGTATAGGTGTCAAGTTGACAAGGGGTGGACCTGTAATGGTTAATTTTATGTCACCTTGACTGGGTCACAGAATCATAATATTTAAGGTCAGACATTTGCTTAAATATTATTTTCCGGAGTGTCTATAAGAATGTTTCTGTATGAGATTAACATTTGACTAAGTAGACTGAGGAAAGCAGACTGCCCTACCCAATATGTGTGGGCCTCATCCAACCCGTTAAAGGACTGAATAGAACAAAAAGACAGTAAGAGAGAATCCATGCTTGGACAAAAACTATACCATAACTCTCTTGGGACTCCAGCTTGCTAATTGCACGTCCTCGTACTTCTCAGCCTCCATAACTGTGTGAGCCAAATCCTTATAAAAAAGCTCACATGGTTCTGTTTCTATTTGTTCTATTTCTCTTGAGAACCCAACTGATAACCATACAAAAGTATTTCATCACAAAGATCACCCTCATGCTATCCCTTTCTAGTCATACCCATCATCCTCTTTCCCCCTATCTTCCCAAACCCTTGGCAACCACTAATATGTTCTTCATTTCTAAAATTTTCTTATTTCGAGCATGTTATATAAGTGGAATCCCACATTATGTGATCTTTGAGATTGGCTTTTTCTGCTTTACATGTTTTTGAGATCCATCCAACTTGTCATGTCTATCAAGAGTTTGTTCCTTTTTATTTCGAGTAGTATTACCTGGCATGGATGTACTAGTTTGTTTAGTCATTTACCTATTGATAAACATTTTGGTTGACTCTTGTTATTGGCTATCACAAATAAAGCTGCTATGAACATTGGTGTACATTTTTGTATGAACATAAATTCTCATTTCTCTGGAATAGAAACCTAGTTCAATTGTTCAACCATAAAATAATGCATATTTAATTTTTAAGAAACTGCCAAATAATTTCCCAGAGTAACTGAACCATTTTGCATTCCTACCAGAAGTGTATGCGATCCAGTTTCTCTGCATCCTTGCCAGCATTGGTTTGTCACTATTTTTTATTTTAGCTGTTTTAATAGGTGTGTAATGATATCTGGTGGTCTCAATTTCTATTTGCTAGTGGTTAGTTATGTTGAACATCACATCCTGAGCTTATTTGCCACGTGTATATGCTCTTCAGTGAACTATATCTTCATGTCTTTTGCTCATTTTTATGTGTATTGGTTTTTGATTTTCTATAAAAAAATTGTGATAAAATATACATATAACACCATTTTAACCTTGTTTAAGTGTACAGTTCAATGACATGAAGTATATTCATAATGCTGTTTAATCACCACCGCTCTCCATATCCAAAATGTTCTATCCTCCCAAAGAGAAACTCTATTAAACAATAACTCCCCATTTTCTGCTTTCCCAAGTCTCTGGTAACCTCTATTCAACTTCCTGTTTGTATGAACTTGACCTCATATAAGTCGAATCATAAAATATTTGTCCTTTTGTGTCTGGTGTATTTCACTTTGCATAGTTTCCAACATCCATCCATGTTGTAGCATGTGTTTCATGCCTTTTTACAGCTGAACAAATTTCTTTTATACATGTATAAAATTGTATCTCCCGTATTTTGTTTATCCATTCATCTGTTGATGAACATTTGAGTGGTTTCCACCTTTTGAATATTGTGAATAATGCTGCTATGCACATTTGTGTATAAGTATCTATTTGAGTCCCTCCTTTCAATTCTTTGAGGTATATACCTAGAATTGCTGGATTGGATCATACGGTAATTCTATGGTTAACTTTTTGAGGAACTACCAAATTGTTTCCCATCAGCTACGCCATTTCCATTCCCATCATCAATGCATAATTTCTCCACAGCCTCACCAACACTTGTTATTTTTCACCTTTAGAAAAAATAGTCATCCTAATATATATGAAGTGGTATCTCATTGTGGTTTTGATTTGCATCTTCCTAATGGTTAATACAGTTAAGCATATTTTGATGTGCTTATTAGCCATTTACATATCCATGTATCTTCTTTGGAGAACTATCTATTCAAGTCCTTTGCCCATTCTTGAATTGGGTTGTTTTGTTATTGTTGAGCTGTAGTTTTTATATATTCTGGATAGTAATCACTTATCAGATACAGGCTTTGCAAAAATTTTCTCCCATTCTATACATTTTCTTTCACTCTCTTGATGGTGTCCGTTGATATACGAGTCTTTTACTGTTTTTTGAGAGTTCTTTATTCTAGATACAAGTATTTTGTCAGATATCTGGTTTACAAATAGTTTCTCCCAGTCTGTAACTTGTTTTTCATTCATCCTTAACAGATTTTTTCACTAAGGAATAGTTTTAATTTTGATGAAGTCCAATTTATTTATTGCCAAGTTTTTAACCAACCAGTATCTTTTTCCTGTTTGCTTTGGAGTAATCACTTCACTACTGTTGTTCTCCAATCTTCATTCATTCTCAATTGGCTCCCTATCAAATCCTCCACAAAAGCTAATTCCAAATCGCTTCCACATACTCATTCCTCTTAATGCTTTACTTTCTATGTTATTTTTTTCTTCCAATGTGGCACCGTTTCCAATAAAGTCAAACTTTTTTCTGTAGTTTTACTTTCCATCTATTTGAAAAGTTCCAAAGCTCTTCCTATGATCTAACATGGCTGTCTTTTAGATACATCAACTAGGGTACCTCATTTCTTTTATCTTCAATCTCTTCCTACAAACTCAGTCTCAAGTTTCCTTTACCTAGCTCCTATCTGGTCTAGCTTGCCATTCTTTTTAAGATTACCCTAATTGATGTGTTAAGTATATTGGTGTCCTCGCTTTGTAAATTGGTTAAAAAAAAAGAGAAAAAAAAACTATTAAGCAAAGTAAACAACTTACAGTTTTGCTCATTTTTCTATTGGACATTTCAAAGAAACCATTTCTTTAAAGTTTTGCCTGTATTACAGACCATTAATGTCTGATTTCACAACTATTATTAGCCACACCTGTACAGGGTTATAATTAGGCAATATAAAGGCAATATAAAGGCCTCTGGTTAAAACCAAAATTCTTATTGTGAATCTTCGGAATTTAACTTGAAAGAGTACAAGTATGATGACTACATCTGTTCTTCTTTATTATAAACTATCTTCAATGTCAGCTTACACATATATTAAACACTGAAATTTTCACCTAGTTTTCTATTTCCTATTTTCAAAATACTCTTTAATATGACACACACACACACACACACACACACACACACACACACATATAGATCTATATCTATCTATCTATATCCGACTTTCATTTGCTCACCTGTCATTTTCCAGTAACTCTCCTCCCATTTTTTGGATAGCTTATAAACTTTCCATATACCACAAAAGCTCACTAAAAAAGGTATTTGCTAGAGGCTGGATGAAACAAATCTCTACTGATACTGACCATCACTAAATGTATGCAGCCGCAGCCAACATAGTCCTTACTTTATTAACCACAATGGAGGACAAAGGCACCCTAGGAACCCTAGCTCATTTCTTGATGAATAAGCCAAGACCTTGAAGGAGTTCTCCTCAATCCCAGTTTTGAGGGCTTTTTCCTTACTTTCTCCCCAAGTGCTAGCGTTTCCAAAACTTTCGCCTTCACAAGATTTTACATAAACAGCACTTTCTCTGGATTTCACGAGTAACGTGACCTGACAGACCCTACAGAGAACGCTGGTGGGAACCCTCGAGTCGAGGCCACTTCCTTAAAGCACGCTTCAAGCCGCTCCTCTCGGAAAGCCGCCTGTGACTTGACACACGAACCCCATGACGCTAGCGTCGCCTTGGACCCCGCTCGAGGCGGCCGCGCCTGCGCAGCAGCAAAGGGGTGGGTGGGGAGGACACCGAGCACAGCCCGAGGAAGCCGGGGAGTTGGGGCGCAGGACAGAGGGAAGAGCGGGAGGAAAGGAGTGTTGAGGAGCCGAGGGGCGGAGGAGCGGTGGCGCTGAGGGACGGAAGGGGCGGGCCTTTCCTACGTCATTCACTTCCTGTTTGCGGAAACTTCTGGATCCGGGTCAAGGGTGTTCATATCCCCTTCTCCCCGGCTGATCCGGCACCCTGGGTGACAGCGGCTCCAGACTCAGCCCGGGGCCCGTTTCATCTCACGATCTGCTGGAGCCCTGACGCCCACACCTGCCCCGCGACGCGGAGGCGCGCTTCCTCCACCTACAGGCTCGCCGTCCCGGGCCCTGAGCGCCCGCTGCCGCCGGCGGGGGGGCGTCCTGCTGGCCCCTCCGTGCTGATGCCGAGAAGGACCGCGGGCCCGGCGCGGCGGCCAAGTGCGGGCCTCGGGCTCATTAGGCCTGCTGCGGGCGGTGCCGGTTCTTACGCGCCCCAAGCTTACCATCTGCTGCCCGGACTTGGATGGACCCCTCTGCCCGATAAATGTGGCTGTTGAGGCGGCCGTGGCGGTGGTCGGTCCCGCTGCTGCTGCGCTCCAAGTTCACCTCCGCCCCGGGGCTCTCCTGCCCCAACTCGGGGCTGTCTCCGCCCGCTCCCCATCCCCTGGCGTTGCAGCGTGGCGACCATGGACAAGATCCTGGAGGGCCTGGTGAGTTCTTCGCACCCGCTGCCCCTAAAGCGGCTGATTGTGCGGAAAGTGGTGGAATCGGCGGAGCATTGGCTAGACGAGGCGCAGTGCGAGGCCATGTTTGACCTGACCACCCGGCTCATCCTGGACGGCCAGGACCCCTTTCAGCGACAAGTGGGGCACCAAGTGCTGGAGGCCTACGCACGATACCACAGGCCCGAGTTCGAGTCCTTCTTCAACAAGACGTTCGTGCTGGGCCTCCTTCAGCAGGGCTACCACTCACTGGACAGGAAGGACGTAGCCATCCTGGACTACATTCACAACGGCCTGAAGCTGATCATGAGCTGCCCGTCGGTGCTGGAACTCTTCAGCCTGCTGCAGGTGGAGGTGCTGCGGATGGTGTGTGAGCGGCCGGAGCCGCAGCTGTGTGCCCGCCTGAGCGACCTTCTGACCGACTTCGTGCAATGCATCCCTAAGGGGAAACTGTCCATCACCTTCTGTCAACAGCTGGTTCGAACGATAGGCCACTTCCAGTGCGTGTCCACTCAGGAGAAAGAGCTGCGAGAATATGTCTCTCAGGTGACAAAAGTGAGTAACTTGCTGCAAAACATCTGGAAGGCGGAGCCCTCCACACTGCTGCCTTCCCTGCAAGAAGTTTTTGCAAGCATTTCTTCCACAGGTAAGGGTCATTCTATTCCAAGACACTCTCTCTTGGAAATTCAGTATGTCTCTCCCATACACACACCATGTTTGCCTCCCTACCCAGAAAATATTGTTAATGGACAGCAAATCTTAGTACCCGCATCCAAAATTTTATTCCAATCCACTACCCTATTTAGGCTGTCACTTTGTACCTTGAAAAACAGACCGTGTTTTTATTTTAAAGGATGGGAACGTCAAGGTCTAAGACTTCTGGCCCTAAACAAGTGAATCACCCTGCCTCTGCTCCACTTAGGGAATGCTTTGAGGATGACAGCTCCTACATAAAGCTTCTATTTATTAGTGACTAATGGTAGTGTAATAAGGTTTACCATATTATTACTGTGCTGTGACCCTATCATTTTGTTGTAATGAATTTTTATCCTGTTTTGTAATTTTGCCATTTTTTTTATTCATGGACTTTGCATTTTTATTGCTGGATTATCCTAGTTAACTATGTAGTTTTTGAATATTGACATTTTCTGTGTACAGTAGTGTTTGTGAGAAGGACACAGGTAGAATGAGGGAAGGGAAGGACTTAAATAGCTGTTTTTCCGCTAGGGATATGACCCACCAACTGCATCCTTACAAAGCGGTGAGGGGTCAAGTGATACTTGGCAAAAAAATGCTTTGTCACCCCAGAATTTTACCTGTGCCTTTACATTCCTTGTTCTGACATGGAGCTTCCAGCTCTGTACATTGTGAAACAATAGATCCAAAACTGTTCACTTCCTCTCTACTTGGTACAACCATTCTCCCTGGCTGTTATTGGAACTTGAACTTGTGAAGGAGGTGTCTGTCCTCCTTAATCTTGAGAACCAGAAATAAGAGTACAGTTTTAATAAGCTCCATGCGTTCTGATGAATTAAATGTAAATACATTTATGAAAGAATTACCAACTGTTTATTTGCTGTATCTGGGTTGATTTCTTTTTTTAATTGTAATTCTTGTATTGCCTGTGTTGCTAGAACTCTTAGATTTCCCCAGAACATTTTCAGCTGTAGCCATAAAGGTGCTCACCTTGGATTTGCTTAATTTTTATATAGTTTAAGTGAAGTCTCTCTCCAAAATTCACTTTAATTTCTACCTTTTTAATAAATTTTTAAAAATCTTCGTTAGAGCAATGTAATGACTCCTGTAATTAATACTTGTAAGTTAATTTGGAGGGTCTAAAGTGGGAATTTAAATGATACCTTGCATTTCTTTTCTGACTACTACTTTACAAATGAATATTTTTAGCACAATGATTTAATGTTAAAGGATGCAAGAAAATAAAGTAACGTGACTAAGCATGGCAATAGTGAACAATAGTTTTTATATTGGGATAGTTCTGTCTATAGCATGAGTAATCATTGCTACTCACTCTTAATCTCTAACTTCTATAATTTAACATCCCTTTTATGTTAGACTCTACCCATGAGGTGGAGCGTAACAACTGCTTCCTGATTGACACCTTTGCTGCAGTTACATTTTTTTTATTTTTTTATTTTTTGGTTAATTGTTCTCTCAATACTTCACTTGAACCTTCTTGCAATATTCCTTTTTCTTTTTAATTAAAAAAAATAGATGCGTCATTTGAACCTTCTGTAGCATTGGCAAGCCTTGTGCAGCATATTCCTCTTCAGATGATTACAGTTCTCATCAGGAGCCTTACTACGGATCCAAATGTAAAAGATGCAAGTATGACCCAAGCTCTTTGCAGGTACTTCTTCATGACAATATAGACGGTAACTGTAGATTTGGGAGGAGGAAATAGTTTGTTGTATTTTGTCAATAATGAAAGACTGAAGATAAGTGTTCAAAATTGAAATCATGGAATCAAATATAGAAAGATTCTCCAAATTAATTGTTTATCTTACTGTATGCGTGATAGGCATCCCAGTAATTCACAAATCCATTTTCAATTCAGTGTTTTTTTTTTAATTCCAAAAACATACACACATATACTCTCATTATATAGTCAGGAGTTGGTTGGATTGTCAATATATTTTTCTAACTTCTTTGCTCATTATTGTTTCTTGCAACCTATTTCTTCCCTCTGGGATCTTTTTTTTTCCTAGCTAATTTACTTTCATTCAGGATCTCTGGGTAATAGTTTGCATTTGTCTGTTTGAAATGTCTTTTTCTTCCTTATT
Source organism: Rhinolophus sinicus (assembly GCF_057876585.1). Classification (NCBI taxonomy): domain Eukaryota; kingdom Metazoa; phylum Chordata; class Mammalia; order Chiroptera; family Rhinolophidae; genus Rhinolophus; species Rhinolophus sinicus. The sequence goes on along the minus strand of NC_142515.1, from coordinate 116,808,082 downwards.
TTTCTTTCTCATTATTCAACAATAGCTATTCCTGTGGCACCATGCTGTTAGGATCTTCTTCATAGTATCTGTTTTTATTTCCTTTTCCCTTTATTCTTATCACTTTATCAATTCTCATTTATACTCATATGTGGTTGATTTCCAAGTCCTTATGTAAAGTCCTCAGTATTCATTTGCTTTTAAGAAACACTCTTATCGCCCCCATCGCTCCATAATGAAACTCCTATGCCCTTGTTTAGCAGCAACTCTGGCAGTGTGATTGTAACAGCACTAAAATTTCTTTCTTTTTGAGATGACTGTATCATAAATTATGTTGTCCTATGCATAAAATAGAATGAGATTCAGAGAATTATAGATTTCACAAGTGAAAGTGAAATTAGAAATCAGTTGGTCCATTGCCTAAGTATTAATAGCTAACATTTTCATTACATGCCTTAAGACCACCAGTCTTCCAGCTGGTCTTTTGGCCAGGAGGGACTTAACTCTCTTCTCTCAGTCATCCTGACCTACTCATTTTTCCCTTCTGATGAAGAAACCACAGTGACTTCTACCACTTACTAAATCAAGTGCAAATTCTACTTCTTGGCATTTAGCGCTCCTGGTCTTAATTTTTCAGTCTTTTCAAAACAACCATGGTATCCAATTAGAACTTTTTTGTAGTTGGTTTTATAATATATTTGGAAATTAATTTTTACCTATTCATGTCTATGAGAAAAATTGTGATCCAGGTTTTATATTTCATTTCCAGTTTAGCTACATGATCATATTTAACCCATAATCTACCTAGAGTCATTATTCTTATTATATTACAAATGTAACTGAAAAGGATAGCAATGTTTATTTTTACCATATTCCCACCTTATACTTCCCCACACATAGCACTTATTATGTTTTACTGTTCATTTTTTATAATCCAAAGAAATGTAAATGCAAATGCCATACTAGGACCAGATAAGTAACATTAAAGTATGAAACAGGCCAGGTGCACTTGAAATAATAGGGAATGAGGCATACAAGCACCTTCTAAAAAAGAAAGCTGATCTTCAGCTGTCTTGTTGCTGCAAGGAAATTTGAGTTCCGTATTACTGATCTGATTTTTCAAAAGAAACCTTAAATTCAGTTTTTTTATGTGAAATTTCCCAATTTTTAAAACACTGGAACAAATAAAACTGAAGGCTGGATCTAGCCCTAAACCTGCCATCTAAAAGTGAAAATTGATTTCATTCTCCACAAATTAAGATTATATCAATTTTGTGGTCTTTCATAATGTTGCCAATTTTAATGTTAAGGTCTTCACGTTTCATGTATTTTTTTTAGCTATAGAAAGAAATGGTTTCAATAAATTTGAGCCCCTTCTCAGTGCCACACACTATGCTAAGTATTGGGAATCCAAAGATTAAAGATTAAACAACAACAAAAAGCAAGATCACTGCTCTCAAGCGCACGGTCTAATGGAGGAAACAAGACTTCAAAGTACATAAATTACAGCTACAGTTAAATGTTCTTTAAATTCTTTAAATATTAAGAAATTAAATCGGTACATCAGGGTTAAGTGTCTTCAAAGTCAAATAGTAACCAATACCTGGTGGATAAGATTACTGTAGTTAACCATAAAAATAACTCGGCCTGCAGTGCCTGTGCCTGAGAGGATTTGGACATGCAAGTTCAATCAAATTGACGGAGAACTGGAATATAATTAAAATGTAGCCAAAAACATTGTATCACACGCCGGCAGAGCTGAGTTCAGATACCAGTACTGTTATTTATTAATTGCCTGACCATTGATACATTTTCTAACTTGTCTTACTAATTTAAGGGCAGAAACCATATCTTACTATTATATTCTCAGCACTTAACCCCGTACCAGCACCTAACACAGTACCTGTTACGTAATAGACACGCGAATATTTGTGGCTTCTAATTTGTGCTACTTCTGATTGAAGTTTCTTTAGGGTAATCAGGAGGTTGGGTACAAATGGGATAAGGTAAATACTGAAATCCAGTTTTTTATATGAAATTTTCCCAATTTGGAACAATAAATAAAACTGAAGGCTGGAGCTAGCCCTTAGGCTGCCTTCTAAAAGTGAAAACTGGTTTTATTCTCCACAAATTAAGATTAATCTATTTTGTGGCTGTTCATAATATTTCCAATTTTAATGTTAAGGTTTGTAAGTTGCATTTTTGGGGGGGAGGAGGGTCTTTTTAGCTGTAGAAAGCAATGGTTTATAAGATTTATGAAATGGGATGCCAGAACTGGGGAGAATAGAGGAAAAGTCTGTTTGAGTGATCAGGGATAATGAAGGGACATGGCCAAGTACAATTTTCCACTCTGCCCACTCTCACCCTTTACCAGGACTCCCTTAGACGTGAGCTACAGGGGGTTCTGGCCATAGGCCCTGTGTTCTAGGGAGCGCCGTCTGTTCCCACTGTCAGTGCCACTCCCCATGGCACAGAGTCCACAGAGCCAAGGACATGTGCTCACACAATTCCTCCTCTAAATAACACCTTTTGTGTGTGTGTGTGTGTGTGTGTGTGTGTATTTATACTAAAAAAATATACACAGTGTACTCACATGATTTTCATTTAAACAAAAACAGCTTTTTCTTTTAAAAAGACTTACTCGTATTCTTGGTTTTTTTTCTTTTGTAATTCAACAATATCTCAGCTCTTTCCATGCTAGAGCCCCATGAGTAGATTCATGTAGATCTTTCTCATTCTGTAAAACTCTACATGTTCCATAGTGTATTTAAGCCATTTCCTTATCGATGGACATTTAGATCGTTTGCATTTTTTCCATATCATAAACAGTGCTGCACTGAATATACTCTATGTACACAGATGCATGTGTCTCTGCTTTCTACTCCCTGTATGTAGAGTGGCCACAGAGTTTTATGAACATCAGTCTAACTACAGTTGGCAGACGTAGAACAGCTGTCAGGGACTGCTTTAATGACTTATGACCATTATTGTTGGAAGAAGATGGCCAGAAAAACAAGAAGGGAAATACGATGTGTGTAGGGAACAGAGGGAACATACAGATAACTTGTAGTTAACATGCATTTGGACTTTGGGGCCCATCTTAATTTCTAATGGAACATAAAAATCTTACGAGCAAAAACCTTAATAAAGATAATACTCCAGTGTTACTGTAGATATAACATAGCTGTTGTGAAAATAACCATATCAATTTATAAGTCAGTCTTTTTAATATGTGAGTAGCTCTTTTGGTCATGTGTTAAAGTACTTAGTATTTATATTTTACATTTTGTATAATCGGTAGTTAGTTATTTATTGCCACATATATTAATATTTGGTGGAAGAGACACATTCACAATGAGTGTTTCCAATGTCATATATTAACTCATTTACTCTTCATATCAGCCCTGTAAAATAAGCATGTTTTTCTGTAATCTACAAATGAGGAAACTGAGACATAAGAGGTTAAATAATTTACATAAGTATTTAGGGTCGCCCAGCTAATAAATGGTGAATTGAAATTTTTAAACCACATCACTCTGACTTCAAAAACCTGTTTTTTCACTACTATTTTCTTATTATATAATCCCCCAAATTCGATTACTGGATCAAATGATACGAACCTTTGGCCCAATTGCTTTCTAAGAGTCGTACCAGACTTCCTCGTGGTTGATATCTGACATCAAGGACAGTCTCCATCAGACCCCGTATTACTCTGTCTTTATTCCCATTAAACTGGGTTGTTACTCAAGAAGAAAAACAATCACTAATGCAAAATGAGGCCATTTAGGATATTTACGCATTCAGTGCCCTTTTATCTATTTAAAGTTTCCTTTTGTTGTCTTTGTTTAGTAGGCTTTTGAAAAGGGATGAAGAAAACCTGTTTTACAATTCAAGATACAGTCTTTTTTAACAATGCATTTCATATTTATACTGTAACCACCAGAGGAAAAATTTTGATTTACATCCGTATGTCTTAATTCAGGTAGCTATATTTGAACTGCTCTTCTTAGAGTAAATTTGTCCAATGAATTCTTGATATCACTATATAGAATAAATTTAAAACTACGCAAAATGATAGTTTGTCAGAAGTTATTTTTATGGAAATGTGTCATACAAGAAACTCAGCTTACAATACACATTGGAAACTCCTTGCATACAAGCACCCATTAGACTCATTTCTACCTCTTGATCAGTGCTTTTCACAAGCAAGCGCAGTAAATATTGAGTCACGAAGTGAGTGTTTATCTACTGCAACTTATTATTCCTAGCGAAATAGTGTTGACAATATTTTCAATACTGATAGCTTTGTTTTTCTTCAATTTTCAGAATGATTGACTGGCTGTCCTGGCCTTTGGCTCAGCATGTGGATACATGGGTGATTGCACTCTTGAAAGGACTGGCCGCTGTCCAAAAGTTTACTATTTTGATAGATGTTACTTTACTGAAAATAGAACTGGTAAGTGGGAGTACATAAATCTATTAGAATGCATGGACTTATATAATCTATCTTATTTTTATCTTTGGGTTGTCCCCTTTAAAGCATGTAATTTTGAATATGTTCTTGTTTGGTTTTGTTTTAAATAATAATTTTGAAAAGGTTTTAGAAATTCAAAATGCTATTTAAGTATGGGTAACTAAAATAATTTTGCTATTTTCAAAAATCTAATATGAAAACATATTTTTCCCATTATCTCTTGAATCCAACTAATCAAGCTTTTATTAGGATGATTCAACCAAAACTGCCTTTGACACCAGTGCTTTCCAATGTTGCTAAACCCAGGAGTTATTTTTCAGGCCTCCTCTTTTTTGACCTGTCAGCGGCTTTGACACAGTTGATCACTCCGTCTTGAAACACTTTGCTCACTTAGTTTCCAGAACATTATACTCTGCTAGTTCACTGGCATCTCAGTCTCCTGTAGTGGCCCTTTCTAACTTCAGACTGCCGTAGAGCTTCGTCTTTGGTCCACTTTCCTCTCAGCCATACTTATCACGCATGTGTCCCATGGCTTTAAATAACATCTAAGTTAATAGACTGCCAGCTTTATTTATATTTCTAGTCCATTGTTCTCCCATGAACTCCATAATCATGTATCCAACTGTCTGTACTTGGATCTCAAATTCAACTTCTCCACTGTCTAACCCGATTTTTCCCTCCCAGACCTGGTCTTCCCTATCTCAGACGGCTGCTCCGTACTTCCCCTCGTTCAGGCCAAAAACCTTGAAGCTATTTTGGTCTCTTTTCACTCTTTCTCAGCCTGTATCCTACAAATCCTGTTATTCCCCTTTAAAATGTGTGCAGAAAGCTACCAGTTAACCAGCCACATCACTACCACCCTGGTCCAAAGTCACCGTCATCCCTTGCTGTAATGGTGTTAGCAGCCTGCCTGCTCCCGCCCTTGGTCCCCTCCAGGTCTCATACAAGGTCCTACATGATCTGGCCCAGGCTGCTTCCCTCATCCAGTCTCCCAGTGTCATTGCCTCAGTTTCTGCTTTACACTGCCCTCCTTGCTACATCTCTAGTACACCAGGCTCAAGGCCTCAGGGCTTTGCAGTGCTAGCTTTGTCCTGCTTATTCTGCTCTTCTCCAAGGTACCTGCCAGGCTTACTCACATTCCCGTCAGTTTTTCATAGGCAGATGTCACCTTTTTCATGAGGCGTTTTTTAAATACCTTATATAATAAAATAGCAGACCCCTTTGTCACTCAGCAGCCCCTGTCCATCACCCTGCTTTCAAAGCACTTATCTCCATGCACTTTTATTGTCTCTACCCACCCTCTAGGAAGAAAGCCCTGTAAGATCAGAGATTTTTCTTTGATACACTCGTGTATCACCAGTGCCTAAAACAGTGCTGAGCATTAGTAGGTGCTCAATAAATATTTGGTGAATGAATTGAATGAATAATGGACCCGAGAGCTATCACCATATAAACATGATTTGACAGATTTGTATTTGATCAGTGGTATTTAAGAGTTGATTAGGCCATTATATTCCCTCAATCTCTGTCACGTTATCTCCCAACTGTCTCCTCCCAAAGTTTCATGACATATGTTATGGTAGGACTTTCCAGGAAGAGGGCCATACATGTATTCACATAAAAATTTGAGGCTCTAAGAAAATAACCACTGACTGGGTTAAAGGCTTCTTTTCAAATCTTAAGATGGATGTCTTGTCTCTTTTGAAGGTTTTTAATCGACTTTGGTTTCCTCTTGTGAGACCTGGTGCTCTTGCAGTTCTTTCCCACATGCTGCTTAGTTTTCAGCACTCCCCAGAGGCGTTCCATTTGGTAAGTTATGACACGAGCTTTCTACATTGAAAAATCTTGTCTTAAATTTTAGTTTAATATTGAGTCACATTTGTATATAGTGGAAAGATTGTAGGTTAGTACTAAATCTAACTATTTCCATGTAATTTTGTGATTTCTTAGAAATATGAGATTGTGGATATCTCTCCAAAGAATATATTTTCAGGATGTTTTGGGTCTCACCAAACTGCTGTACTTGGAACCACAATCAGCAATTGAAAATTACTATTCTACACGAGAGATGTCACATTTCAGTGTCACTGATGATTATCTGATGCACATATGAACAGTTTAGAAGGAAAAAAATGGTTGAAACTACTGATTGCTTTAGAATTCCCAAAGCATGAAAACAGCAGCCCCAGAATTAGGAATTTTCATTCTCTCTCAATCCATATCCTTCAAATTCTATTGACTCCACCTTTAAAATATATCCAGAATCTTAACCCCCCCTTTTTTAAATTTTTATTTTATTTTATTGGGGAACAGTGTATTTTCCAGAGCCCATCAGCTGCAAGTCAAGTTGTTGTTTTACAAGCTAGTTGTGGAGGGCACAGCTCACTGGCCCATGTGGGAATCAAACCGGCAACCTTGGTGTTATGAGCTACTGCACTCTAACCAACTGAGCCAACCAGCCACCCCCAGAATCCTGACACTTTTAACCAGCTACATCACTGGTTTTGATTTGATTGGATTGGATTTCAGTAATTTGATTATCAGTTATTAATTATTGCAGGTGAGAAATGACAAAATTTATTTGGGGAACCTGTCCATTTGTCTCGGGCGTCACAGGAAAGCAGTGCTTTACCTGGTTACTCCCTTGCTCCAGGATCTGATCCTTAGTTTTACAGGACTAGAAGCTCATCATCAGTGCACCGCAATGTAAAAATCTTCGGAATACTGACCCGCCCCAAACACATTCAAAAGAGTGATAAAGAAGTGCAGAATTCCAGCTGTTGATTGTTTAGCTATATAACTAGCCTCAGAGAACTACATGCTCACATAGACTGCTCCGTGCCTCATTTCCACTGAAGGAACATTTGCAGGCTTTGTAGTAAGTAAGCCTTACTAACAAGTAATTACATTGAATGTTACCACTGAGGATGAATGATTTCTGCAGTTAATTGCCCTAATTGTGAACTTGATCATCAGTCAATAACCTTATGTCTGTTTGTCACACAAACAAAACTCAAACTTGAGCTAATATAGCAGGTGTACTAGCAGAATCTTCCAAGGGAAAAAAAACATCAATTATTTGTCCCTGTCTTCAGGCATAGTCATGTGTATGCCATTTGAGAAAAGGTTTATTTTCAGAATTTCTGGGAAGGAGATTCTCTAACATCATTTAATCATCCATTCTAAGGTTTATGACCGTTAGCCTGGAGCACATTCCTTAATCTCTACTTAGTCACTTACGCTATACTCTAAACCTCTTTCTTTGCTCACAATTTTTTGAAAGATGGAAGACATCTTACTTTTATTACTTTTTTCCTGAAAAAAAGTAGTTGAGATAACAAATAATTGACTTTGAATTATTTGGCTTATTGAAATAAGCAAATATTAAATCATTCACTTAAGAAACAGATCTGAAATTGAAAATTGTGGTCTGGCCTAGTAAAGCCTAAAAACAAAGACCTGATTACTGTCTGCACACTGTGTATGGCCTGACCTGCTACTCAACGAAAATTAACTTGGGCATCTAGTAGTGAGCGGGTCATGTGGTAGTTAAATCACCTATAACTAAATAACTCAGCAAAGAACTCGGGCTAGGAGTTACTAAGTATGAGGAATAATCTGGAATCACAAGCATCATTATTCACTATATTATACGTTTAAAGTATTTTTGAGCAAACCAAAATTAATGTTATAATGTGTTATTATGGACCAAGTTGCTTTTCATGTGCTTTCTATCATATAAGTGGAAAAGTATTTAAACAGAAATAAAAGTATAAAAGCTTCTAATTAAATAAGTTATATACATTTTCTCAAGTAGTAACTTAAGTTTAATGGGTATTACAGTAATGTCTACAAATATTTAGATTTGCTCATTCCAAAAAAAAAAAAGTCAACTTGCAAGGATTTAGAAGTATAAATGCTTACTTAGATGTATATCTATAGTTCCATGAAGAACTTGGTCTCTGTGTCAGTGATAATATTGACCACATAGGATGTAATAATAGACAACTATATTACCTGATTGCAAAGACCAAATCTACACTAGGAAAGCTTTGGGAAGATACAGAATTGTATAATAAAGTAAATAATTATTTTAAAAATTCTTTCCTCTTTGTCTCTTCCCTCTCTCTCTCCCCCTTCACCTCTGAGGAAACAAAACAAATTTAGATATCTGACTATTTTAACAAGAGAATATCAAATAGAAATGCAGTAAAATTATAATTGAGATTTACGTAGAAATGAAGAAGTGATAGCCACAAAGTGAACTCATTAGGAACTGGTAGTTTCATGGTCAGTAATGCTTTTTTTTTGATGGAGGTCAGATCAAAGAAGGTAGTGCAAAAGCTAAAATGTGATTTAATACCTCAAGCATAAGTGTAAGCCAGACAGCAGAATGGGAATAGTGGTGTTAATTTAAGAAGAGGTTGTTCTTTTTAGGGGGAAGGAAAGGGAGTTGATTGGGAGATTACTGTAATTGTGATTGCTGTTTGACCATAAGACCGTATTCTTTCAAGTGAAAGATTTAAAATTCACACTAGATGGAGCTCTTAAGCTAATTCTAGGTTTATCTTTTAAAAGTGTGTTCCTAGTAAACAATCTGGTAGATACAACAGCCCTAACATTTTTCAACTTAAGGTGTTTTTGAGAATGGCAGCAGTGACTAAGTCTTGTTTGTGTTTTAGATGGAGTATAAGGATGAAAAGAGGGGTCTTACATGGAATTGCAATCATATGTGACTTTGAACACTGGCTTTACCTTGATATTCTATAAATTTTTAACTTCATAATTTTTTTTAGAAAATGTCTGTGACTGAGCATAAAGTATTTGCTGATTGTGTAATAAATAATTACATTCCGTTTGTGGGCTAGAGAATTTGTTGCCAGTTTGCATAAATTGAGGCATGTTTATCTTTTTTTCTCTTCAGATTGTTCCTCATGTAGTTCATTTGGTTCACTCCTTCAAAAGCAATGGTCTGCCTTCCAGTAAAGCCTTCTTAGTGCAATTAACAGAACTGATACACTGTATGATGTATCATTATTCTGGATTTCCGGATCTTTACGAACCTATTCTGGAAGCAATAAAGGTATGATGATAGTTGCACCAGTGTTTGTGGTACTTCAGCCCAGGATGTGATAGATCATTGTGAAACATTCCTGTAACTAGCTATTCAGTTTACTCCTTTGTGGTAATATGCTTTTTGTTTGAAAAATGCATTTAAAATCAGAATTCATTAATATTTAGGGGGTAATCTCTTATTTGCTGTAACTAAGTTAATAACCATATTGCTTTAGTTCTACGGTGCCATCAATTACAAGGCATATCTTTAAATTTATAACAGCTAATGGGGAACTTTGGTTATAAAAAAAAAAAAAAAAGGGAATGGTACATTAAGTGACTACAAACATTGGAGTTGCATCCCAGTATCAAAATTACAAAATATATAAGATGCAGCTTAGAACCAAGAAAAAGCGATTTAATAAAATATTTGACTTTGGTTTCTTTCCTGTTTTTTGTTCCATTTTTGCTATGGACTTTTCATGAATTCCCATATTTCATAAATGCTTTACTTGAATTATTTGTGAATTTACCTGTTTTTCAACTTTGTATCCATGTTGGATCTAAAAAGCACTGATTCTGTTTTTCTTGAAGAATGGGCCACAATAAGCACACTTCCCTTCGTAAACTTCCTGCATAATCAGCACGTAGCAAAAGAATTGGAGAACTTGCCTCAGTCGGACTTAATCAGAAGTTATTAGAAACCAGTTCTATTAACAGTATTTCTTTTTGAGGTCTGAAATACAATATAAGGTCTCATTATCTTTACTTCTTTTGAAATGAATACAAAACATTTTCTTCTTGCTACATAGTTAGCTAAATCAAGCTGATTTGGGTTGAGGCCAGAACACAGCACGGGTCAGCATACCACTGTTATGACACTTGGATACTTCAGAAGTAAATGTCTTATGTAAAGAAGCTTTTTGTCATGGATTTGATAGTAATGTTAATGTCTATATTGTCACTGTGTCCATAGATGAAAGTTGGTACTGTTGTTAATTGATTGTCATTCTTCAGTGCTTTCCACATTGAAAATTCTAATAACTAAATTAGGCTCAGAAGAAGCAAGGGTCTCCCTCTTAACCCAATAGCTAGCTATCAACAACAACAACAACAAAATCAGATTAAAATTCCTTCAGAAAATGTTTGTATTCTAAAGTACAAGTACCAGATGGCAATAACAGCCCAAAAAAGCCTTAATGATTTTTCCAACTTTCCTTATTCTCCAGTGCTCTACTCATGCTTGAAATCACACTTAAATTTTTATCTCATATGTCACAAAGCGGCTCAGAGGAATCTGTATCTTGTAATAATTTTCAATATGGTTAAACATGAAATTGAGTTTTATTTTTCAAAGTCAGAGGTCTCTGTGCTTAGATGCTTTCATTTTTCATTTCCTGATTACTTTGAGCTTTTATTTCTGTAGGTTAATACTGAATGAAAAGATATTTTAGCGAATGAAAAGATATTTCTTATTTTCGTTAGAAAATTTAAAAGAAAATTGTTTGTTTAGCTTATTAAATTGTGTGCATATTTAAATCCTCATTCTACTTCCTTTGAATAAGTGCTATTCAAGCACTAGGTTATACTCTGATCTCAAAGTTTTATTTTTAAAACATTTTGCTGGCAAATAGGAAGCATAAATCGTTCAAATGTGACTTGAATTCCTGGTTCACAAGTACTCCTCAACTTGATAAACTCTATCTTTAGGAGATACTTACTTGTTTTAGGAGACAATTATTTTTACAGATAGTGCAATTTGATTTTTTTGATGACTGGTCAAGTACTCAATGATTTCAAAACTAAGTGGGAGGGGAAAAAAGGTTAAATGTCAGTGGAAGGATTTTCTTTATGGTGTTAATTTAGTAACAAAAATTGTTTATATTTTTAAACTATTTTTCCTCTTTATGATCTACAGGATTTTCCTAAGCCCAGTGAAGAGAAGATTAAATTGATTCTCAATCAAAGTGCCTGGACTTCGCAGTCCAATTCTTTGGCATCTTGCTTGTCTAGACTTTCTGGAAAATCTGAAACTGGGAAAACTGGTCTTATTAATCTAGGAAATACATGTTATATGAACAGTGTTATACAAGCATTGTTTATGGCCACAGAGTAAGTTTAAATTTGAAACCCCCCTTTTTTTTTTCCATTTTAACTGTAGAAATTGATGCGGTCTGATGAGTTACAAGATGGTGGGACTGTCTTCACATTATTATAAATGGCAGAAATATGAATATTTTCATGTTATTACCTTATTCAGAAATGAAATTGCTTTTAGTGCTCAGGAACTACTAAAATGTTAACTTATATAAATTCTACTTTATATTTATATTGTGTGTTGTACTTAGAATTTTTTATATTAACTCTAACTTGATATTTATTAGTGTAACAAGAGGGAATGATTGAGCATATGCCAAAGAGTTTAAGTGTCCTCAAGTACTAATTTGTTATTATCCTATTAAGACAGTGTATTTTTTTTAACTTGTATATCTTTTGAGGGGACCTGTTTAGTTTTTTCTACTTGCAGATATTTTGCTGTTTATCAGATCAATAACTTCTTTTTAGCTGGTAAAGAAGTTTAAGCTCTACTTCCCACCCCAAGTTAATTGAGCATATGTGTAAACAGACGTGTTCCTTTGCATTATTACAGATTTACTTTCAAGTTTGTTCTTCTTGCAGCCAAGTGAATAGAAAATTAAAGGAAGTTAACTATATGAATGCCACCTGTAACAGTAAAAAAAAAATGATAAACTTTTCTTAAAGGCAAAAATGTAGTTGCATTTTTGTCTTCAATACCAATAGAGTATTCATAGAACTTGACCAAAGATGTTTACAATTGAGTTCCAAGTCTTTGTAAGTTTTTATGCCTACCTAGAGGAATCATAAATTAAAAGATGAAGAGTTGCTGTATTTTATTTTCTGGCCTCAAAATATACTATCAACTCTAAGGTGTTTTTTGTTTGGTTTAGTGTTTTCTTTTGTTTTTTGATATTTTTGTATTTGGGATTTTTTTGTTTGTTTTAAGAAAATGTGTATTCTTACACACAAGTGATACTAGGCATAAACCTGAAAGAATCCATATCTCACCAGCAGAGGTCACCTAGTCCAGCTGTCTAACTGATGAGAGAGAAAACAGAGACCCAAAGCAGTTATAACTGACAACAGCAATTCGAAGAGCACATCTTACTGTACAGTGGCCAATAATACTATCTCAGAATAGGCAGACAACATATTTTATTTCTTTGGTAATATGTGAATTCTTCATGGTTTAAAAAAAATCTAGAAATATGTAATATAAAAATCAGATATAAAAATTTTTTTAATTAAAAAAAAAAAATCAGACATTCCCATTACCAAAGAAAATTTAAGTTTTGTTCGCATTGTTCCAGACCTTTGTTGTAATTATAAATTTCAGCCACTACAAAAACAAATGTGTTGTTTTCTAAAAATATATTTATAGAGCATCTTATTTATATATTATTTTCCAGCCACTTGCTTTTGTTTTTATCTTTTAATGACTTATTTTGGAAATATCCCCATGTTAGGGCAATGACAGAGCTGACTAAATGAGTGTACCACAATTTATTTAGCCATCCTCCTATTGGTGAATATTAGGTTGTTTTGCTCATAATTAACACCCCTCTGCCCAGATGCAGAGATAGAGGACATGCCATATGCTCTCCAGAAAGGCTATAACATTTGAACTCGCATACTAATTAATACATGATTGCACCTATGACCCTATACGTTCAGCAGTAATTGATGCAATCAGTCTTAAAAACTTTTTCCAATCTGCAGGAAAATGTCTTTTTGTTTTAATTTGCTTGTTGCTGACCATTACAGAGTTTTTCCTGTCCATTCTTTGTTCATTTGTGTTTCTTTTCTGAATAACTTATTTTTTCCTTTGTGCAACTTTCTGTGGTGTTTTTTTCTTTTTCATGTTGATTTATATATACTCTGGATAATAATCCCTGGATGATTATGTATACTCTGGATGATTTATATATACTCTGGATGATATTCCCTTCTAGTCAGTGCAGTTCAAATTTGTAGAGTGTTTCATTTGCAGTCTTTTTAATTTTATATAGTCAAATCTGCTATTTTTCATTTATAGTGTCTGAATTTTAGGAAACCTTCCCCCTCTAAATAGTTTATCTTTTTTTCATCCTGTACTCACACCACAATCTTTAAATCACTCTAACTTTATAGTATGTTTTGATAATGGTATTTTTTAACTTCACACAGGTTTGAAACAATTTAAAAATCGCTTATTTACGTTATTAATTAATAGCTTAACCTATTTGTACACGCTAACCCAGAAAATGATGATGATATCTGACAGTATATATTGCCAGGACACGTAGTATTTAGCATCATTCTCCCCTTCCTCCTTCACTACATTGTAAGTAGTAACTTTGCTGCTAGGTAAAGGGCCACCGGGTAAGTGAAGTTTTACTTTGAGGGTAATAGATGCTGGAACTAACTTCTTTGGTGCTTTTTAAAAATGCATGTGTGTGCACACAAGTATAAAATAATCACTATATTCTCTTTTAGTTTCAGGAGACGAGTGTTATCTTTAAATCTAAATGGGTGCAATTCATTAATGAAAAAATTACAGCATCTTTTTGCCTTTTTGGCTCACACACAGGTGAGTGTAAGTGTGTGTGCTATGTATATGTTAATATACATAACATGCATGTTAATATGATAATATTCTTTAAACTTCACATTATACCAAACTTGGTAGACCTTTTTAACTGATGGGATAATATATATCTCACCCAACATAATAAATCCACTTAGAAATGCTAAAGAGATACTGTCTAAAGTCAGAATGCACCCTAAGTTTTTATTTCTTCCTCCTACTTTCTGTTCTTGTAGATGAATATTATACTGACCTCTTGTTCTAATTATAGATAACATCTGATTTTTCTATCCAATAAATAAGCTCCTTCATATTTTTAATGTTTTATAGATACTAATTGATAGATTTTTCACAGTAATTAAGTTCTACAGCTTAAAATTTTTTGATCATCTTTTATGTCCATAAATTAATCCAAGGAAATTAATTTATGCTAATGGCAAAAAAGTACCATATAGTAAATATTTATTCAACAGACATATTGATAGACATAATATGCAGTCGGATCAGCATTCAAAGAGGATTCCTATGTTCAAGGAACTTAGAGTTCAACTTTTGAGCAGTATATATGAATAATAATATGTATCATTTATAATAATGTAATATTATTTTCTGGTTTCATTCTGATTGTCTTAGTCACAGAGGTCTAGAGTATGTAGTTAGAGCCAGAAGAGTGGACTCAGAATTGGTAGGATTGAGATGATGGGAATGCTACGTTCCTATCTACAAGCAGAGAAATACCTCAAGGGTAACTTCTTAAATGGAAGAATCGAGACAGGATTGACATGTGACATGACAGTGATGGCTTATGAGTAGTGATGGCTTAATATACATATGAGATGATAGTGAAGGCTTAATATACTCAAAGTGATAATTTTATTCTCTACCTGCGGAAAACAAATGCACAAATTAAATTTACTGTCTTAGGACCCAGGGAGATGAAATCTCCCTCCAACTCCCAAACAGTTTTTCCTAGTTTGACTTCTGCTCTGGCTTTATCACTAGTCTATATTTACTGTATAATATATATATAACATATGTGTTATATACATAACATATCTATATATATATATAAATACATTATATATGCTATATTAACTTACTAAATCAGAGCTATCGGAGAAAAAACTTTAGGAGGTTTCCATGCTTCCAAGAAAAGAATTAACAAGAGAACCTAACTGAAGTTCTGTCACAGTTGAGACACTGTCTGGTAGCAGGCCAACGAGGATTGTTTTAGGTAGGAAGATTTCCCTCTATAATTGAAAGGCTTATTTTTCTTACATTTAATAAAGGTAACATTTATTGAGCAGGTAAGTTTGTCTAGCTCCTGTGCTAAGTGGTTTACATGTATTACCTTCTTACTCCTCAGGACCAATCTATGAGGTAGTAAGGTAGTGTCCTCATCTTACAGATGAAGAAACTAGGCTCATGTTACCTGCTTTCAGGGTCATGCAAACAAGTAGCAAGATTGGGATAAGAACCAAATGACTCCGGTACCCATGCTCGACCAATACACTAAACTTCTTTCCTTCAAAATGCTATGAACACCCCTATTTTGCTAACATTTCCCTTAACTGAGAACTCTGTTATATATCACAAATATTCAAAATGTCAGGAGAATTGTAAATTTTCAGGTTATAATCACACCTTTTCAGATGCCTTTTCAGTTGATTTTTCATCATTGCAAAATTAGAATTTGAACGTACTTTGCTCCAAAGTCCATGAGCAACCACATCACTAAGCTGCCTCTGTACTAAAAATAAAACTAGCAAGGTCCCTAACAATTGTGCTCACCTTTCTGTACATTTACGACATGTGTCCTCTGTCAAGGAAATGTTCACCTAACGTAGTTATGCTATGTATGTATGGCCCTGTACCATAGTCCCTTATTATTTTATCTAAAGTGTAGATTCATTAACATGTCTTTTTCAGATTTGGTTTCAAAAATTGTGGATTCAAACACATCACTGTCACAGAGGGATAATACCAGGAGCATTATAGTAAGAGTTAGATGTAATCCCCTCTGGGTTCTGATGTCATCCCCTCAGTATTTAGCTGTATGATCTTGGGCGAGTCACATAGTTTTATCTAGATCTTAATTGTCATTTGCAGAATGAGAAGTTATGACTGAAGGTTATCCAAATCTATTTCTAACTAATTTTATCTGCCCCCATGTTTAACACTTTGTAGTAAAAGTTAAGTGCAATGTAATTTTAAGTAATCTTTATTAAACATTATACATTCAGATTTCAGTTATTTGGTTCATTGTGTGAGAATCATTTCCTTGTATTTTCTCTACTGATATCAAAAGAGAGAAGCATATGCACCTCGGATATTCTTCGAAGCTTCCAGACCTCCATGGTTTACCGCCAGATCACAGCAAGACTGTTCTGAATACCTCAGGTTTCTGCTAGACAGGTAAAACGTATTTCTAAAGTTACGATTTGAATTGTGTTCTTTCATAACAGATTATTTCTAAATAATTTTTTTTAGCTTTAAAAACGTATTTCAAGTGTTCGTCTTTAAAATACTTTGCATTTATTTTTTAAGTGTTCTTTTGTTTTTAATTTGGTTTCTTTTTTTTTTTTTTCCTTATTTGAGGCCAGCTGTTCTCAATGTGTGGTCCAAGGACCCCTAGGGGTTACCAAAACACTTTCAGGGGTCTTCTTTTCCAGCCACATATATGTGTATGTGTGGTTGAGGCCAGATTTTCTTCATATACTTCATCCAAAACACATCATGTTAGATTGAATGCAGAGCAGATATGAACATCCAGCTGTCTTCTTCTGTTAAGCCAATACTTGAAATATTTGCAAAATGCAAAGCAGTGCCGTTCTTCTCACTAAATTTTTTTGGCTTTTGAAAAATATAACTTTTTCATTTGAAAAGTTATATTAATAAGTAATGGGTTTATTATTGTTTTTACATATTTTATTACTTTCAGTATCAGTTTTAGAATGTGGCAAATATTTGATATATATAATCACATAAATTAAAGCTCTTGAGTGCTTCAATTATTTTTAAGAATATAAAGGGGTCCTGAGACCAAAAAATGTAATAGCGTCTCCTGTAGACCAGTTCATAGTTGGGCGAATTTGGTATATTTTATTCTCTCCTTAGCACTTAGTTAATAAAACCTATTATCTTCTTTCATCTCCCTGTGTTTGTCTCCCTCCTGTTACATGAGTGACTGGTAAAGTCAGTTGAGCTCAACGTGTGCAACCTTCCTCCCGCTCAACTAAGGATATGTTAAGTGTTTTCTTTGTGCCAGGCTTTCCATAAGATGCCAGACAGACGAAGATATATAAGAGCTTATGTAACTATATCATAATAAGTGCTATAAAATAGCAGTGTGAAGAAAATGTAATATAGGGTAGCAATAACCCGTAATTTCTATTCTAATCTGCATTCTCAAAGTGTTCCATACTCCTCTTGATTAAAAGAGGAAAAACTTGATTTTTTTAAATTAAGCATTATTTATATAAGCCACCAATATTTTTCAATAGAAATGACTTTTAAACTTTAGTGAAATAGCTACATAATGATATACTCTCCCACAGGCTCCATGAAGAAGAAAAGATCTTGAAAGTTCAGTCCTCTCACAGGCCTTCTGAAAGTCTGGGGTGCGTTGAAACTTCTTTACAGGAAGTAGCCAGTAAGGCAGCGGTACTAACAGAGACCCCTTACACAAGTGATGGTGAGAAGACTTTAATAGAAAAAATGTTTGGAGGAAAGCTACGAACTCACATATGTTGTTTGAACTGCAGGAGTACCTCACAGAAAGTGGAAGCCTTTACAGATCTTTCACTTGCCTTTTGTCCTTCCTCTTCTATGGAAAACTTGTCCTTTCAAGATCCAACATCATCACCCAACACACAGGATGATGGTCTAATGCAAGCCAGTGTACCTGGTCCTTCAGAAGAACTAGGAGTTTATAATTCAGCAACAGCTGCCTTCATCTGTGACTCAGCTGTGAATGACAGAATGGTAGGCCGTCCTCCTGATGAGTTTTGCTGTACTGAAAACACTTCTGTCCCTAATGAATCTAGCAAGATTTTTGTTAATAAAGATGTACCTCAGAAACCAGGAGGTGAAACCACCCCTTCAGTAACTGACTTACTAAATTATTTTTTGGCTCCAGAGATTCTTACTGGCGACAACCAGTATTATTGTGAAAACTGTGCCTCTCTGCAGAATGCCGAGAAAACTATGCAAATCACAGAGGAACCTGAATACCTTATTCTTACTCTCCTGAGATTTTCATATGATCAGAAGTATCATGTGAGAAGAAAAATTTTAGACAATGTGTCACTGCCACTGGTTTTGGAGTTGCCAGTTAAAAGAACTACTTCTTTCTCTTCGTTGTCAGAAAGTTGGCCTATAGATGTTGACTTCACTGACATTAGTGAAAACCTAGCTAAAAAATTAAAGTCTTCTGGAACTGAAGAAGCTTGCTGCCCAAAACTGGTGCCCTATCTATTAAGTTCTGTTGTCGTTCACTCTGGTATATCCTCTGAAAGTGGGCATTACTATTCTTACGCCAGAAACATTACAGATACAGACTCCTCGTACCAGATGTGCCACCCGTCTGAACCCCTGGCGTTAGCTTCCTCCCAGAGTCAGGTACTAGCAAGAGACAGTCCCAGTGCCATTGTTGAACAGGATTTGGAAAATAAGGAAATGTCAAAAGAATGGTTTTTATTTAATGACAGCAGAGTGACGTTTACTTCATTTCAGTCAGTCCAGAAAATTACGAGTAGGTTTCCAAAGGACACAGCTTATGTGCTTTTGTATAAAAAACAGAACAGCACTAATGGTCTAAGTGGTAACAAGTCAAGCAGTGGACTCTGGGTAAATGGAGACCCACCTCTACAGAAAGAACTTATGGATGCTATAACAAAAGACAATAAACTATATTTACAGGTAAGTTGGAAATAGAAGAATCATCATTTGTGGAAAATATTTAAACAGGTGGTGCAATGAGCACCCATTTCAGTGAAATGAAATTCAACTTCTACATTTTCACATAATTTACAGAGTGATAATTCTGAAATTTGAGTCTGGGTTTATATGAATGGGTTCAATCTATATAACTAAATTGTCTTTCTAATGTTATGAATTAATCATGAAAAGTCCAAGTTAGATGCAGTATAGAAGACCTTACTTGTTTTTTATTACAAAAGATGTAATTATTATAAAATCACTACATATAGAAATACAGGAAGTTTAATAAAATGTGTTTTCCCTCTTCCCTTTAGTCCTACCTACCAGGGGAAACAACTGCTGAACTTGGTGTTTATTCCTTCTAGACCCTTGTATAAATATTTTAAGGGCTATTTGTTGACATTCAGGTAGATAAGATAAAAGGACACTAAAAGGTAGAATATGTAAAGAAAAGATATTTGTATTCTTTAAGGATCTGAGCAATAAAACCAAGGACATAATAGAACAATTAGTAAATAAAAGTCATGGAATAAAGGTAAGCTGAATTATAAATATACTTGTTGCAAGGAGTTAGTGTTTTTATTACTTTAAAGTTAATAAAGACCTTGCTCAAAATATTTTTCTTGGAAACCTGCCAACTTGCTATTAGCATGAAGGACCAACAGTAAATTATAGGTGAAATTGTCGGTGTATAAATTGGGTAATCCAAGTGATTTTATGAGTTTAAGTAAGTTTCTAAAAATTTTGCCTTTCAGTCACAACTCCTAAAAGATACAGAAAAGAGGAGAAAATAGGTCACTGTAGTACTGATTTTCAGAGGGAAGTTTTTTCAAAAGGTTTCAAATTTACTGTATTATAAAATAAACTGATACATTTTTATAGAAGTATAGCAATGTTCTAAAATGGCACAAAAACACTACATTTTACAGAAAAAAATTAGAAACTCAGAATATTTGTTAGAACTGATTCACTCACTACCAAGGATTCTCCTATGTAGTCAGAAGTCTTATGACCCAGAGAATAGAACCACATCCAATAAAGCTAAATATCAAATAAGCACAAGATACTAAGCATCACAATTCTTTAAAGAAGTGGAGTGAAGTTAAGAAGGTTTGGTTGAAATAGAAATTCTGTAATATAAAATATAGAAAATAAGGCCAAGTGCAATCTTGATTTTTAGAAATATGCAGGTTATTTATATATCAGTGATTGGGTGAAATAGTTTTCAAAGGGGAGACATGGGTTTTGAAAAGAGAAACTACTCTGATTTCTGTGATTGGAATGCTAAAAGCCGTAACAACTAATTGTATTGCAGCCTAGCTTTAAATGATTTTCTGTCTTGCCATTTACTCCATTATATCCTGATAAGATACTATTTGAGTATGATGAACCATTCTTTTTATTGTTTTAATGTCACTATAAAGGAAAACTGTTAATGTCCTTTATTTGTTTTTCAGTGTTGTGCAGTTGTTCTAAATTCCATCTTAAGTCTCCGCTTGGCAAGTTGTTTAAAGCAAAAAAGATACTGTTAAATTAAAATTTTATTTAAAAGTTACCTATTTTTTTAAATTTATTTTTTAAGTATAGTTGGTATACAATCTTATATTGGTTATTAGTATCAGGTATACAATCAAGTGATGTGACATTTTTATACCTTACAGTCTGATCACTAATTCTAGTTAAGTGTTTAATTTCTAACTTAAAAAATATAGCTAGAACTTATATAATAATATTACTTTGCCAGACGGAGCAGAGTAACTGGGGTAACTGGGGTTTTCGTTTAAAAGTCGGCAATAGTACAGTTTTTGTTATTAATGTTAACAGGGATTTTGAAAAGATTTTCAGGATGATTATGCCGAACAAGTATTATGCTCCCAGCAGTCGCTTTTAGACCTTGTTGACATCAACCTCATTGGAAACTTATACTCCCTTTCCTGAAAAGTGGGCGCATGCCAGGATAGTTTATGTATTCTTCCAAGGAGTTTGTGCCAGTTTTTAGAATCCACTTTATACCTCGCCAAATGAATTTGCCATTATTTATTCACTTTTTCTACTTTTGTGGCTCAGTGCCTAATAGTGTTCTAATCGGAGATCATTAACATTTACTGAGCACCTAATATATGTTTGGCACATAGATGAATACGGCTCCTAATAAACTTTTTAATAATTTGGTAGAGAAAAGTTTTAGGTGATACGGTAAGGAGATAGGCTCCGTTTCCCTTAGCAGTGTTTTTGAGATATTTTATTCCCTGAGAATTAGTCTAAAGAAAGAGTAGAAAAATCAGCCTTCTTTCATTATTTATTCATTTTACTATAATCACCCACTTCCAAAATAGCCTGTTGATAGAGAGTAGATAATCCATTATAACCTTTGAATTCTGCATCCTTTATATTAGAAAAGAAATCCATTCTTAACATATGTTGACGAGTATTATAAGAACTATAATGTTTCTGTGGAGAAATTTTGGGATTGAAAGGCTTCTGTTTTCTTCTGTAAATTGAAGTAATGAAACAGAAAAGCCTTAGGCTCCATCATTCTATAGAGTTACACCAAGATTTTGTTCTCTATTTTCCCTGTTTCCCCAAAAATAAGACCTAGCCGGACAATCAGCTTTAATGCATCTTTTGGAGCAAAAATTAATATAACACCTGGTCTTATTTTACTATAAGACTGGGTATAATATAATGTAATATAACATAATACTGGGTATAATATAATACCAGGTCTTATATTAATTTTTGCTCCAAAAGACACATTAGAGCTGATTGTCTGGCTAGGTCTTATTTTCAGGGAAGCAACGGTTGTTTGCTCCATCAGTGATACACACTTTAGTAAGATTTGGAAAGGATTAGTGTAGTCAGTATTTTTAAAGTTACTGAGATTTGAAGGGTGCTTATTAAGGACTAAGGCAGTTTTAAAATATTTATATAGGTGATATATCCATCCATTGTATTTAGGATTTTAATTTCATAAAAATTATTTTGAATTGTAGGAACAAGAGTTGAATGCTCGAGCCCGGGCGCTACAAGCTGCATCTGCCTCCTGTTCATTTCGGCCAAATGGATTTGATGACAATGATCCACCAGGAAGCTGTGGACCAACTGGTGGAGGCGGGGGTGGAGGATTTAATACAGTTGGCAGACTCGTATTTTAATCCAGAGAGAGTCCAAAATGCACTGGTCACAAAACATCCAATGCTATGACTGTTAAAATGTCAGACTGTAACAAGTATTTTTTCTTTTCATTAGACCCTTGTACTTTAAGAAAACACACTCAGTGCTTATTTTTATTTTCTTGACAATACATTTATTAACAAAATGCATCATGGGAAAAAAAATCTACCTCTTAAAATTCCATTTGCTTTTATGGTTAGACATGCTTGACCAAAAATTTTCAGAGGAAAATATGTACCTGGTCCCTAATTAAGCTGCATTAAATTTAGTAGAGGCATTTAAATGATTCTATTCTCAGTTTTATGAACAAAAAATATTCATTTAGCATCCTTTGTAGAAGAATTGATGTTAGAGGTGAAGGGAATATTGTTTTAAAAAAAAGAAAATCCTTTATTTCCTGTGTAGTTACCCCATTATTAAATTTAAGTCTTTGAAAATACTGGAGATGATACAGTCTCTAATGAAGGCAATAACAGACTTTATCAAGCTGTAGTACTTTTCAAGTTTGTTTAGTGCTGTCTTCAGCATCACTGTATCTGCATTTCAAGTACAAATGTTTTAAAAAGGATTATTTATACATAAATGTGTTGAATTGATTTTAAGAAAGGTGCATGATCCTGTAGGAGCAACATTTTTACCTAAAAATTGCTAACTTTGTAGTATTTCTAATTGTTTAAGGATTTTAAAATTCTATTTCAGGGAGTCTATCTTCTGTGTTTTGAAGGAGGTGAGTTCTGTATGTGCCTTGCAGTACTGTAACTAAAAAATAGGATTCTTTGGCTGCGGAAAAGCTTTTTTAAAATGAAATGTTAGGAAGTAATTTTTTGTGCTAACATTAAAATTATAACTTTTTGAAAGGTATTAGATTTTCCTGAAGTAAAATATGATGGTTCTAAATCAATAGATGTTATAGTTCATTTTTAACTCTTAGAAGAATTCAGAGTAAATGAACCTAGTCAAGTAGAAAATCTTTATTGATTTTGTTACTTAATCCTCAGAATATTAAACATTGATCACATATTTTTAGAGTTGTACATCTGGGTTTGTTTGTTTGTTGTTGTTGTTTTCATTTGAGTGATACATTTTACACCATTTCATAGCTTCAGATAAAATGTTGAAATGTCAGACCCTACCATCCCACATTTTCTTTGCCAGGAAACTGAAACAAGTCATTTCTCCTGGGTCTTGATTATACAGCATTCAAGAGTTATCCCAATTGACCCCCTTCCTAAAGGTTTTAACTTATCCATGGCTGTACATTGTTCTAAAGATTGGTCTCATTTATTTTGAAAACATTTTAAGGAAAGAATGTTCTTTGGTGATTTGGGGTTTATCTTTTTCCCAAGCTTTTAATGGCAGTGGTTGAAAACAATACTTCTCATCTTCATTCCACTACTTCCCACTTTTAACCTGTTTTCACTCACCAAGTTTAGGAAAACTGGATTACTTAAAAACTGGCAATTCTTTGCAGAATTAATCAAGATTTCTCTTCTCTATAAATAAATGAACCAGAAGGATTTTTATCGTACTTTCTTTACTGTGGGCTTCCACTTTTTCTAGTGGTGACTTTCTGAGCTACCTAATGTACTCAATTATCCACAGGTCAGGTAATGATTTATAAGCAGATTATATCAGTCTTAGCGTTTTCTGAAATTGATAAAGTCATTCTTGGTACTTGGTGAATTGATAGTGGGCTCAGCTACTTCTAGAAAATTCCATAGACAATTAGACCTACACACAGTTTTATCTATGAATATCAAGTCATTCAAGGATTTCATATGTTGAGGCAATATATATCAAATTTTCAAAATAACAAAAAGGTGAAATTCTAGTTATATAATAATACTGAGAGTATTAAGATAACTTTATTCCAATACCAAAGATTTCTTTTAAAATTAAAAATATAGTAACATTAATTAATTGCTGAATTTAAAGTATTATACCTATGGAAGACTTGGAACCAGAAGAATCAGAAGCTTCATTCAAAAACCCATCCAAGTGAACTTTTTAAATAAGCTAATACTTAGGACTGCTCTGATTTTATTCCTCAGTCAGTGATTAGCATCCCTGTTACTTCCTTGCAGTTTTATTTGTTATGTTAGGTCGTTTCTTTCTCCCATACTCCTAAACTTTGTACTTTCCTCTGCCTCTTGCAAATGTTGTAAGGTCTTACTCTGGAGGCTGACTAGATCACTATTGCTATTTCTCTTTAGTTCAGTCCAAGGTAATCAGTTTAAATGAAGCTGCTCCTTGCAGCTAAAAAGAGCGTATCAGGCCTCACTACTGGAAATCTAAGTCTGTTCTCTTCAGAGATCTGTATTGACACATTGAGAAAAGTAGATTTTTTTCTTCACAGAGATATCCAAAGAAGAAAATAAATGTGAGGTGGTCAGTCATGCAAGCCTTTGTAACCCGTTCACAAAGCCGATTCCTGTGCAACTCTGACTCATGACTCATTATACAGCATTCAAGAGTTATCCCAACTGTCCCCCTTCCTAAAGGTTTTAACTTATCCATGGCTGTACATTGTTCTGAAGATTGGTCTCATTTATTTTGAAAACACTTTAAGGAAAGAATGTTCTTTGGTGATTTGGGGTTTATCTTTTTCCCTAGCTCACGTTGGAGAAGAGAATCCAGCTCATTCTCCATTCATGTATTTTCCCACCACCTCTCCTCCAGCTGAACAATCAGAAACAGGGCAGCACTGGGTTAGAGATCCCCGACTTTCATCTCAATACCATAAGATTCTAGAGGAATCCTTTGGATGTAGAACTAAAGATCCCTCATAATGTCTAGAGGAATTGAGGGACTTTGTGACAGGTTCAAAAAGCCTATTATATTTTTAACTCTCATTTAGAAAGAGAAATATTTCAAAAATAAGTCTTGAGCTCAAATCTAATGCTCTATCTCATTGAGTTCTTTTTATGATGTTATTTGCAAAAGTTGTTGTCTTTTCATATGCTATTTTTAAAAACCTTTTCCTACCCTCTTATAAGACTGGGTTGAATGCTTGTGTGCCCTGCAGAGTTTAAGGAAAATATAATTGGTATAGTCCAGTACACAGAGCTTAATGGCAATCACCATTTTGATGTGTACTTTTTCCCAGTTCTTAATCCTTAGTATATCTTTTCCTGTAATTGTGTACTTCATATAATATACTCTATACAGAGAGATTTTTAAATGAATATTTCAGAGGAAATAATACTGTACATTTACATACGGTATCTTTTCTCATAAGAATCCGGTACTTTGTATATCCTTTCATCCTGTTTTTTTCCTAAAGAGTTTAGATTTCTAAAACTAAATATTCCTGAAGTAGATAAGTTATTCATATTTTATGAAAACTTAGTAGGAAGTATTAACTTATTAATAACTCAGTAATATTATCTAGAAGAGTAAGGTTAAACATTGGATAACGTGATCCTGTAACTAAGAGTTTAAAGTGCAACAGCAAAGAAATTTGAATTTCCAATGAAGTGTAAAAATAAGTTCAAAATATAAGCTGTTCCATATATATTTATAAGTATTTACTAAATTGCCATATACCATCATAGTGTTAGCATTATTTTGTTTTACTATGTGAATTTTCTTACAGAGTCCTCTTTGGAAGTGAATGAACCTCAAAAGAGGAATTTAAAAAAAATGATTTGGAGTAAACAGTGCTTTAAAACAAAAGTTAGCTTGTAAAGAAACTACATCTTTCCTGTATAAAAATAAATTTTGCTATACAAATAACTTTTAAAGAAATGAAGTAAAGATTTTTATAAAATTAACAATCTGGCTTTTACAAATGAAAAGAGATTTGTTATGTAAAACCTTTAGCTCCAATGTTACATAACCAGTGTGGATTTAACATTAAAAATAGAATCTAAAAGTCAGCCAAGTGTGTTGCCAGCTCTCATCCGTGTCAGTTATGGCCTGCAGTTGTTTTTCTCTTAATAGAGCTTATGTTTTCATGTTTTCTGTGCTAGACACAAACAGAGACACAGAGACCTTGATTTCAGAGGAATGAAAAGATTTGCCTTCCTTGGCTAGATAAGAGGTTTTAGGCCTTGCATTCATGTTAGAATCACTTCGAAGGCTTTTAAAACATGATACCATACTCAGGCCCTACCCCAGACCAATTAAATTATGTGGGGACTAGGCATCAATATTTTTTAAAGTTTCTCGTGATTTTACTGTGCAGCCTAGGTTGAGAACTTCGAAGCTAGGAGAGGTATTCTTCCTAGGGCTCTTATCCAAGGAGACTAACATGTTGAATGTCTACCATGTGCTGGACACTGGTAGATATTTATATGTCTTTTTAACTTATTTCAATCCTGTAAGTGGATTCTTAATCTTTGCCCTCCCTTATTCATTTATGGGTAAAGACTCAGATTAAGGAACTTAACTCAAAATCATGCAGCTGAAAAATCAGGAATTGAGATTTTTAAAAATCAGAACTGAGATTTTAACACAAGTCCTCAGAATTCCAAAGTCAGTGCTTTAATGGAGGGACAGTAACAAGTAGGATAAAAATGTGACACGAGATGCAAATTACATATTAATAAAGGCTTGCAATAAAGTTTATGAAACAAAATTTCTACAATCTGTTGTGCAGGAGACCCTGCTCGCTGTGCCATGTGTCATGCAGGGACTCATGCGGGGTGTCAGGCGGGGTCTCTGGTCCCGCTCCCCATATAAGAAGGCAGGACATGGTGAGGCCAAGAAGCAACACCCACGGAGCCATAGATAGGGGAGTCACACCACTATATTCTCGCTGGAGGCTGGATTGGAGACACAGGAAACAGGAGCCACACGATCCGCAACCCTCACCAACACTTGCTAGCTGCAATCCGCTCTTGCTAGCTCAGCCACCATCTTCTTGCTAGCCCCCATTTTCTGCTAGCGTAGCCACAGCAGTTATATTAGTGGCCAATGGCTCACTGGTTACAGCTGACGGCCATCCAATCACAGTTGATGGCCGTTTACTACCTGAGCCAGCACCTTTCTATGTGAGGCCGAGAGCCTGGAAACTGCTCTTTGGGGCTCTGTCCCCACAATCTGTTTCACTTACACTTTGCACTCCAAACATAGCTCCTAAAAAAAAATTTGTTTTTAATTCTGCTTTGTTAAAATTTGTAGGTATTGTTCTAAATGGTTGAGAAACATAGTCTTAGCAAATTTATTTGCTATACTTGTTTAATATCTGCTTACTTTACTAGTTTCATCTCTTTCATTCTTCCCTTTCTGTACTCTCGCAGTCACATTGGACCTTGCATAGTTCTTATTCAAACAACATGCACTTACCATCTCTAGGCTCTTACACGTGCAAGTCTCAGTATAGCATTCCCTTGACCCCACTTTTTCCTCCCTGCTTTCAATTGACTAATTCTTGCTTACCTTTCACTATGCTCAAAAGTTTTATACTAACCTCCCCTTTTATCCTGGGTTGTGTCTTATGCTTCTTGAAAAGGCCGTTGCTTAATAGTGGAGCTAAATTAGCCATAGAGTAAAGGCTAATCCTTTACACCTAACAAAGATTAAAAGCAGGCCTTGAAAGGATCAAACTCATTTGTAAGTAATTTAACCACATGCAAAATAAAGTCCAATATTAAAGGAATACAATAAACACAACATTTAAGAAACTCATGATATATCCAGCATCTGATCAAAAGTGATCAGGCATTCAAAGGAGGAAAATATAACTCATACCCTGGAGAAAATCCAACCAATAGAAACAGATTCAGAAATTATGGAATGGGAGGAATTAACAAGCTAGCATCTTAAAAAATGTAAAGATAAACATGAACACAATAAATAAAGAAACGGAAAATCCAAGAAACTCAACAAACCCCCCAGCAGAATAGACATAAAGGAAACCACACCAAGGCACATCATAATCAAATTAGTCAAAAACAGTGATAAAGAGGAACTTAAAAGCAACCAGAGAAAAAGAACACATTACATGTAGAACAGAGGTCAGCAAACTGCATACAGCCCTCAAGCCATATCCTTTTATTGTGTGTGTAAATATTTATTGAAACACTGCCACCCTATTTGTTTACCTATTGCCTATGGCTGTTGTCACTGCAATGGCAGTTGAGTAATTATGACAGAGACTATAAGGCCTGCAAAGCCAAAAAATATTTACTAGAGTGCTTTACACAAAAAGTTTGTGATCGACCTCCAATATGGAGAAACAAGAAAGACAGCAGTCTTATTAGAAAATATGCAAGCTAGAAGGCAATGGAATAATATCTAAAAAGTGCATGAAAAGTAATCTGTCAACCTAGTAAATGAATATTCACTGTATTATAACAAAATGTCATTCAAAATGAAGATGAAATAGGCATTTTTAGACAAAAGCTGAGAGAATTGTTTTCTTGAATACTTGTACTACATGAAATGTTAAAGAAAATTATTCACGCCAAAGAAAAATGATGCCAGATGGAAACTTGGATCTACACAAAGAAATGGAGTGCTGGAAATGGATTTGGCACCACTGACTCAATTTACAGAAAATCCAGGAAAGGAGGGACGCCTTTGGGAAGCTCAAGACACACTGTGCCCACGGGCAGCAATTTGGACCTCCTGCTGCATCCCCCATGCATCCAGCGCACTGTGCAGACAGACCAGAGACTCCCAGGAAAAGAAGTATAAATACGGACTACAGCAGGATTTGGCAAACTACAGCTTATGAGCCAGCCACCTGTTTATGTAGAAAATCCAAAGTAACATAAGAATGTTTAACTTACATATGAACTTTTAGAGTTGAGTTTAGCAAGTTCTCTGAATATAAAGCCAATATACAAATTCAAGTATATATCTATACACCAGAAGTATTAGAATATAAAATTTAATAATGATATACAATAATATGAAAAATCCGTTTTTTAGAAATGTAACAATAGATGTACTCCACACAGAATACTACAAAACATTATTTAAGGAAATTGAAAACCTAAATCATGGCTTAGAAAGCTCAATATTATAAATATCTTATTTTCTTCCAACTGACCTATAGAACCAATGCCTTCCCCTAATCTTGAAATTCTTATTTGTATTAATAGAGATGCTGATTCTAAAATGAAAATGGAAAAATTCTAAAAATAGTCAAGACTGAAATGAAGAACAAGATAGAATGACTTTCCTTACAGGATAACAAGCCATATTATAAAGCTAAAATAATTAAGACAGAGTGGGTTTATTTTTTCTGTTCAAGAGAATCCAGAAATAGACCCATACTTATGTGCACACATGAGTTATGACAAAAATAAGATGACCATCCATCCTGATTTGCCTGAGACTGAAGCTGTTCCCAGGAGACAGCACTTTGAGAGCTACAACCAGGAGAGTTCCAGGAAAATTAGGATGAGTTGGTCACCCTAAACAAAGGAGGCACTTTATGACAGTGAGGAAAGGATGATCTTTTCAAGAAATTATAGTGGGGCAATTGAATAATCACGTAAAATAAAAGAAACTTAGCCCTTATCCTCACACTATATACAAAAATGCACTTCAGGTCAATTGTAAATCTAAAAAGCAAAATGACACCTCTAAAAGATTACCCTTAGTATATCTTCAAACCTAGGAATATGGAAAGGTTTCTTAAATAGGACCCAAAAAAGCCTTTGTCATGAAGGAAAAAATGAAAAAATGGTAACATAAAATGGAAAACTTCTGTTCATCAAAGACACCATCCAGAATGAAAATGACAGCCAGTGGAAGATATTTGAAACTCATAAGTGAATACATAAAGAACCGCTGCAAGTCAATAAAAGAGACAATCCATAGAAAAATGGGGGAAAAAACAGGCACAAATTTCTAATAAACATACAAAAAGATGCTACACTTCATTAATCAAGAAACGTAAATAAAACCATAATGGTGCACCATTAAATGCTCACAAAATGAATAAGCTTTAAAAGATTGACAATACCAAATACTGATGAGGGTAGAGGACATAAACTCATACAATGCTCACAGGAGTGTGGATTGATAAAACTACTTTGCAAAACTGGCAAAGTGTCTTCTAACACCAGACATTTTCATACTCTATCACCCAGCAACTCATTGCTAGGAATGGATCCTACAGAAATGTGTGCACAAAACCCTTTATCATGTTCAAAGTATTATTCATAATAGCCTAAAACTTGAAATAACCAAAGTGTCTATGAAGAGATGAATAGATAAATAAATTGTGGTATATTCATATACTAAATTCCTGCACAGCGAGGAAAATAAATAAACTCCAGATAAGCATCACAATACGGATGAATTCCACAAGCATAATATTGAGGAAAACAAAGCAGACACAAGAAATGCATACTCATGATTCCGTTTATATAAAAGAGGCACTTTGTGGATGTGAGAAGTAAGGATGTCACCTTTGGAGAAAAGGGGGAAGTGATCAGAAAGGATCTTAAATGGGGGACTTCTGCAGTGTGATTAAGATTAATTAATGTTCTACTTTTTACCTGGTTGTTCATTTACCAGTTGTTTTCACTTTATGGTAACATATCAAATTGTATACTTATAATTTTTTACTGTTCTGTGTGTCTATTATACTTCAAAAACAGTTTTAAAAGTTCATTATAAAACTGGCAGTTCTTTAGAGAATGGCCTGGCAGAGTGTGAGACCAGAGGCAAGAAAGCAGTTAAGCTAAGAGAGTTGCAGAAAATTGGGAGGATAAAAATGAATTGTTTGCATATATCTAAATTGAGTATTTTTTAATTTTAAATTAAAAGGTCAGTTCCCCAGGTGCCCTAACCAGATTTTAAGTGGTCACTGGCCCCATGTGGCTCATGGCTGCCATAATGAACAAGACAACTCTAAATAATGGTGATGAACCACAGTGGAGGTAAACTACATTTGTAATCTTATGCCTCCTTCCCATCCTGGTTACCCAGATAATACATACCTATTCTCTAATTATGAAATAAGTGCAAATGTTTAAGAAAACAAAATCCTGGGTACTCATCTTCCTGGAAATTTCAGGTTCAATTCTATTTAGAGAATGGACCATATGCAACTTCTGATAGAGGAACTTACAATAGTAATGACTTCTCCATTATCAAGGCAACAGAGCAATAGACTCATTTTAATGCTATTGACCACTTATCAACCAGTCTGTCCATGGCTATAAAAAAAAACACCAAAAAAAAACTCATAATGTTTACCAGCCCTAGTAGAATATCTTGTCTTCTTTTTAAGTTCAGTTCTTGGGTTTTGGGATATACTGTGTCCTCCACTTCCTAGCACTGACCCTAGTATCTTTAAACAGACAAAAACAGAGGTGAATGTTTTTCAGGAAGTCTGCCTTGTGGTATGTGATCCTGATATCAAAATCCCACATTCCAGTAGAGAGTACTGCAGCCATTCAGTTGCTCCATGATCTGTACTCGGCTAAGTCCAAAGCACATGTTTATAAATACTATTCAAGCTGTGTTTTTGATGGGTTCTCTTTCCAGAGAACGCTGTCATTTGCAGGTGTGAAGGACAGGCTTGACCTTAGTTTGATTCTTTCTGGAGCAGTTTGTTCTTAGACATGGTCCAGAGTTAATGAGGAAAATATTGAAAACTAGGTTAAAAAACATGGAAAAGTAATTTGCTGTTGTAATTGATGTTACACTCTGTATGTCTGCTGAATAATTTCTTGCCTTGGATAATTTCCACCCTCGTGGCTTTCCGTAATAGCAGAGGCAATTGCATAGTCAAATTAGCCAACGGTCAGAGACAAGTTTGCTCCTTTCCTCACCCATGGCTAGGATGAACACAAAACTAAAAGTAAAATAATAATGATAATAATACAAAACTTGCTCCTCCATCTCCACTGCCTTTCCCGAAATCCCAACAAAATGGTAACAGAGAAAACATTCCAAGCTAACCTAAGAATCTTGCTTTGGGAAGTGATTGCCCAGAATGTTCTGTTGTGTGTCTTCACCAAGGACACTGGCTGCCAATATAAATGGGTCAGCGATTGTCTGGAACAATGATTGAGTTTTCCACTATTCATCATAGTTAGACACTTATAAGTTTGTGTTACATACAAGAGACAAAAGAATAGATTAGCTGCTATCTGGCAAATAAGTTATCTCCCCAAATCTACCACTGACTCAGAGTAAGTGCCTTAAATTAAACAATCCATATCTTCATTTGCTAGGCAACCCAATGTCAGTTAACAACACCTAGTCCACTGTAGGCTTGGTTTTGAGGGAAAACAAAGTGTAATACTATTTTTTTGTAAAGAGGATCTTCATAAAAAACATGTATGATTGCAGTTGGCAAGACTTCAGTGACGACCTCAAAGGCTCACATTAGTCAGTGACTTACTCTCCATAGAGATTCAACAGAGCTGCTAAGGAGCCACGTGACTAATGAGTATACTTGAGCATTGCTCTAGCCTTCATTTCCTGCCCCCTCCCATTCATCTTGAAGAGGGATTTTAATTTAACAATTAAGTGACCCAGAAGTAGGCAACAGAAAAATGGAAAAATTAAGGATCCGAATCATCTATTGATCCAATAACCAGGCACATGGAAGAGTGAGTTGGTTTCTTCATCACTAGGAAAATCTGTAACAAGTAGAGGAGTTGTTTTAATGGGTGTCAAATAACTTTAAACATTAGTCATTAAGGTACTGAGTTATTTGTAAACATTCTCCTCTGAAAAACCATTTCTAAGTGGAAAGTTTGTTTAAATTTTCATGCTTTAAATAAATTGATTGTGATTTTTTTTTTTTTTTTTTTTTTTTTTTGCCATTACATGTTCCAGAAAAAAAGTATATTTAACACAACCTTCATTAAAGTGTTGAGTACAAGGGCCAGTCAACTGCTAATTCTGTGCATTTGTGAGTATGGCTATCTGCAACTAGATTGAATTCCCTCTGAAGGAATGCCTTCTCCATCTTTAGCCCAGTGTCTGCCATAAGTACTTAATACTAGGTGCACATGGAAGTGAATTCTGAACCTTTGAATTCTGATCTCCTCAAAGGCTTTATCATTCTCTTGTGGCCTGAAAGAGTACACTATCTCTACCGATTTGAATCTCTTGGGAGAGAATACAGATACCCAAGTCTAAATTGGGTTAGAACTCAATTGTGCAAAGAAGACCTTACTCATATAACTTGCTAATGTACCATTCAAAGAGAATTTTATCTCACCTGCTGGCCTATATATAACTTACGTTTTAGACGGGAAAATTTCAAAGATACAAAAAGATAACATGTATCATGAACCTCCATGTACCTATCACCCACTTTTCCTCCCCCTGGGATTATTCTGAAGCAATCCCAGGCATCGTTTTGTCTTTAAATATGTCCATGTGTAACAGTAAGTCCTAAGAATTATTTTTAAAATAAAATATAACCATAAAAAACTGTTCACACCTAAAATTAACAATAGTTTCTTAACATCAGGAAATTTCCAGTCAATATCCTGATTTCCCTAATTGTCTTAGAATGTTTTTGTTTGAATCAGAATCCAAATAAATTCCATACATTGCAATTGATTTAGACATACCTCTGAGACTTTTTAAGTTTATGAGTTTCCCTCGCAATCTCTCCCTCTTTTATTTTCCTTGCAAATGTGTTGTCATTGCTGAACAAACCACTTTCTTTGTTCTATAGTTTCCAATAGAGAATATCCCTCTAGAGATTACAATCAAATTACTGTTTTAAAGTCCCTTTAGAATAGCTGCTTACTCTATGATTATGCCTCTAACTTGATATCAAGTTAGATTCATTTGTCTTTTTCTTAATTTTGATTTTTAGGAATTGTTCTTTTAATTTTTATTTTATAAATGTGTAAAACATATACATGATTCCAAAAATCAAAACTACAAAACAAAGTATATTTAAAGAAAATCAGCCTCTATCTCTTTCCCCATCTCACACCCTCCCCCATTAGTAAACATTGTGTTTAATTTTATAGTTTAAAAAAATACACACACACACACACACACACACACACACGCATACATACATACACCAGGGGGTGCCAAAAAATGTATACACATGACTTGTATTCATTTGTTGTTATCGGTATATATTAAGTAATACGATTTTAGTTTTTTCCTTTCGTAAAATGTGTATACATTTTTTGGCACCCTCTGTATACCCACATATTTATTTATTTATATTTATATCTAATAAATGGTAGCACACTATACAGGATTTTATCCATCTTACTTTTTAAAAAGTAAACCTGGAGATCGCTCTGTAGTGGAACAGAGAGCTAGTCCTCCCTCCCTTATGGAGGGAGAATCATCCCATTGGGTGGATAGACATGGTTCATTAGACTCGTCCTCACGGATGGGCACTAAGTTGTTTGCCTGCTACCCCCTTTGGAAGTGCTAACTGTGGTTGTTTTTTTGCATTGCAGAGGGTTCGGGGCTCTACTGCCTTAGCACAAAGACCAGCTGTACTGGCAGTTCCTTTGACTTTTGTCATTCTTACATATGCCCTCTATTGCTCAGCTTTCTCCTTTCTCTGTTTTTGGGAGGCTTTTACTTCCTCTCTTTTCTCCTACTCTTTCCTGTTCTCCTGCATCATCTTCACTTCACTCTGTGTGGAGGGCACGCTGTACTCTGCCATCTCTTCAAGGACCTCATGTTTTCTCCTTTCTCTCTTGGTAGAAGGTTGAAGGAGTTCTTTATTTTCCTTGAGAACCTTATTATTTTGATAAAATAAATGAACTTTCAGGCAGGCATCAAGGAGAAAATCTCACAAAACCCTAATTTCCAGCACTTCCTCGTTCCTGAGAACATAAGTCATAAAGCATTCTTGTTTCAAACATTGCTAGTCACCGCTGCCCAACAGGTACCAAATGCACCACCGTGTCTCAAAGATTATGGACCACGAAACTATGGAAAAAATGGTATATATCTGCATCCTATGGGTCTTTCTTTAAAATTTACTTGACAACTGGTAAGAGTTGTAAAACAGTTCACTGACACTGAAATACGATTGTGTTTGTGAGACAAATCGGCCATGTTGAAAGCTATAGCAGGACTCTATAAACACCTGGAGTTGAAGGGGTGGGGTTAAGGAAGGAAACAAGGAGGTAAAAGGCAAGAGAAGGGTTGGGATGGGAGAGGAGGCTACACAAAACAAGTTGTGACTACTTCAGAGTCTCTCCCTATTAACCTTGACCTCCCTGGTCCCCTAAACACATATTCTAGGCCGATCTGGACCTGCCCCCTCATTCATTCATATATTCCTTCCTTTTCTACACAAGTATTAGCATACCCTGCACATTGCACTACTCATTGGTTTTTTCACTCAACAGTAACTCAGGGTTTTTTTCATATTAAGACAAAAAGAACTTTCTCATTTTTTATTTCTAGTATTCTATTGTAAGTATGCATCTGTTCATGTGTATGGGGTTTTATATATTATGGAAATTTTTGTTCAGATTTTTTGTTCATTTTTCTATTGAGTTCTTTATAAACTGGTCAGAACTCTATATTACGGACATGAAATCCTCTGATTGTGATTTGAGTTGTATTTTTTTCCCATTTTAATCTTTTCATCCATATTTTTACTTTACTCATGTGTTTTTGTCAAGCAGAAGTTGTTCTTTTTAACGCAGCAAAATGTAACAATATTTTGTAATGGCTTGTACATTTCGTGTCTCTGTCAAAAAGATCTGTTGAAGAAGAAATTCAACTTTGAATGAAAAGATTCAGTAAGTCATGAGGAGAAGAAATATTTAGAAGACTGAGAAACACTGGCAAATTTTGGAGAGTTCAGAAAGACCGACCTTCAAAGTGTTGCAATAATTAAAGTCTAGTGGGTCACACCATTCTTGTGCCAGTTTTGGGCAGGGATAGAAACTGTCAAGAAATTAAAAGCTAGGGTTTTTTTTAACTGGCATATAACACACATATTGAAAATTGTAAATTGAATAAAGTGCACTCATCTTAAGGATACAGCACAATAAATTTTCACATACAAAGATTTCCTGTGTAACTATCGCCCAGATCAACAAGGAAATGCCAAGTTCTTGATCACCTGGCAAATGGAGGAAGAAAGGGTGTTTAGTGCTGAAGGTTAGAGAAATACACTTCCTAGTGCAATAGAGTGGGAGGAGTAAATGGAATGAAGAGTGATAGGCAATGGTCAGACAAGTATTGTTGGAAGGCGCCTACTTCTGCCTGTTCAAAGGGCCTGAAGGTCCATTCTCCCTGAATTCTCACTTGTAAAAATTGATTCACGTGAAAGAAAACAAGGCTATTGAACATCCAAAAAAACAGGAGAGGGTGGCTGAGATGACATCTCAAGTCCATGTCTTAGTGAACAAAATAACCACTCTACAGAAGTAGATTGACGTGGGGCTTCCACGTTAGAGATGATATGGGTGGAAGATAAATACTCAGGAGAAATGACTGATGGTATCGAGCTGGCCTTGAGTCCTTTCTTTTTACTTTCTTGCCCCTGGGAACTAGAGTCTTAGGGGGAAGGCGTTTTCTGCAGCTTTCCCAGGTGTGGATTCTTTCAGCAATACGGGAAGGGCTGCCCCAGTCCAGCATTTTTATAACTTCATGGACAAATTTCCTCTTCCTAGAGTGCATTAAACAAGCCTTTTAGCTCTCACAGTAAGCCATGTACTCCAACTTAGTCTAAATTAATAATAAAATTGAATTAAATCTGCCATCAACCTTGCTCCTTGTGTTATTCCCCAGTTTGTTCAGAAACTGGATGGCAAAGAGGGGCTCTATTGATTGGTACTCTAATTCCATCTACTTATGACTGTTTGGCATTTTAGTTAAAAACAATATACTTACATTTCTATGGCTTGATGTGTCAGCTTTTGAAGTAGCTTTTTGATCATTGTAAATAATGCCGGATCTAGTTCACCAACTAGCTCCTTTTCCTCCAAGAACTTAACATTTTTTATTTTTAGCTCTACTACTGGTAATCTTTGTAACTTTAAGGAACTGAATCTTTTATTTCCTAATCCATTCACCTCAGATAGTTATTTCTTAACTCTCTAATTTAGAAAATAAAGACTTTTTGCTCCAACTCTCCTCCTATACCGTCCTCAAGCTTATCGGCTCTACCTTTAACTTTTAGACTACTAAAGTTTACAATAATCTTATTTCATGTAGATTTACATACATGCAATTATTATAATTAAATGTTCTAAACTGGTTGAATTATGAAAACTGAAAAACAAGTATGAGTACTTACAATAGATTAAGGAAATGCTATTCTCAGCAGAACAAACAGAGTAATTAGATTCACAGAGAAACATAATCCTATATCAATAAACCTGTACTGCTTCAAGGAACCTTTTCCAATGTCAGGGTCAAATGGGTATTCTTTCCTTACATTCTATCAATCACTCAATATGATGACACATTTTTTGTTTGCTTCGTATTTCGACAATGAGTTTTATACGGATGATTAGTCTGCTTGGGCTTCCATAACAAAATACCACAGACTGGGTGGCTTAAATGGCAGACATTTATTTTCTCACAGTTCTGAATGCTAGAAGTCCAAGATCAAGGTGTCTAACAGAGTTGATTTCTGGTGAGACTGCTCTTCCTGGCTTGTAGATGGCCACTTTTTCACTGTGTCCTCACATGGCCTTTCCTCTGTGCATGGGGAACAGAGAAAGATCTCTAGTGAGACCTTCCTCCTCTTAGAAGGATACAAGTCCTATGGAATTGAGGCCCCACTTTTTGATCTTGTTTAACCCTAAAGACCCCATTTCCAAATATAATCATATTAGGAGTTAGGGCTTCAACATGAATTTTGGAAGGACAAATCCGTCCATAACATCCATATTTGTTCAAAATCTACCCATCTAGTAAATACTAGAATAGGTATTCCACTATGTTCATAAATAAAGTATCATTTATCAAGTGTCTAGACACTAACCTGATGATGCCCTAAGACTAAACCATGAAGTTGTCTGCTTTGGAAAAAATATACGTATATAGTGGTAAAATTCCCAGGCCAAATTACTCTTGCTTTCAGAGAAAACTCAAACGCTTATCTAAGACGTAGAGCTCCCCCCATTAGATGATCGAGGACAGGGAAGTTGTTCCTGAAGGCACTGAGGACTCTGCCCTCTGCCCCAACCTCCTCTCCACCATGCCCACAGCCCAGTAAAGGTGAGTGATAGATATTTTGACCTACATCCAGGAATGAAGAGGTGATGACTCAGGCAAGCACTCTCTTTATAAAACTCGAGTAAGAGGCACCTTAGACATCCACTCGTCCAAAGTTCCTCATTGTATAGCTGAGAAAACTGAAACTTAGAAAATTTGCATGATGTTTTATGCCTAAACTACACAGCAAGATATATTGGAACCCAAGACTTCCTACATTTTGTTCTGTGTCCTATCCATGAAACCACGGTGCTTTTCAATTCCCCACAATGAGCAGGGGGACTCTGGAATTCAGGGAAGCTGCCGGATTGTTATGGATAAATACCCATTCAACCCTGAGTAAGAACTGCAAATTGTGTCTCTATCCCAAAGTTTAATATCTAATTGTTGTCAAGAGCTGAACTGGAGAAGGCTGAGCTCTCAGGTATTGAGGTAGTCAATCAAAACAAGCCAAACTGAAAATAACAACTAAGCCTTTATTCACCTACCATGATAGTATAATCGAGAGGCAGAAGAAGAAGCAGCACTGGCTGCGTTAGTGTTCCATTCCCTCCTCCCCACATCAGCTTTTAGGCAAGCGTCAGATGTGTCGGTACACACTGGGGGATTGTCTCACTGCTGAGGAAGCCATGAGATTGGGGGTGGGGTGAAAGGAGCAGAAAGGTACTGAACATTGAGTCAGAGCACAGAAGTAACTTGAAGGCCCTTGATCAGGAGGCCTCTGAATGGAGGCATTTGGCCTAGGAATGTAGGGATGTGTAAGAGCATGGCCAGCCTGTGTGGGGCTGAGTCTTTCACTGTAACTCCCTCCAGACGGTGTACCAGTGTAGACGGGCAGCTTTCCCTCAAAAGGTCTGCCAGATAAAGCTTTATAATTGCCTATGGTCTGGCTTGAAAGATCCCATTTTGGCCTGGAGCCAGACTCCTGGATTACAGCACCTTTTCATGTCCCTAGATATGTTTACAAATAGTCTATAACTCCCTCGACATGACTGTTGCTTAAGGCATATTTTGAATACCACAGTTAACTACAGCCATAATAAAGCTAATTACCACCAAATTTTCTCCACACCAAAGATGCTATAACTGGACATTGTTATACATCAATCTGAGTGTTTTTCTTTGTTCAAATGCAGAGCTGGGCATATTGCAAGAACTCACTCAATAAATACATGCGTATATTTCTTTTTTTGTCTTGTTTTGGTTACTATAAAGATCTGAATACAATTCACGGTCCATCATATTTTCTTTGCCTGTACTATACATGGCTTTTAAATTTACTTCCTAATGTTGTTATCCCATTCATTGTATATGGTTTTAATTATCATCTCAAATCTTTCTTGGTAAGAATAAGTTTGGTGGAAATAATCTTAGTAAAAATAAAGGCGAGAATAAGATCTTAAAGATATATGAACTGGTTTGTAAAAAGTTATGGCTGCTCCCTGAGAGTTCATCCAAAGAAAAGATAGTCCAGATAATATGTATGAACCCCCCTCCCATATTCCTGCCTCCAGATCCTGCCCTCCTGCCCTCAACCCATTCCCTAAACCAGAACAGGGAACTTCTGGACAAAAAGAAACAGAAAAGAGGAGAGATGGACAGCCTGAATCAGGCCAAAGCATGTTTCCACCCATTTGGTAGCACTGCTCAAAACTTGCTAAAATAAATTTAGGTCTATAAATGTGCATTTTAAAAGGTTGGATATTGAATGTGGAAGGGAAATTGAACTGCACAGCAAGATTGAAGTAGTGTGTGAAATTTCAGTAATTGCGCCCATTAACTGAAAAAAAATGTTTGCTTAGGATTTCTTTGCAGTACCGCTCCTTGGTTAGCCAACAGAATTGGAATGTGCTGGCCAGGGGCACTGTACCACATTTTCAAAGCTGGAATATCTCCAGCTATGCCTTCCTATATTTAGTGTATTTACATACCTTCCTCTATTTAAATAAATAACATGCAGAATGTTAATAGACAGGATTAAAGTGGAAATACACTACAAAATAGAGAAGAATCATTAAGCCTGATCTTTCTGTTTCTTCCCAGCTTTTCTTCAGGCTTGGTACACCATTTTTCCCCCAAGGTTTTAAAAACTTATTTATTATTATTATTATTATTATTATTATTATTATTATTATTTGACATAAGTAAAATTAACTTTTCTATTGGTATGTTGTCCTATGAGGTTTGGTCTTGGTTTGTTGTTTTTTTAAACATTTAAATAGACTTGGATGGAAAATATATTAAAATTAGCTTTTAATTTCCTAATTTTTTGTTGATTTAAGACAATATACAGGCATTATTTAAAAGTAGGCCTCTAGTATTTCCTTTCCTTGTATTTTTTTATAACTGACTCAAAAGTCTTTCCCACTGCATTTCTCTTTTTTTCTCTGCCCACTCCCTCTATAATTTGGGGGTTTTCTTTTGTTTCACTCAGTCTGCTTTTATATGCAAGCAGCCAACAGAATACACACTGTAAAAGTCATTTGGCCTAATTTGCTGTTTTCTATCTTCCTGTTGGGACACAGAGAATAAGAATCTAGAAGAGCATGTTTTCCATCTTCTGAAAAAATAATTCATGCTGTACTGATTGGCTTACATTTTTAAAATTCAATTTGACTTGGCGTATGTTATGACTTGGACACAGGTTCTTTTGAACGGAGCCAAATCCCAGCTGCCCAAACGTCTTCTGGGCTGGAAACAGGCAGTGTTGCTCTTCTGGCCAGATCAGCAGATCTCACCACATCCACTCCCAGCTCTGCCTTCCGCAGTGCTGGTCAGAGTATCACCCCTTCCACGGAAGGCAGGAAGCAGAGTCTGAAGAAGGAAATAAAGGCAAAGGTGCCTGAGACTATTCATCAACTAAAACCATTCACGGTCCCTGGTTTCCTTAAGGCCACTCTCTGGGCCCACAAAGAGGACAGTGACAGCTTCAGTCTCCTTTATTCATGACTAGAAATAAAATTACCCTCGATGACATTTGATACATTTTTCTCCCCATATATTAAATTCACTAAGAAGGACAAAACACATAGATGAAGTCAATACATTTCTGTCATTTACCCACAATTATATTACTTAGTATTTCAGAATGATGAGGGATTAGGATGAACTGTAGAGTTATCCTTTGCAAAGGAAATCTACCAAACTTAATCATAAGCAAGGAGTCAGTCTCACCCCAGAAATCACTCAGAGCAGGCACATGAGCAAAGATAATGAAGACTTCTTCATCATGGAAATAGGCTAAAAACAAGGTATAGAATAAGAAAACACTCCAGACTATTTTATATCTAAATATAAACAATACAATAAGAACAATACTATAAACCATAGGCAAGAGAAAACTCAAACGAGAGTGCTACTAAATGTTATCCATCCCAGCAGAACAACAACTTGTCAAAGCTTGGGGAAAAAATGTGCCTAACCTCTACTGTTACTAATCACGATGAGGGAGTTTGGATTTTCACACAGGAAGAAATTTTACCCATATAGACATATGACATCAAGTAGCAAGAGAGTCAGAGAGTGTCGTCCCTATATAAGGATTCCAAGAAGATGAGGTTCACAGACAGGGCCTTGATCCCTATGCTTCTTCCTTATATAAGGGATCAGTTTTCCATTTGGATCTGCAGTCAAGGCACCTATTATCCCACCAAAAACAACTGTCTTAGTCAGAGTGAGGCACTTAACACAAAGGAAGAAAGAACCGCCAATCTTAGGTTTCAAGATCAAATCAAAGCAGTGAGGTGCATAGGGTGGGGATTTCTGCCTATTTTGTTTCCTGATGTGTCCCAACTACTTAACAATTTCTGACACATAGTAGGTGACCAATAAATATTTACTGAATAAATGATTACACGTATAAATGACTAGGCAATGATTCAACATTGTTCATACTGAAGGATGAACCATTCCTTGGGACACATAAGCATCAGATGTTTTTGCAAAATGTTGTGGAAGTGTAGTAGCGGGTTTGTTTGCTATTTAGCTACCAAATATTACATCTAAAATTATTTCAAAGCAAGGGCATAAGCATAGTTCATTTTTTACAGTTTTATTAAATTTATTGGGGTGACATTGGTTAGTAAAATTATATAGGTTTCAAGTGTATATTTCTATAAATCATCATCTATATATTGCATTGTGTGTTCACCACCCAGAGTCAGTTCTCCTTCCATTTCCATATATTTGACCCCCTTTTCCCTCGTCTACCACCCCTATTCCCTATTCCTCTGGTAACCATTAAACTATTGTCTGTGTCTATGAGTTTTTGTTTCTTTGGTTGTCTTGTTCATTTGTTGCTTTCAGTTTGATATCCCACATATAAGTGAAGTCATATCAAATAAGTATCATGGACATACTGTGTGCAAACCATTGTAATATATAAGGATAAGAGCTCTTATATGAAAAGCAAGTCACAATACACGTATAAGACACAACAGGAGAGGAACACACAACAGAGGATCAGCAGTGTGGAGAGCATGAAAAAAATGACTCTTGTTTTAATCATCTGAGTTTTGATGAGTAGTAACTAAAAGCTCATGTCAAAATCTACTCTTTAGCCCTTAATATCTCTTCCACTTGGTTATACAGATTGTGTCCGCCAGAGATTGGTCAAGAAAACAGGAAACACTCTAGGTATTTCAAGCAGGAAGGAATTTAATACAAAGAATCAGAGTCCTTATACAAAACCACTGTAAGGATGAGGAGACTAAATGTCAGGGAAGCTCCTCATAGAATTCAGAAAACCAGAAGTTCACCTCTGCCAACGGTCTCGGCTTCCTGCAGCACTGAAATAGGTGATTTCCAGAAGAATACCTAGAGACTTCTGGCAAAGCCTCACGTCTATACTTTTCCAAAGCTTACATGCTTGTGCATAGCTGCTGAGTCAATGATGGTTTCTTTTTCTCTTTTTCCTTACATTCTATTCTAAATCTCAAGGAATGTCTCCCATTC
The DNA here is from genome assembly GCF_057876585.1 of Rhinolophus sinicus. Classification (NCBI taxonomy): domain Eukaryota; kingdom Metazoa; phylum Chordata; class Mammalia; order Chiroptera; family Rhinolophidae; genus Rhinolophus; species Rhinolophus sinicus. The sequence continues at coordinate 116,764,763 of NC_142515.1, read as the reverse complement.
ATGGGACCTAAACTATAAACCTGATGACAAAGCATTTTGGAAAATGTAGTTTCCAGGCTTCCAGACACTACAGTATGGGGGAGGTAGATGTGAGCTGGAAAGTTGCCAAGATCCTAACAGGAAATACAGCACAAAAATTTAAGTGTACAATCAAACGTAAAGGGTTTGCACTCACCACTGGACTTTGTCATTCTTCCCTTGTAGTTTTTTTGTTTGTTTGTTTTGTTTTGTTTTTGCTATTGTTGTTGTTATTGTCTTCCTAAAACAATCTCAGGTTCGAGAATCCCTGTAGGTACCATCACAGAAAACTACACGGACGGGGCAGACTCTATAGACTACTTCAGTTGCCCCAGAAGGAACAAAACCTGGTAAGCAGCTGGCCTGGGACTGCTGAGAGAATGATGCTTTAACAAAGCTTTGTTTCCAGCAGCGTGTATAATTTGATTTACTGGGAGGGCATAACAACCTGGGGAGTCAAGGGGGGAAGTTCTCAGGCAATGTTTTTGCAAAGGAGGGTTGAAATGTTAGTGTCGGTCCTTGGAACAGACAAGAAAGCACTGGACATCCAAGTGAACAGAAACAGCATGTGATAAGCCTCTACCAGAATTTACCAGAAAGGGGACATGTGTCTCTCCTGACTACCTGGCGTGTTTTCTCATATCCATTCAGGAGACTTTCATTACAAACCCTCTTTAGGTTAGTGATATCTGTTGGGAAAAAATGGCATACGCCAGAGGTCAGGCTGAAGAGAAAATAAAGAGTGGAACACTATAATCATATCCCTCTCATTTAAAACAACACAGAACAAAGAAATTGTTTCTGTTAGCCCTCCCAACTTGAGCTCCCCATGGCGGCCCCCTTGGGCAGTGTAAGGAAGAATAAGTTCAGACGCTCACCTGCCCTCTGGCTCAGCCGCTCCCTGACTCTCAGTTCATCCCTCCAGGAGACAGCTTCCCAGGCCACCCAGGCTGTGAGCAATGTTCTCTCAGAAAAGAATGCCTCTGGGAATGGGATTACAGCCTCCTAAACGGAGAGAAGCGCCCTGCCCTCCCACTTCTGATCTGTTTCCTTGGGTTAGGGAGTGCTGAAAAACATGGCCAAGTATCAGGTTCCTATTTTGATCTGTAAACTAAGAGAAACACTCTTTTATCTTTTTCTCTCCAGCCTCGAGAGAGTTTTTCTCCTGTAAGTGCAGTGGAAGTTCAGGCTCCAAAAAGCCACCTAGGAAGATGACCCACGGCCAGTCAAGATCCACACCCCTTCTCTCCAGTAGACTTAGCGGTAACCTTACCAGGAGACTTAGCCAAAAGCAACATGGCAGAAGCTGTGCAAGGAGAACCGGGAAGGGGTGAGGAAGTGTATTAAGGTTTTAAAGTTACTTCTACACGGGGTTCCATTATTCAGGACGGGTAAAGATAAAATACTTAGAGAATAAAAATACACTGAGAACCAGCCAAAGCCCTAGGATCCTTTTCACAAGAGAGGAAAGGAAGATGGAGGGGATTTTAATTTTTCTTTCAGGGAAATCAAATCTCTAAGATGAAGAAGGCTGGAATTAGGGTTACAAAAACTTTCACGTATATTAATAGTATATAGAAACTACTGAAAATAAGTTGATAATATTTCTCTTTTCAATGTGTTCACTTGCCCTCGGCCTGATGGGTGATGTGCTTCAACTTATGCTTTTCCCTATTATATAGTGTAGGATGCAATTACAGAAGGGTCATCAATAGACTAACCCTTCCCTCATATTAATCTTCTATAAATCATAGGGAAAAGGAGATTAAAATGTAAAGGTTTAGTCAAGTGGAGTAAACATAATTGCAGTTCTGTGATTACATAACTAGCTTTGCATGAAACTAACAGATAATGAAATATGTGTTACACAAACTTTCTATGCTCCATCAGTTCATCATGCAATAGTTTTAATTAAAAGTGTAAGCTTGGCTGGTTAGCTCAGTGGGTTAGAGCATGGTACTAATAAGAGTCTGTCATGCTGCATGGATAAACATATTAGCATAAACCTAACTATCCCCAAGCTGGAATGTATATATACCGTGTGTGTGTGTGTGTGTGTGTGTGTGTGTGTGTGTGTGTGTGTGTACACAAAAAACTATTGGATTGTTTTGAGTAAGAATTAGCCTCGAAATGAAAACTGTAAATGGAAAGTATTGTTTCTATACCTCTTTAACTGATTGGCACTCTCTATCATCAGATTTACCATCCCAGAAGCCTAGATGAAATTATAACACAAAGCCTAGAAAAATTATAAAGGTGGATAAAAAAATCCAAGTATGTTTTTGAAACCTGATTTTTGTAAGCTCCTCTCTAAAATAATGTTACCACTTTCAGAATGCATCTAACTGGAGAATTCCACAGTAGCTGGATTTTCGTGGGACAGTTTTGTATAAGGGTCTCCAATAAAGGCCTTTCCTCACATACTAGATGTATTCCTGAAATGCTGAATCACTACCATCAGAACAAAACCCAGTATTCAGAGAAGTATGTTTTTTTCTTCTGTAATGCCCCTACTCCTTCCATTCTTGATGATAATTTCAGATCATTCCCAGCTTTGATTTTCTAGTATTTTCCTACAGAAGCATGATTGGAATTTAATGGGGGATGATTCTTCACTGTTCAGGACAGTGTACAACATAATAGGAGATTAGTATGCCTAGCTCTGGTTCTCTAAATTGAATATCTCTTAGTCATGCTGGCATCACAGATTCTCCCCCACATTTCCAAATGCCTCATGGAGGTGTTACTCATGTGGTTAAGAACCACTACACCTCGAAAGTATAGACAACTGCTATTTCTCATAGCCCGCAAAGGCAATTTGCACTTCTTGTGGCTGGGATACTAGATTCTTACTCACAATGCAGAGCTTTCTCTCCAGGGGGGTATTCATCTCTGCTGAAGGCATGGTTCCTTCTGAACATGGCTCCATTCTGGCCACTGAGCATGACCATTGTTATTTAGTGTTTTCTGTTTAAAGTCATTAACAAATATGGAAGTAGAATTTAGTGTTTGCTTCACCTAGGAGTTTACTCACCCCCAGCAGGCGTTCACCATATTTCTCTATTTTCTCATCTGAAAGGACAAATGAAAGCATTTTCTAGATGTTGCTATTGTACCAATTATATTCTTTTTGAGAAAATAACTACCAATTCTAGTAGGATAAACTACTTTTATTCATTGAGAGCTCTTCCTGGCAACATACATAGTATGTCCTTGAACCCAACCTCAGCCACATGAGTGAACTTCAGAAGACCTAGGAGAAGCCTTTTTAGGCTCAGAAACCTTTCCAAGGATAAGAGATAAATAGCCTCCCAGTAGACAACAGGGAGAAATCATGGATTAGAAATAATGAGGCCATTCTGATACCACGTTAGCTCCTATCTCAACAACCTGCTAAGGCCTTGAAGAGCTTTGTTTTGAACATTTGTGTCCCTTGTGATGGTGGTCCTGTCAGTTCTCAGCTCTATACCCCTCAGGAGTTTTCCATTATTGACATTATTCAACATAAGAACATAAAACAAGCCAATTCTTAAGTCCACATGATGTTTGGAGAGAGGGAAAACTTTTCTTTCTCTGTACATGTGATGATCTTGGCTTGACACGATGCTTGGGCATGAACAATAAAACACATTCGAATAACACACAAAAAAACAATTTTAAGCTTTTCATATACCTTCCAGATCTTATCTGTCATTGTAATCTTAGTTTACATATCATTATGTATTGTGCTTAGAAAAAACATATCACAAATGTGTTCTGCATTCTTACCTTGCTGACATAATTATTATATTTAATGGTTGTATTACTGTCCCTCTTGTTGATATACTGTAATTAACTCTACTATTCTCCTACTATTGAATAGCTAATGATTTTTTTTCAGTGTTTTTTTTTTTAAATTATTATAGATAGAAACATCTGTCCTACATCTGTCAAAATATTTTCTTAGGCCAAATTCTCTAGTGTAGGGTTACTTGCCCAAAGGACATGAACGTCTTTGTATCTTCTACTGAATGTTATCTTATCCCTTTAAAAAAGGAAATATGCTGATATGAAATGCTCTTTGCTACATATTTGTATCTAAATTTTCTGTCACCTCAGGTGACATAAAATGGTAACTGAATTACATTTCTTTAATTACTAGCAAAAGCACCTATCATTAATAAGTTATGCTCAAATTCTCTCATTTCCCTTTTATAATTCTTTCTCAAATCAGAGAGTGTAACAGCAACAGCAGTTTATAAGCTTTTTGTTGCTTTCATCCAGCATTAAGTCAAATTGCAGAGGAAAACACTCAAGGAAGTCAGGAAGTATCATTTACTCTTTGCATTTGGATGAATGTTTTCCTGACTTCCTCCTGTGATATAAAGAAAACACATTCAAATAACACAAATATTTTGTGGAAAGCCTATATAATAAATTATCAGCCTATATAATCTAATAAGTTAATGTTTCTTTGGCTGCACAAAATAGAGATTTACTGTCATTACCCAAGGGGGAAAAGAATCTATAGAAGTAAAATAGCAAATCTAATAGAATATAAGGAAGATCTGGGTCATATGGTCTATCCTTAAGGGTATATTTTATTGCAAATAACCAAAAGTCTGAATAAGAGTAGCTTTAGAAATAAACAGATTTAATATATGGCAAAATAACATTTCAGATATTCGAGGGTAGTTCTGCCACTGAGCAACGCCATCAAGGAGCCAGACTCTCTCCATCCTGTCATTTCACCAGCTTCAGTGTGACAGCCATTCTTGTGCTTGGTTGCCTCATGGTTACAAGATGGCTGCCTTCACCAGGCACTCCAAAGGCAGGAAGCAAGAGAAAAGCTATGGCAGAGAGGAACTTATTGTCCTTTCTCTTTTTCTCAAGGAGCAATAAATATGTCTCAGAAGAGCCTCAGCAGACTTCCTATTATGTCTCATTAGATAGAACTGGGTTATAGGTTTATGACCATCCCTGGACTAGAAGTTGGGTCCATTTGCCATGAGATCAAGGAATCCTCAGTTGACACTATGGAAACCGTGGTGTTTGAGAGGGGATAAGAATGGAAGCTATGCTTGTGTGGAAGATGGCCAGAGCATGTGCCACAAATGGAAACCAGGGACTCTGTGGACCTTTCTTTCTCCTATTACTGGGTTTCCATTAGCAAGAAACACAATGTCTTCTTTTTCCCTTAGATCACACTCCAAAGGCCTACGAGAAAAAAATCTTATTGGCTCTATTTGGCCTATCAGGGAGAGCCTCAAAGTGAAGGCAGGGCTTCTGGTGCCTCCTCTGATGAGGTGGGAAACAGGTGGGAAACAGGAGAGTTATTGGTCCTCAAAAAAATGGGAATTCTCTTGAGCCGGAGATAAACACAATGGACATGCCTTGCAGCTAGGTTAAATGAAATGCCATCAAAAGGTATTTACTGACTTCCTAACTTACAGAAGGAATTGTGCCAGATCCTGTGGAGATGCAACGTATGAGCTTTGGTCCTTGCCCCTGAAGAGACTATAGTCTATTTGAGGAGAAGCTGGAATAAGTCGTCCTACAAGGAGTAGATGAGAGCTAATTATAAGGTACAGTAGAAAATAAAAGCAATGATCTTAACAAGCTTTGTTGAAGATAATGGGACATGAGCTAGTTCAGGTGGAGGAGGAAAAGCCTGGAAATGTTTAATTCAGTCAACCGTCCCTCAGGTAGTCAGCTATGCCACAGCTCTTTCTTGGTCACCTCTCACCCGAGGGTCACAGCCTCTTCTGATGTTATGTTTTGGCCCATTTTGGTGGCGTGTGTCATTGGTGTGTGTGGCCTGAGAGATTGCCTCAAGAAATCCTGCTTCCCTCAGGCAGCCTTCATCCTCCCCACCTTTTCTTGCCTTTTTCAGGACATTCATTTTAACTTCTCCATCCCCACCCCTTCATTTTCTGAGTGGTTAGTGAAAACTCTGTTATTTGGGGCAAAGGTTTTTTTAAATCTCTTATAGCCACAAAACAAGTACAGCTAATGATTCTGTTCCTGGTCTGCTGTGCAATAAATAGCAAGTCACTTAACCTTTCTGTGCTAAAAAAAAAAACCCTCATTTTTAACAAAGTAATATGATTTGTATCTTTATCATCTTTTCAACCAGGTTCCCGGTGAAAATCAGTGAGATGGCCCTCAAAAATTTGGTCGTATTTTAGCAAAATATTTTATGAAAATGTTCAGTCCTTTTATAAGACAATAACAGAGTTCAAATGGATTTGTCATGTATTCTCTCTTCTTGAGAGAGTTAATAGCCCTTCAGTTGGAAAATCCAATTACTGAAGTCTATATAATTTCTCTTGGTCATCAGAGAATTCAGAAACACTACGAATCCACTTAAGAAAAAAATGTTCACACACTTAAATGAATTACAGTCAGCAGGACTAAGATCTAATTAGAAATGCTGCTACCATCTGAGATTACTTATGAGCCAAAAACAAATTGCTTAAACCAAAACAGAGTGATTCCCATAGGCCCTGAAATAGTCCTGGGGTTGAAAATTTGGTTAATATTTTCCTTCCAGACTTAAGCACCCAGATCTGGATCCATCCATTATTATCACACAGAGGTGTTTGTTTTTAAATCATTGGCTGTTATTAAAAAGTTTCTGCAGGAAGCAGACCTTTAGTAACAGGAAGACTTTGTTACTCCTTTCAGGAAAAAGAATGGAAGTCAGAAAAGGAAGGATGCACTCTAGAGAAGGAATCTATCATAAACTAGATGCATTATTTCCAGAGGCAGTTGAAAACCACTTCCTTTGTAAAGCCTTCCTTGACTCCACAAATTAGCGACTAACTTCCCTGTGCTGTGGACTACCCGGGCTCATCATTTTAATCTCTCCCTAGCATTTATTTTACTGACTTACACTACTCTTAGTTACTTCCCCATTAATCTTCCTCCCCAAAGTTGTAAGTTCTTGGGGAAACAACCAGTTCTTTCACATTTTTTTACTCCTCCTCACCCTCACCAGTGTCTGGAATAGTTAATTATAAAATAATAACTTCTACTCTATGTCAGGCACTGTGTTAGCTACTACAGAGAAAATGGAAAGCAAAATTAGCACAGTTCTCAAATTAGTACAGTTCTCTTCACCCATTGCTTAAAGTCTAAAACGATAAGAGTTACAATTGAATAAGCAATCATAACAAAATGCTATGCATCCTATATTAGGAGTTGAGGTGTTGAGTGAGGGTTCATTTTGATTACATGTCTGCATTATGAATACTTCAAGGACAGTGTTCCCCAGGTGAAAGGAAGTGTAGTGGTTTTTTTTGTGTGTGTGTTTTTTTTTTGGTAGCATTCCATTTGAAGTTGGATATGAATTCTTGGAAAGCTGAATAAGTTCAGATGTCAGTTGCTAATCTTTGAGTTTTTGATAAGAATCATGTGAGCCTCACCCGAGTATATGCACTTAATTGAAAAGGGTCCCTGAAGGCATCCTGAGGCCGTAGGGTGGAAAGAAGGGAATTCTACCTCCTCCAACTCCCCAGCTTTGAGGTATTTTTTTTTCCTTTAACTGAGTATCTTCCTGTATATTCCTAAAGCCAATTGTTGGGTTATACTAATATGTACGTGAGCCTCATCACGCATGAGAAGTTCAGTAAACTAGACTGCACAGCCAAAGGACACAACCTAGTTGCAACATACAGTCAATTGAATTATGATTCAATGATTATCTAAACTTGAGAAAAAGGAGGATTCAGAGACATTAAGAAAATAAAAATGTAAATTGAAATTGTGACTCATTCATTCAATGGATAATTATTGATGACCTATTACATGTATGTTGTTTTACAACAACGAACTCTGTAATTACTTTAGAGTTTGGGGATTGTTGAATCTGATAAGTACTGAGGTTACCGTTGCTTCCTAGAAACTTTGCCTGCCACTTGGATGAGTGCAGGTAAAGGTGAAATGGGACAAGATAGAAAAGCTAATTCTCACGGCTCAGCCCATCCTGTGATCTTCCAGTGTATTGTGAGATGAAGGACTACACAAATCTGTGCAAGGGCAAGAAGGGTTGCTTGGGAAAAAGAATGTTTTGAGGCAAATGAAGGGCAATTTTCAGGAAATAAACTTACAAGAAGTAACTTACAAATTCTAAGCCAATAAGAAGTAACTCTTCCCTTGCTTTAACTAATATAAGCCTGCTGCATCAAACAGTTTTGTTTCTCTACATCCCAGACCAACATTTTGAAGGAAAACAATAGAAGACATAAAGTACACACACAGACTTCCAATATGGACAAGATGGCATAGAGTCACTTTTTTCCTGCTCAATTATACACTCTGGAAATGGCACGGGAGAACCAATGGAGAACTCCGAAAAGAAAAAGGCAAGCACGTTTGGGACCCCGGAAGAGAGGAACAGCACAGGACATCTTCCATCCCCCACCCACCCAACAGAAGGAAGCCGTCCAGACATGGTTTCCAACTGCTGACCTAGCAATGGAAGGCAGCGTGCCTAGGCTCATTCCTCCCCCATATTGAACAGGAGTTCCCTTGTTGCGGAAAAATGACGAGGACCGAGAGACTCAAGCGGCATGCAGAGATCAGGGAGAACACAGCTTTATTACTCCAGCAAGCTCAGCGGGATTATTCCCAAAGACTGAGCACTAACTGGGGTCGAACGCTTTTTATATAGGGTTAGGCCTCCGGGTTGGGGGGAAATCTGGCCGGGGTGCCGGGGAGGTCCATCCCTAGCAGCTGTGATCGCTCAACATTGTTTTGACAGGGAGGCCTCTAACTATGGTGCCCGTCGCAGACAGCTCCGATAAGGGAGGAGGAGGAAGGGGATGGAGCTACAGCTCCTAGTGGGGCCCGCAGGAAAAAACCATCCCGAAACCCTCTGACAATATCAGGAAGGGATCAACTGAGAATTGGGAGCCCCAAACTACGGGAGATAGTTTCCCTCCCTGCAGGGCCTGAGACTCCCCTTTTCTGTCACAAGAAACTGAGGCTGGTGGGCAGACGTAACAGGAGAGACATGACTACAGCAAGTAGCCAGGTCCAAGAGGCTTCTTTATGCCCATGGGCCCAACACTATCCTTTGCCCAGAAACTCTGAAGCAGCCAGGCGGTACGGACAGGGACATCTTATTACACCCCTACTCACCAAGTCACCCAGCATCCAGGCCTGGGGACTACCCTTTCATCCCCTCAGCCAGCACCAGCAGGGAGCATGGGAATCCCTGTGGACTGATAAATCAAGCCAACTAAAATAACCCTGCAAAGGTTTTAGGAATTAAACGGCCATTGGAACCACAGCCCACAAAAGTCAGCCAAACCTACAGGCTAAACCTAAGCAGGGTGAATGCATGCTAACATAAAATATTTCAATGGAACCCAGAGTACCTGAACATAATTGACAAAATTCCAGGATACAACTGAAAATCACCACCATCCCAAGAACCAAGAAAATCACAATGTGAATAAGAAAAGACTATCAACCATTGCCAACACCAAAACAAAGGTGGGAATTATCCGACAAGAATTTTAAAGCAGACACCATAAAAACATGCTTCAATAACAAATTCTCTTGAAACAAACGAAAAATAGGAAATCTCTGCCAAAAAAAACAGAAGATATTAAACAAAGAACCGAATAAAAATTATAGAACTGAAAAAAAATACAATAATAGAAATAAAAACTCACTGGATAGGTTCAAGAGTAGAGTGAAGACAACAGAATGGAAGCAATGAACCTGAGACAACTACCTGTTTTGGGGGGGCAGGGAATCTATACATAAAGATTAACTGGTATTTCTGGTAAATGCGGTTTATATCAAAAGCAAAATTAGCACAACTGTTAAAGAAATATGAGCAACTAAGTGCTTTTCTCAGTTTTCCTTCTCTAATAATAATGACTACTTGGCTGAAATGTAATCACCCTCTCCAGGCTTGGTTTCTCCCTCACTGATCCTGAGTCTTCTTTCCATGGTAGGCCCACCCAGGGCTTTTCGTATCACGTTGGTGCCCAAAGCCGCTGTGTTTTCCTCCATACCACGGCCTCCATCCTTTACCCAGTGGTGCAGGTTGGTGGGCCTGAGGAGGTTCCTGGTCTACCAGATGTCCCTTTTCTAATGGCTGCTCTATTCCTGTGTTCCCTGAGGCTTCTGCACTTAGCCAGGCAGAGAAAGGAAGAGTCCACTTGGCAGTACAGTGATCTGCATTCTGGACATTTCTTTCTGGATTTTCCTCCCTTGACCCAGTCTGACAGTGGCCCTCTTCTAAACCTTTTGTTCTACAATGTTCTAGTTGGAGAACAGCCTGCCAGGAACCTCCTTTCCTTCTGTCTGACTGTTTAAAACATAAGCAAAGATGTTCTTATGACGCAACAGGTCACCAGCACTTTTTCATCTTGTTTTTGAAACTCTTTTAAAAGCTAACTATTGCTTAATTTGCCTTAGTAAAATTTCTTAACCTAACATTAAACATTACATTTAAATAAGCACAGAGTTTTTCATTTGGGTGGCTATTGGTTTACATATGGAAGTATAAAATTTGTAAAAGTATCTTCTTTAGTTTTTCCTTTAAATTGATAGATATTTATTTCTACTTTGTTTAAAATATTGGACTTTAACATTTATCTCTAAATTCTCTGGAAACAATTTTGATATATGACATAATTTATTTATGATAAAGGTTTCAAATCTTAGGTTTTTTTTAGTTATAAAAGCAATATATTCTTATTGTGAAATATAACACATAAAAAAGTTTACAAAGTAAAAAGGGAAGAATCCTCTTTTCTTCATCTATCAAAAATCCACAGCTAGAGAAAACAAATTTTAAGTTTCTTAAGTGGAGAAAAATCTTAAGTACACACAATTAGTTTTACTATAATTTTCACATTCAAAACATTTTCCTATTCATATACAAATGTATATAATGCCTATAAAAGTATATCTATGCATCCATTAAAATTTAAAATATGTATGCATATATAAAACATTGTAAACAACACAGGATTAGGCAATACATACTTAATATTTCATGAATAGCTTTTCTCATGGGTATTTTGAGAGCTACCTCATTTTACTCAACTGCAGAGTTTTTCATTTTGTGGATTTACCAAAATTTAATCACCACCTATGAATGTACCTTTATGTTGTTGATAATGTGGAACTATTACACATAATGTTATAATTACTATCTTTTTTACATATATCCTTATTCATTTGTACAAATATTTCTGTTAGAAAAATTCCTAAGTACAGAATTCTTAATCATACTAACAATTGTCACCTCAATAAACTTTAATTTTTTTAAAAAGAATTCTGAATCAAATAGTATATGTATTTTAAATTTTGATACTTCCAAAATTGTCCTCCAAAAAGATAACTTTATTATATACTACCAGCAACCATGTACGAGAATGCCTGAAAAATAAGGTTTTAAAACTGAGTCATAAAATAGTTTCTCTATAAAAACATACCAAAAACCAACTCCCTGTACAGAATTCAGAATCTATCTAGTGGAAGAACACATAAGCGTAAAACAATGGGAGCTATTATAAAGCTATTTTTATACAAAATGACAGTATAAACAAAGATAAATACCATGATTTAAAAGGCTATAGTAAATATATACTTGAGTAAATATAAATTTCTTTTTAAAATAACAGGGGTACTATAGATCGTTTTGCCAGCAAGATATGTTTTTTGACCACTATAAAAATAGATGTTAGGAGTAAAACAGGACTGGGGAAGGCTACTGTTCTAGATTTTAAAAGACTGAAAATTAACCGCCAATTTCAATTCATAAAACTTGTTGGATCCTAGTTTTTAAGAAAAGCTATAAAAGACATTTTGGGTGCTTTTGGTGGCAACTGCGGAAATCTGAATACGAACTACATATTTGATTATAATATGGAGTGACTGTTAATTGCCTTAGGCATGATAATGATATGTTAGAAGAATGTCCTTAATTTTCAGGAAGTGAGAATTTTTTAATCTAGAGAGAGGGTATACAAGGTGGTCACTGTCCTATTGCTTCAACTTTTCTGTGGGATTGAAAATTTTTTTAATAGAAAGTTGGAGGAAGGGAATAAAGCAGTGAAGCTGCAGATCTTGTGTTGACAATTGTATTTCATCATGTTAGATTCTCTGAGTAAAAAGAAATCCACATTGATTTAGGTCTCTAAGTTTATTTACTTAAATTCCCATTTCTGTGTACTCAACATTAAGCCAGTTAGGCTTACAAGGGAAAAAATTTTCTTCTTGGCCACTGGCTATGTCTCACAAACACATGGCATTTATCCCCAAGGGAGCTGACTTAAGAATGTGAGAAACTTAAGAGAAACCCTCTTCACTGCTAGAAAGACACCCACGGCTCAGGCCTCAACAAAGGGTGGGCCACTAGGGCTGTCATCACAGAGGCAGCACATTGCGATTTCTGACAACTACTATAAATGTCTAGCTGAACACCAAGGGAGTGGTATAAGCAGAGGATGAGCTAGCTCATTAGTACTTAGGCCAAAAGTATTAACTTGTCCAGACTATTTTAAATGCCCTTTTATTAGAGAATATGATGAAGTAATGGTTGCATCCAGTCCTAGCTGAGTCAACCGTTTTGGCTTTTCACACACTTACTCAGGGAAAGAGTAGGAAGATGGCTCTCACAATAATATCCATGAGCAATTTATCACAAAATTAACAGCGTTCTGGGCTGGCCCGGTGGCTCAGGCGGTTAGAGCTCCATGCTCCTAACTCCGAAGGCTGCCGGTTCGATGCCCACATGGGCCAGTGGGCTCTCAACCACAAGGTTGCCAGTTCAATTCCTCGACTCCCGCAAGGGATGGTGGGCTGTGCCCCCTGCAACTAGCAATGGCAACTGGACCTGCAACTGAGCTGCGCCCTCCACAACTAAGACTGAAAGAACAACAACTTTAAACTGAACAGCACCCTCCACAACTGAGATTGAATGGACAACAACTTGACTTGGAAAAAAGTCCTGGAAGTACACACTGTTCCCCAATAAAGTCCTGTTCCCCTTCCCCAATAAAATCTTTAAAAAAAAAAAAATAGATCCCTAAAAAAAAAAAAAAAAAAATTAGCGTTCTGTCATAAACCCAGGAATCAGATTTATTTTATATATGAACACATTATATATATATATATCTATATATATATACATATATAGAGATATAGATATATAGATACATAAATACACATGTATATATATGTAGATGCACATGTGTATATACACATATATGTTATATTTTGCCTTTGCTAGCTTTATGTGACGATTATTTTATTGTTTTTTATTGTTTTTTAATTTTTAGGTAACTAGTTCATTCTTAATTATTTCAGTAATGGGAAAAGAATCAGAAATAGTCATACTGTTTAGGGATGACATTTTTGCCTAGCAGCTATTCTTTTTTTAATTCAGAAAAATTTTAATTAGCTTCTTCTACTTAACCATCATTGCAGGTTGAAGAAGCAATAAAAGTTTTCAGCATTATCTCTAGACTTATCTTTAGCTAAGAACCTGGAGGGCTAAGAAGAAAAATGATTTGCCAAACAAAACTCTAGAGGAAGCCTGAACATCCAAAGCCAACTTGAAAACTCAGATATTTGTCCGCATGACAGGAAATGACCAAATATGTAGACAAAGGCAGAAAAAGTGACTGGATCCCATTTCTTTAGCTGCCATATGTATGCACCATCATATGGGTACTAGGCTTTATAATATGTATTTTTTATCTGAAAAAAATGCAGTGTTCTTAATTCTCTTTAATATTATGTGAATTAAATTATACATGAATAACTCATAGAATATTTTTCTTGGGTCCCTTATTATGTTATCTTTGGAGAACTCTCTGCTATGAGCCTACTTCGAGATGTCATTATAACTAAAACATATTCTGGTTTAATAGCTGAACTTTACAGAGGTAGGAGTAGTATCATTAAGTAACACGTTCCTCTCTTCAAAACTGGCCTCTCAAGTAGAGAGAGTAGCCTTTGAGTCATGAGCCCCACAAGCAAGGCCTCCTTCTATTACTATATCTTCCATTCGATATCTCTTTCAAAGCCCATGGCCTGACATTAGAAGAAGCTCCCACCAGGTGCTTTCAGAGTGAGCTCTCATCTTGTTTATAGATCCACACAGCCAGACACCCCATACATATAATTAATTTCATCTACAAAAACAGTAAAACTTTAGCTATTGAATGACAGCCTTCCAGTATCCTAAGGTTTTCAAAATGAATTTGAATCTGGAAGTAACTCTGACTTATTCTCACACTCACAAAAATAATAATAAAACAATAATAGTGAGAGTACCTAAGCATCTAGCAAAACAAATGAAACCCCCCAAACTCCTTCAATCTATACATGTCACACCTGTCACACCTGATATTCTGATGCGCTGTATATGATTTATTCCTTCACTCACTATTGATTCATTCAACAAATGCTTACCATCTATGATGAGTTCTATTCGAGGGGATAAGGAGATGGCAGTAAATAAGACAGACAAGGCTTCTACTCTTAGGGAGTCTATGTTCTAGGGAGGTGGGGAAGACTGATGATAATGCAATAAATAAAACTAAGATAGAAAGATATTATAGAGAGTGAGTGGGCTTATTTGGATGTGAATACCAAAGGCCTTCAAGCTAAGACCTGGAGTGATGAGAGGATGCCCTCATGCAAAGATCCAAGGACAAACATCCCAAAGAGAGAAAATCCAAGAGCATGATCTCGGAGGTAAAAATATGCTTCATGTGTTGATGAACAAAGACTACAGTGTGGGAGCAAGAAAGAAAGTGACAGGAGGCATGATTAGAGAAGAGCTTCATAGTCTTAAGAAGAAGTTTTGGTTTTATTCTCTGTGCAGTGGGATGCCACTGGAGGATTTCAAGCAGAAAAGTAATATTTTATTTATGTTTAAAAGATTGGCTGCTTTCAGAAGAATGGACTGTAGGAGGAAAGTTAGAAGCAGGGCACAAGTTAGGAGCCTATTTCAGAGTACAGCTTGGACCAAGCTTTTATGGCATAAATGATGTATTTTGATTGCCTGTAATAAGAGGTCAGACAATTAAGTTCGCAAACTCACCCTAGAAAAAGTGCTACATACCTCACTATCCCTATGGTCACCTCCAAAGTACTGCCCTTGGGAAGCTATGCACCAATGCCAGCACCTAGTCCACCCTTCAAAGCAATTCTGGAACTCTTTTTCTGGAATGGCCATCAGAGCTGTTTTATTACCCTTGATGTCCTGAATATCATCAAAATGTCTTCCTTTCAATATTTCCTTTATCTTCAGTAAAGAAAGAAGTCATTGGGGGCCAGATCAGGTGAGTAGGGGGGGAATTCCAAAACAGTTATTTGTTTCCTGGCTAAAAACTCCCTCACACACAGTGCCATGTGAGCTGGTGCATTATCGTGATGCAAGAGCCATGAATTGTTGGTTAAAAGTTAAGGTCGTCTAACTTTTTCAGGCAGCCTTTTCAGCACTTCCAAATAGTAAACTTGGTTAACTGTTTGTCCGGTTGGTACAAATTCATAATGAATAATCCCTCTGATATCAAAAAAAGGTTAGCAACATCATTGCAACAAGTTTGTGAACTTAATTGTCAAAACTCGTACGTATAAAAGATGACTATGTCATCAGCACAATCACTGAAGTAAATGAGAGAATCAAGGAAAACCAGAAAAAGTAAGAAGAGAAGATGAGGGAAGAAATTAGGAAAGATCTGAACCTACGAATGGGCAGTGTGTAACGAGCAGAGATAGAAGATCCTAAATAGGGTCCATGAGCCTGGGACATCTTGTTGTAGAAAAGCAAGGAAGTACTAGAAAGTAAGATAGTGCTTAAAACAAATGAGGGCATATCAAAAACTGTAGGGTTCAGCATGAAGGGGCAATAACTGGCAATATTCTAGACAGTGCATTCACTAGAATGAATACTGACTGGGATGGATATTGCACATTGAAGGAAAAGGATCCATGAAGTTGATACTGACACCGATAAAATTTATTTTAGAAAGTCCAACTGGAGGAGGAATTACTCTTTACAGAAAAAAATGCCAACTAATAAATGCAAACTTACGATAAAAGTAGAAAATCCCCATTTTTACAATCACTACTGTAAAAACCAATTCAGGAAGAACCAAAAATGGGTGCCACACCTAATGGATAAATTATTTGAGAAAAATATATACACAGTCATAAAGTGTTATCCCAATACTAATTATTAATTTGAAAGAGAAAAGGTGTGTTATAGAGAACTCTGGCAGAAAATACCTTAAACAAATGATCAAATTCAACATTACCAATAATGGGACAAACTCAAATTGTGAGCCCAGGATGTGATTCATCAACAAGGAACCACATCACCTTTCAAAAACGTACTCCTTTCAAAAATATTTTACCTGCATCTAATCATGAAGAAGCAATCCAACAAATTCAAATTAAGGGACAATCTGCAAAACTAACTGGCCTGGACTGGGGAAAAAAAAAAAAAGTCAATGTCATGAAAGAAAACAGGGATAGGGAACTGCTCTATATTAGGGACTAAAGAAGTGTAACAAGTAAGTGTAATTAGTTACTTTGTATTGGATTCTTGGCTTAAAAAATAAAGCTATAAAGGCTACCATTCAGATAATTACAGAAATGTGATAATGGGCCATATATTAGATAAGGGAATATCTTTGTTCTTAGGAGATATCATCTGTATCTACTAAGGGATGAATGATTTATGACATCTGCAAATGGCTCAAAGACAGAGAAATAAAGAAGCAAAAGATTAAAAATCAGTAAATCTAGATGATGAATATATAAGTTGTTCATTATCCTCATCTTGCAAATTTTCTGTAGATTGGAAACCTTTCCAAATAGAAAGGGGATGAAATGAAAATAATACAAGTGCTCTGCCTCCAGAAAGGACAAGCAGTTCTCTCCACCGCCGTGTTCGACAGCACTGTAAAAGGCAGCATAGTGTGGGGTTGTAGGCATATGCTCTGCAGCCAAACTGCTTGGGCTCATATTCCAACTGTTTTACATGTTAACTGTGTGGCCTTGGGCAAGTTACCTACCTTTTTTGAACCTCAGTTTCCTAACTATAAAATGAAAGTAAAAATAACACCAACCACATAAAGTTTTTGTGAGGATGAAAGCATTTAAACTATGCTGGCAAATAGTAAGCACTCCATAAATAGAAGATGTTAGCTAGCATTTCACTTCGGGGGTCACTAAAGTCAAGACTGAATACCTCAAAAGATACCAGTGAGAGAACAGATCTTCTAAAATGTAATAATTGTGAATCTCACGCATAATCAACATTATCATCTGGGAATATTTTCATCATGTCTTACTCCCTGGTGCTCTCAGAAATTCATTTTAGTGTTTTGTGGTTTTTAAAAATGAGTAATCGCAATAATACCTGTTTTGTAGGATTATTGTTATAATTGGAAGTCCAAGAATACTCACAAAGACTATTTGAAGTAAGCAAAAAAAGTTAAATTATTCTTGGTATTCTCTATTAAAGATTACAGGGAAATACTGTAGAAATATTTTTACTTAAAACAGTTCAAATTTTAATATTTAAATTCTAAGCTAACAGTTAAATATTCAGGAAGAAGATTGTATCAAGTTATTCATTTCCTGAGATCTGTATAACTAAGGTATATTATATTTTTACTCTCAATTATGCTTTAAAAAATATTTCCTTCAAGACTTTTCTTTCTGTTAATACCAGAATGGGGGACTGCAATAAAAACCAAGGACAAGCAACCTAACAAAGCTAACAAAATATATTTCCTCCCCTCCTCAACATGACTCTGGGACCTAGAGAGCTATACTCTTAGTTTAAAACTAAACTGGAAATAAATACGTACTCAACTCCAAAGAATTGACTGATAAATCAATTATCTCAAAAGTGGCTCTCAAAAAAGAAGGAAAAAAAATGATGCTAAGAATTTGGATGCACAGTTTGGTCCTCACTGTAGGTTTGCACCTGAAATCACATAACATGTGCAGTATAAAAATCTCAAGCCAAGAATTCAGTGTAGTGTAATCCCTTACTGATAATATGCCAGGTTTCTGGAAGATGCAAATAAAAAAACACTCTGTGAAAATCCAACTTCGAAATAAACTTCCAAGAATTCCCACAAACAAAATTCTAAAAAGTGAAAAAATGAACAGCCCACAGTCAAAAATAAAATACATAAGGAAAAAGTTACCAAGAAAGAGAGCTAATGGAACAATATGGTTTTAAAAATAGTCCTATAATAAATTCAGATTGTGGAGTTGTCTCCGGTGGCTTTATAATCTGTCAACTTGGCTAGGCTGAAGAGATTTTCCCAGAATTCCCTTTCTTGAATCTTGCTCAGTGGGTAGACTACAAAGGAGGTCCTTGAGATTTTGAAGGCAGGAGGGAAGCAACAGCCATTTTGTAGTGTAAACATAATGCTGCTTTGCTGACTCACTTTGATGTGAAGCATCGGCTGGGCCTACAATTGTTCTACCTACCCCTTCATCCTTTATCTTTTCTGATTCCTGGGCAAAGTACATGTATACAGTTCTGTGAAAAAGGACCCCAGCTTCTGTGCTTCTGTAGACTACACCAATGACAGAAGCAAGAAGTTTCAGTGCACCCTCACGGGAGTCCAGCTCATGCTAGTAAGTTCCAGTCTGCTTATGATCTTCCATTCCTGCCCTGTAGACTTAAAGATCCAGATTCAGAAGCAAAGACAGCAGCCTTACAGACAGTGCTTAATCAGCTCCCCAAATTGCATGAGCCAATTCCCTGTAATCAATCTGTACCTGTGTTTGTGTGGGTGTGATATTTCCCAGCAAGGGACTTACATTTGTTTTTTGAAACTTGACTCATATCTTACCATACACAAATTATAAAATGACTATGTTTAAAATGTTTAAAGAAATGTGAGGGTGTTCTGTTTGTGCTTAGCAGTAAAAAAACTGCTAGAGGAAGTTGTTCCCATTCTAACAACAAGAAAAAACTGGATAATCAACACTGTAACTTTTCTTGAACTCATCAGAGAGGTGAGGTCACAAAGCAACAAAGTAAACTGAATTCCAAATAGAAGCAGGACAGTTTTGCCTTTGAGAGGGCATGAGTAGAAAAGAGGACAGCCATAAAGGTGGAGAAGAAGAAATCAGCTAAGATTACTTAACAAATTTATAAAGGCTGAATACAGGTCAGTGTAGCAGTTTAGAATAACTGGGAGCCCCCAACACAAAGGAATCTGTACTTACTTGCAAGTTACTTTCAGCAGCCTTCCACTAGGTCTTCACAGGAAAGACTAAGCATAGGGCAGAAGACTCTAGAAAGTCCCTATTGATGGAACAGGTATGCAATGGTAATTGACTGATGCTGGAGGAAAAGGCAAGAAACACTCCCTGCTTCCCTAGACCCTTCTTTCATAGGAAGAAAGGCTTTGTGTCACTTGGATAAAGGCAGCAATCCCTTGTGCAAAGATTCACTGCTTAAAGGAAAGGTAGAAATAAAAGCCTTCTCTTCCTGGGGAAAGCACAGAAATACCTCTTGGGCTCAGATTTTTTTACTGATATAAATTAGAGGTCTGCTGTCACTAGAGGAGGGGTAAGACCATCATAAAAACAATAGAGTTTAGTTACCATGAGGGAATATGGGCAGAAATCCTGAGAAACCTCCATCTTCCAAGTTCCAGGGTCATAGGTGAGCCTAAGACTAAGGGTAGACCAGGATAACTGACAACCACCTTTGTCCTCATCACAATCACCAGGAGCCTATAACGGGTAACAATCAATAATAGTCTACCACTGAAAAGAAAGAGACTACCTCTTTGGTACAAATGTAAAAGGACTACTGAAATCTATGGGTAGAACAGGAACACTACCAGGTCACACACTAAGCACAAGGCTATTGCAAGCCACTGATGAATGAATTTAAGTCTTGTGGTATGCTGAAGGTAACAACAACAACAAAACCAAACTCTAGTTCAACCTATGACTAGATTGACTCAATACACCACCCTAATAGTCTGACAAAAGCAGCAGCATGCCCATTTCCAGGCATAAAGACTATTTGTCTCAGTGACCACTCTTCTTCAACACACAATGTTTGATATTCAATCAAATATTCAAGTCACACAGAAAGGCAAGAGAAAAACCACTAAGTTTTAAGAGATTAAGGAACCAATAGAAGCAGACTCAGAGATGACCCAGATGTTAGAACTATCAATCAGGGACAACAAGACAACAAGGCAACAAGAATTAATATGTTAAAGGATATAGTGGAAAAGGTGGATGAACATATGGAGACATTTCTGCAGAGAATTAGAAAATATTCAAAAGAGTCCAATGAAAGTGCTAAAAACTGTAAAATAGATATGAAGAAACCTTTTGATTGGCTTATTAGCAGAATGAACATAACTGAAGAAAGATTCAGCAAAAATGAAAGTAGGTCAGTAGAAATTATACAAACTGAAACAAAATACACACACACACACACACACAAAAAAAAAAAAAAAAAGAGTGAAAAAATATAACAGAGCATCCAAGACCTGTGGGACAATATCAGTCTAACATATCTGTAACTGGAGTCTCTGAAGAAAGAAATAAGAGCGATGATGATGATGACGATGATGGCAAACCTCAGAGAATCCCAAACAGGATAAATACCAATACCACACACACATACAAGGCACATCATAGGCAAGCTGCTGAAAACCAAATATAGCATGAAAACATTGAAGTCAAGAAGAGGAAAAGAAAACTTTATATGTAGATGAACAAAGATAAGAAGTTACAGGAGACTTCTCATCAGAAACTACACAATGCAGAGGCTATCTTTAAAGCACTAAAAGAAAAAATATGTCAACCTAGGATTATATACCCAGTGAATATATGTTTCCAAAATGAAAGGAAAATAGAGACTCCTTTCAGACAAACAAAAGCTGAGAGAATTATTTGCCAGCAGACCTGAACTACTAGAAATGTTAAATAACATTCTTCAGGAAGATATGATACAAGGTGGTAATTTTTTGAACCTACACAAATCAATCAAAAGTACAAAAAAAATTAAAATGTAAATATAAAGAGACATTTGATCTTATTTGTAAACTCTTTTTTAAAAATCAGCTATCTAAAGTAGAAATGATAACAATGTGTTGTGGGTTTTATAACATTTGTAGAAGTAAAACGCATGACCAAAATAGTACAAGACATGGGAGGAAAGAATTTGAAATATAGCATCGTAAGATTCTTACTATATAGGAAGTAAGATAATATCAGTTGAAAATAAACTGTGATAATTGTGAATATTGTAAATCCCAGAGCAACCCTTAAAAAAATTAAAAAGAATGCAACTAATAAAGCAAATAGTAATGATAAAATGAAATCAGAATTATGTGACTCAATCCAAAAGAAGATGATAAAAGAGAAGGAAAAGGAACAAAGATCAGATGGAAAAAACAACTAGCAAGATGTTAGATTTTACTTTAATCACATCAATAATTACATTAAATATAAATACTCTAAATAACACAAATAAAGGTCAGAGATTGAGAGATTGACTAAGAGGCAAGATCCAACTATAGGCTGTCTACTTCCTTTGCATAAAAAGAAATGTAAGACAACTATGAAAATGTTTGCATGGAAAAAGAATCTTTAAAAAGGAGCAAACATATTTGAAAATGAATCAAATAGACCTTCTACAAAGTAAAAATATAATCTTTTTAAAAAATAAAATGAATAGATTTTAACATATACACAATCAAGAAGAAAATTAGCAAACAGGAATAGATTGGAAAAATTATTCAGGAGTCATCATAAAGAAACAAAGGATAATTATGAAAGAGAAATTATAAGAACAGAGTAAGGAGTAACATAAATCTAATTAGAGTTCCCAAAAGAGATGAGAGAGAAAATTTGGCAGAGAAAATACATGATGACAGAACAGTTAAAAATGTCTTAAAATATAGCACTTACAGATTCAAGAAATCTTACAAATCCAAACAGGAGAAATCAAAAGAAACTATAACCAGATATTTCGTAGTAAAACCACAGAAGACTAAAATCAGAGAGGCTTTTAAAGGTAGTCAAAGGAGTGAAAATTTGACAGATAACTGTTCATCTGGAAAAAAACATCATTTACAAGAGTTTTAAATATTTGGCTTTAAAAAAAAATGATTTCCTACAAAACCTTTTCCTTCTTCAAGAATGTTAATAAAATCTAGGTGCCTTAATGAAGCAATCCCTGAAGATAGCATCACAGAACATGTCACAAGGTTTAATGGGATGACTGAATGAAGTCCCTAACTGAAGAATTGTGGAGTTGGGTATGGAGTGGGCCATCTCAAACCGAGCAGCACTAAAGTGATGTCCTTAATACAGTTCACTGGAATCCTGAAACTAGATGCAAAATTTCACATTTTTGTTTGTGCAGTTTTCCTGGGAGTGGGGGTGGAGGCAGGTGGTGGGTGGGCTTTAACAACTTTCTTAGGATTCCCAAAGGAAGTCTATAATCCAGTCAAGATAAGGAAATTTTGCTCAATACTAGTAGTTCTCAGAAACTTTGGCTCAATACTAGTGGACCATCAGCAGCAGCAGCAGCAGTATCTGTGATCATATTAAAACTGCAAGTACTTAAACTTCACGCAGACCTGCGGAATCTGAAGGTAGGGCCCTGTGACGTGTGTTTTAATAAGCCCTCCAAGTAATTCTGATGCACGTGAAGGTTTGAGAACACTGCTCTATACTTCCCCTTGGGTTTAACTCAGAAAGCCAGTAGTTCTCATCTGGCAGAAAAAGGCTTCCCCACAAGTCCTCAGAGAACTCCCTTTTTCATGGTTTTGTTCAAGCTCATCTTTAATTCTACTTAACGCAGGAAGCTTTCCAAGTGTAAAGGAACTAAATTTGGTTTCTCCCATCATCTGGAAAGAGCCACCTCCCCCAACTCCCACCCTATCCTAGCACAGGATGTTCACATTGTTTCTTAAAAGAAAAATAAATACAGAAAACCAGAATCAAAACTTCAAACCAACCATAAAAAGCACTTGGTGTGTGTTTGGACAATATGTGATTAAACATGTGACATGTTTGTTTGACTGTTTTAGAGCTTAAACTTCTGGACTAAGGGAATTATAATATGCATACACTGTTGTGCATCAGGGGAGTAAATACATTTTTAACACTGGATATTAGTAAAACTACCCCCAAATCATGATTCTGCTCGATTATCTGCTATAGAACCAAAGGGCTGGATTTAATTCGTGTTAATGTAATTGTTTGCCTATTAAATTGTTCATCAGAGGTTCTATCCCCATGGTGCTCTGGCTACTGCATGGAATATATGAAAGCTCTGACCCTATTCCCATGGTCACTTCCCTGTGGCGTTTTGTGCTTCTGGCTTAGCTTTCCCTGGGAAGAAAAACTGAAAACGTTTTTGGTACTGAGCCATGCTCCCATCTGGGATAAAGATTAAGAAAGAGGGAGGGAGCTTTTGTTCAGATTATAAATGCCAGATGCTGCCACATTAATGGTTCCACACATCCCAATGGTACTTACTTCAAATATTTGGTTTTCAAACCCTCCTCTCTAAAGAATGTGCTGGAAACTGTCAGGAATAGCCCACTACATTCATGCGCACTTACTCCAAGATTGCCACTGGTAGAAGAAAGGGAAATCCCTAGGCCGTACTGTGGTTTATCAGCTTTCTCGTAGCTCAATGTTCCCCAGATTGGAGACTTCCATCCTCCAGGGAATCGTGAGAATTGTTAAAGAGGTCACCATGTCGGCTTCAAGCCAAGAGGACACAAGCCACTATCAGTGAAAGGCATCTTAGCCTTAGAATTAGTATTGACTTATAGGAAACCACTCCATTACTAGAAATGAAAGAGCTCTTTGACCATTTTCCTTTCAAAATCTGAGGAAATGGGTCAAGCTGATGTGCAGGAAGAAAAAAAAAAAAACAGTGAGTGATAACAGATTGAAAAGGAGAAAAGAATCGTCCAAGAATAGAATGTGAAAAGAGTGAAGAGAGGAAAACCGCAACACAACCCACTCAATTTTGAAGCCAGTGCTTTTAATTACAGTCATAATTTTAAGCACAGCCTCCGAGGGAGAAATAGTTATGAAGGAGTCTAAATAAGATCTAGAAACAGTCTATCTGTGCCATTTCAAGATCAGTATTACTGATTTCCCCCTTTGCCTTTAGCTCCAATAGGGCTTGACCAGCACTGTTACTGGTCCTGTCTTTATTCAAAATTTTGAAATTTTGCTCATTATGAATTTTAATTTAAAAAAAAATACTGCATTAAAATATCATTTATCTTGATTAGTGAGTTTTTTGGTACCCCTTAAATTTCGTACCCAGGGCGCGTGTCTCACTTGCCTTACCCTAGTCCTGACCCCATAGACTATACCTTTCTTCAAATTTTGATTTGGTACTGTCAGAATAAGGGATGGAGAAAAAGAGGTATTCCTTTCTAACAGAAAGTCTAATTAAGTGTCTGGGTTCAGCTGAACGTAGATTTTGCGGCTGGAAGCTCTCTTGGGAAGCTATTTTCACAAAGTATGGGATTGGAGAAATGCTTGTACCTTGAGGAATAGATGTGAAGACTTATTCTGAATAAAGTTTCTTCCAAGTTCTCATTTACATCATCTCACCAAAGACATGTAAGTAATATTCTCATGGTTATCTCCTGCTCTGTCACAGATATAAGGACCTAAAAGTGAAACCAAAGACTCTTGTCCTGCCAAGTCTGTTGTGAAGGGCAAACCAGGAGCACAGCAACATCCAGGTTTAAATTGCTGTGTGAACCTGACAAGCTTCTCCCTAGAGCGATGTAAGAAGGTCCAGGAAAACGATGCTTTGACTGTTACATTATCTCTTTGTGTGGGAAAGGATATGTAGTTCATGGTTTAACGTATATTACATCTGGACTTGGAAACCCCTGCAGGGACTACAGAAAAGCATTTGGTTGGAGAAAATCCTTGTGGAATAAAACTAAAGTGACCAACTTGAAAAAATTCGATCTTAGATTACTTTTCGAAGAAACACACAATAATACGTTCATATTGCAAGTGTGGGTGACTCTAAAAGTTGGTACATGTTGTTAAAAATAATTTTTTTTTTATCATCTTGTTACCATTTGTTAAGGGAGAGAAGATAGAGGATTAGGTATTTTACTTATGGTACCTCTTTTAATACTCATACTAACCATGAATGGGAGACTTGACAACCCCCATTTCCTATAGAGGAAACTGAAACTTAGGAAAGTGATTTGCCCCCAGCCGAATTGAGCAGTGTGTTAGTCATGAGTGAAGCTAGATAGTTCGTTCACCTGAGTGTAATTCTAAAATCACACTGCTTTTCCTCTAAACGAGATTACTGACCATGCAACAACTCTGCTGTGCCACACCTCACGGTCTGCAAACTAAGAACGGTTTTTCACATCTTTAAATGGCTGGAAAAAATCCAAAGAAGAATGCGATTTTGTGACACACAGAAATTACATGAAATTCAAATTTCAGTGTCCATAAACAAAGTTTTATTGGAACACAGCCACGCCCATTCATTTTCTTATTTTCTGTGCTGCATTCACACTACAATGGCAAAGTTGAGTAATTGCTTCAGAGACCATATAGTCTACAGCCTAAAATACTTACTATTAAGCCCCTGAAGATAATGTTTGCCAAGCCCTGCTCTTTACCGTCTTGCATTCTAATTTGGTAGCAGCAAATTTTTAAAAAATCCCAGAGGTAGCAACCTTTCCTTCCTCGCTATAGATATAACCAATATTCCTCAACCATATCTCTTTGCTCTTCTCCTACAAAAGCTATACATCTCCCTGCTTTTACCCCCAGCCTGCAAGGGAAGTCTCATTCCTATCTTAACATTATACCAATCAGATCAAACTACTTTGTTCTTTAACTAAATTAGTCTAAATGGAAGAGAAAAAGCTCAAGAAGCATGTCGATGTGACTGCTGATTTCCTGATCAGCCTTGAATTTCTGCCAAACCCATGACTGAGTAGAGAAATCACATGAAGCCAAGAGACATCACACTTAAGTTGCAGCAAAAGAATATTTTTTCAAGCTATATAATTCTATGGATGAAGAATAACAAAAACTATGGCAAGGTAAACACCACCACACCACAATGCAAACAAAATGAAGAAGCTATTGCAAAATTCTGTAAGTCTCTAGCTTTCAACATCTGCTTCCAATGGATTTCTGCTGCCTGCATTTCCTCTGACAGTCACTCTGCTGACCTGGCATCCCAGACATCACTGTGCAGAATGTTCTGGGAATCCAACAGGCAGTTCTCAGCACCCTCGGTCTTGTCCCCAAGCATCATTCATAATGCTAATGTCATCACCATGAGCCAACTGTATTCCCAGAATCCCCTTACAAACAATGGAAGAAAGAAAACTGGAGAAATGTCTATCCCAGGGACCTCAAAGTGAAGACAGAGAGCAATAGAGCAGTTCGCAACAACTGTGGGTAACCTGTTTCTCTGACTCTTGCCTCCGACTCTCACAGCGGTCTCCCTGGATCTCCCTTCAGTGCTTTCCAGTGGTGCCCTGCAGCTCACAATGTTGTTTATGAGTCTTGCCATTCCCTAGAGTCATTCATTGAATGAGTATGAAATATTCGTTCACAGGGCTGGTAGAATGCTCCTCCTTGGATAATGAGGTGGAGGTTTCTATGCCAAAATCAGTTTTCTTAGGTAGAAATTTTATTTCTTTGCCTAATCTTCAGTGTTTTAACTTCTTCCCTCCCCCACCCCCCCAATCTTTGGCCTTAGTTTAACTCATCTTTTCATAGGGAAAATATTGCCAGCAACCAAAGTACACAACCAACTTTCCATGAAAATAAACTCCATTTCTCCGTTCCCCTGGCCTCCCATTTTCTGACACATTTGATATTTTCTAGAGTCTGCCAAAGTCAAAGTACTTCTAAAAACGCCTCATGTACCAATCTGGTTTTCAGACCAGATATGATGCAGTTACATTTTGACAGGCGAGCAGAAAGGAAATGGTTTAAATCAGAAGCAGGCTTGGTGTAAAATTGTCTTGTCTGTGTGGTTGTTTTCTCTTTTCCTAGATGGTTCCAGAAAAAATAAATACAATTCTTGTGTCGACTTTGGAAGTTGTTTTTTCCCTTTGTCATTCTCTGTGTGACTCCCCAGGGGCCGCTGAAGAGAATTTTCCGGGAGCAAAAGGAGGGGAAGAGCCAGTGAAAAACTGTTTGCTCTTATTAACTTAACTCTTTTTCACTCATGGGCGAGCTGTGAAGTCCCCCAGCAATGGGCTCACTATTAAGGGCTCACCTGGTCCCTTGACCTCAGGAAAATAAGTATCTTTTAGTCTGGAGGCAAGACCAGTTTGAAAGGATCTCTTTAAGAATCTTGATAATTATGCCAGCAATGGCTTAGAGAACTAGGTGGTGGAGGACCAAACCTTTAAAATGTAAAGTCCTTTAGGAAGGAAGACAGTCATTTAAAAAAAAAAAAAAAGGCAAACCCCAATGAGAACAAAGGTAACCCTTTAAAATATGGGAAGGAGCTGAGTCAGACCTTGTCAACAAGCTTCACTAAGGCCTGGGAACTTGTAGCAACATGATTTAAAAAAATAAAAAAAAGACTTGTGCAGCAATTTTTATCCAAGGATCCTGAAGTAGTCAACAGAAGTAAAATTGCCTCACATTCCATCGGGGGGTAGGTTCAGGATATTACCATTGTTTCTCTAAATCAGGGTTTCTCAATCTTGACACTATTGACTTCTTGAGCTGGATGATTCTTTGTTGTGGGGGCTGTCCTGTGCAACATAGATGTTTAGCAGCATCTCTGGTCTCTACTGACGAGATGCCAATAGCACCACCTTCCCTTCCCAGGGTTGTGACAACAAAAATGTCTCCAGATATTGCCATATGTCCTTTGGCAGGCACCATGGCCCCAAGTTGAGAACCACTGTTCTAAAACCAAGGCACAGAACAGTCAATAAACTTACACGATAGTGCCCAGCTGAAAAGCACTCACTAAACTAGAAGAAGAAAATCGTAGCTCTGGGACGGCCAGATGGCTCAGTTGGTTAGCGCACGAGTTCTGAACAACAGCGTCACTGGTTCGATTCTCACATGGGCCAGTTAGCTGTGCCCTCCACAACTAGATTGAAGACAAGCTGCCAGTGGGGCAGCCGGATGGCTCAGTTGGTTAGAATGCAAGCTCTTAACAAGGTTGCCGGTTCAATTCCCACATGGGATGGTGGGCTGTGCTCCCTGTGACTGGACTTGGAGCTGAGCTGCACCCTCCACAACTAGATTGAAGGACAATGCTTTGACTTGGAGCTGATGGGCCCTGGAAAAACACACTGTTCCCCAATATTCCCCAATAAAAATTTTAAAAGAAAATGATGGCTCCTGAGTCCCAAGCATGTGACTCTTATTGCCACTGCTCCCTACCTCAGTGGAAACTCATCGGCGTCCCTGAGTTCCTAATTTATTCCTCAGCTTCATTATTTCTGAAAATTGATCCATTAAGTCTTAGTTGTCAGTATAATTTTGGCTGGGTTGAGTATGTCTGATTGGCGTTACTCTCCTGGGAGTCACTAAGCAGATCCTGAGACTAACTCATCTCTCAAAGCTGAAATGGACCCGAAGCAACCCTGTAACTAACTGTGCGTGCAGAATCACTCATAGCTTAAAGCCTTTACTAAGAGTAGAGCTGTTCACGGGCAGGAGGGGGTGGGATAAGAAGGCCACAGGACGATTTAGCCAAGCAAGTGAATGCTTTAAGATTTCGTGATCTAGTAAGTCTCTCAATTAATTCTTTTTCAGAGCCTTGCTTGGAAATGATTGCAACATGTACTTTTGTTAATTGATTTATTTAAATGGAACATTTCATTTGCATGCAAATTTTTCCTATATGTCAGTGCTTGTCTCTTGATAGATTAGAAAATGCCTGTCCCCTCCCTGTTGTTTGTTCACATCAGTAGATGAACCTGTTGATCTCTCCAAGTGAGTCAGCAAAGTCAGGCACAGATTCATTTGAGCAATGAACCACCTCAAGCATTTTGAGAATAGAGACAGGTGTAAAATGTTATTTTTAAAACCTGAACTCTGGAGACACAAAAGAGAAGTAGGATGGCATGCTGGTGTAACTATTACACAAAGCTGGCTATAAACCTGGACCACTCAACTCTATACTTATTTAATGGACATGTTGAGAACCCACTGGCTCCAAGGTCCTGTACGGATACTACGGCCAATATGAGAATGCCCAGAGTCAGGATCAGCCTTGATTGTTTCTTTCTTTTTTCTTTTTGCATAGGCTAACAGAAAAACTATTATATATGCATATGCATGAGGAATTAATTACTCATATGCAGTGAGGAAGAAGCTAATCAGTGCTTTAAAGAGGAGTGGGCAAAGTGTGCGTTTCTGGCATTCACAATTTTTGGTCCCATGACATCATAAAGAATTAAGTTTTCATCATGAGAGGGAAGCTGGTATGGAGTACAGGGAGCCCTAAGTTTAGGGTTAAAAAGTCTGGGCTGAATCACAGTTCTTTCAATCTCTAGATGTGCATGTTACTTCTCTGAGCCTCCATTCCTTTGTCTACAAAAAGAGAACAATAGCACCTCAAAGGGTAACGGTGAAGAGATGACGTTTGTTAAACTTTCTGACAAATATACAATTTCTAATGTTAGGGTATAATCAGAGCTATACCTTTTTTACTACTTACTTTGTGGAACGTCCCTTAGCATATTTTCTTTAACCTGCCCAATAACCCTATTTTTCAGATTATAAAATTGAGGTGCAATGACCCTTGTGCTTTCCCAAGGTGTCCCTGGAGTAGTTGTTCGTGTTGCTTTATGAGACCTGACCACCTTCAACGGAAGGGGGTCCTCTCTGGCCCTACCTGGGCTGCGCGTGTTCCCTGAGCACAGACGAGACACACTTCCCACTTGCCTGCTTTGCATCCCTCTGCTCACCCTCCATCAGGTACACAAAGGGAACGCCAGCTGCTACAGAGAGCAGCACTGACGGTATTTCCAGTAGCTGGTGACCTTTGAACTGACCGACCAGCGTTTGACAGCCAACTCTCAATTATCTAGAAATGGCTTGCCCATCTCTTTGGAAAACTCCTGCCACCGAGGTGTATTCTCACAATACCAGGGAATAATTCCCGCAAGATAAGGGAATTTTCATCTTGACCTAAGCAAAAAATTAGGGAGGTAAATCTGTACATAAAAATGAAATCATATGAGGCCTCCAAAGCCAAAGAGAAATTCATTCTCTTTGGATCATCTATTGGTCTCCTCCATTAGGGCAGATAATTGGGGTTACCTGGAACCTCTAACCTTACATCACTGCTGAAAACTAGGTATTAGTCTATTTTTATAGATGATGAAAGTAAGTATCAGAGGTTGAGCAACTTGCCCGGGGCCTGACAGCTGGGAGGTGCCAGCACTGAGCATTTTTAACCTCACTTACCTTTGGTAAGACACTCCGCTCCCAATAAAACAAACAACAGAGTGAAATGAGGGGAAACACTCCTTCTCTTTAAAAGCATGATTAAAAACAGTTAAACCTTTGGCTCAATTATCCAGCCTTACACCTTGTCAGCTACCTACGGTGAATGTTCCCTTTTATTCTGGCCTTTCCCATATATCCAGTAACTTTCAGGTCCCTCTTAATGTACGCACTCATTAACTGAAGAGTAATATTAATATTAGTACCAAAACATGGCATTGCAAAAATAAAAGCAAAGTAGGAAAACAACATCAAGATATTTGATTCATTCCAAGTCAAACAGAAAAGACTTTCCAGCTTCAAAAAAGCTTAGATCTATCACTTTATTAATACCAACAATAAAAATTACCATTAAGCATTATGTTCACTCTAATTTAGAAAGCAGAAATTATTATCCCTATAGCAAGTTGACCAAACTAAAACTAAGCAACTTGCTCAAGACCACTGGCCTAGTGAGTGCTAGAACCTGGATTCAAATCTAGAACTTTCTTGCTTATAAGCCTATATTCTTCCTACTGCATAACATCTGTAACCAAGAGCTGTTTATATATACAGCTTAAGGCTTAGCCTAGAAGTAGGCTGAACAACCCTTCATATGATGACCTCTCTACTCTTCATAAATATTAGGTGGTAGAAAGTCACAAGACCAAGAAATCTGACTGGGTCCAGTGCCAGAAACCTTCACCACTGCACTGACTTAAGGCTTGAACTTGCGGTCAGCTGACTAGAACTAGTTAATTTTAAGAGCAAACTAGGTTGGATAGTATAATAACCAATTAACCTGGGAAAAAAGTCCTGAGAGATACTCAGCCAAAAGAGCTCTCAGCAAATCAGTGGCAACTTGAGGGCACTGAAACCCAGGCGAAGTAGAAAATGGCCTCACCACAAAGATCGTCCCAACTGTCGGACCTGTGTTTGCCCTGGCTAGAAGCACTCCCCATCTAATGCATGGAGAATGGCTTATAAAAGATCTTTTAACAAAAGCAATGGTTAAACCAATAAGGGTGCAGAGTGCTCAGCTGCTAGCACAGAAGATATATTTGGGAGACTGGCTGAGCATCTAAATTGTGTCTTCACGAAGCAAATTGAGTCAAAATCCTGATTCCTTGCCAGAAACCGTTGCTGCAGGTACCAAAAGGGCACATACAGAGTCATCCCATGTCCACATACTTTGTTACCCCAAATCTCTCCTCTGTTGAGCTGGGTAGGCACAGCCCCTCTAGCTTAATTAAGCCTTAGCTTAGAAGCAGGCTGAACTTTCCAAGGCCCATGAATCCACAACTTAAACTTGCACTAGCAAAACCTTGAGGGCTTGTTTTCAACATGGATTGATTACTGGGCTCCACCCACAGAGGTTCTGATTCAGTAGATCTGGGGTGGGAGCCTGGAAATTTGCATTTCTGGGGTGGGAGCCTGAGAATCTTGCATTTCTGGGGTAGGGTCTGAGAATTTGCATCCAAGTTCTCTGGAGATGCTGATACAGCCTGTCTGGGGACCATGTTTTGAGAATCACTATTACAGACGCACATTCAGACTGTGTGCCCAGGGTCCTACATCTCCAAAAGCAAGAGGAGACAAGACAAATTCAAGGAAAGAGTACTCCCACACCAGGGCAAGAACAGCTAGCTAATGCCACCCTTTCTCAGAGCCCTTCCACCCAAGGGGCCCTTCCAATTGACAGGCTACCTCAGTCCTATGTCTCTTTGAGGAAAAAAAAGAAAATAATTAATAGAATAATCTGAAGAGCAAAATAAGTCCCCCTCCCCTCCCAAAGGAGTTGGAAAAAATGTTAACCTTGCTCCTCTCCCAGAAATTCCACTTCTTATCACAAAGACCCAATTATTGATCTTTCTTTCTGTGGGGTATCCCCATTAAGCTTAGGTGTACCACTAACAAGGTTTACAGTCTCAGGCTATATCAGATGAACTACATTTTGCAAAGATATTTACCATAAAATAAAGGAATTGACACATTACTAAAAATATCCTTCCAGAAATTTTATTCAACCATCGCAGAGAAACACACACTAAAATGAATCAACACATCAACACATGGTAACTCCCCAATTATTTTTTCTCTTTAGACCTATGGTTTCTGAAAGTGCTTTTAACTATGCAAATTAGAGAGGTTGGAGTTAATTCTATAACGTATTAAGTGGTTGCTGGGATGACTATTGATTTTTTTTTTTTCACCTCAAATGACATTCAATTAAGGAACATGTACAAATAAATCATCACTGCTTCCAGCTTGTGATAGTCATTTATAAAGTTTTAGGAGTTAGGACACATAAAATATTTTTAGCCTGGAAGATACGTTATAGGCTGGACTGTTTGTGGGAAATATCCCCTACATGAAGAATTCCTGCTCCAAAATGCCTGGATTAATTAACATAAACAGTTTTGAGGAGAAAGGGAATAGCATCTCGCGTCTGACAAGACCCTGGCAGTGCTTGTTGGAAACTCCAGTGCAAGCCAAGCAAGCACAGTGAAGCGAGGCCTCTTCCATTCCGAGCTGGTCCAGTTCCAGGGACACGCCTTGGGCTTAGGACAGCTCTGGAAAGGCTCTGCTCTAGTTGGCAGTGAACCAAAGACCATTTCTTCTGCTGCTTCCAGGTCCCCTAAGAGAATGAGTCAGCTCCAGGGCCCTGGAGGTGTGGGCTGCAGCTGAGGAGACCTGGAGGACCCTCTCAAGAATAACCCCTGTGCCTGCCTGCTCTCCACTGGGAGACTGCCCTTCCAGAAGTATTATGGGAAAGAAGTGTAGTATTTACTGAAATTATCCTGCTGAGCTTTTTTTTTTTAACGTATATTGTTTTATTTAGCTCTCACGTTAATTCTGAAAGAGAGGAATTATTGCCTCTTCTATCAGACATGGGAGCAAAAGGGGTGCTCAGGGAGATTAACTAAGACACCCGGCATCACACAACACATTAGTGACAAAACTAGGATAAGGACCAGAGCCTGTTTCACTCCAAAGTAACCATCCTGTCTACCAGATCCTTCTAATTAACTACAGGAAGGGGAACAATGCAAAACAGCTCTACAATATTTACTTTAAGTCATTCAGACATTGAGAGGGAAACAAGTTGTTTGCAGGTTTTTATCAGTGTTAAGGAGGGATTCCCACCACCAGGTCTTTGGGCAACATTTCGAAGTAGGTGATGTTGTGTTTACAACCTTCTCACCTCCCAATCTCCCTCTTCTACCATCCAGGATCTGCTTTAATCCTCTCTATCAGAGTCTCCTCCAGCTAATGCTTTCCAGAACCCTGATGAGGTCTCTCATTTAATGTCATAAAGACAATGTAATTGTAATAGTGTCTACTGCTCTGTGTAGAAGAAGAAATCCATCAAGTAATAGCAGGAAGGCAAACATCCCTTGCTTAAAAATGAACCGTTCCTTTCCCACCATCAACCTCTTACCAATGTTTCCCATGCCTCATATGTCTGGGCCCTACTTGTGAAAGGAGAGTGAAGTGTATCTGAGTAAAAGAATTTGCACCACCT
Source organism: Rhinolophus sinicus (assembly GCF_057876585.1). NCBI lineage: Eukaryota > Metazoa > Chordata > Mammalia > Chiroptera > Rhinolophidae > Rhinolophus > Rhinolophus sinicus. The sequence goes on along the minus strand of NC_142515.1, from coordinate 116,730,751 downwards.
GAATGACAAATGGGTTCAACTCGTTAGAGACACCTGTATTTGAGATCTTGCAATGAATTTCATACGCCCTGTGGAGAGATTTGTGAGCTCGGGTGTTTCTGGCTGTACTCCTTCCTGACTTGATTACTTTGCACTCTCATTCCCTGAGCACCAAGGGGCCTGCTTACACAGGCATCCCCCATGTGGAAGCTTGCAAAGTCTGATAGAACATTACGAGGTTTTGATCTGGTGAGCCTTTCCTCCAAATAGAGATTTCATCTTCCCATGAACAATCTTCTACCTAGGAATGGAACAATGCCAAGAAAACCCCCTGGAGTCAAGGCAGCCTTGGGACGTCCCAAAGTTCCAGAACTGAATGGTGTAGTTTCCCCACTCCCCCAAAAAATATTTCATTAAATAGTATATGTCATAAAATGTTAAACATTTTTATGTAAAGTAGTTACAATATTCTTTGTTCAGACATGCTACTTGCTTGGGATTGTTGAATAGCTGGTAAGTCCTGTCTCACTTAGCATCAGAGCACATACAGCTACTGCCACATCAATTTTGAGAAACTAAAATGTTAAACTTGATATTTACTTCCAAAGCATAAGTTGCATAAAGTTGTCATTTACTTATTATTACGGAAAAATGGCTCATGTAGTTAAAAATCCAATGCTATATTTTCTGAAGCAGAATGGCTAGACTCCTTTACTGGTGTGGAAGGCCAAGATTGCTTCCTATAATAGTTGAAAGTAGAAGCGGAAATAGAAATATGTAGTGGGAAGAGGAAACGTAGGTAAGACTGTAGAAAAGCCTGCCATCTGCTCTTTATCACCTAATCTATATTCAATCTAACACTGGCTCTTAAGGCAGTCCACTGCTCTTAAAGCAGCTGCTATGGGGTTAGGCTGTGTTACGTCAGAAGAGCAGATTATTGCAGACTGTTACTCCCTCTTTGAGCTTCTTCAGCACTGAGTATTTACTCAAAGGGTCTTGGATTACAGTTATTTGTGTTTAAGACTTGTCATATTCGCTCTACTAGAACTCCCATGAGACAGCGCTTATCCATCCTTGTACTTACTTTCAGGGGTGCTTGACACAATGTCTTGAGCACAGGAATATTCAGTTAACGTGCTTTTTAATGGAAGTGAGAAGAAAATTACAGAACCGGTAAAGAAGATAAATCATCCTAGCATTCCCCTGTTTATCCCTTGGAAAAAGGAAAGGATACTTTTAAAACTCCATCTTCTAGGACTCTTGCCCTGCCTTGCTTAGAATATGAAATTCAGTTTATTGTTCTTGCATTTTTCCTTCAGGTGGTTGGGATCCAGCCCAGAGAGGAGAACACTCATCTGGAGGGATAAGAGCTGGCATAGGCCCGTGCTCACCATTCAGAAAAAGAAGTAATAGGAGACCCATTTCTGGAAAACCAGAATTGTTTGTTCATCTCCCGTTCTGACTCGCTTGGTGGCCTAGCAGGTCAATGTCTATATTAATGCTTTCTATTAGTCCAAAACATTCTAGCTTGTGACTTGTTTTACATCCAGGGACCCCAACAGACTAATAGCCTGTGGCTTTTTAGTCCTCTCCAAGCAATGGTATAGACCTAATTTTTTTAACCCCATTCAAACCGTTTGTTTAGGTAGCAATCAGGAAAGATTCTCCATGATAAGTTTTTTTTAATGTTGCCTGATTACTCCTGGTGCATTTTAATTCTAAGTAACTCAGTAGTTGGAGTCACAGCAAGGGTGGATTTCCTCACCGTGCAGTTTCACCCGTGTTCTGCTGCTGGGGCCTTTTTTCCCACAACACCACTGCCCACCAGCGGTCAAGGGCCCAGCCTTCTGGATAGAGGGACAGAGCTCCCAAATGGCATGCACTACTCACAAGAAGAAGAAATCCATTTGGGGCAGAGCACATCGTTTCCAGGAGCCTTTGGCCCCTGTCCAGGGGTGATATGAGGTTAAGGAGAGGCCTGTCCTTGGCTCCCATGCTTCTATCCTGGACACTTCTGTGTAGTGTGTGCCAACACAGCCTCCCTCCTCTTCCTTCCCCTGCATCCTGTGCGCTCTGCCAACCGTGGCTCCGGCCAGGTAACTCTCGTCTCATCCCCCTTTGTTAAGGCACAAACTCCAGGGTAATCGATTTCCATTACGCAAGGTATCGCTTGGAAGTAGAAAACTGAACAGTACCTGTTTCTTCTTCGGCTTCTTCACGAACCAGTCCAGAGTTTGTTACTGCCTTCAACCTCTCGGTTTTCCTAGGGAAGAGGTCAGGTGGAGGCTCGGGGAGCAGAGCTGGGCGACGCAGATGATATGACTCACGCTCTCAGACTAGAGGGTGGGTCCTTCTCCAACCACGTGTCCCCAGGGGCACCTTCTAGTAGAATCAGAGCTGAGAAAAGAGAAACAGGTTGATTTTTAGCGAGCTTGCTCATGAGCCTTTACTGCATACGTGCAGCCCCACCTTCCCATCCTGGACGCACACCGGCATCAGGCTCTGAACTTTCCACTCGTACTCTGTGACTCCCTGTCCCCATGGGTCCCCACGTTTGTCACCTAGCAACGAAAGCCTGTACAGCCAACAGCTGCCAGTTGTCTACAGGTCAGTGAGAAGACACCCAACTCCCCACATCAGTGCACTTTCACCTATGAAAAGAGTGATGATACCCACGTGCTAGAAGGATGAACGAGAACGGAGGGGACCCCAGACAGTGTCTAACTACATAATCCTCAACAATTTGTCTTCAACTCCTCTCCAGTAATAAGGGCTGTTCACGGAGGTGCCATCCCAGGCACATCCCGTCACACATCAGCGGGAACGCTGGCTAGTATGCAGAGGTGTCTATGCTTTGAAGCTCCTCACACACATCTCCTGGGTATTTTTTCCAGGGGGAGGAGGAAGGGTAATAGGTCTCTTCCCTGGCCATGTCTCTAACCTGACTTTCTTCGGCAAAATTGCAAGTCCAAAGGAGGAGGGTCAGTACAGTACTTAAGTGCAGGGTCTTGATGTCAAAAAAGACTGGGTTCAAATTGGGACTGCAATTCGTGCGTTTTACGGTTTTGAGCTGATTTCTTTGGCTTTCCTGGCCTTCGTTTCCTCAAGTGACTAACACAGACAGCATTGAACTTGCCAGGCGCTATGAAGATACCACATGTCCTTAGCAAAGCAAGGACTCCACAATGGCAGCATCACCAGTGTGTGGTGAGGAGTCAGGTCCACTTGGTAAAACGTGAAGGGTGCTGCCTGGAATTGCTCTGTGATGCCTGTAGGGACATGTTACCCTGAAGCTCTGGGAAGATGCAAACAAAAAGGACCTTTAAAAGTCCACGTGAAGCAGAAGTTAGACAGCTAGCCGGCAATTCCCAGCAGCAGCAATTGCATTTTCAATTTTGCCTAAGTGGAAATTTGGTTCAGGGCAGTTCTGGGCTAGAGAGGAGTTAACTCTTTTTTATTCATTTTTCTGTAAGTTTACATCAAGAAACTAACTAGAATGTCTGATGTGCAATGGAGTATTAAGCACCACCAAGAGGGATGTTATGCTGATTAGATGTTTAGGCATTACCATCAGACATAATCATTATCATCAAGGAGCTTCTAGTATCAAGAGCAGGGATTCTCAATCCTGAATGAGCTTCGGAGGACCCATGAACCTCCTGAAATTGCATATACAATTGTGTGTATATTTGTGGGCAATTTCTGGTCAGTAGGTCCAGTGCTTAATTCATGTCCTCAAAGGGATTTTTTTAAGGGGGAGGGGCTTAAGAAGCACAAATCGAGACTAAAGAATCATTTAATTGTACTGATTTTTCTATGGAATGCCACAAAAATAGACTAACCAGTCACTAATTCTGGGTTTCTCACACTGGTTTAGATAAAGGACAAGCTTACTTCTTGGCCTGCTGACATTAAGGATAGTCTTGAGTCTTTCACTCCTCTGTAAACATGTGATTTTTCAATACATTTGGATTTCTCAGAAATGGTTCACAAAACCTGGGCCAAGATCTATGGCCCCCTTGGTATTACATTTGGGCCACTTTGAGCCGCACAATAATTTATGACCAGCCCGCTGTGTTGAGCCCTCCTCCCGGGATGACTAACAGGAAGAGAAGTTTGGCAGCAACACAGCCTTAATGAATGAAAAATGCAAACCTTGCAAATCCCTCTGCATTTAAATCCCCCAGAGTCCTGATGCAGACACATTTCCAAAAAGCCTGCATTTCCAAGATGCAATTTACTGCCCATAGAGGTTTGTTGTAGGCTACCCAAAGTACACTGGCCTTATTAAACCAGATTTTATCAGCCAAGCACATCCAGCGATTTTTATGATAAAATGGGGAAGTTTGTTGAAATGAGAAGCTTCAGTGAGAATGATAAGTCGTGGATTATCACTGCCTATTTCAGGCTGATTTGCACACAGGGTCGGGTGGCTGGCAGTGATCTAAGTCCAACTGCTTCGCTGCTTTCCCAGCTCAGTATCCTGAAGAAGGAAGGAGCCTTTCAGCTAGTTGTGCCCTTGTACAGAGTTTTCTCATGAAGACTTTCAGCCAGCTGTGCCGAGGGAGAAGCTACCACTGAATTCTCCCACGTAGTAGCCAGTAATTTCTTTTCATTTGTGGACTTGAATTCAGTGAGGTGAAGACACTAGGGGGGTGCTGGATACCTAAAGGCTGCTTCTTTGTTAGCAGATGGAACACAGGCTTTCCTGGAGCAGGGGGACACCCTTCACCACAGGAACAGGATTTTAGTACCCCAGGAAGAATACAAATTATACAACAGGTCCAGGATCCATTATTCAAAACCTCTGAGGCTAGATGTGGTTCCGAATTTGGAATCTTGCAGAGTTTTCAAAGGTTAATATGGCCCGTATTCTCTGCTCCTCAGAGAAGATGGAGCCGCACCCCATAATCAAACCGATTTTGACTTTTTATCTTCTTCCAACATTAAAATCTCGATCATGTCTCTCCTCATGGTTAAAAGATGGGTACAACAACCACAAGAATATCGTTCTCATGCAATGACAATCAAGAACAGGAAGAGAGGGCCATGGGTTTCTCCTCATGTCTCTCTTTATTATCATGGAGAAAAAACTTTTTCTAGAAGCCCCAAGGAGACTTTCCTCAGATACCACTGCCCAAGACATAATCTAATATAAATTCCAGGCAAAAAATTCATTCCGACACTTGGGAGGGATATATCAGCCCTGAGCACAGTGCTGTCATAGCTGAATAAAAATGTCAAGGTTCTTATTCAAAGAATAAGGGAACGAATAGTGTTGGCTATAAGGCAACTAATGGTGACTATCACTACCTAGATTGTATCAGAGAGTCAAGGCAGGGTCCTGGTTCCTAGGGAAGGAACAGCACAAATGACCTAAATGGCAACTAGTTAAAGTATTAACCATCTGGGACCCTATCTATTTGCCTCCTCTAAGAAGCTTCTGCGGGCAGTGAAACTTAGACTTGTTACTCAGGTATACAGACTAAATTTTACTGGTATAACCAGTGATAGTTGCGCCCTACCTTAAGATTTCTTTTTTTTTTTTTTTTTTTTTTAAAGATTTTATTGGGGAAGGGGAACAGGACTTTATTGGGGAACAATGGTCAAATTGTTGTCCTTTCAATCTTAGTTGTGGGGGGTTATGTTCAGCTTCAAGTTGTTGTTCTTTCAGTCTTAGTTGTGGAGGGCGCAGCTCAGCTCCAGGTCCAGTTGCCGTTGCTAGTTGCAGGGGGCACAGCCCACCATCCCTTGCGGGAGTCGAACCGGCAACCTTGTGGTTGAGAGGACAGGCTCCAACCAACTGAGCCATCCGGGAGCTCAGCGGCAGCTCAGCTCAAGGTGCCGTGTTCAATTTTAGTTGCAGGGGGCGCTGCCCACCATCCCTTGCGGGACTCGAGGAATTGAACTGGCAACCTTGTGGTTGAGAGCCCGCGCTCCAACCAACAACTGAGCCATCCGGGAGGCAGCTCAGCTCAAGGTGCCGTGTTCAATCTTAGTTGCAGGGGGCAGAGCCCACCATCCCTTGCGGGACTCGAGGAATTGAACTGGCAACCTTGTGGTTGAGAGCCCACAGGCCCATGTGGGAATCGAACCGGCAGCCTTCGGAGTTAGGAGCACGGAGCTCTAACCGCCTGAGCCACCGGGCCGGCCCCCCTATCTTAAGATTTGACATTGAGGCATGATACTTTACTCTCAGCAAAACAAGGGAAGCAGATGAAGGTGGAGGAGATGGGAGTAAGAGAGTAGAAGATGAAGGAATAAAGACACAAGTTATAGACTAGACCAGGGATTAGCCAACAGTGCCCCTTGGCTCAAATCCAGCCTGTTGCCTGTTTTATAAATAAAGATTTATTGGTACACAGTCATGCCCTTTGGTTTACACATTTGGTTTACCAAAGTCATGCCCTTTAGTTTACACTGTTTACACAGTCATGCCCTCTGGTTGCTTGTATATGACCATAGCAGAGTTGCATAAATGCAAGAGACCATCGGACCTGCCAAACCTAAACCTTTGCTATGTAGCCCTTTATGGAGAAGTTTGCTGACCCCTGAGCTGAACCAACTCGCCAAAACAAGGTAATAAATGAACAAATATGACACTGTCTGTTCTGAGATCAGGGGAGGGTCCCAGAAAAATTAACAGGGAACCCAAAAGATGGGCTAGCATAGCAATGGGGAATCTAAGCTAAGTGCCCTAAAACCTAGGCACAAGATCATAGGCACATGGAACTTGCATGGCCATGGCCACTGGGAAAAAGGAAACAGCCAGGACAAGGCCTGAGCCCAGGACTCACTGCAGGACCAGAGGATTAAATGAATGACTTGAATAGGAATTCAAAATGAAAGCCAAAATAGATGCATGATTCTTTCAAATGGACTTATGAACCAGGGAGTGAGGAAGGTTGTGTGTGTGCACGTGTGTATGTGTGTATGTGTGTGTGTGTGTGTGTGAATGTAAATTCAAAAATTTGAAGACAACAGCCCCATACTTGGGGTGAGAGCCCCGTAGATGAGCAAACTCCAAATCGGGACATTTGGTGGTCAGCGCAGACTTGTAGCACAGAGCTGAAGCTTGGATATTGTATTTGCAATAAACCTGCAGGGGAGTTACATAGCAATCTCTCAGTGGTTTTAGAGAGCCTGGGGCTATTAGAATGATTCCTGCTTCAAGTCAGAATTGTTTTGGGAAGTGACCAGAACTGAGCCATATGGGGAGAGATCAGTAGCTCATCTGTGAGTCACTGAAGACAGTACACGCAGGGACACTGGGCAGCTGAAAAAAAACTTATTTCCATTGGGGATAATTCCTGGAGACTGTTGATCTAGAATCACCACCCTCTACATTAGATAGCACTTAAAAAAAAAAAAAAAAAAAAAGGGTTATTTTCCAATCTTTTTTCAAGATTCCTTTCTATTTGTTTGAGTACAAATATATCAGCTATATCCCCCTTCTCCACTCTGTACTTTAATGATGTTGGTGTAACATGATGCAAGATTATATTTTAGGTTAACATTTCCTGGTCAGCTGGAAAGGCACCTTAACATCAACATTAAAAATACTTGTAAATTGTATTGTAAGATGGGCTTCCTGGAGACAGTGAATACACCCCACAGTGTGGGGATCCTTACAGCTCCATTAAAGAGGGTGTTCCTTTCCGGGAAGCAGTGTCCTTGGCTCTTCCTGTTCTTCTGCAGCCCAGATTTCATGGGACAGCCTCCCTCACCCTTGGAGATCGAGGTAAACTTGATTTGAACTCTCAGAGTGACAGATTGTAGGAGTTGAGGGCATATTAACATTTTCCCAAGATTTTCTGGCCTTTGAGCCTCTTGTATGTGTTTCGGTAATCTGGGTTTCATCCTGTTATGGGTTGAATTACATCTCCCCAAAAAGATCTGTTCAAGTTCTAACCCCCAGAACCTCAAATCTTATTTGGATAAAGGGTCTTTGCAGATACAGTCAAGTTAAGAGGAAGTCGTAAGGATGGGCCCTAATCCATAGGACTTGTGTCCTAAAAAGGGGAAGTTTGGTAACAGAGAAAGACACGCCCAGAGAAAAGATGAAGTGAAGACAACTGAGGAGAAGATAACCATTTAAAGATAAAGAATACTGAAGGCTACCAGAAGCTAGGAGAGATCCTTCCCTAGAAACACCTTAATTTCAAACTTCGGGGCTCTGTAACTGTGAGACAATATACTTCAGTTGTTCTAAGCCATCTAGTTTGTGGTATTTTGTTAAAGCAGCCCTAGAAAATGAATATGCCTGCCCTGTAGGCCTATGCTCAAAGCTCTGCCCCAGCCCAGGGAACACCAACGAATCTGCTCACATCAGGCCTGTCCTGAGCTTACCATTTAGGTAAGTCCCCAGAGAAGGGGCTGCACAACGTCCCAAAACAGCCTCTGCCTTTCCTCGGCCGCTCCCCCACACTCCACCTTCAGGGACACCTCTCACAAAGCCTCCTGGGAGGTGCAGGCTGGGCCCCTAACCAGACCCACCTGCTGTCTCAAACACTCCTGGTTCTAGAAAAGAAAACTTCTCCATTTCATTTTACTGTCATAATGTTTAATGCTGGGATTCAGGTTATTGCTTAGATTTGCACCTTTAGACCTTTGTCCATTCTCACTACAAAAGAGCAGCAAGAAGATCTGGGTGTTATAGTTACAGGTGGAAAGAGAGGTAAGGCTGGGGCCTTTTCTTTAACTCGGGACCTCTAATATGTGGTGCATTGGCTTGCCAACCACAGATGCAGCGGCTGGTCCTCAGCTTTCCCCGCAATTAATACTCAGCATGATCAGGTAGGCATAATTTTGAAACCAAATGGCTAAGCCAAGGGGCCTACTTAATTTGTAATATGAAATGTAATTGTCAAACACACTGATATACGCCGGTCCTCTCTTTTAAAAAGGTGTGGGTTTTTCCTTCTCTAAAGTGCATTGAGACAGGGTGAACCTTGTTATGATCTTGTTACTGATAAAGATCAAATCAGGATAATTACAGCCAGCATACCCTGGTATGGAGATCAACAGCAGGAGCTTTCGAGGCAGACAGAACTGGGTTTGAATCACAGCTCTACCACTTATTGGCTCTATAACCTTGGACAAGCTCCATAGCCTCGGTTTCTTCATCTATAAAATGAGAATAATAATGCTTAACTCATGGGATGATTATAAGAATTACATGAGTTGGTATATGTCAAGTGCTTAACAGAGGCCTTCCTAATCCTTCCATAAATTATCTATTACTCATATGAAAACATCAGCTCTCGGGGGGCCTGGTGGCTCAGGCGATTGGAGCTCCGTGCTCCTAACTCTGAAGGCTACTGATTCGATTCCCACATGGGCCAGTGGGCTCTCAACCACAAGGTTGCCAGGTTTGATTTCCCACAAGGGATGGTGGGCAGCACCCCCTGCAACTAATGATTGAACACGGCACCTTGAGCTGAGCTGCCACTGAGCTCCTGGATGGCTCAGTTGGTTGGGGTGTGTCCTCTCAACCACAAGGTTGCTGGTTCGACTCCCACAAGGGATGGTGGGCTGCGCCCCCTACAACTAGCAATGGCAACTGGACCTGGAGCTGAGCTGTGCCCTCCACAACTAAGACTGAAACGACAACAACTTGGAAAAAATCTTGGAAAAATCCACACTGTTCGCAAATAAAGTCCTGTTCCCCTTCCCCCAATAAAATCTAAAAAAATGGTTAAGATGGTAAATTAAAAAAACAACAACAACACATCAGCTCTCTAGGTCAAGTGGTTGGGACAGGTGGGGGTAGAGATGGGAAAGGGTATGGGGGCTGCCAGCTGTTAGCAGGAACTATGGCTGCTGATAACAAAGACTTGGAATACTAGGTTTTAAACAAAGCAGAATATTCTCTCTCCCATTCTCTCTCTCTCCCTCTCTTTCAAAGGAGCAATGGGCAGTCAGGACAAGTATTATGACTCACGGTCATGAGTGTCCCAGGATCCTTACTCTTCTTTGCTCAGGCCTCCTTATCGTGTTGCTTCCTTCCTCAGTCACTTCATAATACAAGATGGAGCTCCAGCCATTACATCTACATCACAGACACCTGTCTTTCTCCTTAGAGGAGCCTTCCCAGAGTCTCAACTACCAATTTCTGTTTACATGTCATTAGGCAAAACATAATTATATGGGCACACTTAGCTGCAAAGGTAAGCTGGAAAAGGTAGTTTCCACACTTAGCTGGAAAAGGTAGTTTCTTAGCTGCGCGCTTTGCTTTTCCAGATAAAATGACAGCAGTCCCCCTTATTCAAGGGGGATATGTTCCAATCCCCCAGTGGATGCCTGAAACTGTGGACAGTCCTGAATCCTATATATAGTATATATACTATGTATTTTTCCTATGCATACATACCCTATGATAAAGTTTATTTTATAAATTAGGCATAGTAGGAGAGTAACAACAGTAACTAATAATGAACTAGAACAATTATAACCATATACTGTAATAAAAGTAATGCAAATGTAGTCTCTCAAAATATCTTATTGTGCTGTACTCACCTTTTCACTTAAAGCAAGCACTTTATAGCTAGCTTCTCTTTGGCATATCCGAACTGGTAGCACCTCTGTTTTTGTGCTTGGGGGCCATTATTAAGTCAAATAAGGGTGCCTTAAACGCAAGCCCTGCGATACCAGGAAACTCCAAGCCGGCTGCAACTCACTAAGGTCAGGAGCGCCTACGGCAGCGAGACGCTCGAGTCACGCACCAGCGTGAGAAGCGCACTTCGCGAGATTTCATCACGCTACTCAGAACGGCGTGCAATTTAAAACGTATGAATTATTTAGTTTTGGAATTTTCCATGTAATATTTTTGGACCCTGGTTAACTGCAGGTAACCGAAACCCTGAAAGCAAAACCGCGGGCGGTGGGGGGCATTGCTGTGGAGCTCTCTTACTGAGGAACATTGGGAAATGGATTTTGACAGGCAGCTCTGTTCTCTGGAACAAGAGCCTGTATTGAATTCTCACTTAATCTTCTCATAGGCTTGGAGCTGTAAAAGACTTGGGGTTCTGAGGTCCAAACAGAAAGAAGGGTCACCCTAAAAGGCCAAGAAGAGTGCTGTATCTAGGAGATCAGCCAGGAACTCTTGGGTCTAACAACACAGGTTATTTCTAGAGACAGAAGAGGGAGAGCACCAGGACGAAATGAAGAGCCTGATTTGGCAGGGCTTCTCGTCATTTTAGAGAATAATACTTGAATAAGTCTCAATATCACTTCCCATTGTGAGTTGGTGCTTTTTTTTTAATGCTTGTAAGGCAGATATTGAAAAATAAAGCCTGGACAAGGAAACCTTGGTCTGAGAACTGGCTGTAGTGCTCCCTCAGTGTGAGGCTTTGAATTAGTCCCTCTACTCCTGAGGGAAGTCAGGAAAAGGAAGGAACATTTACAAAGTGCCTATTTTAAGGATGCTTTATATACTTTATGTCAATCTATCCTGACAGTGGTAAGGTAGATATTCTTAATTTATGGTACAGACAAATAAACTAAGGATCAGAGAAGTTAGGTAACTTACCCAGGGTCATTCAGCTAGGAAATGGTAGAGCCAAGACTGGAGCCAAGGTCTGTCTTATTCTGTAGCCTCAGCTCTTACCTGCTGCCATGGGCCAGCTTCCATCCTCTTCAGCTGTCCCTGGGTGATGCAAAAATGAGAGTGACTGAACCAGAAAGGACCAGAACGATCAACTAACTTGGCGAAGACCCTGGAACCTTTTCTCTATCAGTTTTGTGCAGCCGCCTCTCTTCTATTTTCTGGTAGGTCTTGTCTCAGGCACCATTTTAGTTGATGTTGTTGATGATGATAATGACACAGTGACAATGCCTTGTGCCATTATTCATTCTCTTGAGAAAACAAGAAGGTAGTTTAATGGTCATCTGCCTTAGAAAATACTGTGCAGTGTATCTACTTCCTTGATACTCTCAATGCATAAAATCCTGTAGTGAATAATTTAGTTTAATCCAGCATGATTTAAATTATTCCCTGTTTTAGTAAATGGCATCTTATCTTCCATCCCGTTACCCATTTAAGAAACTGTCAGATTCACCATTCACCCACCTCCCTCCCCACACACACATTTCTGGCCATCTTTCCATTCTTCATGTTGCAGGATCTAAAGGGCCCAGGCAGACCCTTTAGGAATGAAGGACATCTTAGTAGTAATCCATGCAAATACAACTAGAACAGTAGATGCCTCGTGGACAAACAATGCAAGGAACAGATGGAACTTTTCACAACATCTTGGCACTATTTACCCAATCAAGAACTTAGACAACCTGGAGATTAACTCTCCTCGACTGTAAGTTTCTTTTTTTTTTTTTAATTTATTTTTTTAATTTATTGGGGTGACAATTGTTAGTAAAATTACATAGATTTCAGGTGTACAATTCTGTATCACATCATCTATAAATCCCATTGTGTGTTCACCACCCAGAGTTAGTTCTCCTTCCATCGCCATATATTTGACCCCCCTTACCCTCATCTCCCACCCCCCACCCCCCTTACCCTCTGGTAACCACTAAACTATTGTCTGTGTCTATGAGTTTCTGTTTCTCATTTGTTTGTCTTGTTCTTTTGTTGTTTTTGGTTTATATACCACATATCAGTGAAATAGGTGGCTCTGTGGCGCAATGGATAGAGCATTGGACTTCTAGTGATCAGACTATAAGTTTCTTGATGGCGGAGATTTCACAAATTTTCTTTTTAGCATCTCCTCACACAGTGGTGTCTTTTATAAGAAAGGTAAATGGGCAACTGAATAAATCATGTTCGCTAGAAGGAAATTCCAATTCTCAAACGAGTCTGCAAGAAGAATATATTCCTCTAAGCCCACCTGGTAATGCCCTGAACTCAAGTTACTGCACAAAGAGTATGGGAACTCAGGGAAAAAACTGCTTCATTCCACTATGAAGAAAAAAGATATGCTAGCACTGAGAAGGCCCATTGTTTGCTCTATGAACCGAGGCTGGTGAATGGGTTTCTGGGGATCACATCTCACTTCATCATGATTGTGCCTTCATTATGGTGTCAACCATAAAACAAAAGTCAACTAGGTATTCCATCACCAGAAAGGATTTTTATTCAGGAAAAGGAAAGGACTGCAATCTCTTATGTGCAGAGATGGCAAGCCCCGGGCATGAACTGAACCAGACAAAGATGGACGAAGTACTTTACAGAGGGGAAGAAGAAGTCAAGGGAAGGAGCTGTAACAACCATAGAGCCAAACTGTTAACATAGAATTCTTCCTGTAGAGCTCTGATGATGACATAGAGTGTGAGAGCTCCTCCCATAGGCTCTTCCAATTTCTGTCCAGATCAAGGTCTCCATTATAAATGTTACTAACAGATGGTAGGCCATGAAGTCCTTTGCAGTAATGGCCATCTCAAGTAGGCCTCGGAGATGCTACTTCTGTCCCAGGCACCAGAGGAAGTAGACCAAGTGTCTTTGTTGAATGTTCTCTGTCTTTCTCTCCTCTTGATAATGTGTGAATTTCCATTAATTTACTGAAAATTTTTATTTAGGTATCTAAGTGCAGGGATAAAATCAAAGGAGAAATAGAAGGATCTTTTTTTGGAATACATTAGTCCTTAGATCTAAATGACCTTAGAAAAAATTTTAAAAAGAAATCCTGAGAAAGTATGCACAGGTTATAATAGTTTTATACTCCACAAACAAATAGCATATATTTGTTTAATAATTGCATGAAAAATGTTTGAAAATAATAGAATAATAAAAGCAGAACTGGAAAACAATGCCATATTTGAAAATCACAAGTAGTGTATACATTTTGAACATGTTAATTTCCTTTTTATTGACCCCAAATAGCTCACAATGGTAATAGGATAATAACGATGGTTTTTGTCTTATGTTTTGCCTATGGCCAGTTTCAACTTTTTGTCATGCAACTACCAATCTGAAAATAATTAATCACTTATTCAGGAATTCAAAGATGTAACTATTTGCAGATAAATACATCAATGTTTTCTAATGAGGACTTAAATCTCTGGACTTAACATTTCATGCAAAGAAAACCTACAATGAAACACGTGACAAAACCATTAGCTATAATTTGTGCAAAATAACTTTTATAATGAACACAGTTAGACACTGGGTTCAGGAAACCATACTTTTTAAATCAGGACTTTGAGGGTGGGCAGATGTTGAAAGTCTGACGTGAAAGAGCTAGCACTCACAAGCCTCCCCACTGCGGCAAAACGCTGTCAGGGTCTCCTGTGTACATTTCTCAGACTTGAACCTTGGATTCTCATTCCTATTTAGAGTCAGCATTTCCTTTTCTCTCATGCTTCCAGGCCTCAGCTCTTTGTAGATTTAGAGGCCTAGCAGTATCCACGTCTTCAGTGGCTTTGTCTTTGATGCTATCCTGATCAGTGTTTTTATCAAACGTGAAGGAAGGCAGAGGTGAGGGAAAGGGCTGCTCCTGGTGACCAGGTCAGTAAAGCCAAGGAGGCACCGAAGGTCAATCACTCACAAAGACAAGAACAGTTCTGGGCTGAGCCTTCCATCGGTATAACTGGTTCCCCATCCTTCCCTCCTGGGTTATTGAAATTTATATCTGCAGTTGTCTCTAACATCCACTATTCCACTTGGTTTGCAATTCAGGTTGGCCCTGGCTGCAGATTCCTGACACCTCCCCAAACCCATCTCATTGCGTCACAGGAATACCTGTTGCCAACTCAGCTGTCTGACCACAGTCCAGCCTTCTAGATATTGGGCAACACACGATACCCAATTGAGACTCCAGTCACTGACTGAGTATGCCCCCGGACTGGGTTTCAGACAAGCCTAACCATGCTAGAGTATGACAGAGTCAAGTTTTCACATTTGTGGATGACACAAAGCTAGGAGAGATGGTTAATATGATGGAGACTTTTAAAAGCTCTTGAGAGGTTGGAAGTCTGATTCAAAAGCAACAGAAAGAGATTTCACAGCCCTGAGTTTGGGTTCCAAATACCATCTCATAAATATAGGTGATGGGAAGAATGGCTTGACTATTTTGTGTGAAAAGACGGGGGTGTTTTTGTAGATCAAAGTTCAGTGTGATGTGACTTAGCTGCTCTAAAAGCTAATCCTCTCATGGGCTGCATTAACAGGATCACGCAGGGCAATAATTTCAGTAGACTCACCTTCAACGGGTCAGACAACAGCTGACTATTCAGTTGTGACTGCCATTCTATAAGAGGGTCACAAAGAACCACAGACAAGCCCACCAGGATGACAAGGTCTTGGCTCTCCATTACACAGGGAGTCGTTTGGACAACTGTTTAGCCAGAACAGTGGCTCTGTATCAGTTAAAACTCTTTTGGTTCAATAGAAAACTCAGCTGGTTTAGGCAAAGAGGGGGCCATGAATCCTAATGATATAGACAGGGCACCATTCAGATGAGATGCATAGGTATGGCTAAACTACTTGTTTGTCTCTGGCATCTGCTCTGATTCACTGGTTCCCATAGAGTACCGGCTTTAAATATTTTGAATATCACCCCTGGAAACAGGAGTGCCTTAGAATCCAAGGGGAGGAACACAGCCTAGCTTTAGGAAGGGCTAGAGCCAGGAAATGGAATGTCACTGGGAAAAGCGGGCGAGGTTGGCTCTCTGCTCCTCCCTCTACTTCATGATTCTTTCTCCGTGTGAGACAGCTTTCTCCAATCCCTAGTCCACTTGCCAGAAACTGGCTTTCTCTTGATCCCAGCTCCAAGTCCCCATAGAAGGAATTCTGCTTGGTGTAGTACAGGTTGAGTGCCTACCCCTGTTCCTGTCAGCTGTAACCAAGTGAATGGACTACATTAGACAAGCATGGCTACTAGAAAACCACTCCTAAAAATTGAGACGGGGATGATGAATGAATCATTCTGTGACAGGCAAATACCCAAAAAGGTTTCTATCAGTTTCTTAACTTTCTTTGATGACACAGGCGCCTTTGGAAAGTTGGAGAAACTTATGCTTTCCGTTACATAAAAACACGTTTTGTTTATGCTTTCAAGATGCATTTTGTTTATGCTTTCAAGAGATTCCTAGGACCTTGGAATGTATCCATAGATTCCCAAATAAGAAACCCTGACCTAGAAAATGAAATAGTTAGGGGAGTACATATGAATATCTGCCTTTGGATAGCTGAAGAATTGGTGGAGAAGGAGATTAAAATATGTAAATGTACGCAGAGTAAAAAGATCAGAATACTATATAAAATTGAAAATGTGGTTCTCTTTGGAGCTAGTATAATCAATGATTCTTACTTTTTTATGTGCTTCCCAATTATCCTACCAGGAATATGTATGGTTAGTTTTGTAACCAGGTAAAGCATTTTTTAAAAAAAGTAATTACATATTCAAATGCTTCAGACTGAGTTTAGAGTAGTGGACGGAATTGACAAGAACACAGATTTTTGACTGGATGCTGGTGGTTGCCTTGGGAATAATCACAGCGTCCCTGAATCTATCCTTCCCTTCTATAATCTATGCTCAAAACAGAAGCCATTTGTGTTCAAGCATAAGTCACAGTATGTCTCTCTGCCCAGGACTTTGCAATGGCTCCCTACCTTACTGAGAAATAGTCACAGTCTTTTCCTTTGTTTATAAGGCTCCTTTGGGCCTGGCCCCTCTTGCCTCCCACCTCATTTCCTACACCTGTCCCTCCAGCTCCTTCAATTCCGTCACCTCCTTAAGTCTCTGCAGATGGTATGTTCTCAGTGAGGCCCGCCCTGTTGTAAATTGCATTTTCCTGCCCCAGCACCACTGTTACGCTCCACCCCCCTCTCTCTACTCTCTTTCTTTTTCTCACAGGACTTATCACCTTCTAACATACTACGTAAATTATTTGTACTCTTTCTTTTTTTTTTTTTTTTAACCATCTGTTTCTCCTCACTTAAATGTAAGCTCCGTGAAGGCAGAGGATTTTGTCTTATAATTTTTGGTCTGGTTTACCTAATCCTAAGCACCTAGAACAGTGCCTGGCTAATAGTGAACAAGTAATAGATACCTGTTGGAAGAAGGAAGAAAGAAAGGAGGAAGGGGAAAAAACTTGAAGCAGTCAAGCAAGACGGAGTGGCTCTCTCATAGAAGGACTTTCTGAAATGGGGGAGAAGTTTGGCTTGGACAGCTTCAAAGTTTCATTGCAAATCTGGGATTCTACCTGGTAGGACTCTTCTCTTCTGCTACCAAAACCCAGATTTCTACCCACTTAGATTTACTACTTGCCAAATTTCTTAAATAGGAAGCATTGGGAGGCAAGGAGTAGAAACCACTCAGGTTACACTAAATAAAAAAGGAAGTTTTAATTTAAGACTTGGGATCTCATGGATTCCAAGGGCAAGAACTCTAGGATGGCCCTTTGAGATGCTGAAACCAGGATTGCGTCTCTGCCTTTCTGGTATTTCGTGAACATTCGTTTTTTCCTCAGCCAACATCTCATTTCTCCTTACTGGAGAGCTGCAAGAGCTCCGAGCTCCAAGGTCCATCACTAACCACTTAGAGTTTCTGTCTCAAATCCACATTTTTCAAGAGTGAATCTGATTGGTTTGGCACAGCTTATGAATTGGTTTCCCATTTGTTAAATGGTGCCATCAGCTGTCACCAGACACATCATCATTGAAGAGTGCAACCATGACCAAAGGATCCACACTGGTGGGCTTGGAAAGGAGGCAGTTCTCAGAGAAGCACATGAGCTAAATAGACAAATTGGCTAGCACACCAAGGCACCACCCCACTGGAATCTAACTGCATTAACATTCTGAACAATCTAATTTCATTTCCCCAGCAATTTCCTGTCTGGAAGAGGTTGCTGATTTCTTTGAAGCTAAAATAGGCACATCCCTCACTTATAACAATAATAAACAGCTTTCTGAGAAACTTCTGAGAAAATTTTTTTACCACCTGGAAAAGCACAGTGAGAGGATTCATCTTCCAGAATAAAAGTGGCAGAGACTTTATTCTGAAAACAGAGCTGTAACAAATGTCGCAAAATTCTGCACCACAATGACAGATGTATATATAATTGTTTTTATAATGTGTAAACTTTTTAAAAATTGAAGTGTAGCATACAGAAATATGCACAAATCATAAGTGTTCAGCTGGATGAATTTTCAAAAGTAAACACATCCATGTAACTAACACCCAGATCAAGAAATCAACATTACCGGCCTAGTAGAGGCAAGTTGTCTTCCCCCCCAACACACCAAAGGTGACCATTCTCCTGATTTCCATAGGATAGATTTACCTAGGTGTAAATCTTTGGTGCCTTTTTTTCTATTGGGTTGGCTATCTTGTTGATTTTTTTTAAAGCACTTTATTGAGGTATAATTGACATGCAATAAAGTGCTCATATTTAAAGTATACAATTTGATAAATTTTGGCACATGTGCACACCATGAAACCATCTCCACAATCAAGAGAGTGAACATATCCATCCCCCCAACCCCAACCAAACACTGATACACCTTCTGTCTTATAGATTGTTTTGTAATTTCTAGAATTTTATATAAATAGTATCATACTGCATTGTCCTTATTTTTGCCTACCTTCTTTCACTCAGCATAATTATTTTAAGATCCATCCACATCTTACATGTATCTTTCCTAGCTCGTTCCTTTTTATTTCTGAGTGGTATCCCATAGTATAGTATGCATCTGCTACACTTTGTTTATCCATTAATCTATTGATGGGCATTTGAGTTGTTTCCAGCTTGGGGCTATTTAAAATATAGCTGATAAGAATATCTGTGCACATGTCTTTGAATGGACACATGCTTTCATTTATTTTGGGTAGATATTTAGAAGTGGAATATCAGCGTCATATGTTGTGTGTATGTTTATGTCATAAGAAACTGTTAAAATGCCTTCCATGTTACACTCTCACAAACAATGTATGAGTTTCAGTTGCTCAATCTCTCACTAACATTTGGTATGATCAGTCTTTCTAATTTTAGACATTACCATAGGTGTACAATGGTATCTCGGTGACTTTAATTTGCATTTCCCTAATGATTAATGATTTTGCACACATCTTTAGATACGCTTATTTGTTATCTGTGTGTCTTTCTTGTTTGTTTGTACAATTCTGCTCATGATTTAATTAGGTTGTTTGTTTTCTTTTTATCGAGTTCTGATAGTTCTTTGTAGTATCTGGATATGTGGCCTTTATCAAATATTTGATTTGCAAATATTTTCTCCCAGTCTGTGGCTTGTCTTTTCATTCCTTCAACAGTGTTTAAAAGCAGAGATTCTTAATTTTGATAAAGTCCAATTTGTCATTTTTTTTCTTTCATGGGTCATACTTTAGGTATTATATTTAAGAGATCTTTACCTAAGTCAAAGTCACACAGATTTTCTCCTATGTTTTCTTCCAGAAGTTTTATTTCTATCAGGTTTTACATTCAGGTTTACGATTTCTTGTGAGTACATTAGAGCACATGCTGCAGGGTGTGCAAGTTGTTTGTTTGTTGTTTTTGTTTTCTGCATTTTGATATCCAATTGTTTCGGCATGAATTTTTGAAAAGATTATCCTTTCTTCTTTGAATTGCCTGTACACCTTTGTCAAAAAATCAATTGACCATACGTGTGTGAGTCTATTTCTGGACTCTCCATTCTGTTCCATTAATCCATTTATCTATCTTGATGCCAATACTATACTGTCTTTATTATTGTGGCTTTATATGTCTTGAAGTCAGGTAGTATAAGTTCTCAATCTTCTTTTTCAGTTGTTCTAGCTAGTCTATGTTTTTGCATGTATTTCCATATGAACTTTAGAATTAGCTAATTTTTTTTTTTTTTTGAAAAAAACGGTTCCTGAGTACTGATTGGGATTGTGTTGAATTTATAGATCGAACTGGGGAAAAACTGACAACTTAATTATATTGTCTTGTGATTCATAAACTCAGTGCATCTTATTTGGTCTTTAGTTTCTCCCAGCAATGTTGTGTCTTGAATCTGTGGGTTTACAGTTGCAACAAATGTGGATAATTTTTGGCCATTATATCTTCAAATATTTTTCTGTGCCCCTCCTGGAGACTGCAATTACATGAGTATTAGGTCACTAGAAGTAATCACATTTCACTGATGCTTTGTTCATTATTTTCAATCTTTTGTTATCTCTCTGTTTCACGTTGCTATATGTTCAAATTCACTATCTGTTCTTTTGCAAAGTCTAATTTGCTGTTAATTGCATGCAGTATATTTTTCATGTCAGTCACTGTATTTTCTTCTCTAGAAGTTTTATTTAGGCCTTTGTAATATCTTCCATGTCTCTGCTTTATATGTTAAGTCATTCCTCTAGCGTCTTGAACATGGGGTATAGTTACAACAACTATTTTGTTTTTGTTAACTAATTTTAGTGTCATTTCTGGGTTGGCTTCAATTGATTTATCTCCTCATTTTGTGCCATACTTACTTGCTTTTTAAAATTTCTGATTGGATGTCAAATATTATACATTTTATCTTGTTAGGTGTTGGATATTTTTGTTTTCCTACAAATATATGTGAGCTCTTGTTTGGAACATGGTTAAATTACTTGGAAACAGTTTGATCCTGGGGGATCTTGCTGTTAAGATTTCTTAGGAAGGACCACAGCAGCGTTTAGTCTAGGGCTAGTTTTGCCCCACTATTGAGGCCAAATCCTTCAGGGTACTCTACAGTGCCCTGTGAATTATGATGTTTTTCACTCCGGCTGGGAGAATAGGAACTATTTCTACCCCGTGCCATCCCCTGGTGAGTTTTCCCTGTAATCCTTTTCAGTGGCTCTTTCCTTAATGTCAAGTAATTTCTTTACCTGCATCTGCTGAGTAGTATTCAGCTGAAGACTCAAGGGGTCCACTTGAGTGGGGATCTCCAGAGCTCTGATCTGAGAGCTGGGGAGAAGATCCTGATTCTGATCTTGTTAATTTTGTGGAGCCAAGTGCCATATCACGAAGACAGTTGGATTTACAGGTTGGTTGTTCAGAAGAGAGAACTGAACTGGGGATGGGAATTTGTGAAATGTCTAGGTACAGATAAACACACAGATACCACCACACATGAAAAAGTAGAGAATGAGAAGAGAGGCGGGTTAGATTTCAGAATGCCAAGGGCCAGCAAAAGAAGAGCCTGCAAAGAAATCTAAGATGGAGCAAGGAAACAGGAAGGTTCAAAACTGCAATATCTCTGAGACCAAGGGTACTGAGAGTTTTAGGAAGGAGTGACTGAGAAATATAAAGACTGAAAATTATTGTTTGATTTAGTGATGTGGGGGTCAGAGTGACCTTTTCAAGTATAAGAGAAATTGGGATGATAGCCAGAAAGAAGCAGGCTGAGGAGTGAAGGGAGATGAGAACTAGGAACAGAAACTATAGCAACACTTAATAGAAATCTGGCTGTGAAAAAAGAGAGAAAAGCTGGTAGCTAAAAAGGAATATAAGATGTAGACGGTTTTTCACATTGTTTTGTTTTAAAGAAAAGAGGTATGTTTAAAATGATACTTTGACAGAAGAAATGTATGTTGAAAATGTATAATTTAACTCAGTTTTAGAGAACTGTAATCTATTATTGCTTACAATACTTTTCTCAAATACAGTGGAACCAACTTTTATTTTAATTTTTCAATAGTTTATGCAGAAGGATAGTGCTAACATTAGCGAAGAGCTAAATAATCTGCAACTACATGTTATCAGCAACTTCACATAAGATTCTCCCTCACAATAGCTACTTTAAAGGGCATTATTGTACACTTCCATTTTAAAAAACATGGGTGTGTGTGTGTGTGTGTGTGTGTGTGTATGTGTGTGTGTGTATGTGTGAGTCTGTGTGTATGCACACCCAATCAGATCATGGTGGTATAAAGCAAAAATTGGCAAACTATGGCCCTTGGCCAAATCTGGCTCGCCACTTGTTTTTGTAAATAAAGTTTTATTTGAACACACACATGCACATGGTGATGGAAAGAATTACATTGAGAATGGAGTATTTAGATATAAAAAGATAATTTACAGGGTGAGGTTCTTGAGACAGTGCAATGGGATGAAATTCAAAGTATAAGTGGAGAGATTGGCCTTTCACAGGCGAAAAGCAATGTCCTTATTTGCCATAGGAAGTGGAAGAGTAAGAAGAGTGAAGATAGTATGTAGGTTTGCATGTTTGATGTTTGACGGCTAGAAGTCAAAGGAGTTTCCATTTGCACACTTTGGTTTTCTGGTGAAGCTATAAGATAGTCAGTTAATGGGAAAAGTAGAGGGTTTGAAAATTTGAGAAATCTGAAGAAAGTTTAAGAGTTATTGTAAGCATTATTCATTATAGCCAAAAAGTAGAAACAAGCCTAATGCCCATCAACTGATAAATGGGTAAATAAAATGTGTTGTATCTATACAATCGAATATTGTTTAACAATTGACAATGAAGTACTGATACATGCTACAACCTGGACAAACCTTTAAAACTTATGCTAACTGAAAGAAGCTAGTCACAAAATGTCACAAATTGTGTTTCCACTTATGTGAAATGTTCAAAAGAGGCAAATCCATAGAAGCAGAAAGATTAGTGTTTCTCAGGGGCTGAGAGGGAATGGGGAATGGGAATGGAGTTTTTATTTGGGGCAATGAAATATTCTGAAATTAGTGGTGTGCTTGAAGAATTTTATGAACATACTAAAAACCATTGAATTGTACACTTGAAAAAATGTGAATTTTATGGCATATGAATTATACCTCAATAAAGCTGTTATTTAAAAAGAAAAGTTATTTCAGAGGGTAGACTAGTGAGTGTACTGTCCAAATTAAGGGAGTAGGATTGCTGAGTAGCAGAGACATCCACGAAGCTAATGAATCTTCAGCTCGGAGCCACTCATTGCACAGGCCCCCATGAGAGTAGGGAGCTGATGGGAGAGGTGCCGTGTGCTGTTTGGGAGGGGAAGCCAGGATGCACTCAGGAAACATATCCATGGGAGGATTCTGGTCAATCATCATAGAGATCTCAAAAGAAATGCATCTGTAGTCCTAGGCTCCAATCATTTGTTATTTATTTTCTCATTCTAAATACACATTCATCCTAATTTTATATTTGTAATTGTATATTCTTTTCCTTTAAAAGAACTTCCCAAACCGTATAAGCTTCAGGTCCCAGAAAACCAAGATCTGCCTGTGCTAATAGCTGAGGCTCTATTGGAGGTCATTAAATGTGAATTTTTTAGTGGTGTCACTCAAGCTGTTGCATAACTTGCTCCAGCATCACTTGGTGCAGGAGAAAGCAGACTGGGGTTCATTCAGAGTTGGGGTTTTGTAAGTTTGGTGTATGTTATTAAAAATGTGGACCATAAAATTTAAACTGGATAAGGGGTGAAGAAAGGAGAGGTCTGATGGATCATGAGAAAGCAGAGGTATCAACAGGCCACAAAAGCTGTTGAGAAGAAAGATTATATTGGAAATACTTGAAAGATCAAGTTGAAGACATATGGTTAAAGCGGGATGCTGGAGGTGAATAATAAAGCCCATGGAGGCAATTGTTGGAGGTGATTTGAAGGTCACAGGAAATGACATGGTCATTTGCTCTAAGGAAAAGTCCAAACTCTGAGATCTCCAAGGGTCTGCACAATCTTTCCCTTGCCTGCCTCTGGAACCTCACCCTCTCACCCAGTGTCCCCTCTCACTCGCCCCACTGCTGCTGTCTTTCAGGTACTCAGGAGCTCCTTCCAGCCTGATGACTTGTAACCTAGTAGTTTCTCTTTTGTCTGGAACACTCTTCTCCACAACATGGCCAGGCCAACTTGTACTCATCCTGAGAACCTCAGTTTAAAGTCTTTTACAAAGGAAATCTTTCCTAACCTGCTCACTCTCCTTCCTTGGGAGGGGGTAGATCCTGTAATACACCCAAATAAGACACTCTATTTTTTTTCTTTCATAGCATTTATTAATTGTATTGTAGAAGTTATAGGGTTAATGATCTTAAAACCTTCTTTTTCCAGGATAGAGGACTACGGGAACAGGTCTGGCTTTCCTCCCTATTGTATCTGTGGTCCTCAGGGACTTATACATACTAGGATATTCCATAAATGTTTGTTGTAGGAATGAAATTTAAAATACATATAATAGCTTTTTCCAGCATATCTTTTTGATATAAAATGTAACAGATAATCGAAAAATGGCATATAATGTAAAATAATGCAAATTTCCTTTCTAAAATACGTACATAGAGACGTATCTATTGTCAACCTCTCTTCAACCCTTATTTGATCCCTAGAAATACTCATCTAAACCAGAGTCAATGATATGGAAAAATATTTAAAGATTTCTTACATAGAAATGAGATAACTGAATCTCTTCTTTGAAATATAGATATATATGTTTTTTAATTATTGGAACTTCCAAAAGCTAAATAGTACAAGATACATTACGATTTTTTCTTTCAAAATGACTTTATAACAGGAGCGGAGACAGTGGCAAATTTCCTAAAGCCAACAGTTAACTAAGCAAGGGTGGGCCTCTGTCTTACCAAAATTAATCATAAATACTTTTGACTTGGTGTAGACACACTGCCTAGGGGAGAAGTGAAAACAAATTCAATGATTTATCTTGAGTTGGACGACCTGTGGCAAAATTTGTGTTCACATACCATTTCCCTGAAAATAAGACCTAGCAGACCCAGTCTTATAGTAAAATAAGACCAGGTCTAATATTAATTTTTGCTCCAAAACACACATTAGAGCTGATTGTCCAGCTAGGTCTTATTTTCCGGGAAACACGGTACTTAAAAAGAAATTATTTTGGTTCATTAGCTGCCATAAAAATCACTCACTTGTGTTCTAAAAAACCCTTACAACAAACGTCTCGCTTGTTCTTTCTCTCTCAGTCCTCCTTACGGTTATGCCTTTTATTCTTCCACAAAATGAGTCTAGTTCTCTCTTTACAACATCTTTCAAATATCGGGCTAAATGCCTCCTGAAGGAATACTTACCTCTTATCCTATCTAACCTAGTTCCATTCCATTGTTCTTTCACCTTATCGGGTTTATTCCAATACCTCAGGGCACAACATTTATCACAATCTGTACTCCATAGACCTTTCACTTTTTTATTTTCCTATGCCACCATGGGAGTGTCACCTCCACGAGTGTAGGAACTTTTGTATATCGCCACCCCAGCTCCTAATATCCTACTATAATTTTACATTTTCAAACTCAGAGGAAGTCCTGAATATGAACGTGTGTAAATAAGAAAACGCCTGAGGTTGTTTCCAGAAATGTTCACTTATCTCCTAATATTTTAGTACTTTTATCTGATTATTTATATTGCCTTCTAAAATTTGTGTTGGGGCTTAGTTTTTCATAAATAAGTTGGAAAATATATTTCTATTACAGGATCATGTTAATCTCAGGACCAGGTATTATAATTGTAAGACACATACAAGTAGGCAAATAGAACTAGGACATCCAGTAACTTTCCCTTTTCTCGTCCAACATCCCAAAGGGAGACTTTAAACAAATACAAAGTCAAGTGGAAGAAACTGGCAACAAATGGAGGCAGTGTGAGGCTTTACAGTGTCCCAGAGATTGACTCAGTGGAATCCTTTGGCCCCTCTAAGACATCCCACCAGTCTGGCAGGGCTGCTCAGGGGACCAGACCACGCTAGCCCGGTTGGGTCCCCTTCTGTCCTCCCCTTCAGGCAGGTATCTACGGCGCGCTCCCACGCGCCCTCCGCCCTCGGCCCTTCGGTCTCCCGGGCAGGAATCTGCGGGGTCGCTGCCTCCCCAAGGCTCTGCGGTCTTCCTACCGGTTCTTTTACTTTGCAGGCTGTCAAACAGAGAAAACTCCCCAAACTCCAGATCTCATGCAGTAGTACAAACTCCGAACTGACACCCGGGTGAGCCAAGATGGTAAACACTCGAACGTTCCTCACTCTCCCCGCGCCCAAGTCTCAACAGCGGTGCCCTTGCCGAGGCCTACGCCTCCCGTCCCCAGCACGGAGAGGGCTGGGGGCTCAGGCCGCCAACGCCACTGCGAGGCGGAGGACCCCGCTCCAGCTTCCAGAACTACAGATCCCAGGGTGCCTCTCGGACTCCCGTTCCCTCCCTCTCTCGCTCCCTCCTCCTTTCATCCCCTCCCCCCTGGCCCTTGTTGTTTTGGCTGGAAGCCCTCGGGCGGAGTTTCAGAGAAAGTCTGGGCAGAAACCGGAGCCGGCCCGAACGTGGGAAGGGGAGGAGGAAAGGGAGGAAGAGGGAGTCGGGAGCGGGAGGGATCGGGGCCGTGGGCCGGGCGGCTCAGAATCTGCCGCTGGCCCCGGGTGGGGGAGGCGGTGCCGAAGGAGCGCAAGGGGACGGGACAGTGGGATCCATCCCCAGAGCAGAGGAGCCGAGCGCCTTGTTCCTCCCCGCTCCCCGCCCTCTTCGGCGGCCGCGAGCGTGAACCCACCCTCCGGCGAAACCTGCTCGGTCCCTAGCGCCTGCCGCCCTGCGCTGCCCAGCGCTTGGCGGCCGACCCAGGACCTGCCCTGCGCCCACTGCCCACCGGACCCTCGCAGTTTTCCCTTTCCTCCCCGCTTCCCGGGCGTGCGGGGCAGTGACCCGCCCTCCTCCGACGAGGGCGAAGGAGAGGATTGTCCCGGGCGCACCGAAACCGAGAGCGGGCAAGCTGGAGTGGACGCTGCGCGGGGCATTGTGTGTGTGAGTGTGTGTGTGTGTGTGTGTGTGTGTGCGTGTGTGCGCGTGCAGCATAGTGTCTTTCGGAAAGCACTCTGGGGAGGTCCTGTCCCTAGGGGGCGGAGCGCAGGGGACCGAGGCTCCCGCTCCGGGCCGGGGCAGAGTCCCACGGATCCCGATCGCTGCTGAGGAGGCCGCGGGACGGGGCGCCTGGCTGGAAGGCGGACGCCGTGAAGGGAGGCCGGGGCGCCCTCGGTCCGGGGACGGCCCCTGCTCCGAGGTGTCGGCGTCCGCGGCGCAGCCCGTTTCTGTTCAAGTTCGCGGATCTGCGAGAGAGAGGCTCGGACGCGGAGAGCCGGCGCTCCTTGTAGCCCGTCCGCCCCGTCGGCCCGAGCTGCGCGACCGGAGAGCGAGGTCCCAGCGTCTGCACTACCGGCAGGCGTTGACTGTGTCGGGATCGCGCCCGCCCGCCCCTCTGCTGCCCGGGCCGGAGCCCGAGAGGCGCGCACCATGAGCGGCGGCGAAGTGGTCTGCTCGGGATGGCTCCGCAAGTCCCCCCCGGAGAAAAAGTTGAAGCGTTATGTAAGTACAGCTTCGGCGGGTGCTCCACGGGCCTCGGTGCCCACACCTCTCGCTGGCAGCTGCAGCTGGCCGCACGCGGGGCTGGTTAGACCCCATCTCTTTCCGCTCGGCCCCTTTGGGACCGAGTCTGTACACTCATGTTCTGGCCTCCACTTTGACGGGTAACTTTCTTCAGACTCCAGACGCCTTCTTTGCGGGCCTCTTCAGCCCAGAGGAGGGCCCGGCATTTCCAGCTAAACGCCCGCTGCATGTTTTTATTATTCCTTTTAGCAGCGGTGGGGGAAGAGCATTCTTCCTTTATATCTGCATCTAATCGTTATGGGGCTGCTGTGTACTACATTTCCCGCACTAGGAAATTCGCTGAAAATGTAGAACTCACCAGCCCTCTCTTTGGTCCGTACACCCTCTTGCCTTCCTCTGGAGGTAGATTGCGGGAAGCGGGCTGTGGACCTGGATAGTTGGTTTAGAGTTAGACGCAAGCATCTCCAATCCGCGAAAAGAGGAAGAATGAAAAGTTATTACGCGCTCTACCGTTTGCTTTGCAGGGTTCACATTTTCGCGGTTTTGAATCCAGCAACATTGGAGTTTGGCCCAGGAGCGTTAGCAGCTTGCTGCGAGAGGAGGGCGCTGGGGGGAGCCTGGTGGCTGGTGTTTGGGTGCCTTGGACACGCTGTCAAGCCCTGCAGGAGGGGACAGCTGAGGCCAGGAAGGATTTCTGTGGTCCTTTTCCAGGCCACCAGAGTTGCTTAAATGGTATTTGTATAATTGGTACAAGATGCCGATTATGTGTTAAACCGTTTTAGGTGTTATGGAAAACATTCCTTGAAAGAACCAACCTTACTTTGGTGGAAATCTGTGTCCTCTTCCGGGGACTGGGATCTTATCCTTTTTTCCCCCCGTTGGTCCTTTTGTCGCTGCCCCCCTGCTAAGGAAAGAAATGACACTATTGCCCTGGCATATGGAGCAAAGTTTTTTCAGTCAAATGTATTTCAAAAGCAAAATTTATGCCCCCTTAAATATAAATTTACTACCAAGGGACCGACATGCTAATGGAACCTGTTTCTTGTTGAAGGATATTTAACCCAATATTTAGACTCAGGTTAATCCTGTTAGTCACTGTTTGCTTGCAAAGAATGGAGTGAAGTGCAGTATTTAGCTTCACCGAGAATTGACCAGTGAATTTCTGGTTTACTTTCTGCCGTAATTGTTATAACAATTCTCATTTAAGGACTTGATGCCACACATCCTAAGAAAATTTGCCAAAAGTTTTGAATCCTTCCAAATCCTGTCTCTCCACCTATCACAGTTTGCATTACTATCCTGGTAAAAATGCTAATTTCATTGCAAAAATTTGGGAGAGGCAGTGGATTTTTTCCAGCTCTTAGTTTTAAACAGAAGGATGTATGTGTGTAAGAAGAGAGAGCAGGGAGCTAGAAAGAGGTATTTGTTTTGAGAAGGCACAGTTTGGGAAAGATGTAAACCTAAGTGGTTGGGTTCTTGGGGGAACTAAAGTACATTTGCCGAAATAGGTAGTGGCTATAGAGGTTTAATGTATTCTTTCACATAGTTGGTCTGTGGTTCTCTCAAAAGATGCTGCGCACTGGGCTACGAATCATAAGATTAGGAAATACAGTAGGAGAAAAGCCCCATCTCTTGGTCTTGCAATTTAATGTAATATAAACCAGAAAGAAAATCGGCCAAAAAAATTATCTTAAAAGGGACAAAAAAAAAAAAAAAAGGAAAGTCTAAATTAAAAAAATATATATTATTTCATTTAATTATCCCAAAGTTTTATGAGGTAGGTATTATCTCTGTTTTTCAGATAAGAAAACAGTCTGCATTACCAGAATGTGCCAGAGGCAGGATTTGAATCCAGATCTGCCTGACTGACTGGGCTGTAAGAGGTTAACGAGTCTCATCCAGTTCATTTCAAGTGGAGCTCAGACTAGATCATCTCTAAAGGTCCTCTCAGATTATAACTTTCTAGGAGTCTATGAATATTAAGAATACAAGGAGAAGGTCAGGTGTGGATCAGACGTGCACTGCTAATGACACATGAGACCCTTCAGGCAGCTTTCTGAGTCTTCAAGAAGATGAGACAAGTACAGTGTAAAGTGGTTTCTGATTGTGTGCCCACGCTGAATGCCGTGTTTTTTTGTGTGTTTTTTAATAGTTGTTTTGAGGAATAAGCTTTGTGTAGTTGGAAAATATAATACTTGAGAGAGAGATTAGGCTCCCTAAGTTGTGTTTTCAACAGGGAGAAGAATCTGCCTAACAGCTGGAGGGAGGCTGAGTTTTTCTTGCCCAGCCAAGTATTCGTGTTTTCTTTACATATTAGTGAAGCCTAGAAAGACAGTGGGCAGCGTGGCTCTCAGAATTGAGGGGTCCAAGAAGGCGACTGGGGGATTACAAGTTAAAATGAGGCTGATCGTATAGTTTCGCTGTCAAGTTGGTTGCCCAGAAGATTTTTGAAATTCCCAGCTTACTGATCTTGTGGCTTTGGTATACAGTTTAGATTGCTTTTGCTAAGCCAATTTCAACCCTCAAAGATATAGCCAATGAATTTATGCATTTCCTGTGCTTGTGTTTCTTTTCATCTAAAATCTTGATTTTCTGGATAGAAGGAAATATTGTTAGCCACCCAACAAGGCAAAATGTTGCTTGATAATGGTTTTTAATGAATGGATTCGCTGTGAAAAGATACTTGGATTCATGGTACTACAATTGTTCACTGAGACTTCAGAGAATTAGAGTGTTGATTCTGTTGGGAAACATTTGGTCCATGGGACTTTGACAGTTGTCTTGCTGTTTACAGTATTTATAGGGTAGTCCAAACATTCATTAAGATGATCCATAAGGGCTTTTAAGTGACAAAACAAAGTTTTAGTTTTATCTTTAAAGTCATCTCAAGTTATGGCCCCAGTGTGTTCCATTTACAACTCCATTTTATATTTACTGTTTGATAGTCTACTCAGGCAGCCTTGTTTTTGCATACTAGTGTGTTCATCTGATATGGAAGCTTTCCTTGAATTTCCTAAATAGAATGAAAGTGGCATAAAAGAAAGTGAGAGCAAGACTGCAATGGTTAGCAGATTCCCCAGCCTTTTTGTCTCTTCTTAACTTTTTCTATATTTACTTGCAAAAGGGTAAGAAAGTACTTCTTTTTTTTTTTAAATTAAAGTTTATTGGGGTGACAATTGTTAGTAAAGTTACATAGATTTCAGGTGTACAATTCTGTATTACATCATCTATAAATCCCATTGTGTGTTTACCACCCAGAGTCAGTTCTCCTTCCATCACCATGTATTTGATCCCCTTTACCCTCATCTACCACCTGAAAGTACTTCTTTTATGCGTTTCTGCCTCTGAATTTTTAAAAGTTTGACCTAAAATGGAGGTGAACATTTTCATGCTTTCTTTGCATTTTGCTCCTACGGTGTTGCTGGTTTTATCCTGTGTTGTATCTCAAACAGCTGCTTTTTCACTTTTGAGGATCTGAGTGGAATGATATACAGATCACCACCAGTAAGGCTACAGAAAACAAGTAAACTCTTGGTAGTGTGCACACAACAGTCGTGCTCAGGTTTTTAAAGCATTATTTAAAGACAAGCTAGCCATTGGAAATAATGGTGGATTTTTCATCAGGACTTGAAATTTTAGCTGAGATAAAACGCAAGTCTGAAAACAAAGGATTGACTCAAGCCAGCAGGCTGTCACCACGTCTCTGCAGGAGGAACTTCCCTCTGGCCTGCCTCAAGTGTGGACACCAAGTTTGGGCTCCTCCATGGCCCAGCTGTCAGCGTTGGGCAGGTGTGCAATCTCAGCAGGAGAACCTGCTTCTGAGGCCAAAGCAAGGTGGTCTGTTAGCCGCCAGCCGGCCTGGGAGCAAGACCTCAGCCAGTTCTCGGGTGTGTAATCTGCGCCCAGCTTGGGATCTGCTCGTCAGCTGTCAGTTAAGAGCATGGTTCTTGTCTGGACTTCCAGAACACACCCCCAGTTCTGGAAATGGGCCTAGAAACAGAAATAGCCTCTTCCTCTGCGTGAGCACCTGACATCTTACATGGAGAGGGGCACGGGCAGCCAGAGTAGCAGCGTCTCCTTGGTTCAAGGACAACGTGGGGATCTGTGCTGAGCATTACGTCTCTGCTCAACAGTGTCACTACAACAAAGGGCCCTGAGATGTCTGGAAGCTCTTCCCTTTGCAGAAGCAATCGATGGATTCTGAAGCTACTGCTTATAGTGACTCAAGTAGCAGAATTATCCTGTTGAAAAACATTTTTTTTTTCCTTGTAATCCTCATATTAGTAAACATCCCATTCAAATTCCTAATGTTTTCTTTTTACCTTTTCCAGTGAGGCAGGAACATTGCTTCTATTAACAAAGATCATCAACTACCAATTACATTAAACCTTTATGATAGTTAATGATAGCTAATACTTTCGTCGTGCCTGAACTTAATGATGGGTATAAAACTCTCCATGCAAAACTTGCTGAATTCCTAAATCTGCTTGTTGTCTTTGGAGATTCAAAATTACCATTAGGAAGATATCTCAGTTTGGAGGGTAATTTTAGAATTCTGTTTTAAAAATTTGTTTTTAAATTTTTTTAAAAGATCATCTTTCAACAAAATATAATATGGCAAGAGTCATACTTGGATAATCTGGTTGACAGCTGACTTGGCTATTTCAATGTGTTTTGTCATTATGTCTGCTTTAAAAATATGAAAGAAATAAAATGACAAAGCACTTTTTAAGACTAAGTAAAATTCCATATTTTGGAATCAACATGAAAAAAGGTAGATAAGGTCCTGCTAATTTGCAGATTAAGGAATTTTAAGATGTGGTAGATTCAAAACATTCAAGTACCAGCACTCCTAATTTTCATATAGGGACTAACATAGGAGAAGGAACATCGTAGCAGGTAGATTATTACTTTTTTTTGGAATGGTTTTGGGTAAATTGTGTTAGGGACCTTGGACTGAGTGTCAGGACCCAGGATTTGACTTGACTTGGCCTCTACCCGCGTGATCTTTTTACCAAGTCTGATTCTCAGGTTTCTTATCTAGAAAATGGGGATGGGGTGGGCAATAGATCTCCATTCTAAACTCTTGCAGTTTTACATTCCTCTTCTCAGACATTTCCTTGGGGGGAAGAGGCAGAATGGGGAGCTTCTCAGTAGGCCTCCTTTTGGGGAAATAAATCTTAATTTATTGTTCATCTTAAATAGTTGAGTGACTATATTAGGAACTACTCAAGCAGAGTTCTTTGGGGACCTTCTGGTGTTTAGCCTAGCAGAATGCAAGCTCACTGAGCATAGGCTGTGGAGTTTCTGTGCTGGGTGCCGTGTCTTCAGCACCCAGTCAGTGCCAGGCTCAGAGCAGAAGTTCAGCACATCCCTGTTGACTGAATAAATAAACAAACTGCTATTTCTGGAGCTTTTGTAATGTGTCATATGTGGAACAGGATGGAGGGAAAGGCCCACTCCCTGTCCTTAAGGAGTTTCTAATCTAATTGTGAAGACAAGCTGTAAATGCACAGACATTTAAATTGTTTTACAAGACATATCATAAAGCCCTGTATGATTAATCACCCAATGAATGATGCAGACAGTAATTGCTTAAGAGTTCGGACTGAGAGGGGAGGGGGAAGGGGGCTGCCAGGGAAGAGGTCAGAAATGAACTGCTGGCAGAAATAGCAATATCATAAGGGAAGTCTGGTTTTTCACAGAAGAACGAAGACTTTGTGTTGAGTTTAGATAGCCCAGTGAAAAGAACAGCTTCCAAACACGTCAGTTTCATACATGGAGTTGGGATGTAGCTGTACTTCTGGTTGCAGAAGTTTCTTTTTCTGCCATGACTCAGTAATGCTCCTGATGAGGTCCTGGCCACAAGTGAGTTTTATGTCTCAGACTAGAAACAAATAAAGCAACTTGTTTGGTCACCTGAACTTATTAAAATTCCAAGGGACCTGTGTTATTTAAGATTTCTTTATGTCTGTTTTGAGCTAAATAATTCATTCTGGCAAGCATGTACTTTACAACAGAGAGGGAGCATGTTCTGGTGGGAGGGAGAATAAAAGAGTCTTTGATTCCCTTGCTTCTGAGTTCCAGCAGGAGGGCCAGCGCTGCCTTGGGCTCGCCTCTTATTTTGGACTTTGGAAGCCATCTTAGCCCAGCTGTGTGAGTGCCAGCTAGTGCTGGAGGAAGGAGAATAACACCATTGGATCACATTAAACCCCTTCTGACTGTTGATGGAGGGGTTTCTCTCATTTCACATTCCTTGCATTTACATGGTGGCTAATTTCCACGAAGTTAGAGCTCAGTCTGAATTTGCCATTTGAACTTGGACTGAAGTCACAGCATTTCTGTGACTGCTTTTATGTAATCAGCCTGTGGATTAAAAGGAAACTTACCAAGTCCAGGTCCTTTTTTCGTCCCTCTTGGGCTACAAGCACAAATAAAATTAGCATTCTCTTTAGATTACTCCTGGGGGAAGGTGGCTTATTGTACCGTGGATTTCCACATCCATTGAATAAGTAGCCCCTTCAGGTGCCAGCTCGATGGCTGGAGGAGCCTTAATGAATTGTAGACGGAATACAGGCTTGTGTAATTACTGGGAAAAGTCATTTTAGGAATTGGAAGGTTTTTTTGGCCATTCCAGGCTTGTATATGTGAGCACCTTAAATAATACAAGAATGCCTTACCTGGAAAAAAAGAATCTTTTATATTTTAAGTAATTCTTTTATTCATAGGACCAAAATTCTCCCTAACCGAAGAAAAAAAATCTCATTGTTGAATGCATATGAAGTAGAGCCTAGCAACTTTTGACCTTCTCACAGCCTGCTTATAAAAAAACAGTAAAGACTGTGCACTGAAATGCATGTTAGGTCGTTATCTCTGTTACATTAGCTCTTGAAGCATTCTGATTACAACTTGTTGCTGCCAAGCCCCGTTCTGCAGTATTATCTGGAACAAAAATTTTCCATGTGGTTGTTTTTAGCAGAGCTACTATATGCAAACTTCACATGAAGACCTAAGTTGCAAAGAAAAGAGCTTCTAGAAGGGGAAATGTGAGTTATCTTAATTTTTTTCTACCATATAATTGTTCTTTCCTTTGTGTATGTTGCAGACATTTTTATCATATTTTTAAACTAGGTTTTATTTTTATATGCTGGAAAGAATGCCAAATTTACCATGAGATTTTCTTATGGCGGTGTGTGTTTTTTTCTCCCAGCTTTTTACTTTGAATTCATACTTGGCCTAGGTAATTCCCTATGTGTTCAAAAAAAACAATGTCCTAAAAGGAAAACAACATGTCTACATTGTTCCATGAATTAAAAACAATATATCGAGAGTCCAAAAATTTCTTTTAGATGTGAAAAAAACTTAGGTCATTTTTTTTTAAAGGAAGAAAAATACTAAACTTTAACTATCCTTGTCATTGTTTTTCTTTTCCCTTTTTAACTTATTTTCCTTTGTTTTGACTCATGTAGTTTAAAGTTTTTGAAAACAATTTTATACATTCTTCTTTAACAATATCATACATGGAAAAAGAAAACATCAAAATTCCGTTTTACATTTCAAGAGAAACGTGACAGGAGGATATCATCTGGTCTAAAGAGGGAAAAAAATGTCAGTTAACACCAAGGCTTTGTAACACACTTTCATGTTGCTTGGTTGCCTTGAATATTTGTCATTATTGCCTAGAGCTACTTAGCTATTATATTAATACATGAAATGAGCAGGTGAATATAAATTTAGTTAAGAGACTTACTTTCGTGAAAAGCAAATGCAGGACATCAGGAAAAGGTTAAGAACGCAATCTATTTTTGTTGTCAGTTGTATTATTTATTTAATACATCAGTTAGCCAATTACTATAACATTTTATTTGCTAGCTTTTTTTTAAGTGGGAGAAAGGTAAAAGCACTCTTTGTCCATGGATCCCTACCCTCCAGCTCTTTTCCCCTTTGTTTCCACTTCTTCCTCTCTAACATAAGCTTAGCCACCAATACCACAAAGTAGTTGTGTCAGAATCTTTACACACACATTCTTTCACCTTTTCTCTAAAAAGGGGGAGTTATTTATATCTCTGGAATATGGTAATTGAGACTGAGAATAATAATGTTCCACCCAGCATGCAGATTGTTTTTCTCTCCTGAAATGCAGTTTTCAGTTACTACTGTGTTGGAAAATGTGGTTAGGCCACTTTCTGACTAGCAGAACTCCTCCCTAAGATGACTAGCTGATTAAAGAATTAAGTACCTGGTGTGCTTTCTGAGCTCCAGTCCATCACACATTCCCATCAGTGCCTTGGCCAGAGTCCTGGGAGCCAAGATGAAAGTGCTTCTGCTTGGAGGGATGACCATTTGATTAGCAGGAGAGAAGCACTTTAATCTTTGACTCTGGGAAGAGAAACACTTGGTAAAAGGCTGCCTCCTGTGTTTTGAATTCCAGTGGTGTTACATAGAGTTACATAGGAACAATCACCTCACTTCAGTTAGGGAGGTAGTATTTGAACCTCCTTCCCTCTGGCAAAAGTTACAGTTGACCCTAAAGCTGTGTAGCAGTGTTGGATTTTACAAGTGCTCCCTGACAATTTCAGGTTTAAATGTTTGAAGTGTTAAGAAAAGTTAAAAGGAAATACTGAACTAGTAAGAAGGCAACATATTTGGGAAGGTGATTAGTTTCTAGTGATGCTGTTACAGATAATCGAAGCTTTCTGAGTAACCTTCATTGGGTGTATGGGTCATTTATTTCCAAAGAAAGGGGCACAAAATTAAACCGGTGCCATTGAATAGTATTCTTTTTTCCTATCTCTTCATTTAAGCAAATAGTCAAAATACGAAAAGCAAGTTTAATATGTTTTTATATTTAATATATTTTTCTAGATGATTTTTATGAGTCGCAGTATACACAGTAGAAGGTGTATACACGTGATCTGTTTACAAAGAAAATTATGGCTTCATTTTCTTTTGGTGTTTGTTATAGGATATTAATTTCCAGAGGACAAAGACGGCATTTGTTTTCTGTATGGAAAATATACAGTGTGGTACCTTGCACAGTCTCTTGAACAGCATGACAAAATAATTGTAGAATTTTAAACCTAAAATTATAAATCATCTAATCCAATGTTTCTCAATCTCTTTTAACCCATTTGTCTCTTAGGTGTTGTTTGAATGTCCTTTGACTTGTAATCCAGTTTCACGTTCTATGATCTGCATTACCAAAACAGCTATAATGAATATCTTTTCCGGTTACACATACCTTCTCCTCCTCCCCTAGTCAGGAGTCCAACCTCTTGGTTTTACAGGGAATAAAAATTAGCCTCTGGGAGACTAATTGATTTGTCCAGTGTCATACAAGTTAACCAGCTGTTCTGGCAGGGCCACATCTCTCACCTCTCAGGTGAGATCCTTTGGTCATTACAGCAATGCCCACTGTGAACAATGCACTGCGAAGAGTTCAGAAGAGGGCCAAGAAGGCACTGTCTCCACCATTTAGCAGTTTAATGCTACTAGGGACGTAGGATGCTCTCAATACTGCAAACTGTATCATGATCAGTAATGTGTAAGACAAGGCTCTAGAAGAATTCAGCGGAGGGAGGTGGAGTCAGGGACTCTGAAGGCTGAATGAAGGTGGTGAGAGAGATTTCACCAGGACCTTAATAGGTAGCTTTACTTTTCAAAGATCGGGCTGGAGTGAGACTCTTTCTGTTGCTCCGTTTCCCATCCAGATTCTTGAGTGGGTTTTGTACACTTGGCTGTCCCCTCTTCCTCACCTGCCGCTCATTTCATACCAGAATACAGCCTGGATCTTTTTCCACCACATGTATGTAAACTCCAAGGCCCCCCGTGACCTCCTGATTGCCAAATCTAGTAGAACTAGATTTGAACTTTTTAGTTCTTATTTTTCATGGAACACCTGACTGCATTGATGGAGATGACTAACCCCTCCTCTCAAAATATGTTCTTTCTGTGCCTTCCTGAGACCAGGCTCTGGTTTCCTTAATTGCTGGAGTCCTATGGGTTCTAGTGCTAGCCCTGGATGGTGTCATCCCATCTCATAGTTAGTGCTTCTTCATCTATTGTGAGTTCATGAACTTCTTTGAACATTTGATAAAAGCTCTGGGCATTCAGTTTTCACGGTATCCTTACAAACTAGCACACAAATGTTATTATAATCTAGCATGTTTTTTCACCTTTAAAGACCGTCTATGGATCTTAAATGCCCCTGAATTATGTGCTGGTGATTCAGAGACTTATCTCGATCCATTTCTCACTCCACATCTATATGTCTTAACTGCTTCAATCCCTAATTGCTTACATACCCAAGAGCAATTCAGCGTGCCCACAGTAGGTCTGACCACCCTCTCCCTAAACCTGGTCCCTCACAGTCAATCGCACTGCCAGCCCTTGTCCTGTGGCTTAAGGTTTTCTTTGTTGTCCCTCCCCCCGTTCTCTGCATTCAGTGACCAAATCCTGTTGGTTTTAGCTCCCAAATATCTCTTGACTTATTGACCCTTCTGTTGCCTAAGCTACCTTTCCCTTTCTTCTGGATTGTTGCAATAGTCAGTTGGTCTCCCTCCTTCCATTCTTGGCCCCTACAGCTGTCCTTATCAAGGCAGCCAGAATGGCCTTTCTGAAACACAAATCTGATAATACCGTTCCCTGGTTTAACGTTGTTCTGCAGCGTTCCCTTGCTCTTGGGAATGCCCAACGCTCTAATGGCTTGTAGGGAAGGCTCTTTGTGATGTGCACCTGTACATTGCCACCTGTGGCGTCTGTCGCTGCCTCTCACTCATGCTCTTCACTTCAGCTGCACTGAACTTTCATGTCCCAGATCGGCCCTGTGACCTCTCACTCTGGCCTTTGCGTGTGCTCTTCCCTCCTCCAGGAATTCTTGGCCCTTCCTTCTCTGCTTGCACAACCAGCCTAACTTCTGCTTCTCCTCTGCTCTCTAGAAGCCTCCCCTGAGCTCCCACCACCACCATCACTCACACCTGTAGCCACAGTGGGCCAGGAGCATCTGTTGTGTCCTCCTTCGACACTCTGCCATGCCACACCTGATAATTCTTGCTTGTTTTAATTGCTATTTCTATCCCCTTTAGATCGCGGGGCCACTTTTGTGGACCTCAGGTACTTTGCGTTCATGAGCACCCCCTCCCTACAAAAGAGGAATGAAAACGATATTTTGCAACTGCGTCAGTATAAAGAAGAACATATCCCAAACTGGTTTTATTATTATATATTCATTATTTTAGGATGGGGATTTAGGATGGGGTTCTGTGCCAATAAACCCATAATTTGAAAATATCGTTAAATCGAAAATATGTTTAATATACCTAACCTACCGGACATCGTAGCTCAGCCTAGCCTACCAGAAACGTGCTTAGCACACAATATCCAAAAAACACTGGCAACACAGCCCAATACAGTCCGGGGTGTTTACCTGGCGGATGACCTGGCTGCCTGGGAGCTGCGCTCACTGCCGCTGTCCAGCATCATGAGCGAACATCGTACCGCTTATTGCCAGCCCGGGAAATGATCAAAATTCAAAGTACGGTTTCTACCGAGTATGGATTGCTTTTGCACTATAATAAAGTCAAAACATCATGTTGGACCCTCTGAAATTGGGGACTGTCTGTATTCATTGTTTTTATTCTAATTTTAAAAGAAATTAATATTAGGACACTTTTCATGGGCTCCTAAAAGTCTCATGAGCCCTAGCTCTCTGCCACTTGTGCCAGATGGATACGTTGCTCTGTGAAATGGACGTAAATACTTTGGAGATAAAGCTGACTTCAGCTGATTGACTGTGACCAGGAAAGGGGAGGAGCCACTTAATTATTTCGTTACTTGGTACTTTTGTAATGCCTTGGATAGCTTACCAAAACAATGTTACGATTTTGTATTTCAGTCCCTGATAATGGAAAAATTTGTAGAAAAATAGGACGATATACTTAAAAGGTATATGTTATAGAAGAGCAAAAGTCATGAGATTTTTATGATGTTGAAAATATATTCTATGAGCTGTTTCACTAATATGGACATTTCTTCATGATGTTTCTGTGTAGAGCAGTGCGTTTTAGTGGGAGAAGGGAGGTGATTTCGCCCCCACAGGGGACATTGGGCAATGTGTGGAGACATTTCTGATTGTCACACTAGGGGTGCTATTCACTGTTAGTAGGCAGACGTCAGGGATGCTACTGAACATCCTACAGTGCACAGGACGGCCCCTCCAACAAAGAACTGTCGGGCCAAAACATCGATATTGCTGAAGTTGAAGAACCCTCATACTGAGAGATCCTTCATAAAGCCTGGTTCTTACATCTGCATTATTTACTTCGTTTATTTCCCTATGTTTCCATTAAAAGCCATAATTCATATAGCACTGGAACCAGACATTTATTTTTTTCTGACTTCGATAAGGTTGAGAAAAGCCGTCATAGAGATGGCTGAGCTTTTGAACACCAGAGGTTGGTGCTGTGTAACACTTCACAAGGGTTTATATGATAGACAGTCTCTCTCAAACGGTCTGTTGTCATTTAATCCATTACCCAAATGCTCACTTTGCTCTTACTAATTGTAGCTAGAGTACAACCAGTTGTTGCCTGGGTGGGGAGGAGGTGCGCAGTCATTTCTTCATGCTTTTTATTACCTCGTGGCTTGAATGTCACCATTCATTGTTCAAGAGCCGCCCAGCTTGTTTGCTTTTTATAAATGACGTGTAATCAGTCCTCTTGTAGGTCTGGCTCCTGTAATTTGCAGTAGCCACAGAGCAAGGCTGACGGGTCTGCATTTATGCTGATGTCTCAGATTCATTTCAGGTTCCACTCTCCTTGCTTTCTTGCCTCTTCCATCTATGTTTTAAAAGGAAAGTGAAGAGAGAACCACCACCATACTTTGTCTTCTCAGAGGCTCTGATGGTACTTATTTATAGCTTGGTAGAGTATCCCTGTATCCTTTGGTTTGGGAAGAATCAAGGGTTTGGGGCAGTGCGTCCTCAAATTTCAGTTTAAACTTCAATATAACAATCACCTGGGTAACTTCTAAAATGAAGGGTTTTTGTGTCGTCGTTTTTTTTTTACCAGTTCTTTCCATTCACTTTTTAAAAATTGAGGATAGTTGACATGCAATATTATATGAGTTTCAGGTGTACAACATACTCAACATTTATATACCTTTTGTGATCACCACGATACAGCTAGTAATCATCTGTCACTATGCAAAGTTATTGCAATACTATTGGCTATATTCCCTATGCTGTACATAAAATGAAGATTCTTGAGCCCTACTCACCTTCTGATATTTTTAGTAAATCTAGGTAGAAGTCCAGAAAACTGTATTTTCTGACCCAAACCCCTGCTAATTCTGATGTAGGTGGCCCTTAAATTAAACTTAGAGAGAGTCTGAGCTGGGTGTGGAGGAAGAAAGAGAGAAGGAAGAAAATCCGATGGAAGTAAATACGTACAGAGAGTGGGATAGAAAGGCAAGAACCAAAACTCAGAAAGTAGTTTAGCCTGTCTTCTGTGAGATAAGAGAAATATGCCACGATGCTTAGAAAGATAGATGCCTGGTGGTTTCTAGCGGTGATTTAGATCAAATTGTCCCCTAAAGACATATTTAGAGGATAACAAAAGTGAAAGGGAATTTTTAGAAAGGTTAGTCTATGAGAAAGTCCTAACCATTGCCAAGAAGCTCAAAAGACGTTATTAAATCAAGGGAAGTATTATGTAGGTATCGATTTAAAAAAGAGTGTGTGTTCCTGAATCAAGAGTTTATGAATGACTTGAAGATGAACAGGAAAAATGGAAGAGGATTAGCTCTTCACCAGAAGTTCTGGTTATTCTGGTTATTGAATGTGAAAGCATATTGTTGAAATACAGCCCAGATTTCCTGGACTAGTTCTGATTTCAAACATTCTTTCCCACTGTCTTTATAATACATGTCTGGTTTGCCCTAATTTTTGGTTAGTTGAGATGTTTTTGATTTGTGAAAGAGCACCAGAGTTGTTGACTAAAGAAGTTCCCTTGTCCCACATACCTGTGTGTGTGTGTGTGTGTCTGTGTGTGTGTGTGTGTGTGTCTTAATATATGTATTCTAATCTATCTCTTTTAACATAAACCTTGATTTTAAAATCCATTTTAGACAAAGAGAGCAAAAGAGAGAGACAGGTAAGACAGACTCTGTTTTAGAAAATTGGTAAAGAGGGGGACCAGGTGGGAATGATAGTTTAATCCCAGCAAAGGACTGAAGTAGAAGATTTTACTTCCAACTACCTACTGAACTTACTGTGTTTCTAGAAAGCTATAATTTTTTGACATAGTATTTTCTTAGGGGAACTTTATGATTCCATTCAATTACCTTACAGAAAGATTTTGACACTCCCTCCCCTAAAGTAAGAGGAATTTGGGGAGTTACTTTTAAATATTGCTGTCATTAGTGTTAAATCATTCTTTACCGTGCTCTCTCTCTTCATCCAAGTGTTCGTGTTTGCATTTCCTCTACCCTAACCATCTCTGTGGCACAGGGTTCATTTTTCCATGGTTTCAATATACAGAACCCAGATTATACTGTAGAACTTCGCCACTCGCTTGCTTATCTTTCCTCCTTCCCTTCCTTTTCACCATCCTCCATGCTGTCTCCCTTCAACTCCGTATGTTTACTCAGGAATACTTCATTCTCTTAATACTATGCCCATCTGCCCACAAGATCTTACAGAACCTTCATATCTGCTCTGTAAGTGTTGAGTATCATTATTGTGATTATATGAAGTCTCTACCACACCCTCTCAGTGCACTGACAGTCCAAGTACGTTTGGTTAGTAGATCACTTCGCTCTTGAAGTGAATAATAGAAGGGCTGTTGCTGGATGGTGGTGGAGACCCAGAACCTACTTCTACCACTTACTCTGGCAGCTAAGAAAGGCTAGATTCCTGGGACTCCTATCTGCACAAAGGATGAAGGCTGGGCTCACAACTTGCTCTCTCCATTTCAGGTGACCTTATTCCTTTGCTTTCTTATGTTTTTACACCATACACTCGGTAAACCTTTCCTATGATTTTCTTAATGGTTCTAATTATTTTGTCAGACTTTTCCCCCCATAACTTATTCTAATCCATATGGTGTTTAACATGGTGGTAGGTGTTTCCCATGTATTTTTATTAAATTGGCTGAAAACAAGTATTAAATGCTCTTGGGGAGAACCATAACATTAAGTAGGCATCCAAGTGCAGCACAAAAGAATATATAGTTTATCAATTTTCAGTGGGAGTATTTTAATGTAACCTATTGATTTTGGTCTAACATACAGAAAATAAGTTACATAATATTAGTTAAGCAGATTTATTGCCT
Organism: Rhinolophus sinicus; assembly: GCF_057876585.1. Lineage (NCBI taxonomy): Eukaryota > Metazoa > Chordata > Mammalia > Chiroptera > Rhinolophidae > Rhinolophus > Rhinolophus sinicus. The sequence continues at coordinate 116,688,223 of NC_142515.1, read as the reverse complement.
TTTGCTAAGTCACTAAAGCGAAATGTTTCTTTAATAATTATATAAGATTTATCATTCAAGTTAATGTATATATTTAGCCTTAGAATTTTATATTTACTTATATTTGAGTAGGAAATATACCTTGATTGACTTAAAATTCATGGTATGTTGGTACTTTGATTATTTCTATGTTTTAAGTTGTAATTTTTAATACTCGGAATATTTAAATGCTTAATATCTTCCTCCTTATTTCAGTGATTCTTAAACAAGAAAAAGATACTTTTTTATGATAGGTTTTATGCTCACTAAATTTTTTAGCAATTGTGGTTTTGATTCCCAAGCTGGAGAAATAGTCGTATGTTAAGAAACCCATGTTCTTACTAAGGAAACTTGGAACATGGATATTGAACTATCTTTAATCTTTCAATTAAGGTTTTAGCCTTGAAAACAGTCATGTCTGTTTTCAGATAGAATCTGTTGTGTTTCTAAACCATATATTTCCAAACCAGAATAAGTTTTTATAACTTTGAGATGTTTATTGAAACACTTAAGGAGAAGAAAATGACTCAAGGAAGATAAAGACCAATTTTTCTTAAAGTAATTAAAGGAGAAGAACTTGTATTCTTGTTCCTATGCTGAAGGAGAAAAATGAGGCCCTAGGGAATTGAGGCCTGGGAAATACCCCACGTCCAGGTCCTGTTGGTTTCGGCAGGCAGAGGTAGACATGGACGCACACAGGCTTCCTGACGCCCGGCCTGGTGCCATTCCCAGGCTGCCACCTCCACCTCCTTCAGTTGGTGAAGTTTCTAAAATTCAAACACTTTGTCATTGTCAGAGCATTTTAGCTGCTCCTCAAAGCAATGACAATATAGTAAGTTCATCCCAGTCTCTCTCTTTTTAAAATTTTTAACTGTGGATAAAAAAAACACATCACATAAAATTTACCAACACCTCTTGGGAAGGCGTGCACCTCACCTGTATTTGCTCCTTCCCTGTAGTAGGAAGTTAATTATGTGGGATTTGCTTACCTGATCCACACAGAAGAGCCTACCTTAGTGCACATTTGCAAACCCCACACCCCTTTCTGCCCCTGAGGAAAAATTCTTTCCTGATCCTAGATCAGTGCTCAGTTTAATCTTGAGCATATGAGAATGAGTCACCCTGGGTAAGTATATAATCCCATTTATACCTCCCTTCCAACCTCCCTTTAATTTTGATTTCCTTCGTAAGGGCTGGTGTTCTGGGGACTAATTTAGGAACTAGGAGATGTTGAGATTTTTTTTGGAACCAGCACTTTCTGTTCCACTGAAAATGACACTGCATGGCCTAAGTTTTAAGATGCAGACTATGTGTGGAATGTCTGTGTGGAGGAAGAAACAAGTTCATGCTTTTTTGGGAGGCAGGGAGAAAGAGGAAGGCTAATTTTAATCAGATAGTCTGATTTTGTGGGGAAAATACTGAGGTCTTTAGAATACGTACAGACCAAAGATGAGTAACTAGCTGCTTTGTGATTTCTTTGTGTACACAAAAGAAATACCTGATATTGGGCTAAACAAATATTGTTGAATAGGTATATTAACTAATAAAATAACCACGTTCTGCTTCTGATTCTATTGCCATTATCTACACAGTGTGTAACCACTGCTACCATTTCTTCATTTGTAAACTGAAAAATGTTTTGCGGGGAATTTTAAAAAGAATACTTGTAAACTATCTTGGAATCTTTAAGGTACTTTGAATATGGTCACTTAAAAAAATGTAAATCACCAATGCTAATGTTTTTATACCGATAGAGAGCTATGGGGGCAGGAGTGACTTCAACATCAAAACATTCATTTTTAAGACAGCCTACATTTGAGCAAAGCCATTCTTCTTCAGTGCTTACTTTGAATTGGCAGTCATTGAGCCAGCAGTCAGTAATCTCACTTAGCAAGTGTTTGGCACGCCTGTTTTAACCTGCACAGGTTCAGTTCCCACAAAGAAAGACAGGGTGGGTTACGTGATGGGAGCACCGTGTTAGCTTCATTAACATATTTTGAATAACTGTATTTGAATATTTGCCAACCAAGCCAGGCAATTTGGAGGCCTGCCAGTGAGCACTGGGAATTTCTGAGAGGAGTGGAGAGTCCTGAGCCTGTGCAATGCTTCCATTTCCTTCTTGGAGGGAGCACATTTTAGAAGATCCTATTGAGGATATTTTTCGTACTCTCCCAGCAGAACTTTTTTTTTTTTTAATTCTGCAGAAATTTTGGATTTTATCTTTTCTCCACGTTTTTGTATTTTTTTAGAACATTTACCATGGGACTTATCTCAAAAATAGCTTTTGGTAATCGCCCCTGATGAGGGTGAGTTCCCACTCAGCCTGTTTTTCCGTCTTTGCAGAATTAGACCTGAAGCTCTTTCTGTGAGCCTAGCTGGGGAACCTCTTCTGCAGGCTTATGGTGTGACACAAATGGTTGGAACTGGCCAGACAGGATAAACTAGGGTGCCTGTAGCGTCAACTCCTACCTACCCAGTGGACGCTCAGATCCTAAAGCCAGCTTGGTTCAGCTCTGAAGAGTAGAAGAAATAGTCTTTGTGAGGTTTTAGTTTCGTGGCCTGTATCCGTGTCTGTCAGAAATACTCTTTTGACTTTGCATGGACACCGGTCTGGCTGGTACCACAACTTTGGGCTCTAAAAGTAGTCCAGGGCATAAACTAGTTGAACCCAGGGGTTCTCACATATTTTGAGAACCCCTGTATCAGGTTTTAAGGGTGAGAAGATGAGGCATGGCATATGCTTGGTTCTCTAGTTCTCATTTTGGGGGCAAGTCATGGGAATATGAGAATCACCGGGGAGCTTTTTAGAAACCACCTTGATTTTTTTTTTTTTTTTTTTTTTTTTTCCTGTTTTCCTATTGCAGGGATGACAATGTCATTAGGTGGCATTTGAATCTAGAATCTGTGGAAGCCCAGGGTACTTGCCTCCATTTTGTACTTTCCATAGTTTAGGCCCGTTTGCCACCCTGCCTCATGCTTGCTCTTTGGGATGGAAAGATACAGCCTGGTGATACTGATGCTCACTCCTCCCATCACAGATTTTGAAATGATATGTTAAATGTGCATTTAATAGGATCACCAAAAGGATTTTGCTTTTTCCCCCCATTGGAGCTTTGTTTTTGTCTCTAGCTCTTCGAAGGTGCTTCTTAAGACTGACTTTAAAAGCACCAATGTGGAGTATTAAAAACAGAAAAGAACAAATTTGATCATATCTATTTTAAAAAATAACTTTAAAAAATGAGAACCTAAGAAAGAACTCAGGTCTTAAACCAAGCCCTAAATTTTTAACAGGTATCGCAGTCAGCATATATATTTATATTTTATATGCCAATCACATGTGTTTATAAATATAAAATAGCTTTTAAATTTCTAGACAGAAGTTATTAAATTTCAGCTAGCTTTTATTGAACTTCACTGATTAACTTGTAATTTTGTCAGTGTTGTGTGTGATTCTTATATTTACACAATCACCATCTACTCTTAACTGATTAGATAACTACAACTGATTCTTCCTAACTTTTCCCCCCAGTTGATTCATAACAGCCTGTATGCAAGAAAAATTTATAGGTGATTGTAGTCATGCGATTCATGAAGCAATATGGGGTTAATGAATACCTCTGATTACCATTTTAGCATTTTCAGTTTTTATTATAAAATGTTAAATATTGTATTTGTGGAGTTTCTCTTGTGTCAGTTTATCATATTACAAGAATATTTATGGATTGATAACCACTTTCCCTATTTAGTACCTCGTCACTATCTCTGAGGGTGGTAGATATAAAATCTGTTTCTCAAACAAGTACATGCATGAAACTAAAACAATTTATTCAAGTCATACAACAACACTAATGAAACTTGAATTCTGTCACTAGGCCCACATTTAAGCTGATAGCATTGTGTGTGGGAAGAAGATACTAATTACTGATATTCTTTACAATGCATTAATATTTGTAGGTCTGAATATGAGTTATTTAGTAGGTATGCCAGATTTTAAAAACTAAATGAAATGTAAATATTGACTTTTGTGTCCCTTTAATTAATTGTAGTGGCTTACTAGTTGATATTTGTGAAAATACATATACGTGTTTCCCCGAAAATAAGACTGGGTCTTATATTATTTTTTGCTCCAAGAGATGCATTAGGGCTTATGTTCAGGGGATGTCATCCTGAAAAATCATGCTAGGGCTTATTTTCTGGTTCGGTCTTATTTTCAGGGAAACACGGTAGTAAACTTTATTATTGGTATTTCTCTATATTTTACTTAACGAAAATGTGAGGAGAGAAAAATGAATGAAGAGACTGCCTTCAGGTATAGTGAGGTTTAATTCATTTAACCATTGTTCCAGTTTGTCCTATCCGCTCACTCCCTGGCTCCCCAGCTTATTTACATATTATACAATGCAGACTGGCTTGTCCTGTCTGGTAGGTTTGTTATAAACTATAGAGTTAAGTAAATGTGTGATAACATTTTAAATGGCATTAGAAGTTAAACAGTACTTGAGGAGTGATGTAGCAGAGGGCCCCAGCTGTCAGGTGCCCCAGGGTCGGCCTGCTTTGGGGCCATTTCCGTTTTTTTCTGAGTAACAGGAAATAAACATGAAACCAAAGTAATGCCTGGCCAGAAGACCACTCCTTTATCCAGATGATATCTAGCATGCCATGTCTGATACTCAAAATATCTGATATTGAAAGCAGATGTCAACTGACCGTTGATGAGTTTTGTACATAGGCAGAAACCAACAAACAAAACCAGTAGAACCATTTTCATCTATCTGTGCTCAATATGAAAACAGTGAAGGACCAAGGTAACTAGATGAGTCCTGTTCCCCTCCGACCTCAGTGTATAACAAGAGAGTGTTTCCATGTGCTTTGTGGTGATCATGTCTGTTTGCTGCACACTACTGGTTAAGCAGACATATGGCTCTTAACTCCTGCCCAGTTATAGGGTTATTGGATTTCCTAAAGCATCCTCTGTCCTTACCTGTTTAACTTTAGGGTGTGCTAACCTCTCTGTAGGGCTATGGGCCCCCTTCAGTGTTAAGTATGTCCTTCTCATCTTCACATTTCCTCAGGCCGCACGCTGGAAATTGGGGTCTGACGTGGATGAGGAAGTCTTTCCAGGAATGCCTGTCTCCCACCTTGCAGAGCCTCTGTGAGATGTGTAGGGCTCTCCGTGCCAAAGGCTGTTTGTTAAACCTAGAATGATGGTGATGACCTCCTACTGCCATGTTATGCTCTGCAGTCTCTTACTCTCACCTGCCTCAATCCTCAGGGCTTCTCTTTGAGCAAAAAGACTGGGGATCTCAGTTTAACAGCAACCTACTTTGCCCCCATGAATCACTCTGAATTCAAAATATCGTAAAAGAGGTTTTCATTTCTGTCGGTCAGGCAGGTTGCAGCCTGCTTGATTTTTTTTTTTTTTTTTTTTTTTTTTTTTTAGTATCTCAGGTTAATAATGATTTTAGAGAGTAGAGGAGGAAATGGCTTTTATGACTGTTGCATAAAACTATATGACCTTGTGCAAATGATCTAACTTCATATGAATCCTGGCTTATAGACAGAAGCTTCATTTGTGTAAATAGATTCACCACTCTGTATCCTAGTCTGAAATAACTAGGGAGAGAATAACCCCACATATCACATACATTTTTTAAAAATCACAATTCAGAGTTGGGACAATTTTCAAACAGCCCACATTCTTCTGATTCTGATTTTCTTAAACTTCTTTGCTGTTTTACATTTGCTTTCATTGTTTGAAATCAAAAATACATTTTTCTATTCTAACTTTTTAGTTTTGAACTGAAAGTTAAAAACCTACATCCATAGAATTATCATCTTTTCAAGTGGTTAACTATTGGAGTTTATAACCAGAAGATTGTGATAACTTTAGAGGACAAAATGGAAAATGAAATTTGATTTAGGGCAAGGAATTCTACTTGGATATTGCAAAAATAGCAACAACAAAATTTTTTTTTTTTAAGTGAATGAGTAACTGGCAACACAAACTCTTTTTCCTGTAAGTTCCTTTTTCCCAAACCATTGCCATCATACTGAAAAAAAAAGTGTTCTTGTGAGTTGATTTTTCTCAGAATCCTGCTGCTTACTGTTAGTAAGGATTTTTTCATGTGCCAAAGTTTTGTTTTTCATGTGATTTCTGCAGCAGTTTGGGTCTTACTGAAAATATTTTTTTTAAGTATAGTGATAAAAGTTAATGATAACAAGCCAAAAGGAAAATTTAATACAAACTTCTGTACAATTTAGTTGTAATGACTTGGGGAAATCAAATGCATTATCTGAGATGAATGAAGTTAGATTATTGTAAGAGAAATACTAATTTTAATTGAGGGAAGTATGGGTGCTTATTTCTGGTTTAAAAAAAAATTACATTTTTCAGTTCCTACCTGGTCTTTTCCCCGAGGATGCATATTTTTAAGATTTCTCTATCAGGCTAACATAAGGTGATACTACTGACAAAAGCCAGCTTAATGGAATGGCAACACAGTTTTTTGGGAATAATTAAGCAGGGAGATAAAAAAATTCAAGTCTTTTGAAGGGAACAATTGGATTTCTTGAGCAATAGGATACCTTGGAGCATGCAAGAAAATAACGATGTTTTTTAGAGGATAGCCAGTGTTCTGTATCTCTCAGTCTGATGGGAAAAAAATAAATCACTTTAAATACTACTGTTGAAACAGCATGGTGAGGTATTCAGCCTATCATTCTTGTTAAGAAATACTTTCAGAAATGTTCAATAATGTCTTGTTGGGCAGCTCACTCTGACTCCCTGACTTACTGGGAGGATCTCACTGTATTTGTTTGCTCTGTAAATCTTACAGTGGCCTTTGACCAAAAGTCATAAAATGTTACCTGACTTGGTATACCAGTCTGGGTTCTCAGTCGTAAGCTATAGAAACCTCTGGCTAATTTCATCAGAAAAGGAATTTATTAAGGATATTAGGTACCTCACAGTCTTTCTGGGAAAGCCAAGAACGTCACTTGGAACGAGAGCCATGCCACTGAACTGGTCCCAGGAACATGTCAACTGCCTCATGGGTCGTGACCATGGGCCCTGCATCTCACGCTCCTAGAACCAGTGACACTAAACACTCCCACTGCTGCCTCTGGAGCCTGCATTCCCTGCCAACCACTGACCCAGGTGTCTGTATAGTTCTTGTTTCTTATAACTGCTCAAGATTGAAAATCTTGGACCCATCAGTTAGTTTGTTGGAGCCAGTGTAACTAATCATGAAACAATGATCTGGAGTTTTCTGCTTTTGTAATATTAGGCTTACTATAAAACATAGGAAGGGGACTTCGGATGCTGGACAACTGAAAAGAATCATGAGCCTACTCTCCCTGGCATGTTGGAGGTAGAGGTGGAAGGACTAAAACATAAGGACCACAGCCACCCTCCTACAGTACTTTAAAAAATGTCTGCTTATAATAGGTATGAGGAAAAATGTCATAACCAAACCCATAATCCCTCAACGTTCTCATAACAGCAACCTCCACAGTTATAAGAAACAGCAAGCACTGTTTATTGAACAGCTGTTACATGCTGGGTGTGGTGGGTTTTTTCTGTTTCGTTTTTCTGTTTGTTTTTATTTTTTTAACCTCTAATCCACACAGCAGCCTTGAAAAGTAGACATTATTGCCCTCATTTTTACCAGTAAAACTGATGCTCAGAGCACCTTCCCAAAATGACACAGCTGATGTATGGCATTGCTGAGATGCAGACCCATTTGTGTCTGTTTCAAAACCTCTGTTCTTTCTATTGTGCCAGGTGTCCTCCTCACAGAGATTTTGGAAAAGAGCACAGATCACCTCTGTGATTTAAACCAGAAAATGTTGTGGGAAATGCATCATTTCCCTTAATCAGCCATGACTTTGATCATGAGTTGGAGACCCTCCTGTGCTCAGGAGAATGACTGGGGCTCGAGCAACAGGTTCAGGAATGGTGAGACTGTGTCCCTGAGTGCTTCGGGCATCTGTGCAGTCTTCCAGGAGGAGTTTGTAGAGTAAGAGAAGAGATGGTGAGACCTTACAGAACACTAGTTTGAGGGATGGAGCAGGAGAGGAACCAGCAAAAGACAGTGGTTTTTACTTGGGAGGAGGAGATCCAGAGTAGGGGCCTGTGTGGGGAACCAAAGATCATAGTGTGAGACGGAGGGTGTAGTTGGGAGCCAAGTGCTTTGGGAAAAATTAGATGAGGTGGAAAATGGCAACTGGAGTGGATTGGCCAAGGAAGATGCTATGGCAGCCCTTTTGTAATTTGAAATAATATTCTCTGAATCGTACCCTTCTGTGTAAATCTACCGTGAAGGACAGTGGTAGAAGCACTGCCCTGTATTTTAAGTTTATATACTCAGTGGAGACATACAATTTCCTGTTTAAATTTTTAATTACTTTCTTTAATGATGCTTCAGTTTGGGTCATCTTTGGGGCCACACCCATATTGTGAACAATCTAGATGGACTAGAGTATTTCCCACCTCCCATTCTAGAGTCACGTTTGTTGATTTAGACACCATCGTTCCTCAAGAATGACTGAGGTGAATTCCCACTCAGTCTGTTAGTTTTTGTCTGCCCACACGGAAGCCAGTCTGCCGCTTTCCTTCGCACTTACCTAGGTGGCCTTGTGAAATCTTCCTACTGCTTATACTGTTGGTTTGTTTTTTTGCAAACCAGAGAGCCTAATATCACCTTAAAGCATCCTTCTGGTTAAACTTCAGAAAGGATGAGTGATTAACTTTTAGCGATTTATAGTTTAATTCCTCTTTAAAGTACAGAGGCATAGAAGCAAAAGTATCTGTGAATGGATTATTTTATGGGGAAAACTGGAGAGGTGTTGGAATAGATTTTAATATCTACAAGGTTGTATGTACAGAGCAGTCTGTCCTGGATGGGCCCTGAGCAGGACGGCCTTTTCCTGGCTTAGATACAGCCTTGTCTTGTCTATTCCTGATCACAGCGTAATTTTCTCCTCTGTTCTGGGGTGATGGGATTTCCCTGCTCTCAGTCCTTTCTCGTCACTGCTGCAGCCCCAATGTTTGCTGGTCCACTCTCCGCAGCCCATGTCAACGCCAGTCATCTCTGTGCTACACTAGTGGGCACTGGGATCTGTAACAAGGAGTGGAAGTAGGAGTGGAAGTAAAAGCTCCCCCTGCATCTGCTTTTTAGTTTTTTGTTTCTGTCACTTATCTCACTCCAATGCAGATGGAGGAAGCACGAGGGGGAAATGATGCCTCATATTTCTAATATTCTTTTCCTTTTCTGCTCATCAAACCTCTTCTCACCCTTCCCCAGTCACCTGCACCCCTATTCTCCTTTTTAACCCTTCAGTTTCTACCTTTTCTGTTGGACTATGAGCTCCAGAGGAGGAAAACCATATTGATTTTGGTCTCTGTTGTGCTTTCAATGCCCGGCGCAGGGCCTCAAGTGTAGAAGACCTCAAAATAGTCTTGCTTGGTGAATGAGTGAGGCATGGAAAGTGAGTCAGGGGAGTGAGCCGTTAGTTCTATGTCATTCTAGACAACTTTACCCTAGTCTGATTTCTTAGTCATCCCCCTCAGTCTCTAACTTTGAAGGAGACTGCCCCCCTTTTAGCAGCAAGAAGGGGGTTCCCACAATAGGTGCTAGACACATCACCCCATGGCGTAGTTTTCTGCATGGTGGTTAGTCTGTTGGAACTCTATATGCGTACTTAAGTTTTTGTGGGCTGGCCAGAGAAGTGAACCATTATGTACAACATTGTTTCTATGGGAAAATGGATTTTGAGTTCACATGAATCTACTTGCGTACAAAATTTTGGATTACAACCTTTATATTAGTTAGGGACCGCCATTACATGATCTTCCATTCAGGCCTTTATTCATTACTAATATATAAATGAACAGTAAGCCATTTCTTTGTAGAAGGAGCAGAGCTAGAAGTCTTTCCTTCTGAGATGATAAACTATTACATTAAAATTAATTTTATTCATCCAACAAACATGGTAGTATATTTCAAATGTATTTATAGAGTACCTGGCACGTGCTAGGCTTTGTACGAAGGATTCACACATGAATAAACTAGGGTCTCTGTCTTGGTAAGCTCACAGTCAGGTTTCTAGCTGCATAGGAATGGGACTCCTAGCACACAAGGTCACTGCCAGCTCTGAAGTTCTGTACTTCTGTGGTCCTGAATTTCTCTATGCATTCACCCATTTTCCTTGCCATATGTGGTTCTGAGATGTATTTTTAGATCATAATGGAGGAAGCATATTTATATTCATCATGGGTAACAATTAATAGTAACAACCCCACCTTTACAGCTTTTAAGTAATTCTAAATTTGGTTTCTGTCTTTATTGTTAAGAACGCAAAATCCAGGAACAAATGATTTATTTTTCTTCTAGCTTTTTATCATAAAAAGAATGAAGCCAGACACATCATGTAATTCACATAAAAATATAATGATAGGGGCTTTACTTTGACAGTAAAAGTATTCCGCAAAGATAATATATATGGGAGTTGGATTAACAAATATGTTTGTTTGTTTGTTTGTTTGTTTGTTTTTCTGAATGCTTTTCTGTAATTCTCCAGTTTTTCACAGCTTTTTCCAACGTTTTGTGTTACTGCCCACTGCCACACATACACACATGCACAATATTTCTTCAGATAAGTAAAAACATTTCAGTGAGGTATGCTTCTTTCCTCAAATCATTTATCCATGTGTCTGACTAAATATTTGATGAACAGAACCTAGTTTATGGGAGCTGGAATGTGGGAAATCTGCATGTTTATGTAAAAAATTCTACAGACATTTATGAAATATGCTTAGAATTCCCTGAAATAAAAATAAAAGAAAAGACTTTCTGGAACTTTCTGAGTTGTGGCTTGGGTTGTGTGGAAATAATCTTATTCTGTCCTGAAACTTGGAAAAGTTACCTGGTTGTTAAGTTCAAATCTGTTTTGAACCACAAATTTATTTATTGATGGATCTCTTATTTTTATTAGTCTAATTCAAGTAATATATTAATGATTTCTGGCAAGTGAATTCATGACTGTTTCCTCCCAGGACTTGGAGAGAAGTAGGTATTATATCTAGCTTCTAAAATTTCATTTAGTGATCAGGGTAACAAGATAATCCCTGAATTAGTACTTCAACTTGAATTTGTAGATACAATTTAGAGTCTTACTTTTCTTCTGTACAGTAACTACTAATAAACTGCATATTCGGTTGCTTTGTTGGTTTCTTATTCATCATTTTAGCAGTTTCTTTCAATGTAAAAATCACTCTTTAGGTGGAATCTGTTCCCTGTAATTATGGGAAATTGAAAACCCACATATGAGGAGTAGTTCAGCTGTAGTGAAAGAACAATTCATGCATTATTTAGTAATTTGCTTCTGTGATCCTGTAAGTATTTTGTGCTGTTTTGTTTAATACAGAATGATAACTCATGCTGGTACACCTCACAGTTTTCTCCTGGCAGAAAGGGCTCATGATTTAGAGTTGGCAAGAATCTTGAATTATTAAAACAAACTGGAGTCATTAACTTGGTTTAATCAATGCTTATTATTGTTTCACCTTATACAAATTAAAAGTAGAGGCACTTTTGCAAGTTTATTGAGACTGTTTTTAACTAAAGTTTCCATTTTAGGAGAAAACTACATTATTGCAAAGTAATGACTTAAATTTAAAATGAGGGAAATGCGTTTTTTTATAACTGGTACACAATACATACAAATTTCATTTACGACAAAGAACATAAATATTTAGATTTAGAAGCTAAGGATCCCTCACATTCCACAGTGCTTCACATTGTGAGGCAAGTGTTTCCTTCTCTTTGTGCTTGGAGTGTGTGCACATGGGGCAGAATGTAAGCTTTTGATTGTTTTATGTGCAGTTGTATTACCTATGCACTTTCGTTTGCTTTCACTCTGAATATGAACAAATAATTAAGCTGTGTTTTTGCTTGTAATGAGCCAAGTTGTGCTTATGCTTAAGTTTTTTTCTAAGTTCGTTGTGTATAGCAAAGTACAAAATCAGAAATTTATGGTAAAGTAGGATCCAAAAGAGGACACTGTTAGCTTTCCAACACCTTTGACCGTTTCTTGGAGGAAGACAGAATAAATTAAATACTAATATTAGGCCCACTTTGTATAATTAAGAACAAATAAATGAATCACCAACACAAAACAAAAGCCGGCATCTGAAAATGTGTGACTATTTTTTTTATATGGTTTTGGAAAACATACAATGGAATGCAGCCCCAGGTTTCCAAAAAAAAAGCCACTTGAAAATTAAACTTGATGCCATATAAAGGACACTAACTAATTGCTTATACTAACCATTTTTCTTTGTGTTCAAATATTGAGCTTCATATAACTTGTGCTTATTTATCATTTATTTTTAATTTCTAAAGTGAACCTGATGGGGGGGGGGGGTTAAGAAGATAGCAGATTCATTTCTTCTAGGAAAGTTCTAAGGCAATGCATCTTGAACTATTAAAAACATTTCAGCCTGTTGTTATGTCCTCTGTTCTGTATATATGTGGTATTCTCTGTACATAGGTAATACGTATGTCTAAGTAAAAAATATGTATAGTACACTAGCCTAGGTATTCAAATTCTACATAAACATAAATATTAAAATGTATTAATTTTATTTTTATAATAGCTTTTTTGAGATATAAATCACATACTATAAAGTATACCCTTTTATACTGTACAATTCAGTCGGTTTTTTCAATATAGTCACAGAGTTGTACATTCATCACCACTCTCTAATTCCAGAACGTTGTTATCACTCCCCCAAAAGAAACCCAATATGTATTAGCAGTCACACCTCATATGCCCCAAGCACATCTCCCCACCAGCCTTAGCCGTCACTAATGTTTCTGTCTATATGGATTTACCTATTCTGGATATTTCATATAATGGAACATTAATATGTAGCCTTTTGTGTCGGCTTCTTTCCCTTGGCATAACGTTTGTAAAGTTCATCCATGTTGTGGCTTATATTAGAACTTCATTCTTGTTATTGTCAAGTAATATTCCTTTATATGGATATAGCACAATTTGTATTTATCCAAAATGGAGTAAATTTATTTCTGAATTAAAAATTTTATGATCTTCAAGACCCTCTGTCATTTTCCCAGGCTTCTTACTCTTACCTCTGTCCCTGTCCCACAGCTTTCATGGTTGGGCCTTCACTATTTCCTTGTTTGCGGACTATCTCACATGCAACTTCCTTTATGAATTCTTTCCCTTGAATCCTTGAGTAATAAGTAATGCCTCTTCCTTCAAATTCTCATAGTTTGTCTTTACCACAGTTTCAACTTGTGCTTTTGGTTAATTATATACTTATTTCTCATTTCAGATTTGAATGCATGAGATGGGCATTTCTGTTGCTATCAGAGCTAGCCTTGCAAATAACTAAAAATCAATAAATAGTTTTTAAAGTAATGAGTGAGATCATTGGAGATCACCTGGGTGTTATTAAGACTAAGGCTGTAATTCTTATGTCATGGGGATGCCAAAAACCTGTCAGGAATGAAGGAAGATAACTACATTTTTGGAAAAACCTGTCTTCTCGTTATCAGTGCAGTGATGTAGTTTCTGGCACGTAGTTGAAACTCAATCAATATTTGTTGAATTGGACCCAGTACCCAGTAGCAGGACTGGGGAAATTTTCAATGTTTCTAGAAAGTAAATTCTATAGTATTTATTTATAAATATATTTAGAAGCCCCAAGTTTAAAAGGAAGAGCGAGAGCATATGTCAGTCAAATGAGGAAAAGTGTCTGGAGAGTGTCTCCTCTGTAAGGGCCCCAGAGCAGTTGCTTTTCACCTTTATATTGGATGCGTTGTATTTGGATATGTCAGTAAATGTTTGTTTGTTTTCTTTTCCCTTCCAGAAGAATAAGTTCCAGTTACCACTGAAGCCTTGATAAAACAGACTGTAATAAGTTCTCTCAGAGCAAGGGGAGCAAGGGCTTTTATTCCTTTGATAAACTGCTTTTTTTTTAAATTAGTTTCAGGTGTACAAAACAATGTACTAGACGTTTATACCCCTCACAGAGTGATAACCCCCTCCCCCAATCTGCTACCCCTCTGACATCGTATACAGCTGTTACAGTTCCACTGACTCTATTCCTTATGCTGTACTCCACATCCTGTGACTATATATATATGCATATATACATATATATGTGTATATATATATAAAATTATAGTTGACATTCATTATTATTCAGCTTCAGGTGTAGTTAGACCATCTCTCAGTCAGAGGTAGAATTGAAAATTCAGTTGAGGTTCTTTAAGTTCTGATGATGGGCCGTTGTCTAAGTGCTTCTCTTGGGTGCAGTGTGTGCTCTGATCCTGGGCTAGTGTTTTCAGCCACATCTGCAGGGCTTTGAGAAGAAAGAAAGATGTTATTGGTAAGGCCTATTTTTTGGGGGGAAGAAAGTGTACAGGAGTTCTGCTAGCATAGCGAAGAATTTATTATATTCTAGTGCTAATTACATTATGTGGTCAAAGATCAGAGAAGGGGCAGGACAGCAGCCCAGGGTTGGAAGAGGTCAGCACCAGAGACTTGGGGTTCTCTTAGTTTCTGTTTTTCTCATAAGACTTGTCTCCAAAACGGGACTGTGCTGTTTTTGGGGTAGGTGATGCTACTCCGTCACGTGATTGTCTAAGACTTGGATGCTTAAACAGTTTAAAAACTTGTTGCAGTAGGAATTATAAAAGTTTTGTGGCTTTCATTTTGATATTCTCCATTCCCACCTCTCTAAGTTACAGATATGCCAAATTTCTATAAATATGTAATTAAAAACATTTTAATCTTAGTAAGTTCTTAGCAGTAGATTCCTATGGAAGTTTTCTTCATATTTTGTACAGTTCTTCCTCTTTAGGTAAAAATTTATAAAATTGTCTTTATTGTCCTTTGTCTAAATTCATCTGGTTTTATATGTACTTTTCGCACATGATCTCTTGTTTGCTTAATGCTTTCCATGCTGCTAGGCCATATAAAGAAATACCAACCGTTACCAAATACTTTCATTCATTTTACACCACTCTGTCGGCAATGAGAAAAGACAGTATTTTCCCACTTGATACATTCTTTATAAGATAAAAATCAATGCAGGGTAAAAATATCCTGTTGCTCTAGTAATTTCCACGAAAGATCAGCCTCAATAATAAAAGATGAAAAAGAGAACTTTGGTGGTAGTTGCTCTTTCCAAACTCCTATCTGGAGAAAGAACATAATATAGACACGATTTCCTGATAACTGCCATTGGTGTCCAAAATCTGATATTGTTGCATGATAACTTCACATTGCTTCCTGTTTCTGAAGGAATGATTGGATGTGAAGCCAAATTGCTTGCTAAACCGGGAAACTGCTCTTACGGAATATACAGGAAATCAAGCTGCTTAAGCCAGGGTGCTGAGGACAGAAGACTAACTGTAAACTATGTAGCCTGCCTGTCTTCCCCTGGCATGGCTGGTTTTTAAAACTGGCTTCAAATAAGTGAAAGGCCTAGTGTTAATCATAATTGCACTAAAACTAATGAATAAGAATTATAGAGTTGGCCAAATATAAAGGAGACACGTCTGACAATTAGAGCTGTGCCACAGAGCTCTCCAAAACCTAGTGTGCTCCCTCCTAGTGTGTCCCTGGAAACATTCAAACAGAAACTGGATGAGTGCCCGCTTAGATGGTGCATTGGTCAGGGGCCCGATGGGAAACAGATGGCAATACTCAAGTTGGGTAATTTGAGGAACATGTAATAAGACTGTTTACCAAAATACAGAGTATAGCTAGCATATAAGGGCAAGTAAGAGGGGCGGGCGCTGACTAGTACCTATACCTGAAGAGGAAAGAGATGGGAATGTTACTAAACGCCAAGAGAGATGGCTGTGTAGAAATGGCTGCCTTGCAGAAGCTGAGGTCTTCAGTCCAAGGACGTTGCCGTCTATTGAGATCACATAGGGATGCAACCAGGAAATCAGTCCCTGACGTCAGTCTCCTTTCCCTATTACCCCCATTGGGCCAAACCCAGTCAAAAGCCAAAGCACAAGAGTTTGACGCAGTCCTTAACAGTCAGCCTCCGCAAGCTCAGAGTGGGCTAGAACTAGGAAGAACGTGGATCTGGACGGGGTCAATGGAAACTGTCCAGCACAGATGTTGTAAAAGAGATACCTATATTGAATGGGACCTCCCTATCATTCCCATTGATACTATGGAACTCGTTTCTAAGAAGAATCACTGAGTCTCAAAAATACTTGAGGTCACCTCGTTCAAGTACCCAGAAATTGCAGATTTCCTGTTTATCCAACATCTAATTTCATATTTTCAGTTATAGAGAACAAAATCTTACTTGAAGAAGCAGGTTCTGTTGTTGATTGGCTCTAATTATTAGGAAGGTTTTCATGCATTGAAATCTGCCTACTGGCAGTAACTTGTAGTGGCTGCCAGTTCTTTCTTTCAGAGCCACGCAGAAGGAGACTATTTTCTTGCCCTTTTTTTTTTTCTCCATGATAGCCTTTTTGTTGTTGCTTAATGGTCATTCGCTTACTCAACATGTATTTATTGAATGTATATTATGGACCAGGACTTGTTCTAGGTCCTGGATATTCATCTGAGAACAAGGCAAAACTCCTGGTTTAATGAAGCTTCTTCTAGTGGGTAGAGACAGACACTGAGCAAACAAATATGTAATGTGATGTGCCGGGCTGATAACTGCTAACTCTATCAGCTGCTAACCATCTTCAGAAAAGAAAACTATGGTTTAAGTTGCGTCTAAATTCATTATGAGTCATCTGTATGATGCAGTTGCCAAAAAGCCTAATTCCATCTTAGGCTGTGGAAATAGAATGCCCAGCGCTAGGGAGGCTGTGTTCCTTCTGCTTTCTTATTGTCCGGCTGGATGTGGAATATTGCATCTACATTCTAGAAGGACATTGACAAATGGAAACTTGTTCAGGGGATGACCCCAGTGTAGGCTTTGAAATAGTTGAAGAAAGCCATCAGATCCCCACGGAGTGTTTTTTAGGCCAAACCTTCCCAGTTTTGTCAATAGTTTATCACATGGTATGACATCTATACTCCTAATCATCCTGGTCTTTCTCACATTATTAATTTCCTCTTAAAATGCTACTCTCAGAGTTTAACTCAGTTCTCTAAATGTGGTTTCAACTTGTAATGCCTAGCAGACTGTTTCTTTCCTTGATCTGGTTATTTTAGTAATGCAGCTGAGGATTGGATTTCCTTTTTTTTTTTTTTTTTTAAACAGCTGTGTTACTTCTGTCTCTCAGAATACTGTTAAGCCAGGTCCCCAGCATTTCTGTTTGTACAATTTATGTTTATCCTTAAATATGAGAGTCAATATCTATTCTATCTCTATTAAAATGTCGTCTCATTGCTGTCCCTGCAGTATTCTACATTAAAATTCTCTTGAATATTGTCTTTCTTTGTGTCAAAATTAATAAGCATATTCTCAAACTTCATCTATGTGGTTAATATAATTGTTCAATTAAAAAAGAAGAATGACACCAGACCTTTCCTTCAGGTTACAGCCGTGCAATAATTAATACTCTTTTGGGATGGCATTTCAAAAAAAGTGGAAATACCTTAACTACGTCATCCATCTCACATTATTTTATCCAGTCATTTTTGATAAATAAAGATATATTCTGTTTATGGCATTTCTCTCTGATACCAGGCTTATCAAAAAATGTATTAGGATAACTGACGTGACACAGGAAATACAATAAGCCATCGCTGTTCCCTCCTACCCCCATGGTTTTCTAATCTATGGACTTGAAAACCCAAGGTAGAATTGTGTTTGAATCGATACAAGCTTACCTGTCTATGGTTTACCCTTTTTCTGGACCCTTTTCATCTTTTTCTGGAACCTCTACCTTCGTGTGTAGAGAGCTTGCCAGTAGTCACTCCCCTGGTTCCTGAGCATAAAGTGAGACTAAAATTTAAAAATGGCCTTTGTTCCCTCTTTTCGGGATGAGCTACCATTTCTAGTTTCAAGTCTCTTGATCAAATCTGGAACACTGAGGTAAAGTAGAAGTTGAATAACTTGGCTCTTTGACTTTTGTGAAGGTTGTATCATCTTCCCCAGGATTTTTATCTTGCTTCTCATAAGCTTAAAAGAGAGAGAAGGGCAGGGCGGCCTTGGTTGCGGCTGCTGGCCGTACCTGAGGTCTTCTGGCTCTCTCGCCTCCTGGTGCGCCTGCAGGCAGCGGAACTCTCGCATTCCGCCTTCCCTGGGTACCCAAAGTATTAGTCCGTGTTTTTAGTTTGCTTTTGCATTTGCGAACTCCCTGTAAGAGTACAGTGTTTTCTTTAGAGACCTCTTTATTTATGGGTTAGGAAAAAGAGTACTGACCTCATTCTCCCTGGGAATATTTTTGTTTTCCAAAGACTTTGGTATCCCGTTTTCTAAGATTTTCTAGATTAAATGTGTAACATCTTGGCTCCCCTCAAATGTCGGTGAAGCCGTATACTTTTCTAGTAGTGGAAAGGGGAGAGTTCCTGAAGCCGTCTCTTGTCTCATCCAGAACTGTCCATGCAGCAGAATGTGGTTTAATATGCCAGACCTATAAAGTCAAATGACTTTTCACTGAGGGTTTGCAGTGACTGCAGGTTCCAGAAATGTGCTCGTGCCAGTTGGAGGAGCTGCATGTTAGGAGGCTCAGTACATTGGCGAAGCTTAAAGACCAGAAGCTGTTTACCAGTTTCCCTTGCTTTTCATGTGCCACAGAGAAAAGACTAAATTCCGTCTGGTGCTCACTGTTGTGACAATCTTATACTTTAGATTCATAAACAGAGTATGTTCAGGCTTTCCAGATTTGTCATTTGCTTGGATATGTTCTGTGTTGATTTTATACAGAGTATCAAATTTCTTTCCTTTTGACTATAACTGATTTTTCAGTGGACTAAAAAAAGTAGAAGTCTACATATGCCTAGTACCTGGGGCTATTCCAAGGTTCATGTATCATTGTCCACAATGTTCTGACATTGTTTCAGAAGTGCTGTTATAGCACCCATGGCTTCAGCAAACACCTGTCTTGCTTTATACTATTATTCTGGTGTAACTCACTCTCAAAAGTGTCTTGGTTTGGAAGCAAAATTACACGGTTCCCTTGGAGACACCCCAGAATATCCTAGAAAGCAGGTGGTGCCCACTCTGCAGTCATTGCCTGGACCTCTGGTCCTAATTTACTCATCTTTCTCTGCACAAAAGAATCCAGAATCACTTGTAAGACCAGAAAACCCAATGATCCTTGGAATACTGTTAGTCTTCTTGGAGGGACATTTGATTACACATTCCCTCAGCAGGACAGAGATGATATTCATGGCTGAAGAACAACTCTCATCACTTTGGTAGATTGAAAACATTTTCCTAATGTAAGTGAACTTTTCTAGCAGAATTGATCTATGTAAAAACTTGCCAATGAAGTCTTCTTCGTACTATCTGCTAATTAAATGAAGTTTTGATACCTAATGGGTCTTTTCAAGAACTTGTGGGCTTTTGCCAGCTGCAGTGCATCTGTAGTATCCAAGCCCTGACCATTTTGTCACTTTTTCTGTCTCCTTCACTGGATGGTAGCACCTGGAAGGCAGGGGCCATGGCTTATTCATCTTGCATCCCAGCATTGATCATTCAGGAGGCGTGGAGGAGAGGAAGAGGGAGAAAGGGGGAGAAAGGGAGCTGTGGAGAAGCCCTATTTGCTTTCTGCTTCCCTTTTAGGAGTTGAAGCCCCTGAGCTGCCTGTCTAGGAAAATGAAAGGTAGTCAATACTTAGGAAATGGCCTTCACAATTTTCGGAAGATGACAAGTCATTGCGTTTCCCAAGTTTGTGCCTCTACAGCGGGACATCTCAACCTCTGCATTGTTGACAGTGCTGGCCTGGGTGAGCCTAGTTGCAGGGCTGCTGGTGCATTGAAGGATGTTTAGTTAGCAGCTTCCTTGGTTTCCACCCATTAGATGCCAGGAGCACACCCCACACCCAGATGTGGCAACCAGAAATGTACCCAGACATTGCCGAAGGTTTGGGGGCAAAACAACGCTCCCCACCTCTTAACCCTTGAGAACCACTGCTCCACAGCATTCAAGTGTGGGATAAATGCAGGCCAGAGAAACCAGCAAATGATAGCCATTTGGAGTCAGAAGGAAAGTTAGAAATCATGTAGCATGTTGTTTCTCCTGGTGCTGCCCACCCCACGCCCATTCCAGCACACACCACCATTTTGTACCAGAAGAAACTGTGACCCAGGGCAATTAGTGGATATAAAAAAGAAAAAAATTACATGTACTTGAGGTAATATTGATTTTGGACTGTAGGCTTCTTTGTTTTAAGTTTGTTTACAGATCATAAAACTCTGTCCACTTTCAGGCAACTCAAAATAAGAATACACAAGCTTATGGAAATAGAGAAGGAGGGGCTAAGAATTCCTGTCACAGAAAAACTAAAGGCAAGCACCACTAAAACAAGAATTTAACATGTATACTGACTGTTTTTCAGATTTAAAAAAATAGCGCAAACTCATTAGAATATGGCTGGATTTCTGGCACATCCCTGTGGAACTGTATAGGCTTCCTATTAGACTATTTTAAGTGCTTGTATCTAAAACAAACAAAAAAAAAAAGTAAAGTACAAATAGTTTGCCTTTTTCAAAAAATGACTTGCTTTTTATATCTAGATCATCAAGATAATGGCCTACTTGATGAGATATCTCTACTGTAGGTTATGTTTTATAAGGACATTTTGTATCTTACTAGTAAGAATTCTCACAGAGAGGTAAGAACACTAAATTAAATATTAGCTGCTTGTGGTTATTTTAAGACTCATGTCAATAACGAAGAGAATGTGGTTTCTCACACTTTGTACCTTTTGATGACAAACAGCTTTAAGCAGGTTCTTGTCGTACTACATAAATTATAGAGGATCCACAGACTGAGACGTTTTGGGATTGAAATGAGGCAGTTCAGGGTTGCTCATGCATGTAAGCTGCCTTTTGTTTTGATCCTTTTGTTTTAGTCTGTCTTTTTCAAGATTCTGCTGGAAGGACTGTCCTGAGCGAGGACACAAGAGAAAATGGCAGGATATTGAGCCACCAGGTCCACACAATACCTGCTCTTCGAGGTAGAGTGAAATCCGACTGGCAGGCTTCTGTCAGAGCTGTAGGTGGGGAGTGTCTGACTGAGATGCCGTCTGATTATTCCTTCCTGTCGTTTGGTTTGGTTTGGTTTAAGCATAATACAGTCACCTCTGAACTTACACAATAGGAATGTTCTGAAAAACTGTGGACAAATCTACTTGTAATGAATCAAAAAGCATTAGGAGAACTGAATTGAATGTATCCTAATGTTCTGGTCACCTATGTGCTTTAATAGCCACAGTGGTCCCAAGCATGCTCCAACTTAGCTTTTATATATCAGCTGGAATTTTTTTTAATTTTAATCTTCTTAAACCTGGCACCTCGATCCTTAATGAAGAAACTTTCAACCATGTATGTTGATGATGTGTTGAAAATTCATAACTGAAAACCTGCCATCCTGCTTTTAAAAGCATTTGAAATCCCTTGGCTGCGAGATGTTTTTCTCAGAACAATTCTTTTGGAAGACCTCAAAAAGTTAATTATTCTGGCAAGACATCCTTTCTGAGCTTTTTGAATCATTACAATATTATGCTGATTTCTCTAAAGAGTGGATTCTGACTTGAGTAACTGTAGAATCTTGGCAGATGTGAGCCTGTCAGATGTCTTGGCACAGTTTAGGGGCAGAAGGGGACTTTCCCACTTCTTTATGTAATCCACAATCATAATATGTGGGAGTTTTATGAAATTTCTTCTGTTATACTGAAATGCTTAGCTTTTCATACCGTACGTGCAGCTCAGTGAAAACAGGCTCTGTGTGTGTCTGTATATATTTAAATGAAATGAGAAAGAAAAGTGAAATCCAAGAAATTCCTTCAGTTTGCAGTAGTGATTATTTTTAGGCCATGTTCATGTATTTCAAAAGATCTCTTTTAAGTCAGTTGATTGGAACTTGGAACGGAGCTCCCCATAGAAACAATAGTGCAGCATATGTGTAAGTTTCCAGGCCAGCCAGCCCTCAAACTTACTTAACACATCATCTGCTAACCTGCTTTGCAGTACAAGGGCAGTGATATGTAGCTTATCAAAACACTAATGGTATTCAGCCTGGAACCTGTTTCAATGCTAGATATTAAGTAAAATTGCACAATTGGTTAAAAACAAATCAACAATTCTATTTGTCTTAAAAGGTGGGTTTGGAGGGAAAGTAGTTTTAGAGACTTGGTGGAGGCGGGGGGGTGGAAGAACCCCAGGTGGGCCTGATGATGTGCTGCTTAGCAGTTTGAGTGTCTTGGCCGATTATCTCAACCTCTCAAGCCTCAGTTTCTTCACATGTTATGAAGTTGTCATGAGGATCAGAGCAGAAAGTGCATGTGAAGGGGATTTGTAATCTGTAAAGTGCTATACAGATACATAGTGTAAGTTCTGATTCTTTCCTTAGTAATGAAACTCCTATGAACTGGCTTTTCTTTTTCTTGACAAACATGCATTAGTAGCAAAACTCTTTATGCTTAACAATAATTAATAAGGTCCCACTTAGCTCATAGACACAATAAATGTTATCCTAACTGAGTTTGAAGATAGTAACATTTGCTTTATTGAGACAGTTTGTTGGAATTTCCAAAGTAATCTCTCTCTCTCTCTCTCTCTCTCTCTCTCTCTCTCTCTCTCTCTCTCTCTCTGTCTCCCTCTCCTTTTCCTCCCTCTCCCTCTCCCCCTCTCCCTCTCTCACGCTCTCATTTTTTCTTGTCTCCAGATCTCTCCTGTTCTTTCCTTGTCTCAGTATTTCTTTCTTAACCACCTTCTCAAGTTTTAGGTTACACATCGGGGCTCACTGCAGGCCGGCCTCCCTGTGGCCGTGGCCTGTCTCTGACCTGTGCCTCTGGCCTCAGACCAGCGCCATGCTCTCGGCAGACCCTGCAGTTGACAAGCTCCTACTAGGAGTCCCCTTCTGCACAAGGTCTCACCAGATACCAAACAGAGGCAGCCTGTCTGGGGGGACCACAGCCTTGCAACAGTATTTTTGATGTGACAGGATTAGCCTTGGGCCCTGATCCAGGAACAAAACTAGAAGTGTGATGGGCCTAATCCCCCAAAACCCAAGGAGCTTTTCTGATAGAAGTAGTGTTAGGAAAGAAAATGAGGACTCGGTGGCCATCACAGAGGAGAGCTTTCCGACTCCCTGCCTCATTCTTTGTGGCAGGTGGGGGTGGGGACTACTTGTGTACATGTAAGATTGACAGTAACCCACCAAACACAGGCAGATTGAAAGAGGCTTACTAAAATATTGTATTTGGTGTCAAAGGACTAAACAGAATAATAACATTTAATATTGGAGGGGGACTTAGCGATCAGGAAGTGCAAAGTATTCATTTTGCAGCAGAGGAATCTTAACCTGGACAGGTGAACTGATCTGCAAGGGTCTTGTGCCATCCAATCCTGAGTCCTGTCATAGCAGACCCTTATGACACTACATCTGGGTCTCGCCACCCCCTCTTTCTCTGTTAAGGTTGCCCTGATTTTGCACAGCTCTGTGCTGAGATTCTAGGATCTGCCTAACAAGCCACTAAAGACCAGAAAAGAAGTAGGAGGTAGCCTGCCTCACCACCTCTGATTCCCTCTTCCCAACATGGGGGAGTTAGTAATATTGATTAAGCAAGGCAATTTGTAGGAGCTGCGAAAACAAGCCATACAACACAGTTCCTGCTCTTTTGGAACTTATGGTGCTATATTATCTTACATCATTCCAGGGAGCCAATTCTGGACCGTGAAGCACCCACTGGACTGGATATTAGTGCACTGGGTTCTAGTTGTGTTTCTTCCACTCGTTCTAGTTAAGACTAAGAAAAGAGCATTCAGTTCTTTGGCCTTAGTTTTCTTAGCCATAAAATGAGGACATTGAATTCTTAAGCCCTGTATCTGTACATTTTGTGCGTCACAGTTTCGTGATACTTTTTCATTTTGATCATCAGGCATTTGATCCCTGTTATTCTTTTTATTTCAAGAAATTCTTAGCCAAGATGTAAACACTAAATAGTTTATTTGCTGCTGTGATAGACAACTTAGCAATGTATTGAACCACAGGCTAATAAAGAAGAGTCTGGAAATGTGTAACGGTCCATTTTTTTTCAACTGTAAGGCAGAACTAGTTCCCAAATCTGTGTAAGATAACTTGGATTATTATACACCTCATTAGGTTTGTAAAATAGTATGTACCTGCTTTTGGATATTCAAAGACTTAAAAATAAATTAGAGGATGATTATTGTAAAAGAGCTTTTGACTTTACAAAGGGATTTGACCACAGAATTCTTTTCAATAGTGAGTTCCTGTAGTACATTTAAAATGTAACATGGTTTGCTGAGGCTTAGTTTACGTGAGTCAGAAATGCACAGTTGGTTACATTTATACCTCATGGTTCTCTGCAGCAGTGCTGAGCGTGTGCCCACCAAATGTGCTTTCTGTTACCTAAGTGGGAATTTCTATGGGTTTTGTTTTGTTCGTTTGTGTTTTGCTGTTATATTAGAATTTCACTGACCTTTCTTCCCTCACTCTCCATGTTTCTTCCATTTGTTTGTAAAACAGTTGGCTCAAATATGGGAGGTCATCTCTGGCGGTTGGATGAGTCGCACACTTAGGGCACGAACCTGTGACTGGGAGGTAGGATGCTTTGTGTAAAGGCAGGAACACAGACTCTGTACAAACAGACGGAGATTCAAATGCCAGCACTGCCTCTCACTAGTAGTCAGCAAGGTACTTCACCCATCAGAATCTCAGTTTTTCACCTGTAAATTGGGAATAATAATAATAATAATGCTGATACCACATGATAGATGAGAGCGTTGCTCTATTCTGAAGGAGCTGACAGAAAGCAGGCACGCAGTGAAAGGTAGCTTCCTGCCCTTCCCCTTCAATCCAGGGAACAGCCAGAAAGCAACAAAGTGATAGCCCTGGGAGTGGCAGTGACCACGGCGTCCCCAAAGGTTAGGCACACAGGGCTGTCTGCACTAGCAAGGCTTCTGTGGGGGGTAGCCGGTGTCATGATGAAGCCCTTGGCCTCCAGGTCCAGACGGCCTGTGTTCAACGCGACTAGTTACGTCATTTTCAAAAAGTCTTGTATCTGTTCGTGCCTCAGTTTCCTGATCTGTAAACTGAGGCAGATAGCACTTACCTCATTGGCTTGTTGGAGAGCCCCTGTATCAGTTTGCGTAAAGTGCTTAGAACAGCCCCTGGCACAGAAGTCTCTGTGTTTACTAGAGTCTGTCACAATGAAAACCTTTTTTTGTTGTTCGAGTTTCATGCAGACTTTAAAAGCATGACATGGAAGGCTCTATAAAGAGAACTGATATTTTCCATTGAGGAGGCTGTTGTTTCTGACCATGCTTGGTGAGCTGCTTTACCAGGAGGTAGATTTTGCTCTTAGAAGTCTGCACCCGTCTTTCATCTCTTCCTCTCTCCCCGCATGTCCCCTCTGTGCAGCTTTTGTTATTAATGTGGAGCAGTTGAAGTCACTGAGTTGGGCGCAGGCCAGGCAGGCGTTTCTGTGGGCACATATTACTTCCCTAGACTGGTCATGAGCAGGAGGATGGAAGTCAGAGGTACGGGGAAGCTGTCCTCGTAGGCAGCCTGCGTGAAAGGTGTGTTTGCCGTCCTCTTCACGTTCATGCTCGGAGATCAGAATCTTATTTATTATCCTAGTGATGTTTTGTTCTCTTACCCTACAATCTTCATCTCTTTGGGCTTGCTCTTTAGTGAGACAGACTAATGCTGTTTTGTTACGTGTCTTTCTCCATTGTTGTTTCATTGTTGAAAATGTTCTCTTCAGTTAAATATTTATTTAGGGCAGGTACATTTTCTCCATAAAGCTGTATATTTCTGTAGGATGTGTGTGCATACACACACACACTCACACACTTACAGACAGACACACATACATTATTCAGTCTATGTTGTCTTTTTGTCTCTGTAAATAAAATAACCCTGTGGAGAAAATATTTGGTGAAAAATAGCAAGTGAAAGTGTGTTTCCCTTAGGAATAGTGTAATTGGAGAACACACTTTTATTTTCTGCTCTGCTTTTGTCTTTGGGGCTTGGGAAACTAGTTTTTGTTGTTTTGGAAAAGCAATGGAATTTTATCAGACATTTTCCTGAAACTCCCTACCTTCACCTTTTCCTGAAATGTTTCTTTCAAAATCCTGTTTTCTTCGGTTAAGAGGTTCATTTCCATCATTTAAAAAGTAAAGGAGCTTGATGAGTTTAGGCGTTTTCGATAATCTGTTGACTTTCTAAAAGAAGAGGCTGTTTGTCTGAGAAATAGCACTTGGAGGGTCATGTGACCATTAGTGTGAAACTTGGGGCAAAGATTTCTTAGCTTGAGCCAATTATGAGTTTTTTTTCAATATCTGCAAATAAATACATAGCCTTGGACTCTATTGTGCCTTGGGACTGGGGGTAGGAGATACTTGCTCTGGTTTTAGACTTTATTCTGACTTTTATTCCCTAATTGTGAGAATTTTCTATGGTTTTAGTCACTCCTGTTGTGAAATAGAAACTGATTTCTAGTTGATTTGAGCTACTGCTAAATTGTGACGTGCGCGCATTTCCTTTTAATTTAACAGGTTTTTTGGTTTTTTTCTCTTTTCTCAATTTGAAAGCAGTAATTGTGAATTAGGGTTCCTGGAAATATTCTTCCATAATGATATCATAATGATATGTCACAGATGTCTGAGTGTTCCACACACTCCCTGCTCCGTTTTTAATGTCAATTTAGTAAAGATAAAACGTAGCTAATAGCTGTGTGTTGTAATGAGCCTGAACCCTGTCCCCAGTGGCTCCGTTTCTCCGTAGGCTGCGGTACTTCTCTGATCATTCTGAAATGTGCCCTGTCAGAACACTGAGACTTTCTGTGCCATTTAATGTGTGAGTTTCTGAGATTTGTATACACAATTTGGACATAAAATGGCTTGCATTGTGCAAACCCCATTCTGCATCCTCTTGCAGAACACAGTAAAAGGTGCCTTTAGTGTCACGATGTTCTTTATACAGTCTAGTTCCCTTAAAAATATATACTTTTACGGTGTGTTATAGAAGATTTTGAAAATGCTGAGAAGAAAATAAAAATCACCTGTAACTTTACCACTCAGATGAAAACTACTGTTAAAATGTTGAGGTATTTACTTCCAGACTAATTCTCGGTGCATATTTATATAGCTACATAGTCATTTTTTTTTATATAGTAAGAATGTCTATAAGCCTTTTTTGAAACCTGCTTTTTTTTTTAACATAACAATATATGTGAGAACATTTTCCATATCTCAAAACATTTTTTGAAAATAGGATTTTAAATGTCTGCGTAGTTCAGCATCCATTACAGTTTGACTCTGGAAGTGCTTAGAGATATTCATTTTGGTGGTGAGGTCTTCCTTCCTAAATTTAAAAATAATTGGTTTTAAAAAGTAATTGAGAACGTGTTAATTTTGTGCTCCACTCAAGATAGACTTATTATTCTTTGCTACATTTCTGTAACAAAACTTAAAAAAAATTTTTAAAAATTGGGGAGCAGTGTGTATTTCCAGGACTTTATTGGGGGAACAGTGTGTTTTTCTCAGGACCCGTCAACTCCAAGTCAAGTTGTTGTCCTTTCAATCTTAGCTGTGGAGGGCGTCCATTTGCAGTTGTTCAATCTTATTTGCAGGGGGCGCAGCCCACCATCCCTTGCAGGAGTCGAACCAGCAAACTTGTGGTTGAGAGCATGTGCTCCAACCAACCTGGGAGCTGAGCAGCAGCTCAGTGGCATCTCGTTGTCTTCATTCTAGTTGCGGAGGGTGCAGCTCGCTGGCCCATGTGGGAATCGAACTGGCAACCCTGTTGCCCAGAGCTCACATTTTAAAACAACTGAGCCACCCATCCTTCCCAAAACATTTTTTAAATACACTATAATCTGTGGTATAGAAACAACTAAATATAATACATAATTTTTAATTAGCTATTCATAGCTGATTAAACAAGTGAAGTTTTCAAAAATCGATTTATGCTGTTAAAAAAAATCACACTATTTTTGAAGTAGCTCTTTCCTTTAAATTTGAAGTAGGTTAAAATTTTCACAAATGAATTTTGTGTTCATCTACCATTCTGTGGGTGCCATTGACTGTGCCGTAATTTCAGGGTGAATTTGACTTTCCTTGGCCTCCAGGCTGAACAGGACAGGAGAGGCCAGGCAGTCAGGGAAATGGAGCCAGATGGTCCCCATGATAGGTGCCAACCCCCCAGCAGAGATGAATGCTACACCTGACAGCCTCGGGTCAATGGCAGATGTCGGTGGCCTTGCTCACCCTTTCCTGGAGAGAAAAGAGGCCCTTCCCCTCTGCTGGAGTATTTTGAAACTGCTTTGCAGGCTCTGTTCAGCCTGGGGTAGCAGGTGTCCAGGCCGTAAACTTGTAATGGGCCGTGGAGGAGGAGGTGGTGGCAAAGCTGGGGCCCAGTTGGCAGCCCCTGTGGCTGTCTCATGAAATCCACATTCTGGCATTCTCAAAGCCTTTCAAAGGAATCTGGGCAAGTCATGTAACCTTGTGTCGTTTGGTTTACTTGGCTTTTAGAGGGGAGTAGTAATTAAACCAAATGGAGCCATCAATCAGTGGATCTTAGTGGTGCTTTTCAGTTTGAAAATTGAAACCTGGAGTCACAGAGCCATCTCTAAATATCACCGTAGAATTGGCTCCTGTGGCTTGTCCTTGACTCGAGGGAGCTGATTTGGGGGAAAGATCATGCTTGAGCGTCATGTGTCCCTGAGTTTATATATTTGTGCAGCTATTTAGGAGCAGTATGGCTTTGGGCATATTAATCTCTCTGAACCTCATTGGTAAAAATTGATTGTAATAATAATTGCTTTCAAGGTAAGTAAGAGCTTGTATTTTATAAGTACATGACACAGAGTAAGCTTTCACTAGATATTAGTTCCCGTGATGATGATAGATTCGTGCAGAGTCATCTGACCACTGTGGGTTTGTGACTGATTGTGGATCATTCGATAGCCCTGCGACAATGTCTTTTCCCTTCTGAATCCAGCCTTGGACACTGAGCTACACTTGAAAATGCAGAGCTTTATAAAAAGGTGCCCCCAAATGTACTGACCTAAATTAAAAGTTGGGGGGCTTTTCATTTCTCTTTCTAACAAAATTCCAGATGGACTATTACTGGCCCAGAACTAGTATGGGATCTCAATGGATAAATTCCTTCCATTTTGTTTCTCTGCCATCCCGAGGGTGTTGCCCCATGTTCACAGTCAAAGATGACTCACCACAGTCTCTTTTCAGCCAAGAGGAGGGGGGTGATCTAGAACTTCTACAGGTCATTTTCACTCACATCCTCTTAGCCAGAACAGCGTCACATGACCGCAGCGAGCTGTATGCGAGGCTGGAAAACGTCATCTTTAGTAAACTAGACACCCTGTACAAGCTTCTGTTACTATAGAACAGCAGTTGGCAAACAATGATCAGAGCGCCAATCAGCCGGCTCCCTGTCGTTGTAAATAAAATGGTATTGGAACACAGCCACACCCATTCGTTGATGAATTGTCTGTGGCTGCTTTCACGTTACAGTGGAAGAGTTGAGTAGTTGTGACAGAGACCATATTGCCTGTGAAGCCTAAAGTAGTTACTCCCTGGCCCTTTACAGAAGTTTGCTGACCTCTATCATAGAAAAAGGGGAAATGAATATTAAGGGAGCAACTGGTAGTCTCTGCCACAGTAAGGGACTTGGTAAGCAGGTGAGTCACTGCCTTGGAAATGCAGAGTTAGGAGTTTGTTCTTAGGAAGACTAGTGACCCATGGGAGAGTGAGTTGGTATGCATGTGACTGTTGGAGAAGCAATGTTGAAGGAAAGATTTGAGGAGCCTGGTGGGGGTGAAGGGTGAGGGTACAGAAGGTTGCTTACTACAGTGAGTTTCCATCTTTAAAGTGGAGCATCGTAACACAATTACTTCCCCTCTCTCTGCAGCCCGCTCCTCTGTCTTGCTTTGACGCTTGCTGCAGCCCCACTGCTACAACTGTGGTCAGAGGCTCTTTGCCCACTGCCCTCTCACTGGTCTCCCAGACCTTCCAGGATAACTTCCTGTAGGTGTGGCTCTTACGTTACTCCCCTCTAAAGGACTTCCTGTGGGTCCCTATTATGTACTCAAGAAGGCCCAGCTCCTTGGTTTGCCATTCCAGGTCTAGCCCTCTTGGCCCTAATCATGATGTCCTATCCTGTTTCCTTCACAATCTGACACACATGCTGGGCTCCTGCCTTACAGAAACCCCTCCTGTCCCCTCGGCACTTTGTCATCTCCATGCATTTGCCACTGTTGCCTCCTTAGCCTTACTCTGTGGAAAGGCTTTGGAGACCGAGGACGGCAGCTGGCATAGGGTGGCACCTTCACAGCTGGGCACATGGGGTGCTGACTTCCTTTTGGTACCACCCACGTCTGTAATACTTCCTTTTCCAGCTGGGTCCCTTCTCCCAACCCCAGGGTAAGCTCTCCCTCCTTGACTGCTTATAGGGCTGTGTTTATCCGTTTGTGGAACTTGCTGCTTTCTGTGTTGTTAGAGTTATTCTTTGTATACTTCTAGTCATGCAGAGACTGTAAGGTCTCTGAGGCCGGGCGGAGAGCTGCCCAAGCTGTGTAGTCTTCCCTTTCATCGTTCACACATGAACATAGAGCTCTAATAATTGCGTTGAAAATGAGTGCCACTTAAGGTCTTAACCCAGAGCAATTTTTACTAGTTTTTTAGTGACAGAACGCTACATTTTAAAAGTGTTTTATTAAGACCTGAAGCAGTATTTGAATGTAGTCACATTTAGAAGTTTTGAACAGTTCCTTGAAAAGCCCAGGCTGAGCCAGAAGCAGATAGCACTTTAGTGAGGCATAAGGAGGGGCATGTGGGCAGAACCCCAAGGGCAGGCGATGGGCCACCGCAGAAAAGCCAGGTCGTCCACTTCCAGCGAAGGACTGAAGCGTTTTCTAAACGCTGCTGCCAGAGACATACCCGACTACCTAGAAGAGCCACCTAAAATCACTCACGTTATACTCACAGGTGGTATTTTCACAGCTTCCTCTTCCCACAGTTGGTAATCAAATGTAAGAAGAGCTTTTCTTTTTATAGAAATGATTTGCCCTATGGAGTGCCAACTCCTTTTTCTTCCTCTGTCTTTTTAACCAAGCATGCAATGAGGAGACCAATCTAAATAACGAAATACCTGCTTATGCTGGCAAAGAATTCATGTTGTTTGCTCATCTCCTGTTAATTACTACCTAGTGCAGTTGGCGATGATGTTGGGAAGCAGATGGATACATATGAATTTTAAATGTACATTCAGACCTTCTGAAAGGATTGGAAGGGGAGCTGCTCTGTGGATACAGTGGTTAGGCTTCCCCTGTGAGTTCACAGGTGATGCTGAAAGCATAGACACAAACAGTGTTTATAACCCCCGCCCCCCTTTTGACAGAGGCCTGTCTGACAGGTAAGGACAGAAAGGGAAGGGCTTTCTTTTCTTACAGTCTATGTATTTTGCAATTGTTAAAGAATTTGACAATTTATTCTGGAAATTTTACCCAAGCTTCAGTTAGGATAAAAAACCATTACTGTTATGTGGAAGTTACTGCTTTATTCCCACCCCTTAACTCTAATTGTACTACTGTTCTCTGTGTATGCAACAGTACTCAACAGCCAGTAAGTGTTCAATATGTATTTGTTGAATGAACAAATAAATGGACTCCGGCACTTCATTGTAAGAGCTTTCTGGAAGAGTAAGTGGATTCTTAAGCAAAATGAGTTTTTTAAGGGATCAAATGTAAAAATTTTAAAAAGCTCACCTTTTCAATCCCCTTCCTCCCTTCACCTAGCCAAACCCCTCTAGTACATATATCCTGGCAACTCTCCTGGTTTGACTTTTAAAAGTTGGGGAGGAGTAAAGGTGTGTGGCCTCATGTTACTGAAAGGAAAACCCCAAGGTTATGTAAGTGTTTCATCGGCCCTTTCATAAACATAATATGAAACTCAGCCAAAATGAGTTGGTTTTGGATTAATCCTGTGTCTTACAGCACTCGGTTGACGTACAGACCTAGGCTTTGTGTGTGACATAATAGGATTTTAGAAAGGAAGTGAGAAGTTTCAACCAGAACGCTGCTTCAGCTTGGCCTGCTGTCTGATTCTGTCGGTTTGGGGGGCTTACACAATTTTAGATCTTCAACAAACAGTAGATTATGGTTGCTTCTGGACAAGCCAAATATAATTTATATCCCTTAATTTTGAACTCATAGTATTTCTGCTCTAGATACATAGGAGACAACACAAGAAAAATATGAATACGGCTGAGATTGCACAGTTGCCAGGTGATTAATAGGTTTCCTTTTAAGAAATCCTGTAGTTTAGTAGTTAGGCGTTTGAACTTTGCATCATCCAAACATGCTGTTGATCATTGCACTGTCCCTGGGAAAATCACTCAACCCTCCAAGTCTGTGTTTCTTCATCTGGAAAATGGGAATAATAACAGTATTTTCCTCAGAACCTCATTAATGAGACAATTCAGTGTAAAGCACTCAGAACAGTGCTACATATAGTGCTTATACCAATTATGACAAAGCCTACAATAAAGGTAAAGCTGCTGCAACAAAGAGACCCCAAAATACAGCGAATTATAGGAGATATAACTTTATTAATTGCGCATATAGCACGGCGAGCGTTCCAGGCTTTCAAGGCAGTCATGTTCCTTGCAGAAATTCAGGGACCCAGGTTCCTTCTACCTTGTTTTTCTACCTTCCTTACGTGGCAGAGTCCACCTACATGCAAAGCAAGGTCATGGGCACTTCTGTGTCCCAGCTTGAGGGGAGGGTCTTTAGGCCTAAATCCAGAAAAGGTACCCATCCCTGCCACTCACTGTCCGCTGAGGAGAACTATGTCACTTGGCTGCATCTGGAGGCTAGGAAGTATGATTTCTAGCTTGATGGCCATGTACCCAGTTACAGTGCATTCACTGTGGAAGAATGGACTTCCGTGAGCAGCTAAGGGTCCACAGCACAGTGCTTCATTAATTTTACCAAAAGATAATATTTATCAAATTATTTAGTCACAGATAGTATTCCAAGTAAAGGTTTAAATATTGTTCTAGGGGAAGAGGAATTAAAGAGCTGATGCAGCACAATTTGTGTCTCCCATAATATGTTAGGAGGTTTTTGTGGGGGGGGGGGGCAGGTAGTCCTTTAAGTGTTGAACCCCAAATCCAGGTGAGCCTTGAGACAG
This sequence comes from Rhinolophus sinicus, assembly GCF_057876585.1. NCBI lineage: Eukaryota > Metazoa > Chordata > Mammalia > Chiroptera > Rhinolophidae > Rhinolophus > Rhinolophus sinicus. The sequence continues at coordinate 116,654,836 of NC_142515.1, read as the reverse complement.
AACAGAAAGGGTGGATAAAAAGCTGTGGGGGGTAGAGGGGGATGTGATAAAAGGAGTGAAGGCTGGATTAGCTATGGTCTTCCTTCCTCTTAGCCTACCACTAACAAGGAAGGTGTGCTCTGTAAATTAAACTTAACCCCTCTGTGACCTGGCAAGGACAAAGTACACTGGCTTCTAAAGAAAGAAACTTTTCCTATAGGAGAAAGGTAGTTTCCAAGCACAAAAAAGAGAGCAGAGAAGAGGGGAATTTCACAGGGAAAACATTCACCTTGATTTTCCTCTTTAAAGGATATACTTTGTACTATATAAAGGAGAAAAGTATTTACGTATTCATTGAGATTATCTCTGACTTGTCACTGTTGGCAAAGAAAAAAAACAAAGGCTAACTACACAACTTTTCTTCATTTAGAACTACTTCAGGTAAAAATTAACTAGGTAAGCAACTTTTCTCAACAGAAGAAATGCACAAATTCTTAAGGGCATCCAAGTTGGGGGTAAAAATCTAGTGTTACAGGAAATATTTTTAACTGCTTGTAAAAAAATTACCTCCTCACGTTATTTTATTCTTGTGTATTTAGCAATTGCTAAGAAACAATAAGAAGGAATGAAATGATGTCCTGAGTTGCTCCATAGTGTTTTTAAAAATCTACGGTTTCAGGCTTGGCGAGTAATATACACTGGACTCTTTGTGTGCAAGTCATGCTCATATATTTGATAACGGAGTGATCTAAAAGAGCAGGCATCTGTTTTTGTTTTTATATGTAACCCATTGCCTAACTGCTGAAAATAGCTCTAGTTATTTTAAACAGATGGTCCAAAGTTGATAGGAAAGAAAGTAGAAGTGAGTCTGTTTCTAGATTTCTATTTTTCCGCTAACAAAATGGCCAACATAATTAACAATATATACTCTAAACCAGATTTTGCCAAAATGTTTACTTCTAAGGAACAAATTATCTCAGAGGTGGGATTTGTAGATTGAGCTTTTGACTTTGAGGAGTCAAAAGCCAAAATAAAGTACTTCACTTCCTACTTTCTGATTGGGTTTATCGAAATGATTGCGGCATTGTTGAAATAGAGCTTCTGATTTTTAAAAGAAAATTAAGTTGTGGTAAAATATATGGAACCTAACAAAAGCTTATTTCAAAAATTCAGGTGGTAAGTGGTTATGACATGTTAATATTTGTGTGAGTAGAATATTGCTAGAGGACCGGGAAGAAGACAGATGGATGAAGTTCATATTCTTATGATTTCCAAATTCAGCAGGAATCTTGAGCAACGTAGTAATTAGCTACTCTTCTTTGGTGTCTGACGTTGAAGATAATGGATATTTTGATAATGCAACAATGAACTCTAATTTATGAGGGCCGATGAAAAATAAAGCATTTCTTTAATATGCAGATACTGTTTTTAGACGTTAGTGAGCAGATTACAATAGTAATTCTAAGAAGCAAGGAAGATGTATTCCTTACTTGTGAAATACTGGGTTGTTGAAGCTCACTTAGATTTTTGTTTTTTATTAATTCCCATTCGTGATCATTGCTCCTGGTTTCTATCTATAAGTTGTATGTCCTACTGTGTGTCCATAAACCACCTACAATTCTTTAGTTTGATGTTTGCATTTTCTTTACCTTCACTGTGTTCATGGCAACCCACAATTGAGAGCTCTTGCCCATTCATGGCCTATGGATTATAAACCCACCTATGTGGAATCTTTCACTTTTGCTGTCTCAGTTTATCTAAGTGAAAATAGTGGACTGGCTCATAGCCTGTGGGCTTGATTATGTCTGAGAAGGTTCTTTCATTTGTAGAAGACTGTGAGAGAGAGAGAGAGAGAGAGAGAGAGAGAGAGAGAGAGAGAGAGAGAGAGAGAGAGAAAGAAAAAGACTATGAAACGAGACCATGTGTAGTCCATAAGTCCTAAACTGTTTCTTACCTGGTCCTTTACAGAAAAGTTTGCCACCCCCTGTCATAGACAGTTAAGTGGTTAAGGGCACTGAGCTCTGGTGCCAGATTGCGTTGGTTCAAATCCTGTCTTTACCACTTCTAGTATGACCTTGGGCAAGTTGCTTAATCTCTGACCCATTTTCTCATCTATAAATACAAATTATTGCAGTGCCTACCTCATAGGATTGTGGTAAGAACTATGTTAATGTATAAAGTGCTTAAAACAATGCTTGGTACTTAGTGAGTACTCAGTAAATTATTATTGTTGTTGTTGTTGTTGTTGTTGTTAAAAACTTTTAGAGAAAATCTGAACTAGTCCTGGCTTTCAGCTGGTGAATGTCCAAATTATCCACGACCATTTTCCGTATTCCACATCAAGAAGGAAGGCGCATTTTCTTTTTAATAGTGCCTGCTTTATTGAAAAAAAGTCAAGACAGACCCATACTCACATGTAAAAAAAAATGCTTAAAAGCATAAAAGGAAATGATAAAGATATGTGCCTTTTAAGTTGAGAAAAGAACATTAAATGTGACACTGAAAAGCAAACCCAAATTCTTTGGTGTACTTTATAATACCGTGTAAGAAGAAATAAAGTGGAAATGAGAGGTAGGGAAGAGAGGATAATAGTTAGAGAAAGAAGAGGAATCAGGAATAAGAAAGGTAGTCAGCAGAGCAGGAGAAAGCTTTAGATCAAAAGGGCGGCTGGCGGATTCTCCAGGATGTCCAATGTTAGTATCCTTTCCTCTTTCCCTTGGGAGCCCGCCTCAGTTGTTCTGTGTCCAGTTGAATTGCTCCCATTTGAAAGAAAGTGTGTCTCCTTTGTTTGATTATTTTCTGCTACAGAAATTTCCAGCATCAAGTTAAGTAACGTTTATTGAACACACACTGTATGTAAGGTGTGTTTCTTCAGAAAACCTGTCACATAGTATATATACAAAATCATCGTATTTTGTATATTTAATTTTTGGGCCAAGTAATTTTATTACCTTTAGCCACCTGCCTTAATCATTATTGTTATCATTATAAAACATTTGTTGGATTCCTAAATACCTTTCTCATCTTCTTTAATGCCTCTTTATTTGCTGCAGTTGGCTCATTTAAATAGGGGAAGAATAAACTTAGCTGTTTTACAAAATGCAGAAAACGTTTAAAAAGAGAGAGAGAAAACTTAATGAAATAATGAAGTATAATTATTCTCTCTTTTTTCTTCTTTTTTACCGAGTTGTTTGTTCTGTTTATGTATACTGTGTTTCCCCGAAAATAAGGCCGGGTCTTGTATTAAGTTTTGCTCCAAAAGATGCATTAGGGTTTATGTGCAGGGGATGTCATCCTGAAAAAGCATGCTAGGGCTTATTTTCCGTTCAGGTCTTATTTTAGGGGTAACACGGTATTGGACTAGAGAGATGAGCGTCCCGGGATTGGCATTTGATGATGTCCAGGGACTGAAGTAGTGGCCTCGCTTGGCGATGGCCCGGGAAGGCACCCGCTGATTGCCTACCTCTTGTTCTGAGCTGATGGAGACCTTTTGTGAGGACAAGTCTGTAGACCTTTCAGGCCTGCTGCTCCCTCGATCTGATCCTAAGAGCTTGATAACGGCCACTGTCCAGTGGGACTGTATTGAGAATAGCGGTGGCTTCGTGGACTAAAATACATTTTATGAGAGTGTTACAATTCCCCACATCCTTCGGATGGTTTCTGTAAGGTTCGGACTTTCAGATCAACTCGAGTTTTTCTTCATAGCAATACAGAATTCTAAAATCAGTCCTGCTTCTTGACTCCACTAGAGTTTACGTTCACTGAGGTTGGCAAATTTTTGTTTCTTGAACTACTTAGTATTCCTCCAGCAGCTAGAACAGTGGCACATGTCGGTGTTCAATAAATACTTTTGGAGGAGTGAGTGGATGAATAAATTAAATATAGCTACTTGTCATTTCCACAGAAATATCCTTCCCAGATGCATATAGGTTGCCAGTGGATATCATCTTAGGTATCTTTATGCTGAGAACAATATTTTAATGGATGAATTCTGTTTAATAAAACTATTGTTGAGTACATAAAAGGTAAATTGAACATGAAATCCGTATTTTCATGGATTAATATTACCGTAACATAAATAGTGAACAATAAGATTGTTAGATGCACGTACCTCAGACAGTTAAGTCCTTTAGTTGCAACTCTCGACCCCCCAAAAGTGTTTGAGAGGGTTTTTAAAATATTGTTCCCTTTATTTTAAGAGAATAGTATAATAAATACTAATTTTTTTAAACTATTCTCTCAAATAGAAGTGAATTATAAAACATTATTAACCACTATGCTACGCCGCCTCCTTTAAAGCATACCTTCCGTGTACTCTTTCTTAGGATGTAGATGTAACAAAATGGGAAGTAAGCTAAGACAGAGGAAGGCATGGCGTACAGGGGTCGGTGGACCTGCTCTGAGAAAGCAGTGTGGAAGGTGAATGACTGAAAGCCAGAAACAAGCCGGTCAGCACCCATTCCTGGTGAAGGCCAGGGTGAGGCAGAGGAGGGTTCCTGCGGAGTGCACCTAGTCAAAGGGAGGTGACAGATAAAATGGGAATTATAATGGGAGGCTTGGGAAGAGTTGAAGATGTGATCAAGGTAATTGGTAAGGTGGAAAACGGAATCCATTAGACCTCGACCCTACGAGCATTCTCCGTTGTGGGACCTGGGGGTATTGACACTGGACAAGCGGAGAAGCGAATGTAATCCAGCCCTTACTTGGGACAGCAGGAAACAACACATCCATGGTCATGATAGTAGAAATGCCGTTTATTTTTTTTAATCTCTTCCACTCAACCTTTAGCGTGGGGAGGGAAAACACAAAAAAAAACAGAATTGAGGTGGTTTTAGAACAGAATGAAAGTGTTACCAGCCTTCACAATGTAAAATATATGCACAGCAGATGAAAATTAGGCCGAGGAAGGGCTTGAGGGGAAATGGAGGGAGATGAGAACTGACTCTTTCCAAAACAATTACAGGCTGTGACTGATGAACTAAAACAGCGGCTTAAATATGTGGCTTGAAGTCTGTGGCTGAGGGACTGCAATCGGTGGTATCATTACACTGGAGGAAGGAGGGAAGAGGCTGTGGGGGGAAATGAGCTGACTGTTAAGGCTGGACATCGATAGTTAATGTGTAAAGTGATAAGCATAGAACTTGGAAGTATGAGGCGTCTCTTTTAGTGTCCTGATAAGAAATACAGACTTTTAATGAAGGGACTACTTATGGTGCTGTGGGCTGGTTTTAGATGAGGGTCCTTCCACCCTTAGGCTGGAGGGACAGAGGAAGACATTGTAAATGTGAATTTAAAAAACTGTACACAAGAAAGACCAGTGAGCCCTGGAACAATGGAGGAGTGACCACCAGGGGCGCTGTGGTCAGGAAATCGGCAACCACTGCTGGAAACCAGGAGTTAAGTTAAAGCCAGAAGAGAGGGAATACCTTCACCTCTCCCCAAACACAGAAAAAGACAGACAGTGGGGAGGGCTGGGGAAAAGAGGTGGGGTGGGGGAGTAAACCAAGAATAACCAGCAGAGGGTAACCACCAAGATGAGCCAAAACCAGGACATGCTTCTCTCTAGAGTAGAACTGGGGCGAAGATGCCCAGGTAAGGATTACTGTGTTGCCTATAAGCTTTTCTGTACAATCCACACCTCCTGCAGGTGTTAATTTAATAGAGCTTTTTAATATACTTATTTTTATTCAGCAACTATTATTTCACCTAATGTGCTAGGTGTTTGGTGACAGGAGTGACTCGGAGAGAATCTCTGTCCTAAAAATGTTTATGATCTGCTCTACTTGGAGAGAAAATGCTATAAACAAACCAGAAAAACAAACAAACCAAAAAACATAAACGTGATTACAAATTTTGCATAATACTGTTAAGTTTAATTTCATGGCACACCAAAAAGTTAATGTTGCTTGTATAAACATAAGTCTTTAGTAATGACATGACACTAATTTTTAAAATATTGGTATTTGGGAGTGGAAACAATTCTTCGAGTAGCCTACTTTGCGCTATTTAACTATAAATACACTACATGTTCCAAATCAGATATACAAATGCAACAGCTGCCTCTTCATTGTTTTGTTCCTTTGTCACTGAATTTGATGAATAATTTGAACAGACTCCAAAACATTAAATTGGATACATAAGCATGCTTTAAGAATTATGATATTAGTGTATTTAAAACTTAGTGATATCATTATCTAAATATAGTCAAGTTTAAGAAAGTCAATTATTTGAGCTGCTTTACCCTCTATAAATAGTTTGGCAGTACCACAGATGATATGAAAATTAACCCAAGGATTCGTGTCTAAGTATAGAGAGGGGGAAATTTCCCCCACTGTCCTCCTTCCTGACCTGTGAACCTTGATGATTGGAATAAATCTTTTGAAGTCCTCGGTTGAAATTTGCCTTTCCTTGCTTTTCTTGTCGAGATCTGAGCAAGGACAGAGAAATTAGGGGAAACAGTACGAGCATAGTTTTATTCTGTCTTCCTTGATACTTTCTGTCTTCCTTGGTACTTTCTGTGGCTGACGGTTTTGTCCAAAGGGAAAAGATAAAGATACAGAGGAAGATGGATATCAACTGTCTTCTCATCGCTCCCACCTTTCATAGCATTCACAACGGTCTGAGAACAGAAAACTTGAAGTCCTGTGTTCCTATGTCCTGAGCATTTGCTTGTTAAAATAAACCTTTGTACACTTCATCTCCATTGAGGTTGTTCTGTTTCCTCCATGAAAAAGTTGGTAAGGGTGTTTTAAGCAGATACCACACACATGTAAAATGTAGTCATAAATCACTGGAAGCTAACTGCTTTTAGAACCTGCCAGAATGATCATACTAACGCGCTTCTACAAAAGATGTTAAAAATGGTAATTAAGTAAACTCTGTTTATCTTAGTCCCTTTATTCATCTCAATGTTTTTTGTATGAATTCTCTCGTGTGACTTTTATACAGTTCTGGGAGGCAGAATTCCTGCCGATGCAAGAGGAGTTTTATCTGTTCAAGTACTTAAACATGGGAGACAGTCTAGAATCACCTCTCTAGAAATCATTTTGTTTATAATAATGATTTATTATGCATTATCTTTGTGCTAGAAGTTAAGAAATGGAACCACTGGATGGCTGAAGCCCAGAAACTGCATCTAATACTTGTATTTCCTCTTAAGGGATCATTTTCTAATGTTTTGTTCAGTGAGTGTAGTTTGTATCATCCTGGCTGACAGCCTTGCAAATGTGTGTCACCAGTCACAAGGGGAGGAGGTGTCACGTGATTGGTTGTTTACGTAAGTCAGTAGCAGTGTCTGTCATCTTCGTATTTAAAGAACTGTACATGTTGGTGCAAAATGCAAGTATAAAATGGGCAGCCGGTTTAGAGGAGAGTCGGCTGTTGCTGCTGATGAGATCATAGACAAAACCCACACCCCTTTCTAGACAGAAAGATCCCCATGGAGATAAGCGTGCTTTCTGAGAGGAGTCATTCAGACACGCCTGCCATCACTGAACCACTGTCTCTGTTTCACTTTACCTGTTCCTTGACTCGGAAATGAATCTATAGATTTCCAGAATCTTCTTTATGGAAATGATTTTTTTTTTTTCTCTTCATGCCTAAAACACCTGAAAACCAAAACTAAAGTGGCCATATCATGTCAACTTAGAAACTAGCAGTCAGTAAATTATTTGTCTTCTTAAATATTGAGAAAGCCGTATGCTACCTAGATGCAATCTAGAGATGCAGACTTCCTTAAAAGGCTATGATCAAAAGTCCAAAGGTGCGCAGGGGAATGGTGAATCTACCTAAGTTGATACAAAAGTTTTGTCCTTGGGACAAAAGCTTTTAGTAGGAATTCATAAATTAACTCTTCTTTTCTTGAGTGACTGATTTGTAGGAGTCCAAAGTAAGTTGTTTGTGCTTTGTGTTTTGTTACGCTCTGTTCTGTTTTTCCTGATATTTATAGTGCCTGCCTTTTTTATATTTTCTTCACTCATAAGGACTCCACTAGGGGGCAGACAAAAGAATGGAGAAGAAAAGAAACCCATTGCGTTCACTGTAACTTCATGCCCTACGTTTGCTGCTCCTTCTACATACCTTTGGGGAAAGCTTTTCTGTTTAGTTGTATTCCACATAATAGAATTTAAAGTGGTTTTTAGTATGCTTATTTCTACATTTTAAGCGTAAATATAGTTATACAGATTTAATGGTTATTTTTTCAATTAATTCATTGTCATAATATTTCTTTGGCTTTTCTGGATGTTTCCACCATCAAACCACTTAATAATGAACACTTAATAATTGTTTATGGGTGACTGTAATGTTGATTCCTATAAGATTTATCTAACACTGTACATCAAAGACTCTCATTCATTCATTCATTCATTCACTCAGTTAGTCACCACTTGCTGAGTCCCTACATTTTATCAGGGATTGTGTGTGGAAAGTTTTGAGAATAGAACAGTGAAAAGAAAGAGCCTAGACAATGAGTATAAACAAATGGTTATTTATGGTGTCTTCTAAGCCATTTGGTGAGAGGATGAGGCTGAGAGGAACCAGAAGGGATTCTTGATGGCTACGATGCTGGATAGTTTTTATTTCTGATTATTCTTTTCAAACTGCTCATAAAGATTAGAATGCCATATGTTGGTGTGGGGACTTCAATTGGAAGTGAGAAAATTAGCCCCTCCCTATGCTGTACTTCACATCCTGGTGACTATTTTATAACTGCCAATTTGTACTTCTTAATTCCTTCACCCTTTTCACCCAGCTCCCCAACCCCCCTTCGACCTGGCAACCATCAGTTTGTTCTTTGTGCCTATGAGTTTATTTCTGTTTTGTTTGTTTATTTTGTTTTTTAGATTACACATATAAGTGAAATCACATGGTATTTGTCTTTGACTGATTTCACTTAGCATAAGACCCTCTAGGTCCATCCATGTTGTCGCAAATGGTAAAATTTCATTCTTTTTTTTATGGTTGAGTAATGTTCCATTGCATATGTGTACCACATCTTCTTTATCCAGTTGTCTGTCAATGGACACTTGAGTCTTGTTTTCTTATGCATTTAGCCACCCTATGTCTTTTATATGAAGCATTTAATCCATTTACATTTAAAGTAATCATTGCCATTTTCTTATTAATACTTTTCTTCTTCTACTTCTTCTTTATTCTTCCTTTTTCGTCCCCCCTCCTCCTCTCATTCTCCCTTTAACATTTTTTGTAATACTAGTTTGGGGGTAATAAACTCCTTTAATTTTTTTCTTGTCTGGGAAGCTCTTTATCTTTCCTTCAATTCTAAATGATTGACTTGCTGGGTAGAGTAATCTTAGTTACAGATCTTTGATTTTCATTACTTTGAATATTTTGTGCCATTCCCTTCTGACCTACAAAGTTTCGGTTAAGAAATCAACTGACAGCCTTATGGGAGCTCCCTTGTAGATAACAAATTGCATTTCTCTTGCTGCTTCTAAGATGCTCTGTCTTTAATATTTGACATTCTAATTATGATGTATCTTGGTGTGAGCCGCTTTGGGTTCATCTTGTTCGGGACTCTGCACTTCCTGGGGCTTGTATGTCTATTTCCTTCACCAATTTGGAAAAGTTTTCAGTCATTATTTCCTCAAATAGATGCTCAATCCCTTGCTGTCTCTCTTTTCCCTCTGGTACCCCTATAATGCAAATGTTGGTATGTTTGATGTTGTCCCAGAGTCTTCATTTCTGACTGGTTCTTTTTTATGTTTTCTATCTCCATTTTTATGTTTCCTAACTCTGTCGACATTCTCACTAAGTTCATCTATTTTTCCCCTGACTTCACTAAGCATCCTTATAACCAGTGCTTTGAACTCTGTATCTGGTAGGTTGCTTGTCTCCATTTTGTTTAGTTCTTTTTCTGGGGTTTTGTACTGTTCTTTCACTTTCTTTCTTTCTTTCTTTCTTTCTTTCTTTCTTTCTTTCTTTCTTTCTTTCTCTCTCTCTCTCTCTCTCTCTCTCTCTCTCTCTCTCTCATTTTTTTTTTTTTTTTTTTTTTTTTGGCTGCCTTCCTGTGTTTGTTTCTACTTATTAGATAGATCTGTTACATCACTCAGTCTTGGCAGATGGGCCTTATGTATTAGACGCCCAGTGGTGCAGTCTCCCTGGTCACCTGAGCTGGATGTTCCAGGGATGTTCCGTACGTGTGTTGTATGTGCCCTCCAGTTGAGCCTTGATTGCTGTTGGCACATCAGAGGGTGGAATTGACCCTTACTCTGACTGGCTGTGAGGACTGGCCGTGAGGACTGGCCGTGAGGACTGGCCGTGACTACAGTGGACGAGCTGTTGTGTGTGGGCTGGCCCCATAGAATGGGAGTCACTATAGCGGGGCTCTGGTGCCTGCTGAGTCCACCTTTTGTGTATGTCATTTGTGGAGCTAATTGGGTGCTGCTCTGGTGTGGTGTGAAGCCGATCACCAGGTATGTTGGTCCTGGGGCCTCTTGCAAGGAAGGGGTTCTGGTGCAGGACCAGGGTAGCTGTCACCTGGTAGGAGCTACAAAGTGATCTGTGGTTGGTAGCTTCCTGTGCTGGGCTTGGAGTCACCTGGGAAAGGCTATGCTGCGAACCGAGGCCAGCTACCATTAATTCCAGGTTCGGGGCCACTTAGCAGGAGGTACAGGGCACACTGAGGCCAGCTGCTGTTTGTTTGCAGTTTGTGGACATTTCAGAGATTTTAGGGAAATTCTGACAGTGCGCAGAAGCCAGCCTCTTGTTGAGTAACAGCTGCTGAAAGAAATTAGGGCCTATACATGAGTTGGGCGGGGCAGGTTCTCAGGGAATCACCAGGTTGGAGCGAGTTTGATTGAGACTCAGATTTGGCACCCGCCTGTGCCTTCAGGCTCTGGGGGCAGGGCTTGACAAAGGAACAAAATGGCAGAGAGAACTGCTCGTGCTGAAGCCAGATAAGACAGTTCGGTTCCTCCCCCATATCTGCAGCCAGATAAGACAGTTAAGTTCCTCTACCTTATCTCCCTAGCACTTTTCAAGCTGTTGCCCAGCACTAGAGCTCAGAGTGAGTGCGTCCTTCAGCGCATCAGTGAGTAAGTCCACATACGGGCCCTTTAAGAGGAGCACCTGAGACTGCAGCAGCCCTTCTTTTCACCCAGACGGAATCCCTGCTGGATTTCACAACCAGAAGCCATGGGGGCTCCTCTGCGCGGCATTGGTACTCCAGCCTGGGGAGTCAGGTATGGGGCTGGGAGCCCTCAGTCCTCAGTGGGGACCTTTGCAGCCACGATGTCCCTCCTTATTCTTAACCGCCATAGATGGGTGTGGAAGCTGCCTGTTTTGTGTTTCTGTCCCTCCTGTCAGTCTCCACGTGGTTTCTTCGTTCTATCATTAGTTATAAGAGTTCTGTTCAGCCAGCCTTCAGGTAGTTCTCAATGGCGGTGGTTCTCTAATTTAGTTGTAATTTTGATGTCGTCATGGGAGGAGGCGAGTACAGCTTTTATGTACTCCTCCATCTTGACCGGAAGTCTCTAAAGATGTATTTTTTAATTGTTCCTTTACCTTTGCTCCACCAAGAATTGGATCTAATTACCAAAAAGTCATTTACCTCTGCCAACCTAGGGTTATGTAATCTTATTAATCTCTAAATGAAAATCTCATTGCTTTGCCTTTTCATGGTAAATTATTCAACAAAATACAGAGTAGTGCTTTTGTTTTTATTTATTTTTTAAAGCATACTCAAATTTTAACTAGAGGTGCTTTGTTTCTTCTCAACTTTCCCTCTAATTTTGGAACAAACTGTCCTTTGTTCAGCGGATAATCTATAAATAGATTGCCTCATCTTTTAATTTTTAAAGTATAAATACTTAAATGCCCAAGAAGTAGAAATATTTATTCTAAGAATGTCTTCAGGTTACAATGCCTAATGTAAGTTAAAATATCAAGATTTTTTTTCTGGAATAAATTCTTTATTTGATTTAATAAGTCATTCTATACAGTTTAAGATTGCAATTATTTGTAAACAAGTGATAACATTTCTGTTGAGAGGGTTATACACACAAGTAGTTCCCCCATATCCTCAGAGGCTATGTTCCAAGATCCCCAGTAGATATCTGAACCATATATGTGTGTACTATATACATATGTACACACACAGACAGAAGCGAACCCTATATACACTTTTTTTTTTTCCTATACATACATACCTTTTCACTTAAAGGAAGCACTTTATGGCTTCTCTTTGGCATATCTGAATTGCCAACATTACTACTTTTGCGTTAAGGGGACATTATTAAGTAAACTAGGGGTTATTTGAACACTAATCATTGCTATACCATGACAGTCCATCTGATAACCAAGACAGCTACTACTCGTCAGTGACTAACAGGTGGGAGTGTATTCAGTGTGGAGACTCTGTACAAAGGGATGATTCACGTCCCAGGTGGGATGGAGTGGGATAGTGCAAGATTTCATCACACTACTCGGAAAGGCATGCAATTTAAAACTTACGAATTGTTTACTTCTGGAATTTTCCATTTAATATTTTTCAGACCGTGGTTGACTACAGGTAACTGAAACCATGGCAAACAAAACCATGGATAAGGGAAGACTACTGTATTTGTTTGAGTCATTATGTGCTGAGAGCATCAACTGCCTACTGTACCAAATTGGGCGAGGCCTAACAGGACATTCTTTGAGTTAAATATTTTAATTGCTAGAATGTGTCTGGGATGCTGTGCTAAGTAAGAAAGCCCATGGTAAATAACTGTTTTATGGTTTAAAATCACCAGTGTATTTTCTTAATTAGGTTTCAGAAAGCATAAAAATGAGGGCTTCACCTTTATTTGTGTAATTCTAGCATGGTGAGCAAGACCTGGAAAGAGTCACAAAGTGAAATATTAATGCATTTAAATCTTAAACCTGAGAACTTTAAACCTCAGGAAGTTAAAAGTGTGACTCATAAAACCAAAGGTATAGTCATCTTTATTTGAAAAGTTAACAACTTAAAAAATCGTATATATATATGAATAAAAATTAGATGAAAATATGGAAAACTATAGTTTTTGGTGGTGGTGGCATTATAAATAATTTTCCCTAAGTTTTCAGTTGAATTTGTTGTTCTTAGTAGTTTATTAAAAATAAATTTGTAAAGAAAATGCCCATATGACTTACATGATTTTATTCTGGAAAATACGTCACTTGGATAATGGATAACCTCCAGAAATATAGATTCCACCACAGTACTTTAAATTAAGAGGCACAGACGTTTGATGTTTATGACATAGAAGTGTAGGGCTAAGTCTGTTGCTGCAGGTTTTTCTTTCTCTTATGTTTTTAATATGTTGCTAAATTTTTAAGATTTCTTAGAATTAAAGGCAGAGAAAATGGAAACCAATCCTATGCAAAAATTAACATAACAAATTATTTTACATAACTTATAGCAACCAAATAGACATTTTTTTCAAAATTAATGAAATACTCCTTGAATCCTTAATAGTCTTAGTACAACCGCCCCAGGCAGTTCCACTTGATGTGAGCATTATGGATTTTAGTTGGAAAATTTTCCCTGTGTTTGATTTAGAATGATCTCACTTGTCAGGAACAGGATAAGAATTAGAATTGTTGTCTTCAAAATGCATACACTCGTGTAGCAGTTGGGATGTGGGGACTTTGCATATATGTACGTATTCCATTTGACTTCCTGTCCACATTTATCTATTGTGACAGCATCTACAGATTTAGGAATGAGGAAGGGGAAAGGGACTGCTGCATTGGGGAGTAGACATGTGGAGTGGAAAACAGAGGCAGGATATCCCCTTTCAGAATTTCAAGAAGACCCTGTCCCGCCACAAAGAGTTGGGGGGTTGTGGTATTCTGAAAGCCCTCTTATTAAACGAGGGAAGAAGTACCATCTTTTCCTTTTCTGCCTGCCTTCCCCATTCCAAATCCATCCCTTCTTCACTCTAGTTAAATGCCACCAGTTGCGCATTTAAAGTAAAATACTGAAAATGTGAATTTCTGTGGTGAATTGTGGGATGTCTTGATGACGTCTCTGAAAACCCAAAGCCAATCCCTATACTCCCAACTCAAGGTTTATATTTAGAAGACAGTGTGGATCCTGTATTTTTAAAATGCTGTAAACATGTTTGCATGATTATTTTTAGCTTTTACAGACTTTAGTGAACTTCCAAGTTGGCAAGTCAGACACAGTCAGTTGTTGTCTGTTACCTCAGATGCCAGCACTTTGTGAATGACTGATTGTCTCACAGGGTTTCTGACATGTTTAACGCAGATAAGTGTATGTTACCTTGTGTCAACTGCATGTGTTGTGTCTGTATATTATTACATATGCTGTACATATTTCTCATTTAGCTTTTATGAACTGTGTAACGTGGGCAACAGTTTTGTTTGGAGTTCAAGATGAGTTGGGTCCTGCCAGATGGCACTGTTACTCCTCTGGCAATGATAGCTAGCTAGTTATCTTCTCTTTCCCCCAACCCTTCTCTCCTAGTCCTCAAGCATTAAATGATGCATGCACAAATCCTTACAGTCGCTGTTATTTTCAGTCCATTGTAGCTACTTCCTGTTGGTCAAAGGTTATAAGGCTTGGGTGGTGTAGAGGGAGATGGAAAGCTGACAGGAAAAAGAAAGCTGGCCTCATTTTAGGACCAACACAGCTTAGAATGGGCAAAACAGCACTGGATATATTGAAAACAAAAAGAGGTAAATGGTCAACAGCTTTTCTTGTAGGATGAAGTTATTATCTGTATGTTACATGAATGAAAAAGCATTTTCCCCCAAAGAATCATGTTTACTAAAGGGTGGCACTCCCCTCTGTCGTGGAGGGGGAGGGGGAGGTCCGCAGCAGCCTTTGGGCTGAGTCTTCCACATTCTTATCAAAGATCTTCGTGATTGAATTATCTGTGGAGTCATTTTTGTATGGAGTTCAACTTTGTACTCAGTTCTCCTCTTTGGATGAGGTTATTCTTCCTTGCATCTTGAACTTAATGTGTTTTATACTCAGTGACAGCAGAATGCATAATTTATCTCTTTGGAAGTATGTTTTTCGAAGGAAACCTTTCATTGCCACGTATCTTTTGTTCTGGAAGCTTTAGACTGAGTCTTATGTTCAGAAGAAAATCATACTAAGCATTATTTTGGCTTATTGCATATAAATGAAATTATGGAAATTTGAAATTTGTTTTTGTAACTCTTAAGTACTTTTCCTTTAGTTTTTATTGTGTATGTGTTGTTTTTGAACTGTGATCCAATCTCAATGTGTCAGTGTTTCACTTTATTGCAAATTGTGAATGTTCAAGAAGAAATTCAGAGGAGAAAGTGAGAATGTCTTTGTATGTTTTGCTGCAAACTCAAAACACTAGTTCTACCCTAGAATTATTTTAGATTGGATAGCTGAACAAGTATAGTTTAGAAATTTATTGGTTACATGGAAGATAAATTTTTATTTTAAAAATTCCAGATTACTAGTGTTGTGATTTTTGTAATCTCTATGTCAGCAAGCATTTTGTTTTCCAAAATATAATAATCACAGCAATATAAGTGACATGCATCTGTGGGCAAAGTAAATTTGTGAAACCCAATAAACCCAGGTCCACACAACTGTTAGCATCTCAGGCACAACAGCTTATAGTAGTACTACACTATTTAAACATTAATTTCATTTTATATTTTATTACCATTTGGAGCTACTGTTCTTTAGTGATTTGTCTGCTTCTCCCTCAAGTCACAAAAATGGCCTTTAAAACCGCACTGTCCATATGATAGCTCTAGCCACATGTGACTAAATTAAATAAAATAAATTGGAAAATCAATTCCAGCCACTTTTCAAGTTCTCTGTAGCCACATGTGGCTCGTGGCTACTGTGATGCCTAGCACAGCCGTTTCCATCATTGCAGAAAGCCCCGTTGGACACCACTGCTCTAAAGCTGCTACGAGAATTTGCAGCTGTGCTGGAAAATTTGGTGACTTTAATTTGAGAGGTGATATCAATTTCCTAGCACTTAAACAAAAATATTTAAGTGAAGATCTCACATCTTCTTCTTCAGTTAAACATGTACCTTAATACCATATACTTCATAGCACATGGCATTTTGCCCTTCTTCTCTCTAAACACATCACATTCTAGCCTCAGAGCCTGGAATATCATTTTACATACACACACACACACACACATACACACATACACACACGCACACACAAAACAATGTGAAAAATATATATATACATATATATTATGTATATATAATATATATGTATATATAGAAAATATTTATTTGAATATATACGGGGTGGCAAAAAAATGGATACAATGGATACAATGTTGCTCAAGCAATAGTTCGCTGTCACGTCATCAGAAGTGTCTGGACACTGATGGTAACCACTTTGAGCACCTCTTGTAATTGCAGAAGTCAAATGTGATTTGTGTTAGGTTGGTGCAAAAGTCATTGCGGTTTTTGCAATTATTTTTAACCTTTTAAACCGCAATGACTTTTGCGCCAATCTAATATTTCTCTTGTTATCGGTATATATTAATACAGTTTTTTCCTTTCTTAAAATGTGTATACATTTTTTTGGCCCCCTCTGTATATCTGTGTCAGAATCTGGTTATGGAGAATATACAACTATGTATATATAAATTGATGTCTTATAAACATTATAAACGTCAGTAATGTTTTATAACTAAACTACATAGCCATTCTCAAAATGCTGGAGGCACTGTAGGTCTGAAGCTGTAGGTTCCTGATATTAGCAGATTGGCCTGGTTTCATATTGACTTGTCCCTTGATTAAGTTTCACTTTTTGTTGACTGAGCCGTGTGGAGGTGAAGGTTTGCAAGGTTTTATGGCAGACCTCACACAGCAATAGAAGGCCCACTGTTGGTTTGGCACGTCATCTGCTCACGGGAAGACTGCGTTAGCGAAGAATAGAGACAGCGTTGCAGGGTCACCAGCAGGCACCTGTTCAGGTAACACACGTGCTTTCCAAGCCACCAGGTCCTTGCTCTGCGCTAGGCTAAGCACTGAAAGAGGGATGATAAGACAGCGTCTTGGGGAGGAAAGCAATTGTACGAGGGTTGACTGACATACAGAGCAGAGGACTCTGATGGAGGTTTGCGCAAATGCTGTGGACACCCACCGGTGAGGGGGGCCAGAAAGGGTAGGAAGGAGGGTGTGGCTGGGGTCCCTCCCTACCATGTTCCACTTACTCCAGATGGAAAAGATTAGTTCTTTGCCGAGATCTCTCAGTATTTTGGAACTTTTGCAAACCGTGGGGCTGGAGGGGAGGGAGGAGTGTCATTTTAGTGAATGTATAAGACTCCCTTATGAAGATGTATCATAATGTACTTACTCAGTTCCCTGCTGTCACCCATCATCCTGGTTTGCTGGGGACTGAGGGGTTTCCCAGGAGGCGGAACTTCCAGTGCTAAAACCAGGACAGTCCTGGGAAAACGGGGATGGTGGGTCACCCTACCTACTGTTGAATGTTTAGACTGCACCAAATATTTACTAATATAAACAACACTGAGTTGAGTATTTTGACACCTACATATTTAACTGCATTTTGCATTTCCTTAGGTGAGATTCCTAGAAATGGAATTAATGGCTGGGCTCAGTGACTCTGGGCTTGTTTGGAGTTCATGATGAAGCTCACAGCCCTTTACTGCACTTGTGCTGTTTTCATCTAGATTGGTGGAGTCTGCCTGGATGTTTATGCTACCTCTGCCTCCACAGGTTCTTAGGGAGACAGAGATGCAGAAGACAGGGCCAGGTACTTACTTGCTCTATCACTAGCTGCAGCTCCCATTCTAAATGTCTTAACTGGCCAGATTGCATATGACTCCAGTGACCTTTTGTCTGGGCCAGAGGCAAGCCGAAGCAGATTCCAAAAGATGGAGTGGACTCCCTGACCGCGTTTTCTTCTGACCACAAACTGATGTGAGCTCACAGACTCTTATTGCACATGGTAGTAAAGAAAGGTGCTATTAGAGGAAACCCAAGGCAGGTGGTCTTCCTTCCCAGTACAGGTTCAGCTGTAAGTCACCCTAGGTCTCCATCCCCAGTCACAGGACACTGTAAACCAGGCTCCTGCCTCCCTGCAGCCTCCTGGTCAGGGGAAGGAAGCCTGAAACCCCAGAGTTAGAGTGTGTCCCCACAGCCCTGACGACTGGGAATTTTGATGAGATGTTAACTGGTATAAGTATTTACAAGTAAAAATATACTCGACCTGCTCCACAGTGCTGTAGTGAGAGTTAATGCTCCGAGGTAACCTACTTTCCTGTGAAACTTGGGTAATGAAATTTCCCTGGTTGGGGGTCCAAGTCTCAAACTAAACTTTTCTGTGCAGTAAGAAGTATTAAAATGTAGTCCTATTTCAAGTGTTCTAATGTGTGCCATGGAAATCCTATGAACCCCTGAAACTACGTACAATATTTTTGTGCCTTTTTCTAAGAAAAGGTTTTGTTGCATTTACCAAATTCTCAAAGCAGTCGACCAGAAAAAGGTGCAAGAACTATGTACTTTGTGTATGTTAAATACTAAGGAGCATTTGTCGTGGCTTTTTTTGTTTATTTGTTTTCTGTAGGACTTAGGCAGGGCTTTGGGATGGGCGTCAGTTTAGCAATGATTTCAACAAGTATTAGGTTGGTGCAAAAGTAAGTGCAGTTTAAAAGTTTAAAAATAATTACAAAAACCGCAATTGCTTTTGCACCAACCTAATAAATTATATATGCAGTATTAAGTAATCGTTTTAACATTCCCAGAATTTTTTTTCCCACAGCTACTATAGTATTTCTAAATTAAATTTGACTGTTTCTTTTTGGTTTTTTTTTATTAGTTTTGCTATTATGAAATTGTTTCAGGTGCAGCTAATTTGTTTTTGTCCAGGCCATGTATGTAAACTCCTATTTAAAAGGTTTGTGGATCAGATGTTAGCCTACATCTAGGCTTTGTTTTGCATTATTTTTGGTGTATTCATTTGTTTATATTACTCAGCTAAAGTTAGCACAGATAGCACTAGGCTAGAAAATGGTGACAATGGTTTGAAAACAGGAAATTTTAGGCTTGTGTGTGTTTGGAACAGATGATCATAATGATAGAGCCAGCGGAGTGGAAACTTCCACCAAGCCTGTTTTTTCCTTATTTTGCTCTATGAGAAAAGATGGTGCTTCCTGGAAAACAACTCAAGTATTTTAAAGCAAAGTGTTTTCTTTTGTCCCTACTTCATGGTAATTTGTTTTTCTTTATATTATTTGCCCTGGTAGGATTATGATGGAAATTTAATATTTTTAACAGGTAATTTTCCAAAGTGCTCATTTTAGATATTTAAATATCTAAGTATATTATCGTTTACTGACATGATTTGTAAAGAAAATTAAAATAGTGTGAGTATTACAACCACTGGACTTTATGGGAAGAAGAAGAAAAATTTTTCTTCTATTTTAAGTGCTCCCAACTTTCCTTTTTTTCTTTAACCCCAGAATTCCAGTCTTTAAAACAAAGTAGTTATACTTTATTTGTCTAAACTATTTCCTGACTAAGACTCCTTCCAGATGTATCCTGGAATTCTATATTTTTTTAAAAAAAAGGTTAAATTCATTCATTAGTTGCAGAATAAGAAGAAGATTATGCATTTCCATACATACATAAAATTTGGGGGTGCATCATTCCTAGATTTAAAAATATTAAAAGACTTTTTAAAGAGCATTTTTAGACATAAGCTTTTTAAACATGTAATTTTTTAAAATTACAAGAGTAATACATAGAAGCTCCTTGGAAAATTCAGACTATAAAAAAGTATATGAAATAAAAATATGAAACTTGTCATACCCTCCTAGTCCTATTCCTGGAATTACCACATTTAACACTTCCGGTATATCTCCTTCCAGACATGTTTCTCTAAACATAGTTTGTGTGTATTGTGTGTACAAAAACACAATCATTTCAGACAAGTGGAATCATATACGTACAATTCTGCAACTTGCTTTTTTTCATTTAACAATTGTGGGCATTTTTCATATATATAGATCAATTTTGCTTTTTAAAGGTTTTACTTCGACTTATTATTGTATAGATGCCTTGTAATGTATGTAAATTTAACCTTACGCTGCTGATGAAATTTAGATTAAAACCTACCTTACTAAAACGAGCATTTTCGTCTTGTGAAACACATATATTCAATCCTAACATTTTACAGATTTCTGAGATTATACATAAATTTTGAATTCTGAGGAACTCATTGTAATGGTCTTCTTTCCTTAAATATCAGTTGTGAAATACCTTTTAAGAGATTTCAAAATAAGAAAGTTCCACTGTGCTTTCTTTCCCAATTCCCTAGGATAATATACGGTTAGTCAAATTACAGTGGTGATGTTCATGCTGTTGGCTCAAAAATGTAGAAAGTGTTGTTCTTCTTCAGGTTATCAGATAAAGGTCAACTTTAAAGTTCAGCCACTAGAGAGACCTCGGTGCAGTAGTTGTCAGAGTTCTTTCTGAAGTTTGTAAGGGAATAGGCTTGTTACGTGGCTACCTAGGGACCTGTGTGCTGACAACTCAGAGGAGCAGGAGCAGGTAGATGTCCTGACTCAGGGTGGGGGACAGAGGTGTTGAGGAAAACTTCAGAGAAGAGATCTTGACAGGGTCTTGTAGGAGGGAGTAGGAGCTCATTGGGTGAGAGAGACAGGGTGTATTAGACTAAAACCAAAACAACAAGATGGGAAGCCCTAGCGTAGGGAGGGAACCATGTGGGTGGTCACTGCAGTTGTCTGTGGAGGGGAGAGATTGGAGAAGGCCATCCTGTGTAAGGACTTTGAACTTTACCCCAATAACAACTTTAGGCGTCTCTTTTCTGTCCCTGAGATCCTTTCATTCAAACCTACTGGCTCTCCACGATGATTCTGATGAACAGAAAACTTGAAAAGCACCCCATCCAGGCTTTGAGGGCTTCACAATGTTTGAAGTGCTGTCACAGATACAAAACGATTTTAAAGAATGGTCTCCGCTTTCAAGGAACTTGATGTCTTGCTGGGAAAACAATTCATAAGCATTTGGAACATTTGGAGATGTACATGGTAAAATAACAGATGGTTCTAACTGTCCCATAGCATTGCAAGAGACATTTCAGGGCAATAACTGGTGGGTTGCCAAGAGTCCAGAGGGAAGGTGTGGTGAGGAAAGGGGAAGGTTTGGACAGAATCTTGAAGAATGGATGAGGCTTCCAATAGTAGAGAGGAGTTGAACTCCAGTGGGATAAATACTGTGAACAAAAACAAGAAGGGATATATAAACCGCATTGGAAAGAGCAGGAGGCATGAGAAGATAAGGAATTAGACATACGCTTGAAAGGACCTCTTTTGTTTTGTTTTGTTTTTTTAATTCTATTTTAGGGAGCCACTTAATTTTGTCTGTTGATTGGATGGCGGTGCTTAGTCTTGATGGCACAGTAGAATCACCTGTTGAGCATTTAAAACTACATGTGTCTGGAACAGGGCTGAACGTCCAGAATAATATAATGGATCTCAGGTGAGGCCCCAGGTGTCTGTTTTTTAAAAAGTTCTCCAGACATTTGTTATGTCCAGCTAGAGTTGAGAATCACTGGGCCACCTCTTCTCTTTTGCCCAACCATACCTTGGCTATTCCCTCAATAATTAGCTCTTCCAGTAAAGGTGCAGGGAAGGGATTGTGAAATCTTGGCAAGCGTCACACCAGACATGTGCTCTGTCAGTTAACGGAACTCAGAGACAAGTGTGCAGCAGTTACCATGTTTTTCTTTATAACTGAGCCCATTTGCCATTTAGTCAAATAAGGCATATTGTGCATTTGTTAATATTATTGCAAGTAATGGTTTGGGGCTAATCCAGATTGAAAATTTTCTTCCTACTAGGGAAGGATGGGACTCCATCCACACTTTCTGGCCAATACGTACACGTACACACGAACATACCCATACTCTGGAAGAGTGTGTGATGAGACCTTCCTTCAATGTGGCACGTGTGTCTTCAGTTTAATGTGTGCAATTTGCTTAAATACAGAGACTATTTAAAAGAACATTTCCTTTAAAATGAAGTTTAAAAATAGCCTTCATAGCTGTAGAGGTTTATTATTATTTTTATTCTTGATTTGTGCTTTATACGCTCTTACGTTGCCTGACAATTCTTGTCAGCCAAATTGCAAATTGGCTGCGCAGGTTGCATTCATGTCAGTATCCCCGTAAAGCATAGATAGTGTGGGAACTTCCATATTTTTATCCTCGTCTCTTTGGTTGGCATGTTCAGCAAACATTGAGCACCTCCTTGGGACTAGACAATGGGGAAAGAAAGATAAACAGGGAAAAGATGGCTCCAGTCCTTAAGGAACAGACTTGAAGGGATGTCAAACACTAGATAACTAGGAATGAGCCAGAAAGGGACGGAGAGCTTAGAGGGTCCTACTCAGGGATGGTTCCCCAACGAGGTGGGAGCCGAATCCACGAGGTAGATGATGTGCCGAGGGGCAGCATGTGTCAAGGCCAGAGGTAGGACAGAAGCAGAGTATTAGGGGAACTGCAGGCATTTCTAAGGTGGTTGGAAGGCAGAGACAAGAAGTGAGGCAGAGAGATAGGGAGACTTGGAGGGCCCCGTGTGCCCTGCCAGAGTTTGGGCTTTATCCTGCAGGCAGGGGGCTGAACGTAGGGCTTGGTAAATGGCAGTGCAGAGACTCCAAGCCTTATGGATATTTAGTTTGGCGTCTGATCTAAATATATTTCCAGTGGGATCCATGGACTACTCATGTGTACGATTCTGTTTTGATGTTAATGTAGTAGCTAAAGTTAATCTTGAAACCCTGAAATGAGACACTGGTATCAGACTATAGTGCTTTTAGCTACCGTAGTTCAAAATGCAGACCTGCTGATGAAGTCTTATTTATGCATTATTTATTCAACTTACAATTACAGTGGCCATTGCGTTATAAGAAATGACAACAGCACAAATACACAAATTTTCGCAGCGCTCCTCTCTGCGAACATGCTAGTAATGGGAATTCATGCTAGTAATGCTAGTAATGGGAGTTCAGTAGTTAAAATGATTTTCACATGAATTTTGTTGAAAATTGCTTTGAGTGCTTGGTTTTGAAGGTTTCTAAGAAAGCTTGTCTTTTTTTTTTTTTTTTTTGTCTCTGACTGCTCTGCAGGATCAGTGAGGCAATGTACAGCTTTCTCTGGGGCTACCAAGGCAGCAAGGATAAAAATAGGGCAAACTTGAAGAATCCCAGATATTTTCAGATAACAAAGACTGATTGATGTGAGCCCATTTTGTGCTCTGACAAAACATAGAGAAGCTTTTGTGCTGTGATTAGCAAGGGTGCTGATGTCAGTTCTCTTGTCAAGCATCAAGCTTTATTCTGTGGCTAAATTGTGCTTTGTACCATAATCCAGAGAACCTTTGTATCTGCCTTATTAAAGTGTGTAGTTTATGTAATTGCTTTTGTTTTCCAGTTTCATCCGTGCCAGATTCAATGAGAGTGACTCATTTTGTGACTGAGACAAACATTCACATTTGGACCATGTTAAAAATAACTAAATAAGTGGCAGGTGCTTTGGCTAAATTCTGTGTTTTAATGCTGTAATTTCCTGCTGTAAAGGGTTCGTTCGTCTGTTATATAATGTCTATCCAGCCTCTGTAATCACGAGCCCAGTCTATCTGGGGCACCTCAATTCATTGCTACTCATTTCTTGGCTATTTATTTTAGTTTCCAAGGGCCTTTTAAATTTTAACAATATCATTTCAACAGGGGAGCGATGAAATGGATGGCGGAGCCACAGTTAACCAGAAGACAGAGTGACACAATAAGCTGTAGCAAAAGGACACATTGCATTCTTTCTTCGTCATTTTCCCAAGCTTTGTGCAGGTGCTTTGGTAAAGCTGTCCTAGTTGTGTTTATTTTATTATGTATATGTTCAATATTGGAGCTCTTTTTCTCAAGTAGAAGAAGTTTTGAAAGCATGTCTTCCTCTTCAGTGTGGCCCATGTAGCTAATCTAATATTCTCGAAAAATGTACAACTTTATAGTCATAGGGCAATTTGTTTATTGTACACATATGTCTAGGTACCAGACACTGTGCTATTCATTGAGTACGTAATGGCAAATAAAGTAGACATGGTCACTGTTTCCTTGGACTTTATCTGCTTAGGGAGTTAGATACTAAACACATAAATACAAAACAAATTGAGTTGCACAATAACAGAAATCACTACACAGGTAAGTCATAGAATCCCTAAAACTATGCCCTGCTTTACACCGGGGGTGGTTGGGTTGAGGGTGGTTAGGGAAGGGAGGGCCTGAAGGTCCAAGCCAGCCTGGTCAGCACTGGGGGAAGGAATGTACTGGACTTAGGAAATAGCATGTGCAAAGTCCCTGAGGCAGGAAACTGTTTGGCATCCTATACACCATATTATTAGAAGGGAGAAGTGAGCACTGATGAAACGATTATAGATGAACTATGCAAGCACAGCAGCATGGCACTCTTGAGCAGGGGCCAATGACCCATACAGTCCAACACTCAGAGAGCTTCACTGAAGTGCAGCGTAGAAACTGATGCCTTGAATACCTAGTCCGAGTCACTGGGGGGTGAATGAAAGATGTTCAATACATTTATGTAGTCAGGCATTTTGGAAAGATTTCCATGTGGGACTTTGAAGTTTTAAAAAGTCATTTCTGTTTTGAAAGACAGACCCTTCACTATCTCGAGAAGTCACTTCCTAAAAAATACAGCTCTTGATGGCCCTGGATAAATGACAATACTATATTATCTTTTCTGTTTACTTCTCTTTTTTTCAAGCTTACTGCTCGGTAGGGAGGTATCCATAAAGGCATAATTTTACTAAGAGATGATATTCATTTATTTTGAAGTAAACAGATGTCTTACATGTTAACTGAATGGATTTTTATAATCCAGAAGCCAGGGCTAAATTCACGTGAATTGAACATTTTGACTTCAATATTATCTAAAGCATCTATAGAATTCCACACTGCCGTCTCCTGAACACCAATCATCTATTTTTTCCTTTGAGTTGCAGTCAGATTGGAAATCAACCTAAAATCTTGATGATGTTAAAGAACTATGTAATATTTTTAGGCCTTTGTTACTTTTCTGCTAATCTTCTTGTTAAAGGATTGCATACGTGTTTCCATGAAGGAATGCCTGTCCATTTAGCAACAGTTCTGCAGATATTTTGCCAAGGTTCCTATAGTCTCAAATATTTTCTTTTATGGTAGGTATTTTCTTCATAATTAGTAAACTCCTTGAGATGCCTTCTCACATGTACCTAGCATGGTCTTTACAATATAATCAATAATTTATTGACTGGGAAACTCATTAATTTACTTCTTCATGTATACAACTTTTATTGCATGGGTACAATTTAAAGAATCTATTATAATGTTCAACCTAAAGCTATCACCCAAGTTAATTCAGTTTTTGATAAAATTGTCCAAGTTACTAAACACCAGATGAGCTGGTTCATGGACCATTCAGGCCCCTTATTTTTCATTTTCTCTGTCTTTGCCTCAGACCATTGTCATGACTTAACTAGCACCTCCTTCTATGAACTACAAGTCAAATTGATTCATGTCAGAATTTATTGTAAAACTTAGTGAAGATGAAGACTCAGACCAAACATCTATTGAGAAGTATATGTGGCTTTTAGTTAATCCTCTTTTCTCTCTGGCCACATGGGTTTTTCAGGATAAAATGAAGCGGTTTTGTTTTTTGTTTTTTCGTTTTTTTCAGTTGATGCCTTTTGTGTTATATATATGCCAAATTTTGGAAAACAAAACATATAGAGACCTTCTTGTGTCATACTAGTATTGCTTTTGGTGATTATAATTGGGCAGATTTTTAGAAGTAGACTGATATAGGTGTTAATGAAGAAATAGAAATAATATTGTAGAAACTGGCCTACGTGATGGTACCAACTTTGTGAGCATTCTTTGTCTAACTAGACTGTATGTAGAGTGAGCGCTCAACTTATTTACTATCATGAATACAATTTCTGAAAATGCCATAAGCATAACATGGCTGTCATTACCCTATGTTATCACTAGAAGAGACATAGTTTGTCTGGTTATGCTTTTCCAGAAATAAAGGATGGAGGTGTTGTGACTGGTGCTCCATCATGATCTCCACATGAGCATAATTGTACAGTAGCCATTAAGAATGTTTGATTTCATTGGGGTTCACAAATTATCATGTTTCTCGGTTCTTCCACTTCCTAGAGTGTCTTCTTTGGGCAGTCATATTCGCATGTTCAGTCTGGAGTAGAGAATGTCGCTTAGTAGGTGGTTGAGATTTCCTAAAACAGGCCTCTTTGTGATCTAGCCAACTGCCAGCTGAGGAAGACCTTCGAAGAGAAGTGAGGCGTAATTTTGATTCTAGGTGGAGGTGTTAGGTTTAAAGAGCGCTGAAGTCGACTGTTGCAGTCATTTGGTTCTGCTTCTATTATTTGATCAATGTAGATTTTAGGGAGGATACTGTTATGGAGGGGAGTACCTGATGAGTATATGTCCAGATTGCTAATATATGTTTGTTGGGAAGAGAAAGAGAAAGACTGAAAAAAAAGTTATATCTTATACTCAATTATGTAGCTCTTATCCATGTAGCCTGAACAGCATTCTAGCGGAAAGAAAGATACAGTGAGTCCATTTCTTTGCTTACTTTCCAGGTGAGAAACCAGGAAAGCTCCTATACCATTTTTACCCTCCCTACTCTTTGCCCCCACAAGAGAGAGAGAGAGAGAGAGAGAGAGAGAGAGAGAGAGAGAGAGAGAGAGAAGAAACCCTATAGCTTAAAATATGAAGGAGCCTTTTGAAGAAGCACCTTTATGTTTATTCTTTATGGCATAGTATAAAAACATGAAAAAACATTGCTTTTTTTAAAAAAAACTGTGATAAGATATACATAACAAAATTTACTGGTTTAACCATTTGTATGTGTGCAGTTCAGTGGCATTATGTAGCTCACATTGTTGTGCAGCCATCACCACCATCCATCTCCAGAACTTTTTCATCTTCCCCAACTGAAACTGTACCCGTTGATCACTAACTCTCTATTCCTCCCTCCCCCAAACCCTGTCTTTCTGTCTTTATGAATTTGATTACTAAAGGTCCCTCATATAAGTGGAATCATATGGTTGTTGTCTTTTTGTGACTGGCTTATTTCACTCAGCATAACATCTCAAGATTCATCCACGTTGTAGCATGTGTTAGAATTTTCTTCCCTTTTAAGGCTGAATAATATTCCATGATATGTATACACCACATTTTGTTTATTGCTTCGTTCATCAATGGATAGTTAGATTGCTTCCACCTTTTGACTGTTGTGAATAATGCTGCTATGAATATGGGTGTACAAATACCCTTTTGAGACTTTGCTTTCAATTCTTTCGGATATATACCCACAACTGGAATTTTTTGAAGAACTGCCATACCATTTTCCACAGCAGTTACACCATTTTATATTTCTACCAGCAATGTACAGAGGTTCCAATTTCTCCATCTCCTGGCCAACACTTGTTATTTTCTGCTTTTTTGATAATAACCATTCTAATGTGTATGAAGTGCTATCTCATCATTGTGGTTTTGATTTGCGTTTCTCTAATGATAGTGATAATCGAACATCTTTTCGTGTGCTTATTGGCCAATTGTATATCTTCTTTGGAGAGTCTATTCAAGTCCTTTGCCCATTTTTTAATTGGGTGGTTTATTTTTGTTGTTGTTGACTTGTAGGAGTTCTTTATGTATTCTGGACATTAATTTCTTATAAGATATATGATTTGCAAATGTGTCCCCCCCATTCTGTGCATTGTTTTTTTTTTACTCTGTTGATCAATTCCTTCAATGTATAAAAGTTATACATTTTGACATAGTTCAGCTTACCTATTTTTTCTTTTGTTTCCTGCGCTCTTGTCATATCCAAGAAATCATCGCAGAATATAATGTCATGAAGCTTGTCTTTACGTTTTCTCCTAAGTTTTATAATGTTAGCTCCTGCATTTCAGTCTTTGATCTCTTTTGAGTTAATTTTTGTGTGTTGTATGATGTAAGGTAAGAACCTAGCTTCATTATGCTGTATGTAGATATCTACTTTTCCTAGCACCATTTGTTGAAACCACTGCTTTTTTATAGTTGGTAAAAACTAAATCTCCTTTCTTTTGTTAACTTGATATTTCATATCAGTGCAATATCTTCAATATCAATCAATATATAGAAAATAATAAATATGTATATACATACACATTATTAAGTGAATTGGGGCATTAGTAAAGTTTGCTGGAGTGGTAGATAAATCTTTGGAAACAAAACATTGTATGCGACTCTAGATAATGCATTAGTAAAATTGATTTGATAAATGTGTATCTTGAAAAATTCCTCAGATGAATACTAGATGCATGTTTTTGTTTGTTTCTAGGCATGGAAGAGGAGGTGGTTTGTGCTGCGCAGTGGTCGTTTAACTGGGGATCCAGATGTCTTGGAATATTACAAAAATGATCATGCCAAGAAGCCTATCCGTATTATTGATTTAAATTTATGTCAGCAAGTTGATGCTGGATTGACATTTAACAAAAAAGAGTTTGAAAACAGCTACATTTTTGATATCAACACCATTGACCGAATTTTCTACTTGGTGGCAGACAGTGAGGAAGAGATGAATAAGTGGGTTCGTTGTATTTGTGACATCTGTGGGTTTAATCCTACAGAAGAAGGTAAGTTCAAGATTTTATTATTCAGCATTTCTCCTTTATTATTACATTGTCAGAACTATTATACAAAAGGCTTTGTTATTTTGGTTACATAGTGTTATATTTTGGATTTTTCGTACCTGTGACAACATTTGGAGAAACCAACTATACCCTTTAATCAGTTTGAGGAGAAACTCTTTTTAAGGTTTTGGGAAAAGAAACTTAACCATTGTGGGGCAGTGTCTAAATAAATGTCCTAAAGAAGAAGGTGACAAGAAGACATTCCGTTTAAGAGCATTTCTTGAGTTCCTATATAAATATTAAGTTGAACCTTATAACACTGCTGGTATTTTACTGTTTTTGATCTATTAAAAACAGCATTTTCATGTGGCTCAACTTAGTTCTTCAGGTGTTATTTTTAAAAATATGTTGGATTATGAGGTTATGAAACAGCCACAGTGATTATCAATACCTATGAAAAACAAATGGGATTCGGTCACAAAGCCTGAAAAAGTAAGCGAACAAATGCATTTACTTAATGCAGAGGTCCTAAAAAGAGCATGGAGGAAGAGGGGGGGCTCACCGTTTGAATAAGACATAGTGAAGAAAGCTTCTCAGAGGAAGACAGATTGTAAATTGTGGACTTTTGAAGGAAGCATTTCTACGAGGAATGCAGAACTCTTCAGGCTTAGGTGCTAAGTTGAGGTGGAATAGAATTCTGCTTGACTGGAGTAGAGGGCTGTGAGTGATAAAAGCAAGGGAAGAGTTGCTTGAGGATCCGAGATTTGGGGTTTCTATCCTGGGAAGAGCTGAGTGATTCTGGCTCTCAGGAAGAATTTTACACGTGGAATTCCTCTCCAGGTGCTTTTACATAGCTGTGCTGACAGGGACAGTTCTTCCCTGTCCACTTCTCTACTCTCTTCCTTTGTAAGCAAACATGAAGAACCTATGTAGGGGACTCCAGTATGAATTTAGGTTTGGAGAGCCAAAAATCAGGAATAAGGTCTTTGACCTTATTGTCTTCATGGTTGTACTCACATTTGCAAGTGTGTATTTCCAAATATCTATATTTAGAAGTGCTGGAGATTCAGCAAGGGGTGGGAAAATTGTATTAACCATCAACATCAAGTTTTGGACTGAAGTGAAACAGTAATCATCTCTAATTAGCTCAGGTCAGCATGGTGCTTCCTCTCTGGCCGGTCAACAGCCCAGGAGAAGGTACTTCCAGGGCTGGGCTTGGCTTAGTGGGATGGGGAAAATCCCTTGGTGAGGAATCCAGAATCCCAGCAGCACTGAGAGAGGGAAGGAGGCATCCAGTTTAGACAAGAGGCACCTAATGAACTAGAGCTCTTTGACAGACCTCTATGATTAAAAGCCTCAAGAAATTGTTTCATGTGGGGAATGAAGGCTTCAGTTGTTTTTGTGAAGTTACTAAATATGTTCACATTTTAAGTAGGTGTGGGGTATTATTTCTAACTCCAGTTAAACACCTTTCTTTTCTTGTTTGCACATACAGTGTATATTTGAGTGCAGTGGAGGATTGGAAAGTTCAAGTCACAAATGAGATAGCTTTCTAGTTAATGGTTACTTAATAACTACTCAGTAATGATAATTATTGGATTTAGACACCACATTAGTTTCGTTATGTGATGGACTTTCAGTTAAAATAAGTTAAGCCTTTGTATAATCTTTTTGTTGACATTGTTCTTTTGCCTGCTACGTTTTCAATTTAGAATTTGCTTTGGGGACATAAAGGCAGACTTCTCTCCCCATTGGTTGCCTGTATAGATTCAACTGATCGGAAGGACTAAGTAGGTGTTCTTCTGCCTCTGTTTGTTTTTTTTATAATTCTCCTAAATATTTAACAAAAGACGTGAGATGCCCTCTTAGAGGAGGTACACTCTGCAGTCAAAAAAATGTGAGTGTCTAATTTTTGGAATCCCATTCAAGGGTGAGTAAACTTGAGAACTTCTAATGCTCGAGTATCCCAGGTTAGCTTTGCAAGTTTTCAGGCACCGAGTCTGGGCCATTTGTCCACCTTAGAATGATTGTTATCATCTGGGAGATTGATGAACACCCAGTCAGCTCTGCGAAGAAGAAAAGTTTTGTCTGCTTTAGAAAGTTAATTCAATAATTTACCAGGTTAGGTGAGTTTGCCAGCATTCTACTAGGCTTTGGGCATTTACTTAAGCAATATATATATTAGGTGACTATTTAAGGAGACAAGTGGCAAACGTTACATAAATGGAATGGAGCATCTAATGGGAGAGGATTCGTACCCAAAATAATTCATTACAGTTGTTGATAAGTGCAGGAGTGATATATATGTATATAATTGATAAATATATATCTGTATAGATGTATGTAATAGATATATATATACATGTATATGTATATATGTATTTATTACATATATGTAAAATTATACTTTAATATATGTTTAATTTATATACTATATTTTTGTTAAAGTATGATACTATGGGAGTGTATAAATACAGTTCTTACCCTCTTTAAAACTCATAGTTAGTCTAGTTGGAGACAGGCAAATAATTAGAATTATATACCGGTTGATAAGTGTTCTGCTAGAGAAATAGTAAATAAGCATAGATAGCATTTGATTTAGTCTTAAGAGCGTCAGGGAAAAACCTAGGTAGTTTTAAAAGGCTCTGTGACTATAATTGATAATGTCCTGAGAACTTTATTTTTGTACTTAGCAGATCATTTTCTTTGATATTAGTAGTCAGAATTCATCACAATACCTATTTTTTTCACTTTATAAACTTACTAGTATAGGAAGAGGGGGAAGTTCCGAAACTTGAAAGCTACAGTGACCTTCTCAGTGGCAAAACTCCCAAATCCTTATAAAATAGAAGTATATTTGCCTTGAGTGAAACTCTTAATTTATGAGCTTTTTATCTTCACAATATCCATAAAAGGAGAGGTTGTAAGAAAATTGATAGTATGGTTAATCAAATTTGATATATATAACCTAAGTCAATTACCAAGAACAGCTAAGCTAATCACAGACCACTTTTATCTGTTCATTAAAACAAGCCCCTAAGGACTTCAGTTTACCAGTGCTTTCTGTGTTTAGTTCATGAGCTATATCTAAATGCAAGTGTGTTTATTTTTTAATATTCTACAATTTAGATTTTTTTTATAAGTTCATCCCGGCCATCTCCCAAATAGCCCCAGTTAGAAATGTCTTACTATGCTATGTTGCAGACTTGAGTTTCTTCAAATAAATCAGTAAAAGTTGAACAATCCTTGTTGTGGAGTATAAAGGAACCACAAAAATACTTTGTTTCACTCTGTAATTTTGGTTTTTGATGCATAGTAACAAAACTGTAAAAAGACTTTAAAGCCAACCACTCTATTTCCTTATTTATTTGTAGTAGCTGACTTTGCTAAATGCCTTTTTATAATAAATCCATTTAAAGATTTCTATCGAATTCTAAACCACCTAGAACTGCTATTATCCTTTGTGATCACATTTATACAGTTTAATACAAAAAGGTAAATATCAAAATGCCTTTGTTCTTTCATTGACTTTACTACCTGCTTTATAGTCTTTTGCTTCCAAATAGATCTTACTGCCAATCACTAAATGGGTGTTTTTGTTTTTACCTGGATCTGTCCCCTGAGCCCTGCGCTCTCCCCATTACAGAGAGCTGAATTTGCTCCCACTCTTGGCTTAAAACTAATAACACGAAATGATATTTCATTAGACTTGTTTCAGGCTAGACGTGGGAAGAAATAGACTACGCTTGGGTATTACAGTCTGAGAAAATAACTAGTATCTCAAATCCCTATGAGAATAACTAACTTTCTCCTGAAAACAAAAGGAAAGGGGAAAAATCTGACCCATGTTTTGATTCCAGGAACCTCTCAAAATATCGTTACCATGTTATTTCCGCTGCCCCAGGTGACTCCTGCTATTACTAAATACTCAGAATGCTGGCAGGCTGAATCTGTTTTTCAATTCTAGCTCATTGACCTGTGTGTGGTTCCTATGAATGCTTTTATTTAGTAGAGTCAAGGGTAGAAACTAATTTCTTTTGTTTTTCTTGGAAATGTGCAGATTTATTTTTGTTTCTACATGGACTTGGAAGCTGTTAAATCTGCTAAACAAGTGCCGGGAAGCACAGCCTAAGGGTTGGATGCCGCTGACTAACTTGGAGCAGAGGCTCCTGACCTAATTTCAGGATGCAGGATTAAAAAGTTGCCTCTTATCAGTTGAGTTGCTTTTCTCAAAATGCCCAGATACTAATAGCTTAAAAAAAAAAAAAAAAAAGTGTGATTCTCTGTTTGATTCTTCTTCCCTTTAGAAAAAGGGAGGTAAACTAAGATGTAAGAATATACATATGCACCTTTTCCTGCAAAACAGTGCTTCTTAATTAGGGAACTTTTAAATGTCTTTTTATTTTTTATTTGTTTCAATTCAGGTATAACCTACTACTGTGAAAGGCACAGATCTTAAGTATAGTTTTATATGTCCCTATATACACAAATAGAAATCTGTGTATCCACGACTCAGATCAAGAAGTGGAACCTTTCTAGTCTAGAAGGTTTTCTCATGCTTCTTCCCAGTAAAAACCCAGAAGAAAAAAGCCCAAATGTAACCATTATTGTGCTTCTATCACTCTAGTAGTTCTGTCTATACTTGAACTTCATATAAATGCAACTATTGAGTCAGGCTTCTTTTTCCCAATATTAAGTTTGTAGGATTCATCTATGTAGCGTGTAGCTTAAGTTCTTCACCCTGTGTAACATTCCATTGTGTGAATATATCACAAATTACTGATCCATTTGAATGTTGATTGGCATTTAGGTTGTTTTCAAATGTTTTTAGTTAATACAAGTAAAGCTGTTGTGACCATCCTTGTATGTGCCTTTTGATGGACATGAATACTTAGTTCTTTTGGGTGTGTGTATGTGTGTGTGTGTGTGTGTGTGTATTTAGCTTTCATAGTTTTAGTAGCTTTAGTTTTCAAAAGTTGTTACACCAGTTGCACTCCTCCCAGCAGTATATGAGATTTCCAACTTCTCTACCGTCTCACCAACATTTGGTACTGTTGGTCATTAATTTTCACCCTTCTAGGGAGAGTATAGTGGTGTCTCATTGTGATTTTAATTTGCATTTTCCTGAGGACCAATTCAAACCAGAGAGTTTGTTTTGTTTTGTTTTATTATACATTCTCAAACTACTGCCCCTGAGATCTTGATTTATTGAGTCTCCTAAGGTGGGGCCCCAGGCACCGAGATTTCTGAAATGCCCCATAAGTGATGCTATGCCATGACACCTCTGGATAAGAACTAAGGCACTTGTCAGCTCTTCCTAAGGATTTATTTTCAAAGTCTTCAAGAAAGTTTTCACAATCTCTTAAAGACATAGGCATGACAAATATGATTTAAAAATTTTCTACTTCAAGACACATTAAATAAATAGATTGGGCTATGATTAAAGGTCTTCAATAGCTGATTAAATAAGTTGAAGAAACTGTAGGTTGCTTCACTGAAAATTGCAACTACTGCTGTTTGTATCCATTTGTTAGATTTACCTTTATAAAATGTTCTTTCATAAAAAATGGTGTGTTCAGAAGTGAGAAGATGGTTATTATAGCATTAATGATAACGCACCCTCTTTGTGGATTCTTATTTGCTAAGCTAATTAGACCTAGATATATTCAAAATGCTTCTCTTTACAGAAAAAGAAATTCTATAACACAACAGGTAAATTCATAATCAATAAAAACAGAGTATCCTTGACCTATTTACCTTTAATTGTGAACATAAAGGTAAAACTTTTCTAATAGAAACCAAAAGAATATTCTCACCAGCAAATGTAGCCCATCTCAGAGACTAGGATCTCATCTGGTCACCTGACACAGGAGCAATAAACACCACAGTGTTGTCACCACAGGCTCAGAGACCGTCTGTTAGTAGTTACAAAATCGGAGGACCTATCACCTGAGCATTGAAATATTCTACTTTACCAGTAAGAACGAATACGATTGCTTCCCTGGACTTAAGTTCTTACACCATTTGGATAGAAAAAATAATATTATTTGGAATGCTTAGAGGCATTATCTGCACACCCCAACTTCTGTGAGGGACACTAACTCCAGGGACTATGGTCCCAAGTAGGATAAAACTGCATTAAACTAGGGATCATGTGGACCAACTTCTTATTTGTGGTTCTCCTCACATAATGATCCACTTCCCTGCACCGAAAGCTGGTTAAGGCTTTCTTTAGCAGTATTTAGTAGTTTTCTAAGGAAAATTCCATTAGGAGTTTCTCCAGCAGCTTATTAGCCCTTCAGTGAATGCTAATTATGCTCTTTTTGCCTTCTGAATTAAGAGACAGGAAATAATTTTACATACATAAGCAAACCCTAAACTGATGTTTCCATTCTCAGAAACTTGGTTCCAGCATTACTTAGAAAGAACAGTAAGTTAGAAACCCAGGTGAGGCAGAAAGCAACAAACATGGACCCCTCAATTATCTGTAGTGTAGAATAGGGACAAATCACATGTCTTTCTGTGGTGGGACAGAAGTGTTTTGTTTTGTTTGTGTTTTTCCAGACCAGTTGCCTAACTTTGGCCAGAAATTTTATGTTAGAGAATATTGAGACACAAATACAATGCTTGGGTTAAAATATGCAAGCTGAGTATATAGTCAAATTAACATGAGTAAAATAATCCCAAAGACTAAAACTTTGAAAATACTGCATGCATTATCTAAGCCAAAGTGATAGAGCAATGTCTCTTTTAAAGACCTTTGTGCATCATGTTTGGAATGACTGGGCTTGCTTTTCATGGATGTTTGAAGGTCTTTTCTTTCATGAGCTTGCTAGTGAACATAATGGAAGTTTGTCTCTGGTTCTTGCTTCCTAGAAGTACAATTGACCCCTGAACAACACGGGTGGGGGGCGATTAGAGATGCCGACCCCTGCGCAGTCGAAAATTCTAGTATAATTTTTCACTCCTCAAAACTCAGTAGTCCCTTGGTACCTTCAGGGGATTGGTTCCAGTCCCTCATATAAAACGGTGTAGAAAAATGCATGCAGTCGGCCCTTTGCATCCACGGATTCCCAATCACGGATGGAAAATACTGTTTTCCGACTCCTGCGAACATGGCTCTTGGAGGGGCACGGAGCGTGGGAGCGGCAGCCTGCAGCCTGGCGCCCATCGGGCCCTGCCTGCTGCGGCCCTGGGGCCTGAGGGTGGGCCCGTCCCCAAGCTGCGCGCACACCCCACTTGGCTCTCGGTGTGTAAGTTCACAGAGAAACATGAATGGATAACAACAGAAAATGGTATTGGAACAGTGGGAATCGGCAATTTTGCACAGGAAGCTTTGGGAGATGTTTACTGTGGTTTGCCCGAAGTTGAGACAAAATGGAACAAACAAGATGAGTTTGGTGCTTCGGAAAGTGTGAAAGCTGCTAGAATTCTCTTCTCCTCTATCAGGAGAAGTAACTGAAATGAATGAAGCTCTCGCAGAAAACCCAGGACTTGTCAACAAATCTTGTTTGGCTGCTCAAGATGAGTGTGAGGAACCAACCCCCCAGAGCTAGAGGAGCTGATGAGGGAAGAAGCCTAGAGGAGTGAGAATGGAACCGGCTGAATCCAGCGCTGTGGACCGACTTAATCTAGCACCATTGTCTTCAGTTAGTGGTGGACAGGAGATTTAAAATAGCAGCCTTTAGTAACACCAATGGAACAAGAAACTACAGCAATGCTTCTGAAAGACAATCCTTAACTTTCTAATACTGGCAGATAAACACAATATGCATCTTCTTTGTTACACCCTATGATTTTTTTAGGCTAGGCTACAGTTATAGTATTCAGAATTCCTGAAATTATTTGTGGTAAAATCTAGTTTTAAAAATCATGTAATTCAACAAATAATGTTATTACCTTAAGCCCTGTGTAATATTGTAACTTGCGTACACCCATCTCTGGATTTGGGTCAAAATACTTAATGATCTTTCCATTGGAAGTAACTGGCAGTGGAGAAAAGTTTTTGTTAGTTATTAACAGTGTCAGATGATGACCAATATTATCTTAATTTTGCAATATACTGCATTTGCTGGTGCTATTTTTATACAGTGAAGCAACAACCCTTCAGGAGGACAAAGTTTCATAATAAAACATTCAATTTCTTCATTAAAACAAAGAAAGAAAATACTGTTTTCCGATGGGTTTGTTTGAATCCCCGATGCAAAACTCAGGGATACAGAGGGCCGACTATATTTATTGAAAACAATCCACGTATAAGTGGACCCCTGCAGTTCAAATCTGTGTTGTTCAAGGATCAACTATATATGTAAGTCTTCCCCTATTGTGAACAAGATATTTAAGAAAAATAAAAAAAAGGAGCCTTTTAATCCCAGTCCTATTTTCAGAAAACTGATTGAATCTTGCAGCCATAAGGAGGGTAAAAACTTCCGTCATTCACAGGTGGGATAAATGGAAGGTTTAAAATGAGATTGTCCCATTGTGTTAATAAAACAGTCAAAGACAAATGTGATTGCCTGGCTGGGTGACTTTTTTCCCCTACGTAAGATGAATCACTCAGTTCACTTAGTGTATAGCCATCAAATTAGGAAAAAAATATTAAAGGAAAAGCGTATCTATAAAAATGTCCATCTGCAAAAGTTATTCTAGGAGTTACAGTGGAAAACTAGAATTCATACTATTTTATATACCAGTGTGTTTCCAGTGTTTAGTTTCATTTTGTTTTGGTCAGAACTGAAAATTGAACTGGATTATATTATACAATTTTACCATGTCCGTATGGTAGAGGAAAGGAGAGTATGCAAAATATGCTTATGAATAGAGCCTATAGGATAGAGTAACTGTTTTCTAACCCCTCTACTCTTTTTATTTCTTCTCAATGTTGTATATATTTTTCTTAAGCTCTTCTTTAGTGGTAAACAGTTTTCATAGTTCTCTTAAGTTGAACAAATCACAAGGATTTACTCTGAGTCACTGACGAATCTGTGGCATTTTAAATCCCCTTAAATAAATCTCTATATTTGCAACTGAATCAAAACAGTAAAACTTTTTATAGGGTTTGTTATATATGCTATTGATAATCAACATCTATTAGACATGATGAAGTATTTATGGGTTCCCACTGAAATTATGTCATTATGTCGTATAAACGTCCAAAATTTTATTTTTTTATTCCAACCATTTTCTATTCTTGCCTTTCATAAATAAGAAAGAATTAACTCCTGGCATAAAGTGTTAGATTTTGTTAGATGAGCCTGTATGAAGACTTCACATTGCATGCAGCATAACCAAGATAAATGTTAGAAATTAGCTCAGCTTCTGTTTACTCAGGCCAAATTCCCCAACCAAAAGAAGTTTTCAAACTTAATTAACAAATGTTAGGGCTCACAAATTTCTTGAGGAGAAAATTGCAAACTGCACATGCAGATGAATGGGTCTTGGGGATTTGGGAGTGCCCCTTGCTTTAATCTCAACTTAAGTAGGTAGAGTACTAAGTGAGTTTCTGCTGAGTG
Source organism: Rhinolophus sinicus (assembly GCF_057876585.1). NCBI lineage: Eukaryota > Metazoa > Chordata > Mammalia > Chiroptera > Rhinolophidae > Rhinolophus > Rhinolophus sinicus. The sequence goes on along the minus strand of NC_142515.1, from coordinate 116,616,631 downwards.
AATGAAACACTTTTGAGCTCTACCACATGTAAGGCACTTTGAAGCATAGTTCTGATCCTTTTTGTTCGTTTTAGGGATCCACAATTAAAAATAAACTGTTATGTTGACCCATGCTATGTGTCATTCAAGCTTTACAATTAGGATATGAGTTTCTGTGTCTAGGGAAACGTTATAACATGAGCTACGTAAAGTTTGCTCTGGTACATAGATGAATATTGAAGTTGAATGCATAAATATATGATCAAAAGCATGCTGACTTATTCTATAGTATCTAGAGGAGAGAGAGCTGACAGTATTTCCTGGTGAATTAATAGGCCAAATGTCCTGCATTTTGTTTTACTTGGTAAAACATATTAATATAATGAATAGAAAATGAATATATTAAAATAGAATTAATATGTTCTAATATAAATAGATAATAAACAAATTTGTTTATTCATATATGGGAATTTACCTTTTTCTGGGTTTATAGCCTTGTGTTCCTAACCAGACCAACAGAATTTTTCATTTGTTAAAAATGTACTTGGTTGTGTCAATAATTACAGTGGGATTTCATTTTAAGGTTTTCAACTCATTTCAAAATACTTCATTCTATACATTTAGCTATTTTCATGTCTTCTCAGAACATAGTTTAATGCTTAATAAACTACTTCTTTACTTGCTGACCCCTTTTGCATGAAAATACTTCAGAAATCTAATTAATGGTAAATGAAACTAGACTATGAGCTGGGGGAAGAGGTGATGCCTTAAAGTAACGCTCTTTCCCTGAATTTGAATCCTGGAATTAGAAATATTTTACCCTAGTCTGCTAAGGAGTAGAAAGAATGAACAGCAGACTAAAGATGGGGTGAAGAGCTGACCCTGGTATTAGCATCACGGCCTGTAGGGCTACGTAATAACATGGGTCTCCTGGGAAGGTTGGCTTAGCTTAGAAGGTACTGTATTATCATGGAAAAAAATCTGCCTCTTGTGCTAAGATTTGTAGAACAACTTCCTTCCCAGGAGCCTCAAAACTGAAGACTGTTCAAGGCAAGGTTAACCATGGCATTTTTAAAGCCTCTGGAAAAAAGGGCCCTACTCTTCAGATCCCTCTGACAAGAACCAATTATTTCCTGTATAAATGTTGCCATTTAGGTTGTATTTGTTTTAACTGCCATGGTCATGATTTACCCTGTTTTCCTGTGTTTAAACAACTTATTTCCAAATTTTCAAGTCGCTTTGTTTAAGAAAAAATTCTTAAAATAGGACAGAGAATGATCGTTGTACTTTGGTGTTGCAGATCCTGTGAAGCCCCCTGGCAACTCCTTACAAGCACCAGCAGATTTACCTTTAGCTGTAAATACAGCACCACCATCCACCCAGGTGGAGTCGTCCTCTGCAGCTCCACCTCCTCCATACCAGCTAATTAACCTTCCACCACATCTGGAAACTCTTGGCATCCAGGAGGATCCTCAAGACTACCTCTTGCTCATCAACTGTCAAAGCAAGAAGCCTGAACCTACCAGGTAAACCACATATGCGTGCGCACGCGCGCGCGCGTGTGTATGTATGTGTATGTGTGTACATTTAGAAATCTTACCTTGAAACTTTTTAAACCTGGATTTGAAGGCTCTAAAGAAATCAGCTATATAGGCTTATATTTCAGGTTTATATTTCTCCACTCCTGATTTCTGATATTCAGGAGATTTGATTGAAGAAACACATTCTCTAGCATCTTTGGCAAAGAACACTTGTAGTAAAAGGCTCTTTTGGAAACCTGTCTCCTGTTGCATAGTCTTTGTTACAGACTCACAATATTACTTGCTTAACAGATTTCACTGATTTATAAATGGTGATCTTGCTCCATTTCTTATGTGATTGTAAACCAGCCAAGGGTCATCTTTTGTTTCTGAAGAAGGAGAGGAATACCTACTGCTAGAAGATTTTGAAAGCAAAACGATTCCATTGCAGTGAGTGTGTTGTGGTTGCTTTGGATCTGTGTGAGAAATTAATCATACAGGTGAAATCCCAATATAGCAAATTCTATGGAAAATACCAATTGGGCTTTAGTGAAATTTGATGAAATCAAATATATTGCTCAAAGCTATGAAACTTTCGAATTTTCACATCTACCAATTAAGCAGAGTTCATACCAAGCCTTGACTATAAATTTTTAAGTAGAAAGAGAAGTATATGGATTTCAGTGCTTGACCAGAGGTATCAGAAAGCCTTTCCCAAATCCTTGGTTTTACTGTCATCTCCATCCCTGCTTGAAGACCCCTCTCTTCTTCTAAGCTGTAAGATATTTTAATTTGATACTGAGTAATTGGAAGGTTTGAGGTAATGGTGAGAATTGAAATCAGAAACTTACCTGAAGGCCTGTCTCTAGCTGTCACAGCTGTGACAACTAGTGATATTTGGCATATTTGTTATCTTGATTTGCTGTATAAATGTGTGGGGGTGAATTGCATAAATAGATATGAAAGATATTTTTCAAACAGGGTTATTAGATATTAAATATTATTTTTATAACAAATATATTTTCATCCAGAAAGTGGCTGTTACTGCACTAGGAACATACAAAGCACGTGTTAAAAAAATTTACATAGAATTTGTTAAGATCCACAGATTAGTTTCTGAGAACCATTCCCAGAGATAATAGAAATAGCTCACAAACATTCCAAAGATAGATCTCTATATATTTGTTATAATGGGATTTTACCTGTAAGGGCAAAAAAAATTTTTGTAAATCAACACTAGTTAATAATACCAAATTCTAACTTGATTTTGCTTGTTTGCTGTGAGTATTTAAAATTATACACTCGCAACATTGTTACCTATGCTACTAACTGAGATTTTATTTTATGGAGATTCACAATTATTTTTTAGTATCAACTTTTTAAAAGCCAACAGCTAAGTGACAGTTTTCAGCACATGTTCTTTTTATATAGTGTCTTTCATTGACCTCACTAGTATCACAATTTTCCTGTTGTAGTAGAAATTATGCTTAGATATATTTTGTATCTATTTTTTTTGCAAAAGTGACAAATAAATATTTATGATGTGCCCACTATTTTGCTAGGTGCTACAGAGGTACAAACGAATTACATAAGTTATAGCCCCCTCAGATACAGTTACCTTCTGAGTTTACAGGTAAAGCTTGTGAAGAAGTCAAAACATGCAAGCATTAAGTGTTTCTAGATGGAGGCAAGATATGAGATTTGCCTTGCACCCTCTTGTTCATTCTGCAAGCCTCGGCTCCAACATGTGTTTCGCTAGGAAACATTCCCCCAAACTCCCAGGCTGGATTAAATGCCTCTGGATTTTCATAACATTGGGGTTGTGCCTCCATATCTGTTTTATCACCTAATCAGAAATACATTGATATTTTTATTCATTCTCCACTAAAATGTAAGCTAGTCTAGAGCAGAGAGTTTATTCCTCATTGTATTTCTAGCATCCTATTACTCACATGTTAGAATTAAATGGCGTGAAAATTTTAGAATCTGTGTAGATGTGTTGGAAATTGTTCCACTGGGGAGAAGAGTAGGATTTGAATTACACCTAGTTGGTAAGAGAAAAGGAGACTATCTTTAGTAATTTGCATAACAGTACCTTGAGGGAAAGGATCAGTGAGAATGAGAGTGAAGGAGCCAGTCAACGAAATAAGGGAATAATTACTGCAGAAGGAAAATCGGGATATCGCTATATAGGCTCTCTGATTCTAGAGAGGGAGAGTTCCAATGAATAAATTCAATGTACTGTGGCTGTTACTAAGAAATCAGCGAGGTTAAGCCCTTAAAAAAACTATCACAAGTTATTTTTTTCATTATTAAGTTCCTATAGGACTTTGGACAAAGAGGTAGTTAAGGCGTCTTGTTTAACATTAAGGAAGTGTAAGGATGCTTGTTAGTGTTAGCTTCTTTTTGGCTTGCACCCAAATTTTGTGATACCACCAACTACAGAGACTGAAAGTGTACCCAAAGCATACAATGTACTCTAATGAGATTCCTCAAGGTTAAGTATTGTTTAGAATTGGATAACTCTCTGGCTTGTATTTTGATTCTCTTTACCATATTGGCTAAATGCTTGTTAAAGAAAATTAGTAGAAAGGAAGATACACAAAACCTTTCAAGTCGTCACTTCTTCATAGATCACATTGAATTTATTCAATACCAGGTAATCATTAGACTTTTAGTTTTACCAGAAAACAAATCTGTCCCAGATAAGCTAAAGAACAGTGGATCACCTTGATAAACCATATTGGCACGAAGTTTTTGCATGCTCTTCAGAGGAAATGCTTTTCCTTGTTTCTTCTATGCCTTAATCATTTACCTTTCTCCAAGTTTTGTTCCTTTCTAATTTCAGTACTTCAGGGCTTGTGGTTTTATGTGTGGATTTAATAGGTGGAGTTGGGGGTGTGGGTAGGTCCAGGACAGGAATTATGGAAAGTGCTTTTGGTGGTTTTGTGGTGGCGGTTTTCTTGTCTGGCGTATAATCATAAAAATGAGGGATGTTGGTGCTTTGAATCTTATGGATCACACACACAAAAAAACCTCATGAAAAAACGATGGATTTTTATTGCTAAGCTATAGATACATGTATTAAAATGTAGTTTTATGTCTTCACTATTTTTATTTTCTGTCATTAACAATTTTCATTTAGAACACATGCGGATTCTACAAAATCCACCTCTTCGGACACAGACTGCAATGATAATGTCCCTTCTCATAAAAATCCTGCTTCCTCCCAGAGCAAACACGGAGTAAATGGCTTCTTCCAGCAGCAAATGATGTATGACTCTCCACCGTCTCGTGCTGTGTCTGTTTCTGTCGACTCCAGCCTTTACAACCTACCCAGGAGTTATTCCCACGATGTTTTACCAAAGGCGTCTCCGTCAAGCACCGAAGCAGATGGAGAGCTCTATGTTTTTAATACCCCGTCTGGGACATCGAGTGTAGAGACTCAGATGAGGCATGTATCTGTTAGTTATGACATTCCTCCAGCACCTGGTAATACTTACCAGATTCCACGAACATTTCCAGAAGGAACCTTGGGACAGACATCAAAGCTAGACACTATTCCAGATATTCCGCCACCACGGCCACCGAAACCACACCCGCCTCATGACCGTTCTCCTGTGGAAACGTGTAGCATCACACGCACGGCCTCAGACACTGACAGCAGTTACTGTATCCCCACCGCAGGAATGCCGCCGTCACGCAGCAATACCATTTCCACTGTGGATTTAAACAAACTGCGGAAAGGTCAGCTCTAGTTGGCTTCTACTCTATTAGAAGTTCATGATAGAAAATCTCTCTTTCTGAATATTTGTTCTTTTACGCAGAGGATGATGTTAAATGATTGTCCTTTGTTTCTTCAGCCCTGCAGTTACCCACTCATGGAGCAAAGATGTCATAGTCTCAGTAGATTCCTGGCAGGGTGTTTGTGCATGCGACATGTGTGTGCCTATATGTGTGTTCTGCTGGAAGGGAGAAAGAATTGGAGGTTTTCATCCCTGAGGAAGTACCGTGTTTCCCCGAAAATAAGAAGACCTAGCTGGACCATCAGCTCTAATGCGTCTTTTAGAACAAAAATTAATATAAGACCCGGTCTTATATTATATAAGACCTGGTGTTATGTTATGTTATGTTATGTTATGTTATGTTATGTTATGTTATGTTTGTTATGTTTGTGTGTCTTATTTTTGGGGAAACACGATATGGCCTTAGTAATCCTGTGCTGCCTCAGGAGGTGTGCACCCCCCTCTCCCATTTTCTATGTATCCTGGGTAGGTAGACGCTGATGGGTCAGAGAAGCAGGAAAGGGGCCAGCCAAAGCCTCTCCGAGTCATACCCTTTCCTGTATTTGTGTGCCATTATGGCAGCTTCTTTGTCACATCTATTGGGCTCCATTTCCTTCCTTCCTAGATAAACAACTTGTATGTTGTGTCTAACGGGTGACAGTCACTTCCACTCAAGCCATTCTTTTGGGTTTTTGGTGTTATTTACTTTTAAAGCTCTGTGTCTTCTCTCCCCATATTCCTAACCACTTCACTTACTCCTACACCGTCTCCTAGAGCCTGACGAAACTTACAGACCTTGAGAGGAGAAAAATTGCGTCTGGGTTATACTCTGAGATTCTAAAAGTCCTAAAAATAGAAAACCAAAGTGTAAAATGCACATACCCTAGCGTTTCTGTGTATTGTGGTAGAATTTTCCAGCTGTCTTAAAGAACATAAAGATTTAGTGCATTATGGATGTCCTGATAGCATTAATCAATTAGCCATTCAATATCAATTTGTAACTCCTTTCTTGAAGTGTTTGTATAATCTGGTAATAAGTTAGTGAATTATAAGTTAGGCCCAAGGTGGTACAAAAGATGAGAAAATAGACGTATATCTTTCCTCCATTTTCAGATAACCTGTCTCATCTCAGGCTTAGACATTCATTCATTGTCGTAACATATATTGATACTGGTTAGCCTAGGAGCGAGTATCTGCATTTTCTAGTGGCGTAATGTGCCAGTTCAGGATATTATTCTGTGAGCATCCTTTTTAAAACCTGTGTGTGCATACGTAACTGCATGTGTGTGTATTTAAAGAGAGACAGAGACAATAGGTCCTTCCTGATTACCCTGAGAAATGGCAAAGGTGGGAAGAAATGTTGATAGTTTGTTCTTTATTTTAGATGCTAGTTCTCAAGACTGCTATGATATTCCACGAACATTTCCAAGTGATAGATCTAGTTCACTTGAAGGCTTCCATAACCACTTTGTAAGTATACTCGACCTTGGCATTGAGTGTGTTTCCTTGTCAAAATCTCACACTTAGTTCCCTGAGACTAAATGAGATCATGAAATAAAAGCCCCCTCAGATCCATGTGAATAGGTGTGACTTGCAATTGTGTTTTCCTGTTTGACAGTAGTTTTTGTTTATTAAAAGAAATGTATGTGTGTTTTAGAAAATCAAAAATGTATTGACAGTAGGAAGTGTATCAAGTGAAGAACTGGATGAAAATTACGTCCCAATGAATCCCAACTCTCCACCTCGAAAACATTCCAGCAGTTTTACGGAACCAATTCAGGAAGCCAATTATGTGCCGATGACTCCAGGGACATTTGATTTCTCTTCATTTGGAATGCAAGTTCCTCCTCCTGCTCATATGGGCTTCAGGTCCAGCCCCAAAACCCCTCCCAGAAGACCAGTTCCTGTTGCAGACTGTGAACCACCCCCCGTGGACAGGAACCTCAAGCCGGACAGAAAAGGTAAGGAGAGCCCAGCACAGGAAGAGGGTCGGGGTCTCCAGTTTGGACCTGCCTTTCAACTGTCATGAAATCCAAAACAGAATGGGGACTGTTTCGGATTTCTGAAGTATTTCATATTGTGTTAGTTGTTAACTTGTTTAAGTGGTATTGCTATTGATACATTAATAATTACTATATCGTGTGTTGATACCCAGCTGAGAGTTTTAAGTCTCCTATCTCTAGAGCAGAGGTTACAAACTAAAATACTCCCAGGGATTGGCACGGAACAGAAGAGAATGAGGAGAAATGGGAATGCCGTTGCCCTGTCTAGATGGGCTGACTCCCTGCTCCCTGCCAGGGCTGACTTGTGAAAATACTGTGGACCCGACAGGCAAAGCTTCTGATGTACCAAGAGATGCCAGAAATTTCAGATTTTATGCGTATTGTCTATGGATTTTTAAGTTCCATCAGCTAATTTAATTATTTTAAAAAACAAACATTGCAGACGAAACCAAACACATCTACAACCTAAATGTGGTCTTTGGCTGCTATGTTGTGACCTCTTCTCCAGAGTGTGTACTACGAGGCAGATTTGAGATATTTACTGCACCTGACATAATTCTTTAAGAACAGTGAGGTTGCTTGTATAATCTTTCAATTCTGTCCGTGTAACAAATTCTTTAAAATTATTCTTCCTTTGCTGGGGTGTAAATAAATGCTTCTTGTCTGTTCTTTCATACTGGCCTGCATAAGTAACGTTAAATTCTAAGGTGGCATGATTTGTTAAGAAATCGGTGTAAAAGAAACTTCTCAGCCAAATTGATAATATATACACAAGTTTTACAAAATCTGGGTTTGAGTGGTTAAAACCCAGTGTCTTGCAGCATGCTGTCAGTGTGATTTAATCTTGACAACCAAATAAGTTAATATATTAGCTGTGTGATGAGTCGCACAATTTCTAGGGTACTCAGCACGTTTGAAAAAGTCTCATGTGTGGTTTGTAGCTTTTTAAGAGCATGTAATGTTTGTGTATATTTCTCATTAACCTGAGCTTAGATCATTAATACTAATTCTAATTAAGTTCCAGTTGTGGGGAATAGTGACAGATTCACTCAGAGTATCTTAAGAAAATGAGTTTTGTTTCATTTTGCTTTTAAGTAAGGATATGAGAAAGCGATTGGGAACTGAAGCACTCCTAGGGAACTGTCCCTTTGTCCTGCTTTCGGCATGTCTGTCCTCTGGGAAGTCTGTGTCTGCTTTGTTTTCTCTCTGACATTCTTTTTGTTTCCTTCTACTCTGCATCGTCTCCTTTACATGGCTTCCACTTTCCCAGAGCTTTGGCCTTTTTTACGTGGCTCCTTTGACGTGCCCGTGCAGCCTCCACATCTGTTAATTAATTGTCTTGCTCACTCTTTACTCACTTCAGTTGCTCAGAGAGAATTTGATTGGTCTCATTGGTCTTTTCACACCAGGCCACATGATAGATCGTTGGCCAGCCCATAGATTGGCTGCTGTTGGGTCAAGTGCCCACCTTTGGTCCAACAACTGGAAAGAGAGTCATGTGTGACATCCCCGTCCACCAGACGGCCCCAGCAGCAGGGCCATAATCAGGATGGTTGTCCCAGAAAGGCTATGAGCATCACCAGCTTTTCATTTGGTACCTTTTCTGTCTGTTACTCTTTGTCCTCATTAGTCTTTAAATCTATTTAGACATTATTAGTCATTTTCTTCTTTACATACAATATGCGAACGTATGTTTGGGCATGGATAGATTTATAATTGAGTTCACACATTGCTGAAGGATTAAGATGCAAGTGTCATAAAGCCTTTGAAATATTGAAATATTCATTTTAGTGCTAAGTTGGTTCTTATTTCCCTGTAATTAGTGCATTTAGCAGCAGATCTCCACTTTTTAACCCTAAATTTAACAGTTTTATATCTTGAGGTCTCCCATAAACATGGAGGTTGTATATTTTGGGTAAGCGTACGGGCTCTGAGTCCTAGCTGCTCTGTTCTCCTCCCCTTTCCTTCCTCCTCTCAGGCCGTTTGAAAATCCCCAGTATTTTTCAGTTAATGATTCTATGTAGTAAGCACGCTCAGAAAAGATTCCCTATTTATGTTATAAAAGTTTAAAGATCATAATGATATGCCTCTGGTGCCATCTAGGTCTGACCCCATATTATAATATGTATATATCATAATAATATGACATATACTATATATGATATATACATTATATATCATATACATTATATATAATTACACCTCCCTGTGTATAGGGAAAGTACTATATATTCTAGTAGATGAGAGATTAATTGTCCTAGTCCTCTAACCACCTGAAAGTGACTTTACAATAAAACAGAACAACATAGTTTCCTGGCTTCTGGAGATTATATTCAGTCTTTTACAAATTAACTGAACTGTTGAGACAGAGTCCTGAGTCATTGTCTGGATTATTTATTTGGTATCTTTTCTTAGATACAAAATGAACGGAGAAAGCACCCAGAATAAAATACCCACATAATTTTTGGCAAAATCAAGGAGAATGAATTTAGCAAAACAGTAAAGAGTTTACTAAAATCATAGTAATAAGAAAAAAAAGTTTTTGCTTTTCTTTGTACTGTTCTACTTTTTTAATAAATATGATATAAGAGAGGAGGCATGAAATAATATTTAATATGGCAAGGCAAACTTTGTCAACCACTTTAGAAAGTTATAACTATTAAAAAAAAAAAACACATTTTAAAACCGAAATTTAAATCTGAGATCAGAGTTTTTATCCTTAAAAACTTAAACTGCAAAACAAGTGTCTTATTTGGTAATGAAATTCTCTCATGATGCGTATCATCAGATGAGTCTTTTAAATTTCTAATTTTGTGACATCAGATACGTGACTCAGTCTAATATTCTGGTATCTCTTATTAACTAAACTTCATTATAAGCAAACCTAATTCTATCAAATATGGCTTGAGTGGTTTCAGAGCCCAGTGTAACTAGTTCAGCCTCCAATATAGCCAGTTTCTGGAGTGTCTTCTTTGGAAGGGTCTACAACAAATGAGTGACATTCTAGTCTTGTTTATACCCCCAATTATAGATGTCAGCTGTTCTAGTTAGTAGATGAGTTTTTTGAATACTTATGAGTAATTGAAGCTGCAGAAATACATAGATATTCTAAACACTTACATTTAATGTGTTTTCACGTATGCTTTTCCCATCACCCAGCTTGCGGTAGCTATGTTTTCACGTGTACTATTTCTGTCGTGTTAGTATTTGTTTTGCACCAAGTTTTGTGTATATTATTACTAGAACAGAAAAACATAATATACATGTGTTGTATTAAATATTCGGAAAGCAGATGAGTCATTAGAAATACAGCACAAGTTCTGTTTTGATTTGCTTTCACTGAAACTTTCATATTGTCATGGAAAAGCAGTTTTGTGAAGTTTGGTATATTTCAATAAGATACATATCATACCTTCTCTTAACGTCAGTCACTACATAAATCTACCATCTTTAACCACCAGACTTATCTAAGTCCCCCTACCCCCATCCAGTCTCCTTCTAACGTGATGTAGCAACTGTTTGAGCCTCAAATGCTGTCTTTCCTTTTTGTTTTGTTTGGCTTTATCCATTCACAGATTTCTGCAGCAGTTCTGACCATTAGTTATTGTATTGATTTTTAAAAGGCTGCTCGAGGTTTCTTCTGGTGTTTTGTACATTAGTTTGTTGAAAGTATCTTCAGTTCTGTGTCTTTATTTCGGTGTAGAAAGCATCCAGAAGACGTGTCGGGAGGCACTTCCTTCGGTGGGTCTTTTTTGGGCACAGGGATATATTTGTTCTAAACATTTTTCAGAGATCTTCTAAAGTTTTTGAATGTGATTAAAAATGAACATGTTTTCTTTAAATGGCTTTTAAACTATAATGTTTGGAAGACGGATGATTGATACCAGGAAATATAATTAGATTTTAATAAATGAATATTAAAGTTTGAACCTCAAGTCAGATTTTTGGTTTGGTGTTACAGTTTAAAGCAAGTCAGTATGGAATGCATTTTTAGAGCATAATCTTTGCATGCGAGTTTTTTTCCCTAAATATTCTTGACCTTCCAATATGATTATAATTATCATATTTTTCTTTATACAGTGAGACCATTAAAACAAGCGTGAAAGTTTTTCAGTATGCTACCTTGATGAGTTTTTGAAATTAGCAGAGGATAATAATGTTGTGAATTATTTTCCTTCTTTCTTGAATTTTGAGATGCCTACTGGAAATAGTAGCATAATCTGTAAAACATAATAAAACTAAATAATTTAGGCTAAGTTAAACCCGTATATGGAAAATAAGTTTTCTACTTTGAGTTGAATGTGTGTAGACAGTACCTATTAAAATACTTCATAGTATACGGACTTTTCAAAAAACAGGATTGCATCTGCTTATTGGAAATGACCTCGTGTGACTGCCTTGACCATATTTGGGATGACCAACTTTTGAGACAACGTTTAGTTGCTCTTCTTCTTAAAGGACAAAAACTTATGCCATTGATCAGATTAAACAGCACCAGCTTTAAGAGAACTGCAGATCATCAGCACAGATTTAAATCCTACCAATTAACAGCATATACCCCTCTGGTAGGTCTTGGGTCTCCAAACACAAGGAAGAAAAGGTGACTACACCACCGTTTAGTGGAGGAGGTAGAAAAGTAAACACATTATTATCATAATTAACATGGGAGGGGTTGTGGTTGAGGTAAGATCTTGGCACTGTTAGCTAAGCTCCCCTGAGGAAAGTCTGAGTGGGTGAGTGGCAATTAAATGATGGTAGAGAAGGGGAAGATGGCAGAGGATCTTCTAGTCAGAATAAACAATATCCCCAGATCCTTCAGAAAGAGGGGAGAAGGGGCTGTCTGAGAGTCGTGGGTGGAAGGGAGGGAAGGAGATGGGGAAGGAGGCAGGGAAGTCTGAGTGGAGGAACCAATGCCAATTGCCTTGCAGGTACCTGCCCCTGAGGGGGTTATGATCCAAGCTAATGAGTCTGGGCTTTATTTTGAGAACATCCTTAAATGTTTTTTATGCAGGCAATAATAGAATCAGGTTGGCCCCTAAAAAGCTCATTCTAAGATGTAAAGATGTGGTAGAAAACAATTGTATTTTTAAATGTAAAATGCTACAAAATCAACACCTTCCTCAGAGAGCGCTTTGCCCTGTTTTCCAAATTCTGGGTTCTTGAAGCCTTGGTTTAGGCATGACCGCAAAGTCATGCCTAAGTACTTGAGTGATGACATTGGTTTGGGGGAGAGGTGGATGATGAGTTCAGGGTCAAGGGCTAGAAGGACAATTGGACAGTTCTTTCCCTGGCTCTCAGTTACTCCCTCGATGCGGGGCTTACAGTGATTTTGGAACTTTTGAGGGCACTTGGAGTGTGGGTGGAGACCCTTTAGCCGTGCAATGTGAGTTTATCACTTCCAGAAAAACCAGGTAAGTGTACATTAATGAAAGAAGGAAGGACCTTTTAGACTTGCAGATTTTTTTATTATCTTGGGCGAATGAAAACAAGCTACTATGTTGTCATTATAAATATAAAGTAAAATTGATATAGGGAGATTAGAGAGAAAATGCAATCCAGAATGACTCCTAAGAGATCTGCTATGGGAACTTGTAGTATAGGAAACAAAGCAGGTTTGTGGTGAATCAAAGAGGATAAATTCCGTTTTGAACATGTAGTGTGAACGAACGCCTGTAGAACACCCATGTGGGTGGTTTTGTAGATGTGTAGATCAGGATGTCTGGAGAAAGATCTGAACCAGAGATTAAGATGTACCAAACTGTACTCCAAATTAGGGAGCAGATCACATGATCCAGAGACTGACAGTCCTGTGTGAGATAGTTTTAACCCATAAAGGTTAAAGCACAGTAGGAATTTCACCAGGGATCAGTGTTGTTTGCTAAATGAAAAAAACACACACATTGCTTTCTTTGTTGAAAACTAGTCTAGCTAAAGCCCAGTTATAACTTCCTTGGATTTAAAAGTTGAGGCTCAAATGAGTTCTTCTGTTTCCTCTCAGAATTTGAGAATTTGTGTATCTCTAGAGTTGGTTCATTTTGGCCCTTACGCTAGTATTCTTATTTCTTACTCTTTATTTTTACATTTTTCTTCAACAATCTGAAAAACATTCAAGTATTTGCCTACAGTCAGTAGAGAAGACAAGGCTAAGACCAAGCTACTTATACCTTGGACTTCTTTTTTTTCATTCTCACCTCTTCTGCAATATTCAGCTATCATTTGGGTGTGACTTTTATTTCTGTCTAGAACATAAATATTGAATTGAGTTTGGAAGGATATGAAAAAATAAAGCTAACAAAATGCCTAAGTGACTCAGTAAAATTCAGTGCAACATCTCCACATTCCGACTTTTATCCTAAAATCAACCTTAAGCTTTGGATGGAGTAGAAAATACATGTAAATTTTATAACATACTTAAAAAAATCTCACTCAATACAGTATTCTTCTATTAAGAAAACCAAGGAGTATCCTTGAAAGTACTTGAGTGATGACATTGGTTTGGGGGAGAGGTGGATGATGAGTTCAGGGTCAAGGGCTAGAAGGACAATTGGAAGAAACCTGTCAGACAACTGAAGTATGGAACTAGATTATAACGAGGTAGATTTAGCAGTCACACGACCTTGGTTATTTAACCATAAATATAGATACGATACCAAGGATGAAAAGTTGAGAAATGTAAAGAGTGACCACTGGTAGATAACTACAGTGAAAAACCAGGCAGAAGCTGAGAGCTAATGAAAGTGGGTCTTTTTAGAAAAGGAAGAGGACAGAGGGCAGACTGAATCAGCATCAACAAACCAAAAGTAGTTCTAAAAGCAATTTTTAATTATGAACCATTACATCACTCATGTGGTATTCAGGTAGATGTAAGATCTCAAACTGAGTTCAAAACTGAACTCTAAACACTGATTTCCTAAGATGCTCAATTTACCAGCCGGATCGAGAGGTACAGCAGAGTGGGGTAGAGAATCCCCCATGGCGCCAGCAAGTAGAAGGCTAGAGGAAGCCTTCATTTCGTCTCTGATTAATGTTATTATCTGAGCAAGTCACTTCACTTCTTTCGTTCTCCAGGGATATTTCACTCATAAAATGAAGAAGATGGATTTGTTCAGTGAGGTGCTTTCATCTCTAAAATAAATGTACTTTTCTATGGTAAAGCTTACTACCCTGTGCCTCTTCTTTTTTTGAAGGGAAGTACACTATCCGAGGGAGTTTTAAGAAGCTGACATCCTCCTTTGTTTTAGAAGAGTGCCCTTCCGGGTGACCCCAGTGTAGGTCAATATACAGGGTTTGGTCATGGCCCCAAATTTTAGCATTCATGTGTGTAAGTAGGCCTTCCTCATTTCTGAATTAACTCAGTGTATTAATTGCCTAACTTGGAAAATTAATTCGAGAATTTTCATGTTTTGTAATCGAGATAATCCCATTTTAAGAAACTTAGATTCCAAGAGATAAAGTGCTAGATATCAGCAGATTCTTATTTTGCCATCTAATACTAGATGTCAGCTCAGTTTTGTAAATGCAAGAACAAAGAAAATTTGGTGCCACTGAGAATAGAGTAGCTGAAATTCCTTATTCAAATGATGTTGGTATGCTGGCTTCCTGTAGGAAAAAGTCTGAGGCCAACTTCTGGGTGTTCACCTGGTATTTTTCGTAAGGTTTTTCAGCAGTATTTGTATGTGCCGGAGATTAAATGAAAAGAAAATGATGGCAAATGAATTTATGCTTTCCAGTACTTGCATGGAAGCTAGGCAATCAGTAGTTCCAAAATCTAGACATCTCATCCTTGCAAAATGATGTCACCGGACAGCCCTGAGTATCCAGGGGAAACAAATGTGGGTCTTGGGTTTGCTCTTGGATGAGTGAACACTGTAGCATCCACCTTCTTCTCTAGAAGTGTTTTGGTCAGAAAGTGAAGGAACAGTCAGATTAAGGTTGTTACAATACCTCCACCAAAGTAAGAAAGTAATATTAAGGAAGGAGGTGGGCCTTGGTACTTTCTTATGAGACACCAGACTTCAAAGAAAAGATGTACTTGAGATCTGAATGAGGGATTAAAAATTTTTTTATTTGACCCAGTTTTCTAAGGCATGTTAGAAGAACAACTAACATGGTACGTGTTTTTCCTCCGTCCTCCAAGTAAAGATAAGAACTAACAAGGCCGGTTATCCCACTAACACCCTACCGTTTTTTATAACACTTTGCTTATTATACTGTTGCATGCAGCTTCCTCCTGTCCAATGTACTGAGCATGTATGATACATAGCAAGATTCAAATAGTTTCCACAAAGAAACTGTTTATGCTTTTGAGATGTAACATTTCTGCTCAGGATTCTGTTGCCTTTTTTTTTCTTTTTCTTTTTTTTTACATAATCCATTATTCCATTAAAAAATAACATTATATTAAGAGAGTCTTCTTTTTACCAATTAGGTCAAAGTCCCAAAATTTTAAGACCCAAACCCCATGGTTTAGAGCGAACTGATTCACAAACCATAGGTGACTTTGCTACAAGAAGAAAGGGTATGTACTTTAGCATCGCATGCTGGATGGGACTTTGGGAATTTATTTTGTGATGCTTTTTTTAAAAAATAAAGAAGAGCCTTAAGTACTACTGCTATTGTAAAAAAAAAAAAAGCTTCCCAGCATGTTATTTCTAAAGTGAATGCTTCCCATACTATACAATAAGTCTACTTGCTATACCATTAACAACAGCATGTTAAATATTTGATATGTGATATATGGTGTTCTTCTGCATTTCTGCTTTATTCCCTTTAACCCTTGAGACATCAATGCATTGTTTTCTTTAAGCTTGTGAGCTGCTTGTGAATTCTAGTTGTCTCCTATTTTTATATAGTATAATGTATGTGTTATGTCGTGGGAAAATGCGGACTCATTTCCATAGATTAATTATTTTATGCCATGACTTAGAATTTGACAGCCAAACTGCTATTAGCCGTTGTGTTTCAAAACAGGGAAACATAAGAGTTAAAGAAATCCTACCAGTCAGCACAATATTCTGTACATGCCCATTTTAAGTGTATAGATGAGCAAAATTACTTTAACATGAACTTTAATCTTCAGAAACTCACATAGAGTGTTTTGTATTTGAGTTGACAAAAATACTTCGTTAATAAGCCCCAGTGAATCTGCATAGTCCTTTAAAATGACCACCTATTGTATAGTTCAATGGTAATTGCAACATAATTCATTAAAAGTACACACAATGGACAAAGTCTAGAAGAAGGAAACCTGGAAAAATGAAAAAGTAATTTTAGAGTGACAGAATGAAATGTAACTAAAACATTCACCTATATGTTTAAATAGTCTCGTAAAATATAATTAATATTAAAGAATAGTTAGTTCTTTGCTCATTTTCATTAATTTCTGAAAAAATGTTTCAGTTAAGGAAAGGGCTGAGAGCTTTGTGTTATGTACTAGCATAGTAATTGTCTACCGCAATAATGAGGTAAATAAGCAAAGACCACCTGTAAATAAATGCTAATATTCTTATTAGTATTTATTTTAATTTAATTTGGAAAAGGATATTGTTGGTTAAATTAGGCTGAAACTTTGAGGTAATTGTTTAATTCTGGCCTTTTCTCACATCTGAGTTTGAGTCGAAAGATATAATTATTGCTCTGTTTTATTTGTTTCCAGATTGGGCATGAATTACTTTAGAAGACTTAACCATTAATTCTTGTTTTGGTTTTTGGTTTTAGTAAAGTTTTGTATTTAATACTTTCTATAATTTTATATGTGTAGTTATATAATTGATATTTCAATATTAAAGAATCAGAACATTTTTTATGTAGAAGATTAAACCTGCGTATTTGAAGATAAAATTAGTAAAAAATGAAATAAGGAAATAATAAAGAGTATATACATCAAGTAACTGTAAAAGAATCGGGTCACATCACTCTTTTTTATTCTCACTTAGTTTATAGTCATAAAATATTTACTTAAATTAGCAAGCAACATATTGTAATAGAGCTTTAAGGCTTTGAGTCAGCAATCATGAAACATCTGATTCAGCTTCTGCCACTAATTTTTTAGCTGTGTAACCTTGGGCAAATCACATCACATCCATGAACCTCGTTTCCTCTGTGAAACGAGCTGGTCTTAGGTATATTTGGGCTACAACTTATCAATAGAGATATGGAGAGAGGACCTTGTTTTGCTTTCCAAATTTCTGTATGCTGTGCTAAAATCTGTTTTTCTCTCTTTTATTTCAGCCAAACCAGCACCTTTAGAAATAAAACCTTTACCAGAATGGGAAGAACTACAAGCCCCAGTTAGATCTCCCATCACTAGGAGCTTTGCTCGAGAGTAAGTCTTTGTTTCAACTATGTGGCTTGATTGTTCATTATAATGGAAAATATTTATCACAGTGGTTCCCAAAGGATGGTGTGGGGAGCCCCAGTGTTGGGGGTTCCGTGAAGTCAAAACTGTTTTCATGAAGATACTAGTGCCATTTGCTTTTTCCACTCTTCTTCTCTCATGAATGTACACTGGAGTTTTTCAGAGTCTACATGATATTTGACGATACATTGAGACAGATAATACAATGTATTTGTGCGCTCCTATGTTTAAAATATTTTTCTACTATTCGTAATATGGCAAATATCAATAGATAAACCCATGTAAACAAAAGTTCCTTGGGGTTCCTAATAATTTCTAAAAGTGTAAAGGGCTCATGAGGCTAGAAATTTCTAAGAACTGATCTGGAAAACATGGTACTTATTTAATCAGGATTTATTTAAATGTGTATAGGGAAATGAATATATGAAGTTACAAACCTGTGTGGAATATGTATAATATGCTTCATGTGGAATATGCTTCATGTATAGATACAGCTAATTTTTTTAATAGGAATTCTCAAATCTTTCTTTTTATATCTATCTGTGACTTTCTACTTAACCCTCAAATCACTAGCAATACTGTTTTCTTGTTCTATACAGGCAATTTGATGCCCCAAAATATACTTTTGCAATATAGCTATAAATACTGGTTGTGCATTTGAATGTGTACAATAAATTGTATTAGAGTAAATATGTATAATAAGTGATTGTAAACTTATGTGACTATTCCTGTAAGAATGTAAACTCTCATTTTTATTTTGGAAGTGAATTTAGAAGAATTTGTCAAGGTTTATGTTTGGAACGATCATTTCTGTCATTAGCTCCTCTAGGTTCCCCATGTCACCCCGACCGGACTCCGTGCACAGCACAACATCAAGCAGTGACTCTCACGACAGTGAAGAGAATTATGTCCCCATGAACCCAAACCTGTCCAGTGAAGACTCCGTATGTAAAGTCTTTATCTTTTCTCTCTCTTCCACTCTATAAATTTTACCCTTATATCTTTCTTTATATACTTAAGGGAAAAGGATAAAAGAAAACTTTTTTAAGTGCTTTGTAAAAATAGCATCTTAAAGTCTACAAGTCTAATAAAGGGTCAAAGTGTAATATCAATATCTATAAAGTAGGTATAAATTAGTTACACGTGATAAAATTTTCCAGTTTTATTTCTTTTAAGAGATATTTGATTTTTGAAACAATCCAAGAAAATACCTTATACTGAACGCTTCCTGTTCATTTATACAAAGATCTGAACTCAAGCATTCATGAAGTGAACCCTTAATGCGACTCCTGGAAATGCGAGTGATGGTCCATTACGAAAGACAAATATTGTTATATAACAGCAACAAAAAATATGTTCGATAATTTTACATGATTTTTAAAGAATTTTAGGACAGTCACTACTGTTGCTTTTATTTTATTTCATTTTATTTTTTAATTTGCAGAACATTCATAATAACTCCTAGAATCTTACGGTTTTTCTAAACTGTTTTGGGAAAGTACTGGGTGAAAGGCTAGAACACTGAGACAGGCTGTTCCCAGTGGCAATTAGATCAAAAGCAAATAGACTTCCATGTAGGGACAAAAATTTTACCAGTACTTAAAGATGAAAAATTTCCAGTTCTAGCAATAATTAGACAGAAAATGGTTTAACTAGTAATTCTGAGAAATTCTCTTTAGGAACAACTTATTGAGATTAAATGTATATATCATATGAACTCATGGATTCTTTTCATAGCCTTACAATACTGTGAACAATTCGAGGTGTTTCCAGTTAGGGAAATTCTGGGTATGGGTTCTTGCATTGGTCACATTTGAATACAAAATATTTTCACACACATATACTCCTGCTTGATTTTTTATATGAGAATGAAATTTGGAGTCATTCAGAGAAAAAAATCAGTCTTTCCATGAATTAGAAAAAAAGGCAGCAGGGGAATGACTATTTGTATTAATTAAACACCAAAACTTGCTTACATTTTTTGTGCCCTACATGTTATTGTCAATAGTTTTTAATGTTTTATTAGCAGTAGTTGATACATTGGGTTTAAAAATCTGTTCCTACAAATAAGGCCATCACATTCAGTCATGCAGGTTGTTTACTGCATAAACATATTGCATACAGTATGTGGTATGTATGTACAGTAGACTGCACACATCCTGTATTTGTGAGTAATTGTAATCCAGACCATGTCCCGCTCAACAGCCGATGGGCCCTGCACAGAGCTGTGTCACCCCAGAGGAAGGAGCACCTTTTTTCTAATTCACAAAAAACCGGGCTATCAGCAGCCCTGCTTACATATGAGGGAATAAATAAACTCTGTTTTTCTAGCAATTGTCTTTTCCCTGAATCACAGCTTACTATGTTTAACCTGAACAAAAATTGCTGTTCACTGTCTTCCTTTTTCCTTTACCCTTTTTTTAGAGAGTAGTCCTTCTATTGTACAATTCCTATTAGGACAGAAGGGAAGACAGGAAATTAAGTGGTGGTAAAAATTCCAGATGTTTGAAACAAAATAGATTTGTCAATCGAGTCGTCATTCATGGCCTTTGGCTAGCATACTTATTCTCAACTAATTTCAGTGGGAGAGTCTTTAAATAAAATATAAAAGTTTTTTGAAAATTTAATTTGAAAGCATGGAGTATAAGGATCGTGTAGTTAAAAAATGTCATTGAGGACAGATATCGTTTTAATAATGTTCAAGTCGAGCTATCACAACTAACTGGAGCTGATGTCCCAGTCTTAGTTTGAACGTCTGAACTTAGTTTGAACTTAGTTTGACGTTTGAAACTACTTTTAGTTTGCTCTAAATGCAGTTTTAATCAATTTTTTAAACATTACTTATTTTCCCCTAATCCTAAAAGGTTATTTAATTTTCTGAGCAGACATTTCTTCAAGCTATGTCCTCTTTAAATAAATATTTAGGCGTTAGTAGATGGCAAGTGAGATAAGCAATGTGTCTCGTGAATAATTTGGCAGTTGATTTTGTTGTATTATACTTTCAGAATCTTTTTGGCAGTAACAGTCTTGATGGAGGAAGCAGCCCTATGATCAAGCCCAAAGGAGACAAACAAGTGGAATACCTCGATCTAGATTTAGATTCTGGGAAATCCACACCACCACGTAAGGTAAGTGAAACCTCATTCAATAAATACAATTAGATCACATTTTAACCCTGAAGAATCATATCTCTTTTGGGGGAATTTTATTAGTCTGTTTAAGTTCATTAAAGTCTGTTGCCTGATGCTATTTCATAAATCACAAGTAACAAAGTTATGGAGACTAAGAAATTAATTTTTTTCCTTTCTAATGCTTTCGAAGTCATATACTTTGTGCTGTTTTAGTGGTTACATTGCAATGCTTACTTAACAAATTCTAAAGTTAATTATCATCTTTACTGTTTTCCAATGTTAGCTCAAATTCCTCCCCTTCTGTCTTTTGTGCTATTTTTGTCCAAAATTTTAGTTTCTTTCCTCTAGTTAAATCCACAAATTAGACATTACTAGCAGTAGTATTCTTATTATATAGGCAATATTTATTTACACTTCCCTGCATTATTGCCTTTTTTTATTATTATTATTCCTTCTTGTATCTTAAACCTTCTTTCTCTAAGCATTTTTCTTCCTCCTGAAATATATCCTTTAGAAGTTCCTTGGTGGAGGTATGTTAGTGGTAAATTCTTGGAATTTTGCTTAACTGAAATGTCTTTATTTTACCATCATTCTTGAAAGAAGAGTTTGAGTTCATAATTCTTGATTGACAGTAAGTTTCTCTCAACACTTAGATGATACTACTCGCTATCTGGCTTCCATTGTTCCTTTTGAAAAGTATGCTGTCAATCTAATTACAATTCCTTTGTAGGTAATCTGGCTTTTCTGTCTGGCTGGTGGTATCATCTTTTCTGTATCTTTGGTATTCTGCAGGTTTACTACAATGTGTCTAGATATCTATAGATTTCCTTTTTTTTAATCTTGCTTGGTGGAAGTTGTACTATCTTTATTTCTGGATTCGAATTTTTTATCAATTCTGGAAAAGTGTCATTATCTCTCTAAATACTACTTTTCCAGTATTCTTTTTATTCTCTCCTTTGAGGTTTCTGATTAAACATTAGTTAGAATTTCTCATTCTATTTTTCGTACCTCTTACCAGTCTTTCATGTTTTCTCTTACTGTCTCTTTGTGCTTACTTGGATAATTTCTTTATCTCTATCACCAAGTTCACTAATTCTCAACTCTTCTGTTTAACCCATTTGTATAATTTTTAATTTCATTATTTTTTATTTCTAAAATGAATTTCTGCCTGGGGTTTTTTTGTTTGTTTGTTTTTTTCAAATATGCTTAGCTGATTTGAATAGCTTCCTATTCCTTATTTTGTTCCTTTTTGTTTTATTTTTATTTCCTTTAAACATATACATATATTTTTACATATATATTTTATACAGTTTATGTAATGATTTCAATATCTGAAGTCCTTAGAGGTCTGAATCTGTGCTTATTGTTTTGCTAACTCACACTCTTGATGGCTTGCTTTCTTGTGTGGTTTATGCACTTTTATTGAGAATTCATTTTGCTGAGGCTATCTATGGGAATCTTGCAGACCTACATTTTCTTCAGACAGCATTTGCATTTGCTTCTGCTAGAAAGCAGGTGGTGCTACCACCCGAGAACCACCTCAGTTCCCTTCCAGGGCCCCTAGCGTAACAGGACAGGGTCGGCTTCAGCATGTCCTCCCACTGGGGCCTCCTGAGTGCGTTGCTGAGATTGACATTCACGTTAAACACAGCACTGCCTTGACCATTTAGCAGCTCTCTGCTCCCTCTGGTTCCCTCCCCTTGGGGATTTCCCCTACTTTTTAGTGAGCCCAGCAATGCATTAATAATTATATTTGTTTTAAGTTAGCTAGTATCTAGTGGTAGTTCAGGAGTAAGAGGGGCCATCAGCCTATGTGAGTTGCCATTATTGAAATAGTATTTTTCAAGAAACATTTCTTAACTCTGAAAGTAAGCACTGATACGTGTTCTCAGGACTCGAAAAGGTTAAGCTTAATTTAAGCTAAAGGCTAAAGTGAGAAGCAAGTTGTGTATCTTAAGATGAACCAGGTGTCCGCTCTCACTACTTTGTAATAATTTCCTCTGTGATGGGGAGCATTAGTTTGAACTCTGATATGTAATAATTTTACATTTAAGGAAAAACAGTGTGCAGTTAGGAGAGAGACGACATTGTTAAATTGAGGTAATATTATTTTTTTGTGACCCAAAGGAATTTCAAGAGTTATTCATAGTGCGAATGTGTCTGTGTTTTAAGACTGAATTTCACTCAGAAGTATTCCTTTATATGTGGAACTTTATGGGCGGTTTTTTTATTTGCTTATTTTCAGCAAAAGAGCAGTGGCTCAGGAAGCAGTGTAGCAGATGAGAGAGTGGATTATGTTGTGGTTGACCAACAGAAGACCCTGGCTCTAAAGAGTACCCGAGAAGCCTGGACAGATGGGAGACAGTCCACAGAATCCGAAACACCAACCAAGAGTGTGAAATGAAAATAACTCTCTGCTGTGTCTGAACAAAAAAGAACTGAATTGTAAAGATAAGTCCTGTTTGACTGAAGATGACTTGACACTTCTACTCTAGATAGATCCTCAAATGAGTAGAGTTGAAGTCAAAGGACCTTTCAGACATAGTCAAGCAATTTAGACTGTCAACGGTGCTTTGTGGTATCTGAACAATTCATATGTGTAAATAATGTGGGAAAATACTATTGTTTAGCTCCCAGAGAAACATTGGTTCTGTAGTTAACACACTTGTAGTATTACTGTATTTATGCACTTTTTCATTTAAAACATTGGGGTATTCCCAGATGTACCTTAACACAATTCCTTTGGGAGTTCTTGTTTCTCCTCACACTACTCTATATAACAATACTAAGTTAACTAAGCTACTTTTAGATTTGGAAATTACTCTTTAAACTGCAGTCTAATGTTAAGATGAAAAGTAGATTCACAATTTACCTTTCGATGTGAAACTTTAGGTGGTAATCATTTAAAACTACAGAGTATAGTTGGAATCAATCATTCATTGCCTTCCAGGATGCTAAGGATAATATATGTACTAGGTATTAGGACATAGTTCTCTGGCTCGTGTACGGTGAGTTCTCAATGGTGGAACTTTATTATATTTTGTTAATTACAGTGTTCTTGGTTCATTGAGTGAAGATTCTGCAGGGTAGGATCTTGCACCTTGGAAAAACTGAATAATTATACTATCAAGTAAGCCTGCGAATCACGGATGGCGTGAGGTGATGATGTGCTCTCACACTTGTTAACATGTATTACACTTTACATTGTTTGTAAAACGTAGTTTATATAACTAATCAGGTACGTACCAGGCACTGATGTGCTAATACACTGATCAGGTTTAGACTGAGCTTTAGTTGTGTTCTTGCTAGTCCTAATATTTGGTTTCCAATATGGAATTAATGAAACAGTTGACATTCACTGTTAGTTATAGCAACATACTGTGATTTTTCATTAGACTGTAATTCAGATTTATTGCTCTAAGAACGATTCTGTCCTTTGACACCAGAGTGCCCTTTCTATGATTTTTTTAGACTTTACTTAATATTCTTCTTGGCCTTATATTTAAATCCCTATGCAATTAATATTTTATATCTGCATTTTTTTAAAAAAAACATAGATGTTCTATAAGGGATTCTCACATGTAGCACCTGTTGGCTTTTCCAGTAAAAGAATTAAGGATTTTGTACTGTGATTTATACTCACTGCCCCAATTCAAGAAATATTGGAGCCTTGATATAATGTGAAATCTTATAGTCATGGACCTCTTCCAACCAGATTTCTGAAACCACCAGAGGAATCGTATCATTCTGCTTCACTTATAACATGGTCCTGTGACACGGATATCAAGACCACAAATTATACTGAGGCTACAATTATATTGATCTGTCTTGGCTTTGCGACGTAATTTAGAAAACAGATATTGTTTGTTTGTTTGTTTTTGACTAAGTGACATGCAATCTCCTATGTATTGAATTGAGACCTACTAACAGTTTTTGGAGGGGGGCATAGAGATGGGAATGCCCATAGCTAGGCATAACTCCTTCTATTCAGACCTCTGTTGCCTGAGTTACACAGATGTGCCGATTTCTGGCCTCCTGGCTACAGTACTGTGCCTAATCAATGTAATGGGTATATTTCCCCAGTTCACAAACTAAAAATGTTCATAACAAGACAAATTGTAGATTAGTAACAGTTGATGCTTTTAAATGTTTGCTTCTTTTTAAACAAAAACTAAAACCCAGACGTGAATTTTGAGGTGAATTTTTAAATAAAAAAGATTGTTTGAGTTTGGCGTGCGCAAGCTGTTTTATAACGAAACCACAAAATAAAACCTAAAATCATTGAACTGTGCCTAAACATTTAAAACACACAACACAGTTGATGTGTGACAATGTTAAATTGTGTTATGTGGAGGATAAACATATTTTGAGATTTAGAACACAACACTGAATATTTCATTAATTCAAAAATGGAAATCTTGTTTAAAGCTGCCTATCAGAAGAGTGAAACTTTAAGTGTAATTTCTCCTTTACTACAAGTTACTCACCATTTTTTAAGTTCCGCAACACTCTAATTTGTAGAAATGTTCCCATTGTACAAAGTAATTTGAGAATTGAAATGTATTAGGTGCAAAAGTAATTGCGGCTTAAAAGGTTAAAAATAAAGGCAAAAACTGCAATTGTTTTTGCACCAACCTAATACTAAGTAGCTTGTTTCACACAATGAAATCACCTTTAACGTTGTATTAACAAATTAAAATAAAAGACAGTTTTTTATAGACCAGTATTTTCCAAACATTTTTTAGCACTAGGATCTTTTTTAAGTAAAATTTTGTGTAACTCCAATACATAAAGCCTGAAAAGTTCATTTTATCAGTATAAATGTATTTTCAGTTCACATTTATATTTATTTATTTTAGTCCATTGCTAAGAATAAAATCTCTGAATAACACAAATATAAAACTGGGGTTGTTGATAGTTGGTGAAAAACTTCAGCAGCCAATTTATTTTTATACCTTGTTTCATTTGTATATTATTAAGAAGATTTTGATTCACACAAACATAAGTAAGTGCATACAATAACAGATTTTAAACACACATCTCAGGAGCTTTTTACTAATTAGAGATAGCCAAAGTTGTATTCCAAGGTTTATACAAAAATAACATCCTGGTTGTGGAAGTCAATACATAAGCAGTCTCCAGTATGGTAAAACTGAGGCATATAACAAATTAGAATGTGCATTTTTATTAAGTTTTTTTTAAATATGTACTTATAACAAAATTTGAACCAAACCCTTTTAATACCCCTAATGACCTCCAAGAAGCTGAGTTTTGGCCAGGCCTGGGTTGAAAACCACTGGGTATCGATGTAACAGTTATGTTATACATCAGAAGTCTTTTTCTCCCACTTGTTTGATGTTCTCTATTTTTAGTCCTTATTTTGGAAAACTAAAATTTTATGAAGGTTTGAATACCAAAGCACAGTTCTGTTTTCAAAAATGAAAATTCAAACTTGAATAATATAAGCTATTTAACCCACAGAGGGTATCACTTAGTAAGCTATAAATGATAGTTTTATCTGCACTCTAGTATGTACATTTCCATCTTTATTTCTATCAGTACTATATAAGCTACTGTGAGTGTTTTAGAGAATTCGATAAAGGTACTATGAGTTTGTGTGTGTGTGTGTGTGTGTGTGTGTGTGTGTGTGTGTAATTATATTTGGTCAAAGACTGAATTTAATTTGATATAGGAAACTTCTATACTTATACATTAAGGTCTTAAGTAATAATTTCTTCTGTACTCTTTAATTAATGAGGGTCACAATCTTCATAAATGAATTTAAACTGGAATTGAACCCCAGTATGTTTCTTTTTCTACTAGTGGGAAGTTGTCTATTTTCCCCCTTTAGTGAAATCTGTGTTTTTTATATTTTGTTATCCCAAACACTAAGAGTGCCTCTTTATTTGGACCATTAAAAGTATTGGTATTTTGAGTCAATGCAAAGTCTTTAGAATTTTAGAAACAATGAAGCAGGCCCATTCTTCCTATTCCTCTCTTTGGGTCATTCTGGTCGGCCTTGTTTGTCCTCCATTGTCAGATAAGTAGCAGGTCCATGACAGGGATTGTACATATGACCAAATCAAGTGGATACACAGAGAAAGACATATCCCAGGATAAGAGTGATTGTTCATAACGTCTGATATTTGTAAATCGGTATAAAATTATAATACTGAAAACTATGAGATGAAAAGCCGTGGTATAAATGAATATTATAGACATCATGGACTTGATATAATGAAAAATCAATTGTCAGGTTGTGGAAATAATTGATTTTAGTCTGACTAAATATATAGTGCAGCTTGAAATAATTTAGTTTGTTTTTTCTTCCATAGACTTGTCTTTCTTTAGGTTTAATATAATATCTATTTTGAGTTTCAACAAACTATTTAGCTTCTGTTTCCTTTACATAAAAACACATGGCTTTACATGAGTTCTTGTAACCTAAATCAATAGTGGATAATCATCCCAAATTTTAACAGGAAAATCTTACGTGTAAATTTTATTTCTCCCCTCTTGCACATCTTTTGTAAAGATCCAAATATAGATATTTTCTGCTACCAAATAAACTTTTCAAACAATTTGGTTTCAAGACCTAAGTAGTCAATTTGGATACTGACATTGTGAATCATTTAGGACATATGTATTTTCAACCCTGTCTTAGAGTCTTTCTAAATCAAAAATCCAACTCTGCCATTAACTATACTTTCCAGTCCTATAGGGTCACTTATTTTCTGCAGCAAAGATCACACTAAATCATGCTAAAATACAGTAGTCACGCTCTAACTAAATAGGAAAAGCTCCTGAAACTGTTGCCACACCCATATGCCCTTGTTTTTCCTCTATCTAGCCATTGCTACCAGCCTTTGTTGAGTAAAAGACCAATAAATAAGGGTCTGCGTGCAAGCTTTACCATCAGAAGATAAGTTTTATACATAAATCATGACTTGGAAAATGGTAGGTGGCTGGGCTTTTTCACTTCCATGAGAGTTTTCAAACATCTCCAGCACTTCATAAAACCCAAGAATTACTCTCAGTCAGTCGTTTGGCCTACTCAGCCCAGTGCTTTGAAACTCTGACTTGCATTAAATCATACTTGAGAAGTTTGGGGAGGGGGAGGTTATCTTTGAGATCCTCTGTCTTTCTGTCATCTTGTAAATAATGAATCTTTTAGATACATATAACTTCTTTGGGAAAAGAATCTTCTTTCTCTGATAGAGAAACACTTTTTGAATTATAGCTTTGTTAGTTTTATGGAGAATAACTTGGCAATTTTGTGAATTTTTTTTGCATATTTAAAAGCTGAGTCAGTGATGGGAGGCGTCTTACTATAGTAATTTTTCTGATGGGTAACATTCCTTAGATTCCGTTTTAAGGTTACAGAAAATTATTTTCTTAATAAAAGAAATGAACACCTATAGAATGAAGTTTATAATTAGACAGGATTTTATTACTGTTACTAGTGGTTATGTTGGTGATTAGCTCTCAGCATAATGTCGCTCTGATTTTGTCATAAATGATACCCAAAATATTTTGAGTACTCAATGTGTAGGATGTATAGTGGTACAGAAAAGAAATAAAGTCATCCCTCAAAATAAGCTACTTTCTCAAAGATGGTATTGTGATAGATGAGGTGTCAACTTGGCTAGGCCGTCATGCTTGTGTGACAGTGCCCGTGTGTGTGTTCAGACACTGGTCTACATGTTACGGTGACGGTATTCTGTAGATGTGACTACCATTTACAATTATTAGTTGACTTTAAGTGAGGCAGATCACCCTATAATGTGGATAGGCATCTTCCAACCAAGGTTGAAGGCCTTAAGAGCAAAAACTGAGGTTTCTCACAGAAGAAAAGAATTCTGCCTCAAGAATGTAATGTAGAATCCTGCCTGAATTTCCAGCCTGCTGGCCTGCCCTACAAATTTCAAATTTACCAGCCCCCACAATTGTGTGAGGCAGTTCCTTAAAGTAAATCTCGCCAATGGATGGATGGATAGATGGATGAATCAATCCTATTGGTCTGTTTCTCTGGAGAACGCTGACTGATACAGGTATTAATTCATTAATCCGAGTGCCTCTTACACATATACGAAGCAATGGTTTTGAGGTTTAATTTGAAATACATTGGCAGTCTCTACGCCAAAAACTTTTTCTCTCCTAAAAGTGTTGATGAATCTCTGAAGCCATATACAAACAATGAAACATGTTTCCACTTCTGGTGGCCATACCTTTTTTGTCTTTCAGGAACCATTAAATTGGCCTCTCCGATGAAGGAAATGATATGCTAAAGAGGAACAGAAAGATTATTGGATTCTTGCTAGATAGGGCACAATATCCTATTAAGAACAGAATTTCATTAGCTGTCCCTGGGGTTGTGTTATCTAATTATCCCTGCTTTAAATTTCTCCTTTGTGTGTAAAACACATATCCTGTATACCGTGTTTCCCAGAAAATAAGACCTAGCCAGACAATCAGCTCTAATGCGTCCTTTGGAGCAAAAATTAATATAAGACCTGGTATTATGGTATAGTATAGTATTATATTATTATAAAGACCCAGTCTTATAGAAAATAAGACCGAGTCTTATATTAATTTTTGCTCCAGAAGTCACATTAGAGCTGATTGTCTGGCTAGATCTTATTTTCGGGTAAACACGGTACCTCTAAAAGTATTTTTTAATCAACTCTGTAAAAACAATGAGTCTGGAGGTTGTTTATTCCAATCCTTAGACAAAGCAATAATTCTGGAATTCAGACTAAGAAGAGAGTACTGTTTTCTCAGGTTTTTAGTCTAGTGGATGATGGTCTATTTAAAATTAACTCATTTAACTAGAGTAGCTGCTACATGTGTGACAATATCCTAGGTGCTATGGGAAACAATGAAGAAACCTACATCTTTACAAATTAGTATGTGAAATAATAACAAACAATATGGGACAATAAATAATCACTTCTGAGGTACCAATGAGGAGGTACTGAAGGAAAGAGTGTCAAAGTACTGTAGTTAAGAAAAGCTTCATAGAGGTGGAGACTGAGCTGAACTTCGGAGGATTGGCAAGAAGGAAACAGGAAAAATAACATGAATTATTTATTAGTTTGCTATTAGTTGTACGGAAAAGTATAAAACAGGAGAAACGAGGCAGAATATGGAGCGCTGTATATTGGGTAGACAGTTATAAATACTGTCTAACATTATATAACAAACCAAAATGTAATGGCTTAAAGAAAAAGAAGTCATGTATACTCATAGTTTCCATGGTCGGAAATGTAGGAGTGTCTTGGCAGGGCAGCCTCTGGCTCAGAATTCTAATGAAATGACAGTCAAATCAGCTGATACTACTCATCTTAGGGGCTGCAGGATCTGTTTCCACTGCACTTCAGCCTGTGGTAGGCAAATGGGCAGGAGCCCTGTGTGCCTCTTCATGTGGGTTTCTTCACAGAGCTGCTTGAATATGCTCCTGGCATGGTGGCCGGCTTCCCCCAAAGCTCGTGATCCCAGAGACCAGGCAGAAGCTTCAGTGCCACACACTGTCATCACTACTGCACTCGAGCGATCATACGGTCCACTCCTGATTCATTGTGGAAGCAGAATTATGAGGCCATGAATGACCGGAAGGCTCACAGGGAGCGTCCTACAGGCCAGCTATCCCAAAGGCAGAGTTGAGTGTTAAGACATGAGGTGCTATATGTTCTGCACCCTCATGGTGCTATGAGCCCGTGATCCTGGCTTCAGTCATTGGTGTCTTTCCTGAACCCACATTCCTGATTGTTCCCGTGTCTGGCAGTCTGTGGCAGCGTTCTGAGAATCATTTCTAAAGGCCCTTCACACCCATCAGAGATTGTAAAACTCATAATTCTTTATATTAAATTCCTTTGTGTTTAAAATTATTAGAGTGGCTTAAGTCTGATAAAAATTGACACAGGCCAACCCTTTTGCATTCTGGAATATTTTATTTTCTTACTCTCAAAAACTGTAATTAAAGAAAATTTGGGGAGAAAGAAGAAAAATGCCCGCAAACTGTTACTTCCTATCTTGACTGAATATGCAGTTGTATTCTGTTTTTCGCACTGACCTCTGTCAAATATTCTCCCAGGTGTTAAGGATCTGAATTGTCATCTTTAAAGGCTGCATAATATTCCTTCAAGTATTTAAAAATACTCAGTGATAGTATCCAATGCTGATACTGGTGTGGGGCGTAGAACACCACAGGCCACCACTCGGAGCTTCCATTGTACAACGTTTTTAACAGCACGTGATCAATATAATCTTGAAGTCTTGATACTACTTAACCTTTAACGCAGCAATTGTATTTCAAGGAATTAATCCTAAAGCATCAATCAAAGATACGTACAAAAATTTATCACCAAGGAGCTAGAAGCGTATCCAACAATGGAGGGTGCTTAAATTTTATGTACATGTGTATGTAGCCATTTATAATATAGAACAATAATCTTTAAGTGCGGTTCTCCAACAGAAGAGACCTCTGAAACAAAAGGGAAGCCAAGTATTTGGGAGATCCAAACCCCTTTCATCTTGCTTTAATTAGGGAACCTCCACTTTTTCTACACTGGAAGATAATTGTAAGATTTTATTTGAAAAATTAGGTTTCACTACATGAAACCGTTGTAAGTGTTGCAGTAAAAGAATATGTGATGTCATGCTTTTTTAAAAAGCATGTAAAAATTCAGGCTATACAACTAAATATAGTATAATTCTATGTTTGCATGTAACTAACAGGATTAACATGGCAGGAATTATAGATATTACAGAGATTAAAATTATAAAAAAAGGTATGGACAACCTTAGGCCAATAAATTTGAAAATTACATAAAAGAACAAATTGGTAGAAAAAAACAACTGAAAAAAATTTGAATAGTTCTAATATCAAATAAAATGAATTTTATAATTAAACACCTTTTCACAAAGAAAACAGCTCAGATAAAATCAAGGAATTCTAGCAAACACTTAAGAAATACATAATGCCAATCTTACACAAGTGGGAATGCAAGGTAATCACCAAATCAATAAAGAAAAAAAATTACATGATCATCTCAACTGATGCAGAACATTGGTGATAAATGTCAACATCTTTGCATGATTCAAAAAACAAAACTCAACAATATGAAGTAAAAAGTGAAATTTGTCACAAAAAAAAGAATACCTATTTCAAAAGTCTATCAGCAAACCTGACACTTAGTGGTGAAATATTGCAACTTTCTCTTTGAAACCTAAAACAAAACTAGTATGTCCAGTATTACCACTTCTATTCATTATTGTACTGAGGGACCCAGCCAGTGAGAAGTATAATATTTGCACATAATAAAACTGTAATTACTCACAGATATGATTATGTGCATAGAAAATCCAAACAAATTTACAGGTTAAAGATTGCTAGAGACAGTCAATATGCAAAAATTAATTGTAGATTTATGTACCCACAACAATTTGAATATGAAATGTTTCTAAAAGATGGAAATTGAGATAGCATCAAAAGTATTAAATATTTAGGAACATATTTAAGATAGGATGTACAAAACCTCTGCTGTAAAATATTGTTAAGAAACAATAAATAAAACAAAAATGAAGGGAGGAATATACAATGTGCCTGGACTGAGTAATGCAGTAAAGATACCACGTTTCCCCCAAAGTAATTGTTAAATTCAATGCAATGTTATTTAAAATCTCAGGAGATTTTCATTTGTTTTTTAATGAACGCTAAAAACTGATTCTTAAATATATGTAGAAGTGCAAAGGACCAAGAATAACCAAACATGCTTGAGAAAAACAAGAATGGAACATGTACTATACAAAAGTCATGATTTATTATAAAGATAGAGCAATTAACGCTGTAATATTTGGTACAAGGAATGAAAAATACACCAATGGAACTCAAGAGAGAACAAAAACAGAACAACACACATATGCACACTTGATTTATGACAAGGTAGCTTTGCAAAGCAGTGGTAAAGTAATATGTTTTAATAAATTGTGGTGGACAAACTGTATATAAAGAACATTGACTTCTAATTCACATCATAAACAAATACCAATTCCCAGTAACCTGTAGACATTGTGAAAGGCAAAACAATAACAGCTAATCTAGGAGAATTTTATCATGATTGGAGTAAAAAGATTTCTTAAAAAGGACAAAAAAAGGAATTCGTCAAAAAAGAAATGGTCAATAGAATTACATCAAGATTAGTAATATGTGTTCATCAATAGACACTACTAAGAGTCAAAGACAAAATACACGGTGGGTTATATCTGCAACACATATAATTGACAAAGGCTTTATAACCTAAATATATTTAGAACTCCTACAGATCAATTAGAAAAATTCAGGAATCCGAAAGGGGAGGAGGAAAATAGAAATGAACACAGTTTTCACAAAAACAAATTTCCTAGTAATGAGGAAATGCAAATTAAAACCACAATGTGATATTAGGGAAAATCCACCAGAATGATTAAAATTAAAAAGACCGCCAATACCATATGTTTGTTGGCAAGGATGTGTAGCAACAGTTATTCTCATACAGTGCTAGTGGGAGTTCAAACTGATACAACTACTTTGAAAGACTGTCATGTCTTTACGGAAGGTGCACACATGCATACTCTATGGCTCCACGTTTATATTCCTAAGATAGGTCCCACTGACAGGCCTGCTCATGTGTACAAAGAGACATACGCAAGAATGTTCATGGTAGCATTATTTATAAAAACCAAACGTGCCAAATAACCCAGATGCCTCTTAACAATGGGAAAGATAAATTGTTATATTCTTACAATTAATCTATGTAAATGATGAACTACAGCTAAGTCACCTGCTCACAAATGATCTCACAAATGCAATGTTGACTAAAAGAAGCAAGACACAAAAGAATGCTTAATATATTGTTTTACTCATAAAGTTCAAAAACAAAGAAAACAAAAGTATAGCATTTAATGCATGTTTAAGTGGTAAAACTATAAAGAAAGAAATCAATTTCTATGAAAAGAAGAATAGTGATCATGCAGGATGGGGAGGGAGGGGTAAACAGATGTGAAGGGGTATATGGGGGATTTCTGGAGTGCCGGCCTGAATAGTATTTATATAGCCGTGTTTCTTTTGTAATAATTCATTGTGCTGCATATTTTGGTCTTGTGCACGGCTATATGTTTTGCTTCATAATAAAAATGTTAAAAATAAACTATTGTCAAAATTTTTAACCTGAATCTAACTTCCAGAGGACAGAGGAACAATTTAAACGATAGCACTAGGAAGCAATCAGACAAAATACAAAACATTCCATATAAGACCATTTGCCTGGTCTCTACAAAGAATCAATCATTAAAAAAAAAAAAAAATGAGGAAGTGCTTTAGAACAAAAGAGACTAGAGACACAACCACAATACTATGTGCAAACCTTGATGGGGGAAAAGAGTAACATCAGACATTTTAGGCACAAATAGAAATTTTTAAATGGACTAGATAATAAATTACATTAAAGAATTATTCATAATTTTCTCAAGTGTAATAACATTATTATAGCAATGTAGTTGAATATCTCATCAAATATAATAGATACATGCTGAAATATTTAAATGATCTTTACCTAGAAGAAAGAAAAAAGGAAGGAAAGAGAGGCAGAGGGAGGGAAGGAAGGAGAGAGTAAGAGAGAGAACAGAATGGTAAAAATAAATAATACATGAGAAAATCCTTGAGTTCATCAGAAGAACGTTTTTTTTTAAAAGCTGATAGTATGAATTAACGACCATTTAAAAATAGTCTCTTTATATTTTGCATATATTCTCCACATCCTTTTAATCAAGTTTATATATTAGTCTAAATAACACAAAATCATTTTCGTTACAAGGTATTTTTTCAATATAATATTTTGAATAAACAATGCAATCACATAGATCAAAACATAAAAAGCATAAAATATCAAAACATAAATAGCAAAAAGTATCCCTCTCACACATCCATGTTTGTCCTTCCAGATATCGTGCATTCATAAGCAAATTCATATATATTAATTTATATACATATTAGTGGTAATTGTAAATTTCAGTTGTTTTTGAGGATACTTTTTTTCCTGAGATTATATTTGCATATTTCCAGCACCTATGAACAAGTTTATTTGGTGGACAGCGCCCTCTTGTGTATAAACGGAATCTGCAAGGCAAGTCCTCAAAAAGTGGAATAAATTTGAGTATTCTTTCACGGAATTGCGAGTGTAAAAGTTCCTTGAAGTCATGTAGTCTGTCACCACACCTTCAATTACTCGATTATGACTAGCCCCCAAATATTAGCCCTTTTCTTTAAGTCCTCAAAGAAGGTGTCCCCATACTTGTCTTAGTGATCTCATACATATTTGGTGCTTTTTTGGTCTCCAAAGAATTATTACATCCATATTTTGTTTGATTAAAACAGGAGTTATTATCTTGCTTTTCCCTTGATATATTTTTTCATATACCATACAATTTACCCACTTAAAGTGTACAGCTCAATGGTTTTTAGTATATTGCATGTTGTGCAACCATCATCACAATGTATTTTAGAATATTTTCATCACCCCCCAAAAAAAACTCTGCACCCATTTCTCCAACCCTACTCCCAGCCCTAGGCAATCTCTAGTCGACTACTGTCTCTATAGATTTCCCTTCACTAGACATTTAATATAAAT
Source organism: Rhinolophus sinicus (assembly GCF_057876585.1). Lineage (NCBI taxonomy): Eukaryota > Metazoa > Chordata > Mammalia > Chiroptera > Rhinolophidae > Rhinolophus > Rhinolophus sinicus. The sequence continues at coordinate 116,581,190 of NC_142515.1, read as the reverse complement.
GGAATCATACAATACGCGGTGTGGTCTTTTGTGACTTTCTTCTTTATTTGGCTTAATGTGTACAAGGTTCACCTGTGTTGTAAACATTTATCAGCATTTCGTTCCTTTTTATAGTTGAATAATATTACATTGTAGGAATGCACCACATTTTAATTTGCCAGTTGATGGACATTTAGATCATTTCCAATCTGGTTATTATGAATAACACTGCTACAAAGATTCAGTTGTATTCCTTTTACAAATGCAAAGTTGGAAGCCTTCTGAGCTGAAATGATAACCCCAAGGCTTACAACAGGAGAAAAGAAGTGTCCTCAGAACTTCACTTTGCCCGTTGCCAACATCACTCCAACCACATTGGCAGCCACTGCACTAAGGGCATCTCACATCCACAGTCACCCCAACCTTTACCTGAAGTCCTGCCATCTATCATTTTCATTTCTTCAAACCCAAAATGATCATCCGATTAGCTGCCAGTCTCCCACCGCTTTTCCTTTCCCAAACCTTTCCTCTGGTTCTCTGAAAAACTAAATCTTGACTTTATGCCCAATGTGCCTTCATGGAATGTGGCTTCCTCTGAAGACACCATTTCCTCAACTCTTTCAAGAGGAATTATTTCCTGTCCTACCCCAGGCCCTAGGAGCAGGAAGGGAGTCCCCTTCCTCTCCTGCAAGTTCTTCCTCCTTCCCAAACTCTAGCAATTTGGAAGCTTCAGACACCACCTCTCTTGTCGCTGTAATCTGGTGACTCCTGGCCCCCCCTTCTCGTTCAGTGGTGACTCCCTCTCACTCCCCCGTGGCTCACCATCTTATCCTCTTCTCCATTGGGAGTTTTTAAGGTATTAATTTAATTTCCTAAGTAGTTAATAGTGCTATTCAGATTACTTCATGTCGTCTGAATTATGTTAGCTTGTATTTTTCAAGGAAACGGTCTATTTCATTTGTCAAATTTTTGTTTATAGTAGTCCCTTATTCTTTTGATGTTTTCAGGGTCTGTAGTGATAGGTCTTGTTTTATTCCTAATATTGGTGATTTGTGTCTTTTCTTTCTTTCTTTGTCAGTTTTCCCAGAACTCTGTCAATTTTACCTTTTCAAAGAGCCAGTTCTGTTTCATTTTATTTTTTTCTATGTTTTTCTGTTTTCAATTTCATTGATCTCTGCTCTTACCTTTATTATTTCCTTCCTTTTGGTGACTTTGGGTTTAATTTTGTTCTTTTTCTAGGTTTCTGAGATGGACGCTTAGATTGGAGACTCTTCCCCCACCCCTTTATAAATGTAAGCACTTAGTGTAAGCACTCTCAGCACTGCTTTAGCTGTGCTCCATACATTTTGATATACTGTATTTTCATTGAGGTCAATGTACTTTTGTCTTGAAACCTCCTCTTTGACTCATGGATTATTTAGAAGTTTGTCATTTAATTTGAAGACATTCTTTGCAACTTTTGGCTATTAATTTCTAGTTTGATTCCACTGTAGCTGAAGGACAGACCCACTGTACAATTTCAATTCTTTTAAATTTGTTGAGGTTTGTTTTATGGTCCGTATTGGTATATTTTTGGTGGATTCTTGTAAAGAATGTGTATCCTTCTATGGCTTTGTGGAGTGTTCTATAAACGCCAATTAGGATCTATTGGTTGGTGGTGGTGGTGGTGGGGAGTTCCTCTATATCCTTGCTGATTTTCTGCCTAGTTGTTCTGTCAATTACTGAGAGAGGCTGTAGTTTTCATCTATAATTGTGGATTTGTTATTTCTCATTTCAGTCTGTCAGGTTTTGCTTCATATATTTCGCAGCTCTGTTGTTTGGTGCATACACATTTTGAATTATATTTTCTTGGTGGAATGACACTTTCATCATTATATAATGGTTCTCTGTAATTTTCTTTGCTCTGAAGTCTACTTTATGTGATAATGATATAACCACTCCTGCTTTCTTTCAAATAATGTTTGAGGTATATCTTTTCTATCTTCTTAATTTCAATCATTTGAGCAAAGGCACCAGCAAATGTCTTAACCATAGCTTTGGCGAACATTAATTCCTTTGAAAATATTTCAGGGGTGGTAGTAGTTAATATTTAACTTTGGTTCATAATATTTTGGTTCCTAGGAGTACTTAACCTAGAATCAATTCAAAAAAAGAAGAAAATATTTTTCAAAAGCAGAAAGGAAATGCATAGAGAACTTGAACTTTTAAGTTGTAAATAAGGAAAAGGCAACTTTAATTGACTATATAAATACATGTATATACACACAACAGAGGCAAACTCACCCACTGATGTGAGCTGGTGATCAATTATGAGGGGAATGTATTTAAACCTTATTTATTTATAAGAGCATAATGTTTTTCTTTAATTGAAATCCCTTTGCATGGCAAGTAGGAGGATCCTGAAAAATATACATTGAAGATGGGATCACTGGTATCTAGTGTTGGAAATTCTCATTCTTAGATTCAAACTCAATACTGTTTTATTGTTGCAATGTAGTAACTAGACTTTATATTCTTAGGCTTTTGCAAAATAAAATAAGTATGCAGGAAGAAAGGCCCAGCATTCCTACTTTGTCCTCGATTAACTTAACTTCTTTCTGTTACCATTCAAGGCCAAAATGCTGAGATAGTCCTGGCTCTTTGGCATCTTTTGTCCTCCAGCAATATCTCTTTGCCCCACTCTATTCAGTATAGCACATGCTGTTCTAGCACACTAAGTAGGAATTTTAGGTAGAGACAATATATATTTGTATATTTGAGATAAAACACTAACACGGTTTCACATTAGCATTCTATTTCTGGGAACATACTTATAGCACTAATTCCTTCTAGTGTTTTCTTGACTCTATTCCCCTTATCCTTCTCCTTATTAAAAAACCACTAGGTTCCCTTTCCTCCAACTAGACTCTGACCCTTAATTAGGCTTATGATTTTTCAGGATAAGAATATCTAACACTTGAACCGAGAGCTCAGTCTATGTCAGGCACCGTATTAAACACCCTACGTGCACAATCTCATGTAATTCTTATGACATCATTGTAAGAATATTATCCCAATATAAAGTTGGGATAATATACAGGTATACCTTGTTTTATTGCAATTCACTTTATCACACTTTACAGATACTGCATTTTTTTACAATTGAGTGTCAAGCAAGCCTATTGGTGCCATTTTCCCAACAGCATTTACTTACATCATGCCTCTGTGTCACATTTTGGTATAACTCACAATATCTCAAACTTTTTCATTGTTAATATTTGTTATGGTGAATATTACATAAACATAGTTGATAAAGCAGCAGCAGGATTTTAGAGGATTGACTCCAATTATAAGAGAAGTTCAAAATTGGGTAAAATGCTATCAAACAGCATCACATACTACAGAGAAATTGTTCATGAAAGGAAGAGTCAATTGATAAGGCAAACTGCATTGTTCTCTTATTTTGAGAAATTGCTAGAACCACACCAACCTTCAGCAACCACCACTCTCTGATCAGTCAGCAGCCATCAACATTGAGGTAAAGACCTTCCACCAGCAAAAATGTCTGACTTGCTAAAGGCTCAGATAATGGTTAGCATTTTTTAGCAATAAAAAAAATTTAAGGTATGTACATTTTTTTTTTAGACATAATGCTACTTAATGCACACTTAAATAGACTACAGTATAGTGTAAACATAACTTTTACATGCACTGGGAAACCAATGTGACTCACTTTATTGTGGTATTTGCTTTATTGTGGTCATCTGGAGCGTTCATGAACCCACAGTATCTCCAAGGTATGCCTGTAATAATAAAAAGATGAGACGATTTCAAATCAGTTATATAACTTACCTGAATTCACATAGCTACTAAATTCTGGAGCCTGCACTGGAACCTAGGTTTGCCCTGCTCCCCAGCCTACTCTCTTACCACATTAATCCTATATTATGCTATCAATTCCAGAACTACTTGTTAGTTTTAGCCTATTAGTCATTGAAGAAAAATAGGCCGTTGTGATTTGGCCACCCTGTAAGTACTACATCTGCCTAACTCAGCTAATGTCCCTGTAGCTCAGTTTCCAGGCGTCCTGTCTTTTCTATAGCTCTTCTTTCCACTTCCTGCTTTTAGATCATGCTCAAAATTTATTTCTCTGTTCTTGATGTTAGTTAGATTAGTGGATTCCAACATACTGTCTCCGCTTCCTCCTTTGTTCTAAGTATGTCTCCTGTATAATTTTCCCCATTAAGATTCCTATACAGCTTTCATATGAGAAACCTATGGTGTAAATATACACGTTAAAAGACAATTGCCATTTTGCAAGCAATTTTATTTATTGCTTTTCTTGCTATTTATTGCTTCCCTTAAATACCTGTCATATTTAAGAAGCTTCCATTTATATACTTCAGTATAATTTTAGGGATTCTAAACCAGGACCTACCACTGTAAAGAGTGAAGAAATATTCTGAATACGAAATAAGTGTTATAGTCTTTCTACTTAACAATGTGAATATTAAATATTTATTCAACAACTATTTATTAAATGTCTATACATCAGATACCACCCTAGACACTACCTTTTTACCCTTCCACACAATGTTTTTTTGGTGAAAGTACATTTTTTAAATATTAAAAATAATTTTTCTCAACATGATACACAAATTTATCTTTGAAAAAATATATATAGACAAGCAAAAATCACACATCAGTAACAATCACTTCCAATACTTTTATGAATATCCTCCCAAACTTTTATCTATATTTTTGAACTATTAAACTTCTTTCAGTAAACATTATATAATGAACATTCTTCTACATTAATAATTATTCATTTTGTGGGTGTACAATAGTTTTTGGGTTTTTTTTATTTTTTTTAATTGGGGAATATTGAGGAACAGTGTGTTTTTTCAGGGCCTATCAGCTCCAAGTCAAGTCGTTGTCCTTCAGTATAGTTGAGGAGGGTGCAGCTCAGTTCCAAGTCCAGTTGCTGTTTTCAGTCTTTAGTTGTAGGGGATGCAGCCCACCACCCATGCAGGAATTGAACCAGCAACCTTGTTGTTGAGAGCTCACACTCTAACCAACTGAACCATCTGGCCACTCCGTTGTGCAATAGTTTTAAAATCATACTTTCAATGTTGGATTCATACTGTTATTAGATTTTTGCAATTACAGTGTGAAAACTATTATGAACATGATTGCAGGTACAGTAGTTCCTCGGTTTTCGAACGTCTCCGTTGACGAACATTTTGGTTTATGAACGCCATAAACCCGGAAGAAAATGCTTTGGTTTACAAAGATGACTTGGAAGTCGAACATGTCATGTGGCTTCCACTGAATGCAAGATCCTGAGGCCTACCTGTCAGCTGATTCCCAAAGTTTCAGAACTCGAACGGTCTTCTGGAATGGATTACGTTAAAAAACCGAGGTACCACTGTATTTATCTTTTCATATTCCTTATAATCTCAGAAATAGCATTGCTAGTGGGCTGGAAGACATTTATCCAGACTTCAATTAAAGAATTGTCATTCAATTATTTTAAAAATTTGTAAGCTATATATTCAAAGGAGATCCCTTCTGTTTGAAATTCTACTTAAACAACCAGTTAGCTTAAACATTAAGTCTCAAAAATGTGTCCTGTTTTTCAATAAACACTGATAAAATACTGGACAAGGGGATACAAAGATGAATAAATACCTGTGTAGGGCAGATGATTTACTGTAATATGCAGCTCTGTAATCAAATTGCATACAACGGACTTAAATTCTATAGCAGTTGGATACAGAAAGCTGGGTTTCAGAGAGCCTCAGACTGTGCAAATAATTAGTACTGATTATCTCTTCACACTTAAGGAGACTGTACTTTTTTTTTTCTTTTTTATTGGGGAATATTGGGGAACAGTGTGTTTCTCCAGGACCCATCAGCTTCAAGTTAAACCTTTGTTTTCCATCTTATTGTGGAGTCATTGTTTTCCATCTCGTTGTGGAGGACACGGCTCAGTGGCCCATGTGGGTTTCCAACTGGCAACCTGGGTGTTATGAGCACTGCGCTGTAACCACTGAGCCAACCAGCCACCTGGAGAATGTACATTTTCATTTAATACTTGGTGGTTAAGGAAATGACACAACCCAGGGCCTCGCTTCCTTATTTATTAATTACTCATGTTTCTCACTTTACATGGTAGAATACACACAATTTGTTTACTTTTCGCATATAAATTCAGAGGTAATATCTACTTTGTATCGAAGTAGAAGGTATTCAGAAATTGTTATAGCTAAAATGTGAAAATTAAGAGGAAAATAAATCACACTAATGGGCACTTCTCCTTAGACAAAAAACTGAGACGTCACTTGGGATAACGATAACGTCATCAACGCTGTGGCGTCACGTCTGTAACAAAACATGGTACTAAAAATGTTAAAGCCAGCACAGTCCTCCAAGTTTCAGTAGGTAGTGCAAAACCTGGGCAAGTTTTCAGCGAGCGACACAACCCAGGCCAGGCCAAGAAGACACCGCGGCCGCAGGCACTGAGCCGTTACGGATGCGCGCTAAGGCTGCGCTCGCGTCAAGCCACTGAGCCGACGCACAAGCCTGTCTCAGGGCTCTCGGTCGAGGCCCCGCCCACTCCTCGTTGTACAGGCCGCGATAGGGGCCGGAGGGGGCGTGGCAAGGGGAGGAGAGGAGAATGCGCATGCACACTCGGAACGCAGTCTATTAGCCAACTATCAATCTCGCGAGGGTTGAAAGTCGGTGGCGTAGGCAGTTGTCCTGGATGCTGGAGAAGTAGATGATATTGACCGGGGGAAGACGGGATCGCGAAGCTATTTCTTCGCCTCGGTCTTTTTTTCGCTTTCTTTTCCCCTTCCCGCAACCCTCCGCCCTCCTGTTAATCAGCCCGCCTTTCCTGACCTCAGTGACCCGGGTGGCTCCGCCCACTCTCGTCAACGTGATTCCCGCCGTGAGGTAAGCGCCGGTCGAACCCGATCCCCGCGGAAGAGGACGACGACGAGACCGGGAGATTGCTGGTCCCGGTTCAGGCTCGTCCCGGAGCCGCTGTGCAGAAGGCATTGGTTCGTTCCTCCATCAGTTCATTGAGACGTAGCCACCCCGGCCTAGGCCTCCTGATCCCGGCCTCCGGCAGCAGCGGGTGACGCAGACGGAACATCATGTCCGCGGCCGAACCTCCGCCACCCCCGCCTCCCGAGAGCGCGCCTTCCAAGCCCGCAGTCTCGGCCGCCAGCAGCGGGAGCAGCAACAACAAAGGCGGCCCCGAGGGCATCGCGGCCCAGGCAGCTCCCTCAAAGGTCGGCGCTGGTCCCGCTGACTCGGAGATGGAGGTAAGGGTGGCTTTGGGCACAGGGAGAGCGTGCAGTGGGGAGAGGGAGCTAGTTCACTTGCCTGCATTTTAGTGAGCAGACGCAGGGCCGTACTTCAGTCCTCTCTACCCCAGATCCGCCTCAGGCCCTTTGGACCTGCAGTGATGCTGCTCCCTTGCGTCCTGTGCTTAACCTGCCCAAACTGACTATGGGTTTCTGGCACTTAACATTTTTTAGCGAATCTTGCCAAATCTTCGAATGCTCTTATTAAACAGATGTTCTCGATTACTGAGGCCGAGAGCGACCTACCCGTTGTGGTTTTTTTCCCCTTCTAGACTCCCATAATTCCCTCTTCCATCTCTGAAGCAAGGTTTTAGTTTCTACTCAACTTCGGGGACGGGCGAGGGAGATGCCCCTTAGGAGTGAGAGAGAGACGGGCGGGGTGGGAAAGGGATTTAAAAGCAGCGCATCCTAGGACTCGGGCCTCCTTTTCCTCATCCTGGTCCTTGCGGGGGCGGTGTCTGTTCTTGGCAGAAAACAATGGCGAGAGCTGGATGGCCGAGTGCGCAGTGGGGATAAGCTGGGCGCAGCTGCTCCAGTGAAGGGAGTGGAGGCCCCTCCCAGGCACTGTTCCGTGGGGAGGGAGGCGACCAAGGCTGCAGCAGCTGTCTTGGACCCCCATCTGATTTTGAGGGAGGGGGATGGATGAGTGGGTGAATGAATTAGTAAGTCAGGGACAGTTGGTTGGTTGGCATTCAGTCCAACGCAGTTCCTCTTTGGGGGCCTGGGCCTTTCTTTGAAAATCGGTACTGCTCGCCGCCCAGCCTGCCTTCTGGACGGGTTGGCCAGAGGATGGTGACAGTACCGGGGAGGTGGAAAGATTGGGGAGCTGCCAGGTGGGTCTCTTGGGTGCGTTCCAAGGTTTTGTGATGTCGGAATAAAGTGATTGCTTGCTTCTTCCAAATTTTATTCTTGGCCTTCGATCTGTTTTGAGATATTTTATAGTCGCAGCTCAAAGATTTCTGGGATTTTTCCATCCTTGGATAGACAGAATGAAGGTAATACTGCTTTACAAATGAGCCTTGATGCAGAATTAACCCAGTAAGGAATTGTTAGTGTAGTTTACCATTGAAATATTTGGCGCAATAGTTTTGTTTGGTCACCAAAGGTCTAATTGAGGGCGAAGTAACATGTAATATTTTTGAAAGAACTTTTAGTGGTGAGGTAGGTTTTAGTGGAATAGGACATGTGATATTCTGTAGTTTTCAGTGGTTTGAGATTTGTTTAAAATTCCTGTCTACCGTTGCCTATTTTTTTCCTCTAAGGCTTTATATGGTTCTTTTAGATTACCAGGGAGGTTTAACTTGGATTCCTGCTCTATGCATGGCTTAAGGGGATTTGCAAACCTGTGACACTGAAATTGTGTCTAAATGCACACAATTCTTTTACAAAATGATGTTCATAGTTTTCACTTTTAGTTTTCGCATAGTTTCACCCTTTTCGAAAGGGTCTGTCATTAAAATTTTGGAATAACCAATGTCTCCCTAGAGATCTTATTTAAATATCAAAAGCAGAGTAATTTAAAACCTAAACTAAATATTTTGCTATTTTTAAATTAAAGTTGAATGAAAGTTTAAGTATGAGTATTGACGTGATAACAAGTACCGTATGAAGTCAGTGGTATGTTTATTTGCTAGATGAGGAAATTGAGGCTGCTGCTAAGTAGAACCTGTGGTAGAACCTGTATCAGGCTCTAAGACTGACACTTTTCCAACATATCTTGTCCTGTCATATTCTTAGAAAAAAGGTGGTTAGCAATTTCATTTATTGAAGAATGACTTAATAAGTTTTTTTACCTTAATATAGGAATATTAGTAATTTTGTCTTTTATCAATCTCTTTACTAATTTTAGTTTTGATTTTTTGTTTTTTTCACATAGTGTGATTTGGGGGGGTGATCTTTAAAATAAATGTACCTTCAGTCTGTTATTTTTGTTTGTCTCTTAACTGAATTCAGAAATCGTTGAGGTTTACTGGTAAAAACTAGGTTTGAGCATACATGCGTAATATATCTGGCAATCTGTTTCGCAGTTGGGAAAAAAATATTTTAATGCCATTTTCTTATTTGAAAGTAGAATTTAAGGTAGGTTTTTTCCAAAATCAGAAAATAAGTGAAATCATGCATTCATGATTTTTTCTGACAAAGCTGACCTTCCCAGAAATATTAGCTAGCTTTCCTATATAGTCAGTTAATTTTTCCTTTTTGCTTGGTACTGATAGGTCAGCGAGCAATCTTCTTTTTTTGTTGATTATTATGATCTTTTTGGTAATGTGATGAAGTCTGTCTTCCATCATCCTCATCCCTCACTACCGACTAGACTGGTAGAGAAGTACACTATATGCCAATAGACTAGGCTGACTATATGCCAATAATTGTATGAACTCAAGTCCTGGTCCAAATCTTGCTCTTTTTTTATCAACTATGAAAGAAAGAATGACTACTTTTGGAAAGCACATTTTGTGTTTTTCTAAGTTGTACTTGACCTCTCATGATATTCTACTAACATTTTGTGAAGTAGGCTAGGTAGGTAGCTTTGTCTGTTTTACTTGTGGAGACCAGAGATTTGTGATGAGTTTTAAGGTTACACAGGTGCCTAAAGGTCTTAGCAATGAATAATAGACTTGAATTTAGATAATTTGACCCTTTAATTCTAGTACTGTACCAGCCTCTCCCCCCAACATTTTAATCATGGGTAGCTTTATTATATAGTATGTATTACCATTCACAGATTTGTATGTCATTAATTAAAATTATACTTTTACCAACTTTTTTTTTTAATGGGTGATTGAAACTTTGCAGAGTAGAAGTTATTGCTGGTGTGTGTGTGTGTGTGTGGTTTGTGGCATTTTTAATGTACAGGTGAATAAGTTTGCAAGAATAGCACATTTATTAACAATTTAGGTATCAGACTGTGTTCAACTTAGGCTACGTGATAAATTTTTTGTAACATCCCAGAAGATGGAACTCAGGGTGATTAATAATACTACTTTCCAGGTATACATTTGTGTTGTAGCACAGTAGATACTGTAATTTTATGATTAAAAGGGAACATGTTTTCTTCACATTTTATATTACTTAATTTGATTCCATAATTTTTATTGATTAGAAAAAGGAACAGATTTACTGAAAGTAATTTTGTTTTAGGATGACATAGATAATAATCTTTGTTTTAACCTTGGCAATAGCCATGCAGTTCACTTATTTGGATTAAATTGGTTCTGTCATTTTGTTATTTCATTTCATCAAGGTTTTCTATCAGATTAGGTGATGGCCGTTTAAGTAGGTAGGAAGTTTGGGATAGGAATATATTATTAGGTTGGTGCAAAAGTAATTGCGGTTTTTACAATTATTTTTAACCTTTGAAATAGTAGTTACTTTTGCACCAACCTAATACTTAAAAAAGTGTTTTGGGCAGAAATCAGTCTAATAATGGTGTGTTGACTGTTTTTGAAGAACAATCCACAATTTTTCCCTCCTACCAGGAAGTATTTGATGATGCATCTCCTGGAAAACAAAAAGAAATCCAAGAACCAGATCCTACCTATGAAGAAAAAATGGTATGTTCTAAGTGAATGAATAGAGTCTATAGTAGTAACTATTTATTAGGTGATTAAATGTACCAAATTTCTATGTTTAATTTTTATAGTTGAGGCACAGCTATCTAATTAAAATATGTGTAACATGGGCTACTATAACTTTTATATGTTATATGTGTATATAAAACAAATATGGAAATACTGAAGTCACACAAATCACCTAATATTATGTAATTATGTGGATTATATTAACGTTCTCTTTATTTTAAGATTTAGCATCAGTGAGATGAGTGAAAGACCAGAGAAGAGTTCATTCTTCATGGTGTGTTTATTCTGCATCTGTCCAACATGTACTCCATTAGTTACAAAGAGAATAATATATTCCCCTTGCCTATAGCATTCTTACAGTACACATGGCATCTTTACAAAAGAGAACATGGTATTATACTTGAATCCTTAAACACAACAGCTCACATTTCATATCTACTTACAAAGAGTTTTTAAGTTAAATTCAGAGTCAGTAATAATAGTGGCTAACAGTGAATGCTTACTATGTACCGGGCCCTTTTGTAAGTTCTTTATGTGGAGTAAACTCATTTGTTTAAAAATCTTAAAAAGTTGAAATAATATGTATTAAATAATAACACCACTATACACCACAACACAGTATGTTCCTTAAGGGTAGGAACACTGTCTTAATCTTCCTGTGTTCAGCACCCAGAACAATATTTGGCACCTAGTAGATTTTAACAAATATTTTTTTTTGAAGCTTACTTTTTCCTTGTCCTTCAACATTCTCTTCAAAATCATTAAATATTTTGACTCTCTTATTAAATAGCTTCAAAATCCTAAAAGTACATAATATGTATTTTATGTACACATACAGAGGGTATTCAAAAAATGTATACACTTTAAGAAAAGAAAAAACGGTATTAAAATTGTGATACTCAGTATACACTAATAACAAAAGATGAATACAAGTCACAGTTGACTTCTGCAATTACAAGAGGTGCTCAAAGTGGTTGCCATCGCCGCCCAGACCCTTCTGGTGACGGCGAACATCGTTTGGTAGACTTCTGTGGGGAGCGTGTAAATTGTCCCAACGCCACAGCAGAAGCAGCAGGACATGTTGCTGCGCAAGGCCTCCCGGACCTTCCCTGGTGCACATCACACACAGCACCGTGTGTCTCAGACTTACCACGTAGGCGTGAATTGTTAGGCGTGTTGGAGGTTCTGCTGCATACTCACGCTTCCGTTGTCGTCGTACTGCCACAACATTGTCTGATTTCAGATAACACTTCAAAATGGTCTTGCGCGCCTCAAAAGACACCCATGCTTCCACTGTTTTCTTTGACTGTTCTGCCTGTCACATGGTGATGCTAGCATTCATTTAACGCCATCTTTTGAGTGAAGGTCATACTACATATTGCTACCATAATTCAGTCCAACTTTGAAAAGTAGTATGTAGATAACGTCTCTTAAAATGTGTATACATTTTTTTGGCACTCCTGTATATACTATGCATAATATATAATAACGATATGTAAATTAGATGATTTATTGTACATGATTTCTAGTATATAAGTGTATCTGTAACTGCCCCATCTCCTTTATTTGCTGTCAGACTTAAAGAAAAAGATATATTTGCCAGCTCTACTTTTTCCGTTGATCCCTTTAACCCTTCACTATTTAGATTCTATTAACACTGTGCTAGTGAGTCTAATTGCCAATTGTGTGGCTTAATATTAGTTTCATTCTCCTTGATCTCACTTGAGTTTGACATCGTTGACCACTCAAAAATTTTTCCTTGCCTTGAGGGACCCTTTTTTTCCTTGATTATGTCCTATTTACTTGACTATTCCTTTGTCCTCGCCATTATTTTCTGAACATTTCTTCTTAGACATTTGTAGCTCAGATGCCTCCAACTATTGTGTTTGCTTATTGGACATGTACCTCCTTTTGTACCTCTTAGTAATATTGAAAACTGAATTTATTATCTGCTACACATCTACTTAGTGTTAGCTCAAGTTCCTCTTATAAATACTCAAGCTGTCCATGACAATACCTCATAACTTTAGTAGTCTTGCAAGTTTAACCTCATAAATATTTCTCTTATCTTTTCCCCATCACCCTACTTCAGTATTCTTCTATTGCATGGATTATTTTGTTGGTGCCTTTATTTACCTTCTTTCTTATGATCTGGCCTTCTCCAAATCTCTCCATATTTTTGCGAAGTGTTATTTATGACACAAATCTGATTATACATTGGGGATTTTCGGGGTTGTTGTTCTTTTTTTACAGTGCTTTTCATCTTCATGGTGGCCTTATTGCAGATCTTTTCTCATTTCTTCCAAGTTTTTCAATCTAGTTTTATTTCCTTTTTCAACAGCATGATCTTCCCTTAACAATTTTCTTCTAAACAAGCTCCCATATCATCTGCTATTAGTTCCTAACTGTAGGATAGGATATCCATCTCTCCTCATTCTTCAACCCAGATGCTAAGTACTATTTGAGAAAACAAAATGTTAGTGTGGATTGCACCAGAATAAATTTGTGGTTTTTTACTCTCTTGGGCTTTCAGTGTTTATTACTCAACAATCCCACTTAGCCATTCTAAAACTTTACAACTCCAAGCTTTCTACTCCATTTTTGCCAACCCTCCGTTTCAGTCTTCCTCCACAAAGAATTGCAAGTCTAGCTTCACTTTATTTCCTCTATTTCCAAACATATGTGGCCTCTGCTGTCCTGTTGCTTCCTTTTGTCTCAGAGAAAGAAGCCTGTCCAAGGCTATTTATTTTAATCTTTCATTTGGTTTTATAATCCATTTTTTCCAGATTCCTGAAAGAAATCTACTATTCTGTTTTTTCTGCTTTTAGGATCTCTTAGTTTTTCTCCCTTCACCTCTTTTCCTTTAATACCCCAAGTCATTTTTATTTTAACCATCTCATTCTTTCAAGCAACAAGGTCTTTGGCTGTTTTTCTGCTTAACCTTTGCCACAGTTTTACTGAAAGCTTCTTCTGTACATGTTTTGAATTCCTTTGTTCTTCGCAACTAGTTTGGAACCCCACCAGTACTTGAAAGAATGAATAGTAGGAGATATTTTTGAAATCATACACTAATTTTTTTTTTATTATTATTAGTTTCAGATGTATAAAACAATGTAATAGTTAAACATTTATGCCCCTCACAAAGTGATAACCCCCTCCCCCAATCTACTGCCCCTCTTGTGTAGAATCCCTTATACTTAATTATACTTAATTCCTTACGGCAGTAATTCCATACTTGACCATGAAGAAGATAGTAAGGATCCTTGCATATTTTTTATCTGGTGGATCACCAATCACTCTTTTAAAAAATATCATCTTAAGACATCTAGAGTCATTAAAGATTTTTGAGCATTAGAGACATGTGCTAAGATCTAAGAGGGGGCGACCCCACCCCTTTCTCTACTGAAACATCACCTCTGTTAGAATTTTCTTGGTTATCCTGGTTAAAATTTCAGTGCCACTCTCACTTCCCATCCCCCCTTACTTTTCCTTAGTCTACCTCTGAGCATTTATTACCTTCTGACATCTTATATAACTTACCTATTATGTTTATTTTTAATATTGGACTACAATGAAAACTTCATAATGAGACAAATGCTTTTCTGATAGGCACACAAAAGCATTACATTGAACAGCTATTTAAGAAGATAATATTGTGAAAGAAGTGAAGAATACTTATTCACTGATTTGAATAATGTAGACTAGCTTTTACCTTAAAATGTCTAGGCTCTGAGCTATCTGAATTTATTTCCAGAGGGTATTTATCTTGATTCCGAATAATTAACAATAATCAAGTAGTCTTTTTTTCAGCCTATGCAATATCTTCTAGTTGCGTATTCTTGGCTTTTCTTCCGTATATGAATTAAGAAGCAGAACTGCAAAATACACACATACGTACACATTTATGTATTTTAGTTCAGTTTGTTAAAACAGTGTATAATATACAAAAACAAACAACTGAAGCTGTCATCTATATAGCACATTACTGGGGAGAACTATGGTAACAGCCTGTTAATGGTGCTTGTTGAGCTGCTTTGATGACTCATTTTTGACCTAACGAAACAGTGTCACCATGTGCCTTACTGATAGCAAATTGGTCTTCAGTTTTTATATTGGTGTAACATTTAAAAATTATGTTTTCCTTTAAAAAAATACATAACTTTTATAGCATTATGATGTTTGGATACCTCTCGTGTTTGCTTCGCTAGGTAAAATGTTTATAATTCATTCTAAAATTGACATTTTAAATATTTATAGGCAGAGATGTTGAATAATGGTTTCTCTGTTTAGGGAGCTCTTGTATTGTTTCTCCTTTTTTAAACCAAACTACTAGTGTATCTGAAAAGTCTGTTGCCTAAAGGCTCTAGATATCATTGTTCATTTTTGTGACAACTTGATTTCAAGGAACTTGCATTTTTTTGTTCACATTCTTCAGTTCTCTTGGTGGGATAATAGGGAACATTGAACTTGGCAGGTGTTAGATATGAAAGTGAGAAATAATATTAAGAACGACATTGGGTTAATGAAGAATCCGTAAACTTAATAGATGTTTTCCTAGTACGTTACTTTTTTAAAATTTGCACAGCCTAGCTGATGAATAGCCAATGGATTTTTCCCCACTTCTGGATAAATTTACTTGTATTACACAATGTCTTTTAATTTTTTATTTGATATTTTTTAGTCAACTCTGTTGAAGTACAATTTATGCACACTTAATTTTGTAATTCAGTGAGTCTTGGCACATATGAGTCAGTCATTTAACCATCACCATGGTTATGTTCTGCTTTCTGTCACAGTTAGAATTTCATAAAGTGGAATCATACAGTATGTAGTCTTTTGTGGTTGGCTAACATTATGTAGCAGAATACTTCTGAAGCTCATCTAAGATGTTGCATGTGTCAGTAGTTCCTTTACATTGCTGTGTTCCTTCTGTGCAGGCATGTGGAAACTTTGATTTCTGAAGTAATGTTAATATTCTGATCAAATGGGTCTTAAAATTTTTTGCAGCAAACTGATCGAGCAAATAGATTTGAGTATTTATTAAAGCAGACAGAGCTGTTTGCACATTTCATTCAGCCTGCTGCTCAGAAGACTCCAACCTCGCCTTTGAAGATGAAACCAGGGCGCCCACGAATAAAAAAGGATGAGAAACAGAACTTGCTATCAGTTGGCGAGTGAGTAATAGTTTATACTTTATGGTTGAACCAAATTTATGTTTGATAATCTTTATTAGAAGCATAAAATTATTTCATTAAAAATTGTTCTACTGCTGTTAATTATTTGGCCCCAGTTGGTTTGGGCAGGATGTAGCCATACATATATAAATAAATAAAAATATGTGTAATACCTTATTTTTTTCATAGCACTTATAATTTGTGGATTGCAACCACCATATTGAATAGGAAATTCAGATGTCATGCCATTCCTTGGAGAGGAAACAAATGCAGAGGTTAAGTCGCCTGTTTAACATCACATAGAATTAATTAGAATAATCCAAGTTTGAATTGGGATTTGCTCTATGTTCTAGTCTCCCAAATGACATACTTTCATTGAGGGTATCACTTTTATCTTAAGTCCATGCTGGTGTGTGGAATGTTGGGATGATTTATGATGCAGAAATTTGTTTAAAATGTTTGTTACACATACTTAGTTATGTTTATACAGAGGGTACCAAAAAGTTGTATACACATTCTAAGAAAGGAAAAAAACTATTAAAATTGTAATACTCAATGTATACCAATAACAAAAGATGAATACAAGTCACGTTTGACTTCTGCAGTTGTAAGAGGTGCTCAAAGTGATTCCCATCAGCGTCCAGACACTTCTGATTATGGCAAACTACTGCTTGAGCAACGCTGACCAACATGTTCACTTGTACACATTTTTTGGCATCCCCGGTATAGATTAAAGTGTTAAGTTGTGTGCCACTCTTAGGTCATTGTTCAAGGGGATGAGAAACAGAACTTGCTATCAGTTGGCGAGTGAGTAATAGTTTATACTTTATAGTTTAACCAAATTTATTTTTGATAATCTTTATTAGAAACATAAAGTTATTTCATTAAAAGTAAAATAACTCTTGCATGTTAAATTTATAAATTCTCTTTTAGAATTTTTGTACTAGTTGGGTTTAATTAGCAATAGTTAATAGATTTCGGACAGTCAGCTCCCTGGAACGGCCATGAGACAAATGAAATGTGATCAGTAATGAAAGTACTCAGAAGTTATCTAAAAAGGAAATTGTTATCAACAATGTTAAATTTACTGCACTGTTTAAAGGTAATTGCAAAGTATGAGCTCTGTCGCAAAGGGATTATCATCAAAAACATAAGCAAATACCTAATTTTATTTGAGTATTCCACTCATCCAGTATATCTTACTCCTTATCCATTGCATATAACCAGAATGCTGTTTTAATAGTTAAGAAGCATCCTAAGAGAGAACTTTGCACTTCAGATGTATTTATATTATTTCAGACTTAAATTTGCAGCTATTTAAATGGCATCAGTCCCATGCTCTGGAAAAGTGAATTACTATAGTGAATATTGTAATGCAGTAATCAATGTGATGTCATGAAAAACATTTCTATTAAGATTCTATGCAATAAAGTAAATAATGAATTGTCTAACTTGATCTACTTATTAGTGTTATTGGGGAAAAAGAGTCTCAGTTAATAGATTTCTTCTCTACTGTTGCTAGAAATTAAGCTATAAATTAGTTTTAGAGGTCACGAGAGTGACATAATCTGCTGTGATTTAATTTAAATGAAAACGTTTGTTGAAAGTATAAAGATATAAAATCGGATGCTTCCGAATTGGGGAGTAAGTAGTTTTACTAACTGGAGCCAGATTACAAAATTTGGCAATATTATAACTTCAGAAAATTAGTTTTTAAGAGGATGTATCTGACTCTCTTGGGATACAAAATCTGGTCTTGCGTATTTAAAAAGTTTTGAGTAATTCTAATGACTGGCTAAGTAAGAATCATTGCTTAAGCTCCTAAGTATCTGTTAGGCATATTCTGCAGCTTTTGGTGAAAGTTGTCATTTTAGAAATGTGACTTTTGGGACTATGTTTTTTCTGGCCAAAAAACTTAAAAAGGTGACTTTGAAAGATTTTTCTGGCTTCGTATTTCCCTGAAGATAAGTTACCATATTTAAGTCTGTCAGGTTCTGGTTAACTTAAGGTACTACTACTCTAACAATTACATATTTTAGAAAACCATGTAAAATATTTCAGATTTAAATATACTAATAATATCTGCTGTTCACTTGTTTCAGTCTTAATTTAGATGCGTGTTAAAAAATTACTATTGTTGGGTCTTGGTCAGCCAATGTGACTGTTATGTTGAAATAGTAGAACATAGTTAAAATTAAAGCCAAAACTCATACCACTTGATTTTATTTTAAACTTGACAGCTACAGACACCGTAGAACAGAGCAAGAAGAGGATGAAGAACTATTAACAGAAAGCTCCAAAGCAACCAATGTTTGCACTCGATTTGAAGACTCTCCTTCATGTATGTGGTACATACTTACTTGATTTTAGAAAAATCCCCTTTTGAGACACCCTTTGGTTAATGTATTGGATTTATCTTGGCTGTAATTTATAAAGGGAATTTTTAGTAATCTTTTGTATTGATTGTAAAATAAACTGCAGCTTTTTTGATAGTATATTAGTGGTAGTGGTGCTGTTATTTCAAAGGGGTATAAAATGCCATTGTTTGTGTTTATTGTTGCCTGGATGTATATGTAAAACCAGGAGTAGTTTTTGCCTTATATTTATTCGATAAGAAAATAATGTATAAAAAGAGGCACTTCACGAAGACTTGCTTATTCACTTCCAGATTTTGTATTGATTTGTTTTAAATTTTTTTCTGTATTTGTTATGAATGGTTTTCCAAAAGATAAAAATTAACCAGGTTTAAGTTTTATTATATATAATCTTCATTGTCTGGTGGCACAGAAGCTTCCATTGATCTTGACTGAAGTCTCGCAGTGGTTTTCAAAAGGGGATGGGGTATAGAAGTACATATTTAAAAAAAAAAAAAATCAGATGATTGTGATGTATATACTTGGTAATTCGGGGTTGAGGGTGGGGAATATATCGTAAACCCTGAAAGAGATATTATCTCTCTCTATAGGAGCTATTGGAAAAGTAACTTCTGAAGGGTAAAGAAGAAACAATCTCTATTTCCTATTTCCCCTTAGGAAAATAAAATCCCCAGAGAACCTCTATTTGGGTCATCATGGAAGTTGATAACACTGGTTAGAAACATTTGTGATAATGTTAAAAAAAAGAAATAAAGTACAAAGAGTCTCTAGGACCGGTACATGGGTAACATAGGAACTGAGGGATTGAGGTGGGTATTCTGACGTCTAGAGCCATGTTTCCTGGACTTGGTTATTTCCATACCCATCCAGTCCTCCTCCACCGGAGACCATATCAACTATCTCTGGTGACTTGCAAACTAACACTTGCAAAATTCCCATTCTTAAACCTAGTAAAGAAAGTCAAGTCAGAGTAAACACATGTAGGCCCAAGTTAAACTTTTGAGTATCAGATAAAGGGTACTAGCTGCCTGTATTATTATCTTTAAAATATCTATTGTGTTTTTTTCTTCTTAGATGTAAAATGGGGTAAACTGAGAGACTATCAGGTTCGAGGATTAAATTGGCTCATTTCTTTGTATGAGAATGGCATCAATGGTATCCTTGCAGATGAAATGGTATGTGTTTGGTAGTTGCTTAGAACGCCATATTTTGTTTTTTAAAATATTTTATACCATTACATTTATAAAAGTTAAGACAATATAACATCGTTTTGTTGATTGCAATCTAGAACTGTTAGCAAACAGTCTCTGTCAAACTAATATAAGGAGCTGTGCTTTAGTTGTATAAGTGGGATCCATATTTCAGTTGTGAGGAATTATCATCTGTGAAAGTAATACATTTAAAAAATACATTTTGAGAAACATGCTTTTGGTTGACTCTTATAATGATTTGACCATTTCCCCCCACTTCTGTAAAAAACAGATGGGGTCATTGAATCTTGAATTTATCATCAATATTTTTTCCAGGGTGGCAGTTCATATAGTTCTGTCTCATAAAGCATTTTCTCTTGTATTCTGCTTGCTAGTTAGGTAGTGAATGTTTAAAATGTTTCCATATACCTATAGGGCTAAAACATTTACTTACTTAGAGTATGAAGTCAAGAGAAAGGGATTTCAATTCTAGCTCTGCTACTTACTTTGGAAAAGTCTCTTAAACTTCTGAGCCTTATGGGGAGATGGTAAGATAGTACGTCCTTCATAGACTTATGAAGATTAAATGACATAGTACTCATAAACTTGACACATAATAAGTTGTTGCCATTTGTTAGCTTTAAAAGCACCTAGCTTTTCTTTTAAATGTTCCTATATATGTTGGGAAGTATAAATATGGAAGTCTGCTTTGTTTTTGTTTTTCATTGCTTTGTGGTTTTTCTGAAATCTTTCAGGGCCTGGGAAAGACTCTTCAAACAATTTCTCTTCTTGGGTACATGAAACACTATAGAAACATTCCTGGTCCTCATATGGTTTTGGTTCCTAAGTCTACATTACACAACTGGATGAGTGAATTCAAGAGATGGGTACCAACACTTAGATCTGTTTGTTTGATAGGCGATAAAGAACAAAGAGTAAGTTTCTTATTATTTTTGGTATAAAAGAATTTGAATTTAAGTTTGGTGGGAGGAGATAGCCAGAGGATGGATAAAAGAGTGGAGGTCCAATAATAAAGTTGGTCTTTACAAGTAGTAGTTTAGAAATATATTATCTTGGTGGTTAAGAATCATACTGAGAAAAGGAGTCGTAGACTACAGAGAACTATAAGAATATAGTTTCTCCTGCTTTGGGAAGTGGTTGTATAAAATCAAAGGCTGTGTTCTCACTTTAGAAGCATTTTCTTGGTTTTAAAAGAAATAAAGTGTGTGAGGTGGTTGGAAATTTAAGGAGCCCAATTTTTTAGCTTAGTGTATATACTGGTAATAGTCACGAACAGTTTTTAAAGATGGACTGAGTCGGTTATAGTAATTTGGTAACTTGGTATGATAGGTATCTAAATAAGTTAAAATCTGATCAATTAACATACCCTTTTAGAAGAAGAAATGGAAATACTATTAAGAATATAAAACTCAGATTTAAAAATTAACTCAAACTATATTGAAGATTATGTACTTAATTTTGTTTTTCTTCATTCACCTATCAGTGATTCTAGATTCTTTTTCCTCCCTTTATTGATACTTTAAGTTACCAAATTGCCTTTTATGTTTTGAGCCCAATTGTTTAACCACTGTTTGCTTCACTTTACTCACCTGAAAAATGAAAATAATAATAGCGATATCTCAGTATATCCATAAACATGAAAGGAATGAAAATGCTTACTGCAAACCTATCCTTCAGTTCTCTTCTTTATGTCAGAAGCCCCCTCTCCTTTGCCTAAACCTGTCTCCAAAGAATTTCAGGACCTAGTGTAGTCAAAGAAAAACATTTTAAGAGTTAGTTTGTTGAATTTTGCAGTGATTAATTTTGTCAATTATTTTTTACTGAATGGCTCTGACAAGTGATTAATGAAGTTACTTTAGTGGTAGGAAAGCTGGTTCTAGATGTTTGCAAATAATACTGATAACTAGCCCTTTTTAACATTCCACCCTTTTTATGTATTAGATTACTTGTCACCAACAAATTTAATGTACAGTTTATTTCTGCATGATTTTTTTTTTTTTCCTCTTGCTACACAGGCTGCTTTTGTCAGAGATGTTTTATTACCAGGAGAATGGGATGTATGTGTAACATCTTACGAAATGCTTATTAAAGAGAAGTCTGTTTTCAAAAAATTTAATTGGAGGTACTTAGTTATAGATGAAGCTCACAGGATCAAAAATGAAAAATCTAAGGTAATTTGACATTTAGACGTGCACATTATTTGTACCTTTATTTAGAATTTGGTGAACACGCAGACTATACTAATGATGAATTTGGTTCTTTCAGTTGTCAGAAATAGTAAGGGAATTCAAGACTACAAATCGACTCTTATTAACTGGAACACCCCTTCAGAACAACTTGCATGAGCTCTGGTCACTTCTTAATTTTTTGTTGCCAGATGTCTTTAATTCAGCTGATGTAAGTATTTCTAATTATTCTCTTGGTGGATTAATAATAATGTTTTTTGTTGAATGCTATACATTTTTGTAATAGAATTGGCCTGCTTTTAGCACTGCTTGAGGTAGCTACTAAATTTTCATGCTTTTACATGGTTAGCCTGGTGTAACCTACTAAGTTTTTTATGCATCCTGAGAGTTTGCTTTTGTGCCGTATAATTTAAGTCTCATTTTGTCAATCATTGATTATTGATTCCTCTCTTTGTAATGTCATAGGTTGACATTCCTGTTTGGTAATCATGTTGGCCTGACTTCATTTCAGCGGCTCTAGGTGGACTGCTTATGTTCTTAGGGTGCTGCTCAGGGGATTATTCCCAAAGTGAATTTGCGTACCTCAGATTGTCTGTTTTAGGTCCCAGAGATGGCCTTCAAATTTGATTAAATCTATCTAGCCACTTTTTTTTTTTTTTTGGTATAGTCTAACAATCTTTATAGATTATTTGCAGTGACAGAAATGGTTAGTTAGCTCTTTGAACTATTGATTGTATCTAGGAACATAACGTGTATGTCAAGAGTCTATGTTATTAATAATTTGTAGATTTTTGCTGAACCAGAGTTCATTTTGAACCTTTGTTCCCATGCCTGCAGGGAGAGAGAGAGGGAGAGTCTGTGTGTGTCTTTGAAGAGCTCTACATTAGTACGTTTATTTAAATAAGTTCTTAGGTGTTCATTTTAATTTGGTATAAGAAGGATCATTTTATAAGAAGAGAGAAATGTGTGTTCTCAAGACATTTAATCAGCCTCAGAAAGTTATAGTACTGCATTTATGTATTTTCATGTTTTTGTTTTTCACATTTTTTCTTCCTCTATTAACACTTTGATTTGTTTAATAATCTTTGTTTTAGGTAACAGAATGAAATCTAAAATTGTATACTAACAAAGCAAATAGTATATAATAAATATACTCAAGGCGCAAGGAAAACTGTCCTTGTTTAAATTCTACCCAAATGCTAGTAATCTCAATTTCACTTTTAGTAGGTTTAAGTGAAATTGACACTGCTTTGGAAACCCTTGTATTTGAGTACTTGGAATGGTCTTAGAGAATAAACTGTAAAGTGATTTTAATTTATTAATTTTCTAGTTCTTTAAAACTTGCTTTTCAACTATTATCACTGAAAATTACCTTGACATTTTTGAGAAAAATGTTAGGAAGTAATAGGATTCTGAATCTAATTACAAAATTAATTGCTAACAGTGATGCCCGTGTGCAAAATAGGGGATTAACTAAATGACTTTTGTGATTCACGTCCCAAATTTTAAAGAATTCTACAGATCATCATTCTATCTACCTAACATAATAGAGCATTTGTAGTTAATACTATCTCTGATCTTAATATATTTTTTGTTTGTTAATCTAGGACTTTGATTCCTGGTTTGATACAAACAATTGCCTTGGGGATCAAAAGCTAGTTGAGAGACTTCATATGGTAAGTATTTTGGAGTAGGATTAAAGCATATTTCTAATGGAAATAATGATAGAGAGTAAATTTGTAGATTACTTTTCTTTCAAAGAAAAGCATAGGGGCTTTAGAGTCAGATGTTTTTGAATCCTGCCACAGAACTGTTTGATCTTATAATGCAGGGAGGGAGTGATGATGTATGGCGGTTTTAGTGTTAGAACCCAGGATGCAATCCTGAATTAATGATGGGAACAAGTAATCCCTTAGGGTTAAAAAGAAGTACAGTTGGGGAAAGAAGAGTTGCCTAAGGATTAACATAGACAAGTTTTCAAAGCTTAGTTCCATTTACATTGCGTAGAAGAATCTAACCGGTTCCATTCTGAAAGGCTAACATGCTATCCATTCCTAAATCCATGTATAATCAATCAGCTGTTAATAGTGCATTGTGAGCAGAGTTCATACATTTTTGGTGTGATACATATAGATTTGTTCCTTCCTGTGAAGATTAACAACTCCAGAATTTATGGGTTGGCTGAGTGGTTTTTTGCTAGTTTTTTCTGGATTCATCCAGCTGCGTTTTACCTGGACAATCCTGGAAGAGGGCCAGCGGGGCTGAAGTCACTTACATGTTTGGCAGTTGGTGGTGGCTGTCAGCTAGGGTTATACTAGCTTCCTTACATGATACTAGAGAAGTCTTGCTGATTATTTTTCTCACCAATTTTTAATTTGTTGTGATAATAGTGTTTCTGTAAGCTTATAAAAATAGAACAAAGGAAGATAAAATAGGGTATCTTTAGTTTTATATTTTACAGTTTATTTTATGAAAATGAATTACTACATACAACATGGATATGTCTATAAACATAACATTGAATAAAACAAACCAGATATAAAATGTGTCTTTGTATATAAAGTTAAAAGTAACAGGCAAAACTGATCTACAGTGCTGAAAAGTAAGAATATTGCTTACCCTTTGGGACAGAAGCAGAGAAGAGAGTAGTAACTGGGAAGCAAGAAGGATTTCAGGGGTGCTCTCTTTAGGTAATGCTTACATGGGTATGTTTCCCAGATTAAAACTTACTGAACTGCATACTCATGATTTGTATACTTTACAAAAGGTCTACTTCTATAAAAAAAGGATGGTAAATTTAAAACCAGTAACTGTAAAGACACCTTAATGTGGACCTTGCCATTTCCTCTGTTAGACAATCTGCATGCAAGTAATTAATGTTAAACCTGAAAGGCAGCGAATGTTGAAAATATCTTTAAAATTTACCATTGTTTTAAGTCTGTTATGACAGTATAGCAAGATACACTCATTATATTGAATAAGTAAAGATCTAGTATTACCTTTCAGGAACTCACTAACAAATTATTATGTATTTGGAAGGGAGAAGTCCTAAAAATCACTTGATACTCAAGCAGATAAATTTATTTTCCATGTATTTAATAGATAGTTGAGAGTATGAGAGCCTGAAATTAAATACTGTGTTATAGATAAGGTCGTCTTTTTATGTTTGTTTACTTCTCTGTTAAGGTTTTGCGTCCATTCCTTCTTCGGCGAATTAAGGCTGATGTTGAAAAGAGTTTGCCTCCAAAAAAGGAAGTGAAAATCTATGTGGGTCTCAGCAAAATGCAAAGGGAATGGTATGTGATACCACTATTGATTCTTCACTAACTTTTATTTGTATTTTGTTTTGCTAATTCGTGTCCTCCAGGGTTTCCTGTTTGCTGTATTGAACTCAGCATGAAGAGTTTTCTGGTCGTATAATACAGGGCTTGCTAATCAAATTTATGACACAGTTTTGCAACTGCTAGATGATAGAATTGGGTGGGAGGTTTGTGAATCCAAAAATTAAATTTGGGATTTAATTAAACAAATAAAATATAAAGCCTACTTGAGTCTTTTTAAAAGGAAACTTTGGTTGCACAGACAAGAGACAGGGTTATTTGGTAGGTCATAAAGACTGGGTCATGGATTGCAGCTAGTCTGTGATGAAGGGAGAGACTGTACAGATAAGAGAAAAATTCCATACTTTCTTTTACCCACAAATTGAAATTTAATTAAGATTTCTTGTTCCATTCCTTGTTGATTTTTATTTTATTTTAGGCAGATAAAATGTCCTTTAGGGAAATGACGGTGGTGATGCATTGTAGCTATTTTTAAACACACTATATAATAGGATAAAAAAAACTTGAAAGCCTTGTAAGTTTTTTCTGTCTTTATATTTATTTTTTTAATGGAGCTATGAAATCCAAATGGCTAGAAACCTCTGACTTAGTTGTTTGTTTGTTTGTTTGTTTGTTTGGTGGCCATAGAAAGCTTAGCACGAATCAACAATGTGAAGTAGCTGCAGAAAAAGATACTGTAACTAGCACATATTATTAATTTGAATGTAGTGTTTACAAGTAGGAAATAAACAGCCATGCTAGTCTTTACTGGTTATAACACATCTCAAGTTTATTCAGTTCCGTACTTAATATTGATAAGTATTTGCAAGGGGCTGGAGTTGTTGGGAAACATACTGAAAGAATGTCAGATAAGGAAATGGGTGTGTTTTCTGAGAAAGAGAATCACCATAGAAGGTAGACCATCCTAAATGTCCTCAAAACTTTTGAAAGGCTTTATAGGGTACCAGTGATACTAGGCTTGTCTTGCATAGCTCTAAAATATAGAACTAAGACATGAATCAGTGCTAAGGAAAGACAAATCTTTTTTAGTTAAGCATATTGGTGAACTTCATATCAGAATTATGATGGAAAGGTCTGCCTTGAATAATATTTTGTGCCCCATAATTGGACTTGTTAAGCTAGAGTGCTTAGGTTATTTAGGTTATTTTGTTCAGAGGAGTCAAGGTCCTGAGACTTTGGTATTTAGATAGATTGCTCTTTCTTGGAGGGCAATGTCTAAATTCTTAGTGTGCATGCAAGGATTTTTACAATCTAGCCTATGGCTGTAGCTTCATTACTCTCATTTCTCCCTCTTTCTGCCATGTATTTTTACTTAATTTAAGTCACATTGTATTCTCTTATTCCCAGCATCATGCCTTACCTCTCATAATTCTTCCTCCTCAGATTAGTGTTCTTACCCAAATGCTATACTACTAGCTACATTGAATAGTAATTAGTGATAGTGTTCTATTAGAAAAGACTACAAATTAAAATTATGTTTAAAACTTATGTTTTAAGTTGTGCTCAATTTATTAAAAATGTAATATCATACTATTTTGTTTTAATTCATCCCAAGGAGATGAACTTTGAGCATAAGTGTGAACATTAGATCACTGTTGTGTATCTGGGGGCAATAAAGAAAAACAGAAGGAGAAAGAGGTTACTGTGGTAGATTCCTGACCACACCTTACGAGTTGATGGGTTGACGGGTGTTTTTGGGTTGAGATGGCGAAGGGGATTGAGTGCATAAAGAGGCAGGGACTAGACAGGAAACATTTGAACCCTCTTGAAATATTTTTCTTCTCAACAGGTATACTAGGATATTAATGAAGGATATAGATATACTAAACTCTGCAGGGAAGATGGACAAAATGAGGTTATTGAACATCCTGATGCAGTTGAGGAAATGCTGTAATCATCCATATCTCTTTGATGGAGCTGAACCTGGTCCACCTTATACAACAGATATGCATCTAGTTACCAACAGTGGCAAAATGGTGGTGTTAGATAAGCTACTTCCTAAATTA
Organism: Rhinolophus sinicus; assembly: GCF_057876585.1. NCBI lineage: Eukaryota > Metazoa > Chordata > Mammalia > Chiroptera > Rhinolophidae > Rhinolophus > Rhinolophus sinicus. Next base: position 116,553,985 of record NC_142515.1, on the reverse strand, counting down.
AAGGAACAAGGTATCTGTGTTACTGTTATCAAATTGAGAAGTAATAAAAACTTGTTAAAAATTCTAATGTTAAAATAAGGAGCACTACACTTTGAAAAGATGACTCTGGCATTACTAAAGTTATAAAGTGTGGGATATTTAACTTTTGTCTGAGTTCCACCTCCTCTCCCAATTTTAGGCCTTAAGTCTTTATTAGAAAGTAACCAGTAGTTAGGGCAACCATACTCCCTGGATTTGGGAGGAGAGTTCTCATTTTATATATGCTTTCCCAGAAATACCAACTTTTTCTTAGAAAATGCCAAGAATGCTCCTCCCAGCCACACACAGTTCCCAGCTCCTTTGATGAACAGTGATGTGTTTGTGGTGGCGTTTTTCAGTTATTTAATTAAATTATGTGCATGGATCCAAAGCAGTTTTACTTACAACATGCTAACTTTTTATATGAAAATGAGTATGTCTGGCGTATGTGTACAGGTGTACTTAAGTTGCATGAATGAACTTACTTAGAACAAACTTAGCATGAAGCCAGCTTCAATCATTATAAGCTCATGGTAAAACTTGTTAGCTATGTTGTACCTGCTTGCCTCCTCCCAGATTATTTTGAAGCAAATCCCAGACATCAAGGCATAAATTATTCGTTCTGTAATATGAAGTATACAGTCAGATTCCAAATGTCTCCATTTGTGTTTTTCTATATTTTAATGATGATAATTGTACCAGTAGATGAATCTTCTATAATGACTATCAAAAACATTGTAAAAGTTGTTAGTGAATTGTTTTTCCTTTTTCTTTTTATACCTTTTAGTAGAAATACATTTTCTAGCATGCTTTCTTTGAAAACTAAGTAATTAAAGCAGTTGAATTGGTATTGAGGAGTGAGTGAAGAACTTGGTAGAAATACTCAGATAATAATGAAAACTATGATAAATTCTGCAAGGAAAATGGAAACTATTGAACATCTTTATGCGTTTGGGGTTACGGAAGGTGGGACAGCAGCAAATTATCAGCCTAGCTTCCAAGACATGATAATTTCATAATTACTATTTTTTTAAATGATGCCTTTGTTTTCATTTTGCTGAAGGCATTGTGCAGCTGGCTAAAGAAATGGAAGGCAGTTGAATGATTTGAATCATGTCAGATAAGTTCAGGGATAACCAGTGGAGATGTGAGGCACACATTTACAGTCCTTCAATGTGGATTGGGTCTTCAGAACTAGATTAAGTCTGGGGTATTGGGTATGTGTTGGGAGCTCTGTAGGGCCATGTACATGAAAGAGTTGTGGTAATAGAAGGTTATTTTTAAATGTATGTGCAATTAAAAAAAATAATGATTCTCTTAGCCTTTGGGATGGCAAGACCTCCCAGGCTAGATACAAATCACCCTTTTCTATTTGTTTTAGTGTGTTCTATAGATATTACCCTCCTATACTTGTGCCATCATGGGGAAACTGTCAGGAGTGACTGAGTTGGGTAATAAATAATGTATAGTTTTTTCTTGTTTCCAACTAGGTAATTTGGAATTAAGGAATAATTGGTTAGTGTTAGTTTTGGTTAGCCTCAAATTTTTAAAGAAATTGTTTTGCTTTTGATCCTTCTGATAACATGCTGTTAATATTCACCAACAGGTTCACGAGTACTAATCTTCAGTCAGATGACAAGGGTATTGGACATTTTGGAAGATTATTGCATGTGGAGAAATTATGAGTACTGTAGATTGGATGGGCAGACACCCCATGATGAGAGACAAGTGAGTAAAATCCAAGGAGGGTAGATTAAAAAAAAAATCAGATAAAATGATTGTCTAACGTTTATGTTTTGTTTTGTGTCTATAGGAGTCCATCAATGCATATAATGAACCAAACAGCACGAAGTTTGTGTTCATGTTAAGCACACGGGCTGGTGGTCTTGGCATCAATCTTGCTACTGCCGATGTCGTAATTTTATATGATTCAGATTGGAATCCTCAAGTAGATCTCCAGGCTATGGTAAGAGAAAACAAATAAATATATTCTGTGCTTGTGGGTTTTTTTTAGTTAGAGCAAGCTAATAAGAGTCTACAAATGTCAGTGACTTAACCGAGTAAAATTTTCTTTTTCTCTGACCTAACAGTTCAGTGGTGGTATTTTGTAGGTGATCTTTCATGTAAATCAGTATATGGATGGGTGCTCTTGGACTTACAGTGTGGTTACGTTCGTGAAATGTAACCCCATCATAAGTTTAAAATATCGTAAGTCAAAAATGCGTTTACCCAATATTATAGTTTAGCCCATTTCTACTGAATGAATATTGCTTTTGCAATATCATAAAGTAAAAAAAAAAATCTTAAGTCAAACCATCATGAAGTCTGGGGCCATGTGTATTTCCATCTTACAGCTTTTCCTTATCTTAGGATCTTGGAGTCCTGCTATAGCCTCTGCATTCTGGTGACAGCAGGGGGATGAGAGAGAGCTGAGGATTGCCCAGGAAATTTTTTATGGGTTAGACCTGAAAGTGCCTCTCCATTCATTGGCCAGAACTGCTCATATAGCATAACTGACTGTGAGGGAACTGGTAAAGGATAGTAGAGTTGTGTCCTAGGAGGAAAGGTAAATGGTTTGGTGAGCTACTAACCTACCTGCCACATTAGATGATTCAGATTTATGCCCATGTGTGGGAGTACCTTGACCAGATCAGGAAGGTCATTCTTTTTTGAGAAAATTTATGATGTGTAGATGAATACGAGAACTTACAATTGAGTCTCTGGCGTTGGTCACTTTCATTCTGTGCTCTTTATAAGGGTGACGGGGGAAAATGGATCAATTAGAAATAGGGATGCTTTGCAGGAGCGTGCTTTGTGAACTTACCAGAAGTTAAACAGAAAATGGAATTCAAGTTAATTTGACTACTTGTATTTAGTTACTTGGGTAATATTTCAAGGCTGAGATTTTTATATTGTTTGTGAAGTTCATTTATTTATGTTACTTCTTTCCCTAATAGCAGTGGAAATTTAGATTTGATTTACGTAGAAAAACATTTTGAATTTAAACCTAAGAAAAAAGATTGTTTTAAAAAAAACTTTTATCAGATTTAAGAACTATAATTTTTTCATGTCTGGAGATGTTATGTATATTTTATCTCTGTATAATCTAGTAAAATTCATGTGATAGTTTCTCGCAGATTCAGCAGCTATGATGTATTCCACGCCTCCTAAAAGTTTTCCTTGTGACATAACCAATTAATTGAAACTGAGAAACTTTGAGAATTTAAGAAATATTAACATACTATGAATCTGTTTTAAAACAGATAATGTTTTTGTTTTGTTACATATTTTTAAAAAGTTTTGTACTTGAGAATATTTAGGCTTTGTTTCTCAGTGTGCACATTCAAATGTTATTTATGTAACTTTTTAACTTTATGGTAATTTGCCTAGGACCGAGCACATAGAATTGGACAAACCAAGACAGTCAGAGTGTTCCGCTTTATAACTGATAACACTGTAGAAGAAAGAATAGTGGAACGTGCTGAAATGAAACTCAGACTGGATTCAATCGTCATTCAACAAGGTGAGCCTTAGAACCTTAAAAATGTATCAAGTTGGATTGATGCATGTTTTTTTCCTGAATTTTTAAGGAGATTCTTACTATTAAGCATCTATTTAATCAAGGTAGCAGCCAACAATATTTGTATTCCAGAGATTAGTAAGCGTTGGTTTGGTTAAGAGGATGGATTTGGGCTCAGAAAGGTTGACAGTTGAATATTGACTGCCATTTAGCAATTCTATTACACTTACCTGAGCCTGTTTTTTTTACCTATTAAATACCTAGCATTTAATGTGGTACATATTAATTAGAGCTGTGGTGATTATGATTTACTTGTACTAAGCACTGTTGATTACTCTGAGGGATACTAAACAAATAAAAAGGCAACTCAAAGTAACAGATTATAATCTTTTTCTAGTCTGTAACTGTTTATTGAGCACTGAGCACATGCCAGGCATTGTTCTTAGTTCTGAGATAACAGTGGTGAAGGGAACTAAGAAGTGTTCTTACTTTCAATGAGTTTTTAAGTTAGTGAGAAGGAGAGATAGAATAAACATTTATGTGACTAGGACTATAAGGTGGAAGTGGAATTTTGTTTTGGATTAGTTGAAGGGAACTTCAGGGTCTCACTCCAGATCAGTTTCTAAGGAAGACATATATGTTTTCATGAAGCTACCAGTAAAGTTGGTGGTAGGATATGTAAAATACCAAAATGGAAAAAATAATCCTCAGTAACTTCAGGACCATATTGGTTTCTTTCCTTCTCATATTGCATCATGAGCATATACTTTCTGTCTACAGAGCTGAGCGGTATACTGTTAACATTGTTCCCTAATTATTTCATGTATGTGTCTCGGTTTTGCCATCTCTAGTTTCCATGTAAGTAAGGGCATGTTACATGTCTTTGGTATCCTGTAATGCCAACCATAGTGTTAGCCACATGCCTGAATACCTGAAGGCAATAAATGATGCTTAGTGTTAGTTGGTTTTTGTTAATAATAGCTTGACATTGAGTGCTTGCTCCGTGCTAAGTAGCATGCTAAATGCTTTACCGCCTTTATCTCCTTTATTCCTCATACCAGTTTGAGGTTGACATCAGCGGTAGAAGCAAGTCACTTGTGCACCATTCATACAGCTGGGAGGTAACTCAGACGGGATCAGGAGCTGTATAAACTATTAGGGTGACGTGTTCTGTTAGGAAAGTCTCTGGGGACTTATAGTGAGGTTTCTCATGGGTGATGTAATGACTAGGTGTTTTCCCCTCACGTTCATCCGTGTATTTACAAAACATCTGCCATGTGGTTCTTGGTCTCAATTATTCTCATCTATAAATGAGAATACAACATTTTTCAAAGATTACAAAAATATTAATTCTTTTATAGTCGCTTAGAAATACGTTTGAGTTTTTCCATTTAATTTTGTAATTTATTTAGTGGGGCAAATTTTGTGCTGATTGCTTTGTTAATCCCATTTGTAGTATTAGTCAAACAGCAAGCCTCAGGTGCTTACCTGTGTGTTACTGTCTTGGGGACTGAGACACATAACTAAAAAGAAGAGAACACAAAGGAGCATTTTATGTCTGAAAAGCACCCTCCCTGTCCAACAGGAAAGTAGTTTCCAGAAACCTAAGAATATTTTGATAGTAATGAGATAGCTTTCAATCCAAAGAAAAATGTTCTGTGGATACAGTAGCCCCTCCTCCATGTTTTTGCTTTCTGCGGTTTCAGTTACCCACGGTCAACCATGGTCTGAAAATATTAATGGAAAATTCTAGAAATAAACAATTTATAACTTCTAAATTGCGTGCTGTGTATGACACAGCATGATGAAATCTTGTGGCATCGCACTCTGTCTCACCTGGAACATGAACTGTCCCTTTGTCCAGTGTATCCACATTGTATATGATACCCATTAAGTCACTTAATAGCTATCGTAGTTATCAGAGAGAGACCACATTCACATAACTTTTATTACACTTTACTGTTACAATTGTTCTATTTTAGTATTAGTTATTGTACTTAATTTCTTACTGTGCCTTATTTATAAATTAAACTTTATCATAGGTATATATGTAATGGAAAAAACATAGTGTATATAGGGTTCAGTACTCTCTGGTTTCACACATCCACTGAGGGTCTTGGAAAGTATCCTCCCTGGATAAGGAGGGACTCCTGTATATCTTGATTATAATAACACATTTTTTGCAGGAAACGAGTAAACTCGTCATATTGCCTCTAGTTGGAACCGGCAAAAATTTTGCAAAGTAAATAAATAGAGACCTCTTTTTAAACTAAAACACTGAAAGTTTCATAGAAAAATATCAAATAGATTGAAAGATATGAATATTTTACGGAAAGTCTCATTTTGGCGAGAAAGTGTCAAAAAAGCCCCGCATTACGACGCGATTTGGCGGGAAAATGCCCGCTTACAAAGTGTTTTAAAAGTCACAGAAGTTTGGTTGCGCATTCTATTAGGGATTGAAAACCATGGTATTAGTAGTTAATGAAGTTGTAGAAAACAACTTAGGTCTTTATCAACTCATTAGAAATTGGTTGGAATACAAAAATTAAAGCTTTATGTTCGTATATGTGAATGGCCCTTGAGGGTGAAAACAATTCTATGCAGTATATTTTTTTGTTTTGTTTTGATGCCTTTTATTTTTGATAACACAAATTATAGAGTTGGCGAAATTCCTGCCACTTGAAGATCTTAATTACTTTTTCTATGATCAAATTAAGCTTGCAAGAATTTCAGTCCTTAAGATTAGGAAGTTTCAGAAATTGATGTTGTATATTTCAGTCCTTACATAAAATTGGCAATATGAATGTTTTCCTACTTCACCTTTCTAAATCGAAAAAGCTGATTTGGGAGTATTAGTTTTGATATCTTTCTGCTTATCAGAAACTTCTTGTGTTTGTAATGCTCTCTCATCTGTTAATATTTTTTTTTTTTTTTTTAGATTTTATTGGGGAAGGGGAACAGGACTTTATTGGGGAACAGTGTGTACTTCCAGGCCTTTTTTCCAAGTCAAGTTGTCCTTTCAATCCTAGTTGTGGAGGGTGCCGTTCAGCTTCAAGTTGTTGTCATTTCAGTCTTAGTTGTGGAGGGCGCAGCTCAGCTCCAGGTCCAGTTGCCGTTTTCTAGTTGCAGGGGGCACAGCCCACCATCCCTTGCGGAATTCGAACTGGCAACCTTGTGGTTGAGAGGATGCGCTCCAACCAACTGAGCCATCCAGGAGCTCAGCAGCAGCTCAGCTCAAGATGCAGTGTTCAATCTTAGTTGCAGGGGGCGGAGCCCACCATCCCTTGTGGGACTTGAGGAGTTGAACTGGCAACCTTGTGGTTGAGAGCTCACTGGCCCATGTGGGAATCGAACCGGCAGCCTTCGGAGTTAGGAGCATGGAGCTCTAACCTCCTGAGCCACCGGGCCGGCCCAATAATATTTTTTTTTAATCTTGCTAATAATTTCGATTTTCACGTATCCGAAATTAGTATTATTCACCCTATACATAAATTTTTGAGACTGTACAACAGACTTTATTACCTAATACGTAATAAGGTTTAGAAACATCTCAGAGCTTACCAACTGACTATTTGTCTTTAAATTTTATGTAAAAATGAAAATTAATCAGATGTAAATAAACAAATGATTGATGTTTGAGGCCAAATGACATGGTATTATTACATCTAACATTTAAAATTCAATGTTTCCAGTAAAATTAAATTTGTTCAGTTAACATTATACAACGTAATCTTTTTTCAGGAAGACTTGTGGATCAGAATCTGAACAAAATTGGCAAAGATGAAATGCTTCAAATGATTAGACATGGGGCGACACATGTTTTTGCTTCAAAGGAAAGTGAGATTACTGATGAGGATATTGATGGTATTTTGGAAAGAGGTGCAAAGAAGGTGAGATGTAGATTAAATGATAATGTTTTTAATATATAAAATACTTTAAACCAAAATCAAGGAAACGCTTGTTACGTGAATTACAGATAGCATGATTTCCATAAAAAGAAGCTTTTGTGTATTGTAAAGCTTAAATCCATTTTGACTGTAGTTCTCATACTTTTTGAATTCTTAACCTAATAGGTGTTTCTTTTGTTCCCTAGACTGCAGAGATGAATGAAAAGCTCTCCAAGATGGGTGAAAGCTCACTTAGAAACTTTACAATGGACACAGAGTCAAGTGTTTATAACTTCGAAGGAGAAGATTATAGAGAAAAACAAAAGGTAATTTAGAGGTTTTGGTTACTTGAGGCTTTATTTTACTTGAAACTTGGAATTTTAAATGTTAGGTGTAATAGGTATTACAATAGTAGTCATTTCTGTTTATTCACATCTAAATTATTTTCATGTTTATGTTCAATTTGATGCCAAATTTTCAGTTCGTAAGCTCTGAAATGTAAGGGTTTATGTAATGAAGCTTACTGTATCCTATTCAGTATAATATTGTGAAATATATGATAGTGAAGTATTTTGTGGGGGGCAAATATTAGTAATTTTAAGATATTCAAAATTTAAATTATTGGCAAAAAAATTGCCACAACCTTATTAGGATTTTTTTTTTAACTGCAGAATTGGCAAGTAATAAAGAAAAATTTCCTAACTTCGTAAGCAGTACTTGGAATTTATATAGAGAGAAATTAGAAAATGCTTCCAGTGTAAAAAAATAATTCTACCTTAGTATTTGCTTTGTTAACATTTAGACATGTATATCCTCTGGATTTTTTCCAGAGTAAATAGATATCTACATATTTCTCCTAATTTGGGTTGTAACATACATTCTATAGCATTTTTTTTCACCCAAGAGTATTATTAACTTGGTCTATTCATATACTATTCTTAGACACTTTCCTATGTGTTAATTGTAATTACAGTATTGAACAAAGTGTAGTCCCTGTCCTCGTACAGCTTATAGTCCAGGATTTTATGAATATCTTTCCATTTACAAACAGTCGTAATGACATAAACAGTACGAGTTACACTCATGTAAGGTTTGCAACTGTATATAATAAAAGTTGGTGATTGGAATTGTTTCCCATATGCTAGATTGCATTCACAGAGTGGATTGAACCGCCTAAACGAGAAAGAAAAGCCAACTATGCTGTTGATGCCTATTTTAGGGAAGCTCTTCGTGTCAGTGAACCTAAAGCACCCAAGGTGAGTTGATAGCACAAAAATTTTGAAAGATACTGTAAATGTAAATTGTTTTTCTTATATTCTTACAATAAAAACAGGTTGAGAATTATATTTTGTGATTTCTTTTTTTATAGTGTAACTTCGGTTTTTAATTGTTGAAAGTTTTCTAAAAATTAATTTTATATATGCATTTAAAATTTTATTGTCATTTCACTTTTATTGAAAGATGCATTCAGTTGCTTAGAGAACTAATTGGCTATCACAGTTTATGGAATAAAGATGATTACAGATAGATTTAAAGCAAAATAGTTTGTTATTTATGGATAATATTATTTTCATTTTTCTTTAGGCTCCTCGGCCTCCAAAACAACCTAACGTTCAGGATTTCCAGTTCTTTCCCCCACGTTTATTTGAATTATTGGAAAAAGAAATTCTATATTACAGAAAAACTATTGGGTACAAGGTAATAGAAATAACACTTTGCTTATACCTAGTCTCGTTTGTTTTTAACTTAATAAATGCAAGATATTGGTATGTTTTCTTTCATGGATGGATTAAAATTTGTGAAATACCATTTAGTTGGTTAAGCATTTAGTCCATCACATATCTTCTAAAATGTATTGATTTAATGACGTAGAAAAATATTTTTTTAGGTACCTCGAAATCCTGACCTACCAAATGCAGCGCAAGCACAGAAAGAAGAACAGCTTAAAATTGATGAAGCTGAACCTCTTAATGATGAAGAGTTAGAAGAAAAAGAGAAGCTTCTAACACAGGTATAGCCTTCAATCAACACAAAATTTATTAACTATTATTTTGTAAGGTACTGTTTTAGGTTGTGTTTGGGTATACAAAGAAGTACAAGTTTTAGCTTTCAAAGTGGAATGATTGGAGATGATAAAGCATGAACATGTGGCTACATGCTATATTTGATTGTCACTACTTTTTAAGGTAGTTGAGAAGATTATAGATTTACACCAGCCTTGATTGGTTGAGTGGGTATCCTTTTTTGATCACCTTTTTTCTAAAGTGTTCCCTTTCCTTCCTGTGAATCTTCCACATTGCTGCTAAGTCATGATTCTCAGTTAGATATCTCTGCTTGGTACTTTTTTAACATCCTTTAGAATTCAGTAAAGGCCTGTCAGAATCTGGCCTCAACCTACCATTAAAGCTTCATTTTCCCACTCTTCAACCTATGTTTATTCTTCCTAGCAAACTCCTACTAATTCTTCAAAGCTCAGCAAAAATGTCACCTTTTCATGCAGCATTCCTTACTCTCTTCCACTCAGTTTATTGGCTAAGCAATATATGATGTAATGCTAAAAGTGTACATCTATGTACATGAAAAGTGGTAACTATGTACATGTACAATTAAGGAACTTAATTGTCCTTCATTTTCAATTAAGGAACTTAATTTTTAAAAGATAACTAAGAGCAACCAAAAATAAGTTTCTGTAATAGAAGCATTGGTAAAGTGTAATAGCATCTCTGTCACCTTCATTGTACTGTGATTAAATATTATTTCTGTTGATTTGAAGGGATTTACCAATTGGAATAAGAGAGATTTTAACCAGTTTATCAAAGCTAATGAGAAGTGGGGTCGTGATGATATTGAAAATATAGCAAGAGAAGTAGAAGGGAAAACTCCAGAAGAAGTTATTGAATACTCAGGTAATTCTTTTATTACATTAATAGATAGATATAAGAACAGTTTCAGGTTTTTGGAGAGCTGTTAGAAATTTCAGGTTTTCTTACTCTGAATTACTATGTTTTGATAACTTAATTTTGTCACAACTTAGTGTCTTGTTTTGTTCTGTTTCTTAAAAACTGAGTTTAAAAAAAGTCCCCTTCTTTAAAATGGCATAATTGTTTGGTTTTCTTAACCTAGCTAAGTAGCTATAGCCAAGAAAATAAGAATAGGTTATTGAATAACTGCTTTCATTTTTATTTTATCTCTCTTTATAACTTCTCGTGTTATGTGCCGATTTTCAATTGACTAGTGTAGTTGTACTTTGATGAGTCTGCTTAGAATTTCAGAAATTGAAGAGTTAGAAAATACTTAAATCATCCAGTTCATCTCATTTTTTTACAGTTAAGGAAACTAAGAAATTATAAGTGACCTATTTATTTTCTAGTATTGGATGTGGGAGAACTGGAAATATTTCTTAATCCTTAGCAAAATAAAATAAGAACATTTATGATAACAAGTTATTTATATTTCTCTCCCTTCCTCCACCCATCCCATCTGTCCCAACTTTTACTCTCTCACAGCTGTGTTCTGGGAAAGATGCAATGAGCTCCAGGACATAGAGAAGATTATGGCTCAGATTGAAAGGGGAGAGGCAAGAATTCAAAGAAGAATTAGCATCAAAAAAGCACTTGACACAAAGGTACTCTGCATATTAATAAATATGGTAGTAAATAAAATAACTCCTACCTGTGAATGTGAGAGTTAAAGTAACTTTTAAAGAGGAAAAGAATTATGGTTTAAAATTAAAAATTTCTTCAAAGAAAACGTAGGTATTAACAGAATTTACCCTTGTATTTCAGTTGATACATCTGGGTCAGAGTCACTAAGATTAGTTCTTTCCTGCACAGTATCAGAAAGTCTGAGTCTGTGATTCCCTTTAGAATAATAAAGAATATAAAGTTGTTTCAGGACAAGGGATATAATGCAATCGAGATGCTATGGATAGGAAATTCTGATTTGAAATACAACATTTTAGCTAATTTTACTAAAATTGAGTTTGAAATACAGATAATACAGGCTTTATGTTTTATATAATATAAAATCTGACTTTGATAGATTGGACGGTACAAAGCACCTTTTCATCAGCTGAGAATATCATACGGTACTAACAAAGGAAAAAACTACACTGAAGAAGAGGATCGTTTTCTGATCTGTATGCTTCACAAACTTGGATTTGACAAAGAAAATGTTTATGATGAATTGAGACAGTGTATTCGCAACTCTCCTCAATTCAGATTTGACTGGTTTCTTAAGTCCAGAACTGCAATGGTGAGTGCTTGGGCCTTTTTGTGTAATGTAGCAAACAGTTCAGAGTAAGTGTATATTCTTCAACTGAGGTAGCTTCTTTTATTATTAACAGAAGATTGTGCTTCCACTGTATCTTTGAAGTAAATTTTTGTTAAATATTGTTAGTGTCATAGGTTAATTCAGTTGCTTAGAAAACAGTTCACCTCCATAGTTAAAAACTTGGCATCATAGGTAGGTTAAGTTTATTGGTCCCATCCATTAATACCACGTGTCTTTTAACATCACTATATATGATAAAATTAGTTTAATTATGTTCTAAATAGGAGGAAATGTCAACCATCAATTTCAACTTCTGAATCGTAATTACGATTTAAAATTTGTACTGTTCAGACTTTGGTTTTGTAAATGACATTTGCCCATAATAATATTGAGTCTAGGTTATTTTTGTTTTAAAGTAAATGTAGTAAAACACTCTTTTTGTACTGATTTAATGCTAGGTTGGTTTTTTTTTATTCCCAATATCTGACTGTTTCTGTTAGAAATTCTAATAACCTAAAATTAGAATTCAGAGAAGGTTGGCTTTGGTGAATTGGTCTTTTTCTTATTTATCTTACTTTCCCCTTTGAACTTTTAACTACATTTTGTGTTCCACAGGATGATGATAATGCTCAAAAGTTCTGTAATCTTAAGTTTGGAATATCCTGGGATAAACAGTTCAATCATCTTTATAATAACGATTTCCTTCAATGTTTTTAAAATACATTGTCACTCTTCAAAATGCAGGATAGTTTGCAGTCTTCACATTTGACCCGGAAGAATTATTTTATCTTTTTTTTCCCCCCCCAGTAAATATTCAGAGAGGTTAGTTTTCTGAAACCCTAGTTTGGGAAATGTTACATTACAAATAACTATAAATACGTAGTCAGAGGAAAGACAGATTCAATTACTAAAAGCTCTACCTTATCTCTTATTAAGTAGGAACAATTGATATCATTAATAAGGAAGAAAGATTTTATACTGAGTAAAACGATGCAGTGTCACATGGATTTTACCAGTATAATATCATGGTCTAAAACTGTTACTTTCTACCATGTTTCATGTTAAGGCACCCATAAAAAAAGATAACACGTGTGGCCCCTTCTGATAAATAATTGAGGCATAATCCTTGCCTAAGAGCCAGGATGATTCGTACTTCACATCTGTAACACATTCTGGCATGTGCGCCTGTGTACCTGAGAAATACAGTGCACTACCTTATATCTCTCTATAGTACTGCAAATATTTCTAAACCTTGTATGGTATATTCTATAAAATAGTATTTTTAAATGATTTTATTGTAATTGTGTAGTAGTATCACTGATTACAAGGAAAAGAAAAACAGTTTTTCTCAGGAATGGAACTGGGAACCAGCAGTGATTCAAATGGACTTCTATTTTCTTCAGGGTTATCTACCACTTCTACACTATACTATAAAGTCTTTTCTGGAGGCTGTTAGATTACTAGAGAGATGAGGTAGAACTCATTGTAGACTTCATGACTTTTTTCAGAATTGGGAAAGGTGACATGTGGCACATTGGTTACGATAAATCTACTGATAATGCTTTTAATGGGAAAGATTATGTACACCTCTTACTGAAGTTAGTTCTGGTTGATTTTGACCCTTAAATATGCACGCTGTTACTTTTCTAAAGTTTGGGTGTAAATGACAGTTCTCAGGCACGGGCACTAAGTAGCAGTATTGCATATACAGAAGATGCCAAAAAAAATAACATTTTAAGAAAGGAAAACAAAATTACAATAATATATACCAATAACAAAAGATGAATACAAGTCATATTTGACTAATGCAATTACAAGAGATGCTCAAAGTGGTTACCATCAGCATTCAGACACTTATGATTATGGCAAACTACTGCTTAAGTGATGTTGACCAAAGTGTCCACTTGTATACATTTTTTTTTTCTTTTGTGGCATCCCGGTATTATGAGATATTTTTATTGTTTTAATTCTTAAGTGAAAGGATTTGTGAAAAATACACAATAATTTGGTTTTAAATAATGAAATAAAAATACTTACAAATATATTTTTTAACCTTATAGCACAGACTGTGTATAAAAATCAATTCCTTTTGCTTTTTAAAATTTTTTTGGGGATGTGTAAGTGATTTTATATTACCCTGTTAAAACATACTTTAAGTTTTTATAGATAGAAAATACAAGTTTACCATGTAAATTTATGTTTACAACTCAGGAGCTCCAAAGAAGGTGTAACACCTTGATTACCTTGATTGAAAGAGAAAACATGGAACTAGAAGAAAAGGAGAAGGCAGAAAAAAAGAAAAGAGGACCAAAGCCTTCAGTAAGTAGTCACAAATATGTAAATATTTTCTAGATATCTTTTGTCTGTTTATCTTTTTAAGAATTTTAACATTACTTGGCTATCATAGATATGCTAGGGTTTTTGGTTTTTTTTTGTTTTTCGTTTTTGTTTTTGTAAATAATATAGCTTTGTGCCACTTGATTGCATTGTGTGGGGAAAAATCACGATATGATGGTGGGGATTGGTGAAAATCTGGGAAGGTATGTTTTGTGAATGCCAAGGGCCTACACTTTACCTTGGGGAATACAAGTTATAATTGTAGAATATTTAAAGAAATATTAGGAAAGCAATGGCTTTACAACTTTGCTATTAGCTTCTAGCTTTGATCTACTGTCCTCGTGATATCTTAGCAATGTAAAAGCAAAAATTTTAAGATAAAAAAGCCATCTTGTTATTTAATAATAGTTAATTTATAAATTCATGAATAAATGAATATTTCGGGATAATACCTATTATTTGTGTAACCTCACAAATTACTTCTTATTACTACTGCTTTCTTTTGGTAAGAGGGCGTTTATACATTTGTTTAGTGTATTGATTTACTACTGCTAATTGAGAGTTATTAGTTTATTTCATTATTAGCATTAAAATGTTGTGTTAGTAATATGAGTAGATAAGATTGTTCTTGATAAGAAAACCTAATACCTGTTACAATGTAGCAGTTATTAAGTAAAGTGTTGTCATGCGTCTGTCACTGTATTTCACATTACTGCTAGTGCTGTGATGAAAAGTAATCTTTGTGTTTGTTTATAGACACAGAAACGTAAAATGGATGGAGCACCTGATGGTCGAGGAAGAAAAAAGAAGCTGAAACTATGAATCTAAATTTGTTTCATAATCACTAACTTTAAACCAGTAGTTCTTTAATTTACGGGTCTTCATAAGATGTACTGTACAATGCTCAATTGTTATGTCATTCAAAGACATCAGGTTCATCTGTTTACTGAGCTAGAAACATAGTATGTAGTTTCACTTTTTAAAATGCAACAGCTGTGCTGAAATTTTTTTTTATCATTAACACTTGAAATAATAAAATAGGCGTCATATATTAATAAATGTTTCATTTGATTTATTTTTCTATTCTAGTTCCATATGTGAAGAGTGTGATTTTTGTTGTTGTTGTTAGCTATAATTTCTATACCCATAGGCTTAAAAATGCCAGCGAGTAAAAAAACTGCAAATGACATTTGTCCCTTCAGTTTTCAGTTAGTTCTGTAATTGTTTTAATTCACTTTGCCTTTGCAGAAATTTGGGTATCATCTTTGTAGTGCTGTTGAGTCTCATCTGGAAAGATTATGTAAATTGCATTCTCCTTGCTTATTATATGTAGGTAGAATGGGGGGGGAAAGGCAAGAAAAAATTTTAAATTTGTGCATATTTCTGTTATGCTTTCTGTTTCTATAGTTGGTTTTGAGATGAATATGCCCTATTCTGTTGGAAGAATGGCCTTTTAGTTGTATAGCCAAAGACATTTAGTATTTTCTGGTTCTTTAAGGTGTTATTGTACCATTTTGTAAGAGGAATATTATTTTTTTTAATTATTTGGTAAAAATTTTGACAAATTACCTTCTGAAGCAGCCACAATTTAGAAAGATAATGTCAAAACTAAGGTGGTTTTTGTTGTTATTTTGAAAGATCCAGCCAAGATAAGATGTGAATTTATTATACTGTTAAATTGAAATTGGTAACAAAATGTATCCCCTTGCAGTTTACCTTGAGTTTTAGAGTAACTGAAAATTTTACTATATTTTCAAATAATTTCTAAATGTGAGCAGCAAGACTGACAATTATTCCAGTTTTTATTTTCTATGGACAGACTTGATAAACTGGAGACCCTGAAGCAGGATTACCCAAGTTGTAGTGTCAGGATTTTAGCTGTACCAGAGGCCTTTATGTGCTACACATAATTTGTATAAAGTTTTATATGTGGAAATTGGGTACATAAACAGTTCTCCATTTTTCTAAGGGAATGCAATAAATGTAGCATCGTGAATAAATATAACTTTTATAATCCTTAAGTGGTCTTTTCTTTGCATTCCTTTAATTTTCTTTTCTCATTTGATTTTTATTCACTTTTTCCTTAAGGCATTATCTTTTCCCCTTTCTATAAGTTGTCCTGTTCATCTGCCCACACATAACTGAGATTGTTATTTATAGTTCTGATTTCTATAGTAATACTAATACTGCTTATTTTTCCAAAATGTCGGACTGCTGCTATCAATGGCATGCAAATCAGTGTTTATGGCAAGTTGTAGAGTAATTTGAATTTATTTTGTACTTCCCCAACTTGATTTCTATACTACCTTGGATTATTGAAATAACAGTTGTGGGTCTAATGTATGCAAAATTTGAGGAACAGTTACTATTTTTATGAAAGTAGCTATCATTAAGAATGGTGACCTCATTTTGGAAGAAACAATTGGAAAAATGTAAGGCTGAAGAAAACGTTACAAAAGTCACAAAAAGTGATATTATCAAGAGGAAGAGAAGCAGCCTGATGTGTAAGGGGTATGGGGGTGGGAGGAGGTAGAGAACGCAAAATGAATCAAGTATAATGCCAGCCCTTGAGAGCCAAGCAAGACGCAAATATAAAAGAAATAAAGGGAAGCACTTGAAAAAAGCATGGAAGAAACATCCAAATTTAGCATTGCAGTTTTGCCAATATAAGATACGTGTGTTTTACAGGTCAATTAGGCTATCACTTACTGCAAGATGTCAAGAAAAAAGCCATTTTTCCTTTCTTTAACAGTGTATTACACTGTTAAAGAAAGGAAAAATGACTCAAACCAACTTTTAAAAAGGAATTACATTGGAGAAGATAGACTAAAAATTGTAACTGAATTTCCAATTGATTTCCTCAATTTCCAGTTGAGGAAGAGGAAGCCTTAATCGGAGAATGGTGTCTGAAGCTGACCTAGAAGAGGCTGTATGTTTACACAGGTGCAGGTTACAGTAGTCTGTTACCCAGAATATTTCATTTAATAATTGAGTAAAGCTTTATATATTTGGAAGATTATATCCTTTTGAGAGGAGGTCCAGGTAAAAAAATCATTTCTTTGAACTTCAATGTTGTTTTAAATATTAACATTAAAACCTTGGAGAGGTTTCCAATAACTAACTTTTTAATTTAGGACACTTCACATTCATATAATAGATTTAAAGTGTTCTTAATTTCATAGCAGTGCTTACATACGCTCATTATAATGTATTAAAATTGTATTAATTAGAAAATCTGAATGAAACAGTCCTAATTTAGGATAGTTGCATTTATAAGGACCTCTAAATGTTGGTCCTACAGGATATTCAGTATTTTGTTAAGTGTGATAGATGATAGCAAAAAAGTAATAAACTGGTTGATATTTTAGTATTTTAACACTTGCACCAATTAGCCTATCAATTTGTTGGTAGGTTTCAAATATTTTTCTCAGAATTATACTTAGGGTTTTTGGTTTTTGTTTATTTTGACAGAACTGCACTCCTTAGAGTGATCGATAGGTTCAGGTGTAGTAACATTTCTGAGAAGCCCTGCAGTCCTTGACACTTGACACCAATTTCCTGTCCGGTATTTCTGTGGGGGTGTTCATTCAGTGGGTGGTCTCAAGCTGAAAAAGCATGAAGAAGTTGAAGCAAGTGCAAAACACTGCACTTGCTTCAGACATAGACACAGTTGTTCCGATTCCTATTGCCATTTTAAAGGAAGGAGCAGCTCTTAAAAATAACAGTGGTGTACCCTATTTCAGTGTATCTATATCCAAAACTAGTTCATAGGCCCTGCATTCAGATTTGTGCGGCCGAGGTTCAGAACCTGCTCAAGGTAAGGCAGCCACTGATCACTGGTGAAATAGGACAGCAGGAGCATTCTCACGTCCTCACCATGGACCCCTCACTCTTTCCTGAAACCACTGTTCTCTGGGTATGTCTCAGGCATCACAGCTCTGCAAGTTTCACTTGAAAAACGTGTCAACCTGAGCCTGATGTATTTTGAAAATTGAGATCACTGTATCTCTGGGCCTTCAGGTATCTGCTCTAAAACCTGGGAGCTTGTTACATGCAGAATTTAAGACCTCATGCCAGACCTGCTGAATTAGAATCTGTATTTTAATAAGATCCTCACAGGTGATTTCATATGCACACAAAAATGTGAAAAGCACTGTTTTAAAAACATTTTGCCAAAGCAAAGCAAAATAAAAGGAAACCTTATTTTGCCAAAGCAAAATAAAATGGCTATTTAGCAGGTATCTTCAGGGTAACTTGGATTTTTCTTTTTTTAGTTTAGATGAAGATGATTAATAGTATTTCAGAGAAAATGTGTTCATCTGGAATTTTAGTTATGCAGATAGTCTGCCAGGGGTTTCCCTACTGAGTTTTAATATACAATAAGTCCTCACTGAATGTCATTGGTAAGTTCTGAGGTTTATACTGAAACCAACTTTTCCATAGGCTAGTTGGTAAAAACGAGTTAAGTTCCTACGGCATCCCATCATTACAAGGAACGAAACAACATTATTCAAGGCTCTACTGTGGTAGCATTTATAGGTGTGATGTACAAATGGTTAAAGGACTAGACTTGGTGACAATGGTTTCGGATGATTGTGTCACCTCTTTCACAGGAAAGAGTTTTTAACATTAAAACGTGCAAGTAATTCTCAGCTCATTTACCCTGCTGTATATTCTCACTTGTAGGACACCGCTGATCTGGAAACAGGTCACACTTGTGTCCATGTTGATGCACAGATGACAATAGCTGCTTCTAGGCTTAGTCAAGTTCTGCTTGGTAGAGAAGGCCCTTCACACTTCAGCAGGTCGTTTAGACTTGTGCGGTCCTGTATAGCGGAGTCACTGCCTGGCTGTGTTAACATTGCTTACACGTGGGTCAGTGTTCTCATCTGAGGCACAGACCTTACGTCTGAGTAGAAGGGAAGTCAGTAATGTGATGCCGCTCAGGAATAAGACCACATGCACTGCCCAAGAGGGACATGGTGCCGCTTTAAGCATCCATACGTATCCTTTCTAGTCCTGTTTGCTCATGAGCCTTGCCACCTGAGAACAAGTCTGGAGTGAAGATGGCTTTTTCAGAAAGTTTCAGGGTGATAACGTTGACTGTTAGTGCCCCTGTTTTTATCAGCACCTGTATCTTGAGATAAGAGTCAGAAATTCAGGATTGGCTCTTGTGCATTTCAAGGTTTGGACCCAGCAAAGCAGTGTGGACTGATGATATTCCAGGCTCCTTTTTCAAACATTGCACTCTCTCTTGATACAAATTGTATGGCTATACCACTCTCTTCCACTTGCCATATTAGGAGGAAAATCTATTTTGAGGATGTTTACAAAGTACGAGAAGTGAGTGGTGTGGGGCGGGTAAGTTAGGGGTTATTAAAATGGGAGTTGGGGGCATACACTTGAGAGAGGGCAGCAGAGGACAGGCTGAAGCCCTCAAATCCTGGCTGTTTCACTAACGAAGTGCTTCCTTGTGGCTCATACTGCCACATTTTTTTGAGTCCTGCGCTGTACTCTATCCTAGAATGACATGGGATATTTGGTATTAACTTTTTTTTTTTTTTTAAGATTTTTATTGGGGAAGGGGAACAGGACTTTATTGGGGAACAGTGTGTAATTCCAGGACTTTTTTTTTTCCCAAGTCAAGTTGTCCTTTCAGTCTTAGTTGTGGAGGTAACAGCTCAGCTCCAGGTCCAGTTGCGGTTGCTAATTGCAGGGGGCACAGCCCACCATCCCTTCCAGGAGTCGAACCGGCAACCTTGTTGTTGAGAGGACGCGCTCCAACCAACTCAGCTATCCGGGAGGCAGCTCAGCTCAAGGTGCTGTGTTCAATCTTCGTTGCAGGGGGTGGAGCCCACCATCCCTTGCGGGACTCGAGGAATTGAACTGGCAACCTTGTAGTTGAGAGCCCACTGGCCCATGTGGGAATTGAACCGGCAGCCTTCAGACTTAGGAGCACAGAGCTCTAACCGCCTGAGCCACCGGGCCGGCCCTGGTATTAACTTTTAAACCCTACTGTTATTAAAAAGTGAATGGCCCATCAGTTTGTTCCTGACTAAAGCATAAAGCTTTGATTTCAAGAATTACCATTAAATAAATTTCATGAAATTGGCCTCAACATATCTCATCGACCAGACACAAATCCCTTGGTAGCGATATTATTCCTTGTTTGTCATCCCCTCTCTCTCTAAGGTAGTATACTACTGCGGATAGTTAACAAAGAACAAGAATCACATACTAAGATTTTGAACCTGTAGAATAGGGAAGGTGAATGAGACAGAGCCACATTCCTTATGTTCTGGGTTATATTTGGGAGTGTATCCGTCTGCTCCTGTACATAAGAACACCTTCTCAATGTTGCAAGAGAAAGATCTAAATTTTGAACTGGGAGCACTATTACATGACAATAGATCATTGAACCTGAAAGAAAGTGTGTAAGTCTGATGTCATGTTGACCATAAGGCAAAAGTCAGATCACATGAGAGTTGTGTGCCAAAGTGTGCTCAGGAGTTTGGCATCTGTACTTTCTTTTTTCAGATGCAAAGCTAGTAATTAGTGATTGCAAATCTTTCAGAAGATTGAAAAAATCATAGACTTAAAGGAGACATTTTCCAGATTTTTACCCAAAGCAGCCAATAGATGAATAGATGCCAAATACAGGGTTTTCCTAGAATTTCCTAATACAATTATGAAATACTGTACTCGTTATTGAAATATAGACGATGGCATCGCTCTCTCCAGGTTTTATTTTGTTAATTACTTATCCTGCAGAAATGAGGGACTTTCAAAGTCTAGCACCTACGAGATACTCCGGTGTATAATTCATACTGACCTAAATTTTCTTTTACCAATAAATAAAAACAGAAGGTCACATGGCCAATGGAGGCAAACTCATAGATTCTACTTCTATTGTGTTTTAAATCAGAGGTAGTATTGGGTTTCATCTCCCATGACAATTCTGAGGACTAGTGGTAACCACTTGGCGTACGGATTTGGGGAATTCAACAGAAACATCAGTCATTGGTCCATAGCAATGAGAGAATCTGATGGGCAAGAACTGTGATGACGCCTGCCGAGGGTGCAGAAGGGTCCGTTGTACCCTGTACTTGGCTTTGACCTGCGAAAGGGTCTTCCAAAAAACAGAAAAACGAATAGAATTCCAACTGATTTTATCTCATCGCACTTCCTAGTGTAAAAGTCATGACATGTGACTCTGACATAATGTTTTGTGTTTTGTTTTTGTCTCCTCGAGCCTGTGGGACCTGTCAAGTCTGACAATTGCGACAAACAGCCAGGCTCACACAGGGCTGGAGGAGAAAGAGGTGTGTGAGGCTGCAGCAGTCTTAGTGTGTTCGTTTGTGCCTCCCTAGAGCCTGCCCTGCACTTTGGGGATGACTTATCTATTTTCATTAAGAGGTTTTTTGTTCCATTAATTGTTCTGTCAGTATAATGGCTATATTGAGTGAGCAAGACCCAGAGCATACAAAGAAAAATTAGTTATGTCTCCTGTGTCCTTTAAAATGTATTCGGTGGAACTGGTTCTTCCATTGTTCCTGTGTCAAAAGCTGGGTAGACCCCATTACTATTCTGGTCACTGTTAGGTAATAAAAAGGATACAGACCTGTGCATGATACTGGGTAGAATTTTCTATTCATTTTTGCTTAAATGATATTTGGCTCTTAGGAGTTTTTTTTGTGAGAAATTTGCTACATTTGATAAAATAAATGTTTAGAATAAACCAGAAGGCTCTTACTCTAATTGCTATACACTAATCTCACTAAAATACCCTTTTCACCACGCCTTTTCATGCCTCCCCAAATTCTCTCCTCACAATGCCTCTCCCCGTTCTTCCTTCATTTCCTCCCTAGTTTCTAAGACCCTTTGCGCACACACCACACCAGCAAACACCCAGGCTTGAAGGAAAAAATTGTCTAATCAGCTTCACTCCCATCCACCACTCCAGTCCCAAATTTTAAGAAATCCAGCATGAGCTATGCAGGGATCGTGTTGGCTTCACAGGTTGGATTTCTTTACTGTAATCTTATGCCAGTTTAATTATAGAAATATAAAGAGAATAAAGGTCATTATTTTTCCTACAAACATTAAATTTAAATGTGAAAAGTCCATAGATAGAACTACAGAGAAATTAACCGAAAAAGTTCAAGGAAGTTAAAGCAATTCTTACTTTAATTATTCTCTGAATTCTCTTACCTTGGTCTAGATCGCACAATCACTCTACTCTCTTACTGTCTTCGACTTGTAAATTATTTTAGAGACAAGTTTATTTAGTCTCATAGTATCGCTTGGTTCAAGCTTTTATTTTTATTGAAAAAAGTACATTTCAAATTGCCTTGGTGCTTGGATCATTTGTTTGATTAAATTAACCCAATAATACTGTTAAAACTACTTTAAAAAATACATACCAACAGAAATATACCATTTTTATTCTTTATTTTATATAGTCAATTTAGTAGAAGAACATTCTCTGAACATACAAGTAGGTTAAGATTTACATTTTCTAATTTATTAAAAAATAAGTTGCCAGGCCAAAATATGCACATAATATTATTCACTTAACTATCACATAGCAATGGGAAGCCATATGGATTTTTATTAATGTGGAAATAGAATATCACAGGAAGGTGTTTCTTTGTGTTTATACTGCTTCTTAAGTTTCACTGTAAATGAGTGACATTTGTATTGTCACAAAGCCTAATCGCATATCTAGAAATTTCTTTTAGATTATTTAAACCAATTTCCAAAGCTTTATTAATAAGAGAAGCTGGGACTGGGTGGATTAAAGAATTTAATTGACAACTCTAAAAAGAATTTAATGGTGACCTATTAAATAGTAACCTGCATGTTAAATTTGCACATCTTGTTTCATTTACAAAGTTGTTAAGTTTCTTTTGGAAGGGAAAGTCATTAATATTTTTCTTTTTCAGGTTACTCTTGACCATTTCCGTAAATAACTCTTCCAGTGGCCTGAAGAAGTTAATGCTGTACTATAAGACAAATTATTTTAAATGAGCCATTTATACATATGTAACTTCTCACTTTTTAATGGGAAATTTTTTTGTATTGATTTATGCATTAAATGATGAATGTGAGTGTCATTTTATATGCCTATTCTGTGTATATGTACATATGTGTATGTATGTATATATGCAAGGCATTTCCAAGTACAAACTTCATTAGTATAACTAAAATATCATCATTATCAATGTAATACCATACCTTGCTGGTTCATCAGTGAAGGAAATGATAGGATTTCAGTGTCCCCTTAATTTATTTCAAACAATAAAAATAGACTCAGAAGTTTAGGATGAGAAGAACTTAGATTTCATCTATGATGTGACAAGCCTTTCATTTTACAATCATTAAAATACAATAGAATAAAATCAGTTAGTCTTTAAAAACTGCGGATGATGCCTACTAAAGTTTTGGATCAGAATTCCAAATAACTGTAAAAATTATGTTAACACATGAAAGCATAAAAAGAAATATTTGTTCTTCATTTTGAAATATTAATGAGTAGTGATATTTTCCATCATTGAGTCGCTGGACTTGATGATGAAATTTTCATCCTGAAATTGTACAATTTAGGAAGGTATACAATTTATTTGTGTGTCCAATTTACATGTTAATTTTCACTTGATGGAAGTTTTGTGTCTTTTAGTTCTTCCAAAACTTGGTTTGGTAAGCAGATTCTCATTGATTACTTTTCTGTAGAAGGATTATAGAGAGAAAATAAATAACATGAGACATAGTTATATTTAAATACAGCAGGAAATTAATTCATAAAATACATTTTAGAATTTTACATTCTTACAGAGTTGGCCTTGCATGTGATTGTGAGGAAATGAAAGGAATTTCCTTTTAGACTATCTCTATTAGAGTTATGTGTAAAGATACAGAATTACTTAGAAAGTCTATTCCAAAAGCTTTGGATAAGAAACAAACATAATTGCTGTGCTGTTAGTAGCTACAGAAATGAGAAACTAACAAAGAACTTTTGTAGGGGCAGAATATAGTGGGAAGGCAGTAAATGATAAGTGAGTTGAATTACATATGCATGTTTTGAGGTTAAGGCAAGCTCCCTAGTCTATAATCTCTTGGGAATAACCTTTTTCCTTGGGCATAAACAAGGAGAAGTCTGTACGAAAACTCACTGCTAAATTCCCCTCTGATTCTAGCATGAGGAAGGACACAGGACTGGTCTCCATCAAATCTAATGCTCCATCTTTCTTGGTTAGAAAGTTGGATTGATGTTACTCCAGGAGAGTGCGTAAAAGAGATGCGAAGAGTCTTTGCTCTTGTCGAAGTGAGTTTTTCCGTTTTCTTCTATTTGGGTTATCATAAGAACTGTGCACCCCAAGCTTTATCCCATGAGAAATGGACTGGTGGAGTCACACCTGACCACTACCATGGGCAGCTAACTCAGATTCACTTCTTATCGTTTCCCACCAAGCATAAATCATGTGCAAGTTCAAGGAGGTTAAAGCAATTCATCCTTTATCCCCTCACATCTCTAGTTCTTGGTAAGGTGACACGATCACTCTAAATCTCTTACTGCTTTTGGTTTATAAATTACTTTAGAGTAGTATTCTATAAGGACAGGACTGAAGCATTTTTAAATCATCTTACGTGTTTTCTAACATTTCCTGTGAGGTGGGATCAGATTTTATAATTCATTTCACTAATTTACTAAGACACATTTAAAAACTTCATTTGCGCAAATATGGGGAAATGAAATCAGCCTAAAATTTGGTTCATCTGACTTTCCACTGTCTTTACATATATTTGAGACAGGAACAGAAAACCAGAGCATTAACCTTGCTAATGTGGAAATGGTACATTTCTTGGTACACCACATGCTGTTTTCTTCCAGGCCTTGGCTCACGCTGCCCAACTGCCTTGCCCTGAGAACGTCCATTTCTCCTTTAAGGCTGGCCCCAGGTGAGCCTGTCTCCAGAAGCCTTTGCTACCTGCCCCCATCTCCTTCAGATGCTATCACCTCTGCTCCTTCTGGCCTGTTTACTGCAATGGCCACATTCTATCTGTCTGCCCCGCTAGACTCTCAGATTCTAAAGGTCAGAGAGTCATAATGGTATATTTAACGTGAGTGTGGTGCCCAGTCCACAATAAGCATTTGATAAATGTTTGTTGCACTTCAACTTAACAAGGATATTTTAATGCACTTTGGTGGATTAAATTGTCCCAAACGTTTATGGGCTAGTCCACAGAGGGGCTCAAGATTGTATTTAAAAAAAAAAAATAGCAGAGGAAATGCTAAACACTAACATCGTCACCAAAATAAATAAGTAGCTAAAAGGATATATAGAAATTTAAGTAACAAAACATTAGGCTTTGAGTGGTAATGGCTCCATTTTAAAAACAACATCCAAACTTTTTTTGGGAACAATGCAGGCTATAAATAAGTACGTTACAGATATTTGTTCCAGCAGCAAGTCCTATAACAAGGTAACCTTAGTAAATGAAGTGAATCTGGTACATGACTCAAAATTTTTTTGTTTTAAATATCTGCAGATAGGATTTCATTAATCCTTTTAGCCGAGAATTATGTATATGCCATTCACTCTACAGACCTTGAACTTCCTAGTGTTAAGTAATTAGGTAACAATCATCCTTAAGCTTTAAGGACCCACAAGATAATGTGATGAGGCAAGTCCTGCATATGGGTTATGGAGTTTTGAAGGATCTTTAAAAATCTCTATTTTTTTATGATCCCCCAAATCTAGAAAACCTAGCAAGTCCTTTGATGATAAGAGCTTCGTCCAGGATAAAAACTGGAATCTGGAAACTTACAGGACCTCATTTCTGTCATCATTTATGATAATTACGGGGAAACCTTCCATCGATGTTGTAGAAGGCGGAGTCAGATCTCTTTTGCTGGAGCATTAAAGCCACAGAGGCTTGTTCTTGGTGGACTTCTCCCAAAATAGATGTCACTTGAGTTTATGCTTCAGACAAAGGTTAATAGGAACTAGATACTCAATTAGTAAAGTTATACAAGAGGCCATAATGAATGAGATAAACGAAACTGAATAGATACTTAAACAAATATTCAAGGTAGCAACCACTAATCAGCTCTTATGAATTGCTCAGATTCTGGTATGGAGGCTCCAGGATCATTCAAGTTTACATTTTTTTCTGTAAGGAACTACAAATATGTGGGTGTTTTTTAATGTAAAAATCTGCTACATTTTAAGGCTAGAAATGAATGCTCTTTTTAAAAAATACTGCATGGGTCAGTACTCTTCTGGATGAACAAAATATACCTACAGTCCTCCAAGATGTTGTGTATTTACTTAGCAGCTGGGAGTGGAAATGAAAACAAGGGGCCAAGTGACTGGCCAGTTGTTCAGGGGAGTTCATTTGGGAGTGGAGCCTGTAGTATAGACACTAGTTAACAGACACGAATACTCACTCACTATGACCAAGAACTGTTTCAGATGCTTTATTTGTAGCTCTTCTAATCCTCAAGGAACTCTATGAGGTTGACACTATCATTACGGCCATATTAAATTACTTCCATGTTAACTATCATTATCCCCATCTGAGTAGCTTGCCCAAGGTTCCAAGTGTTAAAAGTGTAGATTCAAATCCAGGTGTGGCTCCAGGTCTGGGACTATTAAACTATTCCCATTGAAAGGTCTCCTTTACACAACTTTGCAGTTTGGAAAATAAGTACACAACAGAACTTATTTTTGCCTTACTTACAGTATTTGTCTTACTTTTTTATAAAAGATATTTTTAAAAGGAGAATTTCATTATGCTGCAGACATAAACATTTAAAAAAAAAAATCTTAGAGAGCACTGATGGTATATAATATAATGGTATCCTAATTGGACACACCCCTCCCAACTCAGAAAGAAGTAACTCATTAATTGGTTTCCCTTCCCAAAAGGCAAAAGACAATAAGAATATTCACACCAACCTGGATTTCCTGTTTCTATAGAACTTCAAGGACCATCTGTGTCATCTGAGGGTGATGGTTGTATGTCAACTGAACTTTTCTATAAATAAAAATCAGAAAAATATTAATGTCACTATTTTCTAAATTTAGGACACTATAAAGAAAAATGGCTCAGATTAAAAATATTTTTTTTGACTAAAGTTTGTTCTCTTTTGGTTAAAATTTACTTTGTAGAGTTCTTTTTTGGGAGAAGTCATTATTTCATAGATATTTAAAAATTTGATCTAAAATTGTATTTCTAAATAGTATTTGTCATTTCCATAGGTGAATTATTACCCCAAACATGGACTCTGTCATATTTCCCTACTATGATAAAAAGCAAAAATAGAAATTTTTTAAAAAAGAGGTAAGATCTCTTAGTCACACTGATCACAACCCAATTCTTCTACATCCATGCAGATTTTCTCTGAATTTTGTCAACTAAGTATTTCATTGACTTTTTCAGACCAAGAGAGAAGACAACTTAGTTTGTCACATATACACAAAACAAAAGGAGATATTTTCTCCTCAGTATTTATACTGCAGACAAGAGGAGTTATCTTATATTTAAGTCCTTACAGAATCTCTCATATTAGAGCAAACACTCTCCATTACTTTACTTTTATTAAGAAACTATTATTTAGAGAGAATTCATTTACAGAGTCATGATAATCAATTTAGGTTTAGATGATTATATAAGTCACCTAACAGAAGTAAAAGTTAAAGAGTTAAAAACAGAAAAGGGCAAAATAATTTATTATTGATTACCAATCTAACTCAACTATACGGTTCTTTTGTGACTAGACACTTAGTGATCTAGGATTACAGTTCCCATTACAGCATCATAAATACATGTGCAAATGTTATGTCTGAAATAAATGATGGTTATAGGAAAGGTCATGTGCTTTGGCATATGGTTTCGTTTGGACTTAAAATTAGATTTAGTGATAAAAAAATCACTCGTGCTGGAAAATTCATGGGTGAAGTTTGAAAAATTTGTTTCAGGAAATACGAGAATGAAAAAAAGTAAATGTTTTATAAACATATGTAAACATATCATGTTATTTTAAATATTTTTCATACTCAAATAAACTAAATGCTATAATTACAAACTTGAATATGTCATCTGTAGCCATCAAAATATATTAAATCTAGTTAGATAAAAACTTTGGAGGATCTTTCATTGGAAAGTGGGGATAGATCTATATTTGGGGGTTTCTTTATAGGGAAAATGCAAAAAAATAAAAAAATTCTACTAGCGTAACTCAGTAATTTCCCTATGTCCAGTTGAAAAAGATGGAGTCTCATGCAGTTTTGTTTCTCTGTGAGTTTAATTGAACCCAGAGGAATAAACTCTCCAAGTGATGTTCACACCAGTATTTATAGGAAATTAAAAACTGAATTCTCACCGTAATCAGGCGACCAACACAGTAAGCAACAAGGAGTATAATTCCAATGATACCAGCCATCACCCCAAAAATAATGCCTATTATAACTTTAGGAGAAAAGAGAGCAGAAAATTACAAAAGTGTAAAATACATGACCACATATCAATTGATAAAAAACAGTTAAAATCAAGGTAATATAACTTCGCCTTTATAGAAAGAAATTAATATGCTTATATTATATTAATACACTCCAGTATATTTTATCTTTTCAAATATGAAGTATTTTGCAGTAACCATGCTGAAACTGAACCTTTGAGTAGTAAAGTTTTTGGTCCACAGTGACACAACTGACAGAACTAACACCCAAGGGTTCCAACTCCAAGCCAAGTGTTCTTTATAGGCCCTCACAGACATAATTTTGGATGACAGTTCTGTGGACATGTGACCCCAATATGAGAAAAGCCACGAAGTCTTTCATAGTTTCAAAGTGATGACAGAAAATAATGCCTGCATGTAGAAAAAGGTACTGGATGGATAACAGAATGAAACTGGTATAAACAGTTTACTAATGAAGAAAAGAAGTCTGATGAATTTAAGTTACTTATCCTAGACAAGACACCTAGTTAGAAGCAATTGCCACTGTAATTCAGGTCACCGATATTCTAAGCTTCCGTTCCTTCCACAGTATCCTTATGCATACTCTATACTATAATCACTAAAAATGTTTTTCAAATCTTTCACGTGTTGGGAATGAAACAAACTTTAAGTTAGAGGTATATTTGCCTGTCTCCCATAGGCATAGTATATTTGTAGTGCTTCCAAATGAAGTAAATAGAACTGAAGACAAGACATAAAGGTAAAATGGCTTATTTATTTGGCTTATTTCTATTTAGAAGTTGCATTATTGATAAAAACTAAAAGTAACTTTTTCTCCCACTGGTATTGCCCAGCCTTCCTGTCCACTTAGCTTTAATTTATGAGATAGCGATTCAGTTCTACAATCCATTTTTGTTCTTATGGAGTATGGACACAGGCCAAATGTGAAGGGAGGTTTAGAAGGGAGGCAGAACAGTGAATAAGCACATAAATGAACAAAGCCGGGTCTACAGCAGTATCTACGGGGAAAGCTACAGTCTCCGGTTATAACAGGTCGGGAAGGTTGCCCCAAAGTGGTAGCACAGGGGCCAAGGAAAGAATCAGGATTGAGACATGAATGGTCTATATTTATTCTTGATATGATGCCAATTAATAAGAAGATTTTAAGCTCCTTGCGTTCTTTAAAGTACAGATAAGAGAAGTTCAATCATTTTATAAGCCCTTAGACTTTTCAAGGAACCATGGTTGCTGAATAGACTTTTCAAGGAACCATGGTTGGTGAAAAAGTTAAAAAACATCTAAATTAAAAGTAAAATTATTATCAAGTTATGTGTCACTATTTCCAAAACGTTTAAGACAATAAGCAATGCCTATTTTAATTTTTAAAAAGCGTATTTTGTTTGCCTTTATAATTTTGTATGAAAAGAAAGTTATTAACATACACTCTTTCGTTTTTAAAATTTACACTTCTTATTTTCTTAAGCATAATTTATAATGTAATGATTGTCATTTCATGTCAAATATTACCATACCTGGTTCTGAGAAATTGGGGGCAAATTCTGGTGTTTGTCCTAAAAAGACAAAATTTCAAAGTAGGTCAGAATACACGGGGCATGTCTAAAAAAATAAAGACCATTTTGAATTAGATTATATAGTGGGTTTCTTTTTCTTACATAACTGTGTTTAGGGAGCTATTGTTCAACTTTCAACAGTTAGCTAGTCAAAGTCATGAGATAATGTGTCAGTATTAACACTAGTAATCCTGTTATCTACTTTCAACCACCCAACGAATTTGCATGGGTCAGAAATTAGCAAACCATCTCATTAACTAAAGGGAAGGATACGAGAGAATACTGGAAGAAGCCCATGTGACTTCTACAAGAAGAAGTACATTTTTTTCAATGTAGAAATGGTGAGCAGAAAGGAGACACGTGCAGCCATCACCCCACATGAACTTCAGTCCAACCCCCAAAGAAGCAGTGTTGCTATCAACTTTCCAGATTTATGCTACAGCCACCAGCTGAGTCCCAACGCTTACTGCGTCCTACAGGAGCTTTTCTCAACTGTCCCACTAAATTTCCTGTCTGAAGTCTCTAGTAGTTTCCTAATGCTCTGCCAGAGTGAACCTCCCCCGTAGCAGTCCACACTTCACATTTCTTTTGTCGGTGGTCTCCAAATGCCATTTTATGCCCTGAAGCTGTCTTACTACGACGCTGCACAATTTTTCTTGAATTTAATTACTACAAATAAGATATTACACTATACTGCATCACATAGTCAAGGCCTGTTGGTCATTCAGTAGCAGTTGTTTATAAAGGTTAATTAGGGCTTAGCTTCCCTTTGTGACAGTGATTGTTGTGGTTGGTGTATGAGCTCTGGAATAGAACAGATGGGGCTTCAGCTTCGTCCTAGTTGGGTGGCCTTGGACAAGTTACTTAATATCTCTGTGCTTTACTCAACTTACTCAACTTAATATCTCTGTGCTTTAGTATTCTCTTGAGCACAGGAGATTAGAATCCCTATCTCTTTGGATTCCTATGAGGACCAAATTAAATAATGCATGAAAACTCCTAGCACAGCGCCCCTCCATGCTAGCCACCATTTCTAGGATTCATGGCATGTAGCAATCTGTGTGTCTATAGATGGCCCTTAGATGCTTTCTGGCTTGACACCATCATGTTGGCTTCACATGGAAATCACTTTGAAAATTAGAAGCCTAACAATCACCTAGTTTTCCTCCCTTGGTTTCTGTTAAAATTTGTTCCTTCCTTTTATCCCAGTACGTTTTCTTAATATTTCTATTAGCTAATGATTTCAAAGCCACTCTAAGTCTTCTTCGGGGCTTTATTTTAAATCTGGAGTATCCTGCTTACACCCCACCTACAAAGGACTCTCTTTCTTTCTACTTTCAACCATCTCTTGTTAAGTCGTCTCATCCCTAGAGACCACCCTTATCTCAGCACCCAGCTGGCCGCATGGTTCTCATTTATTAGGTACTTATGATGTGTCAGGCTTTGAGCTAAGCAATTTTATATACATCTTCTTAGTTCATCTTTAGAGAAACACTGTGAGGTAAGTATTATGGGGTACATTGGAAAACGGAGGGGACAGAGGCCTGTTGGGGAGATTCACTCAGGGTCAGTGGCTGGGACAGCTGAGCCCCACTCAGGTTCACCACCCCGGGCCCTCCACACCAATGCACTCTTGGCTCCCTTTTTCTGGCCCACCATTTCAGGGTCTCATTCACCCTGTATGTGCTTTGCTAGATTGCTTTAATTTCTTTAACCCACAATATTGTTTCTGTGAGATATTCTAGAGTGAGAATTCCTCTGGAGTAGGGACTGTCTTCTTAGCTTCCATTTCTCAGTCTTTGTCAGTTTCCTCACAGAGACAGGTCCTGTTAAATAGTGTTGCATCATAACAATAACTCCAGAGCAGCTATTTTAAAATATGGACAGACCCATTTTCCCTCCTGAGGGGGTTGTTTCTCTACCTTGTCTCGTTATAGCAGCAATAGAGAGCGCTGAGGGCCACACCGTGGTAAGCACATCTGTATAAAATAGAAGTTAAGAAAGGGATCAAGCATGAGGTGACTGAGTACACACCATAGAGCATATCACAAAAGACAAATTCATTTCACATCTCCCGCAGGGGCAGCTCCAGAAGCTGCATTTGCAGAGCATTTTGCATAATTTGGGGAAATAATCTCTGTCTCATTACTCCATCTCCCAGATATAATCCTACTTCCTCAGTAAAAATTAAAATAAAGATAGTCTTAAATTCAATTTTCTCCTACCCTGATAGAAGGTGAATCTATTCTAAGCTTCCTCACCTACACTTTCTTCTTTATACATCCTCACCTGCTTAAGCTACTGTCGTGCGGAGTGGCCTGCGGGGTCTCTGCTCCCATTCCCCACATAAGAACGCAGGATATGGTGAGGCCAAAAAGGAACACCCACGGAGCCATAGATACGGGAGTCATGCCACTATATTCTCACTGGCGGCATCCGCCTCTCTGCAATCCACTCTTGCCAGCTCAGCCACCATCTTGCTAGCCCCCATTTGCTGCTAGCGTAGCCACAGCAGTTATATTAGTGGCCAATGGCTCACTGGTTACAGCTGACAGCCAACTAGCCACTGCTGATGGCCATGCAATCACAGTTGATGGCCATTTACTACTGAGCCAGCACCTGTCTATGTGAGGCCGAGAGCCTGGAAACTACTCTTTGGGGCTCTGTCCCCACAGCTACTCTCAAATTTCAAGGTAAGGAAACCAAAATCCGACAACCCGCAACAACCACCAAGAATGTTCTAAGGCTATATTTCACAGCAACAGCCCACACATCTATCTGGGTCTCCCAGGTTTCTCAGGCCCTAATCAGCTAATAGACATCTGTGGACATACTCAGTTATGCAAAGTTGCAAAATTTCTGTGAAGCGGATTTAATATAAACCGGGCTTTTTACAATAGACTCTTGAGTTGGGTCAACGAGGTAGAAAGCAACCAAGTAAATCCGTAACCATTAAACAACAGACGTGGTTTGTCTCAAGCTCTCAGGGGCTGGATTACTGAAGAGTCTCACCTGCTTTTTCTTGTTTTTCTTGCTCTTGTGCTGCTGTGCTCTGAGCCCCTAACTTTCTGTAGCTAAATCAGCTTTGAATAAGTCTGCTTGCGTTGTTTTCAGATTACAGATCAATTTAAATATCATCCTATTTAATTTAGAATGTACTTTTACATTTATGTCACAAGGTCACTTGGAACATCTAATCCAACTTCCTTACTTTACAGGTAATATACTTGGTATCATAAAAATTAAATAATTAGCTCGGATTAACACAGCTGGTAATATGGACAGAAAGTGAGACCTCCTTTTGGTGACTTCCAATGTCATTCTCTCTCCCAGATCTCTGCCTTGTAGAGCTCTTGTCAGCAAGATTTCTTTGATGTGTTAACTTAGTAATTGGTGAACGCTGGGGGATGCACTGAACACAAAAAAGACAAATTTCTTGACATTTCCAGACATCCTAAGGACTAGAATTTGAATAATAATCATGTCGTCTTCATTTTGATGATTGTTTCACACCAATTTATTGCCCTCCTGAAATTTCTTAGCCCTCAGTGTCCCCTTGCTATAGCCACCAGGAGAAACTGTTTTCTGCTCTCACAATATTGACACGAGGGTCATTTTCTTACTCTTTTCACCTCTTCTAACAGGAGCACATCCAGATTATTTCTGAAAAATGCCACTTCTGTCTCCAAGAGAAGCACATTGACCGTGGGGTATTGTGGAAATGTGCCCGGCATCTGGCCACCCAGCAGCAGATGGGTTTGGCGCTGCAGTTCCTTCGCTACCCCAGGCTCTGCAAAACTTACTTGGATGTGCTTACCCCAGGCCCACTTGCAATGAAGCACTGGCTGAACCATGCAAGATGGGTAGAGTTTTAGGCAGAAATGTGGAGGAAGGAGAATTAAGGTAAAGGAAGAGCAGGGGCTAAAATGCAGAGAAAGAAGAGGACGTCTGCACTCAAGCAGAGGTTAGGGGGGCCGCTCACAGGCAAAGGTAGGCAAATTTCAGATTAACAAGGGTTTAATGATCAAGTGGCAAATGAGTGCAAAATAAAATAGGAGGGTGGGTTTAACAAGGCCTCAAACTCCTAGTTTAGAAAATTGTTTTCAGTCCCCAGACACTAAAATGGCGTTTGCTATGGTCCTTTGTACACAGTACATATTTGTGACCTGAACTGAATCCCATACTTTTAGGTTTGGGAAGGGTGGAATGAATGAATGAATATTCCAATATTAAATATCCCAAGTCAGAAATATTCCAAATTTGCTTGCTTTTTGTTCCCTCCTGACTTGCAGCTGATAGAAGTCTCATCTTGCAAAAGCAAACTCTTACAAAGATATACCCTGCATATAAAATGGCTTAAATAGTTTCCAAGTCAGAAATATTCCAAATTTGCATAGTTGTATCATCTCACAATTTACACTTACATAATATCTGAATTGTACCAGAACATTCACCTCTTTTGTCTCTTACCCTCACTGCCCTGTCCTCGCAGTTGCTCAGGAAAACTCTACCAGCCTGAGATGTCTGTGTTGGGGGAAGGGAGCCTGACAGGGCCTCTGCCACCATTATACCAAGGAGGCAGGGTGACCTGTGAGCTCAGAACACAGTCGGGATACAGTTGGGAGTAGAGCTCCAGCCTCCTAATATTCTGCTCAATCCATGAAACCACACGGCTTTCCCCAACAGTGGACATTTCTCACATAGAATGTTTTTAGAAAGAACAACAGTAAAATGCAATTGTGGACAAAATACCCGGTCTTTTTGCTTTATGCCAAAACTTCCAGGAGCTGAACTCCTGTCACGAATTGATAGCTCAGGCAGCTGCTGGCTTGGTTTCAATACCCTCCTGTCTTGCAGCTGATAGTCTTGTCTTGCAAAAACAAACTCTTACAAGGGGACACCCTGTGTACAAAATACCTTAAATAGTTTCCAAGTCAGAAAACTACATTTTCTAAATGTTACCGTTTCTTGGCATTGCGATGACCGTGAAAACTGATGGATAAATTTATTTGTGGAAGTTCTCCCCGGCTAATTTATGGTAAAACAGAAAAAAAAAACTCCCATCCAATGCCTTTTCTACTGAACCTTCCTGTTTAATATGCGATGAACTTATAAATGGGGATCTTGCCTTTCCAAATGGTGTTTGGAGAAGGCTATTGCCATGAAGCAATATTTTAAGGGAAATATTCAATTTTGCTTTTGAATCAAAGGCCTGACAAACTCAATCTGAGTCAAGTTGTAATAATATAATCAGATGTCCACCTGTCTATTGTCATTCATTTTTCAATTTTAGAGAGGTTTCATTAAGCCAAAGCAGCCAATTAAAATTCAGAACAATTGAACTTTCTAATGGGTTAAATGCCTGGTGTGATAACATTTGAGCTAGTGTTTTGAATATTTTGTTTGAATTCTCCGGTCAATAGCTGTTAACACAAAGCTACAGCCTGTTAATGTGTGTAGTTAGTGGGCCAGATGTCCAATGCTTTGTTCTTAAGTCACCTTTATCTAGAATTAGAACAGTTTCAGAAAACAATTCAATATGAGCCTGATTTGCTTGCAAAACAGTAACTTTCACAATTCGCCATATTCAATCTTGTGGTTTTTGACTTTGAAAACCTCCTCTCCCTCACAATGGATTTCACTCTATGCACTTTCCAAGGGGCAGCTCCCCAGCGGTGAAACACAGTGGAATGGCTCTGGTGGAAGCCAGGGTGAAACACAGTGGAATGGCTCTGGTGGAAGCCAGGGTGACAGCCCCGGGAGCCTTGAACCCTGAGTCCACAGCCATCTGGGAGCAGCTTTAAGGAACTCCACAGGAACTGAGCTTGGAAGCCCTCAGTCTATAAATGAGTTTTCAAACTGCAGGATGGGATCCCTGAGTGCAAGAGTTGGTAAGCTTTTTCTACAAAGGGATAAAGAAAACATATTTTTGGCTTTGTGGGCCATGTGGTCGTTGTCGGTTACAACTCTTTAACTCTGTTGTGACAGTGCAAAAGCAACCATGAGCAATAGGTAAACCAACGCCTAAATGAATCAGTATTGCTGTGTTCCAATAATTATTTACAGACATGACATTTTTAATCTCACGTAATATTCACATGTCACAAAATATTATTATTCTTGGGGGTGTCTGGTTGGCTCAATAGTTAGAATGTGGTACTCATAACACTAAGGTCGCTGGTTCAAGTCCCACATGGGCCAGTGAGCTGCACCCTCCACAATTAGATTGAATAAAATGACTTGACTTGGAGCTGATGAGTCCTAGAAAAACACACTGTTCCCCAATATCCCCCAATAACAATTAAAGAAAAAAAACCCCCAAAAACAATAACATAGAGAAATGGTTAATTTTCACTAGTAATCAAGGAAATAAAAATTGAAAAAAAATACACCATATCATTCATTTATCCTATTGGCAAAGATAAAAAGACTTCTGGCACACAATTTAGCAAGAAGGGACTGAAGCAGATACTCTCAAAATTTAACGATGGGTGTATACCTTGGTATAACTTTGGGGGAAGGAAATTTGGCAATATTCATCAAAACTTTTAAAATGTGCATACTCTAACATGGAATGATGAGTTACAAGGATGTCCATAATAGCATTGTTTGAAAGAATATAAAGTAGAAACAACCTACATATTCAAAAGCATAGCCTAGGTTAAGAAAACCATGGTTTATGCATTCGATATAATATCATGAAGCCATTAAAGTGTGTTTACTGATATGGAAAAAAAATGCACTTTGAGGAAGAAGCAAATTTCAGAATACTGCATAGAGTAATTTCTTAAGTATATATTTATAAACATATCTAGAAAAATATATGGAAGATTTGCACCAAAATGTCCAGTGTTGATTTCTGGAGAGCAGAGTGGGAAACAAACTGTCCTCTCTTGGGGGAGGAAATGCAGCGTGTTGCTTGAGGATGAAGGCTCTCCAGTCAAACCTCCTGGGTTTGTCTCCAGCTTCACTGTTCACTGGCCGTATGACTTTAGACAAGTTTTTAAAACTTTCTGAACTTCTGTTTTTTCATTTGTGCAATTGGGATAATACCTACTCCATATTGTTGTAGTAAGGATGAAATGAAATAATCTAGGTAAAGGGCTTAGCATGGGAGGTATTAATATCAACTTTTCATTTTTCTTTAATGAATATGTAAAAACTTAAAATATACTCCATGACCCCATTAAACAGATACAATAGAAGTCCACCATTCTCCTCTCTTTACGTATGGTTTATGCAAAGTAAAGAACTCATTTTCTCTCACTGGATAAGTTTTCTGTATCACTGGATCGACAGTCCCTAAGGCCAAAGGTGGTACAAAAGTAAAGTGGAAGATCTCTAACTGCTACCTGTGTGGACACTTTTGAGGAATATTAACAAGTGAAGGTCACAGGAGGTTAAGAGCACAAAGGCCTAATGTAACCTATAAGGAGGTCTCATTTTCAAATTGGATTGGAAGAAACATACCTCAGCAGAAAACCTTTAACTTGACTTCTCCAGGAAACTCAATTTCTCTTCCCTGAGTCAAGTGAGTTTGTTTCTGTTGTTCTACCTCATTAATTGATTCAACTTCAGAACACCTCTGTAGGCTTATTTATCACACTTCGAAGAGAAAGGCTCTTTGCATTGGACCTTCAAAGCATGTTGCTGAAATGGAGTCTGATCTAAATCATCAAAGGGGACCCGGCTCTTGAAGCAGTGAGGGTCAGAACTCGCCTGCACTTTGCACTGGGGTGTGGCATGGTACTAGGGGACTGAGAGAAGAACAACCATCTTTTATGATTTGGGGCTTACAGTTTTTGGAATCATTTCGTTTCCTGAGACAGGGATGAGCCAAAATTCTGCCCGACTCCCACGGTGTGAGAGAAGTCTCTCTGTGAATGAACTGTCTCAGGTTCTATATGCGGCCACTTTTCTGGTACCCTTAGCTACTGGAGCAAGGTTATTGGGGGTTTGGGGCATCATAGCAGACACAAGCCATATAAAAAACAGAAAATGGAACCATTATTCATGATGGGTCATTTCATACGTTCACTGTCAATTGTTGCTCTTGTCTCTACCAGATCTCTGAAATCACTTTCAGCATATATCATAACCAAGTTTGTTCAAGTAGTAATAACCCCGATGAAATGAATGCTGGTAGCTTAGTTTTCCTCTGTTAATGTTTGTTAAACATTGAAGACCTCTTCATGAGGTCTTAATTAAGAGGTCTTTAATGATAAAGACCTCTTAGAAAACATAGATTGTGTTTGTTCAGTTTACTTGTAAAACATATTTAAACTGTTGCTGATTACAAATTATGATTCTCTTTGCAGAAAATGTAGAAAATATTAAAAAGCAGGAAAAAAATTACCCACAATCCCCACACCCGGAGATAACACTGGGACGTTTCTTTTCAGTATTTTTGCTTTAGTTTCAATTTAGTTCATTTATCAAAGAAAGCCACACAGATAGGTACTTATTAAATATATGGATATGATAATAATGGCTGGAAATCTATTACCCACTTGTTTCTGTTAGTAAATTACCTGCTGGGTTAGGAGTGACCATACTTTCCGTGGTATCTGTGTGGTTGGCAGATGATGTAGAAATATAACCTAAAAAGACAAATTATTTAAAATGTGCTTCCCAAATTGGTTCATAGATGTTTTCATCAATACTCTAGAAACCAAAGTAAAAATAAATTTACCAAAAGGATGTTAAATTCAATTTTGCAATTTAGAATCAGTATAAATTGATGTTGAGATATTGTCCACTCGTTTCCCTCTCTTAGGACTCTTTCTTCAAAGGAATTCATAGTGGAGTGTCTACTTCTTTCTAAAAACCCAATTTCACACCAAACTGAAGAGATTTATAGGTTTGAGAACTAGGCTCAAGTTCATCTCAGGCTGACCTTTGAGGACTCATTGAAGTTTAGAGATGAAAGGGATTTTAGATACCGTCTATTCAGTGCTTTTTTTAATAGGCACAAGGAAACTGAGTCCCACGGGGGCTAATTGATTTTGCACAGTTAAACGAGTCGGCAGCAAAGCTCTGGTTATTTGTCATTTCTACAACTATTAAATATGTATTGACTGCCCACTATCTGCCTAGTTATGTGTGAGATACAGAAATGAAGACCAGTTTTACTTTTAAGAAATATACATAGTCTTGTGGTCCCTGAAACTCAACTCAGAGTCCTTTCCTGTAACAATTAAATGGACAGAAAGGCTCTCTTCTTGGGTCACTGAAGAAGAAGGAAATACCGTTTTGGGAACGTACGGGGGGATGGTGGATGGGGGGAGGGGGGTTCACACAGTGTGAGGGATGTAAATGATAAACGTCTAAGTTTTGCTTTGTCTTGTGCACCTGAAACTAATAAAAAAAAAAAAAAAAAAAAAAAAAAGAAGGAAATACCTTGCTTCGTTAGGTCATTCTAGGCACGTGCTTTTCAAACTGGTGTACCTGCAGGGTTATGTAGTTAAGATGCAAATGAAATTATGGCCTACCTACACTGAGCTCTCATTTTGCCTGAACAAATGAAAACAATATTCTTTTCTTTTCCTTCTCTTCCCTCCCTTCCTCCCTCCATTCCTGTCTTCCTCACTTGCTGATTCAACCAATATTCTACTATGTATCAAGAGTTGTGCTAGATTCTGGGGATAAAACAGGCATGAGAATACCTGTCCCTTTGGAAACTCCAATTAAATCAATATATTATGACCTAGAATGCAAATTTTGCATGATTTTTTAAAGTAAAATCAGGAAACTTTAGAGGGTCCTGGTTTGTGACATAATTTCCTAGTTGAAGTGATATAATACTGGATTCTCCAATTCTTAGCATCGGAATCTTGTTTTCAGATAACAGCTTTCGTTATTCCTTGAACGCACTACGTTCTCTCCTGTCTCAGAGCTTTTGTTCCTTTCTTCCATTCACCTTCAGTCCTCTTTTCCCAGATTTTGTAAGGTCGGCTTCTTCTCATTGTTTGACTCTCAGCATAAATGTCACTTACTAGAGAAAAATTTCCTGCCACCCTTTTCTAAAACAGCGTCTGTGATACGTTTATCACCTTACCAGGTTTGATTTTGTCTTGTTTTTCACTGTCAGTTATTTTCATAATTTACTTGTACTGTTTAATGTCTGTGTTCCCTCCCTCCGTGCGCCCACGCACACTGCATGTACCCTCGATGGGAGCTCACTGGTCTTTCTGCTCTGGCCTTGCTGTTTAGCACCTGACAGAATTACTAAACGAACAAATGAGTGAATGACTGGGAATCAAATTGTTTACAAAAAACTTACTCTTCATGTGGCAGATGACATGGCACATTGGAAATACTGCTTTATTTAGACTTAAGATTATTGGAGAAAGCAAAACAATCATTTCTTTTGCTAGAGCCAATGATGTTTAACCTTCCTCACACTTTCCAGGTTCCCCTCTTACACATAGAAGCAAAGGTGGGAAACCCTGTTCCCATACCTTTCTATGATCCTATCAAGTAGTCACATCAAGAGAGTTTCTTTGGCAGATGCAAAGATGAGAACAGCACTGGCCCTGAAAGGCCAGGGAAGCCTTCGGCGTCATACAGCCTTAATAACCTAGCCATGAGGTGTCACTTCAGGCCCTAATCCAGTTGCAGACACTTCTCCAGCAGGTAGAATTTCTTTCTTTCCCAGAAATCCTTTCCAAATTTTGGGCAGCTCGAAAACACACAAAGTATCTCCATCTATTTATGCCCCCCTCCAAAAGGTAAAGTGTCTACTTTGATTGAGTAATCCCACTTTGCCCTCTGAGAAAACACAAAGAATACCTCTTCTCCTGTGTAAAACTCTACCAATATTTGAATATATTTAAATATTACACCATACACTGATTTTTTTCTTTTCTTCAAGCTGTCTTCATACTTTGGTACTTTAAAAAATTTAGCGTAGCTTTGTTAGCCTTCTGTTTTCCTGTAATGTCCCCTTTCTCTGCCATTCAGAAATCACCATTGCAATACCCAGGTTTGTTCCCTAGTCTATGATTATTATCATAGCTAAATACTGATTAAGTTCTTTACTGTGTGCTGGGCACTGGAGTCAGCATGTTACATTAATTATTTTGTTTAGTCCTCATGTGATTACTATGAGGCAGGTACCCATCCTGGCTGAAGCACGCTCCTCATAGATGAGGATGCTGAGGCAAACAGAGGTAAGTCACTTGACTTTGTTGTTCCTCAGGCTTTCAGATGTGGAACCGATTTGAACCCAGTTTTCTCTGTCTCTCATGCCCTCGCTATTAACTATTTAATACATGGTTTTATGCCCAAATGTACTTTAGCAAATGCTGGATCTCTTCCCTGTCCCCTACAGAATGCCCAAAAGATCCCTGATACTTGTTCTGATTTGAGTTACAGCAATGTGTGATGGGCTAAAAATATTTCAAATGACTACTTCTCGTTATTTATGTGCTGGGCGCTAGTATTTCTAACACATAAACACTGAATTTTGAGAAGACATTTACCAGGAAGAGGCCAAAAATAATGGTAATTTAATACAACCTAAGAATACCCCTACATTATTTCTTTAATTTAATGAATTAGATTCAGATCCCCAAACCACATAGCACCTAAGCCAACAGAGTTGTTTTTTCTTTTTCCTGCCTCACACCTCAGGAATGGACCCACAGAGAGATAAACATGTCCCCTATGGTTTCAGAGTTCATGCTTGTGGTTTGTACCTTTCCAATGGGAGAAGGAGGAAATTATACTTTTTTGGAAAACTTTTTAAAACCTGAGGACTTTATATTCACCATCACCCTGATTAACGACTCTTTAATTTAGAAGTTAACCTCATTAAAACACAAAAAGCCACAAATTAATTCACACCGAAATCATTCTCATACTATTTGATAAAATTCTTTTCATTCTAGCTGGGCTTAGAATTCACGCATGCCCCTCATACTGGAAAGCTGTGATCCAGCCACAATGACTGACTTTCTGCTGCCATTTCCTTCACCTTGTCAGCTGAGTCCCAATAATATCCATGTAGCAGACCGGGATCTGATGTACGCATTCATTTAAGTAAGGTAGAATTAAAGTGGGGTACTTTATATTTTCATCTATCGTCTCATAGGCAATATAACAGCATCGGGCTAAAAACAAACTCCACTTACCTGACAATAGTAATCCAATTATTATATTTCTGTACATCCTGAGATCGTGAGCTGGTGCACAGTAGTCAGTGCAAGAAAAGCACAGGGATGACTGAGAGCGGCAGTCTAGCCCCAGCCTGCACACTGTTATCTCTCAGGCCCACCTTCCGGAGCCCGTCGTCCGTTGATAGGCCTGGGTGACATTTGAAATTATGCAAAGTTGTTCAACAACGCCTGTCAATAAAGATATATGGATGTCTGTCTAACTGGGGGATTAAAGTGTGAAGTAAAGTCTTCACTTCAAGGAACTGACTGCTATGTTAAATTCACTTTGCATAAATTAAGTGGGCATTCATAGGGAGCCTAGGAAATTGACAACCCCCTTCCAGACTCCAACACGAGGCTCCTCACTGAGGACACAAGTAACAAGGGATCGTATCCGGCACCTGAAACTGGAGAAGAACAAGAACCAGTTTCATCCAGCAGAACTTATCTCCTCGACCAGACCTGACCTTTAATTATAATGCCATTATAATCTCATTCACATTTCGGTTACTAGGACTCTCAGCATGCATGTGACGCCATGACAGTTTCAGGGGAGCCAAATAAGGAAGAGAGAGCAGGAAACTGAGGATCTAATCTACTGGCAGGAAACTGAAGAGCCTTGTCCATGGGTTGTTAGCAAACCCGCCCCTGGGAGGTACAAATAGCCTTGGTCAGGACTTGCTGGGTGCGACTCCATCTCTGAGTTTGCCCACACTTCCCTCTTTACGTGTGCACTTTCATTTCAGGAAACTTCCTGTGCTTTCTTGCATCTGTCTCGTTCTTGAATTCTTTCTTGTGCGGAGACAAGACCTGGTCACCGCTGCTCTGGGTTGAGTCCTCTCTTGGACATCCCTGTGAGTGTCCCACGACAGCATCAGTCAGGAGCCACCCAATGGGACAAACAAGAATTAGATTAGGAAGGCCTGAGGCTCATTAGGATGTGAGCCAGGCTGTGGTGGCTGTTCCGCAGTTAGAAACTGTGGGGACAGAGCCCCAGAAAGAAGTTTCCAGGCTCTCGGCCTCACATAGAAAGGTGCTGGCTCAGATGGTAAATGGCCATCAACTGTGATGGGATGGCCATCAGCTGTGGCTAGTTGGCCGTCAGCTGTAACCAGTGAGCCATTGGTCACTAATATAACTGCTATGGCTACGCTAGCAGAGAGAGAGAAGAGAAAAAAGAATGGGGGCTAGCAAGAAGATGGCGGCTGGGCTGGCAAGCGCGGATGGCGGTTTGCGGACAGTGTGGATCCAGTCTCCAGTGAGAGTATAGTGCCGCCAGAGAGAATATAGTGGTATGACTCCCCTACCTATGGCTCCGTGGGTGTTCCTTTTTGGCCTCACCATATCCTGCGTTCTTGTGTGGGGAGCGGGAGCAGAGACCCCGCAGGCCTCCCCGCACAACAGAAACCTTTCATTTTTAATGTGGAGATTCGTGGGTACGGGATGAAAGTGACTTCTTCACATGTGAAATAAATGTATTTGAGAAATGTAATGACTATTTGAGTGTCCTGAGGTTTGAAAAAAATCTCTCAAACTCATGACAAGTCATATGGTCATGTAAGAATACACGGGACACAAGAAATCTCTAAGTCAAATTAGAGTTCGAACTGAACAGCTGCCCACACAGCTGTAGAACTGGTGAGCTGTTTCTCTCTAAAACATGCCTCACGGAACAAACCTAAATAAATGCCAAGACAACAAATACGAATGCTCAAAAACAAAAACAGACACACCAAAACCCTTGTTGTGAAGTGGGATAAAATGAGGGGCATGGCAATCTGAGGAAGATCCATTTTAAAGGGAGAAAGAACAAAAAACAACGTGAATTAGACGTGAAACAGATCAAAAAGTGATTGGATGCTCCACCTAAATTGTGTTACTTCCTGAAACAATTTGCTAAGTTAGCAATTTGTCAAATATATCATATTTAAATTTTTACCCCAAAATATGTTTTAAAAGAAAAGTTTATGAAGTGATGTTTGCAACTTCAGGAAATTGAGCCACAAAGGAAAACAAAAATATCATTTCTTGGGGGAAAGATGGAGCTAAATATTAGCTAACATCCCTGAGAGTGGGGAGCCTGAGATAGAGGAGAGATGGGGAGCTGAGACACAGACTTGGAGGAGATTAAGACTGAGGGACATGGGGGGGGGGGGGGAGAAGACTCTGAGGGATGGTGCAAGAATCTTAAAGCCTTAGGCTCCTGGAATGCCTCTTAAGGCCCCTAATAATTCATTCAAAACAATTGCGGCAAAATTTAGAGTTAAATTTAACCAAGATTTTGTAAACCAATACCTT
Source organism: Rhinolophus sinicus (assembly GCF_057876585.1). Classification (NCBI taxonomy): domain Eukaryota; kingdom Metazoa; phylum Chordata; class Mammalia; order Chiroptera; family Rhinolophidae; genus Rhinolophus; species Rhinolophus sinicus. Next base: position 116,509,460 of record NC_142515.1, on the reverse strand, counting down.
GCTTAAATCCAGTCATTGCTGTGGATGGATATCACGTTGGGTTGCAGAATTGTTCCCAACAGATAGCCAAATGTAGGAGATTTTGCGGATATTAATATGATTAATAAAGAATGATTTCACATGATTTTATATTGATAAGGAGAGAGCAATTATTAACATGAGCCTTAAAAGTGTTCTTTCCCTTTGAAATGGGTAAATAAATTAATCACTATCCTCCCACTGGACTATTTTAGGCAGCTATAAAAATCATGATTTCAAGAATAGTTAATGATACAGGAACTCAGGATAAAACAAGTAAATGGAAAGCGACAAGATCCAAAATGGCACATACAAAAATAGAACCCTATTTGATTCTTTTTTGACTTTTTTTCCCCTTGTGGGCTTTGTTATCTCTGCCTGAAACACACTTATTCTCATATAACATGGCCTACTTCCATTCTGCTTAGGGTCTCAATTAAACAGCACTTTCTCCAGGAAGCCTTCTCTGACTTCCTAAGTATTCGTCAGGGGCACCTGCCCTGTACTCATAATGTACCCTGTCCTTCCCTTATTATAAGACTTGTCACACGGCATTGTAATCATCTTTGTGTCTCCCCACTAGACTGTAAGTTCTAAGTGAGCATATCCCACCTGTGGCTATCTTATTTACCACTGAGTGCTTGGGGCACAGTTGACAATGGATAGTTGTCAAGTCAATAAATGACGAATATTTCAATGTAGAGGAAAGCAACTTCTCTTAGGCAGTCTTGGGAAGGGGAGTGGAGGCTGATCTTTATATATATAAAGATCATGTTTCCTGCTGCCTTCTGTTTTTCCCAGCATTATTGTCTTTTCCAAAGAACCCTTCCTTCTCGTGATGTACCCAAACTAGGACAGCTTCAGTTTTGTCATATCTGCCTCCAGGGATGTTTCAGGCTTAATTTACTCAAAACCTGTGAGGTTCTCAGAGTAGAAACCGGAAGGAGATGGGACAAAGCATTAAACACAGGGTGTGTGGAACCAAAACTCTACAGTGACCTCTAGTGGCGCATCTGCATAATGGGCGGAAAACTGTGAACCCTGAAAATGCAACAGAAAAAACAAAAAACAACAGACGACATACTTCCCTTTCAGGCAGTTCCCCAATTTTTATATTCTTATTGAAACACATGTTCAGGATCACCATAATTTTGCCCTAAGTGTTTTTAAAAAAACATTGATTTAGCTGCCAACATTAAAAAGGAAATATATATTAATTAAAAATCACGAGGGGATTTAATTAAAAACCTGGTCGCTCCTAACACGAAGACCTGTCAAGAGTGAGCTTGCATTCCCATCTAGTGACAATCCACTGGATCTGAAGATTGACTGTCCCTTGGGACAGGTAGGCTTTCTTGAGTAAAACAAATCCTCCAGCTGATGTTTGCAGCAGTCAGCTCAGAGTACATTATACTCTGATAAAACCTCTAAACTTCAGTGTCTTACAACAACATTGGTTCGTTTCCTGCTCAAATGGCATTGCCTGTGGAGGCTACGGGTTCCAGGGTCCAGGCTGAAAGTCAGGCTCCATTTGGAATATGCTATTCCTGCCGCAGAGGGAAAAGGAAAATGGCTACATGGGGCAATAGCTTCTAACACTTCTGCTCAGATGTGCTATATGTCATTTTTGCTCATATTCTATTGGCCAGAGCAAGTCACATGTCAAGCAGACAACAATGGGGAAAGGAAGTATACTTCCAAAAGTCGTGAGAACATATGAACCACTACAGGAAGGGCAGTGAGTAACAGAACAATAATACAATCAGCCACATTCATGTCTACTCCCTACCTAGTTTCTTTTTGCATTGGGTTTGCAAATTCAATTTAAGTATATATCAGTGAAAGATAAAGGACATATAATAATTTCTTACATTTATTTTTTATTGAGATGTCACATACACAGACTTTAAGTGGGCAATTTGATGGATCAGTTTGATGGAAGATACACATACACACACACACACACACACACACACACACACACACACACATGTGTATGGGTGTGTGACCACCCCGCAGGTCGAGATACAGAACATTTTAAACACTCCCAGTAACTTCTGTCTTGTTCCTTTCCAGTCAATACCTATCCTTCATTGAGGTAGCCACTACTCTGACTTCTAACACTGTTGATTAGTTTTGTCTGTTTTTGAACTTCACAGAAATTGAATGATATGTTATGAACAATTTTGTGTTTATATATCCCCCTCTTAACATAAAGTCTGAGAGACTCATTCAGGTTGGTTTTTCATAGTTAAGTAGATTTTTTTGCATATTACTGTCACTGGAGAGCAGGCCCTTCTCAGAGTGGTGTCCAGGCTTGGTTTCCACATCGGGGGTTGAACCCGGCGGTATCCCAGCTAGATTCCCAGACCGGGGGTCGAACCCGGGCCTCATGCAAAACTGGGAATCTTAACCACTCCGGCTGCCAGAGGATGGGCCTTCCTCGGTGCAGTGTCCAGATTCTTGACATCTGGGGCAAAGAATTGAATGAAATACAGAGGTAAAGTAGTGAAAGAGCAGTTTATTAGAAAAAGTACACTTCAAAGAAATAGAAGCAGGTCCGAGCAGAAAGCAGTGGCTCAAGGGCCATTATTAGAAGAGAAAGTACGCTCCAAAGGGTTAGGAGTGGGCCGTGGCTCAAAGGCTCAAAGGCCTTGTCATGCAGGGACTCTAGTCCTGCTCCCTGCACAAGAACGCAGGATATGGTGAGGCCAAAAAGGAACACCATCCGAGCCATGGATGGGGGGTTCATACCACTATTCTCACGGGCAGCTGGGTTGGAGACACAGGAAGCAGGATCCGCGTGAAGCGCAATCCACTGTCTGCTTCTCTGCCAACCAACCAACCCACCTGCTAGCTGCAATCCACGCTTCTCTGCCAACCAACCAACCCACCTGCTAGCTGCAATCCACGCTTCTCTGCCAACCAACAACCACCGTAGCCACGGCAGGTATATTAGTGGCTAATGGCTAACCGGTAACAGCTGATGGCCCAATGGTCGCAGCTGATGGCCACCTACTACCCAAGCCAGCACCTTTCCACGTGAGGCCGAGAGCCTGGAAACTGCTCTCTGGGACTCTGTCCCCATAGGCCTAAAGAACCAAAGGCAAGGACCACGAGCCCAAAGGGCTCAAAGGCCCAAAGGGCCAAGGGCCAGGGCCCTGACTGGCGAGGACTTAGAGTTTTTATCCCCTTTTTTTCTCTAGAATGGGCTGTTCCTCTCTGGGTGTGGGACCACTTGATTGACCACTTGATGATTCTTTGTAGCCTTTACTACGCAGATGTGAGTGACTGGTCTCATCTAGTTGAGTATTTTGTACCCATTTGTTTCCTCATAGGGGTAGATAATTACAATGAAAAGGGGAAGTTTTAAGTGGAGAGGGGAGGTCTTTTCGGCAGCCACATTCTGTGGGTTGTGTTGGACATGCAGGAATGCAGAGAACCAATGTCTGTCTCTAACTGCTTGTCTTGTTTTCCCCTTCAGAGATGTGATCCCCATAAAATCTCTATGGGAAGTTGAGGGACAGGTGGTCTTTTTTTCTGTATCTGCTTCCTGCTGGGCAGGGGCATAGAGCTGTCCCTACCTACTGGGGGATTCATGGAACTCTGGCCCTATCTCATCTTAGATGAGAGGAAGGGGTCTCGAGATCCACCTGGAAGACCGTGCAGGCTTCTTTGGTTGGGACTGGTAATCCTGCTGGGGTATCCTTTGTATCCCCAGCGCCCTTGAATGAGGAAACATAGATTTTAATTAATAAATTTCTTAAAGAGCAGAGCTCAAGGCTATTGATGCGGGGTGGCTACATGATGGAAAATCCATCAGCTCTTGTGGAGCCTGTGGCCATTCAACTGGTCACTCAGGTAGCGTCAATTGTCCAGGACTGGGCCCAGAACAGGTTAGAAAGAACATTAGGCTTCAATGATTACAATCAACAAGTATAAATCACAAGTTTTAGGGTAATTGTCTAAAGCATGGGTAGGAGATTTCTATGATTCAGGTTAAAAACAATCTATTGTTTATAATAAAGAAACTGATTTATAAAATAATTAAGAAACAGGGGGATAGGAGCTAAAAAAAAAAACTGGGAAAAAGGAAACTTTAAGGAAAAGGAAACTTAAAACTAAAATCTCTGTAGGAAAGAAAACTCAGTTTCTCAGTGGTGGTGGGGGTGGAGGGCCGACAGCGACTTGCTTGGCCTGTATCATTACTGTGGTTATTCAACTAATTCAGAAATCTTTGTTGAAAGACCTGTCTTAAAAAAAAAAAAAAAAGAAAAGACCTGTCTTTTCCCAATATATTGTTCCTTCAATGAAGGTAATTGTGTGTTTTTGTCGTCTGGTTGTTTTAAAGATTTTCTCTTTGGCTTAGATTTTCAAGAGTTTGATTATGCTATATCTGCATGTAATTTTCTTTGGGCTCTGAGCTTCTTAAACTTATGCATTGATATGTTTAGCAGTTTTGGAAAATCTTAACCATTATCCTTTCAAATATTTTCAAGTATTTCCCTTCTCTCCTCTGGGATTTCAATTATGCATATATTATACTTTTAAAGTTTACTCACATGTATGGGTCTTTTTCCATCTCTTTTTTTCCTACTGTGTCTGTATACTATCTAATGCGCTCTAAGAATCCTGTCATCTGCTGTGTCCAGTCTTCTGTTAAAATTATATCATGAGTTTTTTTATTCTGATACTGCATTTTTCATTCAGAATGAACATTTGATTCATTTTATAGGCTTCAATTCACAGTTGAAATTTTACTTATTTTCATTTGATCTATGTACATTTTTCTCTCGTTTCTTGGACATACTAATCATAGTTATTGTAATGACCTTGTCTGCTGACGCCAATATCTGGATATCTGTAGTTCAGTTTTTATTTTACTTATTTATTTTGATGATGGTAAAATATGCATAACATAAAATTTACCCTTTTCATAATTTTTAATTTTACATTTGAATGGCATAATTAAATGCATTCACATTGATGTACAAGCAGCAGCTTTTATTTTTGAAAATAGTGAATATTTGCTGTATCTCCCTTCTCTTTGCATGCCTAATAGTGTTTTTTTCTTTTATGCAGGACACTTAATGTAGGAATATTTCTGTGAGTGCCAGGATCGTGTCTCCTTAAACCGAAGAATGGAAGCACGGACCAAGGAGAGGCAAGGAGTTATAAAAGAGGATAGTTTATTAAAAGCAAAGGGTTACAGCTCCCAAGCAGGAGGGGGTTCCCGAATGGGATACCCCCTGACTGAGGCAAAAGCTCTTACTTTTATATCTTCCCTTGTCTGCTTGGAGAAGGGAGCTGGCGACTTCTGTTGGAATTCCTCTCTGGTTTGCTCTGTTTGTCCATCCTAAAGTTATTAACGAACCCATTCCTATGTATCAGATTTGTTCTGTTTGTCTGGCCAAAAGGGATTTATGAGATAATTTACTAACCTTAAGGTGCATTCTCCTCCCCCCTTTTTCCTCCTCCCCCCACCACTCAGATTCAAGCCGTTGTTTCTCAGTCTAGTTATGTAGGACACAGCTCCCTGGCCTATGCTAGTGGTATTATGAGCATTGCGCTCACTGCCCCCAGCCAGTGGGCCCAGCTCCTGGGAAAGCCGTTTTTCACAGAGAGACATTATTCACGATCTTAGCTGTAGAGGGCGGGCCCACTGGCCCATGTGGGAATCGAACCGGCGACCTAGGTGTTAGAAGCACAGCGCTCCAACACTGCCTGAGCCAGGGGCGGGCCCCAAGATGCGTTCTTATATCTTTGTCCTGGAGTGAAGGAGCCATTCCAGCACCTGGAGTTTCAGGACATGGCTGCCTTTTGTTTATTCCACCAGGGACCTCCCTGTCTACCTAACAACATGTTAACTAACCTGTCTCACATCGACCTTAGCCTTTTAGCTTCCCATCCAGGCAGCATTAATGGAGATTTCTTGAGGAAGATTCACCATGGTTTTTCGCAGTCCCCATCTCTCTGAAGGATTTTATTCCATTTTTCCAATTTAGCTTCCCAGGCTACTGTGCCGTTCTAGAGCTCAGTAAGTGTCCCGTGGGAGAAAACGGGCTTTGTGGTTGGGGCTCCTCCAGTTCCTAATCTGTCACGCCAGCCCTGATTACTCACCAAGGGAAAAAAACCAAAAAACCAAAAAAAATCCCACTCAGACAGTTGTTTTTTCTCCTAAAGTGCCCTTCTGCTTATACCCTATTAATGTAGCCATGGAGGAAACCTACAGATACGCAAATTCCCCGAGGGAAAGAGAAGATTCCCTCTGAGTGATTATGTCCCTATGACGTCTCATCTGCACGTGGTTATGATGCTAATAACAGGATTTTCCTGATGATAGTCCCACCCTTTTCCCCAATATGCCAAATTTGTATCATGTTTTAAATATCAATGCGCAGTCAAGCACCATTTTTAGTGACAGTTTTCCAATTTCTTAAAAACTGACCCAAAGGAACTGGTGGTATTTTAATAAAATTCTGGGATTATAGATCAATATCCCTTCTATTTTCCCTTCTTGGCTGCAGTCTTGGGGCTAGAGGATAGAATCTGGGTAGCTTGCTATAGTAACAAATATAAGTGAGCTTCTACAGGCCCTGAGAGCCAGCTGAACCCAAAATAATACATTTATTTTCAGGTTGTAATACCATGGGATCACTACTACATTGTTACTCTGTTGGCTCTGTTATTCTTGCTTCTGACAAATCCATGCTATAAATGAAAAGTTAGTGAATACTTATCAATACTAACCAAGAATTGCACTAATTACTCCTTGTGGGTAATGCATTAACCCTCATCATGATTCTGCTAAGTAAGTACCATTCCCCTAGTATGTGGTGGACAAGATTTGAGTCCAAACAGTCTGTCACCACGGCCCAGGTTTATGTTCTGTAAACTATACCCCCTCCTGCTATATTAGACCATCTAATGAAAAGTCAGCACTGTCTGGAGGGCAGGGATAGGTACTTAAATTAGGATATTGTTCCTTCGCTGCACGCAGGAGTAGGTAGAGAGGCTTTATACAGGGACTGCTCTGTCCCCGAGACAAGTATGTATTATTCTGAGGAGTGAACCATTATGGCCAGGGAATAGTGAATGAGAGGTGAGAGTCTGGCAAGAGACGTGGCTAAAGACTGTGGTCACTAAGATCACAAACTGGGAGGATGTGGAGTTTCATCCCATGGACAGTGGGTAAGCCCCTGGAGGCTGTGCAGCAGTGCCATGCCAACCGTCCACAGGTCAGAGAACGGACAGTAGGGCAGTAACACCGCTGACAAGACATTAGTCAGAGGCCTTAGCAGACACTAAGGTGAGAGTGAAACCAGATGTTGGACAAGGTTCCTGTTGTGGAGTTAGTTTACCTGATTTAACAACTACTTAGAACTTAGTATTGAATGGTCTTGAGTTTAACTGAGTAAGACAGAGACAGACTAAAGGTTGGTCCAAACTTTCCAGCTTACAGGACTGGGGAAAGTGGGGTCCTATTTGTGGAGATAGGAATTCTGGAGACAAAGGAGGGTTGTGAGGGGAGATGGTGAGTTTCATTTGGATGTGTTGAATTTTAGATTTGTCTGGGAGACCTGAGTGGAGACGTCAAGTAGGAAGATGGATGATTGAATTTGGCACTCAGAAGAAAAAAAATCTGGGCTGGAAGTAGGGACGTGGCAGTCGACAGCCTGTACATAGAGAGAATGGAGGTAGTGATGGACAGGAGACAAGCGGAAGTTTGTAGTGTCTGCAGCTAGATGGACCAGCCCCAGAGAGTCTCTAAACCTAGGCTTGGAACTGAAGACATGGAGGTACCTGGGCCATATTGTGTCAACTATGTTCCAGGTCCTGTAACACCCAGCTGCAGTCTTATAGAAGAAATGCCGTGTGCCCAGAATTTACCTCTTTTCTTAAAGTATCTCCCTCCCCTTCAGAGGGGAGCTCACAGTAAACATATAGTTTATTATGTAACCATTAATTTTGACCATGGCTGATTAGCTCATAGATGGATACCTGATACAACTTGAGCCTATCTTCTTCCCCTCTGGAGAACATTTTATTGAGAAATACAGAAAATTGGGAGTGAGAAGTCAAGCTCTATTAGTGATGGAGTTCTTGGGTGCAAAAATGTCCTGAGCTCTGATGAACTTGCCTGAATTCCCACCCTTTCTGACGCCTGGGGTCTATGAGGTAGACCAGTGCCCTTCTATTAAATTCTCTCATTCTATGAAACTATTTTGAAGTGGGTTCGGGATACTTGTAACCAAAAGGGTCTTAATTAGGACAGGCCTTGATGTGTCTAATTAGGGGATCATCCACAGAATGCAGCAAAGGCTGAGGCTGAGCTGAACTGGCCAGGGGCCAAGATAGGCAGTTTTACGAGTCTCCATGACAGGAGTGAAGACTGTGGTGACTGTACTCTCTGAAGTCAATGCAGATCATTTGGCTTCAAATGACTAACGGGTCCTTTTGTGCATGGCTAATTATGTGGGGATGTTTAGCACAAACCAATATGCCCCTTAGTCCTGCAACAGCACTCCCATAAGTGAGATGTGAGACTGCACTGTCTCTTCCAGACAAACCCTGCTGGGTGTTTTTTACTATCTGTCTAGCAGAGAAGGGATTCAATTACCCTTTAGCCTTAAAAATATGCCAAAGGATAGTGCTGGCCTTCTGTGGCTTGGAACAAACTTATATTGCACAAATCTGTTTCTCATTTGTGTGGTTCAGCCAAATCGCCAGGGTTGGTTTTTTCCCTCATAGAATGTGACAGTACAGAAGGCCGGCATCCTTTTCATTTGGGCATTCCACTCGGATCTGAGGCACAGGGTGGAGAAGGAGAAGAAATTACTGGAAAATTCTGATGTCTATCTTTATAGGACAGAAGGGCTCAGAATAAGAAGTCATGGAAGAAGGCAATTTCAAATATTCAGTTAATTGCTATGTTACTAGACTCACATTCTGTTGGCTGGTACGATTTAATAAATGAGTCGTATGGTGATGTTTTTCATGCAGTGTCTTCAATACAAAAATTGTGACTGATGTTAGATATAGTTTAAAAGAATATACAGGAAAATACTATGTCTTAAGAAAGAAAGCCAGGTTTCTGTGGTGTAACACTCATACCTGTATACATTTTATAAATTAGAATGATTCTGCAAAATACCATAGCTAGTAAAAACTTAGAACCTAGAAATAACCTAAAAGTTATTCCTTAAAAAGACACAATAAGACTGTCCATGAGACACCTAATTGTCATCATTATTTACCTGGCGAGAATGTTGAAATACAAAATATAAGTCTCACTTCGGTAATATGTGTCCTTCAGTAAAAACGATGACTTTGGTTCTGTAGAGAGTCTTTGCCTTGGGTGAGCAGGGTTGAAGAAATGCCTGTGTATATCTATCCCACAGGGTACTTTGACTGGAGGGACTCAAGCACGGGACATGCGTTGAACTGGCTCTTCCTAATCAGGCCCTGGAGAGACTGCCCTTTAATATCTTTTTCCTGGATTCCCTGAGCTACTCACTCATTCATTCATTCATTCATTCATTCACTCACTTACTTTTTTTTTAATCATTATTTTGCTCCCATTCTCCAGCATTGATTTATTTTACTTGCAATCATATAATCCTAACTAATACAGTAGAAAGCACACATAAGTAGAGAGAAGTAGCCCGAAATTCACAGTCCCAGTCAACGCCACACCTGAGGGGCAGGATGCACAGATTCCACCTGGATCACTTAATCCAAGCATCAATATCTTTGTGCTGGAAGAAGGCTGAGGAGCCAGCCTCCAAAGCCACTCTCTCCCTGGGGGGCGTGTTTCTGCTTTTGTTATTGAATCATGGGGGAGAGCCACAGTGACTATTAGGAGCTATGGGAAGGTCAGCAGCACTTTGAGAGTGTGGCTTGAGAGCAAGGACAAGTGTCTTGTCCTCATCACACATGTTTCAGCTTCACCACATGATACTCCACCCGCAAGGACTTGGCATGCTGCTCGGAGGCAGTGTCTCTCAATCTTTTTAGCTCCCGCCCTCCCTTCCCCAGTTTTAATCAACCCAGAAGACGACTGATTTTCACTTTCTGTGTTTGCATTGAGAAACAAAGGGTATATCGATATGTTTTTTAAAAGTGACACAGTCAGTCCCATGATATTCTAATACATCCTCTTGGGAGAGGGGGGGTGTATGCAGAGTGGTTGACGAACACAGTACATTTCTTTGTCGGCAAACTCAGAATGCAGTGAGCCAGGAAACTTACTGTAGACACTCAGAAAGCATTTTAGAATGTGCTCCCCTTCCTTTGATAATTGTGGGAACAGATGTCCAGAAATTCTCTTCTCCCTGCTCACCCCTATATTGCAAACTACCTGGGCATGATTTATCTTATAAAAAGAAGGAGGAAAAAAGAACTGTGTATTTCCATTGTGAATGCAAAAACCATGAAAATAAAATTAAGTCTTCAGCAAACACATTCTCCACATAGAACCTTCAGCTGCAAGCTAGTGAATATATACTTCATGGAAGGTTAGCAGTATTGCTGATGTGGGGACCATACTCCTATATGTGTTTACAAAACACAGTTCCTTGGACCCTGACAACTCTGTACAAATTCATTTTTTCAAGTGATGTAACCTTGAATTAGTGGGCAAGGGCTATTATGCAGCTTATATTAAGTGGGACAATTAAGTTCACGAACTCATCCTAGAAAAAGTGCTACATACCTCATTGCTGAATATCACTACAGTCACCTTCAAAGTACTCCCCTTGGGAAGCTATGCACCAACACCAGTGCCTAGTCCACCCTTCAAAGCAATTTTGGAACTCTTTTTCTGGAATGGCCATCAGAGCTGTCATCGTATTACCCTTGATGTCCTGAGTGTCATCAAAATATCTTCTTTTCAATATTTCCTTTATCTTCGGGTAAAGAAAGAAGCCATTGGGGGCCAGATCAGGTGAGTAGGGAGGGTGTTCCAATACAGTTATTTGTTTACTGATTAAAAACTCCCTCACAGACAGTGCCATGTGAGCTGGTGCATTGTCGTGATGCAAGAGCCATGAATTGTTGGTGAAAAGTTCAGGTCGTCTAACTTTTTCATGCAGCCTTTTCAGCACTTCCAAATAGTAAACTTGGTTAACTGTTTGTCCAGTTGGTACAAATTTATAATAAATAATCCCTCTGACATAAAAAAAAGTTAGCAACATCGTTGCAACAAGTTTGTGAACTTAATTGCCAGACCTCATATAGTTTGATCATTCTTGATTTTTGGTTATTCTTGGTTCCTTCTTCAGCCAGAGTTTCCAGCTCACCACATGCTCCCTTTGGATGTCACGATCAATACGTCTAGACCATTTCTCTCTTAGGATTATCTGGAAATTTGATACTATGGATTGACAGCCATTCTGTTTTGCATATTTTTTGAACCAGAAATTTTATGTCTAAGACTTGATCTTAAAGCCATAATGCCAGAAGAGCTTAAAGACTTAGCTCCAAGGGTAACAGAAAAAATTAAAAAACAAAACAAACCTAACTAGCCAATAATAGAGAACTGTTTAAATAAACTATAATGAAATAGTAAGTAGCCAGTAAAAATAATGTGGTAGAAGGACATGAAAAGATATTCACACATACTGTAAAAAAGTTACAAGTTACAATTATGTGTTATAGAATTGTACACTTGAAACCCATGTAATTTTACTAACTGTTGTCACCTCAATAAATTTAATTAAAAAAAGAAAGCTAGCCATTTTACAATAGAAATACACTTTTTTAAATGTGCAAGATCTGAATGATTAAATGTTTTAAATGCTATGAAGGCCTAAAAAAAAAAAATACAAGTTACAAAATAGTATGTTAACAGTTTGATATATTAATAGTATATTAACAGTGTATTAACTGTTTTAAATAGGAGTTGCAAAGCAAAGGTCATGTATGATCCTTTTGTGGAGAATTACCTACTTTTGTGTCTTGTTGGGAACCTGTATGTAAATGCATGGAAATAAGACCGAAAAGAATATACATTCTCAAATCACGATTTTTTTCTCCTCCCTTTGCTTTTTAAATAGTCTCCCATGAGAATACATTGCTGTTTACTAATAAGAAAAATTAGCTACAGTTATTTTGTTTAAAGACTGGGTAGAAAAATTACCAAAACAAATGCATAATTTCTGACTGGAAGATTCCTCTCTTCTAGAAGGAAAAGGAAAAAAAAAAAACCTGGTGAGTTTGTTCTCAGTTTGATCACTAGAGGTCACCAAAGTCATAAAGATTATTAATTGTTTCTATCATTTTTTTTTTCTTTTGGTCACAGAGGGACGTTTCTGGCCTCTTCTGTTATGCAGTTTTGAAGCATTTACTGGAAGACTTCTTGCTGCTCAGTCTTAAGGGGAGTAAACTGTTTGGACTATTTTTTTCTAACATTAAATATTTCCTGCAACAGACAGCCATCTATCTATGGGACTATTCAAAACGGATGGGTGTTTCTGGAGAATGTGATTTATTTCCTCCTCTGATACCAAAAGGCCTGTTGGCAGATACCTGCTGAATGTGAGTTCTGAGCAATGTTGTTGAGACAGAACCACAGAACACCCAGCAGCAGCACACACCGTTTCAAGTGAAACAGCATGGACCATTTCAAGGAAAAAACGCTGTGCCTTTACTGGTAACATGTGTGGTATAGAAGGCCTTCAATGAAGCAGAACATTCAAGAACAGCCATCGCATCTTTTGAATAACAGACCACATTACCTTTTAGTATGTTGATAATTCTGCATTTTTTTAAATTCAACATATGCCCAAATCCCCAGACATTAAAATTATGGAGAGGCAAGGAAGATTCAAAAACTAGGTTAGAATCCTGCAGACATTCAAAGAAACTGTCTCACTGCAAAAGATTCGTCAAGCAGAGGAAGAAAGATGTAATAACTAACTTCACTGTTCTCAGTGTGCTCATGTTTCAGGGAGGTGTCATTCAAATGAAAAGATGAGGTTTCTGGAATTAAACAAGATGTGGCATATGGAAGGTGTATGTTTGTCAGCAGTTAAATACTCATACAGTGGACAAAGAAAGATGCAATTGGTGAGAAGACTCACATTTTCAGTGTTTCAGTTACCAATAGACCAATGAGTTACCTGGTCGTATAGATGAGTTCTGTGTTTGAATCTGTTTTCTAGAGAAACTAAGCAAATTGTTCTTTTCAATAGGAACTCCCAGTGCTTCTATACCTGACAAATCCAAGGTCAAGGATTTGGTATAAGCCATAAACGAAGAGACCTCATGCTTCATGCCATTATAAACGTGACACAGTTTGCATTCAGGCTTGCTCCTTATTCAGTGGACTTTGTTTGACTTTGATCTTGGTTAACTTTGAAGTATCCAACATTCCCACTTTCCATAATTTGTTTTTTTGTTTTTTGTATTTTTTTTTTAAGTTCAATCAGACAGGCAGTCAAAGGAAATCTAAACCTTAAAAGAAGTGAAAACAACTAGACACAGTCAGTTATATATTTTCACTACGTTGTTTAAAGTAGCACATCACTGTACTTAAAACACTTCACATCATTGAGTTATTTATTAAGTTGTAAATAAAAGTCACATTTTCCACTGTGTCTCCTAAGATACAGTGGAAAACATGTTGTTGGGAACCTGTTGTGTGGTTCGTGTGAAAAGTTCAGTTAAACGCAAAGCTGCAGGTTGTTGTTAATGGTGTCCTAAAAACGACGACCACGAAACAGCTGTTAACCTAAAGGAAATATTTATACAAGAATTCTAATATTGGAGACCTTATATCTAAAAGTTAGCTCTTTTATGGAATTTCACAGACTATGTACTGCAAAGTCAGATAGAAATTTGTGTTTGCATTTGTATTTATAAAGTGACTCAGACCCATATCTTAAACACTCGTTAATTTTACTTCACTCTTATTCTGCTTTGGATTTATGGGACTATTATTATCATAAAGGGAATTTCGTTTAATGATAAAGTACATAGACACCACCATACACATATACATGCATGTGCTTGTGTTTGTATAGTAAATTATCATTTGGCACAAAAATAGAATCAATTACGTATTGTTTGTAAAACTTGTCTTACAGAGTATTAAGAGAGAAAAAGAATTTTGAGAGATTTCAAGTCCGGCTCACCCAGGTACCATTTATCTCTTCTGTGATACCTCACTTACCTAGTCATCCTCCTTTGTCTAAATCTGCCAAGTGGAACTTCCTTCTATGGAAGAAAACAGCAAATTTATGTTATGCCAGGTCATTAGCAGAATGTCCCAGGGACAGTTCATGTTATTATTTCAATCCTATTCCAGAAAGTAGAAAAAAGTATACGTTACCTTTCAGGTAATCTTGAAGGACTAAATTCTCTTTTGCGTAAGTCTGATCCTGTCAAAGTACAAAACCAATATAGTTTTTGGACGAATAATCTGGACAGTGAGCACAGAAGAGCTTAGTATACTTGGGTTGCCAAAGGGCTGGAGAAATGTTTTAGAGTGGAATAAAAACTCTTCATATACCTGGAGACAAGAGGTCCCATTGCTGCACCAGGGTTTTACCTTCCCATGAACATCTGGAGGAAAACCAGAAAGGAATTTATTCACTTGTCTACAATTGAGAACTGAGGGAAGAAACTTTAAAGAAGAGAATTTAGAGATGTAATAGTGATGTGGATAAATGTGAAAGCCTCTCTACTTATTCTCCTAGGTGAACATTGTTACTATGGAATGAGAGATAAGGTAGATGATAACGCTCCCAAGGCTGTGATTGCATCCTTTGTGATGACACTCGGAACCACCATTGCAGACGGGGATGTCAGAAGCAGTTATAAGGGCAGGCACTAGATTTGGGGTCTCAAAACTCTCAGCTAGAATCTTAAAGCGGAGGCATACCAGACAAGGTAATTAACCTCTTTGAACCTTAATTTCCTCATTGGTAAAATGGAGCTAATACATGCCTTGAAGAACTGTTGTAAAGATTAAGGGAAAGTCTAAATATAAAGCATTAACATAATGTCTAGTTCGTAATAAAGGTTTACTACAAGTTTTTTTTCCTTCCACAGAAAATTGTTGTTGGATTAAATAACTTAATATTGGTTAAAGTGTTTTGTAAACTACAAACTGCGAATTAAATATCAGTCATTATTAATGCTATTTTTAATCTGTATTTGATATGCATGTAGTTCTTTTTTGGAACTCCAGGCAACAAAATAGATGACCTAGACCTGATATGACAATCCTACCAGATAATCCAAAGCCAAATTTAGGAGAGCATCATTTCTTCCCTAAAAGAATCATATAATAATTAACAAAGAACTAACTTTATTATTTGGAATAACTACCATCTTTCTTCTTCTGAACACCAAAATGCTCCTAGAATAGGTAAGAAAATACATAGGTTGGGTGTGGGGAGGGCAAGGGAAAGAAAGGAAAGGAGAAAAACAGGGGCAGTGTTAACATCCTACCATGTGGATGATTGAATATTGGATGTGATTCTCATTACCTAAAGGAATGGAAAATCATTTTAAAATGTTGTTTATTTTAGACAAGTAAAAAGACACATTTTTTGACACCTACAATTAGATAAACATCATTCAATAGGTCGGGAAAAGGCTGATAGTTTTGGTCTAAAGATGCACTTTTGAGGAGAAGGAGGCTATTTCTGAAGTTCCTGTGTGTGTTTGTGTGTCTCTGTGTGTGTGTGTGTGTGTGTGTGTGTGTGTGTGTGTGTGTGTAGGAAAAGTTTAAATCACGTGAACTAAGTCATAAGTACATTCTGGCAAAAGCTGATGCCACTTGAGGGTTAGACCCTGAGAATTTAGTGCCCTGGGACAAATACTGTGTGCCCCTGAGGAGGCACTAAAAGTAGAAACTGAGTGTGTAAGTCACAAGAACACAGAATATATACAAGCCTTTCCTGTGAGCAAGAAGCAATTGGAATTCGTTAAATCCAAGTTAATACTCTGCGGGGATGTTTCTTCATAAATCAGGGTCCTAATGCACAGTGACTTGTTCAAAGCCTTAAAAGATATCTTAGAAGAATCAAGGTCGTAGGTCAATCTGATATGGAATTACTAGGCACCGAGCCACAAGAGAAGAAATGGCATCAAGACTGAGAGAACTTGCTTTGGAATTAAACCCGCCTGTTACTACCCCTGACTTTGTGCCTGTGGTCAACTTGCTCAAACTCTGAGCTTCACTTTCTTCATTTAGAAGATGGAGATCATAACAAATACTTTGCAGCGTTGGTGTGTGGATCAAATGAGAAAATGTATATAAAGGTTTTCACGCTGTACCCAACAAATAGCTAGGACTATGAATAATAGTATTAATAAAATACAAAAATACTCTATCAGGAGGATAGGGGCCTCTAACCACGGGCCCTTTGTGGAAATATGTGAGGAATGCAGGGGCTGTCCTGAAGAATGTTCTGTGTTAATTTTAACTGAAAGTGAAAAATGACTCCTGAGATAACAAGGACCAAACAAAATGCGAATTCTTATTTTAATATATTCTTTGAATGTCTCTTCATATAATAGTTACATTAGACTAAGTAAAAACAGCCTGAACCTAGGCGACGCACCTCTTAAACTGTAGAAATGTCTTTTTGCCCATAGACTTTGAACATCCTATTTGTTTTTAGCTCTGGAGACGGCATCATTTTTTTTTTTTTTTAAATATGGGAATATTGGGGGACAGTGTGTTTTTCCAGGACCCATCAGCTCCATGTCAAGTCGTTGTTTTTCAAGCTAGTTGTGGAGGGCTCAGCTCATTGGCCCATGCGGTAATCGAACTGGCAACCTTGTTGTTAAGAGCTCCAGCTCTAACCAACTGAGCCATCCGGCTGCCCCAGATACGGCATTATGTAAAAATATATTTTATTTTATTATACACTAGTCAGCTAGAGGAGCTACATTAAAAATGCTACATTCCAGTAAATATCCGTAATATACATTCAAACTTGTATTTGGTCTACATTTAGTTCTTTTTGGTAGCTTCAGCCAAAAAAGTAGATTACCCAGAATTGATATGGGGATTCTATAAAATAATCCAAGGCCAAGTTTAAGAAAGCATCCATTTTTTCCCCAATAAAAATTTTATAGTAATTAACAAAGAGTTAATTGTATTATTTGTAACAATTACCACATTTCTTCCTTTGAGCACGAAAATGTTCCAATGTATGCAACTGTTGAAAGACAAGGGAAAAATAACACATCATCTTCAATGCGTTACTTTTCCTCATTGTCTACACTTTACTCTGGTGCTGCCTGAATTTGCCTCCAGTCCTGCAGTCTGTGCTAAATACACTGTGAAATCTACCCAGAAGAGCGGGTTGGGGGATTCCTAAAGGAAGACAAAACAAAACCTCAAACAGAATGAATGCTCTGAGAGCGGTGGAAGAAGTAATGGTTCGCCCTTGTGGCAGATTTTTTCTAGTCACTGCTAAGATTTGCACCTCCGATTCCAAAATCCTCTTGCATGGGTCATTGACATGGTCATTTAAGGCCATGTCTTACCACAGTCACAGGTATAGTTTGTCCAGGTGGTTTTTTATTTCATGAAAATAGTTATGGTCTTTTGTACATAAAATATTAGTATTATAGTGTTCAGTGATACAGTCATAAAAGTAGAAGATAATAGTAAGTAATTACAGCTGAATAAAATCAAACTATCATTAGTTTTTCCAAGAATAACAAATCCATTATGGTAAAGTAGAACTACGGAAAAGAAAAGATTGAAAATGAAGACAGGGTGAAAGCCGAACAAAGTTTGCACTAAGGCAGTATCAGTGGGGCAGGCAGGAGAGGGAGGTGTAAAGGTAGGGATGGAGTGTATCTAAGAGGTGAGATAGCGAGAGAGTCTAAGATGACTCTCAGGTTTCTGGAGTGCTAGACTGTGTGAATGGTGGAGCTATTCCCTGAGATGAGAAAAAACAAATAGAACAATGGAAGAAAGGATAATGTGTTTGCGTTGGATGGTTGAGTCATCAGATTTGACCAATAAGCAAATGTATATTAATTTCTGGTGGTTCTGGGTCAGGGTGCCTCGTGAGATTTCAGTCAGGCTGTTGGCCAAATCTATAGTCTTCTCAAGGCCTGACTGAGGCTGGAAAAGCCATTTCCAAGCTCACACATATGGCTGTTGGCAGACTTTCTGGCTGTTGGCTGGGGGCTTCAGTTCTTCACCATGTGGACACTGTCATAAGCCTGCTAAAAACATGGCAGCTTGCTTCCTCCAGAGAGAGAGATGAGAGAGAAAGAGTGAACCAGCTTAATATGAAAGCCACAGTCATATGTAACCTAATCCCAGACATGACATTCCATCACTTCTGTCATATGCTATAGACCATACAGACCAATCTGGTACAATGTGAGAGGGAACTACACAAAGGTGTGAGTACCAGCTGGTAGGGATCACTGAAGAACATCTTGGAGATTGGCTACCACAGTAGGGCAATACTGATGATAAAATGTTAATTGAGCAAAATAAAGAATATAAAAACACCTGAATTATTAAAAAATGCAGAGAAAGACAATGTGGAGACATCAGAATATTAACTATGTCTGTCTCTGCTGCAGGACTACAGTTTGTTTTAGTTTCTTCTTTATAGTCTTTAATATTTTATAAAATTTTTATAATCAGCATGCATTTTATTCATTATATTCTTCATAAATGTTGGAGTAGCTCAGAAAATTCATGGAGCTTTTACTATTAGTTATTTTTACATTGACTAGAAGATGTTGCAATAAAATTCATATCGCTTACTGAAAAAATATAGAAGTATTCTACCAATTTAATACAATTAATTAAGCTTAGGATCAAGAGATTATACTCTGATTTCTTATTGAATAGCTCCAATGTATTTCCTACAGTATTTTATAGAAATTAAAATGCAATAGCTAGGCTCCTAGGTTGCTGACCATTAAGATATTCTTGCTTTTTAGTTTGCCCACTTTATCAAAAGTACTATCTGCCTAGGCTAGACAATCATTAAGGAAACTTCTAATCCTAAAATTCATTGATTTTTATTAAGTACTTAATAAGTACAAGGCATAGTGCTTTCTTAGCCAACTGTACAACAGTTCGATATTCATGAGGAATTTGAAGGTGTTATTGGAAAGAAAAGTTGTTGCAAATGTTTATTTTTTCTTGCACCATGAAATCTATACACCAGAGTTTGGTGTTTGGAGTTGTGAAAAGCAATACAGAAGTTTCACAGAGTTTCAATAGCTTGTTACACAGAGTGGGGGATATTTGTGGACTTACTTAGTCTTGAGGAGTGTCTGTTGGATACTCCAACAAAGGTTTCTCCTGGTGTTTTAATGTTTAGTGGTATTTCCTTCTGCAGGATATCCGCTCTGCTTGTCTTCCCGCATGAGAGAATGCAGATGTTTCTGAAAGCATCTTTGCGTGGATTTACTTGAAGCAAGATGCTGAGAGAAGGGGCAAAGCTCAGAGGGAGTTCTGGGGGTTAGAGGGAGGAAGGCAGCTGTGTAGGACTTTCCAGGCTATGGTAACATAAGCTGTTCTCTAGAAAACAGCTTCACATCTTTTTATGAGAATGGGCTCTTGCTGTTATAGAGGAGAAATATTCTTGTAGTCTTCCACATATGCCCATTATAGTAACACTCTTGGATATTCTGATGTCTCACTAAGGTGCTGAGATTGCAATTCAGCGTGTTTGAATTGGTGAGTGTTTTTGAAAATGAAATTACTGAAACATTTCTCAGTGTCTGAGATACAGGAGACCTGGAGAGAGGAAAGGAAGATCCAAGCAAAAAGGAAGACCGGATTTTACTCCAATATAAAATCTAGTCAAAATAAGTATAAACTTTTCTCAAAGTGCCACTCATATGTAAAGCTACTGCCACTGTGAAAAAGGAATTTACCAGACCTCGAGGGTGTAGGTGATTACAAGTGCAAATAAATAGTTAAATGTTTAATAACCTATGGTGTATTGAACTCTTGAGGGTGACTAGGTGATTTCTTGAAGATAGCAAGCACTGACTTCTGCTCCAGGGGTCCGAGAACTTACTAGAGAGGGAGAAATTCCTTGAGGATATTACTGTCAAATGACTAAGTCTAAGAGACTAATTTAGGAGTATGTGTATAGACTGTGATGATAAATACATTCTAAAAGGAGAGGCCATTGTACTCTCAAAATGGCATGTAAAGTAATGCACACAAAGTAACTCAGACTCCGGTTTGTGGACTAATACAGACCCGTTCCAATGGAAGCACAGTAGAGCTTTTAGCTACCTATTGGTTCTAAACCAAACCAACTTAGTGTACCAGTGAATGCAGACACTTCTGGGCCGTGGTCAAATCACAAGGCAGATGAGGAATCCATAAACGTTTGTCTGAGAAAAAAAAACAACTCACTGATCTCATCTTACCCTAACACGTCTTCAAAGGACAACATTCTGCCCCCGAGGTTAAATTAAATGAGTTAATAATGAGCACAGATAGAGTTAAGATGGGGAGGAGGCCTACTTAAAAGTTCAAATTTTAAACTGTGGTTCACAGTTGAACTTCTGACATCTCCCAACCAAATCTTTAAACATGTAAACACGGCGAGAATTATAAAGGAAACGTCCACAGATGGGTGGATGACGATGTGTATCTCCTTTTAGAACAAGTGATCACTTTATCCTCTTCCTTTTCATCTCTGGTCAGGCCAAAGTGACTCGTCTCCACGGCATTATGTCTGGTGCTTCCAGGAACTAAGGACATATGAATGCCTTTCCCTGAAATGTGATTGAGCTCACTGGACTCACCTGTTTTGGGGTACCCATCCCCCCCAGAACCCAGTTATCAGGTCACAATGATAGTGTAGTAAGTGCTGTGTATAGTTTGTTCTGCTGCTACTTCTGTTATTACCTTGAAAAGCAGCATATCAATTTTCTGATACTTATGCCTTGCCTTTTAGTGGAAGGAATTACCACTTAACTTTGTGCGGATTAAGTAGGTCCATTGGAAAAGAAAGTATTAATTTGGTAGATTCCCTGTGTGAGGGTGTTAAGGGCTCTTTATGGGACAAGGGCATTCTCCTCATCTCCTCATCAAGTTGTAGAGACAGGCAGACAAGATTTATATTCCAGCTCTGCTTCTTCTTTATCATCTCCTTCATCACAGGGATTAACCTTCATTTCCTCCTTGGCTTGAAATAGCAGTTAGTATATGACTGATCAATTCATTACACTAATCTAGGTAGGAAAGTTGATACAATATTGTTTCCCAGAATTAAACAAAATTTGTTTAATGTTGCTTTTCCACTAAGTGAATAAATAAAATAAGGAAGGAGGGAAGGAAGGAAAGAAGGAAGGAAGGAAGAAAGGGAGAGAGGGAGGGAGAGAGGGAGGGAGGAAGGGAGGGAGGGAGGGAGGGAGGGAAGAAGGAAGCTGGTTAAAGAAGAAATGAACTGGAAGTCAAAATGTTTGGTTTTGTCAGCTATTAAACTCATCCTTCACAATTCTAATTTTGATAATATAGAAGCTATAGCACAACTCTTTTCCTGAGCAATATGAACTGAACAAAGCTATTTTTAAAACTTCTTATTGACATAAAATACATATGTTGAAATCTGCATTTATCTTAAGAGCATACCTTGATGAATTTTTCACAAACTGAACAGACTTGTGGAACTAGCACCTAGATCACAAACAAACAAATATAACCAATGTCCTGCAAACCCTCCGTATTCCTTTCCAGCCATAAGATGAACCACTATCCTGACTGGTAACAGCAGGGCTTAGTATGGCCTCTTTATGTAATTTATACAAATAGAATCATACAGTAGGTGCTCTTTTGTGTCACACTTCTTTTACTGAATATTTTTGCAAGATTTATCCTATAGTTGCATATACTTGTAGACTATTCATTCTCACTGCTGTATAAAATTCCAGTGAGTAAATATTCCACAATTTATTTATATACTGTACCGCTGATAGACATCTGGATAGCATCCAATTTGGTTTGGGGCTATCACAAATAGTGCTGCTATGAACATTCTAGTTAAGACTTTGGTAAACTCAAGTATGTCTTTTGGTTGGGGGGAAAAAAAAAAAAATATATATATATATATATATATATATATATATATATATATATATATATACCTAGAGAAGAATGTTTTACAAATTTGCTAAACAGTTTTACAAAGGGGTTGTTATCCAATTCACAAGACTACCAGCAGAGTATAAAGATGTGAGTTGCTTCATATTTTTGCCAATATTTGGAAATTTTTGTCTTTATTGTTTTACCCAGTCTGGTGGGTATTTAGTGGTATTACATTGTGGTTTAATTTGCATTTTCTAATAAATTTGAGACCATTTCTATGTGTTTATTGGTGATTTGGATATCCTCTTTTATGAAGTACCTGTTCAAGATTTTTAACAACTCTGTTGAGTTGTTTGTATTTTTCTTATTGATTTGTAGTTTTTTATATGCTCTAGATAATCGTTCTTTGTGATATATATATATATATATATATATATATATATATATATATATGTTTTAAATATATTTTTCCACTCTGAGAGTTGCCCTTTTACTCTCTGAATGTTGTCTTTTGATGAATAGAAGCTTTAAATTTTAATTAGAAAACACTATAAAGCAAGAACAATGCTATACCAAACTTTCAAAAGAGGCGATGTAATTCCGTGACTAGAAGAGGCATCAGGATTCCCAGCACTCATTGGGCTGTGTATCAAATTCCCAGAAGTCACTTAAAATCTTTTTGCAACTTGCTTTTTCCAGTCATTATGTTGGAAAAGCAACAGTTGCCCCCAGGAGTCATAAGAATAATGGGGAGATTTTTGAAATTGTACTACCATCCAAGGATTCCCAACTGAAGATTCAAACAATGTGAAAATCTTAGCAAAGGTAGTTAGAACAGTAAGGGCAGTGTACAGTGTTCACTGTCAAGTTGATACTAGCCACGGACTCTTTCAGGAAACCGTTAGTCTTCTGAAAATAATAAATGAGAAAATCAATTTCAGTTTTCTACAGCACAGTGAGGATGGCAGTCAAAGTTAGTATTTTAAGTTCAAAATTTACCTGTAAGAGTCTTTCCAGGCCCTCAATTGTAAGATTCTGTAATCAGTGATATTTTTAGTTAAAGAAAATCAGGACATGAGATGGTATTATAGTATTGTAATGCCAAGAATTGGTATATATCCATCATAAGATTCATGTAGGAAAAAACAAACAAAGCAGATTACAGCTCTCTGTGCAATAACATGAACCAATGGGCATATTCCCTGGAAAATGGCATTTACTATGTGAAATCTCGTAAGTAAGGCATATTTAAAAAAAAAAAAAATCTTGGCTCTAAAGTGATTTGGTGAAATGATTATTTTCCTCATAAACCAAAATAAATTCTTGTCATATTATTAAACATTTTACAACCTCAAAATGCTGTTTTATAGTGGACCAGCTAGAATTTAGGATTAACGTTGACTGTATTATGGTCTGGTCAGAGTTTAAGCAGAGGACACCGTTTCTAGAAGCGGTTCCTTCAATCTGGATGTCAAGGACTGTTTGGCTGTTATCACCTTCAGCAGCTTCAGGCGCTCTGCGTGCTGCCTGTCCTACTCCCTGGAGAAAGGACTGTTTACCCTAAATACTCTCTGTGCCCTTTTCATGTTTGCCTCATAGTTAATTACAGAAAACTTGGTTGCACAAAAAGCCCGAGTCAAAATGAATAAACAAACAAAAAAGTGTCATAAAAAATACCTCCAAGAATCATATATAAGTAGAGATGAGAGATCGAAATGTAACTGTTTCGGATATTGAAGAATTTGTTCACGAATCGTTAAGTGCTTTTGCACTGTGCGAAATCATCAGTTTTTCAAGGTGAAAGTAGTTTTATTCACTTTTGTGGCTGTCTTTGTTTCTAGAGGGTAGTTCCACATCTATCTAGCACGTGCACAGTTTATGCTCGTGAATAAGTGAAAGTCAACTTTCATGGAAATGTAAAGTGTGAGTTTAACAGCTGTCTCTTATTTTTCATTTTCTAACTACTTGGCACTTGGAAAATGGATATTTAGTAGTAAACGTTTCTCTCTAGATATGGTTTGTTTCTTTAATGTGATGATAAAAAGAAAAAAAAAGGAAAACAAACTCAAACCATTACAAAGTTTTAAAGTACCAAATCTCTCTAAGGATGTGTAAAGAGATAACTTGAGGGCATCTTACCATCATTTTTTTTTATGGGTTACATTTTCTCTAAATGTGATCTTGTTTCATTTTGAAATACACATATTTTAAAAGCATACATTGTAAGCAACTGGAAAATTAGTTTAAAGCACACGTGATATAAGATTTCACAAATGTTTAGGATCATGGTGTTATTTCCATGACTATGAGATTTTATAAACACATCATATAGCAACCATTTATGGTGCAGTATGCTTCTGCATAACTGAGGTGGCTTATTAAACATAAAAGCAGTTTCTATCCATTACTGCAGATAGTTGTATTTTGTTGTATTTTAAATAAACATTTTGCATGCAGATCTGTGCAAAAGGTAAAATTTTTCTGGTTATGTATTTTTTCAGGTTATGTATTTCCTGTAAGTGCATATACAGCGAGCAGTGTTTAATCCCAAACAAACCTTCAGACAGCCCTGTGAAGCCCAACTGATATCACATGCAAAATTGGTTCTTTTTCATGTGCTGTAGTGAGAACATTTGCTGTTCAAACTACTGAATTAATAGAATTTTCATTGCCTATTTAGCCTAGTGCAACATTAATTTTGTTTATTTATCCTTACCATACAGTAGAATTAAAACTATAGAGGAAAAATCTCTTTTTCTTATTAGACTGCTGAAAAAAAAATCTCATATTCTGTGATATCTGTTTCTAATTTGTCTTTGGGGAAAGGAATGGCAAATAGTTGCCTTGTTTCCCCCTTCAGACATTCAGAACCTCACCAAACTGCAGTCAAACCAGGATGCACACCCCAGCATGTGATTTCCCCCGCCCCCTCAGGATCATAGTCAATAAATTTGATTAGTTTGTAAAGCATTCCAAGCCACCAGCCCACAAAGCAGGTTGAGCCAATACCTTCACTCACTCCCTGTTCCTTCTAGACCACCAGGGCTCTAGTTTGTATTTTTAAACCTGGGTTAAATTGTGGCATAACCACAAACCATTGTATGCTATTAACAGTGGGGTTCCAATGAATGACTGACAAACAAAATCTTAGCACACGAAGTCTAGTTCTCTCAATGGTAAACACATGTTATTAATGAAACGTTTCTAACGGGTGCAGGCAGTTTGAAGTCTGTCTTGACTGACAAGACTGTATTTTGCTATCTGGGCTAAACAAACAAAATAAAACATTTTAAAATAGTATATTAGAAGAATATGTTTTGGCGAATCACAAAGGTATAATTTGCCGCTCTAGATTTTGAACTTAAGTTCCCCTCCTCCAAACCTGGATTATAGTGTAATATTTCTTCAGGGTCCAGAGACAGCTCCTGGATCTTTCTTAAAGCCTGGGTGGTATTCAATTCAACCCTTGGTCCAGCCTCAAAGAGAGTTACCTGGATACACAAAATACTCTACACAGGTATTATATGGGTTACTGAGGAGGATCCAGGTGAATATCTGTTTTATGGGCAGTTTTAAGGCTCCAAATCTGGTCCCTCAGAGAGAATTGCTGCTGTGAGGTAAGATGCTAAATGAAGGTCAGATGTGATTCCTCCTCAGCTTCCTCTAAGTTCATGAGGTAGGTGAGTGGAGACTTTGTTCATGTATATTTGGTGTTTTTCTTTATCAGTAACCCTGGCTACTTAGTATGTAGGCATCCATGAAAATAGACAGTGAGTCTTTTGTGCAACTTTTTCCAAACTCCTGTTTAACATAAAGGGATAGCAAACCCCAAACCAAATAAAACAACACTGGCGTTGCATTTTAGATGTCTTTGAAACATTCCAATGTTTTGGACCACCAAACTCGAACCCACGATGGTTGCATTTCGTTTTGATCAAATTGGGCAGTGCTGCCTCAAGCTGGTTTGTATTTCTTCTCTTCAAATTTACCCTGACTCTGTTAGAGTAACCAGAGAATTACAGAAGAACAATGTACGGTTAATCTGTTCTGTAGAGTTCTTTCGAAAAGGAACTGAGTAGTTCCATCTCATTTCAGAGTGATACTGGTATCATCAAAACGGTTCCTAATGACAAATGTTTCTAGGAGTGGATTATCACCACCTCTAAGAACATCAAAGTAGCCAATCAAAGGTACAACTTCATACAAATCACATGACCATGCTGTAAATTATTCCTTCCCCTGAAGTAATCGGGTTAATTTCCTTCACTGAATTGCCAAGTTAATGTCAGAGGTATGGTCGAAAATTCAGCTGAGAGAGCATACCCTAAAACAGTTTAAGGGCAATGTTGAAGACAAAAAGTCCAGGCTATGTACTAATGGACACGTGTATCAATGAAGAAGTCTAACCAATCCCACTCAGACTTTGGCTCACTCTGTTTCCTTTCTGCTGTCTAGTCCACACTGCCTTATTCCCAGCCAAGAGCATGGTCTCCACATTCTGCCTTCACTTGCCCAGTTAGCTTGCCTGTGATCTGTGTGGTCTTTCCACCTGCCACAGTGGTCTGTACTATTTAATTTTCTCTGAAGGATGGCACAGTCGGGAGCAAGGGGTCCTGACACCCTAGTAGTGATACCCAGGATCTCCGTCTTGCATTCTGATGACCCTTCAGGGCCCTGACTTGCAAGGCAGACTCCCATCACTCTTCCTCACTGAAACCTTCCTACTTGCTAATGGATTTGATCATCTGAAAATTCTCTGTCAGGCCAAGGTGATAGCGATGAACTCAAACCCTCTTGTATGTATTTCAAAACAGAATGCTTGGAAAGACCACACCTTAAAACACACGAATGAACTGTAATTGGCAAACATTGAAGAAGATATTAGGGAGCAAAAGAAGGCCACTCGTTATCTCTTCATTTCTTATCCCGTACCTGAGTAGCTGCCCCGACGATCTGTTAAATGATGGCTGGAGCCCGTTTAATCCTCTCTACCTGAATGCTTGGTGATCAGAGGTTATACCTCACAATCTGTTTACTCACATTCCCATTTCTCAGGCGAAATAAAACAAAAAAGTGACTATTCTTTGGAGTTTCGTTAAAGAAGTTTAATCTATTTTTATTTGTTTGACTAGTGGGCAGAGCAAAATAAAGGATACTGCTAACATATATGTTCTAATAGAGAGTTTTAAAATTCTAGAATCCTA
The DNA here is from genome assembly GCF_057876585.1 of Rhinolophus sinicus. NCBI lineage: Eukaryota > Metazoa > Chordata > Mammalia > Chiroptera > Rhinolophidae > Rhinolophus > Rhinolophus sinicus. The sequence goes on along the minus strand of NC_142515.1, from coordinate 116,482,187 downwards.
TAGCTGGTAGGGAATTAAAGGAACTAAAGTCAGAGAAATTGATTACTAAAAGAATGAAAACTAAAACCCAAGTCTTTTCGGCTTTTCACTTCAGTGTGCTTAAATGGTATCATACATTGCAGTACAAATTATATTGTATACATTTTCTAACTATATTACTTATAACGTATTTCATGTAAAGGTATTTAAGTTTGGTTACTGGTAACTTGGTTGAATAGTACTTGTAATAATGGTACATATATATGTGTGTGCATACACACAAATACATACATAAAGATTTGGGGAATCAGAGACCTGACTTTAAATACACCTTCAATTTGTTCTTTTAAATTTGAAATTCTTACAAATTTCAGGATAAGCAAAAGCTATTAGTCATCTCAGTATTAGGAAACCAGCCACAGTGAAACATCAAAATTCATTTCTTGCTTTGGTTTTTAAATTGGTGAGTGCTTTTATCAAAATCAGTTCTTCAAATTTAGGAGAAGATGAGCCTGGATGAGACAAATGTTCCTTCATGCATAATTCTCAGATCTTAACTTAGGGACTACAACATCACTGAATATTTCATTCATTCATTCATTCATTCATTCATTCATTCCATACATATTTATGACATATTTATATTAAGCCAGGCTGAGTGCTAGGCACTGGGAGACACACCAGGTGGAATTAAACATTTCTGCCTGTGGCAGTGACAATTAATCCTTACCAATTTGTGTGTTCTCTTCTTTTCTAGACTGCTGTGTATCCTGGGGGGGGGGGGGGGGCGGGAGGTGAGGTGGGGGAAAGGTCTCCTTTTCCATATTCTAGCCAACAGAATGAAACTGCAAGTGTTATGTGCCTCCTTCAGCCCTTCCTCATAAATGCACCCCATGTATGATTCTCTCCTCTCTCTTTAACCTCATAACCTCTCTCTCAACTACATAAATGAAGATGACATAAAGAACCTAGAAGGAAGGTAGGAATCACAAGAAGACAGAAGCCCAGGTTCCTGGGTGGCTGTAGAGAATGGAATCCATCACTGTCAATCTATACTGGACTGTGACATAGGAAATAAACTTCATTGTGTTAAGCCACTAAAGATGCTCTCACTGCTTGTGAAAGCAGTTGGTCAACTGTATCAGTTTTGCTGCATGACAAACAACCCCAAATTTAGTATCTTAGGACAAAAACTGTTCCGTGTGTTCGCAACATGGACAGAGCTCAGCTGGGTGGTTCTTCTCTCCTTCTCAAGGCACTGACTAGGCTCACTCATTTGGTCATGGTTGGTATGCAAGTCAGGTGGAAGCTGACCAGTACTAAATGGCCTCTCTTGCAAATCTGGCAGTTGGTGCTGGCTGTTTGCTGAGCCATGTTTCCAGTATGCTATCCTGGACTACTTCAAGAGGAAAGGCAAGCTCTACTTCATAAGCATTTTTGAAATCTCTGCATGTATCACATTTACCAGTATTCTATTGCCCCAAACACATTGCATAGCCAAGCTTAGCGTCAACATGGGAGAACTACATGTAGTCACGAATATGGAGAGGCATGACTCATTGGGAGCTAGTATTTTAACAATCCCCACACCACCCTTGATGAATGAATTGCTCTTTAAGGAGCTCAGAATTCTGAGAGGCATATAAATAAATAATTACAACACCCTATGGGAAGTGTTAGAACTGAAACATGAAAACAATGCTATGGGGGCACAAAAAGGGAATAGCTAACTCTGCTTGGCCCAGGCATAATGACAGAACTTTCACAAATGTAATTTTGGTGTTGGGTCTTGATAGACGAGTAGAATTTTGTTAGGAGCACCAGGAGCATGCAATACAGTTGTGTGAAAGGAGGAAGGACATTCTAAAACTGGGAAATAATAGCGCAGGAAAAAGCATGGAAGTCGGAAAGACTATGGCCTGTGTGCACATGGAGAAGAATTCAATGGCACTGGGGTTTTTAGTTGACGTTATTATGAGATGGGCTGCACATGTAAGCAGGGAAAAGTGTTGATAAAAGTTTATAGCAAGAAGATAGGAGTTTAAGTTGACAATATTGGATTGCTGAATATACTTTAGGGGGTAACTCACAATATTAGTGATCAAAACACAATTGGTGACAACTTCTGTTGGAACAATAGGTGATACCTGCTGGCACAAGGAACGAAAATGAATCTCAGTGCATACACTTGAGTGTGCAAGAAAGGTTGTTTTCTTAATTTAACTTACAAGTTTACTATTTATTATACTTAATTCTACTATAATTCAATATATTTTCTGTCTTATACCCCCATTCTACAGGGGTGACAAAATGGTTCAATAATTTTAGGGCTTCCTCTTTACTTCGGACTTGTGTATAAATTTTGCAGGGTTAATCTAGTCTGATGGGGCACATCCACAGCTCTGAGAGGTCTCTAGTTCCCTCTCTTATCTCCATGCTATTTAGGGGTCACTGTAGGGAACCTGTGCCACAGGGAACAGGGAAACCCTGTGACCCTATCTCTGACCCTTTGTGCCTGGACACACTACAGGGTTTCTTCACTGGGACTTTATCTTCCTGGGCTCTACCCTGGAGAAGGACACAAGTATCCTTTGCACCCAGGTTCTACAGAAGGATTTGAAAGGTGTATCCTCCATAGGAAATCTCCTTCATTCCAAATACTATTGCTTCAGAATAAATTAGCTTGAAATGTAGCAGCTTGAACAACCTTTTATTATCTCAGAGAGTTTGGTGGGTCAAGAATTTAGACAGGGCACAGCAGGTATGCTGACTCTGCTCCATGATATGTGGCCCTCAGCTGGGGGACTCAATGGCTGTGGGCTGCAGTCATTGGAAGGTGTATTCACTCACACATTGGGAGCCTGGGCTGCAATGATGTGAAGCCCAGGGCTGCTGACTGGCGGTCCTGCTATGGCGTCTCTAGTTGGCTGGGCTTCCTTGTAGCATGGTGGCCTCAGGGTAGTCAGAATTCCTACATGGCAGTTCCTCGCACCAAGAACCCGTGTTCTAAAAATATGGTGGAAGCTGCATTACATTTATGGTCCAGACTTAGAAGTCACACAAGTCACTTCTGCCATTTAAGGTGAGGGGACAGACCTCTACCACTCAATGGGAGGAGTGTCAAAGAATTTTGGAGCCATGTTTTAAAACCACCTGACTTTCTCTCATAGCTTATCTATGATGTTCGTTTTCCCTTTCAACCTGGGGATTTTATTTGTCATTAGTCGAAGCCCAGGGTGGTGTGGGAAGAAATATTTGCTCTGACTCATGATTTCTTCTCCAAAATATTTTATCTACACCACTAGTCCTTTCCATTCACTGAGAGCCTGAATGTTTTGAAACTCAAAAGCCAGAAAGAGGTAGAAAGAACACCCTGCTTTGTTGCCACATTTCGTTCCTGAAGCAAAAAGTTCTACAGATAAACCTATCTACCTGAATGGGTAGACAACCAAAGTTATAAGGGAAATATTGTGTGTGTGTGTGTGTGTGTTTGTGTGTGTGTGTATGTAGGGACAGTCAATATTATTTAATGACATTTTATTTTATATAGTTAACATGTAAATGTTACTCTAGTAAACATACAACAAAACAAAACAAATAAACAAAAATATTGTTGTTGTTCTCTTATAATTTTGCTAAACAGAATCACATTCCTGTTTGAAATGGCCTCTTTCTATGGGATTCTCTCTCTCTCTCTCTCTCTCTCTCTACCCCCCCACTTTAAAAAAATTTCTACAATTAAATTTTTTTCCACTTTTTTTTCAATGTAATGGACCCCAATATACTTGGAATATTCCAGCAATTTTAAGGTATAGGAACCTCTACCCTTTAAGGTATATCAGAGCCTATAGTGCAATCCTTCCTGTTTATCTCATACTGTGTGTGATCAAAGAGTACAGCTTTTTATTCTCTTAACTACACAGATAAGAGATATAAACTATTTGGGTGAAGTGAGTTATCCAAGAAAAAAAATCCTTTGACTTCTCCATCACAGCTCACTGAGGACCAAAAGCCTCTCCAGAGAAACATGAAGTTAATATTGATCACCACAGATGTTGTTAATCATTACGTAGATGTGTGATTCTTGATTTTTGAGCTATGCATTGGCCTATGATGTAGTTGCTTTGTTTGTTCATACATCTTTTGTGCTTTATGTCTATATCTATCTCTGAATCAGTCACAGCAATTGGAGCATTTGAATATAATAAACAGTCCCATTCTTGAAACTGGGGTGGCAGAGGTGAGGCAAGATATTAGGTAAGCTTCCTGGAAGACACTTGACTGCATGACATCAGAGAACACATGGGACAATCGGATGCTGTTCTGGAGGCAGAAGTAGAGAGTAGATGCAACCAATCACATTCACTACAGAGAAAAAATGGAAAACTTGAAGCATGTAACCAAAGGACCAGAATCAATGGCAAGTGCCTAGGAGCCTAATGTTAATTCAAGAGATGGCCAGGCATCAGTTCAAGACTGAAAGACTAAGCATGTTGCGAGTGCTACTGATGAGGTTCTACACAACCTCAAGGCCAAGACCAAGGTCAAGGCAGCCAGGGCAGATGGCAAAATGGCCAAGGAGTTGCCTGCCAGCTCGTGGAGTTTACCAAGACGAAAAATAAACTTCCACAACAGAGGGTCAATGCAGAAAATCCTAGACTCTTGGAAAATGATGCCCATTGTATCAGCAAAGAAGAAAAAAAAGTATGCTTGGTTTTCAAGATACTAAAGACAGATTCACACTCCTGTTTGGTGGGAATACATCGATGCTACATGCCTAAATATATGTGAGACAACTCGGGCTTACAGAGATTTACAAACAAATGAACAAATGGTCTTTGGGAATGTAACGTGAGCTTTTGTATATTCGGAGCACTGTTCTCTGCTTCAGAGCTGAAATCCCAGGACCTTTTGGCCAGTGTGAAGCACCAGTGTGGACAGGCTAACATTTGGGAGCCATTTCTCTTTGGCGCTAAGAACAGGAGTTTGAATAAAATCCAGGCCGAGTCAGCTTCTAAACAAGGATGAAATGCAAGTTTACGAAGCTTATTTGCAAACCTGAAGCAGTTTATTTATGTATTTTTAACATTTGCCTTAAAGAGAAACATTGGTCTACGTCTTTGTAAAATGCTGAGTTGAATACTCAGCAAAAGCACACTTAAACTGCTTCAAAACGTTTCCTCCAACCAGGGCTGGCATCAGTGCCATGGTGACAGCACAGGAGACAGAGCATCAGGCTGCAATATAGGTATCCTGAGAACCCCTCCCTGCCTGGGCATTAAGGAACTTTTGACCTTGGACATGTCACTTCATTTCTCTAGGTCAGAAATAGATGAACTTATTAGATGAGATGCCGAAGGCACTAAAACATGTTAATTGCTATTTTCATCTGACTTTAGAGTTGAGGAATTTGAGTACAGTTAAGCCACTTGTCCCAGTCAAATATTGAGTCAGTAGGCTAGGAATGGCCTGCGTGCCCCTTGAGTCCTAGGCTGGGACGCTCTCTTTCTCCTCGACTGCTTTCCAGAACGGAGCGGTAAATCTGGCTGTGTCTAATGAAAAGGCTCCCACTGACAGTGCCACCCACAGATAAGCACCTTTTACTCTGGAGCTCCCACTAGGTCTTTCTAGGTAAGCATTCAGGTAGGCTTACCCCAAGAACCCCACCTGCCTTGGCGTCTCTGAAGCACAATCTACAAGCAGGCACAGGATGGAAGGAATAATCCCTCGCGATAAACAAATATCTTCGCAAACCCTGAACATGCTCAGAGAAGCATCTCTTGGATTAGTGGATTAAATGCATTAGTCTAAATGATCTTACTAATTTTGTATTATATAATAAGGGAAAACCTCAGAGTGATGGGAATGTTACTTTGCAAAGCCAGCTATAGCTTTCTTAAGGAAGGTTTAGACATAAGAGAGGAGACTATGATATAAAAAGCGTTTAATCCTTTGGTCACTCAAATGTTTCTAATGCCGCATAAAAGACAGCGAGGCAAGTTTTTGGTGTACTCAGGTCAGTGAGGATAAAGAAAGAGGAAACTGCTATGTTGTTTTGTACACCTGAAACTAATTAAAAAAGAAAAGAAAAAGAATGAGGAAACTGGCTCACAGACCTGTGATTCCTCAGGGCAGCTTCCTCCAGAGCAGGGCATGAAAATGGTTTGCTTTACTGGGGACTTGTAAAGCCTCGCTCCTATCCTGAAAAACCTTCAGTTATAATAAAGAGCTCACACCATATATGTGAAAATGTGGAATACATTTTATACTCGCTGCACAGTCGAGAGGCTGCTGTGACCTCAAGTGGTCACCTTCCAGGATTCGACAGCCTCTATTTCATTCATTGAGTGAACACTCAGGCTATTAGGCTCCTGTGGAGATAATATCAGGATTGCACTGGCCCATTGCTTCCAAACCCCGGGGATCCCGAGGAGAGAGGCTAGGTGTGTCAGAGCCTGCCTGCTGCTGGCCCCTCTCTCTGTCCTCTCGACTTGGCCAAGGGTCAACTCACCCCTCTGACAGGAGTAGTATTGTCTCAGGAGTTAAGCTTTCTTTTTAACCCAGATAGCTCAGAACTGTGTCTAGATTCACAGAGGCCTGCCTTGACCCTGCCTCTCTCAGCCGAACGATGGGCTTTGACGTTGAATCTTGGATGTGAAATCTCTTTTGGTTTGGCTTACCTAAGACCCCAGCAGCTTCTGCCTTGCTCCTGCCAGTCCCCATTCCCCAGTAGCTGAGGGTGTGAGCAGAGGAGTCAGGAAAGCTTAGGCTCTGGTCTTTGCTTTGTGTTTATTAGTGGAATGATTTCAGGCAGAATTATTCCTATACATCTCGGTAGCTTACCTATAAAATGGGGATGATAAAACCTATCTCCAAGGGTTGGTATGAAGATTAAATGAATACAGTATATAAAGCACTCAGCACAGAGTCCATAAAAACTACTCAATAAGTTTAAGCTCAATTAATATTACTAGCTATAAAATATATACAGAAGTATAGCAATTCTATTGCTCTCTGCTTCATTTATGTATGAATCTTTACCTCCAAACTGATTGTAGATTTTTTTTTTTTTAGGTCAGGGTCTGTATTTGAAAGCGTTTTCAGAACTCCAGAACTGAGCCCAATGTAGGGTACCTGGTAGGAGTGAATAGACTGTTCGATTGATCTGAAACCACAGCAAGGTATGAAATAATATCCTATTACTAGAGCTCAGATTGAAATTTTGCACATGCTTGCTGAGAAAATGCAGACTAGGTCAGTCTTCAGAAAGCGGTCAGTGCAGCACTGTTATTTACATCATGCCATGGTCCCAGGTCATGTCAGCCACAAAGGACAGACCTAGGTCTTAAGTTGGCTCTCAGGTACTAAGCGCTCTATGTAGCAGCCTGCATTAAAATCAAGCTGTCAGATACAGCACTCAGAAAGGATTGCTCAGTTTATATACAAAGCATTGTTCAAAATGGTTTAAGTAAAACTCTCTTGCTCATCATTGTTGACTCCTAATTATTAATTAGGTGACCTAGCAATTGTAAAGCTCCAACAGGCATAGCTTTTCTCTGTCAGATACTCACCAGGAAACAGCTCTCAGGAGTACAAAAAGGGATAGTGAGAGTAACATACATGAATCATCACCAACAAAAAGCAACTCGCTGGGTGTTTATGTGTATGGAAAGTTTTTGTTTAAACACAATGTGGTTAATAAACACAGATTTATGAAATTCTTTCTTTCATCAATGAACTATGGCAGACTTGAAATACATGGATTACATTTCTGAGTGTTGAAATTCAAAAGGCAGGAAAATGTCCCAGGAACAGATTCTCAACAATAATCACAATTTTTACTGGTTTGGAGATTTACCCTGACATTTTTCCTCAATTGTATTTAGGCATCCAAGCGTGTGCGTTCTTCTAGTCTTTTCACTAAAGTAATCTTCACAGTGTACATAGGTTGCCTTGGCACATAGCCAGAGAATGAAAAGGTAAAACTATCAAGCACAATCTAAGTGTTGTTATTAGTAATTTGGGGAACTTGAATATGTTGTTAGCCTCAGAAATTATAACCGCTAGGATGTATTCTTTTGAGTTCCAATTTTTCTCATGGAATTTAAGAGGCAACACTGTACATTGTATAGGAAGCAATATTTTGCCTGGTTTGGGTTTCATTTTTTTGGAGAAGGCGATAGAGCATTTTCAACCATCATTGGCTTTACAGTTAATTATGAAAAGTGAAGAGTGGGTTTTTCCCATGTTTTTCTTTCTTTCCATTATTTGTTCTGATATTTCCAAGATCCGTTCATCTGACCCTGCCTCCTTTTATGGTAATTTTATATTGCCATTTGTTACAGGGAACACTGTGCAGTTTCTAAAAATCAGGTAAAAGACTTAACTTTTTAAAAACTTAAAAAAAAGTTTTGTTTAAAAAAGTTCTTGTTCTGATAAGCAAAGGGCTAGCAGGGATTAAATCAGTGTCTGTTTTGGAATAGCAGGACTGGTCGTCTGAAAGAAGAGTTTTACAAACATGGGTCTTTCAAGCTGATGTGTTTTGTGGACTTGAGAATTACTGTATTGGATGTAAGCACATCCAGGTAGTGTGTATTGACATGAAGGAAGTAAAGGCCATGACACAGCCTGCTGGTTACCTGGTAGGAGATGAAATGTGTTTTCTCCAGGAGGCTCCCAGATCAGCATTGTGTGTTTCCGTGTGTGCAATTATGTGCATCCAAATTATACTTCCTTTAGAGGCTATGCAGTGTTCTCTATGCCTTCTTGTCTCTGCCGCCACACTTTTCCTCCTTGTCCATTCTTCCCTTTGATTGGTGTATGAGTAGACACAAAACAAAACAAAGCAAAGAAACAAAACCTGTTAGAAGACTATGGTCCACGCAAGATATTATGGTAAACTTGATTGGCAACATGGCAGTGAAGATAGAAGTAAACACATTTGATTGGTCTATTTGTCAACATTTCTTCACTGTGAAAGCAGTGAAGAAATCTCTACATACTGGGGATTTTCTCTTTTCTTCCTTTATCTGAACAATGCAAGGCAGCAATACTGGGTACTGTGGATCTATATTTTCACAAGGCCTGGATTCAGAGTGGTGGGGGCATAAATAGTTAAAAAAAAAATGGCTGCATATCCAAGCCGTGTCCTCGACTCCAGCTATTGCATAAAACTCGCATTTTAATTTCTGACTGACTACTCGTTCAAGTATTCAGAGTTAGGGTAATTGTTCAGAACTCAGGCAGGGAAAAAAGGGTGTCGTTTACTGGGTACCCGGTAAATCCCGACAATTAGGTGAACAACTGTAATCCAAATTTTCCAGTTATGCCACTGATTTACGTAGCCTAGAGATGGTCTCGAATAAGGAAGTGTTGAAAATAAATGTCAGGTTGGTGTGGCCTCAGTATTTGGTAAGAATGTGGAGGTGTTTCCTTTTGCATTCCTAAACTTTTATTAGGTGACTTTTTAGTAGCTGTAAAATAGTTGCAGTTTATAACACCGTATGATTATTTTGTCAGAATTAAGTCCTTTTAAAAAATCTCCAATTTTCTACAATATAAAATTTCTCAGAGAATTTCTAGAATTTAAACTATTTATATGTTGCTAACATGTGTCTGCAATTAAATTCTTATAAATGATGGGGTTTACTTATGCTCAGTGAAGTTGATTTCTGACAACCATGATATAAGCAATAATTTATGAAGTAAACCAACTAGACTAAAAACATGTGAACCCTTAACACATGAGCTTGGACCCGTCACTTAATTGTTCTGGGTGTGTTAATCTTACCTGGACCTTGAGAAAAATAACATCTATCTTGTCTAGCTCTTAAGACTGATGTGAAGGTCATGATGTGAACATTTGATGAAAATCAACATGTTTGCAACTTTCTACATTTGTCTAGGCCTCTAAGTACCATTTAATGTAGTTGACCCCTCCTTTTCTCCAGGCATTTGTGATACTCATCTTCTGGTTTTCTTCTACCACTTTGGCTTCTCTTTTAACATAGATTGAGATGGTTCACCTAGTCCTTTCTACCAGACCATTGTAGCCTGGGTTTCCCAGAAAGGAGATAAAAGCTTGCAGATAGTTTATTTGGGCAGTGATCCCGATAAGCAAGGTGGGGAGACAGGAGAGTGCAATAGGAAGAGGGAAAACTAATGTCATCACTTGGGGATATTAGTTCTAGACCCTGCAAGAGCTCTTGAGGAACCTTATGAAATGAATCTCAGGACTGTCTTCCCAGGGATGAGAAGGAGAAGCATCAATCCATCATCTCTTAATTTTTCATTGGTTATCCCACGGGCAATAACTGTTCTGGACTTCTAGATTACACTTATATGAGTGCAGAGTAGTTTCTGGGAGTGTTTCAGGCAGCAAAGCAGAGAAGCTCCAGTGTGGGCTGATAAGAGGCCTTGTCAGTTTGAACCTGTGCAATGAACGTAGAAGAGTGCATGGCACCAGTCACCACATCAGTGGCTGAAATAAGAGGGAGGTCACATGGACTACAAGGTGCAAAAGAGGTGCAAATATATAGACATCTAGATATTGAAGGTCCTAGATCCTTTTCTCTTTTAATATGTCATACTCTTCCTAGGTGGTTACATCTATTCCATGGTTAAAATTTTCATCTATAAGCTTATAATTCCCAAATATATATCATTAGCTCAGATCACATTCCTGATTTCCATATTCATGTATTCTGTTCTCTATATGGCGTTAACTCCAGAATATTTCAAGGAATACACAGTTCTATATGTATAAAACTAACTTTGATCTTTCCCCACAAATCTATTCCTTTCATAGTCTTTAGCAGCTTAATAAATAGGATAAACAAATGCATTACTTATCTTTTGCTTTGTAACAACTTACCACAAAATTTAGTAGTTTAAAGAACAATTTTTTATCTCACAGTTCCTCTGGGTTAGGAGTTCAGAAGCAGCTTAGTTGGGTGGTTCTGGCTTGGAGTTGCTCATGAAATTGCAGTCAAGATGTTGGCTGGGGCTACAATCATTTGAAGGCCTGACTAGGCCTGGGAGACTCGCTTCTAAGCTGTCCCCTCACATGGATTTTAGCAAGAAGCCTTAGTTCCTCCGTGGTTGTTAGCAGGAAGCCTCAATTCCTTGCCTCATGGGCCTCTTCGTAGGGCTGCTTACCTCAGAGCAAGTGATCCAAGAGGGAGGGAGCAAGGCAGAAGCTACAGAGTCTTTTATGACCTCCCCTTGGAAGTCACCTGCCATCACTACTGCCTCATTCTATTGATGACACAGACCAACCCTATTCCAATGTGGAAGGGAGTTCCATAAGGGTGTGAATACCAGGAAGTAAGGAAAATTGGGGTCCATTATGGAGGCTGCTTACCACCACAAGAAAGTTGAACATATTCTTTGATCTTTCTTCTTCCCAAATTTGTTGTCTCATCAAGCCCTGTTGGTTTACTTACAATTTACATCTCCAATCTGTTTACTTGTAGCTTCACTGCCATGTTGCCAATCAAGTTCACCATTATATCTTGCTTGGACTATAGTCTTCTAACAGTTTCTTTTTTTGTCTCCACTCATGCTTCTTTCTGATATATTTTTCAGAGAGCCAGAGTAATTTAAAAAAAAAAAAAATTACCACATTATGTCACTCTCGCAATTCCCCAATCATGCCACATCACTCTTAGAATAAAATTCAAAATCAAACCTCTTATTGAGGCCTCCCAGCCTCTTCTGATTCTGATCGCTGCCCATCTCTTTGCCTTCATCTCTCAGTGCTCTTCCCCGATTCTTTTTGATACAGATCCCTATCTGCCCCCAACTCCAACCCCTTGTCACCAGCCACTGTCACATCCACTCTTCTTCCTTTGACTAACTTTGACTAATCTTCAATTATCAGATTAAATTTTAGGGAGATCTTTCCTAGCTCCCTAATTATGTCTCATCTTCTTATTCTCTAGCCGCACCCCCTGTTTAGGACACTTCTTGATGTTTATCATTGGAAATGTCACAATGTATTTGTCTGATATCTGTCGCAGTGGGCAGGAACCATGTCTATTTCGCTCACATATGTCTATTCACTATCATGCCCAATACTTAGCATAGCATAGTTGCTAATTAAACAGTTGTTGAGTAAATGAATGCTCTACCCAGAAAGTCTTTCTGTTGTCATAGTTTAAACAAAAAATGGTCCTGTCTCTGTATGTCAAAATTTCCGACAAGTTACGAGTGATTGTTTATCAAAGAAAAAAGAAGAATTCTACTAAAGGAAATAAAGTATGGGTCACTGTCCTCACTGCTATAAACTTCATGGAACAAGATACAAGCAACCAGAAAGATAACAAACACAAACAGAGAGAAACAAACAAAAAGTTATTTCAAATGAGGCCATAGAGCTCATGAAGGATGTTGTTATAAGTGAAAAATGCCAACATAGACGTGCAATATAGTTAAGGAGTTCAAGACAAACCGAAAAATAAATGACTTTACATGTAATGTTTTGCTTTCTAGATGATTAATCTACTGACAGTGACAAAACATGAAGATAAAGCTAACATCTTTGAAAAGTTCATTGTTCATATGCTGTCCCCTGAGCATGATTAATCAAATGCAATCTTTTTATACAAAGCAATCTTTTTTTCATTCATAATGGTATCAAGCTGAAGCTTATTATACACAGAAAAGCTGAAGTGTTCACACATGAGTTTCACACAGTAGGTCATTCCTTCAGGTGACAGCCTTTCAAAACTTTATCAAGTTATAGCTTTTGGAAATTATTTTCCGTCCTCTATCTTTGTTATTTGTCTTTCACCCACAAACACTGGTATTCAGCAGTATATAACTCTTACCCCTTTTCTCAGGAATACCATTAAGTGTTTTTTTTTAAAATTCAATTGTTATTTATACAATATCCCTTGTGAAACAACCAAAGGTATTGAAAGACTACCTTTTCTCTCCTCCCTTCCTCCATCTTCTCTCTCCTCTCTTCTCCCCTTCTTCCCCTTATAACCACCCACGCATCAACCTAGAGTATTGTAGTAAATTTAATTATCATTTTTCAAATTCATCCCTGCACAAACTATTTCTTCTATAAACATTTAACAAACCCAGCTGATGAAAGGAGGAAATGAACTCCTTCAAGCTTATGAAGGGCCAATTATAACCAGTTCATGTATATATAAAATCAAAAGAGATTTCTCTTTCAATTGCTGAAGTGAGAACTAAAGCCTCTTTGAGAATATGAACTTTCAGTATTGCCTTTATGATTTCTCTTAGCTTAAAGAAGCAAACTTAAAAAATTACCTTTCCATGGTCAGTTGAGACCAAACTCCTTGGAATGAACATATAATTTCTTAGAAGGTGATGAAAGAAACAGTAAAAAGAAAATGAATTTCAGCACTTGGTCATATAAAACATCTCTGGAAGCTCTCACTACATCTGCAAAGTTGATCTGGACTAATGAGCAAGTAAATGTTTCCTTAAGTAAGGGGAAATACATTTTTAAAAAACTCTATATGCCATTTAAATTGAGTTACAAATACCTTACAGCAACAGGTTGGTGTTCCAAAACAATTTTTTTCATGCATTTCAGAATTATTGATAGAATGAGACCTTAAAAAAATAGGAAAGGGGACTTGTTGATAGAATACACATGTTACTATGGTGATATTTTTGGATCATACTGTTTGCCAGGAACATGGTGTAATTCTGGCTAATTTCAGTTCCAATTAAATGCTGTTGTGACAAAACAGAAATGTCTCTAGGTCACATCAATGTGATTTGCACTGGGGAATTAGATTAGTCTTCATTGGAAACATCAGCTACGAGGCATGACCACACAGCTTCATAAATCTTTCTGATTTAGAAATGGAAAATGTGCTCTTGTAATGTAATCATTATTAAGTGTCCTACATTCTCAGGATACTAGTTTGTAACTAGAAAACAACGCGGAGCTTCACCCTTCTAACTACTCCTCCCACAAGTCCCTATCAGAGTTCCAGTGATTAGCTGATGGGGCGTGCAGCCTGCACAAAGAGCAAGCGTAGATGGGATCTGGATCACAGCTTGGCTGGAGCAAATCTGCACATGAGGGCAAGATTTCAGGGCACATCTCAGCAACTCCATTTCATACGATACTTTAGGGTAGATTCTGTAAGACTTTGCTTAATTTAATGTCTCTGTGGGGATTTGCAAAAAGCATTTGGGAGATGGGTTTATTGTTTCTGTACTGTGGAGCGATGAAAGCAGCTGGTCCCACTATTTACTACGTGACATTGGGTATCTGTGAGTACCTAGGAGCAAATTTAAAGGCATTTACTTGATGGCAATCGATGTTCAAAATGTTCAAGTGTAAGGAAGGAGGTAGAACAAATGTTTATTTGAATGGCTTTCCCCCCCGCCTCCCTTAGCTTCTGAATATGGGCTTCTAGGCTGTATTTCTCAAGTACAGACTAAATCAGCACCTCCCAACCCACTGTAGATGGAAGGCATAGAAGATGATAATATTTGTACAGCACATTGAGGTAGGCAGATGGAGTTGTTTGAGGGTGGAGGTAACCTACTGAAGATTCCAGGTCCATCCTGCTGCCAAGAGCACCAAAGTGATGATGGAAAGCCCATAAGCTGTGACACCCAAGGGTGGCGTGGCTGAAGAGTGGGACGCTCTGGCAAATCACTCTGTTTCTCCGTCTTTTCCACAGATGCCTGCAGCTATTTCCTCTGCATCCAATCTAAATCACCTATAGCAATTTAAATTACACAGCCCAGAACTGTATCCAATGTCAGGAAAGAAACACGATAAATTTGTTTAGATTTTAGATTCCTACAAACTATGGTCTAGGTTAAACATTTTAGGTCATGTTTAGTTTTCTAAATAGCAATCACAAGAAATAACCAAATAACAACCAAAGTACATCTTTCAATTCAATTTGGTATCTCATAATCCCTGAATCAATAAAGGGCCAATAAGTATTAGATACAGTCTTAAAAGTTTAAGTTGGAGAAATCTTAAGTTCTCTTTAAAAATAAGGTAAACCGTAAATTAGCTATTTGACACACAAATTACAGTATCTTCAATATGCAAACAACTGACTTTAATTTTCCCAGTAGAATAAAAGGTATTAGTGACCATAGTTCGTTCTTTATGCAGTAGTTTGGTAGGCCTCATATCTGAGAGGATGAAGGGTATTTTGACTTTATTTTCTATGATATGTGCATATCACACACCCAAACATGACTACATTGGGTGTGTATTCAGTTTCTGCACGTGCGTGTATGTATGTGTGAACACACATGCTTCTATGTAGAAACAAGGACTCTATAGGTTTCACAGAGGTCAGGGGTTTCAAGTTGTACTTCATTTTCAATATTTTTTCTTTCCTTTAGCACTTGTCTGCAAATGAGATTAATACTTTATTTTATTGGGAATAGTCAATTCCATGGGTTTCCTCTCCTGGATAATGTTTAGACCAATCTGTAAAAAATAGCTGTATACAAAAGTGAAAAAACAGACCCTGTTTCCCAAAGTTTTATAGACAACTTCATTTCTTTTTTCCCAAAGTACTTTTATCTATGATTGCCTAGACCAGGTTGTCAAAAACTCATTCCAATATCCCAGGACAAAGAAATTACAATCGGGGAATGTTAAAGCTGGAAAAAAGTCTTAGAGGTTAACTTGTTTAACCTCCCAATTTAAAAATGAAACTTTGAGATTAATTTCTTTAAACTGATAATTTTAAAGAGGAGGAAACTAACATGGAAGAATTAAATGGTTTTCTCTCTCCTCTAACTCGTGGCAGAAGGAGGGCAAGAACTTAGGTATTCTGCTTTTCCAACATAGTGCTTTTGCTGGTGGACCTGCTATTTCTCAGAAGAAAATAGGGGTAAGTGAAATTAAGACTCAGGAAAATGATAATTTAATCTTTCATTTATGTATATTTTCTAAATACTCTTCCTCGTAAGAAAGATACCAGCAATATTGTATATCTGTTCATCTGAGTAAATAAGTGGCATTTTGGAGAATATACTTACTGCAAAAATATACCAAAGAAGTTAAATATCAAGAGTTAGTTAGTTTGTTTTTTGTGTGAGGACTGGGCATAGAATTCACCTCATTTTTTTATTATTAAAATTTATTGGGGTGACAATGGTCAACAAAACTGCATAGGCTTCAAGTGTACACTTCTATAATACGTCATCTATATGTTACGTTATGTGTTCATCACCCAGAGTCAGTTCTTCTATCACCATATAGAACTCGTATCTTGAAAAGCTATGGAAGTTCCAGTGACCTTTCAAGAAAGTCTCATATAATTTAAATTACGGTCTAAGCTCTTTTTGAAATTCTCTCCTCCCTTTGTATTCCTGGGTCAGTTAATTCTTAGATCTTCACTCTTATCCTTTTGTTACGTACATTTCTCATCCCATCTCTTCAAGTAAAGACTGCCATTGGCTTGACCCACTCCGTGCCTGGTAACTCACACAAGCACTCCGCAGTGGGAGAAATGGCACTGAACTGGGAGTTGGGGCCCAGCTTCTGGAGCTGACGCCATCCCTTCTCCATTCTCTATCCTTAAGAAAAAAGTTAGAAGACACAACTAGGTAATTTCCATCCCCTTAGCTCTAAAATGTCTTGGGTTTTATGATTAGAGTTTTGCCAGGATGCCAGGAACCATGTGGCCACTCTTCAATTTTAGTCTGGAGTCATCAACCTGCTTTGCCCTGTCCTTTTGCATTGCAGGCCTCAGCAACAGTCAATTTTGGGCCTGGCTCAGTCTCATCCGTGGATTTGCTGTGGAGCAGTGGGAATTTGGCGTGAGGCCTGTTGATGGACTAAATTGCCACAGTTACTCTGTATCTGTTTTTCCTTACTTTGGCCACACCAGGAGACAGATGTTGATACAGCGTGACTTCCCTCTGTGCTCCCAATCAGATTCCAAACCGAGCTGTGCCTGTGGAAAAGGCGTGGCTGCCAGACTCCGCAGTCAGCCTAACCAGGGGACAGCTTTCCACCATTTTCCCTGTGACCTCTCCGCACCTCTGCTCACCGTGCCTCCCTCAAATAGAAGAGCTGACCACTTTTATGTCATATTGAAGATGGTTTTTTGCTATACTCCTTGGGGGGGAACTGTTTGGTCAGTTTGAACTCTCCTCTTTTCTACATTCATGCTCAGCAACATACATCCATGTACACTTGCCCTTATGCATTGACGTATGACCTTGTTCCTTTAAGAACAGTTTAAGAAAGATGATTTGTTTTTCTTTTAAATGTTCATGATCACATACACTGGAATACATATCTGTTATAGGATTTGAAAACAATATGAAATGAATCATCAGCCTGTAAAATGGGTATAGTTAGGAGCAGCTAAGCTAAGAGTTAAGGTGCCTTCATGAAGTAACTTAAGATGATAAACCCCATACTTCAGGCAAATATCAGACTTAAGAAAACACTCTCATGAAATGATTTTCAGCTTAGCATTTCATTTAATATCTTCCATATCTTATCCAAAGATTTCAATGTTTTTCTCTTCTTTTTTAAAGGATGGGAAATGCTGAGGGAAATGGGTTGCTAAAAACAAGACAAGAAAGTCACTGAAATTGATCCCATGTAGTTTTAAATTGTAACCATTCTATCCTCTAGTGTTTTAAAATACAACCTTTTCCCACATTCCAGAACCTCTGTGGTTATGTTTAAGTTCATAAGGACCTAGGACATTTTTGCAGCAATTTGAAACCTACAGCCTATATGCTTTTTGAGGAGATATAGCCCCACAAGTTTAGCTTCAGAGAGGGGCCCACCCAAGTGGGGAAATACTTGTAAATGTAAGTGAACAGTACAGTAAAGAAAAGTCCAGATTTCTGCAAAGAATTCTAGAACCCCATGGCCAGCTTCCCATCATGTATGTGAATCTCAAATAGTTTCCTGAATTTGCTTTTAAACAGGAGTGGTAAGTTCTGGTTTTCTACACTTGATCTTAGCCAAAAGGCCGAGAAGCGATAAGTTCTGGTTTTCTAATCGTGAGGTATTTTGAGTATTTGGCTATCATCTCTTCCCAAATCTGGGATCTTTGTCCAGCAGATGTTTCCAGTTGTGTTAATGGTGTTGAGTTGTGCGTGGGGTATGATGATGTAGAAACCCGGAGAATAGTTTGAGACCAGGCCAAACATTGTTGCTTACAATGGGCCAAATTTGAACTCATGCTTCCAAAGGTTCAAAGGCTAGCACATTTAGCTTCTCCTGGAAAATACAGACTCCAGAACAATAAATCATTCTCAAAAGAAAATTCAGTTATTTTTATACATCAAATCATTACTACACGAGCCTACTCTCTTTTAAAAGTGGAATGATACGTAATGTGCAACTCGCCAAAACTCAGAAAGCAAGTTCCTTTTGCAGACTGAAGAAAATATGTCCTAATGAGGCAATATCCTAAAAATATTGTCAGTGTAAAATTCACAGTTGAGAGACCTGGTAATGCATCCAGTATCTACAGGGAAGATGAAAAAAAAAACCTGAGCCAAATGGTATCATATTTCTTTTGGGGTTTTCCTCTCTCTTGGTGTGGATGGGAGCTTGAGGTTTTATCATAAAGGGATAAAATGACAAGAAATCATTTACTGGCTTGCAGTCATGGAGAAAAGGCATTCACATCTGTTTCTGGTATTCTGCTGAAGAATCTCTCCAGTTGATAATTTGGATTGGAAGCAAATTGGTTTGTTTTCATAGGTCCTTTTCTTCCAAGCTCAGATAAAACAAACCTATCCTGTGGGTCCAATGGTTTGCATTCTGAATTCTTGGTTTACATGGCACAAAATCCCTCTATTATATTGCTAACACATTATCCATCTTGAAGAGAACAAACTAGCTAAGTTTTAGCAGGATTTATATTACATAAGCTCCCATGACTGACTACATAGTGTGTGTGTGTGTGTGTGTGTGTGTGTGTGTGTGTGTGTGTGTGTGACATAAGAATTCTTATAGATTCCTAATGTAATTCTGTCTGTTAATTTTATATTTGCTTTAAATGATGACTTCCATCAATAATAGCTATGACTTCTTGCTTACCCTAACATTTACTTTGCAAGACAAAAATAAGGATGCAATCAAATGATTAAAGGTGACAATAAAGACTCTTGTGATAAGGTGGGTGTCCTTTTGGTTGCTGGTTGAGGAACATGGAGGATTTTTTTAAAAATGCATCCATAATTGATGAAGAGAATACCATATATAGACAAGTTTTTAAGCTCAAGTTTTTAAAGTCAAGAAAAGGCAAACTACCAAATATATTCAAGGGGACAAATGCAAAAGTAAATAAAGAAAAAGTGAAAAAAGAATGTAAATGAATAAACACAAAACCATGCATAAACATGCTAACTATGGCTGTTTCTTAGGTTTGGTGATAGGCTGAAATGACTGGAGCCAAGCAGAAACAAACTAGGGAGATAACAGGAAGTGGTATTTTTCAAGGCGTATTAGAAAAAAAGAGACGTCTGTATTATAGAAATGTCTTAGATGAGCAATGCTTTAATAAGTACCTAATTAATCAGGAAAGTTATTTGTACTTGCTTTTACTTATACGAGAATTTTGCTGTTGCTTTCTGGTAAATAAAGTATAGAATGAAACTTTTTTCCAAAATTATTACAAAATTAAGTGCAACTCTCCAATCTGCCTTTGGTTCTTTCAATTCGATTTTTAAAAACAGATTCAAATTGGATAAATGACTATTCTTTTGAAGTAACATAATTTTAAAAATTTTTACAAAAACAATTTTTGGGAGTTATAATAAGAGACTGAAAAATGTGAAATTGTTTTAGAAAAAAATGCTGTCTCTTTGTCTTTTCCCAAGACACAGCAATATAAACAAGTAGCAGATTTCCTGTATGGCCTAATGAGACATAAACACAGATAGTAAAAGAGAAATGAACACCAGAAAACATTTTTTCTTTTAATTATGAAACTGGTGACATTCATAGATCTAGAGACATGTTGTTTGGAACAACTGGATGTTTTTAGCTGAAATGAAATGTTAAACTGCCTCAGCCAGGAGCAACCTGGTATACGGACGCCATTTTGAAGTTGTTTACCATCTTGGCATCAGTATCAGTTCAGTCTGTGCTTGTCCCATAACCTCTATTGTTCCTATATCATATATCTTAATGGGATACATTTTTTCTACTGCAGAAATGCATCTTCCATGTGAAAATAAATCATTTTTCTTTTAGATATCCTAAACTTTGGAATCTAAAAATCAAAACAGACACAAAACCAGTAAAACAAAGAAAGAGAAAGAAAATTATTTTCACATAGTCTTATGGCAAAAGTCTACCTCTGGGCAGAACTAATCAATTTTATTTTTTGTAAAAGAATGAAAAATAAAGATTTTTTAAAAACTGAACAAGAAAAGCTTAAATGGACAAAAGAGCTCTACCATGGTTTAAAAATCTAACATTGCTGAATTGAAATCAAAGTAATTAGAGCTTTAAACAAATTTTATAATATTTCTGCTTTTTTCCACTCTCCTAGCCCATGTGAATTATTTTATTATTTAATATGCTAAAATTTTGATTAATGAATCTGGAACCTTTAATTAACTGATTATTTATCCCTTGTCATTTCAGGGAAAGAGGCAAATCGATGACAGCAAGCTGATGTCAGAAATTTATTACAATAGATAAAAAGTACAAATTCAAAATATATCCTGGGCTTAATAAAATCATAGAACACAGGGATGGAAGTCAAAAGCAGAGCAGCCCACCTAAAACCACAGGCTTTGCAGTTGGACAAAGTTGGGTTAAAATCCCAACTCCACCATTCACTTGCTATGTGGCCACTGTTTAGTTATTTAACCTTACTAATTTCTAATGAAAAATAAATATAAATGTGATTTGAAATTTGCAAATAAAATAAAAATATTAAAGATGTTTTAGAAATAGAAAGGACTTTGGGCAGTGAATAGATACTCTTCAGTCTTAAGTTATATAATCATCTCTCTGTTGTCTTATCCTCACACAGTAAGATCTGAGGAGGAGACGAATTAAGAAGGGATAAGATCTCAGGTCTCCATGGTCTCCAAGGCAGAGACCCAAGAGTTGCAGCAAGGTGGGGCCTTCCTCCTTAAAATTTGATCACCAAGGTCCCTTATAGAGGAGGGAATCCATTGTGAAAACCACGTTGTGTATGCTTTGTCTTCTGAAGATAATCTTATAATTTAAAAGCATATGCTAAAATACATTAAAATAAAACTCTCCCTGGATCCATCATTTTTATTACTAGACGCAGCACCGCAATAATTACTACTAATAGAACTATTTGACAAGGTCAAAAAAGCAGTTAGGGTAATGCTCAATGTTCAGTAGGTCATATTCTTACACAATAGTTATTCTGCTCTAAGTTATTTTAATGGTGAAATTCTTAAATTTATTTTAAAAATTATTAAAATTATATTCTTATTTTTCAAAACATATAAAATATTACAGAAATTCAAGGACATTTTAAAAAAGAGACTTAAGGAAGTTACCACTCACGCTTTATTCTTTCCCTTTTCTTGTGAGTGGTATTCATAAAATACAGTAATTGGTATTTCCATCATTTATTCAATTATAGTGATAGAGTGGTATCAATCAATTTTTAAAAATGATCGTAACACTTTTGAAATGCAAAATGATGCATTTAAGCAGATTTGCAGTGGAACAGGCCTATTTACTTCAGCCTTAGGTTACCTGCAGTTGAGAAGTCATTGGAACATTGTGAAGAATAAAGCTGTGGGGTCATGCCAATCTGTTTGAGATCCAGCTCTTCACTCACTGGCTATGTCAGCTTGGGCAAGTGAACTTTGAATGTCCATATTTCTATCTTTAAAATGGGAATAAATAGAATGTTAGGGTGGTGTGCACAGTGCCTGGCATTTGATATATGCAGAGTTTTCTTTTTTTAACTATCTAGAAATATCCTCCATTCATTGAATAGTTTTATGGAGTACATAAGAGGTAATCAATAAATGTCAAAGTTATAAGATATAAGGATGCAATTTTAAACTAGAGCAAATGCTTCTAAACTAATACTCTCTAGCCCCATCAATTTTAAACATATAAAGATATATTTTACAGTAAAAGAATTTCTTCCAAAGTGATCGTGAAAGACTTTCTCCAGCACACTAGCTTCCTAAGAGAACTGAGCACAGCGGACGAATCATATGTTTATAAATATCGCATATTCACAGTGATGTGGAATCTCGAACTGGCTTAGGAAACTCCTGCACATTTAGAAGAGATACACTTTTCCTCCTGTGTGAGCTCAATTGTTTCATATTTTTATTACTTTTTTCCTGTCAAGACCAACAGTACATTTTAACTATCAAAAAAAGTAAAAAACATCAAATAAAAAATGTAGTAAAACTACCCTGAGTATTGTTAAAGTTTATAACCTGAGTCACACAGAGGAGAAGTGAAGATGGGTTTTATAATGTTAAAAAAGTGGTATTACCAATCCAAAATATTCGGGAAATGTTCCAGATTATGAAATATTCATGTATTATAACAATATACTTAGGGCATGAAACTTAATTTAAAAAAATGCCTGTACATAAAAGTACACGTAAACCGAATTATTACTGTTCTTCTTGCTGACAGATCCATTTATTGGGTTCACATAACTGATGTGACCTCCTTCACCAGGGAGAAACTTTCTTCATGACTTGGTATATAAATGGTTCTTTCACGATGGCAGCTCACTGGAGGGAGCATCTCTCTTATAGAGATGGTATGCTCTCTTAGGGGCCTGCAATACTGAAATTTTTCATCTCTAATTAGGGTAGAGGGAAGGTCCTAGGCAACACCACTTTTCATAGTTCTTTTACAATCTGTGACTCATAAGTAAATCAGCATGTTGTAGGAAAATCCCCACCCGTCTTATTCCTCTGGTAAAGATATTGATGGTAATAATAATGAGGAGGGGGAGAAAAAGCAAGGAGGAAGGAGAAGAAGAGAGGGAAGAGAAGGAAGAAGAAGGAAAAGGAGGACGAGGAGGAAGAGATGGCCCAGGCTCAGCCTACCCACTTGCTTTCAAGGGCCACCTTGAGGATAAAAATCTCAAAATTTATGCTGCTTGAGAATTGCCTGGGAGCTACATTTTAAATACAGATTTCTGGGTTCCGCCCCCAGATATTCTGATGCAGCATGTTTGAAGTGGGGCCCAGGAATCTGCATTTTAAATATAAGTCTCTAGGTCTATGGATAGTCCCTTGAGAAATACAACTCTGCATATTTTAGAAAATGAAATCGTGTTTTCTTCCTGGACAAGTCTCATTTCCAAAAGCGTATGTAACTCGCAAAATTTCACGTTCAACACTTTTAACGAACAATCATGCTAACAAAACTTCAGGTTATATCCTAGATTATCTTTCTGATTCTTTAACGGATGAGACTTCACACTCTAGACTAAACTCATACATCTATGAAAAAGCTTCTGGGTCACTCTAAAAGGGCAAAGTTTCTTGGTTAAAATAATACTCATATTGTGCCCAATGCACTTTCATTTGTGTTCTCTCTTCTCTGTAATAGTCAGAGAGCTGAAATAACCTGTTCAGGAGCAGGGGTTAGTAAGTGATCCACCCGATGGCAGACCTCAGGTCAACTTTCATCCCAGTTCTACTTCTCTCCAGGGCACGTCACCACTGTGCCTAAAGGACTTGCTCCCATGGCTCATATTGGGCACATTTATTTGTCTTCCATGAATCACCTCAGAGCACAGACATAAAAACCCATTTTGAAATGAGAAACCTCTTTACCTGTGTCATTATTCATATCCATCCTCTTTTTTGTTGAAAACACATGATTAGTCTATGTTCTGTGCTATTGGTAGTTCCAAAGAGTGCAACAAAATACCAGGTCAACAAGTGTGTTCAAATATATGTTCTCATTATTATTTTCTGCTTAAAGGATGTGTTAGGTGATCCAATATTCTTAGTTTATTACAGACTCTTACAGATCTTATATTACACTCTATACTCCCCTCCACAGAAGGCGTAGACATTGCTTAGGGGAAATTAGAGGGGAGGGAGCACTTTTTCATAATCTCTGGAAATAATAGGTAAAATTGCCTGTGAAACATACTATATCAAACAGTGCCAGACTAAGGTGAAATCACATTTTGTTTACAGTTAAATTTCTGCTTTAGTGCTTTTGACAAACTATTTCATAATGGAAAACAAATGTGTTTTAAATGTGAAACAAAGGGGAAGTTACAAACTATTCCCCTAATTAAAGAATGGTTATCAAACATGTGGTGTTTTTCATTGTAAATAAATCTAGATGATATCTTACTGAGTTGTGTTTATTTGGGCTTGCATATCTTGGATGAATTTGTCTGTGACAGCTAATATATATATATATATATATATATATATATATATATATATATATATATATATGACTAAAGTGAGACGCTAATTTTTATTTTTACATAGTGATAATCATGATCTCTTCTCATTAACATTCCTACAAACTTCAAACATACAGTGAGATTTTTTGTTCCACTTCATCAGAGTTTTTCTACATATGGAATGGCCTTTGAAGTTAATTGGAGCCCTCCATGTTGAAGCAAGATGAGGGTAAAATGTGGAAGCTAGCCCTGGCGTCCACCACAGAACTTGCGAGAACCTGCCTTGCAGGACCAGACACATTCTCATCACTGTACAGAAAGCCTTGGGTGGAGGTGAAGTTGCTGTGTAGATAAGTGCAATGATCTAAATATGAAAAGTAGATTTTTTCATTTGTTTCTCTTAGGAGTCTAATATCACTGAATATTTGACCTGGAAATAGAAAGAAATCTTATTCGCATTTAATCTACCAAATAAGCAATACCTGTTAGAACAGTGGTTTAAAACTATAAATTACTGATCATCTCATCTGTCCGTTTCTAAACTAGTATCCCATTTTCCTTTGAGGAAATGTTATGGCCCTCGATGATTAGATTATATTTCTAATTCTCTTTAGGCCTGATTATTGATTAGTAGTTTGTTACATGGACTGCTGCAGCCCAGTTGTAAAATAGAAGGGTTTCTTTCAGGTTAGGCAACTCATTCATTAATTCTTTAGCAATAATTTATTGAGCATGTAATGTGTTCTGAGTACTGTATTAGTCACTGGGGATTCAATGGTGAACAAAGTAGAAACAAAGCTGGTAGTATATCACTTGAATAAAAGGTTAGTTAATGGCTATATTCCTGATCAGAAGTTATATTGTGGAAAAGTTTAGTAAATTTTCTAACTTTTGAATTGTTAAGGTCCAATTTATTATTATTATTTTAATTTATAGTGCTCATTATTACAAAGAATCTTTCTTACATTATCTCATTTAATACTTTCAACAACGCTTTCTTCATTTTTATCTGCTTGTGAGATGGAAGGTTAAATACTTGCCCAGGGTCAAATAGTGAGTGGAGAGGTCAAACCCAAGTCTGCCTCACCCTGAAGTTTAAAAACAATGGACTATAAAGGTTTTTAAAATGAGAAGTGTAATACGTGAGACTTTCAAGACACATGATACACAGACTCTTACTGCAACTGGGGCATGACTAAGTGCAGGGGCATAACACTCAGAATCTCACTTCCTTCTTGGCAATCAGGGACCCACACTAGTTAGAGTGTGAGGAGATATGTAGCACAAAGGTAGACATTTTCGTAAGCATTTAAAGAGACAATGACTGCACTGGGGTCCATCTCCTTGTTTTTGAATAGTTTGCTGATGGGAGTTGTATACAATAGATGCTTTGCAGGACACACACAAGGGGATGCCACACTGACTGTTGTTTCCCTGCCACCATTGCTATGCCCTCTGTCCTGTCCACTTCCCCAGCTGCTGGGTCTGCCCATCTCCTTCTCCACACCCCACACAGTCTCAACACTGGCCGCCAAGTGTCATCATTCATGTGTGTAAGTGTCAAGAGAGCTGAAACTTGTAAATGAGGTTGAAGAGAACAATCCTTTGCACCTCGTTTTTGTGTATGAAGTTAGATGAAGCCATTGTCAATTACAAAATCAGTGAGTTGCCAAGGAGCATCTACATTCAAAATGATTTCGTAAGAACTTATTCTGAAGATGAATCTGAGATTGGAGGGTTCTCTGAGAACCTGGCCAGTGTAATATTCATATAGTCTTTGCACAGAAGGCCAATATATTTACGGACTAAAAAACATAATTTTTAAACTCCTGTGCCTGAACTTTTCTCTCAGCTGTTACAATTTTCACCTTTGAATAAATATCACATGAAGTAATGGTATTCTAAGCAGGGAATTGGCTTTAAGTGAATGTGCATAAAAGCCATTTGAGCATCTGCCTAACAAATAAATATCAAATGCTTCTTTTTTGTCCAATGAACTCAAAACAAACTGCTATCTCATGATCAGGTTGTAAATTTGGTGCTATGGTCACCTTATTTTCTGGAAGGAAAAATAGAATCATCTCTTTCCTGGGCTAATGTGATAGGCTGTGAAGTGACTCTATTCACAGCCACTCTGACATCCCTTCACTCTGTTCTGAAACCTCAGTCAGAGTGATGTTTTCAACACAAAAATTTTCTCAGGAATTGGGAAATCTGTCTCATTCTCCAAGACTCAATAAAATCCCACTCTTTCAGGTAAGGATAGGTAATTCTAACAACAGAAACCCCAGCTTAACTTCTGCATGTGATTCTTTATTTGGTAGTCTATTTCCTCATTATTATTATTCTGAAATCTCTGTGAGTTTGAGGCCAAGATGATTTTGTTTTCTTACAGCTGATGTTTAGCAGAATACTTAGCATGGATTAAGAGCTTAGTAAATATCTACTGAATAAATGAATACATGAGGACAAAGAAAATGATCAAATATTTTTGTGGGTGTTTTTTTTTTCTAAATTTAAGATTCTGTAGCATGTACTAGGAAGAGTTATGGGATACATGTCACGTAGTGCATAACCCATCTAATTCAATCCTTACAACAGCCCCAAAAAGTCACTATTTGTACCCTTATTTTACAGATGAGGAACCAGGTTGAGAAAGATCACAGAGCTAGAAAGCAGCACAGCCATTCTTCCTCCTGAGGTTTGAGTACTGAGGCCACGCTGACTTCATGCGGTACCATATCCTACACATTGTCTGATCAACAGGTGTCTGCAAGTTTTCATGATATGGGAGAAACAATAACATTGATTTAAAAATTAATACTTTGTGATTCAAAACTGTTCCAGATAATTCAGGATGTATGATCTAGGACTGGACTTACAACCCACCTGGTGAGCTAAGGTTTGTCTCTCATTTTCTTCCAACTATCACGATTTCCCACAGTATAGTCAGCGTCCTCCTTCACCTGCTAGTTAGGGAAACACACACACGCACTCATGCATTGCTGCGACAGTCCCAGTTTATGCCTATTGTCCTGTTATTAGTAGCACGATCCCCTGAGATTATGTCTTGATGCCTGAACTATGGTGTTTCACCTGCTAGGAATTTTGTCTTACCTCTTACCTTTTATCAAAATTACTTGCCCCAAAAAGCACTGGCCTTTGGCCTGTCTCTCTACTGCCAGCTGTTCTATTCCATGTTCTGCTTGACTTCAAGTTTCACCCCTCACACGGGACACAAGTACAATTTAAATGGAGCTTCTTAGACACACAGATTTCTTTTTTAAATCCCAAATAAGTTGGCCCTTCTAATTACACCAGGTTGCAGTGGCTCCTTAATCGACTTTAACATGGAAGCTGCTTTGGACTTGGCTCCAATTTTCAGCAATCATGTGTTTTTGGCACTTAAAACTAAAACTTCATGAGCCAGTCTTCACGTTTAGGGAAATGGGACTATATTTCCTCTCCTTTAATATGGTCATCCCTGGAGTTCCTTCCATTTTAGGCTTACCATAACCAAGTTCTAGAAGGAGAAGTCAGATGAGCATGTTTCATTTGTGTCTCTTTTCCACCAAAGCTGTATTGTCCCCCTTTCTTCCAGAGTTTTGTTTAATTTTAAATGACTCAAATGAACAGGCTCTTATCACAATTTTTTGTGACATAGCAACTCAGTTGATCCATAAATCTTTTATTATTTTACTCAGTGTCTTCCAGAAATATATAAGTAAGGCAGTTAATTTGTTGGAATGTCAAAAATATTCTGTCAGACTAAAAATGTCTTTATTATTTTAAACAGAAAATTAGTCATCCAGTGATACAGTTAGTGTTCATAAGAGAATATATTGCTGTATGGAATAAAGTTGTATTGAATTTATGCTTGAAAAACATTAATTTTTAAAATACAGCTGTAATTCTCTGTCATTTCAAAGAACATGTTGTTTTCCTTACTGGAAATTTTATAGTTATTGTGACAGATAACAACGGTCCAAAAGAATTCTTTTTACCATAAATTTGTTAGCATTTTCTTTTCCTTTCCCAAAGACAAATTTGAGGATTTTAAAGATTAAACTAACACCTCTTAACTCACATCACTTTTTTAAATGGCTTCCAAAGTTTCTTCTATATATTTTTTATCCAGCTATGCTTTAAATAAAAAAGAAGCAAGACAAAAATTATATCTGCTTCACTAAGATCGTTCAGGAATAAGTAGAAAGAAGAGGGACGTGACGGAAAGAGAAAAGTAGTTGGTACAGTTTAAAAAGGTAGCATAAACCTAACTTTTGGGCTCTTTCCTACTGCCCAAAATTCAGAAAAGTTCCCCTTAATGTTTGTTAATTGTAAAATTAACTAAGGATTGGTATACGAGTTCTGACAATTAAGTTCGTGAACTGGTTGCAATGCTGTTGCTAACCTTTTCGATTATCAGAGGCATTATTCATTATAAATTTGTACCAACTGGACAAATAGTTAACCAAGATTATTATTTGGAAGTGCTGAAAAGGCTGCATGAAAAAGTTTGATGACCTGAACTTTTTGTCAACAATTCATGGCTTTTGCATTACGACAATGCCCCAGTTCACACGGCACTGTCTGTGAGAGTTTTTAGCCAATAAACAAATAACTGTATTGGAACACCCTCCCCACTCACCTGATCTGGCCCCCAGTGACTTTTTTTTTTACCCAAAGGTAAAGGAAATATTGAAAGGAAGACATTTTGATGACATTCAGGACATCAAGTGTAATATGACGACAGGTCTTATGACCATTCCAGAAAAAAGTTCCGAAACTGCTTTGAAGGATGGACTAGGCACTGGCATCGGTGCATAGCTTCCCAAGGGGAGTACTTCGAAGGTGACCGTAGTGATACTCAGCGATGAGGTATGTAGTAGTTTTTCTAGGAGGAGTTTGCAGCCTTAATTGTCCTACCATTGTAGTCTAGGTCGATGGTTTTCTAACATCACCTAGAAATTTACTGGAAACGTAAAATTTTAGGCCCTCTCCTAAACTAACTGAATTGGAAACTCTGGGGTGGGGCTTAGCAACTCCTGCCATAACAAGCAATGGGGGTGATTTGGAGGCACCTAAAATTTGAGAACTGTTGTTCCAAAATAAAGATTCCAAGTTAAGTACTGTGGACAGGCAAGAAGGCCATAAAAACAGTTCCTATTCTCAAAGAACCTACACTCTGGTTGGAGAAAAAATGCTAACAGGGTGGAAGAATCATTCCTAATTCCAGCACAGCTAACTGCTACCTCCCACGGGACCACAGACACAGAGATCCCATCTGGCCAGGCGTTGGGAAGGTGAGATTTGACATGGGTTTTGTGGCTGAGACTACTACCTGTTCCACAAAACCCTGTTACCTTTCTTCCTTGGCACATAGCAAGGCCCTAGTCCCAGCCTCCTTTACTATTACATGTGGCTAAAAGACTAATTTTTTCAGTGGAATATGAGAAGTTATATGTGTTGTTTCTGAGCCACAGTTTTTCAAAAATGGGTGTTTTCTGTCTATGATCTCCTTCTTTATCTTTCTGCAGGCTGCAAACAAGTGGGAATGCCAAAGCGCTAGGAATGATGGATTCCCATGATGGAAGAAATCCAGTTTCCTGATTTATTACATCAAAGAAACATCTTTAGACTATTAAGTGAATAGGAGTTAAACTTCTATGGAGTTTTAGCAATTTTATATTTCGAAATTGATTTAATATACAAGCTTAGTCTGCTCTATGTATAGGTATTATCATACTATAATACTAGAAGTGGAAAAAAAGATCCTATTCCACTGAGAAAATATTAGTATAAAAATTAGTAAAAGATTAGTAAAACTAGAAAATTAGGTTAGAAAAAATAAAATTAGGAAGAATCGTGAGAGGGTGGCCACAGTCAGGAGTGGCTACAGCTTCAGCATGTGCCTGTGTGGACAAACTGAATGGGTAGGGAGAATTAAGCAGATCCTGGAATGTTTTGGTTACAAGTAACAGAGAAGTGAAACCAGATTTTTTTTTTTTTTTTTTTTTATGAGACAGTTTATTATCTAATGCAACAAGAAGTTCTGAAGAGTCAAATCTGGGCACATTCATTCAGTCTTCATATAATGAAGACTCTCGTCTTTTTCCTCTTCCACATGTTGACTGCATCCTCAGGCTTGAAACAAGAGGGGTGCAGCAGTTCTGGATCAGATGTCCAGATCTAACAGCATTGGGGGCGGGGGGGTAGGTCATTTTCTCCATGACTACTTTTTTGAAATGAGGGAAATTTTCACAGAATCATGATCCCGCATATATAGACTTCTCATATCCCATTAGGATGCCTCGGTCAGGTGACCATTTCTAAACCAGTGATTGGCAAGAGGAAATAGGATCACTGTATGTGGCTTAGATCACTAGGTCTCAATCCTGCTTGTATGTTAGACTCTTCCCCAAAGAGCTTTGATAAAATGTTGCTGTCCAACCACAGAGATTAATTGGTCTGGCTTAGGCTTTGGGTTTTTAAGTCTCCCCAAGATATTTTAATCTACAGCCAGAATTGGGATGGAATTTAGATGAACCACTGGAAATGGAATAGATGTTGGGGAGTAAACGACAAAGAATACTATGAATGCCTCATTTTAATTGTAATATTTATCTTATTTTCTAGACTGAGGGCAGCCATGAAAGATTTCTAAGTAGAGACCAGGGCTATGTTATCAAAAGGTAACTCTGTGAGCTCCGGGCCCTGCTGCCTACAGGACAGCCTGCCTGAGTCCTCAGGAGGTGTTCAATCAACGTGTGTCGGGTGTCTGAATGGATGGAAGATGCTGGAGGCAAGGATATTGCTGTGAAGGTTCAGCATTTGCATCCACAGAGCATGTGAAACATTGGAACAGGTGAAAGAGCCATCGAATACTCTGTTCTTATCTTCATTGTAAGCAAACCTAAGACTATTTTGGAAATATGGGTATAATCAGATTTTTTGCTTTGGGGTACTTATTTTATGTCCATAAAACACAGATTCTGAGTCATTCAAAAAAAAATTCTAGTTTTGTTCTCAAGGCCCCTGAGTTCCTTTGATTACACTGTGGAATGAAACAAATTTTCATAATCCTTGGAGACAGTGGTTCTCAACTGGGGGTGATTTTGCCTCCGAGGGAATATTTGACAATGGCTGGATATATTTTAGGTTGTCTCAAACTGGAGCGTGCTCCTGGCATCTAGTGGGAAGAGGCCAGCGATGCTGCTAAACATCTGACAGAGCACGAGGCTCACAAAAAGAATGATCTGGCCGAAAATGTCAGTAGTGCTGAGGTTGATAAGCCCTGCTCTAAGGTACTAATCAAACATATTTTTGTAACCACCCTACAACGAATGCTGCTGTTACTCTGAAATCACCTAGGACTTCAGGGATTCTTAAAGACAAGTTAGTTAATAATAGCTAAGACTCAGAGACTAAATCTCGACTGTTTTGGGTCAATCTAGCTTTTATGTAAACCCTTAAAGAAGCTGTTCCAAGCTTTGAAGAACCAAGACAGAGGACGTAGGAGTCTCCCCTCACTGGCTGGCAGCCCTCTTGACGATGCTGTGCACAGGCGATGCCAGCCAGATGATTTTACCCTAATCAAGATTTGTATGAACATGACATTTTGTTTATTCTGTTGCCTTTTTGTTCTTCTGACTCATAAACAGCAACAGCAGAGCTGAACAATTATCCCTTCTTGTGTCTTGTGTCTTGTGTCTTGCAGACACAGATGTGCAAATGCTTGGAGGTTTGCAATGAGGTCAGTGATGCCAAAACAATTCAGAGTATACCTCATCTAGCACTATATGATTTCAGACTACAGAAGTGTGCAAAACACTGTAACCCTCGATATTTATATTCAAATAGTCTTAGGAGGGGCCCCATGGTACTCTGCATAGGCGCACGCTTTCAACACTTGTACCAAGCGAAGATCAGCAAATTTTTTGCAAAGGGCCAGACAATAAATATTCTAGGCGTTGTGGACCATACAGGCTGTTTCACAACTACTCAGCTGTGCTCTTGTACCATAAAAGCAGTCATAGATAATATGTCAATGGATGAATGTGACTGGGCTCCAATAAAACTTTATTTATGGACTTTGAAATTTAAATTTCACGTAATTTTCATGTATCACAACGTATTCTTACTTTCTTTATTTTTTTAAATCATCTTATAAATAGAAAAACCATTCTCAGCTAATAGGCCACAAAAACAGGCAATGGATGGGATTTGGCCCATGGACCATAGTTTACTGACCTTTGATCTAAGAGACATGGCTGTTTATATAAGAGAAACATAAGATATAACATAAGCAGAAGGAGATAATTACAAGGAGAACAGGAATCCTACTTCAAGTTTTCATCATTAGCCTAAAAACATTTAAAATAAATTATTCTAATTTAATAGCAAAAATAATTTGATAAAAATGAAGACATTATAGTAAATCTGCTATAATGCTTTCATTAAATAGCAAACTTTTCAAGAAGGTTCAAATTCTTTAACACTATTCAATATTTTAATGAGAATAATGATGGCTGGCTTTGAAAAATAATCTTAGAGAAATTCAATCAGGAACATTCTGTACATACTTTAAACTCTTTACACCATATTTTCTTCCTGCATCATGTTTTCAAGGATTTGGCTCATGGTACATCCATTGTAATTCAACAGAAGTAGCAATTTATTCCTAAATCCATTTTATTTAAGTGTCAGTGTCACTCCTTAGCAAGAATAAGAGGAAATTCGGTGAAGGTATTTAGCTTACCTACATCAGATACATACATCCTAATATATAAAAGTATCTAAGGGTTTAAGAAATGGGTTGCACATAATGGGCTATTCCCTTCCTTCTTTGAAAAAAATTTTCTGAGTATGCATCACTTGGATGAGTACCCTTTTGATCTGAATGGACTTGCCTCAAAAGGAACCTCATTGGAACAAGGGTGGTAAAAGTAGAGCTGGAGCCCAAAGATACTCATTTCAACTTATCATGTGAAAATAGGTTGAATATATGGAAAAGGTTTGTGTCTCATGGTACCATTTTGGTGGACCAGTCCTAGGTCTGTCTGCTTGAAAGATGACAGGGGAACTCTCACTGCACCACCAGAGGCAAAGGCCTGCAGTGCCATACGGCTATTTTCCTAAAGCAGTCAGAGAAAGCAACAGGAATGAGCACTCCCAAGACTTAGGCTTTGGTCAAAGTGGATAGATGTTAAAATAAATGTTGATCTTTGGGGCTAAAGGGAAACTCAGGAGCTTACTATACAAAACCAGGAAGAGTTCTTGAAGGTTTTACCCTTCTTTTCAGAGTCTAGAAGTCACACATACGAGGCTTTAAGTTTACTCTAAACTCTTCAGTCTGTGATGGACAATAATGTGGTTTCTGTTTTAGCTTGCTAGATTGCCTGTCTGTGTTTATTTGTGGGTTGCAGCTAACTGATCACACACCGTATCTGTTCCATTGCGGTAGACCAGCACTATTTGCTTTGTTATTTTCCTGGAGGTTGTTTGTAAAGTGTTTCCAGACATCAAACAAATGGGTTTTTTTCAAGCCCTCTTGTTTTCTAAGCAGTTAGTGCACCTCCTCCAGTGACTTGGGTTGAAATTCTGATCTGTTGATTTAGGTGGCTAAAGTATTTAGATGGATGATGGATGGATGGATAGATAGATTTAGATGAACTTATTTTTTAAATAATTTGTTTATGGCAGTCTTGAGAATTAATTCTGGGGTTGTACATTAGACTAGAGAAAGGAAAAAGAATAATGAGTGCAGAAGAACATGAAAGGAAGAGAGAGACAGAGACCAAGAAACAGTGAAAGTCAGTTCAAGTGTGTGACTGTAACCTCTGGCAAAAGATCAGACAAACAAGTTCAACCCAAAGTCAATTTAACTTTATTGGACCACACTGTCTCAGGCAATTAGAAAAATATTTGTAAAACATCAGATGAGAAAAAGGAACGTGGAGCCCAATAATACAAAACATGTTTATAAGAGAGAAATCATGAAGTGGGAAGAGTAAACACAATTATTCTATCAGCACCTCCTGTTCTTCTAAAGATTACTTCACTTACATGTAGAGAACTCCTCCAAACAGGCAAAATAGTTTCTTTCTAACATACTCTTACCCCCAAAGTAGTTAGTTTGAAGATTTAAAAAAAAAAAAAAACCCCACCAAATTTTCAATTTTGAGGAATTAGAAATAATTACACAGTAATTATTTCTGAGATTATTGATTATTTTTAGGCCAACTGATAATACCAAGCCAAAAGGAAAATAAAGATTGTCTTCATAGTTCCTGTTTACTCTGGCTTTTCACTTAAGTGAATAACTGACAACACACACAGGTGATAGTCCCAAAGTTGACATTATAATTATACGCTTATTTGGAGAAAAGAATGCACTTCAACTCCTTATCCAAATGGGCTTTTATGTCAACTTAATTCAACTCCGTGTGGTATTGGATAGATTAGCATATTTTACCAAGTCTTACCAATTGCAATAACTCAGTATTTCATGAAGCTAGAAAGAAAATATGACGACTGCAATTTTTGCCATCTTCTATCACCCCCCCCCACACACACACACACACACATACACGCTATTATTCATGGTCTGGTCCTAATTCATGTCCAGTATGTGGTGATTCTACATATTTTCCTCCTCCAAATTCCTGTTTTCCACCGGTTCCCACCCTCTTTACAGAACTGTCCTTGTTATTGCCTCTTCTTTCTCCTTAGCTAATCCCTCCTAATCACCAAATCCTGTACCTGCCATTGGAAAAAAAAAAAAAAAAGAGTCATCAAGTTTTCTTCCCAGATCACAAAAAACACATGATCTATGTAAAACCAAGCGAGGTGATCTTTCACTTCTGCTATTCCAGTTAATATGTCAACCCTCAAATCAGTTCTGCTTCTCTGGAAAAGCAATACACATTAAAATCTATGCCAGGTTCTCTTCATTTTAGAAAATATTATGAAATGCACATGAAAATATTTTTCATATATTGTAACTCTTAGAGAAAAATTAGGTAATAAAAATTCAGATTTCCAAGATTTCTGATACTATATATTGTTAAGTATTTCTAATCTGGAACTTCATTTGCAATTGTCATTATTTGAAATCTAATGAGCCTCTTGACTTTTAAATATGTTTTTAAAGGCAAGAAAACCATTCTGTATGTGTTTACTATGATTATGTACAATTAGTAGGAAAATTTGGAGACTAACAGAAGAAATGGCTGCGTGCCTATAGTGAGAAAACACTGGAAAAATTGAAATACCAACTAGATGATAATTGCCATCCATATATATGTGTGTGTGTATATCCATGAGTGGATTTGTGTGTGTGTGTGTGTGTGTGTGTGTGTGTGTGTGTGTGTGTTTCCTTCTGAATCATTGTATTTTAAATAGTTTTAGAATTTGACGTATTTATTATGCCTCCCAGTCAAAACAGTGGAAGAGGGAAGCTTCCATGGGCATCTGGTCACTTTTTAAGTACTATTATTGAATCAGTGTTCTTGGAAGAGACTGATGTGGTAAAACATTTCTGTTAATTTCCCCTGAAGAATGTCGCATTGGGTAATGTTCTGTGGGTGGTCATGTAATGAGACACTGGTGTCTGTCTATGACACATACTGTATATGAAAGGAGGCATAGATAAAGGTAACTTGAATTCCATCCTTCTCTGTGTTTATATGATGCTTATCACCATGCTATCTAGACACCCAGACTAGAAGCTTTATAACAAGTAAATTTTCTACCTCTATTCATTTGAAACCAATGGACAATGAGTCTGGGCAGGCTCCTGAAGGGTTAATATGCACATATGCTTCTGGGTAGTCAGAGATGAAAATGGACTGACCCAAGTGGCAACAATTTCCCCATTTCCAATAATGTAAGCAACTGCTTTAGTGAAATACCACTGGAAATGAATCTTCTATATTATAAACATATTCTAAGTGCATTTGCAGTCATCTAGCTATTTAAATTGTTTTTACCTAAACCAGTGACTTTTGTAAAAATATAGCTATTCACAGTCCTAGTTTATTTTGAAGAGTAATAGCATGGAAAATCTTAAAGGAAAATATTTACCTATTTTTCCTGTAAGAGAGAGCAAGTATTACAGTGATTCTGTGTGTGTGTGTGTTGTGTGTGTGTGTGTATATACATACATATATATACACACACACCATGTATTATGTATTTTAATTAAAAAGCATTAAAGTACATATTCCTTTTTTTGTATGTAAATATAATCGTTAATAAGGTTGGCCCAAAGATATTTCATTTTCCTTGTTCCAGGATGAAATTGGCACAATAGAGCATGTTGTTGATTAAAACCGAACATCATTAAGTCCAACTGGACCTTTTACAAAGTCAAATTATAACAATAATGAGACTTTTAGAACATCTGTATTTTCTTTTGGAGAGTCTTTCACTTCCTTCCTCTTT
The DNA here is from genome assembly GCF_057876585.1 of Rhinolophus sinicus. Taxonomy (NCBI): domain Eukaryota; kingdom Metazoa; phylum Chordata; class Mammalia; order Chiroptera; family Rhinolophidae; genus Rhinolophus; species Rhinolophus sinicus. The sequence continues at coordinate 116,445,402 of NC_142515.1, read as the reverse complement.
CTAGCCTATAACTTCCTTTGTTTTCTTTTAGTCTTGAACTGTAACCGGGACATTCTGGAACACAGATTTATTCATCTTGACCTCAGCTGTGATTAATCCACCCGAGACAAAGATCAACTTCTGGCAAACACTGGTCCCCTCTCCCTTATATCAATAATGCAAATTCACTTCGTTGTTTGCAGTGTCTGCTCTAGTATGGTTGAAAAAGAAAATCCAGAGAGCAAAGATGCAAGACTTGTTCGTGATTCATTTAAGAAACATGTATTGGGTACCACTTATGTATAGGCACAGGGTATGTAGTATTTTTAATTAATGGATATTAATTTTACAGTACTTGAAACTCTGGAATGCAAATGAAGTTTAAGATGATGATGAATGGCTTACAGTCCATATTTGTAAGTACTGTTCTTATTCCACCACCATATGGTATAGAAGCAAGATTATAATTCTCTTTGGGTGGAAGGAGGTACTAGGGTCGATTAATCAAATACACTGGCAGTTAAGATGAATGAAACCTTAGTTAATACTGAAACCTCATTGGAACCATTAGTTCTGACCTCTTTATCAAAACTTTTACCCACGCTGCTAACAATAAACAAAATGGATGAATCTGAGTTTCAGCCTTTTGCCTTTCCTCTACTGATCGCTTGTCAATCAGTAGCATTTATTGAGAATTCACTATATAGAGGACATTGCACAGACCAGGAGCCTCCAAAACTTTTTAAGGGAAAACTATTTGAAGGAATATTAATAGGCTTCCTGAGACCAAGTTGTCACATTTGCTAATAAATTAGTTCTATGGTAAGCAAAGGGTTTCTTTTTACAACAGGCCTTCTCAGAGTCTCTAACCTTCTAACACATTGTTAATATCCAAAGGAGGATTTAGTATTCAGTAAGTATTTCCCTTTGTTATCCTTTATTATCTGAGCATCAATGAACAGTTTTGGTAAATAACATTCTGTAAATCTGAATAAACAGGAGTCGTGGTCACTGCTTTCAGAGAGGGTTAATGTTTCTATTGTAGAGTTTATTATATAACCATTACATGTTTCAAGTATAGAAGGTCAGAGATCACTTAACCCAGTGGTTTACAAACCAAAGTGAATATTAAATTTTCATTGGTAGCCATTAAAAATACAAATTCTCAAAGTCTGGCCCTCCCTTAGAGTTACTGATTTAGAATTTGGATACATAGAACCAAGGTCCTATGTTGATTCGGATGATGAGCTAGGTGTGGAAAACACTGTCCAGTCCAAATTAATCAATGCCCAAGTGAGGATGACATCCTTTCAAAGGATCTCTAGGCCTCATTACTGAGGCATCACTGTTCGACAGCAGATGACTACTTCCCTGGACTGTCCCCAATGTGTCAAAGAAGCCCCCTGGACACACAGGATAGCAATAGTAAAATGAACAGTGAGGCAGACTGTTCTGAAACTAGGAAGAAACAAGCTATGAGCTCAAAAAACAAACAAATAAAAAAATAATAAATAGAATGTATGGAGAGACAACCATCCCAGCATTTCTAAAACAGTGATATACACACTATTTGATACAAAATCATTTGACTCTGGTGGCAGACTCCAGGGGAGGGCATGTGCCATCTGCCTTGCTTTTACTTATGGCCTGCAGACACTCAAGTCTCCGAAGTTCATTCAAAGTAGAGGTAATAGGAGCAGGACATCTCTGAGACAGTGGTTCCCAGCCTTGGCTACACAATAGATTACCCAGGGGCTTTTAAAATACTGAAGCCCAAGCCTCACCACAGAACCATTAATCTCTGGGGGTGGTTTCCAAACATAAGTACTTTTTAAAAATTTTTATGGAGGGCACAGCTCACAGTGGCCCATGCGGGGATCGAACTGGCAACCTTGGTGCTACCAGCACCATGCTCTAGCCAAGTGAGCTAACTGGCCACCCCAAGGCGTTAAGTATTTTTTAAATCCCTCAAGTGATTCTAAAATTCAGCCGAGGTTGGGACCTCCTGCTGGCAGGAGAGGAGACAAGGAGAAGGACGTCTATAGATTCTTTCTGCTCCATCAAGATGAAGATAGAACGAGCCACAGGCTGAGAATGTCCTTGTATTCATTTTTCCTGTATCGTGAGGCCATTTTTTGATTTATGGTGAAAGCAGTTTCCTTATGAAATAATTTTGTTAAGGTAAAAGCAAAAAAATGAGCTAATTTACAAAAATATTGTGACTAATAAAGCAGGTGGTAATATGGCAAAAATTGTGGTGATGGGGTGCAGATGAATGGCATTTGGCAAATTCTGAGCCAGTTAGCAATGAGAGGAGAGAGGAGCAAACATGCCGAGGGCAACTGAGTCACATTCATGGTGACCCCAGAGACAAAGATCCTGCTGCTCAGAGTTCCTAGAGCTCCTCTTCTTCCTTGTTCAGCTTTTCCTTGGTTCCCACACAAAAGGAACCAAATGGCTACCGTCTCCCCAATACCTGTGAAGGGGTCTGTCTATTTTTTGCAAGCAAAAAAAAAAAACACACAAAAAAAACTTCCTAATTTCTTTCATAGTAAAAGTGTATATATATGGAGCCATAGAGTTAATAAATGTATTTATTGTTTTTCTTTAAGTATAGGTTTCTATTTTAGAGCTGTAATCTATAAGCATGAAGACATAGGCAAGTGTGTATTTTTAAAGTTTAAAAAGGGTCTCTGGCTGCCCCCGCACCGTCTCAGGCTACTCTGGCAATTGGCTGGTCACCTAATGTTCTAGCTTGACCTCCAGAATGGGAGGTCACACGGGCACATGGGCTGCACTGGGATGCCACTGTCCTGGTTTCAAAAGGAAGATAGATAAAAAAAAAGAGGAAGCTAGACAAAAGATTCTGCACAAGCACCCATCACACAACACACACACACACACAATATAAAGCAAATATAAGCAAAAACAAACTGCAACAGACCAATTGATTAGAACAATAAATATGGAAGAATTAGTTTCTTACCTATTGGAAAGACTTCATGGAGCAGGTAAGAAAGAAACAGTATTTGCAAAAATGGTAAAACAGGTTTTGTTGAAAGATGGGACAGGACTTCAGGGAGGGGTATAGACCTGGGGTAATAAATGTATGTGCAAATGAGGAAACACTTTGTTGACTGAAGGAAGACTGGGAGAAAAGACAGCCACATAAGCAGGTTGGTGCCCTGCCATGAAAACCATGACCCCAATTTTAAATATGGTTCAATAATTAAGGAGGAAAAATATTACCATGTTGAAATGTAATTACTTTAAAGCTAACATGGATTCTAAACTATGTTTAAGACACAGTGATTTCTATCGTTTGACTCATTTATTTCTCCTAGGACATCTGTGAAGTGGGGGTAAACATGTACCCCAATATGTTGGGGAAGAAATGGAAGCCAACAGATGTCAAATGTTTTGCTCCAGGCTGGTCAGTGTGAAGGCTGGGATTTAGACATAGACCTTAACCTTTAGGCTACATTGCAAGTGTTAAATTTTTCAATAGTCAAAATAGATGTGATGTGAGCTTCAGAGGGAAGGAGAAAACAAATGACCTCCTTAATCCATTTCCTGGATCCTGAAATTTCTGTTCTGAGGAGTTATTTTTCTCTTTAAAGTTGGTACAATAGAAATATGCTAGAACAGAAAATTGAAAATGAACCTAAAGGTTATGAAAACCACACTATAGGAATTTAGAGAATCTGAGGTGCTGTAATGATTAGAAATTTGTGTTTCAGAAAACAATTAAAACTGGAAATGTTTATTGCTTAGTTAAAAAATCATGCTTTGAATTGATAAATTAAAACACTGGCACCAGGTGCTGTGCTGTTTTAAGCACATTCCTGAAAAACTTTCAAAGACCATGTTCTCTCTGAAAATATATAACTAAATACTTACATTGTATAGGGAGAAAGTGACTAAAGGATGCGTGCCAACTATTTTTCAAACCGATCTGTCTTTTCCTAAAGGACTTGGAAAGAATCTTACTTGCTGGAGCTGACAGCAGAAGACACATAGATTTCGGGGAAAACCACCCATGATGACAGTAAGTAGCGTTAGTGTCAGAACTCTTTAAGGATGGGCGTGATAACACCTTCATGGTTAAAGACACAGTAGGAGACATACAGGAGAAGAGCATTTTAGCTTACAAATCTATGATTATTGTAATTATCACTTCTACCTTCCTTGGTCTATTCTGATCTCACAGATGTTGTCTAAGGTTTTAAGTTTATAGCATGGAAAATGAAAGAAAAATTTAAGTTTCTATCAGCATGTTTCAAATCATATATATTTCTGCTAATTTGCATGTTTATGTCAATGAAAACACACAAAGATACAGAATGTTCCTTCTCTTTTTGAGTGAAGGATACCTTTTGTAGATATTTTTATTCTGCATCATTGGAACATTCAAAAAGAAATGAAAGAAAAGAGAGAGAACAAAAGTTCTCTGAGAGTCTGCTTCACATGAATTCGAATGCTTCCAATGATTGTTATGTGCCTGAATTTATCTGTCTCTACTAAAGAGCCATGGGCTTTTGGAAACCTCTAGACTAATACGCCACATATAATCGCAATTATATAATTATACAATATAAAAACGATTACTTAAGTAACATTACTGCTTAACCCCGGTAATTACCTGTACATGTATGTGGGCAAACAGGCAATTTCACTACGGAAGACAGCTCTGTTTGAAATTGTTTTTATGATGAAATTGTGGCAGTTCCAAAAAAAAAAAAAAAATCCCACCACAAACTAAAAAGGCACAGCTTTGATTGCTTGGCCTGTTGGCCTGTGAATAAACTTTCCAGAATGTTTCTCAAATTTGGCACAGAATAATGTTGCAAACAATCAAAGACAACTTGCTGAAGAAAATGTGTGTTTTAGGTTTCGTCTGGAACTTTAAACAGGAGATGCTCTAATTGAGAGTAAAGTTGGAGAACTAGATGTGTGTACAACTGAAATCATGTTTGCCCCAGCTAATAATAGGGCTATATTAGCCAAATAAGGTCCTTTAGAATCCCTGTCTCCCAGAATCTGGAAGTGGAACAAGACCAGAGAGAGGGAGGGACAGACGCCCAGATCTCTTCTCTGCGGAGAGATTCTCTCCCTCACACTTAACCTTGACCATCATCTTCCTCCCCAAATATTTAAATACTATGGGTTGCATAATAGGTTGTGTGATCCATCTGCTTAACTTAGTTGAGTGAGGTAATTATTTTTCAGAAAAAGAAAGCATCATAAACTCACCAATTTAGTGAAAAGTAAATCAAATGATTTAATTAAATTGACCTTCACTTAGTCACGGAAGACCCAAATTATTGGCTGAGGAGATAGACCCAGAGAATGACTGAGGCGACGAGATGATACACAGCTTTCTTGACACTCTATCAATGGTTTAATGTTATGACTATAGCCTGGTATAATTTATGACGGGTCAAACCAAAGGATGATGCATTGATTAAGGCAGAAAATAAAACATTGATGGTGATTCTATGTTGAGAAAGGACTCATTTAAAAAAAAAATTTTTTTCCTGCTTTATTTTGCTTTTCATAAATAACTTTTCTCTTAAAACCTGGCTCAAAATTTGATTTAGAGTGCTTTTCTTTTTGCTCTTAAACTTGTTAAAGAAATGGACTGCTCTACCTGTAGCTGTCAATAGAGATCAATACACAGTATCAAGGAAAAAAATTATTTATCCAATAGAGATTAACTTTTTTCTTATGTGTATCTTTGCTCTCCAATCTATCACTGTAGTACTAGTTTCTTAGAATTTCTCAGCTAAAAATGCATAATAATCTATATTTATTTTAATGAGAGTATTTCTTTATAATGAATGATGGAAAAGTAAAGATAAGCTAAATATACTAAAGTATACTAAACAGTTAAATATACTAAACAGCAGATAAATCAAATTAAATTTGGGTAAAGAGTAGTTTATAAAATTGACATTCATCCCCAAACTAGCCTTTGAATTGCTAAAAGGACACAAATGCAAACATCACGTAGAGTGGATTACCAACACTGAGTGTCAGTTCTTTCCAGCTGTTTAGGTATGTGGCAATGAAATGACCCATGGACAAGAAAAATACACACGTTGGTTCTGCAATATGCACTAAATAATCTGAAGCAGGGCAGCCACACGGGTTCTAACACTTGTGTGCTCACAGAGGGATTCCACGGAAAGGGGGTTAAGAAGGCACAGGCGGATAGACATCTTTTGGGAAAAAGAAAAAAAAAATGAATGAGGTTTGAAATTCTCCAGATACAGCACATAAGCTCTTTTTTTTTTTTTTTTTCCAGGAGCAAAAGCCAAATAAAGTCATCTCTGTCTTCCTAATGAGAGCCTAGAAAAACACAACCACTAAAAACAGGGGTCCATTCTAGAAAGACCATGAATGCCAACAAAAAGCTTATCTGAGACATTAGGATTTAAGAAATATTTAGTTTTCCGTTTGGTATTGGAATATTAATTACTTTACATGTATTTTAAAGAAAAACTGATGCCTGGTTAAGTGGTACTGATGTATAGGCAATTTTGTCATGCTGCTAAGTGGACATAAAACTTTGGTGGAAGATCTAATATAGCTTTTATCAAAGCCATAGATCATTGTTTTCCAGAGTTTTGAATTAGAATGGCAACCTTTTTGGCCAGGACTGATTTTGTAAATTGATGTTCAGTAACAATGGTGGCCAGGTTTAAGCTTAGCTTTAGAGGGAAATCTGTATGTAGTAGAAGTCTGGAGCAAAATCAAATTAGATTCACAAAATGCATTACACGTTAAAAACCATGAGTTGGTTGTAATAGTGTTTTATGGTTTTCAAAGGATGTCACATTGTTTAACATTTTGGATAATCCAAAAATTGTTATATTGGAGAAAGTCAAATGAACGAACAGTTTCAAAGATGCTAGGTGGCTTTCTTCCATTCTCTCAGATCTCTTCTTGGAGTCCAGTGGCCTGTGGTTGAGTGTCAGGGACATGGACAGAAGACATGGATCCCCTGAGCCACCAGGTCAGGCCTCTGACTGATGTTAATCATTTGGAGGCCACTATGGGTTATAGTCTTGTCACCTAGCCTTAGCTAGAGTCACCATGGAAGCGGTCTGAGCTTAGATTGGGAGGTGTTACTTAGAACCTAGTTGGAGAAATATAGACACTATGAGGCCCAGGGAGTCAGTCTGAGACACACAATGTGACATAGAGAAAGCTTGTGAGCAGGTCAGAATGGGAAGCAATGGGAATCTCAACCCTTTTCTTTATCCAGCCCAACTTGCTTTCTGCTAAGCTGATGGTTCACTTGTACATAATATTTAATTTTTCAAAATCATTTTTATGATTCTCTTTTAATGATTTAGAGGATTGTCCAGTTTCGCCTGAAATGAGATTTCCCCAAGGAAATGCTTAATGAGTGCATCATATTATAATTATTTCAGCCATGGACTATGCTTTGCCTGATAAATTCAAGGCATGATTTACTGAATAACCATGAAACTGTCTCATCTCAGAAAGGTTCAAAGGGTGGTTCTGGAGTCAAACTCCCTTGTGTTTGAGTCTCAGACATGTTACTTGCTAATTGAGTGGGTTTTGGTGAATTATTCAATCTCCCTTGCTTTAGTTTCCTCTTCTGAAAAATGAGAATGATAAAAAGAATTACTACTTCATAATGTTTTTGTGAGGATTAAATACAATAATCCACATAAGCATTTAATGAGTGTATTATAATATGAGCCCTTATTTGAAAGGATTTTTAGAGACAAAGCAGAATTATCCATGTGACAGAACTTAACCACATCCTAAAAACTGTTCTCACATGAGCCCCAGGCAAACACAACTTCACTTTCTATCTCCATAAGTGATTTGCCTGCTCTGGACATTTCATGTAAATGTAATCATACAGTACGGGGAGCCTTTTGTGCCTGGTTTCTTTCACTTTGAATAGTGTTTTCAAGGTCATCCATGTTGTAGCAGATATCAGTACTTCATTTTTTTATGGCTAAATAATATTCCATTATATGGATATACCACATTTTGTTTAGTCATTCATCAGTTGATGGACATTTGGACTATTTCCACTCTTTGGTTAATATGAATAATGCAGCTATGAATATTCACTTACAAGTTTTGTGTAAATATCTATTTTCAATTCTCCTGCGCATATACCTATGTGTAGGATTGCTGAGTCACATGGTAACTGTGTTTTTTTTTACTTTTTAGGAAATGCCAAGCTATTTTCCAAAGTGGTTGCACCATTTTATATTCCAACCAGCAGTGTATAAGTGTCCCAATTTCTCCACATCCTCATTAACGTTTGTTATTTTCCTTTCTTAACAAAATGTAACTATCTTAGTGAGTGTGAAGTAGTATTGCACTGTGGTTTTGATTTGTATTTCCCTGATGACTAATGATGTTGAGCACTGTGTCATGTGCCTATTGGCCACTTGTATGTCATTGGAGAAATGTATCTACAAATCCTTTGCCCATTTAAAAAAATTGAGTTATTTGTCTTTTTTATTATTGAGTTGTAAGGCTTCTTTATACATTTTTGTATGCTAGATCTTTACTAGATATATTATTTGGAAGTATTTCCTCCCATTCTTAATTTTCTCGATAGTATCCTTTGAGGCAAAACCATTTTTAATTTTGACAAAGTCTAATTTATCTATTTTTTAAGTGTCGTATCTATGACACCAGTGCCTAATCCAAGGTTACAAAGATTTACACATGTTTTCTTCTGGAAGTTTTATGGTTTTAACTATTACATTTAGATATTTAATCCATTTTGAGTTAATTTTTATATACTGTGAGAGGCAGGAGTCTAATTTCATTCTTTTGCATGTGGATATTTAGTTGTCTGATCATCATTTGTTAAAAAGACTATTCATTCTCCATTACATTGTCTTGCCTTGTCTAAAATTCATTCATTGTATGGGCTAATTTCTAAATCTAATCAAAGTTAATTTCTGTGTGTGTTGTGGGATAAAGTTTATCTTTCTCCATGTGACTATCCAAATGTCCTAGTGCCATTTCTTAAAAAGAGAACTATTCCTTCCCTATTGAAATTTCTTTGGCATCTTTGTCAAAAATCAATTGGTCATAAATATAAGGGTTTTTTTTCTAGACTCTAGATTCAGTTCCATTGATTGGTATGACTATTCTTATGAGTTGGTTATTTTTTTAATTTTGTCAGAAGGCATGCATGGTGAGGGAGCATGTCCTGCTTATATAGGTAATTCTATGTCATATTTCTTCTTCTCAAGAAAATAAAGTAAAATAAGGTAAAAGTTAAACTAAAAAAATGTAAAGTAAGGCACAGGTTAAGCTCTACTGGATGAAGAGCCCTGGAAGTTATAAGGACTAACTTTGAATGTCAACAGAGTGTAAGATAATGAGGATGCCCAGCTGATAGCTTCCCATTTTTGCTAAATGAAGAAAGATGACTGATAAGGAACATTGCAAAAAATTAAAAGTGCAAGGGTGAGGGTTGGGGTAGGGGCCCGATCAGTACTGATAGCAGGTTTTGTCACTAGCTGCATTCCTGAAATTGATTTTCCTGCCACAAAACACATCTTTATTACTCCCTCAGCAGTGGACTAAATTAAAGAGCAGGGAAGAGGAAAGAGCTGTTGACAGAATTCTACATGCAGGCAATGGTAGCCAGTGTCTGGGAAAGGAGGACTCACGGAACATTACCATTCTTGATGCAATGCACATGTTGTACTCAGAAAGGAATGTAGAGGAAACTCTTGACAGTCAAAGTAGGATTTGCATATGCTGGCATAGCTGATGGAAGGTAGAGCCTCCTATACCTGCCTCAGGCATTTAGCTATGCTTGTGGTGGGCCTCCAGGAATTCGGCCTATGGGATGTGGGAGGCTTAAAAAAAAAAATCAAGCTAAAGGAAATGCAGCAGGAGCAATGCCCGTACACTCTTCTTAAACATATCTGTTCTGATATAGGAAACTTTGGGTGAAATGACTATAGGAAAGATGAGAATGAGTCTTCATTTGTTCCAGTCCTACCTAAATTTCTAATCATCTTATTTAATAGTGTGGTACAAACACAGGATAAACATACTAGAAAATATCAGAGTTGAAACTAGAAACATGTGAGTTCAGTAACAAAAAACAATGAGTCAACAAGAGGTTCATTCTACCCTGGAAAGAACAGGACAATGGCACTTTGTTCATATAGGGCAGAAGACGTCTCAAGAGTCATATGATTATTTAATACACTTTACCAAACTACTTTAAAAAAATGTAAACAAAACAAAACAAACAAAAACCCTAAACTGGAGGCAGAAGAGTGGAGTGGTTAAGAGAATGGACGCCAGGGCAAGTCTCCCTGTGTACGATTTCCAGATTTGCCATTTACTACTAGGTTTGTGAACTTGGGCAAGGAATTTCACCTCTCCCAGCCTCTGTAGCCTCTTCTGTAAAAGGGGTAAACAGTTGTAACTACCTCATAGACTTGTAGCAAAGAATAAATGGGTCAGTATGTGGAAAGCCCTTAAGAATAACTGAAACGTATTAAGTGTTATGGAGGTGCTTGCTATTATACCTCTTATTTTCTTTTGTCATGCAATCTTTTCAATTCCAGCTGAAATAGTAGGGGGGCTTTTAAAGCTTAAAATTATCAGCTCATCCCACTTTTGAAGTAAGTTTAGTATATAACGTAGTATCAGTATTATTTGATGATAGAAAGCAAGAAATCTAATTTGATGTTTAATGGAGTAGTAAAAGTGTTAATTGCATGGTGTTCTTGATTCATAGTGAAATCAGCACTTCTGAAAAGAAGGGTAAAAAGCAAATAAAATCCTTTCAAAATGAAAAATAAATCTAGAATTATAGGTAATAAGTACATATTACTTTTGAATTTTTTTCATATGAATGAGTGTTTTTATAAAATAGTTTTTACCTAGAAAAATGGAACAGAGAAAGTCAAGTTTACATATTTTCATAATAGATGTGATATTGAAAAGTTAAGTACAAGCAAGACGTGAAAATTTAATGGCATATTAGTAATTTTTTTGTGAAGTGACAAATCCTTTCTGTAATGTGAATTACCTTGCTAATTTAATTTGAACACACACACACACACACACACACACACACAAGAGTTTAGAATTTGAAGTAACATCACGAATTATTTGTATAAATGGAGGTTAACATGTAGTTTCTAGGTGCATCGGCATCTCCAGGTGATTAGGAGAATCAGTGTCCCTTTTCTTTGGGGTCATTAAAGGCTTTGGACAGGCCATATGAGAAATAGATGCCCTCCCAGGTTCTGGTCAAGGTTAAGGTCAAGGCATGACAGGAGCCCATGACATTTGGGACTAAAGAAATTTTATCACGTTTTATGTAGAATAAACACTGGTTGCCAATTGCTCCCTCATGAGATGATCCCATTGCATTCAAGCAAACGCCATGATGGCAACTGAGATCCTCACAGCATCCCGTCACAGTCTGAATGTTGCATGGAGTCTCGTCTTCCTGTTTCGCATTCAGTTTTTGTCTCTTATTTCTCTTCCTATCTAAATCTGTCGAATTCTGTGTTCCATAATGCTTCCTAAGGTAATTTTAGCCTCCCTGCTTTCCTTCTCCATTCCTCACCATCCCATAAAATCAATTTCTATTCACCACCTTCCTCAACCTGGCTGCTATAGTTTCTCCAGCCATCCTGTCAGAGTTTTATGGTTTGTTTGCACCTACGGTATGTAATGCTACACTGTTCATTGTGGTTGCCAAGCAATGGCATGTCATTAACCCCCAAGGGAATTCCTAAATTCCCAAACACACTCATTCAAGAAGGTCACCCTCGAGACATCTGTCTTCTTTTCTGACCTGCTGCCGATAAGCAACAGCTGTTGGGCCATACTTAGCTCATGTCATATCCACTGCCTACTGCAATTATTACACCCCAAGAAATCCCATGCTTCCTACAGGGTGATATCATTGTTCTGAGATGCTAACCTCACCAGCTGGGTCCTTTTGTGGGCAGAGCAATTCCCCTTGAGGAGTGCTGGTTGCTGTTCCCAGGAATGCTGTCATCTAGCGACACTGTGCACCACCAATAAGGAAACACTTTCCTCTATGCAGTCCTGGGGCCACCCTTGTCTACAGAACCCATAACAGTTCACAGCTATCCTTCCAACAGCTCTCCATTGCCAGGCTCAGGGAAATAAATTTCAACATTTATGTTTGATGTGCTTAAGCTTAAGCTCCACCTGTATCTATTTGCTTTAGGCAATTAGATGTATTAGCTTATTAATTAGTTTATTAATTCCCTACATACCTTGCCTCATGTCTACTTTTGCTCACAGTCTGTGTAGCATCCCTTCCCTCAATTGCTCCCTACTTGCCTCAGTTTAATCATCCTTCAAAAACAAGCTCAAATCTCCCCACCTTCCTTGGAACCTGTTCCCGACTTATCCAGCCTTGTGAGATTTATTCTCATCTCAGTTTCCTTTAGCACTTTCTTTTTCTACCACTGATTTGACCATTATCACACTTTTTTTCTATAGAATTCCGATATTTTAGAGTTGGACGGGACCTTTGATAACAATGTATGTGTTTGTTCTTTTGTACAAGTGATAAACTGAGGCCCAGGGAATCTGAGTGACTTTTGCAAGAGCCCATCCTCCTTTCCTCTGAACCCGAGAGGATCTGAGCCTCTGTTCTTCCATAGCTGGGGTCTTGACATCGAAGAATAAGGCACTGGCTGCAGTTTTGAAATACAGAGAAAAGAAAGCCTAAGTCTGAGTCCTGGATGCAGGAAGGCTCAGGAAGACCCAAAGGTTCAATTCCAAGGAAATAAGCTAAGACCAACACTCAGCCACCAAACAAAGTGTTAATCAAAGGGAAGTAATCACATGTGAGTGACTAGATGTAAGAGTTGAGGCAGGAAATACCTACTGTGGCCATGGTACCCAAGGATGTTAGAAGCCTTTTAAAAATAATTAGAAAATGAGAGCTTAGGGAATAAGCTACTAGGAAACGCATACCAGTTCACACCCAAGATTGACACTGTAACAGTGTGTGTGTGTGTGTGTGTGTGTGTGTGTGTGTTATGAATTTATCTTTCCTGTACTTGATTGTGACTTTCTTGAGGGCCATGACTATCTGTGACACCAGTAGGCAACAATAAAAGTTGGTTGTCTGTGATGGGGAGTTTCATCTGGACCTTAGGAGACTTTTCTCAACTAGCTCTACAAGTCTCAAAGTAACAAGATGAGGGCCTTAATGAGTCCTGAACACCCCTGGGACTTCCTTTGTACCTCTTAGTGTTACCTTCCCACCCTGCAGTCGCTCCTTGAATGCCATACTCAAGCACCAAGTTTATAGGCAAAACCTGATTACAAAGTGACATCTACCTGCTCCCTGAGGTTCCAGAAGGCAGTCAGTCCAAGGGACATCTGAACATCAAGGTCTGTCGGTGGCCTTTGAAAATAAACTCCATCTGATGTGGTGGTCTGCTGGCAAGAGAATTGACATACTTTGCAAACTTTGTAGGACAGGCTCATGTTGGATTTAACCTAACTAGTGCAGACAAGTTAGCTGAAGTTTGAAATTTTTAAAGGCCATTTGCAATTACCATGCCAGAGCCATTCAGAGAGAATGAAGCTACACCTTTCAGAGCAGGTCTGCCTGAAGCCCTCATCGCCACTGTTCTCACTCTCAGGTCCCCTCATCCTTTCCTGTGTCTCTTTGCAGCGTGTACCTGTTGGTCCCTCTGAGCACTCCTGACCCTGCCTAGGCAGAGCCTATCTTCGTGGCATTCTCAACTCAGACTCATTTATTCTCCTGCCAGAAGTAGCCTCCTCCCAGGCTAAAATCCAGTGACAAAAACTGCTTTGAATTAAGTGGGAAACATAAGCTGTCTGCTGCTCAAGAAGAAACAGCAAGACCAGACCTGTCCTGAGACTAAGTGAACTTTACTATGAAGGGAAAAGTGAAATTTTAGCACTCACACCTCTTTTAGAAAATATGTATAAGAAGACATTCCTGTTCTGAAATACCAAGGGGGTAGAAATGGATCATTAGGGAAATTTGATAGGCATGAGAAAGCACTTACAGGGCCCCCCTGACCCCTGATGTTCTGGTCTCCCTCAGACCCCAGGAAGTGGTGTGACTCTAGCCAATTGTCACTTATCCACGGTGATTGGGGCAGGGGGAGCATGGCTAATGGAGGGCCTTTGTGAATTCTCAATCCTTGTTTTAGTCATTAATTTCATCCTTCTTCCCCACCAAACCTTTTACCAGCGCTGCTAAGTGGCCAGGTTGGAGCCTAACCCCTAACCCCCAGCTCACCCTCCGTTGAGGTGCTAACTAAGCTGGGAGAAAGGTCCCAGCTCATGTCCAAGGACCACAGAATTAATGAAAGAAACATGGACAGATTCCTCAGAGCAAAGAGATTCCTAGCTTCCTAAGAAAGGCGATGGCAACCGAAAGCTGGGAAAGTGGTATCTGTCAGAAGCATATCACCTGATGTCAGGGTTTAAACGTATGTCTGAATCTAGCCTTTATGCATCCCGGGGAGCCCCAACAAATTGCTGATCGGCAGAGTACCCTTTTCCTACTCCCAAATCACAGTTAAATTCCTTCTTTGGGTATAATTTGTGTTGATGGTAGAAGAGGAGGAAAAGTATTCATTTATATAAATTAAAGAGTCAGGAGGAAAAGCTGAGCATATTAAATGGTGTCTGAGCTGAGACCCAGGGGGAAATGGCCTCGTATGGTGTTTGCCGGGGCTGATGGGGGGCTGATACCTCCAGAGTCCCCTGTCAGCTGTTGGCATCTGTGCATGAAAGTGCTCAAAACCAATCAACGAACCCTTGGTATTTATGTTTGATTTGTAGAGTCCTCAACTATTACCATAGTGTGAGGTCCTCAGCTATCATAGTCCTACATACCTTCCCAACCCTCGTAATTGTAGGCAATTTTCACAGGCAACAATATGCTTTGTTTTAATGGTCGGAAAGATTTTTGCTTCTCTCACAGCTGCCTCTTCCTAAATTGGTGGAAGAGCTGACTTTGTGGGGGACCAAATGATGTCATATTAGTCATGGCATCATTTTTCAACTGGTGAAAAAAAACTCCCTCCACCTGCAAAAATAAAATTGATATAATTCTCCATACATTTTTATATCATGTCTTAGGAAAAAAATCTACCGCTCAAACTCTTGACTGGCTATCACTTTATCTTGCGGTTGAAAAATGATGCTATGACTAAAGGGCTATCATTCTCCCTCCCATTAGAGACTAAGATTTAAGGAGAAAGCAGATTGATGGAAAAACATCAAAGAAATGAACTTCTCATGTACCTTTCCCAAAGAGCAATGACACTTTCTATGTGAAATGCTGCAAATAATGATATTTAAAATTCCTTTCAATCTTGGTCAGTTTTAAAAGTTCCAAAAAGAATTTCCCCAAATATGAAATATGTCCAAAATGTTTAGTCACTAAGCTTTTCCATATTATGTAAGTCCATGAGGACAGGAATGACATCTTTTCCTTATTTTATATGCTGCCTATTATGTCAGCTATGAACCGGTAATTATTTTAATAGCATTGACAGCAATCCTGCATTTCATTTTGTTGAAGTTAAATATTCCTGTGGTTACAATGAATGTATCTAAAGCAGTAATGCTTCTCTTGTTTCCTTAAGTTGAGTTCCATTTATTATAATATGGTAAGAGAGCAAAAGATGAAAAGACAATCTTTTGGGGGGCAGGTGACAACTAAGACAAGTAATATCAAAATTATGAGGGGTGATCAAAAGATACGGTGAATATTTAAATAAGAAAAGTATTACGGTAAAAGATACATTGCCATTAATCCCTCTCAAAATACTCCCCCTCACTGGGAATACACTTACCCCATCGTTCTTGCCCCTTTCTGAAGCAGTTCTGCAAGTCCTCTTTTGTGAGCGTCTTTAGTTGTGCTGTCATGGCAGACTCGATGTCCTGAATTGATTCAAAATGTTTACATTTCATGATCATTTTGACTTTGGGGAAGAACAAGAAGTCATACAGTACCAGATCTGGTGAAAAAGGTGGATGCGGACATACCATAATGTTTTTATTTGACAGAAATTGCCATATACCAGAAGTGATGTGTGACATGGAGCATTGTCAAGATGAAGGATGAGAAAAGACACTTGTGAAAGAGGACTTCCAGAACTGCTTCAGAAAGTGGCAAGAACAATGGGATAAGTGTGTTTGAAGTGAGAGGGAGTATTTTGAGGGTGATTAATGACAATGTGTCTTTTACTGTAATACTTTTTTTTTTAAAAAATTTAAACATTCTCCATATTTTTTTTATCACACCTCATAGGTACAGATTGGCTATCTCAATCTGGAAAATTGGTTAGATGTAGCAAACTTAATTTTGGCAAACTTAAGAAAAATAGTGGAACAAAAATATCAAAGAACTGATAAATAGACACTTTTCATTTATTGTTCATATGCAGACAAATATGGGTAAAAGAACTTTGAAATTCCACACTGCCAGTACTGTCAAGTATGAAAACTGGGTAAAAAGGAATAGTCTGTGTATATTTTAGGCAGCCTGTGGTCACTCTCGTTAAAAGCTCACAACCAAGCCACCAGGATTTTACCAGGTTCACAACAAATTTTCAAGGTTGATTTCTTTTAAAAATATACAAAAGCCTTTTACTTAGACATTTTAGATCCTTGATTCAATCAAGAAAAAGTTAAAAGTTATAATTCAGGACAAATTAAATTCAGATTTAAACCCGTTTGAAGGTCTTTGCACAGAATAATTTTGGGAAAATAAATCAGTGTTTCTTTGTGTTTTTTTGTATATTTGTTGTTTATTTCTTTGTTCAAGTTTGCTCCTAAATGCCTATCTGTCCTTAAATAAATTCCTTTTATAGTGTACATGCTGCCATCCTCCTGTCTAGGCAAAAATCTTAGGAGATGCCTAATTTTTCTTTACAACCTTAGCTGTGAGTGAGAATCAGTTCAATTCAAGATATATTAAAGAGTTAGAAAGACTAATTTCTTTGTCAGAGGAAAATAACAGATTACAAAAAATTATGTCCTCCACCATAGCCAATTGGTTTCATATTTTGGGGCAGTGCTAACAAAAATCTGATCCAATGGCTCTTTGATATCATGGGAGAAAGCAGCAGTTTTATTCAAATTATTCATGCTTCTTCTAGGTTGTGAGGAGAATTAGAAAAGGTCCAAATTTGTTAAATGAAGATACAAAGCAATTTTCTCAGAGTATGATTAATGTTTGTATATGTACCAATTAAGTAAAGTGTGTGTAGAACCATTGGGTTCTCTCCATCCCACATATAACACAGCGCATCCCTGAGCAAAATTTTTTTGCAAATAATATGCTGCTGTTTTCTTCCTGCCATGGCTCCCACCTGACTTCCATAGCCTCCCATATGCCTAATCTTTTCTCCATTCCTTGTCACTATTAAAACTCGCCTGCCCTAGGTCTTCTTCTCTCAGTGTCTCAGAGAATTAAGGTTGTACCTCTCCTACTGTAGCAGCAATACATTCTGGAGTCTGCACTTTTGGTCAGAAGGCTAGAGCTTAGATAACAGAGTGTGCCATTGGGACTTTCCTTTCTCTAGGCTTTCGAGGGCAGACCATCCTCTTCCGTTACAAAGATTCTTTTAAAGAAAAATTCAATAATATTAATAGATTCACTTTGGTTACAGTAAAGTCTTGCAGATGTGAGAGCTATTTAGTGTACTTCCGAAGTGACTTTCCCAACTTATACCCTGATCCTCTTGCCAAATATTTCCTCATTTAACTTTCAAAAGGAAATCTATTTCTTTCATTTGGGAGAGGTCTCAAAGTAATTCCTCTCCCACCCACCACTTTTCTAAGAACTAACGATTAGGAGAATGATAACAATGAAATTAAAATATGGACTGTGGCAAGTAAACTATTCAAGGTTAACATATATGTTCTACTAATAAAGAGATTAAAATATGAACCATAGTTTGGACAAGATAACTTTTCAGATTGTTTAAAATTCTGACTGTGATACTAAGGTATTCTTTTTTCACAAGCATAAAGCCTTGTTTAATAATTTGAGATATCATGGATAATAAAATCACACTAGACAAGGCCTTAGGACAACTAATTTAAAATCTAGCACAATCTCCTCATTTTGCAGAAAAAGTAATCGAATACTTAAAGTTCCACAGCTAGTGATGCAGCCCAGATATATTTCTGCTGTTTCACACATTCCATCCTGCTTCTAGATATGTTTAGAGAAGCATTTGAGAAGTTAAACATTTGACATCTATTTTCTTAATGGTTACCTTTAAATTTTTAGCATACATACTTGACATAAGTTTATTGCAGCTGCATTCCACTCCCTTCTGAGATCCATCTTTTTTGTTCTGAAATATATTTCTTAGTGTTTGTTTGTTGTTGGTTTAGTGAGGGTCTGTCTTGAATGATTAATATTCTTAGTGCTTATCTAAAAATATCTTTACTTCACACTCATTGTTGAGTGATAACTTCTTTGGGTTTAATGACTAAATGGAAAATTACTTTCCCTCAGAACTTAGAAGATATGATTACGTTGTCCTCTTTGATTTAAAGTCTGCTATTAATCAAAAGAACACTTGATTTATAGGTAATGTACCTTTTCTTTTTTATTTGTTTTCCAACTCTGGGTCATGATTATTATTTTTTGGAATACCACTTTTCCTAAATTCTCTATATTCTTGGCCCTTCTGGAATTCTTCTTAAATATATATTGGATTTTATCATTCTATTCTTCATGTTCATTAGCCTGTCTTCCATATTTTTCATTTTTTTTATTTCTCTGTGCTATTTATTCTGTGTAATTTTGTAAAACCTATCTTCTAGTTCACTAATTCTCTCTTTGGCTATGTCTAATTTACTTCCTTACTCACTTAATAATTTTTTAATTTTAATGACTATATATACCTTAAAAAAATATTTTAAATGTTTTGTTTGGATCTATTTCAAATTTTTCTACTTATTTTACATACAGGCTTATTTTTTTTTATCATTGGGTTCTATTTCTTTTTTATTTTGATCATCATTAAGACATATTTATTTTATAATTCTTTTCAGATTATTTTATTACCTCTAGTTTTGGAGAGGAATAACTTTCTTGTCTATTGAATATGCTAATTAATTATACCTCAGTAATTGTGAGCTCTTGTACTCTCCCTGTCTTGCATAAATCTGTGAGATTTTCACATGTTGGGTTGTATGAATGCCCTTAGAAATTGGTTTCATGTTTTCTTTTACCTGAGGCCTGGTGATTTCATATTTTATTAGGTTGTGCAAAAGTAATTGTGGTTCAAAAGGTTAAAAATAATTGCAAAAACTGCAATTACTTTTGCATCAACCTAATATATTAATTTCTTTTATATTTAATTCTATATTATTTCTTTTTATGTACATCTACATTAATTTTTTATCTTATGACTCCAAATAGTTAGAAGACTTTCTTCCCAAATCCCCAGCTTTGCTGAGTGCTGCCCTCTGGTTTCTTGTACTAGGTACCTTTTTTTTTTTTCCTTACCCACAGTCCCAGATGGGTGACTTTATTGCTGAATTCTTGGGAAGTAGAAAAGCTTTTCTATTTCCTTTTTCATGGTCTGAACAGCTTTTGGTTTTGTGTAGAGGGCTTAATTCCAGCTCTGTACCTTTCTTGGACTTAAAACTCCACCTACTGTGTCCCTGGAAGTTGTTAAAACCCCCAGTATCCAATGTCTAGGGCCCATATCTGTGGCTGAAACCATCATTTGGATTTATTATTTTTTCTGGCACCAGGAGATTTTTTAAATTTCAAGTTTATTTTACTTTAATGTTTTATTAAAGTTTATTTTACTTTTTTTATGGAATTGAGCAATAAAGTGGTCATCTATATTAGCGTTGTCAAATATCCTAATGCATTTAAAAGAGATTTATGCAGGTCCAGCTCTTACCTTTTCTCAGTCTATTTTAATTGTGATTCTGAGATAATTTGCTGATGTTCAATTCCCCAGAATCTAAGAAAATGAAGGGACTTGAATTACCAACCGGCTGAATCATCTCTTCAGTTCTTTTAACATTAATTGTTAAACAACACCAATAATATAATTTCTCAGAGAATAGCACATTCTGTATTTAACTGTAGTTTGTTTCTCCATGGAGAATCAAAAACTCTGTTATTTGAGTCAAATTTTGAAAGACAAATAAATGCTCTCACCAGGCAGAAAAAGCGTATTCTTGGCATAGGAAGGAGGATGAGTAAGGTCATGAACATCAAAGCGTATAGCAAGAACAGAGATCTGCAAGTGGTGTTGTAGACAAAAGCATAAGATAAGGTTGAGAATAAGAGAGTTGAAGGTATTGAGAAACGAAGCCAGAGAGGTGAGTAAAAATCAAATTATGGTGGTTCTTTGCACTAGGCTGTGGGTTTTGATCTTTGTTCCTATGGTAAACAGTTTTAAGCTTGTCAGCTTTGTGCTTTAGAAAGATTTGTTTTAAAGAGCATTGTGGGGAATAATCAGAAAGAGAATAAAGCTGGAAACAGGAAACTAGTTAGGAATTCATTCCAGATTAGGGGAAACCCGAAAAAATAAGGAATAACAAGAATGAAGAAGAAATAGACAAATGCAACAGAAATTAATGAGCAAGAATTGGTCAGACTTAGTCATGTTTTTGTTTTGTTTTGTTTTGTTTTTAAAACTTATTGGGGTGACAATTGTTAGTGAAATTACATAGATTTCAGGTGTACAATTCTGTATTACATCATTTATAAATCCCATTGTGTGTTCACCACCCAGAGTCAGTTCTCCTTCCATCACCATATATTTGATCCCCCTTACCCTAATCTCCCACCCCCCCACACCCCTTACCCTCTGGTAACCACTAAACTATTGTCTGTGTCTATGAGTTTTTGTTTCTCATTTGTTTGTCTTGTTCTTTTGTTGTTTTTGGTTTATATACCACATATCAGTGAAATCATATGGTTCTCTGCTTTTACTGTCTGACTTATTTCACTTAGCATTACACTCTCAAGATCCATCCATGTTGTCACAAGTATTCCTATATCATCTTTTCTTACCGCCGAATAGTATTCCATTGTGTATATATACCACAACTTCTTTATCCATTCATCTATTGAAGGACATTTTGGTTGTTTCCATGTCTTGGCCACCGTAAATAAAGTTCTGCGACCTGTGACCCAGGTGAACTATTAACAGAGGAGAAGCCCGTCTCCCAGGGAATCCCCGCATTGTGTGAGAAGCTGGAATAGTGCACAGAAAACATTGCACTACCGTGTGAGAGAGAAAAAAAAGGCTGCAGTCGGAGAGAAAATAAAACATTCTACCCACAAGTACTGTAAAACAAAAGAAAGACCTCTTCCTATCAACCTGTTGCAGAAGCCACTCCTGTAGATGTCTAGGAAGAGAAATAGTAAATCAGTAATTGCCATGAATAACCAAGGCAACAAGACAGCTCAGAAAGAAAGTGAAAGTCTCCAGAAAAAAGCTTAAAGATATGGAAATATCTGACTTAGTCATGTTTGAACGGTGCTATCCACCATGACTTGAAATAGAGGAAAAGGTTTGGAGACATGGTAATGAGTAATAAGACATGGCATTTAGATACATTGATTCTGAGGCACCTATGGGACATAGGCAGTTGAAGGCCCTAGGAAATTTATCTGGTTTAGATATGTAAATTTTGATAGAATCAAAAAGTTCTACCTTTATTAGGGTGAAATCTCTCTTGCAGCTTTTGCTGAAGAAGAAAAGAAATGATTTCTTATAGGGCATTTATGTTTTCACTCATGTAATCAATTATTATTTACTCAGAATCTTATCTGTGCTGGCACCTCACTCTCCATTGGCGTTCTCATAATGCGTAAGAAAAATATGGTTCCTGCAGCCTCCCTCCCCTCCATGGTAGAGAGATAATAAAGCAGTGAACAAATAAGTAAAGAAAATAATTACAGATTAAAATAAAGAGCACAGAGTAACTAACAGGGAGTTATTTATAAAGAAAAATAGTGTAAGAGCTAATTTAGAAAGAGTAATTATGAAAAGCCTGTCTTTGGAAGTTCCATTAAAAATAACACCTGAAAAATGAGAAAAGACCATGCAAAATGCCAAGAAGTTCCAGGCAGAGGGAAAAGCATGAACAAATACCTTGAAGAAGGAAAAAAAATGATCTGGTCTAGAAAATATCAGTCAGCCTGGAAAATACAGGCTTAAGACAATGGTGGAGAAATAGGTAGAAAAAAGATCATGTAAAAAAAGATTACAGATGCCTCATAGTCTAGAGTTCATAGCAGAAATAAATTTCATAATCATAAAAATAAAGTGTGCAACATTGGAACTTTCTTATTTTCTCTATTCCTGATTTTATACGCATTCTCAAGGGTTCATTGCTACTGATGGTACAAAACTTACTCTTAATAATTTAAAGGCCAAACTATGTCAATTTGGAATTTTTTAACTTCTTTTAGGCAAAAGTCAGTCATTTTAATGTTATCCCTTCACCATTCTCTTTATCTTGTCTTTGCTAATAATCTAGATTATTGAATAGGTAGAGTTGAGAATGAAAGAATGTGCGTGTGTGTGTGTGTGTGTGTGTGTAATAATTATACACGCTGATTTGTTTGCTATTGTCTTGGCTTATTTCTTTGTCCTGGGATCCCAATTGGTTCAGCAATTATTCCAAAGTTTTAAATTGTAATACAATCTTATCAATAGTAGTTTTATTATGATAATCGGGAATGGGTTTGGCAGACCTGCTCTTTGTACCTGCAGCCTCCATTTTTGTCTCTATGTAGTAGTGTGTGAGACATATGCTTGGCAAACACACTTCCCACTTTATATGTGGTAAATCTGAAGATGACTAGTGAAAATCTGCCTCTACTTTTTTTTTTTAACTTTTCCCAGATCCACGGAAACTAACATTTTCTTCTCAAGGTCAGCATGTGAGACAATTACCAATCAAATAAAATGCATTGGATCATGAACAACTAAGGCAGGTGAATTGGTTTATGTCTCTAGTGGTGGTGTGTAAAGTACTCAACACTGCTGCCCCTGCTGGTCACTTGGAGTAACAACCATTTGGGCAACAGCCATGGCCTGTGACATGCACAAAACCAGGCCTTGGGAGCAGAACGGAAACTGTAAAAAAAAATACACATTAGGTCTCATGAAATATGTGCAGAAAGTAGGTTGAGCATTCTTGCTATAAAATAGAGACCGTGCTCTGAACGTTCTTGCTTATCATGGTTTTGTCCTTCACAGTATGCAGTAAATCTAAAGCTAATGTTTCAGGGTATTGTTTGATGTTAACACTTGAGACACAGTTATACCACCAATTATCTAAAGAGGGATGTTAATATAAAGAATTTTTAACTAGATATAAATTGTTAACCAGGTTACAAAAAGGGTAAAACAAACAAAAATAAAAGAAAAAAAATTGCCTCTTGAGATTCTTGAGAGAAAAGGGCATTTTCTAAGCAATACCTTCATGTCGGGATTCAGAGACTGTACTGATTTGCTTCAGGAAAGACAATAGATCTGAAGCATGAGGTTACTACTAATTAAATTTACAATAATTCACAGACGTTATCTAAGATCCATCGGCCTTCTTTCTAGAACAGATAAGCTAGTACACTGAGGTTAGGATGGATATCTCCACATGGCATCTTTTGAGTCTTAGATGGCAGCGCTAATCTTTACATTTCCCCCAGGGATGTGATACTCTTTTTCGGTTTGCAGTCCTGGTAGGGAGAGGAAGTTCAAGGTTCCACTTGGCCCTGGTCAGAGAGCTAATTTGGGAATTCCGCCACTTGTTAAGTACATCTGTTCCGATTGTAAATCCAGAAACTGGGGAGATAATCACAAAGTGGTTTTGTGGACCTATTGGCCTAGTGTGATTCACACTTAGGCTAAGATTCCATTTAGTTAGTTGACCACCATAAACCTCCATTGTGACTAACGGACCAGAGTAGTGCTTGGGGTTTTAAGAAATTATCATTATTTCAGAGTTGATGTGTAATACTAAACAAAAGATGTACATATTTTTTTCTTTTACAGTTATTCTAGTAAATAGCTACAGGTTCTTTGAAAGAGAATTTATAGCACATGCGTGGCAGTGCTGTAGGTTTCTTCCTCAAGAGTAAAGAGCTTCCCCATTAAAAAGAAAGCCTCAGGTCTGTGAGCTGGCTTAGGTCTGGACTGCATACAAGAAGCCCACAGGAGATAAACAGAAAAGGGCAAGTTCTTTCTTCATTCTGCAACCTGGCCGTCTTCCTCTTACTCACCCTGTTATCAGAGCCTAACAAGGAACCAACTGTCACATTTGGGTTTAGAAAAATCCAGCTCTGGCATCACAGGCAGAGTCTAGAAGGATGTATTTAAAGGTGAAAATAAAATTCTGTGAAAACTGGAACATTAGTAAATGCTTACTCTTTTTCTTTTGCAGTAAGTTCTTTTAACACCAATATGCTCCTGCATGCTTAATGAATAATTAAATACTAAATTTCCATTTCTTAAGAGAGTTGATGGCAAACATGTAAATAACACAAAATATTTTTTACTTCATTTAATAGAAGATAAGGTATAACAAACCCATAACATAGTTTCCAATATTAAACAATAGACAGGATTCTCTGGCGTAGATTTATCCTTCCTTACTTCCTGGCTTCCTAGATTAGCAGGACTTAAAAAAAGCCTTTCTCATTTTCATTTTATCCTTTGTTATAGGTATTACCTCATGCTGTTGCCTGTAATGCGTCTCAGAGTACAGACTACCCACTGGTTGGCTATGATGGCCCACACGACAACAACACCCTCACCTGGATTTGTTTATCTACCGGGGACCCTTAGGTAGACCTCTGGACAAGCCCTAGCTGCTGGTCTCTTCCTATGGCCCTCCTCAGCCTGAAGTAGCCAGAGAGGTCATCGCCCCTATTCCCTAATGGCAGTTAGGGATATGTCTTCAGAAGGGGGATTGAGACAGGTTAGTTAGCATGTTGCTAGGTAGATAGGGAGGTCCCTGGTGGAATAAACAAAAAGCAGCCATATCCTGAAACTCCAGGTTCTGGAATGTCTCCTTCACTCTAGGACATAGATATGCAAATGCACCTTAAAGTTAATAAGTTATCTCCAATCCCTTTTGGCTGGACAAAGGTGCAGATCTGATAGATAGGAATGGGTTATTTCATTAATCCCTTCACGATGAACAAACAGGACAAACCTGATACATAAATTCCATTAGAAAGCTTCAGCCTCCTCCCCCAAGCAGACAAGGGCAGGTATGAAAGTAAGAATTTTTGCCTGTCACTGGGCTTCCCAGTTTCGGGTACCCCCCTCCCACTCCGGAGCTGCAACCTCTTCTCCTGCCTTTAATAAACTATCTTCCTTTACAAAAAAAAATAAAAAATAAATTATTGATTAGTTTTAGAAAACTGTACTGAAATGTATCAATTTCACATGTGCATATGCAGAAAGTGTATCTATGTATATCACTCTGAAACATGACTTTTTATTGAGATCAAGTAACTGTTCTTCTAAACTGATTTCATTCATTTTTGGAGCCAAAAGTTTCCTGCACACCTATGCAAAATAAAATATTACTTGTAATATGTTGGTTTTATTGGCCAAGGAGGACATTTTGTAAAAGTTTAATCACATGCTTCATGCAGGAAATCAGTTATCTCTATTATTGACTGGATTTCTTTCATCAAATTCACACAATAAAGTAAAGCTTTTGGAAGGTCAGTCTGCTGAAGATAAATCTATTGTATATTCAGTTAAAAAATTCAATATTGGATGTATAATAATTGTTTTTCAGTATGAATATAGAAACAAATTTGGCAGAGCACAGCATACCATGGATAAAATAACAGTCTTATTACATTAAGAAAATTACGGAGAAAAATATTCCTAGAATTGACTGCAGTAAATGAATAAATTATAATTTCATCCAACAAACTGCAATAACGTATTTGAAATAGAAACCGTTAAAATTTATGAACACTAAGGTAGCTGTACTACAAAAAGTTTTGAGAAAGTTTATGATAAATATCCCCAAAATACCTTTGTAAGGCCTTATATGTGTTCTCTCTTACTGTTCATGTTCAATGAGATTTTAGAAATGCTTCAGCTTCCAAGAGAACTGCTTTGTAAATCAACCCAGCGGTTCTATAATGGTAATGAATATTTTCTAAACCAATTGCATTTTTTTTTTAAATTGTTGGAAATCTTTTATCAAAATATCCAATGAATTGGAAACCAGGGAACTTTAGGTTTTGCAATAACTACAAAAGCAAATTTATCCCTACCAACACAGGGAGATGAACAAATTAAATGATAAGAACTCAATGTACAAGACTGAACATTAAAATTCTGCAAACACCTTTGAAATAAAGGTGTTTTGTAGAAAAAAAAAATCTTTCGATCAAATTCCCTTTTTTTTGTAATTAGATTGTATTATGTACTAGAATGGAGTAAAATGGAAAATCCCTGTCATTTTGCAGAATCTATTTGACGAAACACTTAAAAGAATTATGAATAGAGAATTTATTTTATGAGCTTCACCTTATAAAATAGTTGTAGAAAGAGAAACTCTAAATTGAAGCAAAAAGACAGTACCTATAAAAATAGTTGAGCTGATGCATTTCCACATTTCATAAAAATTAGTATTGAGACTATCCTCCACTTAGAATTTTCTCTGAAATTACTAAGTAACTCAGCATCTCTAAATATTTACTCAATTAATATGCTATGTAGTCTATAGAAAAAAGTAAATATGTGTCCTTTTCAAGTGTAGTCATACAAAATATAATTGAAGATTGAAGGCAATTTTTGAAAAATTAAAAAGGAATAAGACCATATTGAAATATGAGTACAGTCTTCAGAAAAATATTAGCCATTGTTAGAGAAAGGTATGGTTTGTGCTGCTTTTAAACATTTAGACAATCAATATGAATAATTATTATATTTTTCTTTAATCTACAAGGACATATGTCCTTTTAGTTTTTCAGAAATTTTAGTTTTGAAAATAATTTTTGCAAAAAAACTGTTTTATGTGTCAGCCAATATAAGTAATATAGCCAGTTGGTTGTCCAATGACAAATATTTTAAAAATATAATTCTAATTAATTTGCATGTCCCCTTTCTTTCTCAAAAGAGTTTTGGCTTGGTGTCCTACTCTACTCAGGCTTCTGTAACAAAATATCATAGACAAGGTGATTTCAACCACATATGTATTTTCTCACAGTTCCAGAGCCTGGAAATCTGAGATCGGGGTGGCAGCAGGGTCAGGATATGGGCTCTGGTGAGAGCTGTCTTCCTGGCCAGCAGATGGCCGCCTTCTCTCTGTGTCCTCATACGGTAGAGAGAGAGAGATACCCAGCTCTGTGGTGTCTCTTCTTATAAGGTCACTAATTCCATCATGAGGGCCCCACTCTCGTGACCTCATCAAAATATAATAACCTGCTAAAAGGCCCCGTGTCCAAATACTGCTGCATTGTGGGTTAGGACTTCAACATATGAATTCTGGGGGAGACACAATTCAATCCATATCACTTTGGAAACACATTTTGGGGTGCCCAACTTAACTATCATGGAGTCAGAAACATCTGGCCCATTGTCACTCGATTCCACGTGCCCAGTCCTGGCTTGTCTTTGATTATCTACATCTAGCTCCACTGCATCCCAATCAAAATGAACATTTCCCTTTCATCTCTTTTCCCAGGACAGGTCATATTTTATCCTCTTCTCCCTGTCTGTGAAAGATCTTACTTCTCTGGCCCTCTCTTAGCCACGTCTGCGTTCCTCTTGGGGCTATGGTCCCTCGTTTGCATCTTGCTAGGGGGTAAGGGATTCTGCACATCTGCCTAGACAGCTCACCCTAACATTGCTCCAGTTCTGCTCACATGCCATGATGAATGGTGGGCTTCTCTATGCGGCTTGCAACCTCCTTGGGAAGCGGACCAGAGGCTCTCTGTGGTCTAGGACGCCCTCAGCATAACTCGAATTTTCCATCGTTCCGCCCCGCTCCTGGCACTCTCCGAGGAGATGGGCACTGGGCTCCTTCCTAGTCAGGAAGTCATCATGATAGAAGGTGACTAGTCCCCTCCCCTTTTATTTCTCCCTCCCAGACAGTTGACTTGATCTCTTCTTGCTAAAGAACTAGCTCTTAAATCATTCCACATTATGTACACAGACATGGATTACAATTTGGCTCTCGTATTTTTAAAAATGCTTTTGGAAACTTCTATCAAATAGCTTCACACTTGCAATCCAATGTCTTGGTTTCAAGATTATTGTGGCTAACGTGAGTTTAAAAGCGACAATAAAAATGTAAATGACCTTATTGTTTACTGTAGCTATCTTCCTCCGAAATAATGAAAGCGACTGGCTCCATAGGGATGGCAACGAGAAAGCTGGAAGGACAAGCCTTAGTTATTACCTCAAAATGTCCTGCCAAAAATGTTGGAATTTTTGACTGAACAAAACCCTTATAAATTATTCATCAAGTCCACCCTTCTGTTGTAGAGATGTCCAGCATAAAGTGAAACCCAGACACATTGAATAATTTTCATTTAGGACTAAACAGGTTCTGAACAGCTGAGGTAGGACTACAATGAACTTCACTGCCATCAAATACAGACTTCTTTCCACTGATTTACACTGTTTCCTTCTAGCTATATTTCGGTTTTTCTGAACTTCTCTCAAAAGGTAGCATCAAAAAATAGACGTGGCACTTGAACTGCACTCAGAATCCGGTAGAATTCTGGTAGGCTACTGAGTTTTGGTCACTAAAGCACATGCATTCTGCTGGCAACACTGTCAAGCCAGGTCTCCTCTTTTTCTGCGTCACTGTTTAATTTGTGAAGTTCCATTCAAACTCCCGGACAGCAGAGTGTCATGGAATAAAGTTGCTTTAATAATTCACATTGCTAACGGAAAGGGAAATGATTTATACTGTAAAAATGAAACCCTTTCCAATAGTGTATAATCTAAACCTTAACTGCTTAGTAAAAACATTTTTCTCACAGTGTTGAACCAAGTTTCTTTCGAAAGGTTTTCAGTTTCAAGTACAACTTTTCAGATACAGATGCTTGCTGAACCACATTCTTCTCAGCTCTTGGATCCCAATATTTCAACCATTCCTAAGAGATGCCTTCACGTCTTGTCAAAACTATGTGAACCATATCAGAATTTTTAGGGAAAATCGTTCTAAAGCCAATAAAGTCAATGCTATACCTGTATGTGAGCAAGGTCTAATGATTTTTTAAAGCATAAATTTGTTTCTGAATGACACTTAATTGTTCCAATTGGTTTGGTCACCTAATACAGAATTTTAAGAGGGATTACAATCTCTGAGTGTTACCAACTCCTTCTTCCTCTATGTGTGCTCCATAATGCAAGAATAAAAAGTCATAACGTTCTCATCTTAAGAAACAGCAGCAAATGAATCTTTATTGTTTTATTATCTAAAGATTGGAGTTGTCTTATTTATTCCAGATTAATAATGTACTTTTGTTTTTTCTGCTCTGTATGTTAATCAAAACTTTTTAAACAATAAGATCTTAAAATGTATTTAATACACAAAGAGCAGATTCCTCTCTTTTCATAAGCTGTTCGTCTATAAGAGAAAAATAAATCTGTTAAGAACATTATTACAATCTTAGGGCCTGAGCACAGTTCTTTAAAAACATATGGAAATATAAATGAGAAATAATAAAAAATTTAATGCAATGTAAAATAATTTATATAATTATTTCCTGCAATGCTTCATATTTTGAGTTGCAGTATTTATAAGGGTGCTTTGCTTTAAAAAACAATACATTGTATATAAACCAGAGATCATACATAGCAGCTCTGTTTAGAAAATAGCAAAGTACCACGTAAAATGCCTCTGTTTAGTTAGCCCACCCACCAACTAGGGGAAAAGTTAAAATGAAAAAGGAGGATGGAATATATGAGTTGTTACCACAATGTCAAACCTGGGGTTTTATTTTCTAAACAGTGTTCACCAAGTAGAGTCTTAGAGTAATTATTCAATACATTTTATTCAGTTAGGTACCTAATCTGAAAATTCAATCCAATATGACATGCCTCGTTTTATGTGTTGTTCTGCTTTAAAAATGTGGCGGTTTCCCCCCTGAGGTAATGGGGCAAGCTAGATAGAGAAATAGTAACAATATTCACCCTTTACTTTGGACTTCCTTCTCTAACTTTTACATTTTTTGTTTGTTTGTTTCTTTCAACCTTCTGTGGAGAAAGGATATGTGAGGAAACTTTGGCTCCAAATATAAATGACTAGATCAAGTTCACACAGAGTCTGGACGATGACCCAGGTTTTCTGATAGAAAAGTTTCCTGCTTTTTCTATCAGATGACACCAGGTACATAATGTTTTTATTTGTTATCCCTGCTGTGAAGTTGTGTGTATTAAATAAAATTATCATGAAAAGTTGATCCATTGCCTTGTAGAAATTGGGGTGCCTATAAGACCCCTAAACTAAATCTCGAATTCCCCAGAGGTCTAGCTCCCTGCCAGATATCACATGGGTGTCCTCACACTGAATCTATGTAAAACTAAACTCAGTGTGTCCCTCCTGGCAAGCTGTTTCCTGTTTCTTACCCATGTGAACTGGGCATACCAAGTTTGCCCATACCCCCCAGAGAACCCCAAGTGGAAGGCACAGGGCAACCCACGGTGGAAGGGCTGCCTGGCTGGTGGAGTTCTGCTAACCTCTCTGCCCCCATCTAGTTCTCCCCCATCCCATCTTCATCCCATGTCTCACTTTGCCAGAGAAAGCCAGAAGCCAGACAGCCGTTTTTATCCCTATGGACAAAGCCAACAAAACTTTTTGCCCTGGATTCTTACCCTTTTCTGAATGAAGCTCCAACACACATCTCTCTCTTGCTAGTGGTCATCATTACTGATCGCATAATTTAGTGTTATGCATTATTATTATTATGCTAAAATAATGCATATCTGCAACCCAAACCTTCCCTTTGAACTCCAGACTCATCTACCCCACTTCCTCCTCAACATGCCACTGAAACATTGTATCAGTCAGGTTCATCCAGAGAAACAGAACCAGTAGGAGATGTATATTCAGAGTTATATTGCAAAGAATTGGCTTATGTGGTTGTGGGGTTTGGCTAGGATAATCTCCCTTACTAAAGTCTATCTGTTATGGACAACACTCTCATCTGCAAAATACCTTCACAACCCTGTTAATGCTTGACTGCATAACAGGGGTCTATAGCCCAGCCACGTTGATACTCCAAAAGACCATCACAAATGTCCAATGGTTACATCTCAAAATGAACATAACCTGGTTGAACACCTGTTCTCTCCCTTTAGCACCGTCAGCAAACCAGCTTCACATGCAATGGCAGCTCCATCCTTTCAGTTGTTGGGGCCAAAAACATGAAATTAAGCTCTCTTCCTCCACACTCCATGTAGGAGGTTATTGGCATCATGAGTATGTTTATGTCCTAATCCCCTAGTCCCTTCTGTGGCAAAAGGGACGTTGTAGATGTGACTAAATAAAGGATTTTTGAAATGGGAAGATTATCCTGGATTTTCTGGGTGACCAATGTAATCACAATGGTCTTTTTTTTCTTTTTTTAGTGTGAAACTATTTTATTATAATTTGAAACATAGTCCAATTCTTAATTAAAATCAATTTCCCAAATTGCACGATTCATTCTTTAAACAAATTTTTTTTTAAATAACAGTTCTACATTACTTTTAGGTGTACAGCATAGTGGTTAGACATTTATATAACTCACGAAGTGATCTCCCGATAAGTCTAGTACCCACTTAACACCATACATAGTTATTACAATATTATTGACTATATTCCCTATGCTGTACTTTATGTCCCTGTGACAACAGTCTTTATAAGAGAGACACAGAAAGAGTCAGAATCAGAGGAGAAGGTGATGTGATGATGGAAGTAGGTTTGGTGTGATGCACTTTGAAGATGGAGAAAAGGGCTGCAAGCCAAAGAATACAGGCAGCTCTTAGAGTCTGAAAAGGGGAAGGAACAGATTCTTCCCTCAGCCTCCAGTTGGAATCAGTTTTGCTGACACCTTGACTTTAGCCCGATGAAACTGATTTTAGACTTCTGATCTCCAAAATTATAAGATAATAAGTTTATGTTGTTTGAAGCCACCAAGTTTGTGGTGCTTTGTTATAGCAGTACTAGAAACTAATATACCCATTTCCAGTCTGAGGTGACATCTTCTTGACTTTCCCTTCAATATGTCCAGAACAAAGCCACTTCTCATCACCTTCCCTGCTATCACCCGATCCTCACATCACCCTCTCGGTTCTGGATGATTTCAATCGTCTGCTAACTGTTCTCTTCCACTGTTGTCCATCCTCCTGTCCCTGCACCCCTAGCCAGCTGCCATGAGTTTCATGAGAATTAGAAAGAGTGCCCTTTCTTCAAGCAGACACAGCCCATGGCCAGGTCCATAAAGTGGCAAGCAGGGTAAATGCCTTCCTACAGAATCAGCCCTGCAAATGTATATAGCAGCCCTGCCAACAGTCCTTTGCAATAGCATTCTAAGTGTCTAAGTAACTTTCTTCAAAGGTAAGTCAGAGCAAATCGCTGTTCTGCTCAAAACACTCACAAATCTCTTCATCTTACTAAGTCCTCACAGGGGACTGCAAACCCTAGGCCATCTGACCAGTTACTGTCAGATCTTACCCATTAGTCTCCCTCACTCGCTGTTCCAGCAAAACCAGCCTTGTGCCATCCCTCAAATGCCCTAGTCACATTTTCACTTCAGGGTCTTTCTCCTCCTGTCCCTCAGGCCACAAGAGTTGTCTACAATATCTGAATGGCTGGTTTTCTCTCCTCCTTCAAGTGTTTGGTCAAATGTCCCTTTCTTAGTGACACCTATGCTGACTATCCTATTAAAATTGGTAACCCACACCACTATCCTTACACTTTCTAACCCTTTTATCCTGGCTTCTTTTTCTTTCTAACATTTATCATCTTCTAACTAATTATGATATTTATTATAAGCTTGAAGAGGTCAGGGGTTTTTGTCTGATTTGTTTACTCTTGCATCCTCAAATAATACCTGGTATCTAGTAGGTACACAATAAATCCTTAAAGGAAAGAATAAAAGACTCCTTTCTATTTCAGTTTGGGCTCTCCCAGAAGTTGACCCTAAGCCAACGACCCAGGTACAAGTAGTTTATTTGGAAGGTGACTTCCTAAGGCTATGGGGAAGTGAGACAGAGAAGGGAAGGCAGCAGGTGAGGGGTATGTTTTCAAACCTTCCAGTTACATTGCAGCTAACCAAAGCCTAAGCCCACTTGGGGGACCCCAGGGATCAGTGAAGGACATATACCTCTGTAGGAGAGGAAAGCCTTTTCCTCTGACCTCTTACGTTCTGCGGCTGGGCTTGAGAATTAAATGGACAAAAAACAGATTAATAGGAGAAAAGCATACAAATTTTATTTGAACTTAATATTCTTATACAGCATGAAACCCTTCCTAGAAAAGAAAATGAAGACCCGAAGAAGTGGATAAGTCTGAGAGCTTACATACCATTTTAACAAAGAATGATAAATTGCGGAGATCTGACAAGACAATGGCAATAGGGATTTGGGCTGAGGGAGGTAAATTGTGAGAAAGTGACTAGGAAACATATGGGGGAAAACCAATGAGGATCGTTTTGTAGGTTTGTTTGCGCAGACCCTTCTTGGTATCGGCTTCCTGTCTCCAGTGATAAAAATGTTCTCCTCTTCCTAGTTCAGAGAGGGAAACTTTCTCATGAAAAATTTATGTCCTGCTTTTAGGTAGCTAGGGAAGGTGGGAGAGTACTTCCTGCATTTGGTCTTTGTTAGGTGCCTTCAGCTCAAAATGATTAATATGTCAAAGTCGCATATTTGGGGGTGGCATTTTCACCTCAGAGCTATCCCACCCAGGAGGCTAGAGGTATAGGGTTTTTATACACCTAGTTCTAGGAGGGGCATTTATTCCCTGACACTCTCCTGCCACATGCACAGGGCAGAGCTAACTCCATCCTCCAAAGTTCCCGGTCAAAGAGATCATTTCCAGCAGCAAAAGTCAAGCCTATTCATGGAAACAGTAAAAGCTGAAGGCAATGAATGGGGCTTCAATGCCATCTGCTCTGCTTCTCCACCAGGAGTGAGAAGACGAACCTCTACCTGCCAAGTATGTAAATTTATGAATATGACAACTCGATGATCTTATTATAACCCTGTCTTCAGCTCATGTTGCAGAATCCTTCTTATCTGTCATCCTTGGTTGAGGTGTAGAAATGAGGGAGATTGTCAGGGGAGATAAGGGTCCCTGGTGGCTGTCCTGTGAGGTTCCAGCAGGGAAGGTCTTTCTCTATGGGAGCTGAAGGAGAAGCCTGAATCAGGTTTCAACATAACAAATGGAGTGCTATTTACTGGGAACACCCTGAGTTGATGTTCTGGTTGTTTACAACCAGCATCCTGATTGGTCAGTGCCCCTGCCAGACGTGTTATTCAATATTTTGAATATTAGCCCTTAGAAGAGGCCTGTTCATTAAGCCAAAGCTGGAATCTCAAAAGACTGCCAATGCAATGAGGAAGCCCTGGAGCACACACGGGGATCTGGAAAGCACTAAGAAGCATCAGAGGGGAGGGAGTAATGCGTGGAAGGGATGAGTGGGTGGGTGGTCTGGGTAAATGCCTAAGATGAGAATTGCTCTTTTGGATGCTTTCATGTCTTTCTGCAGGCTGATGTGTTGATAGATCAGGTAGTTTCAGGGGTCTGGGAAAGGGTACATAAGTAAGATATCTTACAGATAGATGGGACTGCCTTATCATGAAGTCTTTTTGATATTTCAGTCCACTAGAGAGTCAACTACGTCCAGAATCTACAAAGACATAACTTCCCCAGTGACTAGTTTCCATCCACAACAGGTCAGCAAAGAGTTGTGGATGCCTCAGGGGTCATATTGTCCTTTTGTCTGACCCTCCAAGAAGTATCTCTTTGCCATGTAAAGAGAGGGTCAGAGCACCCCCACCCAAAATTCTACCAGAATGTCTTGTGGCCTGGTATCATTTTTCCTCATTTTTCTCAGGTGCCTGGCTGAAAGCATGGACTAATTTGGGTGACTGATAATGATGACAGTTAATGCTGTGGTAATGGAATATAGAGGAAAGAAGCAACCGAGTAATGAAAAACAGATCGCGTAAGTCCTGCAAGAGACCTCTGCTGGAATCGTGGGAGTCAGAGTGAGAAAGCGCAAGGCAGAAAGAACGAAGTCCAGGATAAGAGGCTGTCACAAGGCATTCCTTCTTGCTCCAGATAAGTTAAAACAGCTTCCACTGGTATAAAACATCACTTTGAATTCTCATCAAAGTAGGGCAACCACTGTCTCCGGATTAGCGTTCCAGAGGTAGACTGAGCAGTGTAGCTTCATAACCATGACCATATCGAAAACTGAAAGATGACTTTAGCAGCTGCTCTCACAAAATGGTTTCAACGCTATGAGATTAACTACAGAAAAGCTAAAGCTGGAAAACTGAATATATATTCTCTTTAGAATAAAAGGAAATGACTACAAGCCTGGTAATAAATGTGGCAGCTTACTAGAAAGGCAGGTTTAAAGAATAAGGAAACTCATGTTAGAGCTTAAATTAAAAACAGGTGCCAGGCCTAGTTCATGGAGTCCTAGAATGTCAGAACTGGAGGAGACCCAGGGTAACTCATCCAGTTCCCATATTTGATGTACCAGGAAACCCAGGTCCCAGAAATGAAGTGACTTGCTCAGTGCCACACACAGTTAGTGTCAGATTTAGCTCCCAGTTCAAACTTTAGTCTTCTTTTCAGATATTTTAATGCCTCTGGCACAAAATTAATAAAAGAAACCACTGCTTCTTTTTATATGATCTGTTATAAATTTGAATTCTAAATAATCATACCTATCTGACCATTTTCTCTACCACCACATCCTCCTAAATCTTATGTTTGACCATATTTTCATCAGTGCTGTCATACTTTCCCAGTATCTTGGGCAGTTCAAGACCTTGATTTTTTTTTCCCCCATTCATTTGACTCTTTTCTTTCCTCCCTACAGCCAAAGTACCAACATAGGCCCTCAACATCTAAATCTATCTTATATACAGACGAGTATCAATGGTCCTTTACCTATATATTTTGCTTCCCTCTTTTGTTTCTATTATCAACTTTACACATTGAGAAAATCATCAGGTCATTTTCTGTTTCCAAAAACCTTTAATATGTTTTCATACCTGGAAGAGCAGGTCTAATTTCTTCAACTGACAATCGATATCCTCTAGTCATACCTTCCTTTATCCAATTAATAGCTGCCATACTAACCAATATGAGTTATCAGAACCTTCTGTCTCCTTGCTGTTTCAGAAACAAACTATACAGATGCCTTCCGCACAGAAACATATACACGCTACACAAAACTTCCCTCAACAGAAATGCTTTCCTACTCTTCTCTGTCCATCCAAATCCCACCTATTCTTCAAAGCACAGCAAAAACAAAAACACGAAAGACAAACATGTCGGGTTATTGTGGCTTGTGTGTATTTTATACACCTCTGAATCCCTGGCTATATATTCTATTGCTTTGTTAGATTCTTAACTGTTCAGTGTGGATGCCTATAAAGCACTGTCCACACCTCCACAGATTGTAGTCTAATTGAAATATTTTTTCTGTGTTCTTTTCAACAGCCACTCTACATCATGCCCAATAAAAGCCTGCCAAAGAATGAATGAACTATCCAGCATAATGCCTGAGGAAGTCTCTGTACATGAAATTCTTAAACATATTAATATAGAGTTCATATTCTAAGCAGTGTCACTTTCATGTTGTGGCAAGAAAGAGCATCCTCCACGAGTGTACCTGCACCAATGCACATGGAAGTCCCTCATCTGGATTCTTGATTGCCATTTGTCTTGGGAACTCCTGGTTTACCCATAGAGCAAAAAGGAGGCTGACATAATCTCTAAAAACTATGCTCCTGAGCTGATGACAATACATTTAGTCAGTCAGTCGTTCAGTCAGTCAGTCGGTCACTCAATCAATAAATTTTATTTGAGTATCTACTATGTGCCAGGCACTTTCTGGAAACTGTAAGGAGTCCTTTTCCTTGCTATCTCTCTTTCTAGGAGACAGCCACTTCCTACCCTGGACAATGGTTCAGATGGTGATTCATTTTCACTTGTGGGACTTACAAGGTAGAAACGGACTCTGTTTCCCTTCCCTGGCTCAGGCTTGGCTTTCTCCTTTAGTGCCCTGGCTCCCTGAAGAATTAAAGTGAAACTGAGTCCCACTGGACCCAGTTCAGTTCTAAGGGGCTGCCCTGGTGTTAATGAGAACCCCTGATGCCCCTGTTCCTGCCCATAGGAAATGCCTGACTAATTTTCCACCTGGTTGTGGATATACTGACTCAGTTTCCCTGACCTGAGTCATCAAACTCCATCAGCACGTTCCATGCGGTTACTTTTCTCCTTTAGATTCTGTCTTGATTTCCTTCCTAATCTTACCAAAAATCTTTACCCTTAAGACTTCGTTCTAGTGAACATTTAATCTCTGCTTTAGAGTGTCATCTTATTTCCCTTCTAATAATAGTAATAATAAGTAACAATGACTAGCGTTAACTCAACAACTACTACGTGTTAGATACTGTGCTAACCCATTATCATTATTGTTATTATTATTGTTATTAT
This sequence comes from Rhinolophus sinicus, assembly GCF_057876585.1. NCBI lineage: Eukaryota > Metazoa > Chordata > Mammalia > Chiroptera > Rhinolophidae > Rhinolophus > Rhinolophus sinicus. The sequence continues at coordinate 116,407,686 of NC_142515.1, read as the reverse complement.
TTCATTCAATCCTTACAACAACTCCTGAAACAGACAAATGAGGAAATTTATGCCCATAGAGTAACAGGGTGTATCAGGGTTTTTTAAATGCTCTCTAGTCGCCTTTAACACCTCAAAACAACTAAATGCCAAATTTAATTATTTTTTCTCACCCACCACTACTACTGGTTTTCTTCTTTACAAATGTAGTTTCAACTATAATGGTGTTTTGTTTTGTTTTCTGAAAAAGTCTCATTATTGTCTTCCCTATAAATTTAATAGACTTAAGCTCACATACGCTGTAGAAAATCCAGTTCCACTCTGATCAGGGATATTTAGAATATGTTTAACTTTGAAATTTAATGAGTGAAGTAAAATATAAAAATCATTTTTCTAACATTAAAATTTTATTGAAAGATCCTGCTTAAACCAACGTCACTAAAATTGTTTTTCCAGGTTATTGTACTGTGAGCATGTCAGTTCCCTAAATCCTATAGAAATGAATGACCCATCAGGTATAGAGTACCCTAAACTGGACACCCTTCCTCCCTCCCCACAGAGAGTGACCCCCCGTGGAGTCTCATAAATGTGCCGCTGAAATAGTAAATGAAGTTTTGAGTGAGAAGAGAAAGGAGATTACACATTTACAATTAAACAAACTGGAAATCAGCTTCTCATCTGTCTGATTTTGGCCACTTTTTCTCTGTGCTGTCCCAGTTGTGAAACTAGCGTAGTCAGGAAGAACCTATAGGTGACTCCCATATGTAACTGTCTTTCTGAATGCCGAACAGGAACCAGAGGAGAGATGCAAATGGAAAAGAGTTGTAAGCAAGTTTCTTGAGCTTGGCCCTAACTCAGATTTTGTGTTGAAAGATGGAGAATCTCAAACAAGGTTTTCCCCAGAATTTTGTGCTAGGAGACAATGCATCTGACATCCTTCCTAACAGTGAACAAATAAGTGAGTGAACACCAAGAATGAAGTGTGCTTTTGCCTGGAATATCTTCATGCGTCAATCAAGAAATTCAACATAGTGATAGGTAACAGCTCAAAGATTTGGTAATTGGGGTCCTGGCCCTCTCTTTCCATTCTTTCAGAATAGACACTGATGGCAGCAGAGAAATTATATTGTTAGTCATAACTGATGAATGCTGATGCTTTGAGTACTATTTTTTCCCTGGGCATTGAAAGGAAGTAATGCTGTTGCTATAATGTTTCCTGATGTTGAGAGGTTGTGCAATCTGCTGTAATATTATTCCTTTGGTACACTTCCTTTTAAATTATAGTTCAGAAATTAATTAAAACCACATACTCTGATTAATGAATTCTAAACATTTTATAACCGGTTCCACTGTCCCCCTCCATCTCTTTTATTTAGTCACTTGACAAGGATATGTTCTTCTTTTCCTTGCCTTTTTCACACTTACGCTGAAAGCTTAACCAACTCCATTCAGAACTAAAGAAAGGAACAATGTGGTTTTGTACTTCATAACAGCAACTGTTCTATTTATAAGGAACAGCTTTCTACGGCCTCTTAGGAGAAATACCCATCTCCAGCCCCCATCTCTTCTTGTGCTCGCTTTCATAAGGTTCATCTCTACGTGTTTGTTGCCCCACCACAAGGAAGAGAATGGAGAGCTTTGGTCTTAGTTTAAAAGAAAAAAAAAAAAGTCTCCTTGTTTCTAGTGAAAGAAGTAAGTAGGAACTAAGTAGTGGTGAAATAATGTATTCAGGCACATTGCCCAGCCCCTTTCTCCATGCTTTTCATAAAAGGAACCAAGTCAAGGAAAAAAGGGAAGTTCTCCTCTGAGATCCTCCGAGTTCTGGGTTACAAAGAGTCACAAAGGTGGTGATTTAATGCTGCTTTTCCACTCACATAGAGCACAGCCCCACAACCCTGTCACTGTGCTAGTGCCAAACTAATTTATAGCCTGAAAAGAGCCTACTTAATTTTTGTAATTTTATGTCAGTGGAATGACCTATTTAACTTAGTTTATCACTCACAGGCAATCCTGAAATGGTTTCAGCCCTCACTGGGTATGTGCCACAGGAAACTGAGGCAAGTAGGGAGACTGTCCTCTATTAAAGCCCTTCCTTCTATATAGACTCAAGTTGAGTTACACTGTAGTCAGTCATTAAAGTATTCTGTGTTATTATTTAATTAGTTAATAAGTCTCTCGGCTGTACAAAGCTCCCATACCTATACTTGGTAGCTCTTAACCACTTGAAGATTCTGAATCATTTGAAATTAATGCAGTGTCATTTTTCAACTATAATTTGGTAGAATGGAAACTTTCAGTCTGAGGGGTTCTTAAGAATAGATATAATAAAATGGTAAGGAAAATGTTAGGACTCATTACTTTGTATTATTTGCTTTAAAAGATACTTTTTTGTTTAAAATTGAACTTGTAATGTATATTTATATGACGATGGAGGGAGATAGCACCCAAAGTGTATATAAAATTTATTAAAGAACAAGGAGCTGCATATATGAAATCCATTCATACAATTTTCTCAAAACTATGTATTGACTTAGTCATACGTAAATTCAAATGCAGCATTTTTTAAAACTGGTGAAGTTTAGATTCCTTTTGTATAATTTTCAAAGACATGCCACCATGGAGCACAACTGTCATCAATGATACTTGCCCTGAAGAAACCACTGGTGTCATAATTTAAGTCCCCCAACAGAGACAAGGCAAGCCAGCAAGAAAGCATACGTTATATTGGTTCAGAGCACTAACAATGGAGTCAGATGGATGTGGCCACTTACTAATGTTGAAGGACTCTGGGCAAAGTGACTTGTTGAAGCCTAGATGCTTTGCATCTGTAAAAAGACTAACATAGCATCTATCTTTTACGTCGTTGTAAGGATTAGAGGGTTTAGCTGAGGGGCTAGCGCATACATAGTAAGCACTCAATAAACCTTCACTCATTTGATTAGTAATAATATGCTTCTTAGTGTCTCAAACTGTGATTCAGATTAGTAAAGAAGGAAAACGTTGTTAAGGAAAAATTTAAAAAAGCCAAAAATCTCCTTTGAGAAACTCCCACAGCATGTTGGTGATTTTAAGATAAAAATTGTACCTTGTTTGTGTAGTTCCACACAAGATGTCATGGTGAAAAAAAAAGAAAGAAAGAAGTGGAAGAATGAAATCTACATCCATGACTAGCAAAACTTCTCTTGGGAGAACTCAACAAGATAATACAGAAAAGACACAGAAGGGTGAAGAGATGCAGAAATCTGAAATGCACATCTGAAAGAGGCCTGTCACACGTAACAGTGACAAATATTGGCTGATGGGAAAAGGAGGAGTCCAAAGAAATAATAAACCTTCTAGTCATGACTGATGACAATATTACATCAGAAAGCTTGTAAGACAACAAATGAAGACATAACTGTAAATCATTCCACATCAACACGATTCACAATAACTTATGGAAGAATTTCAGAAGTGTGCATGCTGTTTTAACAACTTAGTTATAAGGATTGCTAAAAGACTAGAACTTCATGTAGTAGGTGGGGACAAAGCAGAAGCTACTACGTAGCAAGAATGCTAATATGCTCTTCAAAGAATTGAGAACTATCATGCATATCACTTTACTGCTCTGAACTTTCTGTCACCAGTCATTATATTCTAAATTTAATGCTCACATTTAAATCACTATTCTGATTACCAAAAACAAAGTGTTACAGAACTCAAATACAAAGGGTGCCAAAAAAAATCTATACACATTTTAAGAAAGGAAAACACTGTATTAAAATTACACTGATGGTAACCCACTTTGAACATCTCTTGTAATTGCAGAAGTCACATGTGACTTGTATTCATCTTTTGTTATCGGTATATATTGAGTATTACAATTTTAATACAGTTTTTTCCTTTCTTAAAATGTGTATACTTTTTTTGGCACCCTCTGTATATAAATAAAAACTACCCAGTCCAGAACAATCTCGTGTTAAATGTATTTTTCTCAACAAATAAATGATAAGAAAGCATTCAAGTTGGTCACATACGCACTAATTTGGTAAATGTGTGAGATTAACTAAATTGTTCAGTTTCTCACCTGCCTTTTTTGGGTCATGATTAGTCATACAATGGAAAAAATACAACCAGATCAGAATAAGAGAAGGGGACCGATCCAGTGCAGGTGGAACTGGGGCCAACTGGAGAGTAAGCTGAAGTGAAGCAGTAGGTTGGAATAATGGAACCAAGAACCCTGAGTTCTAATGTCAGGTATTAATGTTTGTAGCTTCAGAAGAGTCACTTTTCCTCTTAAGATGAAGACTTGCTGATAGGCAAAACCAGGAGGTCAGGCTAATAATTTCTTAGATTCTTTCCAGCCCTACTGTTCTGCGTTTTCAGCTGTCCCTTCTGCTGTCCATTTTATTCCTTTTGCTTCTTCTCTCATCATTTTCATGTCTTTGTGGATATGAGGATAAAGATAAGAATTGGGTTGGGAAAGGCATGTTAGGTGTTTTTAAAAATAAGTATGGATAAAAAGTAGCAACAAGCTGGACTGCAAAGTAAAAGCCACTTAGAAGTTACACTTACTGTTTGATCATCTATTCAATTCTTTGATATCCAGTAGTGTGATAAATAGCTGTCCATACAATTGCTGGAGATTGTAACAGATACAGGCAGCAGGCAGCTGATGGTTTTAATGCTAGATATAACTCATGTGATCAAAATTCTCTAATTTGTACATTTAAAACAATGCACAGGCTTCACATAGTCCCCTAAATTGTATTCCTGCTGAAAAGTTACGTATTTCTTGTGCTGAGCCTCATACTATAAATTAATTACCCTTTTCACCATCATTAAATTTTTATCTTACCCTTCCTGTGGTTGACTTGGTTGGAGCAGTTACTGAAATAATTTTCCAAATTACATTTTATTCTAAAATAGGACATAAGTTGGATGTGTTTGCATCACGGCTCCAATTCACAAGTAAATGAACATTCTGCCTTGATTCATCTGACACTTCTACTTGCTGCCTGAGAATCTTCACTTCCTTAAGCTTCTCTGTGTTTTCTCAACATTCATCTGTCGCACAAACTCTTGGTTTTCTCTTCTGGGCCATTTTTTTTTTTTCCACGAAGAAAATAAGTTATTAATTCATGAAAGTTAATCGCTTTGTGGCATAGAACACAATAAAGTTTTAAATCTATATTTGTTTTACAAATACTGACATGGTCCATGATACTCCCTCACAAATTTAATGACCTACAGCTGACACAAGCCTCACAGGTGAGCGATTCATTCATTATAAGTTCTTTACATTGTTTTTGTGACTGTTCACCAAACATCAAGCACTGTGCTAAGCATTTTGTCTTGCATTTCATTAAACTCATTCTTCATAATAACCTGATGAGGTAGGTTTTATTATTACCCCATTTTACAGAAGAGAAGATGCAAGCTCAGAAAGGTTCAGCAACTAGTTCAAGGTCACTGTTCCCTGTAACAGGGCACAGACTTGACTTCAGCTCTAATTCTTTAATACACCCTTTAGCAAAATTAGAGATTACTATAGATCATAAAGCTTGTGAGTCATTTTTTCAAATCACTGATATTGGGAAACTACATTTACAGGTGCCTAAACTCCACTGTTCAGTGTTTATGTTGGATAAAATGTCACAGGTGGTGATATCTATGCAGCTGGACCTGAAAGCAACAATACATGAAGAAGTACTCTGTACACTATAAACCCAGAGAATGTCAGTGTCTACAAGCAAATGCAAAAACGACTTATTCCCTTGCTGAATTATAGATTATACTATAACTGGACTTCTCCATAAATTATAAATATTTTAAATGGCTTTTAAATTTTTCCTCATAGTTTGTAATTAGACTCTCAGAAAGACCATCCACTAAAAAGTTATTTCCTCATTGGCCGCTACATACCTGCCCAATTGTTAATAACTTTCACTTGTATCATGGCTTTGACTAATGCATCTACTATATCATGCTATCTTAGAATTTGGCAAAGAATAAAAACACAATTATTAGTGCTGTAACTTTAAAGCAAGTTTCTAATTTTGGTGCCAGGTGGCACAGTTCGTTTGCTTAGGAAAAAAAAAAGTTCTTCCTTTGTAGAAAGACTAAAAATTTTAAAAGATATTAGGTTACAATTTCTCAAGGGAGAAAAAAACTGTTCCCTTTTAATACATTTGGCCTCTACACTTTAGTGCTGGGCTTAGAAAGCGAAGTGGGGTAAAGCATATTTCGTTCTCAACCTCCCTAGCATTTGAGTCCAATTAACAGGTGGATAAGACATTTCTTTTTCTTAATAGAGTTATATGTCTGGAATTTATTTAGTGGTTTTGGGGGAGACTAGAAAACAGGATTGCAAATAGGGTGGGAAAATAAACCAGAAAAACCAAGATAATTTCCAGTTGAATTATGACCTCAAAGTGAATTCCAGAGAATGGAATTTCCATAATTCACAATCCTATTATTGGTGATTTCTGGAGCCTTTGGGGCTGAGGGTAATATCCTCTGTTGAATCCCTAGCCTGTTTCCTGCCCTGTTAGCCTTCACTCTCCATTCCCCACTTCCCTAATTAATTGTGTTGTATATGCTAACAGCTTCCTAAAAGGAATTGAGGTGGCTTGTTACAAACGCCAGAGAATGGCATCATTAACTTACGGAGGACAAAAAGGAAAAGAGGTAAAGGAAGGAATAGTGGCACCACGGTAGTAGCCTAGGCAGAATTATGACAACTGAGCAGAAATGTAATTGTTAACATTCCCAGCCATCACGGAGAACATGTTCTCCCGTGTAGTAAGGATAAGTCAGAGCAAAAACTTTAAACAAGTTCGGAAAGAGCAACTGCTAAGAGAGAATAGAGTTGGACCATAGAAAGTCTGATGGAAGCGAGAGGAAACAGCGCCAATCCATAGCTGTCACTCCAAACAAAAGGAGGAAAATAATTCTGCTAAAAGGAAAATGAAAGGATTAGAATAAGAGAGAAGTTAATACAACTGGGAATGTATGCTCCCTATGAATAAACCCTCCCGTAAGAGGTTTCTGGATGCAATATTAATTCCAGACGGGGGCAGGAAATAACCAAATGTCACTTGAATGATCTGGAAGTTAATGTAACCTCGTAGCATATGATTTACTTTCAAGAAAACAATTTACTCTCAGATTCTGCCTGAAAATTTTCACTTCAAAAAATAGGAGAGGGAGTTAAAAATATATCTATCTATATGCAGAGCAGCCTGACGCCTAGGCCCTTCAGTGTCAGGGCACATTACAGATAGAAGCAAGAGTGAACATTTTCTGCCGGTTTGGTGCAGCTGCCAGTTAATGGTGGAGGAGCAGGACTCCAGAGACTCCCCGTGCAGTGTTGGCCTGCGTGGAGCCGCTTTCCCTTGACTTTGGTGGGTCCCGCCCCTCCCCGGCACATCTGGCAGTCACTGGCACTGGGCTTCTTGGAGCAGCCCATCAGGCCTGTCTGCAGCCTCCACCGAGGGACAAGGCGGCTTTTCTTAACTGTCCACTCCCTTGGCTTCCGAGCTCTTACACTGTGTCTGCAACATCATTCTCTGCTAAGTGGAAGACGTGCAGACAGGATGACATGTCCCAACACAGGTCTGGTGTCCCAGACCTGCTCTGATGGCATGTTATTTCCGCACAATGAGAACACATGGGCCTTTGTGCAATGTGCATCTGGAAAACTTCCCAGATCATGCATCTGCCCTCTGATTTACACCTTGCAGAATGAGGCTGACCCGCAGGAAAGCGACCGAATCTATAAGCGGTGGGTGGGCTGTGCTCCTTCCCCCAACCCCTGCCTCCTTCCTATTCTCAGAAACAATCGTGGGTGTTCCCACCTCCCCAAAACTCCCTCCCCTGAAAAAGAAGGGGGAAAAGCTGCTTCCTGGCTGAATAAAGCTGAAACACCTGTGTTCCAGAAACACACAGATGTAGACAGGCGCAGCACTGCTACACATCCATCTGCCCAGCGGATTGGTGGTTTGGGGTGGTGACCAATTTGGGTGGGAAACCCACACCATAGGAAAAGCTTCCTTTGGTCCTCATGACTCCCATTCTTTTGCAATTCTTCTTCTCACATTTCTTGCTCTTTCTCGCTCTCTCTCTCACTAGTACTTTTGCTTTTAAAAGTCCTGAAAGGCAGTCATATTTCAGGTGATATCTTCCCTTCATCATTACTCATCCTGCCTTTTTGATCTGAGCTGGAAGGACAAACAGAAAGAACAACACAGTACTCAGTACTAATGCAACCTTTGTCATAAAAAGTCTGTCCTTTATGTTATGGCTATGACTCTTTAGCTCACAGGAAACGTGTGCTGAGCTTTTTTCATTCTGAAAATATTTATTGAGCACTAATATGCCTGGTATTGTGAGAAGTACTAGAGGTATGACAGCTGGCTAAATGGCCTCGTGGCTGAATGCAGTAAAAATACCTCACCGTTTCCTGCAAAATAATGTCACATTGAATACATGTAATAGCGTCGCCATTTTTATTCTGTTGCTTTTATCTACAACCCGATTTCTTTTTCTCTCCTAGAGGGCAACGTCCTTAGACAACATAGAATGAGTCTAAATTACTAAGTCCAGTATATAACTTGGTGCAGGCAACTAGTAACAGTTGTGTGAGCATAACAAGACGTTAAGAGCTGGCATCCCAAATTAGCAAGGCTTTAAAGTCTGAGGATTATGCAGATGACCTTTCTATATACTGATAAAAAATGGGATTGATGTGGGGAAGATATGCCAGTTATCAATCAGGCCCTAAAATAAATCGGTCTTTGGACAATAACAGTTTGCTATTTTGTTTTTTTAATGCTTTCAATTTTGAGATAATATTAGCTTACAGAAGAGACACAGAGATAGTACAGAGAGTTCCTGCAGACCCTGCACGCAGCGTCTCCTGATACGAACATCTTACATAACCATGCTACGTTTATCCCAACTAAGAAATTAACATTGGTAGAATACTATTAACTGTATGGCAGACTGTATTCAGATTTCAACAGCTTTTTCCACAAACCTCCTCTTTCTGTTCTAGGGCCTAACCCAGGCTACCCCACTGCATATCGGTTTTGTTTGGTTTTAAATGAGGTATTTATCTATGCTCAGTGGGTGTCCTATTGTTATGATTTCACCATTTGGGGGAAGAAGTTCTGACCCTTGAGATCTGTAAAATGCAGAAAAGGAGATAGAAAACCCGACAAAGTGGAAGGATGGGGCAAGTGTCTGTGTTTTTCTTATTTTTTTAATCTACCTGCAGGGAGCACAGAATGGCTTAGGAAAGTCGTCTCCTGACCTTGCCTATCTTCTCAGCCCTGGGAAAATGAAAGGTCAAGTACTCTCTTTTGATAACCTTGTTAATCTCTAGGGGCCCAATAGCCAATTAGTCTGATGCAGCCCTGGATGCCTCTTTCCATTTCTGAGATGGGGCAAATGAAGCCCTGCCTCCCTGAATGACTTGTTTAGAATCACAACGGCCTATCCAACATCTAATAAGACCAAGGCTTAATTCAGGGGACTCAAACTCAGCCCTGTAGTCTTAGTTGCTAATCCTAATCCTTATACACGGAATGGCCTTGATTTGCAGGGATACAAGGAAAATGCTTTTACAAGGAAACATTTGGAACAGAAACTGAAAATGGAGTCCCTAGTACGTTTGGTCAGGGGGAGGAGGGGTCCGTATTCCTGCAATAATGAACTCCGTCTGGCACGGAGCGAAGTCTAGTAATTTTCAGCTGGTTTAAGCCGCAGTCGCCGAGCAGCTAGGTCATGTGAGACTTTCATAAGTGTGATATTTGAAAGCCAGTGACTTGGACTGGCCCAGGTGTTCTGTGGACCTTGAAATTCACAATACTATGGAGGCACATTCTAAAAAGGCTCACTGCCTTTTGGACCCAGGAACACGAACTACAGACATCAGAAGGGCTCACTTTCGCAATTTTGTCCCTTCATCCAGTCCACCAGAAGCAAACGCACCGGAACCTCAACAGCAGGTATTACACTGGCTGTAGAGATCATCCATCTTAATCAAAATTACAAACAGGTCCCCTTGTCTCCCTCCTCCCTGCTCCATCCATTCCCTTCCCTCACAGCAAAAGAATCAACGTGAAGCAAAACTGTTCATTCCTTTCCACCAGTAACGCTGCTGTCAGGGAGGGGGACCCTCCCTGGATCAAAGAGGCCTCCCTTGCAGGGCAGTGTGTGGCAAAGGAACTTTACTTCACAGCCTCTCTCTCTCTTTTGCTTTTGCTTTCTTTCCACATTAGGCATTCTTTTATACTTCCAAATTAACATTAAAGAACAATCACATAGTGATTCACGGCTGTGATAAACAGAAAAGTAGGGACACCTCCACAATAAAACTCTATAAAATGCACAACCTGGCACGTTTTAAATGACTCTTTAGTAACAGAGGGGAGAAAAAAAGCATATGAGGTAAATCCTTCACCAGGGAACTCACCAGGGAGACTGGTAAAAATAAATTGCACAGCTCTAATTTTCCTAGCAGCTTCCATGCTATTCTTTGAAACTGAGTGCGAACCCCTTGGCCTAATCCCAAGAGCCGATCTATAGTAAATAGTGCACACTTAATGTCTAAGTTCCTTTTTAGCACCATTCAGACAGTGACTTCAGCCGCAGAGCTTAGTCATAGCAGACATTTTTGTGGTGAAAGCATTAAACCCACATGCAGCTCTCTTTCTGTGGCCACTGGGGGTCATGCTCCCTTCCCATTAGCTGAATAAATCATAAAGTCGGCTCAGACCACCCAAGGAGCAGGACCAGAGAGCCCCAGGCGATGCCTACAGCCGCTTATTTCTTTTCAGAATCTACAGGGGGAAAAAAAGGGGGCAGAAAAAGAAACACAAGAAGAAATCCTGCACAACAGACTGGCTATAGGAAATCAGTTGATGTTTTTTAAAAACTGTGATCTCTTTGAGAGGAACCTGGAGACTTGTTTATTTGTTTATTTATTTTGTTAAAACCAGGGAGCCTAATTTAAGAAGAAAAGCAGTAGAAAAATAAAGCCACATACATGCCTTTTGTCATATGCTGGAGTTTACCGATAAAATTTCTCTCTCTCTCTCTCTCTCTCTCTCTCTCTCTCTTTCTCTCTCTCTCTCTCTGGATCTTAAATTAAGGAAGGCCACCCTGTGTGGCCCGGCTCTTCAGGTGGTTCCGATAAGACATAATGCAGACACAACCCGGGGGGCTGTGCATCCGGCTGGAGGACCGGGCCAACCGGGATTTAACAAGGAAGCAAACGTGTTGTCTAAATGTTCTCTGTGTCAAATGATTCACTTCGCTGCGAGAAGGATGGTGAGGGAGGAAGGTCTGCAAAGTCACGTTCCCATCAATCAGTAAATAAGATAAGAAACAGGAATTTTAAACACAACTATTAGCCAGCCACTGCAATCACATCAACAAACCACAGCTCGTTAGGTTAAGCAGCCTGGATTTTTGTTGTTGTTGTTGTTTTTTGTTGTTGTTGTTGTTTTGTTTTGTGGGAGGAGGGGGAGGGTTGGTGGGGAGAAGGGATGGGGGTTTTGACTTGCGTTTTTTAAAGTGTGTTGAACTTTAAACAAATCTGCCCAAGTCTAATAGGTAACTGAAATTGGGACTGATTTTTTTCCTCCCAAACTATTACCTCTACCCCAAGTAAAGTTTGGCAACAGGGAAGTATATTCAAGGTGGAGTCTAATGATTTCCCAAAGACTCTTGGACAGGTAGCATGGAGGATCCTGAAGAAATCTGAAGCTACATGAGGGTCAGTCTCTTGTGTCTCCACCAAGAGCTTCCCTGATGTCTGACAAACTTCTGTTTGTGAGCTGGAGACTTGTTTGTAAGTTTTCATTTGTTATTTAGGAGAATGACCTTAAATTAATAGACTAAGATTAATTAATAGATTAATTTAATAGATTAAATTAATATTTAATCTTCCCTGAATGTCAGGATAATACAGGCAATTCCTCCACAACTGTCCACACAAAACTCTACCTACACTCTCCAAACCCTCACTTTCAGTAGCCTTCTAACAGCTCAAGAAAGGACAGCCAATAGGTCCACTAGGCACTGGCATCGGTGCATCGGACACATTACATGATGACTTTGTGACTCTGCCCACTGGGAAGGGGGACAAGATCACTGAGACCATTTATGAGCTAATGTGTGAGGCACAGGGTCACAGTGAAGCAATTCTAACTGTCAACAGTCCGTGCTCTAAAATCACAGCAGGAAGGCAAGTGAATCCACCTATTGATAACCTACAGCCCATTAAAAATCTGTAATGAAAATGTTCATTTGCTAGATTGCATACAGCTTTAACTACACAATGAAAAGCTCCTTCCACAGTGAACCAAAAGCAATGTAAGCAAAACCCTGTGCTCACAAACCTTCACTCATCTTGTGGAATGACTTTCATTTCTCTTTTGTCATTTCCACGCAGGTATTTTCCACATCATTGAGAAATAAAATATTCTTGAAAAGATGCTCAGAAACCTCCTTCCTGAGTCCAAGTGTTTGGAAGAATTAGGCCAACTGTTGTGTGGTGTCTAGCTGGTTTTCTGTGACCTACCCAACTCATCTTGGAAATGGGGCGATATGTCTCTAACCACTATGGACCAACATAGAACAGTGGACTGACTGTGTTTGCTTACGAGGTCTGACAATTAAGTTCGCAAACTTGTTGCAATGATGTTGCTAACCTTTTTTTTTGATATCAGAAGGATTATTCATGATGAATTTGTACCAACTGGACTAAGAGTTAACCAAGTTTACTATTTCGAAGTGCTGAAAAGGCTGCATGAAAAAGTTAGATGAAAACAACCTGAACTTTTCGCCAACAGTTCGTGGCTGTTGCATCATGACCATGCACCAGCTCCCACAGGGAGTGCTTGGTTGTAGCGGTGGTGGTGGTGGTGGTGGTGGTGAACTCACTCCTCTGTTAGGGAGTTTTTAGCCAGTAAACAACTGTATTGGAACACCCTCCCTACTCACCTGATCTGGCCCCTAATGACTTCTTTCTTTACTTGAAGATAAAGGAAATGTTGAAAGGAAGACACTTGAATGACATTCAGGAAATCAAGGGTAATACAGGGACAGCTCTGATGGCCATTCCAGAAAAAGAGTTCCAAAATTGCTCTGAAGAGAGGACTAGACACTGGCATTGGTGCATAGCTTCCCAAGGGGAGTACTTTGAAGGTGACCGTAGTGATATTCAGCAATGAGGTATATACCGTGTTTCCCTGAAAATAAGACCTAGCTGGACAATCAGCTCTAATGCATCTTTTGGAGCAAAAATTAATATAAGACGTGGTATTATATTATATTATATTATATTATATTATATTATATTATATTATAGACCTGGTCTTTTGGTAAAATAAGACCGGGTCTTATATTAATTTTTGCTCCAAAAGACGCATTAGAACTGATTATCCTAAAAGGTCTTATTTGGGGGGAAACATGGTAGCACTTTTCCTAGGATGAGTTCGCGAACTTAATTGCCAGACTTTCCTGTATGGGGTCTCTGCAATACAGGAGAAGGTAAACCATTCCAAAGAAAAGAGTCCAGAAAAATAAAAACTCTACTGAAAACCGAAGAAACTTAAGAAAAAATTCGGAAATAAACTCCTTTCACTTATTAATAGACATCAGTCACTTGGGAGATGAGCTCTTATGCTGTATAAGTTGCAACTTTCTCTCATTTACTTAACCTCTACCAGAACTGATTTTTTGTGTGTTTGTTAAACTGTGTGTGCATACTTAGGGCCTGGTATATAAACTATATCATTTGGATGCACACAAATTAGACAGTTTTACCCCTATAGATTGTGAGAAGCTGGAAAAAAAATTGAGACACTGAAACTTTGAGTCATGGCCATGAAGACAGTAGCATTGAAGTGGATTATTTTATGATTTTATAAACAATACTGTTTTAAAAACAAGCTACCACACCTCTAGACAAACAGTGGCCACAGTTCTTAAGACAGGATTGGGAGCCACTACGTCTCTTTCTGTTCTTCTCCTGGGTTCTGCGCTCTTCAGCACTCTCTGCCCAGGTTGTTTCCGTACATTTTCCTTTGCCTTGTCCCCCAAATTTCCCTGTCCCCCCTCAGCATACTTAAACTCTGTCATGAGAAAAGCAGTTACTACAACACTAATTACAGACTATGTGAAAAATCCAAATCTACTACAAAATCAGCATACATTTCTCTCCTCGTCCAAAGCCTAAAATGAATGAACACTAATATTTTCATTAATTAGAAGTACCACCACCATCACCCCCACCACCACCTCCACCACCACCACTACAACGAAGCACTTATCAGATTGTGCCATATGACATTGCCCATATTCAACTGCTTTTTGGTCTATATCTGATTTGTCCTTATACGGACAACTTACTAGATGGCTGGTACTATCAGAGGTAGCAGGCATGGCATTAAAAGAAAAAGCCATAAAGCTTTAAATCCCAGTTTAGCTTAATCCGCACTATGTAACTTTGGGCAAGGTACTTGATCTTTTAGTGACTTGGTTATCTACTAATTGGGAACAATAATGATACCTCAACAAGTCTTAGCTCTGATTATTATGCAGTGGAGGCAGAAAGATGGCTATGACATGGACCCTACTATTTTGACCCTCATAGTTTATGAGGTTGTATGATGCGAGTGCCAAGGCTGTTGCTAGCTTACATGGTGACTTTGAATTAATTAGCAAATGGTATGCCCTCAGAATGGATGAACTTGCCCCCAGAGCAGGAACATTCTGTGCTATGCACAACCTGCCACAATCATTTGCAGCAGGCCCAATGAGGGCTAAGGTAGAGGTGGGTACAGGGTGCTCTGATAGCTTGATAGATGGGTATCTAGCCCAATCGCACTGTTCCCTTTAAGTAAACCTAGATGTTTTTGCTACACTCTAGATTCAGAATGTAAGAAAATAAATGACGTTAAAGCCAGAGCATTGGACTTAGAAAATCCTCAACGCATAAGTCATTCATTATGAGTGGCCCCCTATGAGTGGTGAATATGTCTTTCTTCCTGTTTTCTTTCCTTCTCACCACTAGAGACCTCTTGCTTCTTAGTAACCCCACACCTTCTGACCAAGTTTCTGATTCTTCCTAGCCTCTATTTTGGCTCTGGATACTCAATTTTTGAATACTTTGCACAAGTAGCCAAGTCCTGTGAGTAGCAGCCAGCACCCGTCTCATCTATTTCCACATTCCTTCCAGATGCTCCTTATCCCAGCCTCCGCCTGTAACAAAACACCAGGAGACCCCCTGAGTTGAGGAGTGCTTCTAAAGTGTTCTAAGACTATCATTACTATCTAAACATACCTTCCCTTCTAGACCTGGGGAATCTTTTAACCCTCTTCGTTTCTTGTTTTATTGGTACATATAAAACCTCAAAAACATATATGAAATGTGGAAGAAACTGCCACATGTGTTCTGTTTCAGGAAGGCCTGGGGAGAAAGGGAAAGAGAAAGATGATATCTGTGGACAGGGCAGCAGATGGAACACATGCTTCCCACCCTTGAAGAGCATACGGTCCATTAGGCAAGACTGACATACGAACAGATTATTCCATGACAGTGTGATGTGGGATACAAAGGAAGATATACACCATATAGAAACAAAATAGACGGTGGTAGGCAGGCTAAAGAGTCAGAAGGGATAAATGAAGAAGCAAGATATGTGAAAATGATCAAAAGAGAAAATGCATAAACGGGTACTAAGTAGGGAAAATGACCCTCAACCCCTGAATGGAGGCAAGGAGGTAATTATGGATGCGAAGCTATGGATGATGTTTAAGCAGAGAGGGTATGACACTGAGTGGTTCCTGCTCAATGACGCTGCTTGTACTAGAAACAAGACTATCAGCTGGTTGACGATTGGGAAGAGAATAGAAGATGACAAAGAATGAACAAGGTCTGCTCTATCTACCGAGAAGAATGACAGGCCGGACCAAAGAGGAGAGAAGAGGTGGATAAATAGCACAAAAATTCCAAATCAGTTGAGAAGGCAAGAGATTGCAATACTGCCAATCATCTTGGTTGTGCAATTTCCCTCAATAGCACTGAGCTCCCAAGAAAAGGATTAGAGGAAGCATATTTTAATTTGATCCAGGTTTGGGGTTCAAAGACATCATGAGTACTGGTAGGAGAGTATATTATACGATTGGCTAGGAAGTGTAGGTTGGCGAAATACTCCTCAGTGCCATGAGGATAAAATTCAAAATCCTTATACCCTGACCCAATAACCTACGTGATTTCGCCCCTGCTATATATCTCTGTCACTCTTCAATTTGGGGCACAGCATCTATGCCTCAGACTCCCTGGGACATTTTCAGCTCCTTTGCACACCTTGAAAATGCAAATATCTCACACCTCAGAATTTTTGAACATGCCAGTCTGTCTGTGAGAATACCCGTCACACTCTACCTGGCTGGCTTCTCCTTCTTCTTCAGTTTCTACTTCAATATAGAAACTGTCTCAGAGACAAACTTCTCAGAGAAACATTCTTAGGCTCCCTGCCTTGGTAAGTGCCCCCTGCACCTGCCACCTGCACTCTATTCCCTAAAGCTCATCATGCTTGAAATGACTCACCCCCGTCGCTCTTTCCCTACAGATTGCAAGTTCTTTGAGCATGTTTCTCCTATTTTTGACTACATCCTGTGTCTTTCATGGTGCTCTGCTCACAGCAGATGCTCCGTGAACATTTGCTGAGAGAATGACTACATGAGTTGATAATCGTAAAAGGCACTCTCAAGGCCACAAGGCAGGAAACCAGAGGGGAGCATGGACAGATGGGGGTACACTGGAGATTAGATTTTGGAGTCGGAGAGGTTTTTCACCGTAACATTGCTCAAGGTGAGCCCACAGGAGAGGATTGCTCAAGGTGAGTATGGTCTTTGGAGCCATGAATGTGAAGACACTGGAAAGCTGGTATGTTTGATGCGTTTCTGTTGTTGTTGTCCAAGTGATTACTGAAAGCACTCAAGATAATTGGTGCAACTGTGGCTGGAAAACAGAATAAAAATCTAGAGTCCAAATCTTTAGTTAATAATGGAGAATGATGGAAAAATCAGGAGATAACATACCTAAGGATAAACGGGTAGTTTAGCTCTACAGTTTGTCATTCAAGAAGAGGGAAGAGAGAGACCATCAAGATTTCCAGCTTATTGGAGCAGGGCCAGACTGCCTGGGGAGGCTAGCACAGTGTCACTGTGAAGACTGTGCATATTTGTTGAAAGTGCAATGCGTAGTATTTAGAATTTTTAAAGAGATCTTTAAGTGGCGTTTTCTGTTTAACAAATGGTTAATCAAATAATTAAATTAGACAGAAAACTGTCTTTCCAAAGCATTGTCATTTACTTTTTCTCCTTATCACTTAATACTATGCACCAAAATATATATTTTACATATGAGCCTCTGTCTCCCAATAGAAGTAGGCTCCATGAAAGGGAAATTTTGGTCTGTTTTGTTCACGGCTCTATCGTTAGTGCCCAACCAGCGCCTGATGCATAGTGGGCACCCAATAAACACTCAAACAAGTGAATTCCATTCAATGAAGGGTTTCTTTTTTTAAATTAATTGTCAGGCTAGTTCAACTAGACTTGGTGAATAAGATGTATCTCAATTTTAAAATCATCTCTACAATTCTTTTACAACTAGTACTGTGTCTATGAAAGATCTGGGAATTGTTTTGTTTAGTTTTCAGTAAAAAAAAAAAAAAGAGAAACCTTTTTGAGAAATGATTATTAGATTCCAAGCCATATAATATCAGCATGTGATATATAGACACATCTCTCTAATGTATCTTGGTTATAAATTGTAAGCATAATGAGCAGCTTCTACCCTTCTCATCAGCACACAGATTTAATATACCCACATGAACATGAAAACTAACCCTTCATGAATCACTGCTCTAAGGTGCTGATTTCTTCAATGGCACTTCCAGTACTTTCCTTAGAATTCAAGCCCAGTTTTGTTTTGTTTTGTTTTTCAATTATAGGTTATGCTGCTAAATACTAAGCTCCTTATTGTCCTGTGAGTTTTTGCTTTTGTTTAGAGAAAAAAAAGATTTATTTCTGAACTAAGTAATACATAGTATCAAAAGCAATTACTGGCATATGCAGTGCCTAAAAGTCTAATTTCTTTTTAGTAACAATTAAAATATTGCATAAGAAATGCTACTTTTGTGATACTACCTTGAAACATGGGCCATTCTTCTCTGCTTCCCACAGGGAGCGGCAGTTGAAGCAGTCCCCAGAAGGCAAAGAAGCTCCTACCCTGTTTCCCCGAAAATAAGACCTAACCGGACAATCAGCTCTAATGTGTCTTTTGGAGCAAAAATTAGTGTAAGGCCCGGTCTTATTTTACCAAAAGACCGGGAATATAATATAATATAATATAATATAATATAATATAATATAATATAATATAATATAATATAATATAATATAATATAATATAATATAATAATATAATATAATAAATATCGGGTCTTATATTAATGTTTGCTCCAAAAGATGCATTAGAGCCGATTGTCGGGCAGGGTCTTATTTTCGGGGAAACACAGTATCACTGCTCTAACGCTTTTTCCTTTGACAGAGCAACTACATCCAGGAGAGAGGGGAACACCACTGCAAGGGGACTTCCTGTACAAATGGCTCACTGATCTGAGACCATTATGAAAAAACTGGGCATTGAAGGTCTCGAATGGTGCACTTAGGTTTGCCAGATTTAGCAAATAAAAATACAGGATGGCCATCTAAATTAGAGTTTCAGCAAAACAATGAATAATTTGTTGTATAAATGTGTGTCAAATTTTGCTCGGGACATACTCATACTAAAAAAAAATTGTTTTCTATCTGAAATTCAAATTTCATTGGGTGTCTTTATTTAATCTGGCAGTTCCAAGTACGTCCTAGTTTTCTTGTTACAGCTCAGAGCACTGAGACTCCTCCCCACCCCCCCACCACACTGTGGACAAGAGCCACGGGGGACCCTGAGTGGATCTCTTTGCCTGTGTTACAAAAGGTAAAAGGGGACGGCTCCTGGAAGGGTGAGTGGGCATAGAAGTAGAGTCATTCTCATTGCTAAGCCTCTGCTTTTGATGCAGTCCATTAAATGAAGGTAAAAATGAGGCTTTGACAGAGCAAATAGAAAAGGCTTTCACAGATGTAATAGGTAATGATGCAAACAAAGCACCATTAAGGAGTCAGCAAGCTGTTGGCGGCAGCCAGCTGCCCCATCCTTTGCCCACTCACTTCTTGTGCCTTTGTATTAAGGGAAGTGGGGCAGGATGGGAGAGACTCAACTTGTAAGCATATCTCTGACAGTTTACTTTTAATAACATTGTTTGTATTGTGGAAATGAATAGAAAAAGAAATCATCAGTGGCAGTTTTAATACTCTTAAATGCCACCAGATAGCTAAACTCTGCAAGAAGCTTCACTTTGAAAGCTCACCAACTCTGAGTTTCATTGTAAACCTGGGGGAAGAAACCAAAAATAGTTGGAAAATGAACAATCGAGCAATTGGTGAATAACAGGGGGCCCAACTATTTTGCACAGCAATTCCTCTAAAATACAAAACCTGATGTTTTCTTTGCAGATTCACAGCAAAATCGGAATGTGGAAAATCCAGATAGATATTGCCAATTATTATGTCTTTTTACATCAAATTACTTTTTCCCATAATGTTGAGAATGGGAAATATAGGCCCTAACCCCAGCTTTGCCACTGACTATATTCTTAGACAAGGCATTTAATATCTTAAGGCTCCACATTCTTTATCTTTAAAATGCAAATAATAGCATCCAATCTGCCATCCTCCTGGAGTGCTATGAATGAACCTGTGATAATAGAGTCAAGTGTTTTGAGAAACACCATGAAAAGCACCCAAATGCACTTCTCCTAGTATGTGTTGACTACTGGCACAAGGGATTTAGGTGAACCCCTAAAGAGGAGCCTGAATCAATTCCTGGAGTAGGTTCAAGTGTTGGAGCAGCATGGAAGATTAGCAAAAACACCATTTTAGAAAAAGCTTTGGTTTTGAGAGTGATGCTTACTAACTAGAACACGCACAGCTCTGTCTCAGGTGTTCTCGCAAGTAAAAAAAAAAAGAAAAAAAAAGGGGATGCATGGTCCCTGTCGACCGTATGTGAAAGTTACAATCCAATTGGAGGAGGGGAAAAAAATAAAAGAGATGCGCTCACTACTAAATAAAAAATGCAAGATAGTTTACGATTTAGTGCCCAACGAATGGTGATGACAGTAGATTTCCATTAGAGATCACGGCAGGATATAATCAATGTAGGGCCATTGTTTTATAGTCTTCAAGATGGTTAGCGAGGAGCTTGAAAAAGTTAAAGAGAAGAAGGAAAGGCACTCTACCCAGGGGCATACATTAGAACAGTCCTTGGGTTGCCTACTGAAGACAGTCAGGAGACTAGTTTGGCGTGGATCAAAATCCCTGTTAGGGATAATGCAGATAAGATTAGCACGTAAAATAAAATAACAGTGCATAAAAGACAAGCTGAATAGGTAGATTGATTCAAGATTATGGCAGGTGTGGAACACCAGGATTGGGAGTTTGGATTCTTGAAATTGATATATCTATGACAAACAAGTATAAATGAACCCTGTATGGATACATGGATGCATACGTAATACGTATTCTCTATTGTGAACAATTGACGTCTACTCAGAATGTGACTTAAAAGATGGCTACTTCAAGACAGGCCCCACTGAAAGCTGACCAGTGTTTTCAAACTGTAGCCATCATCAGCAAAAGCTATCACAGCTAGCTAGCGGCTCTTTCCCTGAGTTTTACAGAGTACGGGCTTTTGTAGTAATAATTTGCCTTAACGCTGCGTTTCCTATCATTGGTTTATCTGCTACTCCAGTTTGAAATTCTGTTGCAGGATATTTCAGTTTCTTCCTCTTCTAAGCTGTTTCAGTGTGGTTTACTGTACAGACAATGGCCACTGTGGTCTCTGCTGTCATCTCTTCTCCACATATGTCTCACCCAGGGAGTAATCTCCATTTCAATGCTGTTCGATTGGCTGCATTACAGGCTTTTGTTAATTCACTCCTGCTAGTTAATGTTAACTAATGGCATAAGTGATTTTGATGAATTACTAAAGAGCCCGAATTAATTCCTGTAGCAGATCCAAGTCTTGGAGCGGCAAAAAAGATTGGCACGAATACCGCTTTGGAAAAAGCTTTGGTTTTTGAGAGTGATGCTTGATAGAATGGTGTCTCATTCTGTCCACCAGTCTCCAGAAAGACATCCTGGCCTTATGGATTTAATTTTATGCATCTTGGTCAATCAGCACACTGTTAGATACAGTGCTGCCAAGGAAAGAAAATTCAGTGATGATTTTTAGCCATGTTGCCAATGAAAATCTTACATGGACTAAGTCTGACTTCCTTTGTTGAGTCTTTGAACATGGCTGTGGAATATGGATTTAATAAAAACTGACCTATTACACAATTCTCTGTTTTAGTCAATTGGTAATGAGGAATGGACTGGCCGTGATGATGTCAATGGTGACACAAGTGAATAAACCTTCATTAAGTAGCTTAGAGGTCTTCGTGGACACAAGTTGGGAAGCCAAGCTTTTTAAAAAGTTGCCAAAGGTGCATGAGAACAAAAGCTTGATGAACTTCGTTGAAATCAATGCTGACAGTCTCTGCACTTCTGTGTCAACCAAGATTAGGGCTAGAGTCCATTAAGGTTGAATCTGACTTGTGATTTTAGAAGTTGTACCACAGGTTTCAGATCAGGGTGCTACCAGTAAGAATCAAGAAGATGCCATCAGAAATCATCTGTCATTGCCTCACTCTCATGTATTTAATACACCTACCTAACTAAATCTTCTATAAATGACTTAATGGAAGGTAAAGCTTTGAGAGTAGAGCACACAGTACACGCTGTCGGAGCATTTGCTACTATAATTGTTATTATCATTTATCATACAATGTCTCAGTACCCATATATGTCTTAGGGTTCAGGAATTCTATCATTGTTTTGCAGCTCTGCCTTAGAAGACTCACTCCTTAAAATATGTTTAAAACCTGGTAGATGGCCATCTCTTTATACCTTGAAAGGTTTTTATCTGCAAAATTAACATGTATATTTAGGAAATCTAAGTTTTACTAGAAAGAATATTCTCTTCTTTGTCCAAAATGAGTGTCTCCATCTTCATTATTGGTTATGACCATATCTGCTCTTTGATACTAAACATAGATGGGAATTTTGACTGAAATCTCAACCTCTCCACTCTTTACATTCTGCCACATTTGCTTCTTAACTTCATGTCACTTTGCAGGTCTTTGGGATATTTATTTTGCCTTGATGGTGAGAAACTTTTAGATTGTGAAATTTGTGTTTTCCTATTATCGAAGAACATTTTTTCCCCTTTCACTTAGCATTACTTGATGAAACCATCTCAAGTTCCTGAGGCAGAAACTGCTATGTTGGATAATAGGTACCTAATACCCATTTTACCTCTATTAAAGCAATGTAACCAGATATATATTTTCATTTTCCAGCGTTCCTCACAGATACGGGAAGACAATGACATATCAGAGAAAACTGATGAGCAGAGCTTCCAGAAAAGTTCTTCACTAGTTCCAGCAGTTCTTTGACTCCTCCCCTAGCTTTGTTCTTCCCTAGAATGTGGATGTGATGGCTGGAGCCACAGGGACCATCTTATACACATGAGGTGGCCTTGAGAATGGGCACTAAGGAAGATACAACAGGAACAGTAAAAAGAACCTGGGGTGCTGAGGATATTGTGGAGCTTCTGAACAATTCCTGGGTTCTATCCCTGGACTTTGTACATGAGATAGAAATAGACTCCTGTATTATCTTGGGCACCCTTACCTTACATCTCAATTATTAAGGACCTACCTGTGGTAATTCCTAACTGACACTGTGTCCAGTCTTTTTGCCTACAGGGGTATTTCTGAGTGATCTTTGTCCCTTAAAGGTTTGTTGGCCCTGCCTGAGGCTAGGAGCTCCCTTTTAAAAGGCAGGAACTGGATTTATGCCTTTGTTCTCTTTCTTTGGTACTTAACAAGTATCATATGCAACTACAACTCTGTTAATAAGTTATCTTTGTTGCTGTTAAAAACAATTTGAGATCTTAAAGATGGGAGTTTCTTGATCAGAGACTGATTTTATATATATATATATATATATGTCATTCTCAAATCTCTAACATTTGCCTTAATTCTCACCTTTATGTTTCTTTAAAACATTGCTTTGTAACTAGAAAAACTGGCCTTGGAAATAGATATCAAAGGAAAACTAATTAGGAAAGAGAATACCAAGTTGCCAAACTTATTTTAATGGTTCCCTTGTTTTGAGTGGTTATAAACTCATCCATTCCCTTGGATGAGTTATATAAAGCTATATCTAAGCATGAAGAGACCTGGTCATTTGCCATATACTTTGAACATAAACTTTACTCAATTCTTATACTTAACAACAGTAGGCAGAGGGACAAATATATAAAGATTTTTGCTGAATGGGCCACTCTACAGAAGACTCTTATCTGATTGGTCAGTTCAATCCATTTTTTTTTTTTTTACAACTGGTTTAAGAATGGTTTTCCCAGTAAAATAGAACCATGCTTCATCTACTGGAAGAATTGTAAATACCAATTCATTAGGACAATTTTAGTAGTAGATTCTCATATGTTGTAAATATTAACTGCCTTAGAATTTATTAAAAGTGTACCAGTAAACAAGTTTGCCTTAATAATGTTTCAGTTCTCTTTGCTTGGTTTTGAGTAGACCCAGAAATAAATACCCTTTCCTCCTAGAATGTATTTTTCTTCACAAGTTCCTCAGTGAAGAAAGAAAACAAGCACTAAAGCAGAGGCAGATTAAAATGCCATTTTTTTAATTGATAAGGTCTAGGTAGGAGAATAGCTTTTTAATACTGAACCCAAGAATTAAACTGATCAATTGAGCTAGGCACAGGCACAACTCCACAACCAAAGGCCACTCCACATGGTGGCCTGGTCCCTACCTACATGGAGCCCTGGTGGTGTATACTTAGAACATGGAGAATCAGATCAGAGACTGTGCTTTCTGCAAGCATTTGGCTCCTAAATAGAGAGGAGAAAGATCAGTTTCTGAAAAACCAGTTCTTTCCCCAAATTTATCAATCTGATCACTGTCCATCATCTCTTCACTGATGAGCAGGAAGTGAGGGCTGGGGGACAAGCGGGTAGGTAGGAATGTAGACAACATCTGCCTCTCGTTGTCACAGCCAGAGGAGTGGGAATAAACAGATCATCCACCCCCACCTCCCACGCAGCAGCACCCTTATTTCCAAACCTGCATTCTTCACATGGCTGCTATTGCTTTCCATGTAAAGTTTCTAGTGATTTCAGGTTTCTTATTAACTGATGGGATAACGATGCTTGGTCAACAATCCTCAAAGCTTTCAAACAAATAATAACTGAAGATTAGCCTGAAACATTTCCTGAGAAGGTGTGAGTCATTTCCAAAGGGGCAAGCAGTGGATTCATCAAGAGGCTTGTCTGAATCAACAGCTAGGAAATCCAAGTGCTCTGAGGCATCAACCACACGGGGAGACTAAGATTGATGTCACTGGTATGTCTACGGCTGGAGAACAGGCCAAAGCCAGCTTGCTATTATAAATCAGAGGGCTTCCCATCAGTCTGCCCTAGGAAGATCAGGCAAGCCGGGAGAGCAGGGTTGGAGTCAGAGACCAAGCTGACCTGACTGGTTGAGATATTTCAATAGTGGATTAAAGTTTAACTGCTGCCCAGTTAAACACACTAGTCCAGATTCAGCACACACATCTGTCGTATTTCTCAAATTATTAGGTACGACTATCTGCACTTATATTTAAACACACTATTATAGACACATTGATTTTGCCATTTTTATGTCGTTTGCTTTTGAGAAGCAAGCAGCTAATGCATTTCTTTCTTTCTTTTTTTTTTTTTAAACCACCAGCTATACCTTTTTATCTACACATGCTATCGAGAGGATCTTAGCTTTATAGCCTTTTGGATGAAATCTACCTAACTCCGTGCTTTCAACACTTCTGTTCACTCCATCACAGAGATTCCTTGGTAATATATGGTTTTCGATCTTATCTGAATTGCTGCTCCTCTACTACAACTCTCCATTTAAAATCACTTTTCTAAGAGTGATGTACATTTTGGGCATCTGAGTATATTTGTAGAACTAGTAGTTGTGGTAACAAGACTAAGTTTACATGTCTGTCCACATCAGCACCATGTACTCAAGATGGATTTCAGCTGCCAAAAAGGTCACTCCAAACGGCTTGCACAAACCTGTCTTTATGCCCCTGTTTATTATGCTCCGTGTAGTCGATGTCTTAGGCACTGAAACAGCACAGGCATATATCAACAGCTCTCTGGTGGTTCCCAATGTTCTAAACAAGAGCAAGGGTGTGCTGAACCTCCCATGTAAACTTTATACAACAGATTCAGCAGAACTGTAATTATTTACAAAATGATGGCATGAGAAATCTCTGGATTTATATCTTACGTTAAAGGAACTTAGATGGTGTCCACATAATTCTTGAATTCGTGGTGGGTTTGCAATTTATTTTGTTTTATTTTTGTTGCACTTGATACAGCTCTAAGACTATTTTCATTGAAATTTCAAAAAGAAAACAACTAAGAGGGAACAGGTTTCTGAAGTGTACGTGACAGGGAAGCCGGGTGTATACAGAACACCATAGAAACTTGAACTTATTCTTGCGTAGGCACGAAGTATTGTGCATTGGGTATAAAATCCACTCTTTGTTGTTTGTTTCTTGCTTTTATAATGAAAACAAAATCATTAAGAAAAAATTAAAAATACAGCATTTCAGAGAAATATCTGTAGACCTTAAGCCAACTAAATCAGGTGGACTTTAGAACTTCATGCCTCCCCCCCTTGTTTTTCAATTTGTTTCATGTCCAAAGTAGTGAATCTAAGCACAAAGCTCCCTTTGAGGTCAAGGGGACTCCCTGTTTGTACTGGCATCACAGGGTGGAGGTGAAAAAAAGAAATGAAGTCTCTGAAAACATGGCAAAACCAGGTTTCAATGAAGATTATAGTCCCAAAGTGAAAGTGATACAATGATGTCAAAATATCTTATATACTTATAGTTGGATATATACCAATTTGTAAACTGTATTGCTAAGAAACTCATAAAATTGTTTTGTCACTTATTCAATACTCACACCTCACTTAAAATTCTCCCTCCAAACTGAACCTTAACAGCACTGAAGACTTGAATGAGGGAAAAAAATCTACCTCTATTACGGTATATTTACAAAATTGTTGTAAGTCAATCATTTCTTCTCTTTTCTTTTACTCTGGAGAAATTAAAATTTCTGCCCCGCCCCCTCCCCCTCCCAAAAAAAAGAGAGAGAGAGAATGCAATCTCCAGAATCTTTTGCTCACATACCAAAATTACTTCAGGCATGTTCTATGAAGATATTTCAGTGGGTGGTTAGCCATAAGAGCATGAATAATTTGCTATGAAATGCTATCTTATTACTGTCAACATACTTTTCAAGCTTTAACTAAATATTGCTCCTCACACTACTGTAGGAAAGAAAAAGATAATCATCATATCGCCTTCTCACAGCAGGAGAACTGAAAGAAGAGCAGTTTGCTAAGTGTTTTACTCACGGCAAGAGAAAGCATTCGGGTTAGAAATCAGATTAGAGTCCAGTGTAGCACCTTGTTTTGCAACCAGGCCCTGCTCATGAACTGCCTACTGATTGAGGAGGATGAAAGGGAGAGTCTGGACAAGCATCCTTATTCTCCCCATGCCATTAACTGGGAAGAAGTTAGGCCAGCCCTCTCAGGGAATACTCATTTTTCTAGACCTTGAAGAAGTCATTATTTATAGTGCACTCTAGCACCACGTTGCAGACTTCACCCACTACTGGAGAGTATTCTTACAAAATTAGAAATTTGTCAAACCTCCTCAGGTGGTGTAGAAAAAAATTAATCGATCCTGAAAAATCATAGAACTCTATTTTTTAAAAACTAAATTAGTTAATAAATAATATCTCTATCTAGAAATGACCTATTCCCCTGGGAAAATATGGTTTGATATGAAGCCGAAACCAGAACCAGAAATTAAGAGACAGATGGATAGAGTTGGGAAACTTAAGGTTTATTTTGCTAAAAACAGATACATTTTTGAAAACTTTGGAATATTATAGTTCTGTGTTTCATTTTTAAAAAAAACTGTAAATTGGGAATGATAATGGTGGAAAAACTGGAGGGGGGGAAGCAGTAAAATGAGTGTTTATATACTCCTGACTAATTATTCTCAGAATCTTTCAAATTGTTGCTTTTTATCATTTTGTAGTTGATTTTACATAAACTATCATACCTTGTAAAATTTCACTCAGTGTAAACTTATTGTGAAGATTAGAGTGATATATAATGGTAAGTATACTTTCATGTCTTTTTTTAAGTGGAGGTGCTATTTTAAAAGATAATTTCATGGCATGTCTTAAAATTATTAAAGATCCCCCAAATCTAGTCTAAACAGGTATCAGAAAACCAGGTTGGTCCTCACTACTCTGCATAAACTTTATTTTACTGCTTTTAAAAAATGAAGTTCATACATAATTGAAAATGAGAATAGCTTTGTTTTGTATTTATAAAAATAACACCAAGAAAATAAGACAATTAGAATTAAACTCTTAAAAAGAAGTCAACCAGTGGTACATCTGTTAGAAGCAATAATTGCCTTTCAGGTACAAGATATGAACTGAGCTGCACTAGAGATTTCAATAATCTGTTGAACCCACAAAAACCTCAGTGGAAACAATCTCAGATTTCTTTTTTTTTTTTTTTTAAGCTAGACTTTAGGAAGCAAGGGAAACACTCATTTGTCCAAAGAGTTGTCAATTATCCAGTCTAAGGGGGTGAAGAAAATCACAGACAACCCAAAAAATAACTGGGGACATAGTCTTTTAAAGAGCATTAACCCTTTTATCCTCTTGTGCTCCATCAATCTTCTCTATCCCTCCCTTCAGCTCCTTCTAGCAAATTCATTGCATCAGGGATAGGAAAGACAGAAAAGCAGAGGGGAAAGGCTACTGATATTCCTGGCTTTGACTTCCCAAAACAAATCTATTAAGACTAT
The DNA here is from genome assembly GCF_057876585.1 of Rhinolophus sinicus. NCBI lineage: Eukaryota > Metazoa > Chordata > Mammalia > Chiroptera > Rhinolophidae > Rhinolophus > Rhinolophus sinicus. The sequence goes on along the minus strand of NC_142515.1, from coordinate 116,379,525 downwards.
TGTAGCTGACAAGAGATAGTCCCTCAAAGCTAAGGTTGTTTTTGTTGTTTCTCTGAAATTTTCCTTGAGCCAGAAAGAGAACACAGTAGAAGAAATTAGATGGGTTTCATACCTGCTTCCAGGCAGCCTATCATGAGGCACAGTGAGAACAAGACTGAAAGGTTGAGGTGGACAGAAACGTGGGACCTCTTAGCAGAGGACCACCAAGGGGCCCCTTCCATGACTGAGTCGTCTCTTATCACCTTGATCGGAGCAAGAACCATCCATCACCCAGTCAGCATGAACTTCAGTGCCTCAGCAAGCAGCAGCTGGATTAAAGATTGCCCTCCTGGAACGCCTCCAGACTTTCCTTGGACTATCTGACTTTCCCTTGTGGACCTTCAGGATACTCGAATTCCCACCCAAAGGGCTCAGGTATCTCTGGGAACCTTGTGGTATTTTAATAAACCAGGGATGCCCCATCTGTGTTTGTGATGGTGCTAAAAAACCTGTGATACCTTCCATCATAGCTGAGGCATGCCTGCTACAATCTTATTTATTTATTTATTTATTTGTGTTTTAAAGGCATTTAATTTCATTTTTTATATAAGAGTGCCTGCTATTCTCATGCCTCTGAGTTTTTGTATAAGAGTGCATTTGATGTTCAGTGCATTTCAAACTAAATCACAGGCAGGAACTCACAATGAAATCTCAGCAAAGGCAGGGAGCTGTTCAGATTTTTCACTTGCTTCTTCTGTTCAATTCCTTCTAGAAATCGACTAAATTCTGAAGTAGATTGATGAAAATCACTTCTCTGAGAACTTTCCTGAACGATGAGACTTATAGTTAAGTATACTGGTTTCACAAGACATCGCTGCCAACTACTTGCCATAGAAATGGATGAAAACTGTCCAAATCCCAAAACATGATTTGCTGAATATCATTCAAACACAAATCATCCAGAAGTGACTCAATGTTGAAATTCAAATGTGGAATTGGACTAAACAAATCTGAAGAGGGGAAGGACCAAATTTAAAATCCTGTGATACCAGGTTTCCCTGTCTGCAGGTGAATCTGAGCAGGCTCTAAATTCAGGACTCACCCACTCATTGTGGACTATTTTAGTCTCACATTAGTAATGCGAGAGGTTTTGTAGGCTTCCCTACATGGTCTGTGACTATAACTCCACATATGCCCTGGTCCGTCAGACCCAATTTATCAACTTGACTCTGCGCTATCCATAAATATTTGTATGTTTTTCTTCTCTGTATTATTCTAATTAAAAATACTTTGATTTGAAACGAGCATGCCCGAGATAGGTTTTCAATTTTCAAATAAGGATTTCTTCTCAACCTCATGAACACTGAGGAGATGATTTTTGGGGCATCACCCCTCCCCCAACCACCACCATTGCCCTGTGCTCATGTTGGTCTGTTTAAAACTGGTGATTCTCTGTTGTAAACATTCTATGATATGGTGGACCATGTAATATCAAACAGTATATAGAGTTTAAAGGTTAAATTTTTTAAAATTTGAGCCCAAGTAATTGTAACTTTCCACTGGAGAGTTTAACATACTACAATCATCAGTGTCCACAGTGCTGTTAACCAGCTCTAGTGATGCAAACATTTCTTTGCAAGCATTTACTGAGATATTGTAAATTACTTAACCGAAGCAGTGTACTTTCTCTCCCTTAATCTTGATCTGATCCCTCAGGGGCTATTTATTACAGATATATACAACTTGTCATGAGAAGTGAAGTTAATGTAATATGACACAAGTAGCACACATTGTTTAAATGTGTTCCAGAAAGTTAGCAAATTTAGTTCAGAGAATACTTACATGCTCTTCTGCCTGAAAAGCTGCAAGAAAGGAGTGAGACGGGGGGTGTGGGGGTAGGTGCAAAATATTAAACACTGTTCACTGTAGGTGGCCAATTAATACCCTGGATCCAAGCTGGAACAAATCCTTCCACTATATACATAAAGCATATAATCTCTTATCTGCTTAGGCATTATCAAATATTTTAGCAAATCCTAGTAACTTCAAACACAGGTTTAATGGAATGCAGTGCTAAAACATGCAAAGTCAAGAATCAAGTTTTTTAAGAACATAATCTGTTTTAGAAGGTTTCAAGAGAACTACTTTGCAACAGCCATTATAATCTCATCCCATGAGGAAATATGTCTGATTTGGCAAAACAACATTACATGTGTTAAAGCAAAATGTACAACTTTGCCTTCCCAAAACAAGTCACAAGCAGGAAAATCGTTTTAATTCCTTAGAAGCTGAATGAGTGTACAGCTATGGGTCCAGTTCTCAACAGTTGTTCCCCAGATAATATTAATTTAAGAGGGAATTCTAATAGATGGCCATATGACATTAACAGTGTGATCCAGCTGGGACATGTGCCAGTATTAATTCAACCTTGTGGTTTCTATCTCATCATCAAGTTAAAAGTAATACAATTCATTATACCACAAGCACGAAAACAAAACAAAACGCAAAAACAAAAAAAACACCAACGTAGCCAATAATGAAGCTCTGACGAAATATTAGTCTCACTCATTCATACACTTACTTTAAAATGGGTCTATTTCTCCCCCAGCTATATTGTCCTTTCTTCCTGAATAACTGGGATATATATTTAAATGACTTTTTAAATCTTTTCCATCTTCATTTGGTTTTCTACTCATGCACTCAGGGTAGTTTAGATAAAAGATCAGAAAGTAGGGAAAGTGAGAAAAATCTCCCTTTTAGAGTGAGGCAAACACAGCGTGAAGCCAGAGAGAGAAGCAAAGAAACAGACAGGGAGAGACAGACAAAACTGCATGCAGAAAACTGATCTTCTCAGATATTTTAAAGCAAAAACTGAATGATATACTTGACTTACAAGCATAACATTTTACGCCTTTTATATACACCAGAACATACAGAGCCAAAAGACAGTTGCTAGCTAAAAACAGAAAGAAAGAAAAAGAGAGAGAACATCTTAATTTTTTTAAGAGAATGATTTCTTAGTAGGTTTTGCATAGCTTAAGGAATCTAGTGCTTGTGAGTGATGCAAGATAACACTTTCTTGTAATTTTATATAGTAAGCAAAGATTTAGAATATTTACAGACCACCCTGAGTAAGAACGTCACTGGATTCTAAGAGCATGCTCATACCAGAACATTCATCTTGGGGGGAAAAAAAATGTCCAATGGCCCTCAGGCCATATATGGCTGTAGGGGAAGGTATGCCTTTGACCTCTCAGTGCGGGTAGAATTAGAGCACAAAGTCGTTACAGCCTACTGAAGGATTTTCTTTCTTTCATTTGTTATAATGACTAACTTTTTATCAGATCTGGCCAGCGACTATACTACAACACTAAGCTTCCCCACATTCTTATCTTTGACAAAAACAGATCTTAAAGATATTTGTATTGTTCCGAGTCACAGTCTGCTGGGGTGGGAGGCTGTAATTCAGGGTGAAACGAAGTTTTTCAACCATCTGTACATTAGCAAACTGTATTGCTTTGGTATTCGGGTGCTGCTAACTTGCTCTACGCTCATGAGCTGACATGGAAAGGAGTCTGTGTGTTATATTTTAGATCGTGTGCAGCCAGACTGCTGTAGGCATTTTTTTCTGATTTATGGGTAGGTCTTGAAACAGTCAGAATTTCGCCTTATTAAAATCTATATAAGAACGTTCCAAGTTTTCAGTCAAGAAGAATTCCTTTTATTTTTATTCGACACAATGTAATTATAATGAATTATAGTATTCCACTATTTATATGCTCAACCTACACTTCCACAGAAGTTGCCTGCCATCCAGCATTAGTTAAAGAACGATGCTACAATGTCCGATCTTAAAGATTTCATGGCCTCTGTATATTTTTCCCATTACTCAGGCAGCTAGATTTCCCCCCATTGGTTATTTCTTCTATGGGAATAAAGGCACTTTTGCATAAGCATTAACTCTTTCGTGGCTCCACTTGCTGCTGTGGGGTGATGCAGCAAGCGAGAAACACCACATTTGTCTGAAGTCACGCTCATGCCTACTTACAAACAAATTTAATGGTTATTCAGTTAGCTTTTTTCTGAAATGCTAAGAGCATTCTTTTTAAAAATTATTCACAGTAATTACTTTTCTATCAAGCAACTGTTTTCAGCAAAAGGTACCAGGCAACTTACGCAGCATTATTTTCTTTCAGCGGGGACACAAAATTAACATAACGCTGTATGTTTACTCGCACGTCATCATTTACCTAGGGTGTAGGCTTCTAAACACTTTGTTTTAGGATACCTGTGCAATCTGTTTTTAATTGAATGAAATGCCCTTGGTTGTCTTCCTTCGTGGATTCCTGAAGTGTAATACATATATCGTCAGTCTAAAAACATTACTAATCCAGAAAACAGAGTTTTATGCACAAGTCTCCTGATGATTATATTCTGCAAACGTTGTAATTCATTAAGTCTGATTTATTTGAACAGAGTGCCAGGGAGTTTCAGATTTGGTGGTAATTTGTAATAAATAGGTATTTATTTTAAGGATAGGTAAATATGACTTACCCCTCAAATTCAGGAGACTGGCATTTCTGAACCAAGATTAGTTATATGGGTTTTTTGGCCTTGATCAAAAAAAGTGGGTGCTATGTCAGTTATTTATTTAGCCATGATTTGATTAAATATTTATATATTTAACCAAATGGTTTGATTAAAAGATCAAAACTGTACTCCTTACTTTGTGCATATTAATCCATTCATTAACTCAAGAAATATTTTCAGTTGCCCTTGCATTGGAATCACAGAGCTTCATAAGGATCACTTCTTGCCCCAAGGTGGTCTGGAGTTCTGGAAGGCATCTTGCTGGAAACATGGGCCAAAGACTTACAGGTTCTATCTTCACCCAGTGTGCCCATGGGCAAAATTATCTTAAGTCAAATCCTCCTCTGTTGGATACCAAAAAGTAAGATCACAGGCTACGGTTTAGGTGTGGGATTTCTGACTCTCAGAAGAGACTCACTATCACCTTCTCCCACCTGATTCTGCAACGCAGAGGGGATGGTAGCAAATATATGTCAGTAGGGAAACTGGACTGAACTCAGTCCTTCCCTTCCTGCCTCGAATCCTGGAGCTCACACATGTTGGGGATTTACATCCACAGGCACACGCGAGACTTACAGACACATAACACTTTCTGAGGATTTGAAAAGATATTCTTCCCACCTCATCTAGTGGTAAATGAATGTGTAATCTCCTATTGCAAAGCTTTCTGAGTGCAGAAGACTTGTTTTCCGAAATTGTGCGGGAGGGACCAGGTGGAGGAAACAAAACAATAATCCTGAGGATACTCAAATTCCAAAATTTCCAAAAACTCTTCGGATTGCATGATTCAGGATAAGGTTTCTAACCTCAAAAAACTCATGGGGCAAGTTATGGCTTATTCAAAAGTAGGGGCTTTTCAAACAGTGTTCCTGAGAACCTCAGGAGGTGGGGATGGCACGGAGGTGGGAGAGCAGCCAGGAGAGAAAACTCTGCCCCTTCATCTACATGACTGTATTTTTGGCTTTTGCATATATATATTTGAGGTCATCATAAGACGTCATTTGACAACGGGTTCTCCTACTCAAAGAAAGAAATACTAAAAAAAAAAAAAATATATGTATTCTAAATTAATGTGTTACCAGAAGAAATACAGAAATCCAGAGTAGCTCTTTTTAGCAAGACAATTTTACCCCAAATAAAAAAATTCAGAAGACTATAAGAATTTTCTTGAAATTTGAATAAACATTCAGTATTTGTTATGAGAATGTGAATCAGTTATTACCCCACAGATAACGATAAGAAATAAGCACTGTAGCAAGGACTTTATTTGAAAACAACTAAGGAAGGAAGTGTGTTAATAGCAAAATAATTATTCTTTGGGTTGTAAATGTAATGAATTTGTATTGTAGAAAATTGGGATATACAGAGAAATATTTTGAAAGTGATATCAAATTCTCTGTAGGCCCATTATTTATTTTTCTGTGGATGTGTGAATGTAGGCACATAATTGATGTCATAATGACCATATTCCTGTGGCCTGTGTATTCATTTTAACATTGTCTTGTGCAGTTACTTATCTTTCGTTCTTCTTCTTTATTTTCAATCTTTACTAAAGGAGGAAATAAAAAAGAATTGAAGCAAGTTGTCATTGGTCCAAAATTTTAAGAAGCATAAAACTCTTTACAAATTCTTTAGCTCTTTACAAATTCCTCCAGCTTTCCATTTGGATAATCCCAGGTAGTAGGCAGTATTTGCCTCGAAACTAATATTTTCTTGGAGGTCCTAAGCCTTTGGAAATTTAGTCTATTTTGGGATATCATCCCCATTGGTCTACTCTTCACTTTCCTAATGTCTTTTTCCATTATCTCATAAAGCAAATAGTTACAAAATAAATAAAAGGCAATTTCTACTGTGAGAAGAAAAGCCAAATAATAAGTTAGAAAATAATTGTCTTAATGAACTGCTAAGCCTAAATTAGACTTCCTGATGTAAACTAAACTAAAATGCCCACAGCTTGTGATAAATTAATGACTATTGCACATATTAAGGAAAAGATTTTCTAGTCTGTTTGTGAGCTAAAAAAAAATGGTAAGATTTCCCAAACAGAGGCTAAAGGAAATGGGTTTGGGGGAATGAATAGAGTCACATAATGCTAAGTGTGAAGGTCTATTAGGATTTTCTCCAACTATATTTTAGATTAAGTATCATACGATTGCTAGATCTATTTGAAGTTCACAGCTACTGCAAGTATTTAAACAGATTGGGATAAGAAACAATCTGTCCATTGCACTACAGAGCAAATTTAAGGAATTAAAATAGCCCAGTGGTAATTATAAACTCGTGGTCAAAATATTTCTTCTCTAGCTTCTTTGACCTAGCGCTCATTTTCTCTCTCTGTCTCCTGTAGTAGTAGCTTCTCCCCTAATTAGAATATCCTTGACCTTGCCCCCAAAACCAATTACCATATTAGTTTAGTTTTAGATTTCATGTCCTCTCTGATGCTTCCCAATGCTGGATTGCTTGCCATCCCATTTATTCAGAAAGTAGCCTCTAAATCCTCTCTTATAACAGTTTATAAAAATTGCCTTTTACATGTCTCTCCCCAACAGAACTGTAAACATCTGGAAAACGTCATTTTCCCCAGCATCTAACAAAGTCCTAGTTATTGAGTAAGTGTTCAACAATATTTATTAAATAAGTGAATAAACAAGTGATATGCATACATACACACACGTACATACATACGTACATACATAGTAAAATAGAATAAATGAATAGGAAAGGAAATTTTACCTAATTGGGGTGTTGCCATTATAGTGACAGCATGACACTTGCCAATTCTTTTCGTATAATCACCTGGGACACTCAACTCCATATGACCAGGAGAATTCCACTTGGTTAACTGTAACTATTAAAACATCACCTGCTGTCAGACATACCTCTCAGTCTCTGTGTGTTATTTAAGAGAACCAAGGCCCTTGGCCTAGAGCATTTCTTTTGGATAAAAGATCATTAAGGGTTAATGAGCCAATGCCTTGCTTTAGACCCAAACTATTTCTAATCGGTCATTAGTCTTGCCCTCCTTGGCCTGAAACTCCATGATTCTTGCTTAATTTAAGCACAAGCTCGTACTATGCAGGCGGAACATTCCCTATCTCTATCCTGAAACATAATGAGCACAGATTTCAGTGAATTTAATCAGTGGTTTACATGGGAGCTTGTTCTTGGCAATAACGAAAATTGTTTCCTTTGTTTTTATAAGAATGTAAGCATAATATTCTGAGAGGTCAGATCATATTGGTTATTTCCTCCATGATCAACATCATTATATTTGATTGAATATTTTTAAAGTTACAAATTGGATAAAACTTTGTTTCAATGTTCTGCTATGTTACTCTCTATTCACCTTTTCTCAGCACAAATTTGATTAATTTCTTGAATTATACAATGGCAGTTGTCTGATGACAGGGTGACCAAGTTTCTTTAGGCAATTTGATACCATATAATTTGAGAAATACCTTGGATTTCTTAAATTAGTAACAGAAAATGTATCATGGATTTTTCCAAAGTTTTGCTTTACAAATATTTATAGCAGCACAAAACTTTGTTATACTTCTTCAATCTATTTGATAATTTCCTGATTAGACCATCCCATGCTTGGTGGACCCAATGAAAAATTATGAAGCCTGACAGATGAAAATAGACTGTGTATTTCTTTCAAAAAAAATTTTTTTCAATAGCTTGTGGGGTTTTTTTCCTGCGATAAAATAAACAATTTAGACTAACAAGCCACTCATTGATCTTTGACCTTTTCAGCCACATCAAAAGCATCTTAAAAGCCAATTAGTGGAAATGCAGAGAAAAGGTCATTTTATTACAACACTCAACATTGGAACCATAATATTTTACCTACATTCAAATTATCCCATAGCTTTCATTAGAAAAATAGAAAGACATATACTTCAATCCTAAAGCAGGCAGATATTTTGCATGCACAAATGATTTTACTCTTCCTCAGGCTGGTACAGTAATTTTCTTAGCACAGCCAATATAGTCTCCAGCAGAGACTCTCCTGATTATCTCTTTTGATGTACAACAGGGATAACACTGATAAATGATGTCTACTGATAATCCCCAAGCCTCATTTTAGCCACTGGCTTTAATTGCTTTCTCAAAACAGCCCTTTACCAGACTATTTCAGAAAAAGTAATACATACAAGATTGAACATTGGCTTTTATTCTCTTTCCCCCTTTTCTTCTCTGATAGCATTGATTTTAGGCAGCATAACACAGAGAAAAAGGAGACAATCCAAGATGTATTAAAGTTGGCTATAGAACTAAATATAAGCCCTCAGGTGTTAAAACAATTACTTTATTAAAATGATTGTTCAATATATTTGTAATTAAATTTCTAAAAATCAGTTGTTTTTAAAATGTTTTAATTAAATGTATGGGGGTGACATTGATTATAAAATTATATAGGTTTCAAGGGTACATTTCTATCATACATCATCTGTATATTGCATTGTGTATTCACCATCCAGAGTTAGTTGTTTTAGGAAGCATTCATTTATTAATTTTTCTGAGTTGACTTGAGGATTTGCAATTCACAAGGCCCTGGGCCAGATATACTTTGGAATATATAATAATGAAAAAGACATGGCTACTGTTGTTAGAAAATTATAGTCTACTAGAGGATATTACAATGTGACAAATCACTCTACATATCGTGCTTGGGTGTGATGTCTTTTTGCTAATTTAATAAGAAATGGTAGAAATCATTTTGATTTTGGTAGCTGGTATTTTCTTGTGGTGCAGAGAACCAATTTTTAAAGAGTATCTGATTTTTCTCCAAGCAAGACATCATCTTTATATATAAGGCATAAAAGTAAACTAGTATACAAAAAAATCCCCTAGAACAAAAACCTAGATATATCCTAAAATGAAGCATAACGCCATTATGCTATAATCTAAAAAATATGTGGAATTGGTGGAATAAAGTCTCCAAGGTCACTTGTAACATACAAGTATCAGGTATTGAAAAACTGTATTAGACTTTGATTTTCTGAGCAGGAATTTCCAGTGTTTTCCTGAATGCTTTTTCTTTAAAGTACAAGCAGACCACATTCATCAAAACCAGATGCTAATGTCTCTCTGCTCAGTTTCAGTTATCAATATCAAGTTTGAAAGATCCAAAACGTTTTCGTAAAAAATTGACTATGCCTGTGATCAGGTCATATTCACCAGGGTTGACATGAGCCAAGGTCCATAATGCCTTTGAAATGAAAAAAATCAAGGTCATTGAGACCATGATTTCCCCTTCAATTTTTTTTTTTTTAAGTCAAAAAATTATTTGTTCAAGAAATTTCACGTACATGTGTAACACACACACACACACACACACACACACACACATTTTTGTTAAGGTCTGCTAAATATTAGGCCAGGAGAGAAGCCAAACTTCCTGATTTGATTCCTTTGAAGACTGCTGACCTGAACTATCAGTCATTCAAACTCTTGGTTGGCTCTGCTGGCTGCAGTGTGTCCACAGGATGGAAGTGTACAGTCAGCAGTCAAGAGCACTGGTGTTTCTATGCCCACAGTCTTGAGTGGAGAGGACAAACCACAAGCTACAGCTCCACCCACGTGTTGGTAGAGATAGGACCATATTGTATGCTGATATCCTTAGGAGAATAATGAAGTCCTTGAGTTCCTTTGATGCTTCCCTTGGACATCCAAGATTCTAACCCTACACCGTTTTCTCCAACTATATTTGAACATGAAAATCTCTTCTTTCCTCTTAGAAAGTAGTACTAATGGCCATGATATCTCATATGCAATTTTATAGTTTTTTAATGTGTTTGCATACTTGTTTTAGTCTACTAAAATTTACTGCAGCCACAGAAATTCAAATTTTAAAATTCAACTTTAAAAACTTAACTTCATGAATCCACATACTGGCATAGAATTGATCAAAAATGCCAAGTAGATGTTACTGTACTGGTATAATAGGTGAAAGCCGGTAGCATAATTAAATGTTACGTCTATAGTAAATGTAAGCATCTATAGTAAATGTGATCTAAACACGATTTGCAATTTTAATCTTAGGAAGATAGTTAAGTGCTATGTTAGGCAGTACATATGCAATTGTAAAGGAAACAAGCAGGAAAGAGCTCTGCCCTCATAGAGCTTACAGTCCATGAACTCACAGTGCAGACAGGTCACCCACATTCTCTAAACAAACACATCACTAAATAAACACATAAACAAACAAGCAAATCAATAAAATGGTAATCTGTGCAATGAGGAAAACAATGAGGGCATCGGAGGCCTTACTGAATTTTGCAGGTGATACACGACCTGACAGTGAATTATATGTGTCGGCTTGACTGGGCCATGCAGCGCCTAGATAGTTGGTCAACCATTATTCTGGGTGTGTCTGTAAGGGTGTTTCTGGGTGACATTAACATTTCAATGGGCAAACATAATGAATAAAGTAGATTACTCTCCCTAACGTGGGCAGGTCTATACAATCAGTTGAAGGCCTGAATAAAACAAAAAGGTCAAGTAAGAGAAAATTCTTTCTGCCTGACTGTCTTTGAGCTGAGACATCGGTTAGTTGTCTTCCTGCCTCCTAACTCAGACTGAAACATTGGCTTTTCCTGGGTCTCAAGCCTGCTGACATCTATATCGTAAGTGCTCTATCTGCTCTCCTGGGTCTCCAGCTTGCCAACTGCAGATCTTGTGACTGGTCAGCCTCCACAATCACATGAGCCAATTCTTTAGAATAAATCTCTCTCTTCTATCCATCTGTCTATCATCTATCTATAAATGCATATTTATGAAAATAAATATATATAAATACATCTTATTGGCTCTGTTTCTCTGCAGAACCCTGAGTAATATAGATAACATCTCTTTGAAAGTCTCACTAAATCTGATATATGGCACGTAAATAAAAATTAACAAAATAAAGTACAAAACACTTGCAAAATTCTTGAATTGAAAACAGCCCTAAGTGGCTGAAATTTAATTGCAGAACACCATGTTATAAATTTGGTTTTAGACTCTAGGTGAATTATGAAAGGTTTTAAAACAGGGCCATGACTTGTGTTTATATTTTATGCTTTAAAATATATTTTATCCTTAAAATAAGTTTGTACTTTAAGAATAGATCACTGAAACTAGTGATGGAGGACACATCAAAGGTGATGGGAGGGTTGAAAGTGAGATAAGACAGGAAGAGGGGTGGCAGTAGAGATGGAGAGGAGTAAACAAAGTCTAGACATGTTTTGGAGGTCAAATCAGCAGAACTAGCTTATGGCTGAGGGAGATGAGGGAGAAGGAGGTAACGTGAAGGATGATTCTTACATTGATGGCTTGAGCAGGTGGGTTGAAACAACTGGATGAGGAACAGATTTGTAGAGGAAAAACCATAGTGAAATTTGGAGCATAATTGTTTCTTAAATTGAGCAATCCAAATGGTGCTTTCCAAAAAATTGCATATAAGAATCTGAAGCTTAAGAGAGAGAGATCTTAATTGGAAATACATCTTTGGGGGCCGCAGGCTTACAGATAGTATTAAAAGCATGGTAATGGTTGAGGCCACCAAGTGCATGAACACAGAGTCAGAGAAAAGAGCACACAGGATTGAGTCCTGAGTAAAAATTTAATGTTTGGGAAGATAATGAGCCCACAGAAAATACTGAGAAGTAGTCGGTAAGCAACATCAGGAAAGTGTGCTGTCACAGAAGGCAAATGAAGAAGAGGTATTGTGAAGAGTGGATGAGGAACGAGTGTTAAATAAGGTAATGAGAACTGATAAGAGGAGAACGTTAAGGTTTGACAGACGGAGATAACTGGGGGTGGGAAAAGAAACCCATCAAGAAGGATCACCATAGCCAACAGAGTGGAAGATCACCCTAGCAAATAATTTTGTCAACATTGATAGGATCATGTCACAACCAAAGTAACAGATTCGAAGAAAATCTGAAAATAAAAAGAAGACTTCTATACGTAATTTCTGGAATTGCCAGCTTTCCAAAGATGGTACGTCAACTCTTTATGTACTATTTAATTGTGAGCACTATTGTGTTAGAAATATATTTTAATAGGTAGTTTTTTATGTACATATATGAGGCCGGACAATTAAATTCACGAGCTCATACTAGAAAAAGTGCTACGTACCTCATTGCTGAATATCACTATGGTCACCTTCAAAGTACTCCCCTTGGGAAGCTATGCACCGACACCAGTGCCTAGTCTACCCTTCAAAGCAATTTTGGAACACTTTTTCTGGAATGGCCAACAGAGCTGTCATCGTATTACTCTTGATGTTCTGAATGTCATCAAAATGTCTTCCTTTCACTATTTCCTTTATCTTTGGTAAATAGAGAAGTCTTTGGGGGCTAGGTCAAATGAGTAGGGAGAGTGTTCCAATCCTGTTATTTGTTTACTGGCTAAAAAGTCCCTCAAAGACAGTGCCAGGTGAGCTGGTGCATTCTCATGATGCAAGAGCCATGAATTGTTGGAGAAAGCAACAGAAAAATATGATCCACATTTAGGAGAAAAGGTAGCAAAAAGAAACAGACTCAGAAATGACAGAGATGGTAGAATTAGCAGATAATGACTTTAACAATATAATATCTAAAATGAAAATTTAACTGAAGGAGATTAACAGCTGATTAGACACTTAGAAAATACCCAAGAGCTTGAACACATAGCAATAAAAACTATTCAAACTAAAGCACAAACTAAAACATTGACATAAAATCAACAGACCTTCAGTAACTTGTGAAAAACATCAAGTAAGCTAACTTCCATATAATGGTAATCTTGAAAAGATGGGTAGAGGAGGAGAAGAAAAAAATTTTTGAGGAGTAGTTGAATATTGTCCAAATGAGAAGTACAAACTCACAATTCTAAAAAGTTCAATAAACACTATGCATGATAAACAAACAAACAAACAAACAAACAAACAAAAAACACACTTTTAAGCATGTCATAATCATATTGTTGAATACAAGTAATAAAGAGAAATGCAGTCAGAAAAAAATAACCACATCATGTACAGAGGAACAAAGGTAAGAACGACTATGGCATCTTGAATTAAACTATGCAAGCCAGAAAATCTTTAAAGTGCTGAAAGAAATGAAGGGAAAAAGTGGTTCTAGAACTATACTTCTAAAATGCAAGAAAAATCAGGCAAACAAAAGTTACAAAACTTTGTTGCCAGCAGACTTGCTCTACAAGAAATGTTGTTAAAGAGAGTTCTTCAGGTAAAAGAAAAATGTCAACAGATGGAAACTATGTCTATATCAAGGGATGAAAAGAGCCAGAAATTGTAAATAAGTGACTAAATATTAAAGACTTTTCACTTTTCCTAAATTTCTTTAAAATATAATGGACTGAGAAAAGAACTGCAAAAACAGCTAGAAAACAATTAACAAAATGACAGCAAGCATATGCCGATCAATAATTACTTCAAATGTAAATGGACTAAATTCTCAAATCAAAAGACATTGGGTGGCTGGATGGATAAAAACACAAGACTCCATCTATGTGCTGCCTACAAGAGACACACTTTAGATGTAAGGACACACACAGAGTGAAAGTGAAGGGATAAAAAAGGATATTCCAAGCAAATGAAAATCAAAAGAAAGCTGTAATAGCTATACTTACATCAGACAAAATAGACTTTAAAACAAAGACTGTAATAAGAGACAAAGAAAGGTGTTACATAATGATACAGGGGTTAAATTAATAAGAGGACATAATATTTAGTGGGGTGAATTGCACCTTTGTTAGTAAAACACTGACATTTATAAATTATATTAAATATATAACTAGAAACTTACTCTTCATCATTTATATATTTATATACTATTTTTAAGTAGAACAGAAATGGGTGAAGTTACAGTCCACACATTCTTAATTATAGATGTGTCCATGAAATGTCACACATGTAAAATGCATCAGTCATTAATTTGCCACAGAAATAAAATCAAGAACGGCTATGTAAAAGGAGCATGCCTATGTGAATAGACTTCTGTGGACAGAATGAAAAAGCACAGTAGCATCTAGGTGAGAAGGCAACGCCTTCATATAGAGAATAACTCTTGATGTGAGAGTCGAATGGGTATTTGCTATTGGGACAAGATATGAAGGAAAAAGAGAGCATTCTAGGCATAGGGAGTAATATTACCACAGGCATAAAATGAAGGGAACAGTACTGGGCATGGATATAGATATTGGATGGGGCGTGGAAGAGCGAAGAGGAGAGGTATTAGCAATTAAAATATGAGAGATCAGAGAGATTGGCTGAGGTTGGACCACAGAGAACCCACATGCCATGCCACGCCGAGTTTGAACTTAGTTGTGTAAACGATAGGGAAATTACTGATGCATTCTGAGCAGATACATAGTGAGAATTAGATTTATATTTTAGAAAAATTTCTCTGGAAGTATTTTGAAGAGTACATGGAGGCATGGGAAAAAGTGAGACCCAGTTTTTTAAAATCTATTTTAATAGTATCCCAAGAGAAGGAGACAGCCTAAGGCCATGGGAGTGGGAGGGACCGGGTGGGGAGGGCTATCTGTTGATCCTCAGGACTTGGTGCTGCTGGAATGTGGACAGTCACAGAAGGGGAACAGGCTGGTGTCACTCAGCTTTTGGACCTGGACATTCACTGGGTGAAGAGTGGTCTCGCTAACTGAGCACAATAAGAAATAGGCCAACAAGTTTCCAGTGATTTCAGAGGATTGATGAGGCTAGCAGAGAGTGATAATTGTTTATTACTGAAATAGAAGGTGGGAGAGGTGGGTTTCTAGGATGGCCAAGGAGAGGGTTTCACAGGTTTCCTACTTCCCCAGCTCTGCCCACTGGTTGAGAAAGTGTTTCATAGACACATACATACGTTAATGTGGAGGAACCCAGCCCAGATAATGGGCCAATGAACTTCTTTCCTTGCAGATGAAAAGAACGTTGACATTGTGAACCATCAATTTGGTGTATAGTCTAACCAACATACTCAAAAAGTTCTTTTGCGTTCTTTTTATTCTGGGATTAATTACCCTGTGATCTTAAGCAAGTCTCTGGACCTCACTTTTCTCTGAGAATGCCAAACTCAGCAGTTTCTACATTCTCTGCCATGCTTCTTTAACAACAAAATCTGTACTGTGTTGGACAATGCAAAGAGACTCCATTATTGAATAAGTCCTGGAAGAATGAGTGGATATGTCTATTTGAATAGAGTAGGTATTCCTTTTCTTAAAAAATATTAGAGGGGTCTTTGTCAGTGAGAGATTTCCCTTGTATGGATAGCACATACATTCTCTGAGCATTTTGACACTAAAGTATCTTTTGCTTTTAGGAACAATTACCTCCAGAGGGCCAAATATAAAATTTATAATAAGGTAGTCTGAAAACAGAAATCAAATAATCAAGGGTACCTATTTAGTATTCATTTTTTTGTAAAATAAAAATAACATATCTTTTCCTTTCCTAAATCTAATTTTGGGCCTGCCAAGGGCTCAAAAACAACCCACCTTTCCTTACGAAAAGGACCAGGCAAAACCCCGAGGACAGTTTTAAACATTTGACCAAGTTGTTCTTGACTCTTTTAAGGTTGTCTTCACCGAAGCAATATGAGTTTAAAGGAAAGTAGTGTAATTGAATTTTCTTTCTTTCTTTCTTTCTTTCTTTCTTTCTTTCTTTCTTTCTTTCTTTCTTTCTTTCTTTCTTTCTTTCTTTCTTTTTATGTCAGTGCTCAGGGGAATGACTTTGGCATAGCTGCCTCTGTGACTGTTAGGATATCATTTCCTTCCCCTGTTCCTATAGTTGCATATACAAGAAAACCAGGACCTCATTTATGGCTTTGCTTCTTCTCCCCATGGGACTTGCCAGTGTTCTCAATTTAAGGCATAAGTGCAATGGGTTGACTTTGGCTTAACTATAAAGTCACATATTCACAAATATATATGAAAAATGTTGCGTTGACTCTGATATCCCACAAGCTATTCAGTTTCAGTTGATAGCTCTATTTTATTCAGATACATTACACATTTAAAATTCTTACTATGCTTGTTTGTGAATGGGAATTGAAGAATTTGTGGCCACATTAAACATATGGGAAATCTGTATAGCTCTGAATTAGCCCTTTTTGGTGTTATTACTCTTCTATGGTGTTCTCTTCATGCAGATGAGTTAGGTTTGCTATAGGTATAAACTCCTGAACACTGAATTTAGTGATGAGTTTGTAAGTAACAAAATTTCAACTCACTTTCATTCTCAACTGATGGCCTCTCTAGAAGGTGGTTAACTACCATATTTCTGTAGGGGTTTGGCCTTCCAAATATGTTGAAAGTTCTTGGCCTCCATTCAGATTCTGACTGGTATGGAACTTGTTTTTCTTTGAAGGCTACTCTGAGACCTGAGTAGAATGATTTGTATCTGGTGGTATCATACTCCCTTGCAGAGACTCTGCCAGCAATAACCTCTATTGGAAGGAAAGAAGGGAGGGACGGAAAGAAGGACGGGAGAAACAGAGCATATCAGACTGACTTTATATTTCAGAGTTTTGAGAAAGAAAGCAGGACTTACTGTGGAATTCACTTAAATAAATATTCCATTGCCTAGATATCATACTCAAGTGTTTTCATACAAGATAGGAAAGATATAACTTGTGATTTTAATGCACAAAAGGAAGACCATATTTAGGCTACACTGATGGAAACATCATGTCTGAATCATACGTAGAACGCAGTGGCTCTTCTGGATGCTGTTGCTTTAAGGGACTACATTTAATCTAGCTACCACAATCCAAAGAGGATGGTGACAAATTAGAACATATTTAAAAATGGCCACCAAGTAGCCCTGGCACAGAAGATACCATATTTGAGGAAGAGTGAACGTCAACATATTTATCTCAGACCCAAGAAGGATTAGATCGCATTTCTGAAAGTGTGTTTGGCTGATACCTGGGTCAGAATCACTTGAGATGCTTTTTAAAATACAGATTTCTTGGCTCCATCTGCAAATTAGAAAGTCAGAATCTTGGGTGTCTGTTGAGGGAGGGATATTCTTCTTAAAGAAGCTCCCAGGTGACATTTATGAACACAAGCATTTGAAAACTACTGGAATAGAGAAGTTGAGAGCAATCTTCCAGGAACTGATGGGCTATCATTTGGAAGACAAGGAGGATAAGGCATATAATATTGGCCCAAGAAAGGAACTAAAACCACAGGGAGGCAGATTTTGGCACAACTAACCTCTGGAAACTATGTGTACTCTTCATCAGAAATGGTTTTATTTTCTTCTGCATATCTGCGTTTCTTAACAAAGTGCATTCACTTCATGGGTCCTACGTAGATATTTGTGAAGTGTATGAATGACTAATTATCTAATTAGGATGATAGTATACTCTGGTTTGATAGGGCATTTCTTGGTTTACACCTCTTAAACCAGTGTCCGTTTCAGTTTAGCATTTGTCCTCAAAAGGATTTCTCATTTTTTTTTAAAAAAGCAAAGTATTATTATTACTACTAGCCACATTAAAATAAGGCAGGATGGGTCTAGCCTACTTACATTTTGTATTACCAGCTTCTGCCATGGTCTCATCCACGACTTGTGAGGTGAATGTAAGTGAACAGAGTTCTTACTTTTAACACACGATTAAATCTGAAAGCTGACCATCAGTGACCCTTTCTCTTTTCCCTGTTCTTTTCATCTGTAACATAGTTAACACTTCAATGAATAGTGTGCAGAAAGTTCACAGAAATAAGTGGCTTGGGACCCAGACAGCTCAGGACAACTAACTCCACCCAGCCTCAGATGGTGAAGAGATAAGCAGTGGATGCTGCTATCTCCGTGGGCTGTTTGGTGTACCAAACTGCCATGCCATCACCCATGCTTAGTTTGCAAGGTACACCAAAAGGCCAGGCCACCACTGAGCAAGGCCAGAGGAGAGTGTGGAAAATGATGTTAGGTGTGCGTAAGTATGTACAGGAAACAATGGCCAAGCTGTTCTGCCAAAGAACACACTTGCTTGTGATAGTGGTTTTTGTCAGAACTTTGAATGGTGTTAATCTTCAAGTATTTAATTATTCTACTGTTTGTTAATTTTATTTCGTGTTTGCGATAAACCCTTTCAGCAGCAATACTCTAAAAAAAATGAAACTGTGTGTTTAATGAAAATTTAAGTACTGAATTTCTATTTCACAAAACTTGCTGACAGTTATCAGCCACATATGATATCTGGGATCACAATGGCATCACTGGTCACGTGAAAACCAGAAGATATATATCTGCTGAAAATGCATTAATGTTTAATTAGATTGAACTGTATGAAATTGCTATTTTGTAGATCAGAAGAGTTTCAATAATATCATATAATTCAACCCTAATGTTTCCTAAGTTACTAGTTATTTTAAGATGATAATTTATCATGAACAGAGGCAAAAGGTGCATTTATGTATCATTCTTTGAAATCCAATGTTTCATTTAGTCAAATGATTATTGTTATAAATGAATCTCACTCATTTTTCACTCTAAGGCTTTTTTAGAATGGATTACCAAAAGTTAGTGTTTACTTCATTAGCAGTAGAAGAACTTGCAAACATTCAAATTATATCAATTTCCTATCAGCTATATATAGGCACAAATGCATACTCTGTGAACAGGCAGAATCAGCTGGAGTCAGCATGTCACACAGGCAGTGACACCGTGGAGTAGAGGACAGGCTTTTTTGGTAGTTGTTAGGAAAACTGCAGACCAGATGATATCAGCATCGCACTGGAAACATGAGTACCGCTGGGTGAGAATCACTGAGCTGCAAATGTCTCTTTCAACTCCACGATGCTGTCATAGCTATTACACTATGGTAGTTCAGAGCGTAGCGTGTACAGCCAGACTTGGAATCCAACATGGCTCCATACCCTACAGCCTAGGTGACCCTGAGTAATCTCCTGAACATGTTCAAGCCTGTGTGTTCATATGGAAAGTGGAGATAATATTTCTTACTTCAGTCTGCGTTGGGAAGGATTAAATAAAACAATGCACGATCAGTGCTGGCTGTATGGTAAGACTGAGTAAGCACTCGTTAAATTGCAGCTATAATTACTAACTATTATTATTACTGTTGTTGTGACTACTATTCTGGTTTTCCCCTCTTCCCTTCAGAACTTCAATACTATGATTATTGCTTTATTTATTCACTTTTTAATTTAATTTAATTTACTATTAAATTCCTACTATATGCAGGGTTCTGAGATTACTGGGATTGAAAGATGAATAAGATATAAGACTTTTTGGCTCTTTGGGGACAATCTTTACTCAGAAGTGATATAACTGAACCTCTATTGCCTGGGTTATATGACTGAATTCAAGAGTTGTTTATGTTCCTTGGGAGAGTTCACCACCTGAACACATAAGATTCTTCCTTTCAGAGATAACGTGTGTATACATGTGTGCGTTTTTTTCTATGTGTAAGTTGGACCTTACTAGGTGTTAGAAAGACAGGTCGGTCTTGCCAAAATTGTCTTTAGCTGGCAGTGTGGTGGCAATGGCAACGTACAGTTTTAGACGAATTGGACTTAGCTGCAGGTTAAGCTCTGCCTCTTCTATCTTCCCTACTCTGAGATGCCTGCAGGTCCCCGAGAAGGCAGGGCCTTCTGTACCTCCACAGAGAACTTTTTATAAATTGCTGTCTTTGCTGTGAACAACCATCCCTTTCCCACGGCCTGCACAGCATCTCTCATTGCACCACTCAGCTCATGTGAGATCTTCTCTATAAAGCCCTGAAATAGGGTGGGCCACGCTCTCCGTTGGCCCCACTGTACTCTCTATAAACTTCTGTATTTATACAGGAAATGCTCTGTTTTTGCCCTTCCCCAATACGTGTCTGTATCTTTCTGCTAATGGTAAGTCCCTTAAGAATAGAAACTATTTCTTATCGATCTTGTATCTCTAGCACACAGCACAATGACTAGGATATAAATGGAAATCTAACAAAAACTTGCTAAATGGGTAGGTGAATAAATGAATGAATGAATGAATGAATGAATGAACAGAACTGATGATGACAGTAGTACAGATAGGTAGGGTTAATCATTCTACCCTGGACCTTTGCCTGCATTATCAACAAAGTCTCCAGGAGTGACTTCTTCTAATGCTTTCTATTTCTCAATCTTGATTCCCTTACCCAAACTGAACTCTCAAAAGAAATACCCCGACCTACTCCTATGAACCCATCTCTGAACATTCAACTAAATATTTCAGAAACTAAATACCATCTCCCCCACTTGCTTTTGACAACTGTTCCCAGATATTCTCACCCACCTACAAATCGTAGATTTGTCATCACTTGATTTCCTAAAGGCCTCAACTTTCTCTCACCATCACTTCTAAACCTGATGACAATTCTAATTCTCTTTTCTTTCCTCCAACCCTCCAAGAGCATAACCCTTCCACCCGTCTTGACCCCATCTCTTCTCAATTACTGATAACCCTGGACTCAAACTCACTCTCCCTCTTACACTTTTCATTAATCTGTTCCTCCCTTCAGGATCTCTCTGTTTTGTCTGAGCATGTTGGCTTTTACTTCTCACAAAGTCATGACTGAATTCCACCTGGCCCTTCGCCCACCACACTACACATGCTCTTTTGTTATGAATTTCTTATCCCTGTCCTCCTCCCCAGGTTCTTTTCAGGCCACAATTACTCACAGGTTTCCTTTATCTCCACAAAGTTATCACTGAATTCCACACATTTATCTGACTGCCACTCAAGATTCTCCTACTGTTCATCGTATCTCAACCCACAGGGCAGTTCCTTAACCCCTTCCAACCTGAGACTTCATAGAACTAGTGCCAAGAATTGTAACAAGTCAGTTTTGGAGTTAAATCCAAGGTCAACTAATTCTCTCTAGATGTAGATGATTGGTCCTGCCCTTTGTTCTTCCTTCAGCATTAGACAGTTGATCCTGACCACTTTTCCATATTATGTATTTGTTCATTTCCTGTCTCTAATCAGTCATTGATTCGACACTATCTTTCTGGTTCCATTACATCCAAATAGCATTCATAATAGGTTATATAAGCATTGGGAAGTATTCAATTTGCTATAAAAGGTATAAAGCACTTAGTACAATGCCTGGCACTTAATAGTTCTTTAAATATCAACTCTCTACATTTACCATTTCTCTTTGTACACAACAACATCATGAGGTCTTTTATTTCACAGGCAGAAACTGAGTAGAGAGAGACTGATTAAATTTTCCTAGCTTTCATGGCTAATCAGTGACTATGTCAGAACCAGGAACCAGGTTTCCCACCTCCGGGCACAGGCACAGTGTTCCTTTCTTGAACTTTTCTGCTTCTAACCTATACTTTACACCATGAAATTTGATTTCCCCAAATGCCAAAGAGATTTCCAGATTTAATAATTATCTGGAACACAGAGATTAATAACCAGAGAGTGAGACTGACAAATGTGCCCCAATGTAAAACAAACTAATAGGTACAAAGACAGAATAAATTTGAAAGATAGAAAAGAAAAGAATGAATCAGTTACATGCAAAATTATATTTACTTTACAAAGGGGTAAACCATGGAAAGTACCTCTTACATGGGCAAGTACCCTGTTACTTAAAATATCTTATATAAATTATGTAATTTATATATATAATTTATATAATTATATATATATCATATAAATATCATGTTATTTAAAATAGCATTTAATCTTCAAAGTGGAATTTACATACAAACTTTCAAAACCATCATATGAACTGTGACGCAAAAGGTGACACCTCTGTAAGTAGGTGTTGTAAGTGGGTGCTCAGGGTGGTGCATGTACCAATCAGAAGATATGATGATGAGATTGTGAATCTCATTACAATGCTATTGGGTAGTTCTGCCACTGACTAACTTGGCAACTATGGGGACAGAGCCAGGAGGGCAGTTTCCAGGCTCTCAGCCTCACGTGGAAAGGTGCTGGCTTGGGTAGTAGATGGCCATCAGCTGTGGCTAGTTGGCCATCAGTCGTAACCCTTGAGCCATTGGCCACTGATATAACTGCTGCGGCTGCACTGGGGAGTCGAGTTGAGAGGGAGTCGAATAGAGAGTCAGTGGGTTGGCAGAAAGCGGACAGCAGGTCGCATGTTGTGTGTCTCCAGCCTCCAATGAGACTATAGCGGTATGGCTCCCCTACCTATGGCTCCGTGGGTGTTTCTTTTTGGCCTAGCCACATCCTGCATTCTTATGTGGGGAGCGGGAGCAGAGACCCCACAGGCTGCCCCGCACAACAGCAACCTTGGGAAAGTTTCTTAACCTCTATTGAACTATGGTTGATACATCTATAAAATAATGATAACACCTATAAAACATTTTAAAATAATGTTTGTCCTGTACCTAATGCAACACTTGGCTCATAATGGTGCTATTTTCCTCTGCTTCCCCTCCTCTAGTCTCTTCGTGAGAGTCTCTGATTACAGCCCATGAAAGCGATCTCCCACTAATACATAAAATTAGCACCCATGGCACAAACTTTAAAGCTTTTCTTCAGGAAATCACATCTCTTCTCTTTCATTTGTTTGTAATAGAAAAATAATTAAAGGAATTATACTCAGTGCCGAACTATGAGGAATCAGTTGAATACATTATGATATATCCATTTATTGTGATACTGTCCATCCTAAATAATGTTAATATGTATTGGTATTTGTTAATGTGAAGAGCAATTCATAGTATATTATTAATTGAAAATGACAAGTTCAAAACAATATGTATAGTCTGACACCATTTAAATAAGTCTTATGCATAAAGACACATAGGTACTTACACATAACAACATGTATCATTACTGGATTCCTTATAGGTAGACATTGAGAATGTTTCTTTTAATTTTTTCTTACTATAAACTAAGGATCACAGACTTGATTGCTTAATAAAAAAGCTTTAACACATTATGGAGATTATACATTAAAATTTTAACAATTGATATCTCAGTGTAATGGGATTATGATTGATTTTTTAAAATTTTAATCTACATTATGTACTTTCACTCTTGTATGTATATAAAACTTGTTTAGTAAAAAAATAATAAAAAGGACGAAAACAATCAAACCCTATATTCATTGTACCACCTCACATACCTGTTAGCGGGTCAATATAACACCTGTGTATTCCTCATGGACAGCTGATATACTGACGTGGCAAAATACAACAGTTGCCCCTTTTAAATGCATCATGCAAGTATTCACTATCAATGTTAATCAATTTATCAATCACAATTGTCTTTGTGTTCACACAAATTCTAAATACGGCCAGTAGTTTAAATACCACTTCATGCTATCATCACTAGAGTCAACGTACAAGTATTGATGTAGCCTGGATTCCTGGAAGAAAATGCGTACAGATTCAAACACACTTGGAAAATCCAAACAGAGTCTTTTATTAGTGACCCCTAATGACCAACAATCAAGGCTAAACATCTTGGCTAAACAATTATCTTTGGGAATTGAAATGTAAATGGAAGGAAAACTTGCTGTTTGTCCTTACCCTGTGTGGCTATTCCTCTCTCGCAATAACACATCCACATATATCCTATCAATATTTAAAAATTCCTGCTACAGTTTTAAAAGTTATCACTTTCTCATTTAGAAAACAGAATGAATATAATTATATGTCAATGTAACCAAATAAATTGCCTGTCTTCCTAAACAAAACCCAGTATGAAATTATATAGGAAAAAGCAAACTTTGTTCCTACAACCAGGCATATAAACTGCCTCTCGAATGTTATTTATTACTTGGCTCCTTCCACTCTTGTTTCTGAATCAGTTTGCCTCTCGAATGTCATCGTATGAATAGCTTTGCAAAACTTGGGTATACTCATCTACATGTCAGTCCCTAGAATTATATCTCAAGAGCTGTTTAATATTAGAAGTTCTAGTTCTGATTAAAAGTTCTGGAAATAAACTTTAATATGGGTGGAGATATATGTGTACACGTTTTGAAGAAGGGATTTCACCAAGAATCCATTTCTGCCTTTGCACTGGACCCTAAGGTATTGAGATGAATACAAATCCTGAAGAAATATGTCTGGTGCCTTTTATAAACCCCAATTTGCTAGATCAAAGTCTGGGAGGAAACTATGTGCTAAAAGTCAGAATATTGTCATCTCATATACTTTTGCTTTGAATGAACATTATTTTTGGACTGATTGCCTACAAATCTAGCTACACTCATCACGAATAAGGAACCATTTCAAGAATCTCCCTTTCAGAGTCAGATATTTTAGCCACATAAATCCCTTGCAAATCAGAACTAAAATAATTTTTTTTCATTTTATTTTTCTGCAATTGTAAACCTGTGCCAATATAGAAACGAACAACTTTGCCAGAGGCAAATATCACTTCCAACTGGTGGTGTTAAAGAATATCAACTTGCCCTGCCTCATGACTCCTGTTGTTTAATTTCTAAAGAAATGACACTATTTTTAAAAAGTGTAAATGTCCTTACATGGCACTCATAATAAATGGAGAGAAAAGCACAATAAAAAAGGAAATAGTAAATGACTATATTAAATTCTCTAGCCCTTTACTTGGCCATCTGTCTTCAATTTCAGGCATGTTATTTTTGAGTGGTGTCCCATTGTAACCAAATATAATAGGATAGGCAAGTTAATGAACTATGACACAGCCCATCATAAATGTGATGTATCACCGAGGAAAAGCCACCCAAGATGCAAGGCAGCTACTGTTTCTCTGTGAAGCTACTAGTTTTTAGTTCAGTGCTCAGGGGAAACAGTAGCCTCATTTATCTCTGTGTTAGTTGTAAAGTCTCAGATGGCTGCCGTATCCTTTTTATCCCTTCCTGACTCTGACCTCCAAAGAAAAATGAAAGAGGTGGAGAAGCCACAGAGAGATGTAGGTAAAGAAGAAAGGGGTAAAATTTGGATTCATCCAATGAAAAAAATTATATATGTTCATCATTTTCATCACCAGTCAGGAATCCACAGTAAGTTACAAAATCAGTTTTGCCAATATGGAAACCTTGTTGGCCAATTCAGTTATTGACCAACTGTATCTTTGTATGTTTCTCTTCTGAAACTAAACTCTTTCCTCAGAAAACACCTATTTGGTATACATTCCTTAAAGATATTTAAAACATCTGCATAACACAATTCTGTGAAGCACTGGGTTTAATTTCTTGCTTATGAAAAAAATATAAAATGTTATTAGAAATTAAATACACAGTATTAGAAACTAGAAGACTTAAGAGATTGCATTGGAAGAGTCGGAGGGTCCCTTAATCCATTTTTATTTTTGTGTATAGTGGATTGAATGATTTTTATTTAACAGAATAGTTCATGATAAAGTTCATTAATGTAAGAGATTAAGGATGTTTTCCTGAACTCATTTCCTTCTCTAACTGACTTTACCTTTTCCATCTATTCTACTTTAACTACTCAAGTGAAAAACTGTCTTCCTTACTTATTTATTTGAGCTAATTTAGGACAGGAATTTGATTCCTCATTCACAAGTGTTGAAAAGCAGCAGGACCCATTTCATGTTTGAATTCTCCATTTTTGATGGGGTTCTTACTTGCCAGCATTATTTCTTAATGTAGACTGTGGTAGACAGAATTCTAAGAGTCCCACCCCCTGGTGTACACACACTCAATATTCCCCTTCCCTTGAGTCTGAACAACACAGTGCGTATGATCGATTTCACTCCCATAACTAAGCTACCTTATAGAGCAAAGGTAAAAAGATTTTGCAGATGTAATTAAGGTCCCAAATCAGGTGACTTTCAGTGAACCAAAGAGAGATCCCGGGGTAAGCCTTGCCTCATCAAGTGAACCCTGAAAACACTGGGCACTTCTATAATAAAAGAAGAGAGTCAAAGCACAAGGGTTTCTCCTGCTGGATTTGAAAGAGCAAACTGCCATGTTTATGGAGGGAGTCAGAAAATGGTGGATGACCTGTAGGAGCTGAGAGTGAGCCTGGTTTGACAGCCAAGAAAATGGGCACCTGCCCCTGATGGCTGCAAGGCAATGAAGTCTTCCAAAATCTCAATGAGCTTCAAAGAGGATGCTGAGCCTCAGATGAAACCACAGCCCAGGTTGACACCTTGATTTCAACTTGCTGAGACACTGACTTGGGCCTGGACTCCTGACATAAGAAAACTGTGAGATAATAAATTTGTATTGTTTTAAGTCATTAAATTTATGGTAATTTGTTACATAGTGTTAGAAAGCTATATACATGACTCCACTTAGATGCATGGTAAAGTGTTTGATGATTAATTTCCTACCAATCCTGAGCCTCACATTCATTCCCCCGAACTGTAGCTAGGCAGTACTACTCATGATTCATAACTGCAAAGACAAACTGATCTTTGGAATGTTCGGGCTGAAATCCAGATGTGCCTTCCCATTCTGTTTTATAGATAAGAAAACTGAGGTTCAGAATAATTGACTAGTTTGAGGTTACACTACTAATTAAGTAGAAAAACATTGAGATCTATTCCAGAGTCCTTTCCACAACGGTAGAGAAACTAGAATAAGATTTACTCTTGGTTTAATTTTAATGGACTTAGTCCCTCCCACTTCTGAGTTGTGTTAGCACTGTTGCATGTTTGTATTTCCTGTAACACCCAATATAATCATTTATAGGTATACTGGAACCTTGTTTCCCATAGTATCATATTAGCAGAGTATCTTGTAGCTATTAAGTATTTAATGGCTATTTTGTGAATTACTGAATGACTTTAATGAGGTTGAACTGGCTGTGTAGATAGGAGAGATAATTAGAAATATTAATTAATATGTCTACAAATTATTATGAGATGGAGCAAAAGGGCTTTAAAATGTCTAAGGAAAAAATTAAGTTTCTAAGGAAATATTTGTAGCATATATTGAAACACTGATATACTCATACCAACTCACTACATAAAATCATCATTAATGAAATAGAAAACAATATAGATGAAACACAATTACAGGGCTGTGATTTCATCTAAAACTTTGGCAATGTAATCATCTCTCTCTTTTTACCTCACATATCATACCCACTGTAAAGACTGCTGCTTAAAAAATAAAATCTATGTGAAAAAACGTCTTCACCGATCTCAGGCGACCCTGACATTCCTTCCAAGATAACTTCAACAGTAACCTAGACCGGAAAGAATTAGAACCCTAGACTAACCTCTGAAATACTCCACTCTTGTTTAGCAAGAGACATTCATTGACTGAACTCTCCAGTTTTCTCAATGCTCTCATTGGCTAATTGTGACAATAACCAGGAAATGAGGTTCCTTGCAGGAAATGACTTGTCTTCCAACTCTGTATCCTCAGGGTCTAGAATAATGCAATTGTATGAAATGGGGGTAAATTATGTATTTTGCTCCCTGTGACTCTCCAGTTGTCTAAAGCTCAGAAGTGAGTTTGTTGAGCTTAACAGTTCATGTGAGATTCGGGAATGCCAGGGGGCAGCAGTAGCAAAGACAGAAGAGTTAGTGTAATATGGCTGCATGAATTGGACAAACTCAAGGGGTAAATGTTTCCCAGAGGGAATTTTAAAGCGTTTATGTATTTCTTCAGTCTGATGTGCTCTTGAATATGCGATATAAAACATGTACAATTCTTAGAGCACATTTTTCTTTTGCTCCACAAAAATTTTTATGTGAGGGCAAAATGCTGGCATTTGCACTTGATTTATTCTTAATTTCAGAAAAAACACAACCTACAAGAACACTATTGAAGTGTAAGTACAGTAATTGAAGGGACAAAATAAAGAAAATGACCAAATGTCCTCCAAAGGAAACTCTCCTGGAATGGTATTTACTCCAGTTTTGGACTTCCGTGTAAATGAGCCCACAAACGGAAGCCCCAAACTGGAATAAAAAGGTTATCCTGCCCCCCAGGCCTAAGGTCACTAAAGGGTAGCAATCCAGGAAAAGGGGCTCAATAATGACTTATACGTCAAAGGAGACACATGTCCCCTGTGTGTTGGTTTTGTTCCTAGAAGCAACAATTATTCTCTGATATCACGTGGATGCTCTTTATCACTAAAGCCATCATTTGCCAAGAGTGATGTGATGAGGTATTAGCTCACGTTGTGCTGGTGATCACATTGTAGTATATAAATGCATCCTTACATTTAGACAATGTTTTATGTCACTTATATATCAATTTTAAAAGAGCACATTAGTGGCCTCAAAGAATTAATACGAGCTCCAAAGATGTTTAAATTAGCATTATCCTATAACTAACCCATGCCATAGATCTGGCAAATATATTTTAAAAACTTCAAAATAGGGTTGCCAGATAAACTACAGTATGCCCAAACTTAAATTTCAGATAAATAACAAATATTTTTTAGTGTAAGTGTATCCCAAATATTGATTGGACAGTCTTATAATAAATATTATTGATCATTTATCTGAAATTCAGTTTTAGCTGGGCATCCTGAATTTTTATTTGCTAAATCTGACAACCCTGCAAAAGACAGTAGAATGAAATCTTTCTGAACTTCCCAGAGGGAACACTTTATTCCTTAAGACATTAGCTTCACTATTACCTGAAAAGGAAAGAACAGCAGAGTAAAACAGTCATTTCCTAATCAGTTTGTTCATTGTGGTGTACACCACCTGGGCAGAAAAAATTAAACCACTTTTAAGTAGACACTGAGGATGCATTTATAAAGTACTTAGTATGAGCTAACATGCCATGAGTTACATGCTCTGTAAATAAAAGACCAATAAATAGTTTCCTGGGTGGAGGTGCTTATATTCCTGTTAAGGAAATCATAAAGATACATGGGACACAATTAGAAAGTGATGAAGAACTCATTTGGCATTAAAGTATGTGCTCTCCAGACTCATTCATCTCTTCCTCTATCAGTGTGAGCTATGGTCAGGCCCTGTTCCAGTGCTGAGGAGAGAACTTTGAACAAATCGAAGTGCCTTTTCTTATAGATCTTCCATTCCAGTTGAGGGTAGATAGATAATAAACAAGAGGATTTATACAGAAATGTCTGGTAGTAACAGGTTCTATGATGACTATTTTAAAAAGAGGTAGGGAGTGAATGCAGGTTTCGGGTAAGGAAGGTTGTCTCTCAGGAGGTGACATTTCAGCTGTGCAACAAGAAGGAAAGAGCCGATAGGAAGATTGAGGAGAAGCAGCGTTCGGGTTAGAGCGAGGGTCGAGTTAGAGCAGAGACCCTAAAGTAGGAGTGGCCAAGGCAAGAACAAGCTTGCTGTGACCAAGGAACAGAGGGAAGGGTCAAGCGGCTGAGCCCACATAAGAGAGGGATTTTGTTCTAAGTGCTATGGAGAGACATTGAGAGGTTCTAAGCAAGAGAGTGACAGGATCTGAAATATCTTTTAAAAGAAATCATCCCAGCTACTGCGAAGACACAGAATTGTCTACACACAATAATCAAATAAGAGTGGACACAGAAGCAGTGAGGGAGAGAATAGGACCCTAAGCAGGGGAGGCAATGATAGTTTGTCTCCAGTTGGAATGAAGACAGAGATAGAGGTTAGGTTTGAGATATATTTTAGAAGCAAAGTTGACAGGACTTGCAGATGGAAAGGTAGGAATCAAGGGTAAATCCCAGGGTTTTGGCTCATGCACCTGGATGGAGAACAGTACCATTTATCAGGAAGGGAAATCAGGTAATCACAAGTTCTAGTGTGGGACTTAGTCAGTTTGAGATGCTTTTAGTCAGCAGAGGGGTTATGTTAAATAGAAGAGAGAGAGAGAGAGATTAAATCTGTGCTGGCATAGATCAGAAAGAACTTATGAGAGAAGTAGGCCTTGCCCTTGGAAAGTTGGTTGGATTGAAATTGATATGAGAGGAATTTTCTGCATTTCCACCAGAGGAAATAAAATTAGACAAGATGTGAAAGAGAGAATGAGTGTGAAATGTGGTTGTAGGTGGAAGAATGAGAAATTTATATGAAGGAAAAGTGAGAGGTAAAATTAGAACTGTAAGGTAGGGCTACTTTATAGGCACCTTCAATAGAAAGAGTTTAAATTCTTCCTTAAAAAGAACCATGAAGCCATTGCGAATTTTAGAGTAAGAGCTAAGGTAAATTTCAATTCTGCCTTATTCTCTGTTATATCCCCAATCTTAACACAGAGTCTGGTACATAACAAGTGGTCAACTTATGAAATGAATGAATGGAAAAGAAATGAATGATGATACAACTAAGTGTGTTTACACAATGAGAGAACAATGGATGAAGAAACCAATGAAAGGGCTCCCTGTTTGAAATGCCTCGGTTTTCAGATGAGGGATGAAAACTTTGTATAATATAGTGATGAAGAGAAGGAAATAAAGGTTTATTATTATATTGCCCAACACGCTAAGGTGACAAAGGTCGATAGGAAATACAAGTTTAGTCCATCTAGAAGGTACTAAAGATTTAAAATATACAGGAGATTTCTACTAAAACAATGAATTTGACAAAGAACTTAGTTGGTTAATGAGATATAGGAAAACTTAGATAAGGCTTTAATTAAAATATAGCTAACATGCAATATTATATTAGTTTCAGGTGTATGCCATAGTTATTCAACATTTATACACCTAAAGAAATGATCACCATGATAAGTCCAGCAACCTCCTGACACTGTACTACTATGCTATCACAATATTATTGACTATATATCCTATGCTGTATATTACATCCACATGAAATATTTGTTTTATACCTGGAAATTTGAACCTCTTATTCCCCTTCACGTTTTCCCCCCTAATTTTTAATTTTTCAATTACGGTTGACATTCAGTATTATTTTACATTAATTTCAGGTATATAACACAGTGGTTAGACATTTATAAAATTTAAGAAGTGATCCCCCTGACTAGTCTAGTACCCATCTGGCACTATACATAGTTATTACTATATCATTGACTACATTCCTTATGCTTTACTTTACATCCCCATGACTAACTTGCAACTATTAATTTGTGTTTCTTAATCCGTTCACCTTTTTTACCCTGCCCCTCAATGCTCCTCCCAGCTATCACTCCAATAAATCTAATACCCATCCAACACCATACATAGTTATTACAATACTATTGACTATATTCATTGTGTTATACCCTACATCCCCATTACTACTGTGTAACAAGTTTGTACTTCTTAATCCCGTCCCCTTTTACCCCCACCTCCAATCCCCCTCCCATCTGGCAACCATCAAAATGTTTTCTGTATCTATGAGTTTGTTTCTGTTTTGTTTGTTTATTCTGTTCCTGAAAGACCACTCATAAGTAAAACCATATGACATTTGTCTTTCTCTGACTTACTACATTCAGTACAATACTCTCTGAGTCCATCCACGTTGTTGAAGGTGGCAAGATTACTTTCTTTTTTATGGTTGAGTAATAGTCCATTATATATATATCACCACCTCTTTATGTATTCAGCTTTTCAGGGACACCCAGGTTGTTGTCATATCTCGGCTATTGTAAACAATGCTGCTGTGAACATATGGATGCACACATCCCCTTGAAGTAGTATTTTGGGTTTCTTTGGATAAATACCCAGAAGTGGGATTACTAGGTCCTTCTTTGTCTCTTGTTATAGCCTTTTTTTTAAAGTCTATTTTGTCTGGTATAAATATTGTCACCCCAGCTTTTTTGTTTGTTTGTTTCCATTTTCATGAAATATCTTTTTCCATCTCTTTACTTTCAGTCTCTGTGTGTCTTTTGATCTGAAGTGAGTCTCTTTTAGGAAGCATATATAAGGGTCTCATTTTCTTATCCATTCAGCCACCCTATGTCTTTTGATTAGAGCACATAATCCATTTACATTTAAAGTAATTATTGTAGTTATTGCCATTTTATTATTTGTATTTTTATCTTTTTTTTTTTTTAATCTTAAAGAAGTCCTCACATTCCTTGTAATACTGGTTTGGTGATGATGAACTCCTTTAGCTTTTTCTTGTCTGGAAAGCTCTTTATCTGTCCTTTGATTCTAAATCATAGTTTTGTTGTGCAGTGTAATCTCGATTGTAGGTCCTTACTGTTCATCACTTTCAATATTTCCTGCCAATCCCTTCTGCGCAGCAAAGCTACTGTTGAGAAATCAGCTGATAGTCTTATGACAGCTCCCTTGTAGGTAACTAACTGCTTTTTTTCTTTCTGCGTTTAAGATTCTTTCTTTGTCTTTAACTTTTAGCATTTTAATTGTGATGTATCTTGGTGTGGGCCTCTTTGGGTTCATCTTCTTTGGGACTCTCCACTTCCTGGGCTTGAATATCCATTTCCTTCACCAGGTTAGGGATATTTTCTGTCATTATTTCTTCAAAAATGTTTTCAATTCCTTTTTCTCTCTCTTCTCCTTCTGGTACCCCTATGATGCAAATAAACACGCTTGATGTTGTCCCAGAAGCCCCTTAAACTGTCCTCATTTTTTTGGAATCTTTTTTCTTTTTCTTTTTTTCTGTTTGTGTATTTTATTCTACCTTATCTTCTAAATTGCTGATTGAAATTTCTGCTTCATCTAAACTACCGTTGATTCCCTATAATGTAGTCTTCATTTCAGTTATTGTATTTTTTATTTCTGACTGATTTTTTTTTTATATTTTGTATCTATTTGTTGAACTTCTTCCTGAGATCATTGAACATCCTTATAACCACTGTTTTGAACTCTGAGTCTGGTAGATTGCTTGTCTCAATTTTGTTTATTTCTTTTTCTGGAGCTTTGTTCTGTTCTTTCACTTGGGACATGTTTCTTTGTCTACCCATTTTGGCTGCCTTTGGCTGCCACAGAAACACTGTGTTTGTTTCTATACATTAGTTAGGGCTGCTATGCCTCCCAGTCTTAGGAGAGTGGACTTATGTAGTCAGAGTCCCATGGGGCCCAGCAGGAAAGTCTCCCTTCCTAGTCACCAGAGCTGGGTCCTCCAGGTGTGTCCCTTGTGTGGGTTGTGTGTACCCTGCTGTTGTAGTTGAGCCTTAGTTGCTGTTTGCATGTCAATGAGAAAAATTGACCCCCAGGCTCACTGGTTGTGAGGACTGGCCATGACTACAGTGGAGGAGTTGTGGTGCAGGGGCTGACCCTACAGAGTAGGATTTGCTTTAGCAGAGCTCTGGTGCCTGTACAGTCTGCCTTTTGTGTGTCATCCTTGGAGGTGGCCAGGTGATTCTCCAGCTCAGTCTGAAGCTGGCCACTGGGTATGCCAACTCTGGGGTCTCCTGGGAGGGGACTTGCTGCAGGCCAAGTGAAACCACAGCCTGTGCCCTGCCTGAGGCCACCTGGCATGAGCCACAAAGCAATCCCCAGATGACCACCACCTGTGCTGCCTCAAGAAGCCAAGCTGTGAACCAAAGCTGGCTGTCAATAGTGCCAGGCTTGTGGCTGCTCCGCCAGAAATACGGGGCACACTGAAGCCGGATTCTGCTTGTTTGGGCTTTGTGAACCTTTGAGAGATTTTAAGAAAGTCTGTAGCATGAGAGTAGGCTGTTTGTATGGAATAGCCACTGGAAGTAGCTTGGGTGGGCCCACATGTTGGGTGAAGCAGTGTCTCAGAATCACCAGGGCAGGGTGAACAACGGTGTCAGCCAGGTTGATGCAGACTCAGATATGGCAGTTGCCTTCATCTTCATACTGGGAGGGGGAAGAGCTAGACAAAGAAACAATGGCTTCTGCCAGCTGCTGCATCCAGGAGAAAGCTGCCCCTCCAACCCTCACCCTGCAGCCAGACACTTCAGCTCCTCTCCGTATATCCCTGCCACCTTTTGAGCTGCTGCCCCAGTGCTGGAGCTCAGAGCAAATGAGTCCATCAGCAAGTAAGTCCATGTGTGGGTCCTTTAAGAGGGTGGCCTGCAACTGCGGCCACCATCTGTCTCACTCAGCCATAATCTCTGCTGGTGTCCACAACCAGAAGTTATGGGGCCTTCTCTCCCTGCCATCGAAACTCTTGGCTGGGGAGGCTGAACCCTTGTTCCCTTTGGGGGTACTTCCCCAGACAAGATACCCTCCCAACTTTTAATGGTCATGTGTAGGGTGGAAACAGCCCATTTGCATCTCTGTCCCTCATACCAGTCTCAAAGTGGCTTCTTCTGTATGTCCTTAGTTGTAGAGCTTCAGTTCATCTAGACTTTCGGTGATTCTCAGTGATAGTTGTTCTGAAGTTTAGTTATAATTTTGATGTGGTTGTGAGTGGAGGCAAGCACAGCATTTACCTACTCTGCCATCTTGACTGGAAATCCTGGATAAGATTTTTTAAACGTTCTAAAAGTCAAGAAGCCAAAATTTTTCTCTCAGCTATTCATGAATCATGGCATTCAATTCTTAAGTAGTTTTATAATTGAAAGTTTATGTAAAATTTTTTTCAGTGTGTCTGTAATGTTTCTGCTGCAACTTAAAATTGATTAGATTATTTTAGGGCACAATATTGATATTCTGTGGAACAATGAATCAAGACCTCATTTTTCTCTGGAAGCTGTATTATTTCAAGGACTCTCCATTTTCTACAAAAGCTTATAATTGTCATATGTTTGTATTTATATGCAGATGCACACATATGCTATAGTTTTGTGATGGGGAGATGGTTATGTTGCATTTCAACACTAAGTCATTGCTCAGCACACAAAGAGGAAAACAGAAGATGAAAAAGCTCCAGTAAAGTCAGTAAGCTCTGTTGGCACTCACTTGCTATTGACCTCAAAGCTCTCAGATTATATGCTCCTTTTATTGGATTATTACTTTAATGGGACTTTTTAAAGGGCATTTTAATAGCCTCCTTGTTTCAGCAGATATACATTGAAAGGCACTTGGAATACCTCCCAGTTGCAACATTTTTGATCTTCACATTTCTTAGAATTCTGACAACCTACCAGGTAACAGTTAGTATGATATTATGCTGACACATTCCAGAGCTGGCAGTTGTTAGATTTGCCAGTGCAGTTTGTTATCCAAATCCCATGGGCCTGAGATTTATTGTCTTTTGCTTTTACCCACTTCTCCATAGACCCTTCCCCTGCCCTCTTTTTTTTTTTTTTTTTTTAACTGTTTGACTGACTACACTGTAGATATGTTTTTAGGTACATCATGACTATCTACAGTCAATGTGTAAGCGAGCACAAAACAAGAAACAGCCACAAAAGTTCTTATATTATTAATTTGCACTCCTCTGTGAAATTTGAAGAATCAGAGATAGCTTGTTTAGAGCAAAGATCTTTGTTTTCTTCAGCCAGTCACACCATTCTAAGCACTCTCCCAAGGCACAGATGGATCATAGGTGATATGTATAAACCTCCTAAAAAACTGAATCCTGCAGTGTGACCCTGCTGTGGACACTACAGACTTCTTCTTTCCCAAACCAGAAGTTCAAGTATGGGAAGGTACAGGAAGGGGAG
This sequence comes from Rhinolophus sinicus, assembly GCF_057876585.1. Classification (NCBI taxonomy): domain Eukaryota; kingdom Metazoa; phylum Chordata; class Mammalia; order Chiroptera; family Rhinolophidae; genus Rhinolophus; species Rhinolophus sinicus. The sequence goes on along the minus strand of NC_142515.1, from coordinate 116,343,637 downwards.
ATATCAGAAAATGATCATAAAAATGCTTCAAAACTGTCTTTTTAGCAGCTTATGATAACAAAAGCCAGACACGTGTGAAACTCTCCTGGTATAGAGTTGGCTTCAATCCAGTCTGTATTTTTCATTCAGCCTTCTCATGTAGACCAAACAGCAACCTGTTCCGACAGATGCTTATCACAGATTGTTGACTTTTTAACTCAGATGATATCCTCACCTTGGGTATCATCGGCCAACTTCTCCTGAGAACTGCATCCTTTTTCTCTGGTTGGTTTAACATCGTTGCCTTTGGTGTTCTGAAGATTTCCTCCAATATGTCTAGGAAGGTGTTTTTTTCTTCTTCTTCTATCATGGCTAGGACTTACTGTATCCCTTAATTTGAGATTTCATATATTTAATCAAATCTGGAAAGTTTTTATCTTTATCTCTTTGTTCCCACCCTACCTACTGCCATTTTTTTCTATTCTGACATTATGGTACTTCTACTGGATGTATGTTGAAATTCAGTTTCCCAGATCCATAATTTTTCTTTCTTATTTTTTGTTTATCTCTCTGTACTGCATTCTTAGGAATTTCCTTACAACTATCTTTCAGTTTATGAATTTTCTCCTCAGTTATTTTTCACATGTCTTTAACCCCCAAATTTAGTATTTTTATAACAGTTCTTATGTTTTTCATCTCTAGATATTCTTTTTGGTCCTTTATATAGGTACCTTTTCTTTATTTATAGTGCTTGTTCTTTTCTTTTGTTTTTGCTTCCTACTTGTATAATTTTATTTTAAAAATACTTATTTTAGAAAAATGTTAATATTATTGGGGCTGTCTGTATTTTCTAAAGCTTTCAAGGACCTAATGCTACAGTTTGATGTATTCTTCAATTCTTCAATGATATTTCATAATTTTGGAATGTGAGCTGATCTACAACGGAGCTCTAAACAGCAGAATCTTTTGTGGCTTAGGTTAAGGGCATGTCCCTCCAAAGTTATTTTGTATTTGCTTCTTCTAAACACCCCAAAGACATATCCAGCTTGGAAATAATTTTGATGTTAATTCTTTTGTTTTAGGGGCACAAATTATGCAAGTAATGTAATTTGAACATCAAACCCAAGTGTGTTGTAAGCCCATGGGAACAAATTTTCAAGCGGACTCTTTTTGTCTAGCAATAATACAGTTAGAAACAAACAAGTTTCCTTTGTTATATCCATCTGCCGATGAAAGGATTTTTATAGTTCAGTTTTTCACTGAGGTTTCCGACTTTGAGCATCCAGATTTTTATATGGGAAAATCCAAGTTCCAAGTTCTTGCTTTACCAGGGCATGAGGTAAATAAGCTCATGTTACCAAGACTGACAACATCCCTTTAACTCTTGGAATAGCTATCTGCTAATCACTCTGGTTTTCAATTCCCTGTTTGTTTCTGATAGATAAATTTGATTGATACATATTATTCTAGAAAATCTGCTAAGTATTCTTTTTTAATATAACTGCCTACTACTTGAGCACACACAAGCACACACACAAGCAAACACCTTATGTGCAAATAATTTTAATAAGTCACAATTCATTGAGCTGTCAGATGTGACAGAAATGATGCCACTTTATGTGCATTATCTCAATAATAACATTCTAAGTAGGTACTGTTATTATTCCCATTGTACAGAAAAGAATACAGAGAATTTCAAGTTTGAAAAACTGCCTTAAAGTGACAGAGCTGGTATGGAAACCCAAAATTATTCTGAATCAATGACAGATGTTTTTCATCATCATACCACAGAGCTTCCATATATGTGAGCTTCCCTATAGAGAGAGATTCAATATCTGCATGTCCTTTCTCTGTTTTAAAAACTTTTAGTTTAACAAAATATTTATAGTTTTTATAAATTGTTAGAGATTGTATAAATGTATTTATATTTTGTCAACCAAATGCTACTTTTGTATTTAAAGTCAAATGGAAAATATACCATGGAAAATATATAAGTTAACTTGCTTTTGCAAACAGGATTTTGAAGGAAGTGAAAATATAATAACCCTTATTTCTTCTTCATGCTGGAGAATTACCTGTCCATCTAAACAAATTTTGCATATTAGTGGATTAACCTTTCACAGATTAATTTTAATAATTTTAGTAGAAATATTGCTTCCTTCTTTTTTAATTACTATTATGGTTTTAATGAGTAGTAGTCAGCAATCCAGACTCTCCTCTATAACCCCAAAATTTGTGGCTTTTTTGATATTTTTAAAATAAGACAGTCTCAATGGAACTACTCTGGTTCTATAAACACTGTTTTATATCTTTGAACCAAAATAAGGAGTCATCAAGATCTCATCTTTTTTTCTTCTAGAAGATTCCTCTGTTTGGCTAAATTTATGGTAAAAATAGATTTATAAAGTAGGACTACTGTCTAATAGCATCAAGATTCAAAGAAAATGGATATTTCAACTTAAGAATAATATCAAATTTCTCAATTTTAACATATCTTTGCTAATTTAAATGGCAGAACAATGAATACTAAACCACAGGATATGGCCACTCCCCAAATTAATTCATATTAAGTTACTTTTCTAGAAATTTGAATATTTTACCAAACCTTCATATACATGTACATTGAATGCACTTTTTTTTGTTAATACGATTAGCAAATATGTTTTTAATCTCTAAAAATTCTAATATTTAGTGAGGTTGAACATCTTTTAAAATATTCAATAGCATTGATATTTCTCCTATTGGGAAATAATTGTCTATATTTATTCTCCATGTAACTATTTGAGTCTGGGTATGTTTCCCACTACATTTTATATAATAACATTTAATAATTAGTTTCTAACACTTCCCAGCTTATTGATCATTTTTTGATTTGGGGACATTTGTACACACAAAGACTTCTAATTTTTAGATATTCAAACATGTCTTTTTTATTCTTTTGACATTTTGAATGTTTTTAATTCTTCCCTCACCTATTAGAGAAACAGATATCTGTTTCCACTTTCTTCTGGTTTTCATGGTCCTATTTGCTTACATTACTACTCATTGATCTGGAATTTATTTTAACATCTAGAGGCAGAAAGAATCTAAATCGATTTTTTTCCTAAATAGATAATGAATCTTCTGCTGTATTAATATTTTTGCATAATTCATTCATTCTCAATGATCTGACATGCCTCTTTGTAAAAATAAGTATTAACTACTTAGTATCTATTATAGAGTATGATCCAGCTTTCCTCTGTTATTTTAAATAATTCTTGAGCCAACTCGACACAGATTATTAGTGCTTTATACTTTGTAGTACGTTTACGTACTAATAGTTATATTCACCAGCTATATACCTAAATGCCCAGTCTTATTATTACTCTAAAAATCATTTTGAGTTTTTTTAACAGTTTGGTTCATTATCATAAAACTTATTTTATTGACAAAACAGCTTTTCTATATTTTCAGAGTTCTTATTGTGAACATCAAATGTTCTGTTATGTGATACCATGGTACCCTCTGGACATTTGCACCTAAATAAATAAATATTATGGTCTGTTTCACCTAAAAAGCATTCCATGACCAAGAACATTTGGGAAATACTGCCTATTTTACTCCCTTCTTAGATATTCACTACAAATGTGAATGTATAAAAGACGTAAATGAAGAAATTGTGCAGTAAAGAAATCTATGTGATATTGTTTAACCCAGTTTTTCAAATTATCATGTTTCTAAATTTTTGCTTAACAATTACTAGCAAATCACCAAAATGGCTTCCTTGTCCTATATGTTCTAAGAACAATATTTCCTTTTGGCCGCTCCCAGTCCTTTTCTTTTTGCCTGAAATGCTGACTGATCCCCCAGATAAGCAGGGCATTACTACGTAAGAGTGCCTCTAGTTGGCAAAAGACAGGAATGGTTAGAGACAGCAGAAATGCTGAATTTGTGTCATGTCAGACCCACCAAAGCGGTTTCCATTCCTTCGTGTTGCAGAAGCTAATGGGAGTGACTTCAGTCAAGGAAACAGAGAAGCTGGATCGTGTTGCCTAAGTGTTCTGAGGAGAGCCAGCGTCTCCCAGCCAGCCTGCAGCCCTGCTGAAAGTGGGTCATTTCACCACTGAGGAGTGGTTCTGGGTGGCACTTCAGAGACATTGCGGTAACGGAACAGACCCTTTATTCATCACTGAGGAGATAGTGTTTTTCTTCTCCTGTGATAGAGTCACGCTGGCCCAGCAGCCTTTATGGTTAGGCGTGACTTCCTGAGGGATTTTCTCTGGATTCACAGAAGGTTCCCTGAATCCCAGGGAAAGCCTGACTCACCCACAGTCCTGTCAGGGTGGGGTTGGCATGACTTAGATGCAACTTGTACTTGGCTGAACTTACATGATGGTAATTTTCAGCCTAAAATCGGCTGCCTCTAGGAGAAATGGAAGAACATGATGCGGAAAAGGTCCCAGGGAGGTGCTGACAGGGGCAGTAAGACCTCCTCTCACAGGTTTCTCCCTAGTACGCTAGGGTGATGTGTTAGGGAGCTTGGAACATTTTTTTTTTTTCTCTACAACTTCCTTTTTCCTATAACAGCTTCTCTAACAAGTTCACGTCCCCAGATACCCTAATAATTGGTGCTTATTCTCATAACTTATATGGTGCTTTGGACAATTGATCCAAGCCTGGAGCTGACTTTCCTACTTGGCATTTTATTATAGAGTCCTTAGTGCCTATATGAATATACTAAAGCTTCATTTTAATACCATATCTTGTATTAGATCAAGAGCAATCTTGTTCTATTTAATGCCATCCTTGGAAGAGGTACTTAAACTCTCACACACTGTCACTCATGTGCCAACACAAACACATATCTGATTCCTGTAAACAAGCAGAATGATGGAACTGTCCGGTTGATAAGTACCTCCAAGGAAGTAAAGGGTTTGTTTGCCGTTACTTATATGTAACAGTAGCCTGATGCCAGATAAAGAGACCATAACAGGTTGACCCCGAAGTTGGTTAGGAGAGTATGTTGGCAAGTCACAGAAAGAAGGAAAGGAGATTCATGGGAGGGACAACTTCCCAAGATGTTTGAAACACAGGTCTGTTTCTCACTAGTTGAGTGACTCCCAGCAATCTACTTTATCTAGTCTTTAGTTTCCTGTGAAACAGAGATGGCAATTGTGTTTGCTTCACAGGAGTGACATGATGATTAAATGAGATAATGTGTGTATATATGTATGTAAAGAATCTGGGCCATAGTCGTGCCCAGGAAATGTCAAGAATTATGTGACAATGGCGGCCTTTGAAGGGGTCACTGAGACCTTGGAAATTCAGTGCCCATGAGCAGCTTCCTGGGAAGAAGTGTCCATAACATTCATCAAGAGTTCTCCAAACAATTAAAAGCACCTGGAATGATGGAAAGAAGTTTGATGATATTAAGAGTATCACTGAAGTAAAAGATAGTTGTTCCAGCCAAATTATCTTTCCAAAGTTACAAGAATAACTGCTTTCAAATTGTTATCCTCGACTAAAATACATGCATTGTTTTTCTTCACTTATTTAAATATTACCTTCCTTCCTTCAAAACACAGGTCAGGTATCCCTTTGCTGGATACCTGACTAGACCACTCAGGTGACACTTGCATAGTTCCCTGTTTGCAAGTTGGTCCTGTTTCTCTAACTTCATCCCAGCTGCTGGAAAGCAGGGCCCCAATCTTCCATCTTCCATCAATGCCCAGCATAATCCTTTGTACATGGTTACTAAACAAATATGTAACCCTGCTAATGGTATTTCAGGGTGTGTTTCTATGCAGAGCATAATGAACTTCTTCTGGGTACATCTATATAGGGAACTATCCCATTCTGTAGAGCACGGCATTCAATGTAAGTGCTTCATGAATGGTGACTGAAGATTTAAAAAAAGGGGGAAGTTGCTATAAATGGATAAACAAGGCAGTTAAGAACACAAAGGAGTATCTTTTTAAAAAGATCACCCTATGGAGGATTTAACCAACCCTCTCAGCATTTACTTCACATGAATATTACAGAGTTCAGACATTTATAACTTGCATACAAAAAATTCACTGGACAAATAATTTTTCATCAGGAGAAGATAGTTTAACGTTAAAGGCTCAGCCACCCTTACATTCTGCTTGAGAATAAAGTCCAAACCATAGTTTCATTAGCTTTCTCCTTATGGTCCTAACATGAAGTTCATCCCCCATCGCTGAGTTGTACATTTATACAAGTTGCCCAGCACTACCTATGATAAAGAGAGTAGGAAAGCGATAATTCTGAAAAATCAAGTGGAAAACAGCCTACCTGGCAAGTAAATGATCTTTTGTGGTGCTAGTATTGGGAGAGAAAGGGGATATGTTTGTGCAAAGCAACCAGAGTGCCATTGGAGTTATTGATGGATAAGCTGTTTCTGAAACTTCTGCTTTTTAAAGAAACCGTATCAGCGGTACCAAGTGGCTCATTTGCTGCAGATTTGCCTTCAAACTGTTTTTTGTAAAATGCTGATAAGCACAACTTAAGAGAGAAACTATATACATTTTTCATTTAAACACAGAGCAAATGGGAAACCACAGGACATACACAACTGTGGGAGCAAGAGACAAGTATGCTTATGAGAAGGCAAACAAAGATGTTGGCTGGGTGGAAAAAAATCCTGAGCGGGGCACAAAGTCAAAGAAAAAATGGACTATTGTGACTGGAGGTGAATCCTTGCTAGAGACTCAGGCTGTAGTTATTTTTCTCCCATAAAGAGCATGTCTGCTTCGATTTCATAAGACATTCCAAACTGAAATTTTAGAGTACTGATTAATAACTTCCTTCTGGCAATGCGTTTTAACAAAGCCATAAGTAAAATTGGAAAAGTAAGTTAACAGTCATGCCATATTCTGAATACACAGTTAAGTGTAGAAGGCCAGCATCAACTCGGGATGAATAAGGAACATGTAGCCCCAAATCATCATAAGTGTTGCAACATTTATGTAACACCCCAGTAACGTCAGGGAACACCGTAGAGTCACAAATCTCAAATGATGGGGTCCAGAACTTTAGTTCCATTGGATCTTAGCAGGGGATATGCCCAATTAACGGTTCTATAGTCAAATCTCTCACTGCCTTGCTAATAAAGAAGCTCCTATCCACAGATATTCATAAGAAACAAGCTCAATGCAGACATTTTTATAACATCTTTTAGTAAATTGTCCAGGTTATGCCCTTAGATTGGTCACAGTGCTATGTTCTACGTCTCCTTTTATTCCCAGAGTGTGTTCAAGAGAACACATGCTCTACAAAATTTACATAAATACATACATACAGCCATACATATTAATACATAAATAATGTGCATGGTAATGTAATTTAGATAAATTAGATACTACATCCCTTATTTTTAAGAGTCACAATGCACATTACTTCATTAAAGATTTTTAAAAAGTCCTATAACAGAAAAACCCTATTTCACCCAGCATTGCTAAAATTTATCTCATAATGAAACTCTTTTCTTTTTTTAATATGTAATATTTATTAGTAACTCAGGGAACATAGAGCTCACTTTTGAGTATACTAGTATAGAAAAATAATAACAAATTAAATGAAAAGGTACAAAAGAAGAAAGTCACAAAATATGTACGCTATGATCTATTTTTGTAAGGTAATTACATATTTGTTTTCCTTATTTTTCCCTAACACATATTTTCGTTAACAAAAAATATATTATTGATAACATTTTTTAAAATGCTTAATATTGTTTTATTTGGCATGGGGAAAAGGCACAAAGAGTATGACCCATTTTCTAAAGTTTCCAAGCATTCAAATCTTTGTTACGTATATAACAGGAGCCAAACACCTTCAGTGAGTGACGGCCCTGTCTCGCTATGTTGGCTGTTGAACGTTGAATATTTAATATCATGGGAAGTGCCCCAGGCTCCTATTTCTACTCCTAATTGGTGCACCTGAAAAATATCCACTGAACTGAGCTTTGAATCACTTGCATAATTACTACAGTATGTAACGAGAAGGCCAAATGTAAAGACAAAGTATTCCCATGCTTTTACCCCCCAAACACCAACTTTAGGCACCTGACCAAATACTATGCAGTTTAATCTAAATGTGTCTTTCCTAATTGAGTGGGAAAAAGCACTGGGTTTCTCCCTCCCTTCAGCAGATGGGCAAAGGAGAATTGATAGCAGGCCGTCACACCACAGCCAGAAGCAGACAGACAAGAGAGAGACAGGAAAGGTGCCTGGTCTCCAGTCCCCCATAAACCTCTCACTTTAGGGAAACCAGAATTTATGAAAAGTTTGCAGTGAAATGTACTATACCAAAAATACACTATATGGAAATTATGCTATAGCAGAGAAGAAGCTGTGGGAATTGACAAAGAAGGCAGGGGATATCGCTTCCACCACAAAGGAGCTTATAATCAAATGCTTAGAGCAGCATACATGTAACTAACAGGATTCATACACTTCAGCTCTGCTGGGCTCTCAGTTCTGTGCAGTCAGGGCGGTAGAACAGGTTAGAGAGCTGGAGAATTATGTAGGGTACAGAGTGATCAGGAAAGACTGTAACTAGATCAGCCAAGAGATGTGTGTGCATGCCTGTATCAAGCACTCACGAGGCTTGCCCCAAGAGGTATATGACCAGGCTTGTGCCCTCAGGGAGCAGGTTTTCTTTCTGGTTGACTAGATGGCATACCGAAAGGAAACATTAAAAAATAAAAAAATAAATGTGTAAATAAAAACAGTATGTAATTTGGTTCTAAATGAGAGGATAGAGCCTGGCATAGAGCCTGGAAAGTAGGTACTTAATAGGTGTTTATTGAATTTAATTTGATCCCTAAGCCATCAGAGGGCTAGACATGGGACCTCTGCGGAGTTATGCAGGAAACGAGGATCTCTATTAAGCAATAACAGACAGAAACAATGGCATAGGTGGTGAAATGGACCATTGAGACACGTTGGGGAGAGGGCAATTAGAAAAGTTTTTAAACACAACCACCACCAGTTTCAATTTGATAAGAAAGGTACACTAGAACATTTTTGTGCTCTAAGAAGGTAAGTGGCCGTCAAAATAAGTCCTAAGGACCACAGTTTCTGGTAAGAATGCTTGAAGCGAGATGAGAGTTGAATGAGCAAACCAACACCAGCTCTGGTTATCTGGCGAGGTCTTGGATGCATTACCCTATTGCTGGAACATGAATATTCTCTTCAGCTTTCTTGGCTGTCAGTGGCAAAGACCATCTTGCATGCACACCAGAGATGGGTAGAAGAGATCGAGGCTGAATACATAACTCTCGTGTCTTTCCTCATCACACACAGGACCGCAGATATTTCCAAACCACAAAACACAGCTCACGTAGATCGTTGCCTATATGGCTATGAATACTTGAATTGTGTGTGTTTGTCCAGTATTAGGCATGGCTGGGTGTGTTTGTTCCTCCACACGCCTGGCCTCCCTGCTCATTGGGGGAAGCAGACCCTGAAGAGGATGACCTTATACATTTCAGTCCATGCCAGCACCATGTCAAAAGTCTATGGTCATTTGAGCCAAACCGAATTTAATATGTCCGACACTGATTTCGTTTTTACTCGATACATTTGTAGGCTCTAAAACTAACTCAATCAGTATTTTCTAAAAAGTAAAAATAAATTCAAAAAGTCTATGGTCATGGCTTTCTGCTGGAGATTATTGTGTAGAGTGGAGCTTCTGAGTGCATCCTGAATCAGACTTTGTGCAAGTTGAATTAACAACTAATCATCTAGTGCTAAAATCTCAAAGAAAAATGTGCAGGTTGGAAGGGTGCATTAAAAAGTTGCTTCTGTTTCATGTTATATATATATGTGTGTGTGTGTGTGTGTGTGTGTGTATATATATATTCATATATATATATATATATATATATATATATATATATATATATATATATATATTTTATTGAGAGCATAGCTCACAGTGGCCCATGTGTGGATCGAACCAGCAACCTTGGTGTTATTAGCACATGCTCTAACCAACTGAGCTAACGGGCCACACCTATGTTTTTCTTAATTACATTAAGAGTCTGCTCATCTTCTCTTTCAACCTGGAAATTGTGACTACGAAGAAGAATCCGGGACCTTCTACATCCTGGACCATTTCAGTGCAGTAGGTTTTACCATTCACTAAACTTCATAAAGACATTTTTGTTACTGAAGTAATTATTCCAGATAAGAAATCTCCATCACAACTCTGCAAAATCAGGCCTAGAGAACACATTTTGACAGTGTCTCTTAACTACAGAGTGGTACTCAGTATCAGGACTTGTTTTTCTCCCAAAGACAGATACCACCAATGTTAGACTACATTCGCAATGGAAATCATCACTTGGGCACTGAATCCAGCCACAGAGCTTTTGGCAAAAAGGCTGTAACCTCTTCTCTCTCCTCACCAGTGAGAATCCCACCACAGTTTTCCATCCGTTGGTGACCTCCATCCTGGATTACCTCAATGCCCTTTGCTCAGGGCTATGGTTAAAGACCTCCCAGAAGCTCCAGCTGTTGGTACAGAATGCATCAGTCTTCTAGTTGTTCACAGTCATAGGCTGACATGACTGGAGTGTCTCTGAATCCTCGGGGCCCCTCGGGCTTAGGCTGGTGGTCCCAAGCCCTTTCATCGGCTTGAATCACTGAGTTTGTCAAGAAGTATATTGGGCCCATTGATATTTTGCAACTTTTGATTCTCTATGTAAGTTCAACACTTCTAGGCAAGGAGGTGGATTGAATATAAGTCAAAGGAAGAAAACACACTTGAGAATGAATAGAAAAGGAAGTCTTGGTGAGTTCCCTCAGCTTTCCACAATAAATCAGGCAAGAAGGTAGCAGTAAAGAAAGTATAATTCTCTTTGAAAGAATGCCATAGAATGCAAATATTTACTTGCCAGCTGGAAGCTAGAGATTCTCTAGCAAGATGGTCTCTCTGTCCATGCCCTGCCATCACAATTAACTAAGATTTTGAAGAAAGTGAGTATGAAATAGCAATTTTCAGCAGCGAATCATACATGTTGATTCTGCTTCCTCTGGTCTTCAATGAAATGCAAGATTATCAGCTAGGATACCAGCTCTGTTGACTACGGAAATAGGATTTTTAAAATAGCAAGGCAAAAGGTCATTGTCCTTAAATGCTTCACTTCCAAAAGTTTGCTTTTGCAAAACACTTGCTTGGAAATCAGAAATCTAATGAGCAGGTAGAATGACCCCCACAGGTATTAGGGTGAAATCATCCACTATCCAAACAGAAAGATGGTCCATAATCAAGCATTTTATGTTAATGGACGTTAAATGACCAGAAAAGGTGGAATTAGCTAGATTCATATAACTAATTCCTGGAATTAATGTTTTTTGCTCCTAGGGATACTAAAGCAACTCTGTAGACATGATTGCTGTCCATATTTCAGACATTCCCAGAAGTGATAAAAAAGAGGAGCTTATGACAAATCAGCATATTCAGTAAAAATAATTATTATATGAGGAAACGCATGTTCAAATATATTGAAAGAAACTGCACCTGTTTGATAGGGGTGTGGGTCATATGCATCTCCCTAGAAAGAGCTGAGGTTTCAGTCCTGATTTCTCATGATGACCCAGTCACCTTCATTCTGGTCCCCACACTGTCTCATCCGGTTACGAGTGACAGAGCCATGTGTCTGCCCGCACATTTACTACAGGTATAATGATTCTGCTGATGGCGTCACCATTCCAAGGAGTCTGCCCCATGGGCAGCTGCACATAACCTTACATTATATTGGGGTCAATTTCCCTCGTTATTCCCTCCTTGCATTTAAAGACTCTTCACACTCAGCACCCTAAGAACATTCCCTTCTAGTCCCTATGAGTCACCATCCTTCAGAGGCAAGGACTTTGCTCCTAACATTTCAGGTTGCCTGAGATTTCTAAAAGCCAATCCAGCCACTAGCACCCATCTATGTTGAAGTATTTTACCAGTCTGCAGCAAAAATCGGAGGGAAACAAAGGGCAACAAATAGTGATTCGTTTTTTCCCTAAAGTTAAATGTATACTTTATAAAGGCTATTCTGTACCCTAACTTTAGGTACTGCTTACCTTTCTACTTTTTGGTGTTCTTTTCTTCTGAATAGTGATGCTGTTTAATTGATAGCAAGTTTTCCTTTATGTCCTTATTTTACTAAACATAAAGATGAAAGTCATGTTATTCCTTTCTTTTCCTTCCTTCCTTCTTCCCTCTCACCTTCTTTTCTCCTCCTTGCTCTCTCACATTTGTTTGTTTCTTCATTCTTTGTTATTCTACTGTTTTGTGAAATTCAAAGATGTGGAAAACATGGTGTCCTGGACTTTCACTGGTCACCAGGCTATATTGTCTGACTGTCAATATCTAGCTTGTATTGATCACGCAGCTCCATTTAAACCTCCTCAAACTATTGAAATCTACATCTGTGCATTCTTAACATTGGAGGAGAAAGTATGTATTTTCCACGGAGGGCCTCTAGGCAGGGGAGGGAAGGGAAGGAGAAGGGAGGGAAAGGGAGGGGAGGAGGGGAGGAGAGGAGAGGAGAGGAGAGGAGAGGAGAGGAGAGGAGAGGAGAGGAGAGGAGAGGAGAGGAGAGGAGAGGAGAAGAAGAAAGGAAAGAAAAGGAAAGGGAAGGGAAGGGAAGGGAAGGGAAGGGAAGGGAAGGAAAGGAAAGGAAAGGAAAGGAAAGGAAAGGAAAGGAAAGGAAAGGAAAGGAAAGGAAAGGAAAGGAAAGGAAAGGAAACAGAGCAAAGGCAAAGACAGTAGGCAGTGTCGGGTTGGTGAATGGGGTTGGGAGGGTCTAGTTAAAGTGGAATTGGAGAAACAATGTAAAGGAGGGGACAAACTGGTTATTCAAAGTCTTCAAATCTAAGCAGAGAAATTTAAACCTGATACAAAAAGAAATAGACCACAAGAACTAACAGAGCTGATGATTAAAAGTCCATTGTTCCCCCACTCTTTCCTTAATTTTCTGTTATTTTATGAAGATTAGATACTTCACGCAAACATCCTTAGGCTGTGCTTACTGAGTAACATTACTTTCTTCCACAAATATTTGTTGGAATCTACCCCGCACTGGGCGGTAAACCAGACAAATTCCCCCATCATCTTAAAATGGAAAGGGTACCATGTCTCTAGATAAATATTGCGAAGCTAGAAATTCTTCTCAAATAGAATGTTTGGTTTAATACATTTCTAATCAAACTTTCAGTGAGATTTTCATTGATTAATAAATAAATAAAAATAACTAGACCAACTGGAAATGAAGACTAATGGGAAGGTGCATGAAGTTCTCATTGTTAAAATACAAGGGTGCAGTAATTAAAAGTATCTACATAAGACTATATGATGTAATAAGTAGTATAGGAAAGAAAATTCAAAGACAGATCCTGTTACATGTAGGAATGTCATATTACAAAAGCCACATTGCAAACCAATGGAGCAAAAAGAAATGACAAGATAAGGACACAATTGATTAATCAAAGCATTAATAATAAAATTAGAGCTTTATCACAGATCTTTCACTAAAATTCTTTTCATTTGTATTAAAGAGTTAACTGTATATATGAAACTGTGAAATAGGTTAGTATTTATCTGATCTCTGGAAGAATAAAGTCTTTAATGGGATAAAGAAAATCAATGGAAGAAATATAGAAAGTATGGACATATTCAAATACATAAAATTTTTAAATAACTGTTTGTCAAGTTTATAAATTAAAAAGAGAATAAAGAAGGAAATCTAAGTAGTTAACCTAAAAGTTGATACTAATAATAAAGAAAACAGAAAGCAAACAGAAGTAATATCTGCAACCAACATTTGTGTTCTAATTATGAAGTAGGAACTGACTTGACAAATCCAAAAGATGAGATCTGACACAGCTATGTGCTGAAACTTTGTATCCCTACCAAATTCATATGTTGAAATCTTAACCCCAAAGATGATGGAATTTGGAGGTGGGCCTCTGGGAGGTGCTTAAGTCATGAGTGTGTAGCCCTCATGAATGGGATTAGTGCCCTTATGAAAGAAACTTCAGAGAAATCCCTCCCACCATGTGAGTGCCCAGTGAGAAGACTTCAGCTCTAAACCAGGAAGAGGTCCCTCACCAGAGAACACAACCACGTTAGTGTCTTGATCTTGGGCTTCCCAGCCTCCAGAATGGTGAGAAATCAATTTCTGTTGTTTATAAGCCGTCTAGCCTATGATATTTTGTTTTAGCAGCCTGAACAGACTAAGGCTGACACACAACCAAAATTGCACACTCTGAAAGAAGCACTGGATTTCTCTCTCTCTTTCTTTTCAATTGAAAAGCTAGAATCTTCTAAAATAACTGAATGTAATAATATTACAACTTATGTATGTTAAAGATGAGTTGTGTTTAGCAAAGATTTAAAAAGCAGTTCCATTCAGTTTGGCACTATTCTGTCCCAAATGTTTGGTTCAATTTCCAATTCCTTTGTTGATCTTAAGGTAAAGTGCAACTTTGTCTCACCCTATTCTAATTTTAAGTTAAATTGGCTTCCTGAGTTGCCTGACTCAGGAACGCCAAAGCTTTTTCTTACATCCAATCCTCTTTTCTTCTACTCTAATTAAAAATGCTAACTTTCTTATCAAAAAAAAGTTTTCCTACATATGCTTTCTCAGCTAATTAAGGAAGAGATTACTTTTGTCCAATTCTTTCCTGCATGTACAAAGAAATCTACAAGGAGACTAGGTGGAACATGCCCCTGTCAGCAGTATGGACTTCTCAGCTGCTTTTTCCAGTCTCAAGGTCCTTCTCAATTTGCCCATCTCCCTTCGTTTTCCTGCTGCAACCCAATTATGCTTTATTTCCTGAATTCAAAGAAACACAATACCTTTCACATTTTTAATATTTCTAAAATTGGAATTTTGATGGAATTTGCCAAGGTTTCCTTATGACCTTTTACTCATTACCTTAATTGGAATGCAGCAGTCCTTTTAATAAAGACCATAGATTATATTTAATATAAAACTTGTAAAATATAAAGCATCATTTAATGAAAAAAAAAAAAAATTATTTCCTCAAAGGATGAATCTCTCCACTATAGGAAAAATAAAAACAATATTTAAAAAATCCTAGTAAGATGTTCAATGTCTTTTATTATTTAGATTTTAAACAATCCCTTTAAATTTTTGAAGGTTGTATATTATAAAATTTTTTCCCTGGCATGCTAATGAAAGCATTTGTGGAAGATCTGGAGAAACACTAAACTATTTAGAAGTTTGGAAGAACGTTCTTTTGCAAGGAGACACATGCTTTGTTGAATCAACAGGGAGGCTGTTGAGCTGGATACACTAATGGGGCAAAAATGAAATGTTCCTTTTGATTGTTCAGTGTTCATGCTGCATGGGTTATTCAAATCTTTGCATATCACCCAGTTGTGTGTTGGTGGATGTTTAACCACTGGCTCTCTCGGACCAATGAGGAGAGGGAAGAGGAAGTCTTCATGTGTAGCATTTGCCAATTTCCCTGGTTTCCCACCACAGCCAATTTCAAGCAGCCAATATATGGAACATTGCTGTGTGCAGAGTTGGGAGGAGATGTGCACAGATGTCCCCATAGACTCCAGCACACCATTGAATTGAATTCCTGGAAAAGAGACTTGATAAGTTATTGCCTGGTTGAAGAGAGCCTCAGGCTGGCACCAGACTTTTGAAGGAGAAGAATATGGTAGGGAGGCAAGGACAGAAATTTGGGTGGGAAGGGATAACTGCCTGAGCAGAGGTTAAACAGATTTTATTGGGGGAAAAATAGCTAATTGTGGCTTATTAGGTTATTTATTGCGTATATGTGTAGAGGGGAAGCTATGTAAACACCCTCATCTATGAAATCTTTGGTAAATTCCACATTGTTCATTAATGCTTTGGATGAATTTTGTGGGGTGGGGATGGGGGAGTGTGAGTTGCAAAAAACTGCTGGGTCATGTTTCAAGATTGATGCAGGACTGAAACTAAGGATATTGCGGGGGGAGTAAACTTGCATGTTAAAAGAAATGTAAGAAGGCAAAAACTAGAAGTTAGAGTGGATAGAAGTTTTCCAAGAAAGAAGAAACAGCGTTTTTTTGTTTGTTTTTTTCTTGTGAGGGAGTTTCAATTTATATGGCTGGACATAGAGAATGGTAGAGAAAAGGCAGAGGAAAAGATAGTATAAAACGCATGAGTTTTCATTGGATTTGGAATTCTATGGCTAAGCCAACAATGTTACGACATCACTAGCCAAGTTTTCTATGATCTCTTGATGCAAAAATGGATCCAAGTTTGATACAGTCTGATAGGGCCTTCTAATCATAACTGGCCACTCAATTTTAAGTAGTTAAGAATCTCTCCTAGATAGAACTTCACAAATTATTTACATTTTCTGAATTCTTTTCTCAGAATTTTACCTGAAAAAGTTTCACAGTAGAGTCAAGTAGACTCTGTGAGACAAGACGCATACAAATATGATTGGGCACCATTTTATATAAATCAGGAAAATGGGGAACAAAGAAATGAAAAGGATTCGTCCACGAGCATCTCTTTTGCACAAGGATAAGACCTGAAAATAGAACCATGTCTTCAGACTTCTGATTCTGTGCTCTTTCTTCCGGATAATATTTATCTGGCTATGCAACAAGCTCTTGGATGCACAGAGGCCACCAGAAACAGAGGAAAGGGGTATAGGTGTATTTTGGTTATGTTTTGCCCGTTGATTGAGAGACCATTTCTACATTGGTCCTCTTCTGAACAGAGGAGAGAAACAGGGAGGAGGACTGAACGGGGCTATTCTCTGTGTGGTCCAGAGGCCTTTACTGCAGGAAGTGGGCCCTTCCGGCCACAGTTCTACCAGAAATCTTTTTTTCCCCTTATAGTAAAACCCTGTTTATAAATATAGATTCACCCATACGCAAACATATACATCCCTCAAATGTCCAGAGCAGTTCTGTGTCCACAGAGATAAATACAGAAAGAAAAAGCATGACAGAGACAGATGGATATAGAAGTATTTTTAATTTTTTAAGAAAACATTTGCCTGCTTTGGGGAGAAACGGTTGGTTCTAAAAGAAAGGAAACCTGTACTTAGGCTAAACTTCCTCCGGATTAATTATTACTGTATTTGAAATCCAAATGACTTGACCCATCATTAGTGGATAAGTGTAGGCCAGGGAATAAATATCCACTCTCTCCACAATAAGACAGGTATCCGCACCAAGTTCAAAGGCCCCTGGACTTTACCACACACACATTAGGCCATCTTTAGAGTTGTGATGATGACGAAAGGTTAGATGTATTCTGAAAGCCCAGGGAGGCCGCCAGCACAACCTCAGGCTAATTAGCAGAAACCACAGGTATAACCAGCTGCTGGGCCATTCACGTAACCAATCCTTGAGCCAGATGCCACTTTTGGAAAAACATACCTCAGTGCTCCTCATTGAAATTCCTTCTCTGGGCTTATAAAGAGTGTACTGTGTGAGCAACACAGGCATGGCTTGGGGCAACTGGGGCCATTCTGTGAGATAGAGCGAGAGGCTCGGCTCTGCTTTCCAAATGGCTGCTCATTGTAAACAGCCTGTTCAGTGTGCCTGGGAACACGGCACAGGCCCAGCCGGTGGAGTTTTTATGCCCGCCTGTGATTCCAGCCTCCCTGTATTCTGACTTGAGGAGGAAAAGGATCAGACAGGTATAAAATCTCATATGAAGTAAATGAACGAAGAAGTGTTTTATCAATAAAATTTCATTTACACCTCACATGCATATCACTTAAATGACAAAAGCACAGGGACACCTCACATCTTCTTTAGAACATATGTCTTTTTTTCTATTAATAAACAGAGAACAGACCTCAAACACTTATGTACTTAATAAGTGTTATTTGAAGATGGTGGCATTTGTTGAATTGAATTCATGCACTTGGCTTACAAAGGGCTCTCTTTACTCCATCCTATTTAATGTGACTTAAAATCAACTACCATTTCTTCCCATGAAGGAAACATTTCATGATTTAAGTGGATTTTAAAACAATTTGGTATCATAACCCATACATGTTGGCACTCAACATTTTTAATATTTGTAAGGTCATAACTCAATCTGAGTCCACTGTCTTTTATTTTGAGCATTTTCTACGGAAATATCTACTTTGGAGGGCAACATTTGGCAACAAAACTAAACAGATTGGATCATGCAAGAGCAGTTAGTTATAAATACTCTTGTGAAACTCAGGACAAAAACAATGTGTAGAGCACATATAAATTGGTATAATATGTTTCCAGGGTTGGGAGAGGAGCTTATTTAAAAAAAAAAAAAAAAAAGCAAACAAAGACAAAAAGGGAAGAAAGGCTAAAATACAATTTCATGGTTTGTAAAAGATTGGCAGGGGATAGCAGCATGTCCCACATATTTTCAATTTGCCAGGATACACTATCTATTCTTATAATCCCTTTGTATCCATATTAAGTTTTCTATCTAACCATATTCCTCATTCTCTATATGATTTCCCAAATTCTTCCTTCTCTGTATCATGATTTCCTGTTTTCCCAAGTTATCTAAAGCCATGATAAAGGAATACACAGAGATAGCTTTACAATTAACTAACAAGCCTGGATTCTCTGGTGAGAAAAATATTGCTGTAATTACTAGAATAAATCTGAGTTCTTCAAGCAGCCTTCTTTCTTCCCATCTCTATTGTCCAATTGGACCCCTTCACTGTAGTAGCCACATATCCTGATGGTACAGGAATAGGGGAGCTGAATGTCAACTAGTGTCCAATGAGAAACTACATCATCAAAAGAGCTACATACATTATAAAGCAGGAGTGGTAAAATAGAAGTAGAAATATGGATAAAAATAAAATGTGTTGATATTAAATATACAGAAGAAAAATAAGGAAATGTAACAGAAGAGGCAAGTAAAAAATGGGGAAATTTCTATGTAGGTGTCAGGTAGGTTCCAAGGTCAGTTATTTAACCCTCAGAATGTTGTAAATAACTTTAACCCAGTATGTGTGGAAATGCATGTCTTGGAGATATCAAACTGTTTCTGAATTGTTCAGAAAAAAAAGTGCATTTATATCATTGCAATGTAAGTAGGATCTAGAAGGAGTCAAACGTTAATAATGAAAAAATTATTGTTTCAAAGAGTACAGCTGACTTCTGGTCTGGACAAAATAGTGTAGACCCATTTTTCCCCTATTCCTCCTTGCTAAACCCAACTATAAACCCTGTAAATAACAAAGAGACAAGCAAAGAAGGACCCTAAAAAGTGGTATGAAGAAGGTGAGCTTGTTTAGGACCACAGGACTGGAGAAATAACACAGCAAAGGGCATCTTATAGCCCTTCACCCAACAAAGAAGGTTACCCTGATCTAACACCTGACTAGCCATAGAATATGACCCCCATAATCTCGTTACTGCCCTGGATTGAATGAGCCTCCCTCTGACATGTCAGGTGAGCCCACCACAATACTCCCAGGGTTATTTACTGGGAGCCTCCCCAACAATAAGCAGCCGGGAAAAGCCTTCTCCTCGCCCACCGGGCCTGAGATTCTTCTTCCCCACCTAGAGACACCAAGGCAGGAGGGAAAATCAATAAGATGGACCCAGCTACAGAAAGAAGGCCAATCCAAGAAACTTCTTTGTTGCTTGGCCTAAATCCCTACTCACCAAGAGTCACCAATAGAAAGACCCCATCCCACCCTCACCCAGTGAGAGACATATGGGAGCCAGGCCTGGAGAAATCTTTCCTTCACCCTCAGGTAGCACCAATAGGGAACAGTGGCACCAGATAAACCAATCAGACCAAAATAACATTGTAAAGCCCCTGAAAATTAAATGTCTAGTGGAATAAAAGCCCACAAAAGTAGTGCAAGACTCACATGCTCACCATAAACAGGGTGATGGCCAGCTAAAATAAAAGATTTAAATGGTACCCAGAGTCTCATTTTCATCTACATTTGTAAATAAAAAATGTACACGGTAGAGTAGAAGATTATGTCTTACCAAGAACCAAGAAAATCACAACTTGAATGACAAATGACAATCAACAAACACCAACACTGAAATGAGTCACATGTAGAAATTATTTAACAAGTAGTTTAAAACAGCAATGAGACAAACACTTCAACAATCAATTACAAATTCTCTTGAAACAATTGAAAAAAATAGACAAGTCTTAGCAACAAAGAGAAGTTATAAAAGAGAACCAAACATAAATCATAAACAGAAAAAATACAGTAATAAAAATAAAAAACTCACTGGATGGACTAAAGAGTAGAGTGGTGATAACAGAAGATAGAATCAGTAAATTTGAGGACAAAACAATGAAATTCACCCAATCTAACCAACATAGAGAAAATCATGTAGGAAAAAAAACACTACAGAGCCTTAGGGACCTATGGAACACTAACAAAAGAGTGGGACTAAAAGAGGATTTAAAGAGATAATTATTGAGAACTCCCCTAATTTACCAAAAGACAGAAACCTACAGATCCAAGAACCTGAGCAAACCCCAAGTAGAAAACATCCAAAGAAATCTATGCCAAGATTTCATAATTAAATTTCTGTAAACTAAAGACAAAAAAAAAAAAAATTGAAAGCATCCAGAGAGAAACAACACCATCTTATACCATATGCAAAAGTTAACTCAAAATGTATTAAAGACATGAAACCATAAAAAAACATAGGCAGAAAACTCTTTGACATAGGGTTTGGCAAGGATTTTTGGAATCTGATACCAGAAGCAAAAGCAAGAAAAGCAAAAATAAACAAGTGGAACTACGTAACGCTAAAAAACTTCTGCACAGCAAAGGAAACCATTAACAAAATGAACAGCAACCCATTGAATGGGAGAAAATATCTGCAAATCATACATCTGAAAAGGGGCTAATACCCAAAATATAAAAGGAATTAATACAACTCAGTTGCAAAAACAAACAAACAAACAACTCGGTTAAAAAATAGGCAAAAGATCTGAATAGACACTTTTAACAAAGAAGACATACACATGGCCAATAGGTACATGACAAGATACTCAGCATCAGCGAAATGCAAATCAAAACCACGAGATATCATCTTTCACCTGTTAGGATGGCTGTTATCACCAGACTAAAAATGACAAGTGTTGGAGATGATGTGGAGAAAAGGGTACCCTTGTGCACTGTTAGTGGGAATATAAATTGGTCCAGCCACTTTGGAGAACAGAATGGAGGTTTCTTAAAAATTAAAAATAGAACTGCCATATGATCCAGCAATTCCACTTCTGGGTATTTATCCAAAACAAAAACAAAACACTAAAACTTTATTTTAATTTAAACATTCACTGTATTTTGTGATCACACCTTGTATATGCACCCCGATGTTCATTGCAGCGTTATTCACAAAATATGGAAGCAACCTACCGGTATGTGTTCGCTAATGCATGAATGGATAAAGAAACTGTGATATTATATATATATATATATATATATATGTATAAAACTGTGATACATATATATTATTCAATTGTGAAAAAGGAATGAAATCTTGCCATTTGCAACAACATCGGTAGAATTTCAAGGGCATTATGCTAAGTGAAATAAGTCAGACAGAAAAAGACAAATACCATATGATCTCTCATATGTGTGAAATAAATAAATAAATAAATAAATAAATAAATAAATAAATAAATAAAGCAGATTGGTGGTTGCCACTGCCACAGGTGTGGGGTGGAGGGGAGGTGGGGGAAATTAGTGAACAGCTTTTGTTATTTTTTTCTTTAGTTTAATAAACTCAGGGGTTTTTTTAAAAAGGGAAAAATACTATGCACAGAATGATCTAAAGAGAGATGATGTGCTCTATTAATATTAGATAAATAGGTTTTATCCAAGGGAATATTCCCATAAAAAAATAAAATGGCATTAGGTCAATTTATCAAGAAGACGTAACAATTTTAAATATGTATGGACCTAAAAACAAAGCTTCAAAATACATGAAGAAAAAAATGTGATAGACATGAACGGCTAAGTAAACAAATCCATAATTATAGCTGGAAATTTCAACACTGTTCTTTCAATAACTGATAAGTAGACAAAATATCAATAAAATTACACAAGATTTGAACAAAATTGTTAAGCAATTTTATCTAATAATTATGAGATACTTAAACTAAAAGCTACATAGAATGCATGTGCTGTTCAAATGCAAATAAAATATTTACCAATATAGACAGAATTCTCGGCCACAAAACAAATTTTACCTTTCTTTTTAAATGAAATTATATAAAGTATATCCTCTGATATCAATGGAATTAAACCATAAACCAATAATTTTTCTAAATTCCAAATATTAAGAAGTTAAGCTTTAAAATAAGCTTTCATTGAAGAAACAATGATATTAGAAATTGCACTATATTTTGAACTGAATGAAAATGAACGAACAATATATCAACATTTGTTGGATGAAAAAAAAAAAATTAGAGGGAAATGTATCATTTTAATGCCTAATGAAGAAAGAAGAAAGGTGTAAATTCCTAAATTCCCATCTTACGAAACTAGAAAAAGAAAAGCCAATTACAGTGGTACCTTGGTTTTCTAACGTAATCCGTTCCAGAAGACCATTCGAGTCCTGAAACGTTCAAAACCCGAGGTGCGGTTTCCCATAGAAAGTAATGCAAAATGGATTAATCCGTTCCAGACCTTTAACATCAACCCCTAAAACAGCAATTTAGCATGAACTTTACTATCTAATGATACCATAGATCCATAAAATGATACACAATGAAAGTAATAAACACAATATACTGTACTGTAAAACAAATAATAAAGAAACACAATGTAAAAACAGTACTGTAGATGATAAAAATGAAAATGTAATTTTTTTCTTACCTGTAATGATGATAGTCATGGTTTGGATGGGGGGGTCCCCTACAATAATCCCAATAGGTGAGTGTTGTTCAGGTGTTCTGTGGTCCTCTTCCATAATCACTGTAGGTGACTCCTCTCCTGCCATTCCTTCCCTTGATTTGTTTTACACCACTGACACCTGGTTTAGACTCTCTGGATCTTTCCTCACTAAAAATTTTTCAATTGACATTTGCTTTTTCCGATGTTTTAAATTTGTCTAAAGTGAGACATAGTGTTATCGTTGCAAGTGTTAGTGGCATGACTTACAGCAGCTTCATCAGGGTGATACTTTTCAACAAAAATTTGCACTTCAACCCATTTTGCACACATTTCTTTGATCAGTGCAGTAGAAACACTTTCTCTTCCCTCCTCCTCCGAAGACAGTTCCTCTGTTGCCGCCTGTTGTTGCTCTGTCAGAAGGTGTTGAAGTTCTTCTGTGGTGAGTTCAGTCTTGTGGTCCTTCACTGACTCCTCCACAGCATCACTACTCACGTCCAAGCCCATGGACTTGCTCGGAGACACAACATCCTCAACACCAGGAGAATCCTCTTCAACATCCTCAACCACGTTCAGGGACAGCGTCCGGCCACAGTTTCTTCCATGCTGATTTCATTGTTCTGTGAGACACATCCCTCTATGCTTTTTCTATCAGGTGTAAGCAATGAAGGATATTGAAATTATTCTTCCAGAACTCTCTAAGGGTTAGCTCTGTGTCCAAGGTCACCTCAAAGCACCTTTGGAACACTGCTTTGGTGTAAAGCTTCTTAAAATTAGATATGACCTGCTGGTCCATGGGCTGGATGAGAGGAATCGTGTTGGGAGGCAAAAACTTTACATTGATAAAACTGAACTCTTCCGTCAACTCGTCCTCCAAGCCTGGAGGGTGAGCTGGAGCATTCTCCATAACAAGCAGGCACTTCATTGGAAGGTTTTTGTCTTGGAGGTATTTTTTCACACTTGGCCAGAACACTTCATGAACCCACTCAATAAAAAAATAGCCTGGTTACCCAAGCTTTGCTGTTTGCCCTCCACATCACATGCAATTTGCTTTTTATGACATTGTTTTTCTTAAATGCCCTGGCATTCTCAGAAAGGTAGACTAGCAAAGGCTTCAACTTAAAATCCTACTGGCATTCCCACAAAACAAAAGGGTTAGCCTGTCTTTCCTGGGCTTGTGTCCTGGCAATGATTTCTCCTCCTTTGTCATGTAGGTCCTCTTTGGCATTTCCTTCCAAAAGAAGCCTGTCTCATCACAGTTGAAAATGTGTTGGGGAAGGAAACCCTCTGCCTCTACATAATCTTTAAATTCCAAAACCAGTTGGTCGGCGTCTTCTTTGTTGGCACTGGCAGCTTCACCATGTCTCACCACATTGTGTATCCTACTTTTCCTCTTCAACTTTTCAAACCACCCTCTACTTGCCTTGAAAATATGACTCTCAGCACTTGTTCCAGGGGTGTTTTTGATGAGGTCAACATGCAAATGTGAAGCTTTTTCACAAATTATGCTCTCAGAAATGCTGTCACTGGCCAACTGTTTTTCATTTATCAATATGAAAAGCAATTTTTCCACTTCTTCAATTGTCTGTGTTCTTTGTCTTGTAAGTATTTTAACACCTCTTGCAACATTGGCTCCTTTAATGGCTTCTTTATTTTTTAAGATGGTACAAATTGTAGATTTGGCAATACCAAACTGCGTTGCCAGATCACATACACAGACACCACTTTCATGTTTGGAAATAATTTCCTTCTTCATCTCTATTGTTGTTCTGTTAATGATTCTCTTGGCTTTGCAGCTTTTATCCATTTCTCACAGCAAGGGGTGATTGGCAGAGGGCTCCTGAGATGACATGAACACAGATTGATTGCACACAGTCACAAAAACAAATTGGTTGCAAGAGTGCTCCTGAGATGAGATGAGCACAGATTGATTGCACACAGTCAACAAATAAGCCCAAATATCACCTCCGTGTTGCGTGGGTGCTCAGGACTCAACAGCCGATAGCTAGGCCTCAGGATCTTGCACTCACCATGACATATTCAACTTCTGAGGTGTGTTCGAAAACCAAAGCATTTACTTCAGGGTTTACGGCGTTCATAAACCAAAATGTTCGTCAATGGAGATGTTTGAAAACCGAGGTACTACTGTAAAAACAAAGTAAACAGAAAGGAGGAAATAATAGAGATATGAACATAAATCAGTGAAATAGAAAATGGACAAATAATAGAAAAAAATCAATAGAGGTTTATCCACCAGACTAATCAGGAAAAATACAGAAGATAAAATTTATCAGGAATGAAAGATGCAACATCTCTACAGATTCTACAGAAGTTAAAAGAGAGTATTAGAATTTATTGACAATTTTAACAATGTAAATAAAATGGACAAATTTTTTTGAAAGACACAAACTATCAAAGTTCACTCAAGAAGAAATACATAACCTGAATATTTATTTTAAAAAGTGAATTTGTTTTTAAAAAAAATACCCACAAAGAAATTTGAAGGCCCATATGGCTTCACTGAACAGTTCTGCCAAACAATTAAGGAAGAAATAATACAAATTCTACATAAACTCTTCTTGAAAATAGAAGTGGGAACATTTCCCAACTCATTCTAATAGACCAGCATACTCTGATACCAAAACCAAAGAAAGATATCATGGGGGGGGGGGGGGGGAACCCAAAACTACAGGCCAATAAACATAAATGCAAAAATCCTTATAAAAACATTAGCAAATAAAATTCACCAATATGTAAAAATGTTCTGACCAAATGATGTTTAACCCAGGAATTCAAAGTTCATTCAACATTTCAAAATCAATATTATGTGCTATATTAAAAAAACTAACAAAACCTATATGATCATCTTAATAGATGCCAGAAAAGCATTTCACAAAATTTAGCATCCATTAATCATAACAATTCTCAGCAAACTAGGAATATAAAAGAACTTCCTCAACCTGATGAAGGGGATCTAATAAAAAAATCTACAGTTAATATCTTACATAATAATGGAAAATTGGGTGCTTTCTCCTAAGACTGAGAATAAGGCAAGGATTCCACTTTTACCAATTTTATTCAACATTATAAGTAAAGAAAGAGAAAGAAAAAGGCATACGGATTAGAAAGGAATAAAGAAGACTGTCTTTAATTGCCAATGACATGACTGTATGTAGAAAATCCTATGAAATTTAGAAAAATACTACTAGAATTCATAGAAGAGTTTAGCATGATAGCAGCTTCAAAAAACAATATATAAAAATCTTAAGAAGTTAAACATACATCTCCCATCTGTCCTACAATTCTCCCTTAGATATTTATCCAAGAGAAAAAAAATTCCCACATATTTCCATAAGACCAGTATGTGGATGTTCATAGAAATGTAAAATTGAAAACTGAAATTTTAAAAATCATAAATACATCATTTAGTGATAAATTTAATGAAATATGTGCCAGACCTAAGCACTGAAAACTCCAAAGCATTGCTGAGGTAAATAAAGAAGAACTAAATAAATGAGGAAATACATTACATTAATAGATCAGTAGGGTCAATATTGTTGTCAATTTTTCACATATTTTTCCATAGGTTTTACATAATCCTTATTAATATCCGACCTGCTCCTTTTGTAGAAATCCACAAATTGAATCTAAAATTTATATGACAATGCAAATGCCTAGAAAACCCAAAACAACTTTGAAAAAGTAGAAGCAAAGTCGTAGTACCCACACTACCTGATTTCAAGATTTACTATAAAGCTACATCAATCAAGATAGAATGGTACTGGAATAAAAATAGACATAAAGGTCAAAGGAATAGACCTACATACATATGGCATATGATATTTAACAACACTCTCAAGGTAATTCAGTGAGGAAAAGAAAATCTTTTCAATAAATGGTGCTGAAATACCTGAATATTCATATGTGAGAAAATGAACCTCAACAATTACCTCATGTTGTATATAAATATTAACCTGAAATGATCATAGACATAGACCTAAAGGCAAAAAACTAGAAAATTTCTAGGAAGAAACTTAGGAAAAATTTATGTGAATTTGGCTTTGGTAAAATTTTCCTACATTGGACACAAATTATAAAAGAAAACATTCATAAATTGGACTTTAAAAAATTTAAATCTTGTGCTTTTTGTAAGCTACTATGAAGAAAATTGTAAGACAAGCCACAATCTGGGAGAAAATATTGCAAAACTCCTATCTGATATAAGACACATCAAAATATATAAAGAAATCTTACTATTCACTAATGACAAGACAAATAATCCAATAACAGAAATGGGCAAAATATTTGAACAGTTCACAGAACGAAACATACACAGTATCATGAAAAGATGTTCAACATTATTAGTTATCAGAAAGACAACAACAAAAAAATTTAATGAAGTTTCACTATACATCCTCTAGAATGCCTAACATTGAAAAGACTGACAATACAAGAGCAGAAGGGGATGAGGAGATATTGGATTTATCATGTTGCTGGAAATGCAAAATGGTACAGCCACTTAGGAAAATAGGTTAGTAAATAAATATATCCTTACCATCTGACCCACCATTTCCACTCTTTGGTATTTACTCAAAGTAAATAAAACTATATATTCTTTAAAAGGCCTGCATACCAATGTTCATGCCAGCTTTATTCATACCAAAAATGGGAATAATTGAAATATCTGTCAGCTGATAAGTAGATAAACGAAGTGTGGTACATCTATGCAATGGAATAGTACTACTTAGCAATGAAAAGGAATGAGCAGATACACGCATTTCGTTAGGTGAAAAAGGCAAACACAAAACAATTATATCTTATGTTAGGTGGTGGTTGCCTGACTGTATATATTTGTCAAAGATCTTCTAACTATTTAATTGAAAAGATGAATTTCATTGTATGCAAATTATACCTAAAAAATACAAGTATAACTTGAAATACGTAGGTAGAATAAAGGAGAGAAGAGGTAACCTAAGAAATAGGTCCAGAGGTCCAATAACCAGACAATCTGAGTATCAGAAAGAACGAACAGAGACAATCAAGATGGGGAAATCATCAAAGACATAATTTAAGAAAATTTCCCAGAATTCATACAGACCTTTGCATGCTCAGTAAATGGATAAAAATGAACTTACATCAAAGTACTTTTATAATACCAGGGTAAGGGACGTCTTAAAAGCTTCCATGCTGGGGGTTGGAGCGGGGGCGAGGGGGGTGGAACAGGTCACATACAAAGGATCAGGAATCAAAAAGACTCAACATTTTTCAGAGCCACATGGGAAGCAAGAAGTCAAAGGTGCAGTGGTTCAAAAGTATGAGAAAGATTATCCTATATACTGCTAAACTGTTGATCTTAATGGTGAGATGTATAAAAATATTTTCAGACATGTAGTTTCAGACTTGTTTCCATGCACATTTTCTCAGTAAGCTACTGAATGGAAAAGCTACCCATGAAGCTGAGGTGTGTCCCCCACTATGAGAATGTGGACAGAAAGAAGGCAAGACATCCAGGAAATGGGATCAAACTGAAGAAAAGGTGAAGAAATCCCCATAGGGGAGCTGTTCAGGAATAGGCCAACCTATTCTGATTAGAGCAGATCAAACAAGGAAGCTGATAGAATTGTAATGTCTGAACATATTGGGAGGAGATTTAGAAAGCTGGGAAGAATTTGAGGATGAACTAATAAGTATATAAAAAGCAAGCAAATAAAAAACTGTGACATCTATTAACTCTGGGACAAAAAGTTTTTCGAGGAAAAGACGAGGGAGTAGCACAGTATATACCATTGCTCAGCTCTGAAAATATTTACATGTTTATAGTAATGTAAATACACAATATTGATCTAAAACAAAAGCATAACTATATTTGGAGAATGGGAAGATGTGAGAGTTGTGGTGAGGAGAACGGCTGGCAAAAAAAAGAAAAAAGAAAAAAGAAAAGGAGCTAAATGCTCATTTTCCATGGTGGCAATCCTTCAAATTGAAATTTCAAGAAAAAGCAGTCTAAGCATGTTATTTAACAATAAAATTGAAAGGGTGGCCATTGGGGAGTGGAAAATGAGGAGGCAAAGTGGGCAGAGTTCTGTGCTTTTATTATGAAATGTAGAACAATAGGATTATTTAAACCATGGGCATGTGCAAATTTCATAAAAATTAAAATCAAATTTTTAAAGTCTGAAATCCATCTAATACAGCAATCATTCAAACCAGGGGGACTCCCTGGGGCTTCTGTGAGAATGAAGGTATGGCACTCTCTGCCCCCTCAGTTTAAACCTGACGATGGTGTACCAGCGTCTTTTCATCACGTTGAACTACATTTGTTCTTTAGTGTAGCATTTTCCCAGGACTTACTGAGTGCCGGGTACTTCATTATTAACTCAGTGAATGCTCGCACCAAATCTCTGAGCTAAGAGTTATTTTACTTCTCGTTTATGGACGAGGAAACTGAGGAAGGAAGAGGAACCTCCCATGGTCACACAGCTTGGAAGTGGAGTCGCTGACATTCATACTCATGCAGGATGGACCCAGAGTGTCTTTCTCAGCAGAGGGGTTAAGGATTCTACCTCCCACCGAGAATCACAAAATAAAGGATCCTCCCAAACCGGGAAGATATTGAGCAGCCAAAACCCTGAACATTCCTATCCCAATTCATGGAAATCGCTGCATTGTCTTCAGTAAATCCCTGTGAAAAACTAATAGCATATCAATATGCTGGAGAAAAATCTTATGTTTTTCTTAATTATTTTTCAAGGGAAATAAGACACAGAGGCAGTGACCCCAGCAAATATATGCTGGTTCCTCAGGTAAGATAATTGTTTTAGAGACACTGACTTACAAAAAACAGTTGCTAATGAAATCTTCAGAAAGGTGTGTTCTAACATACCTTTAATCTAATTAGGTTATTAGACAAGAATGAGGACTTAATTTCAGGATAAGTTCAAAATAATTCTAATAGCAAGAGACTTTCAAATACTTTTTTCTTTTTCTTATTTATTTATTTATTTATTCATTTATTTATTTTTACTTCAGGTGATTGAAAATAAGGAGAATTGGGAATTAAAATATTTGGACAGATCATTTTATGTCATTAAATTTGAGTGAAATTTTTCTTCCTTTCATCCAAGTTTGTGTCGTTATTAGTAAATAATGCACGATCGAGAGATAACCGTGATAACTCAGTAAGCATTTCCCCCCATTTTTTCTAAATATATTCAATGATTCAAATTATATATATCGTTTTTGCAAAATCAAATTATGTTACACATATTGCAACTTGCTTTTTCTCTTCTATGTACATAATCAGCAACTTTCGAGATCAGGATACACAGTCTTGCTTTGTTTAGTACATAGTGTTCTATGATACGGATATGTTATAATTCCATATCATAAATTAATTACTGATAAACATTAGATTGTTTCCAATTTTTTGGCTATTACCAACAATACCACAATGCTCATTCTTGTGCAGATATATTTATAGATTCCTATTTTTTTAATGATGTAAGAAATGGTCTAGAAGTGGTCTTTCAAAACACAAATTAGATCATATTTCTTTGCTTTAAATCTTCACATATCTTCCGTCACTTAAAATAAAACCCAAACTCCTTTCCATGGCTTTGCCAACCATCAAACCCCACCTTGTGCCAACCCCCTCTTGTGCCACTGTACACCAGCCTCCTTGGCCTTCTTCCTACACACGCACCAAGCTCACCCTCTCAGGGATTTTGTGCTTGCTCTTCCTGCTGTCTGGAATCTGCTCGAGGCCGGCTCCTTCTCAGCGTTAGCTCTCATCAGGAAGGTCCCTTCCTCAGAGAGGCCAACCCCAAATAAAATAACTTCCCTTGCTCCTTAACCTCTGCCACTTCCATCTTGTGCCACTTCTCACAAAGCGACATCACATCCCGAAGCTTTGCTGGGCCTAGCCAGGCTCATCCCTAGATGTTCGGCTTATGAATCTCAAGGCCTCAGCTTCACTTAGTTGGTCCATGCCAATCATGTGCAAGGAACACTGATGCAGTCAGTTCCCATTGACTGAAAACAAGAGCCTTTCCCATATCTCTACATAGTATAATACCTTAGTTTCCCTACCAAGATACTTCAGAGGGACCCACTAAAATGTGTAAGAGTGGATTTTCTTCTGACCCTAGAACAAGGATACCATTCCAGATTCAATTTGAATTAGAAAAATAAATACATTCTTTCTTTTACAAAGGTAATAAAGATTTGGTACCTAAAAGAGAACTTGAGAACACTATAGTATTTTGTATTTCCTAGGTATAGCAGTTGAGAAGAAGCCAGCACCACACCTTTTGTCCTAACTTTGATGTACTAGTATATATATAAGATTTATGAACAATAATACTAGAGGTCTAAAATTATTATATCAAAGTTGAGGATAAAAAGCCTCATTAGACAAGACTAATACTGAATCTATGAACAGAATAAACAATGAAATGGTCCATAGAGTTAACCTATACGCTGACACTAAAAATCATAGATCCCAGTAATAAATATTAGATATAGACATTTTCATTATCATTTGAGATAAACCAAAGGAAACCATCTTTCTCTGCCTAGAATTCTATGAATGAGACTTTGGCAGTACAATGAACAGTGTTTGACATGCAAGACTCCTAATACTAAGCTGGTCAAAGTAACAGTTGGGAGGTTGTCAGTCTCAGACACCAAAGAGCTTTGTCCTGGCAGCTGAGTTGAGATACTGGATCAGGAGAAATACGTTTTCATTGTAGAGGCTGTACAGTTTCTGAAAATAACTAAATAAAAAAGGTCCTCAAAACGTTGAACATGGAGAAATCTGCTTCCTAAAATCAAGGTAGATTTGCTTTGGTAAACTGGTTATATTAATGCCAAGAAAAGAAGTTAATAAGCCATAATTTTTTTTTTTTTAGTATTTTCTTCACTGGGGCACACTGAAAGAAAGTATTTTTGTGAATGAGAGAATACGGCAAAACATATTGAGGATAGGAAAACAATGCAAACTCTCTCACTTTGAGATTTTGAGTTACAGGATTCTGTAATTGCTGACTTATTAGCACCAGTGGGATTAGATCCATTTAACTCATCAAGGCTGAGGGACAGACACTTCGACTGTTTTCCAAGAGACACTTTACAAGTTATCACCCAATCCGTTTAGTGAACAGCGTCTGACAGTCGACTGGTTAAAAAAAAACCAACATGAGATACAAAGTGGAAAATACATTTGCAACTTTTTGTGCTATAAACAGTTTAAAATTCTTAATGTGGTAAGAGTTCTTATGAGTCAAAAAGACAAGCAATTGTAAAAGGGACTAAGGACGAGAATAGGAAATTCACAAAAAAGAGTAAATTACCAATAAATAAGTAAAAAAAACAAAACGCAACTTTAGTATATGGAAATAATGAGGTATTTTTTTTTCTTCTACACCCTTTATAAAAGCAAGCTTGGGGGGTGGGGTTCTTAATACTTAGGAGACAATACTAAATTTCATTGCCACTCTTGATTACCTTGCCAGAAAGCAGTTTGACAATTCATAGCAAAAGTTGGAAAAAAGTTTGCGTTCATTGCAAGCTATTCTCTGTTAGACAGGGTGCTAAACACTGGGTTAAAAAACAAAAACAAAAGTCAGAAAAGGCCCTGCCCAGGCCCAGTGCAACACATAGATTTCACTTGGGTACTCGGAGCACAAATGCAGTTACAAAGGGAAAGGTTGCTGCTACAGTATTCAGATTGATTTTTTTTATTATTATTTTTTTTATGGGTAATCAGAGCAAGCTGATTGGAGGTGGTGAATGGCAGAGAAGGTTTTTACAAAGTTAATCACTAAAAGCTGCCAAGGCCCTTTATCGGAAAGAACATAAATTACTAACCAACTCGCAGTGCAACTGAGGTAATGGAAACAAATTTCTTCTAGGGTGCTGGAAGGCTAGATCAAAAATGATCCCCAAAGGATCTTATAAACATGAGGTCAAGGCACAAGCTGCAGTCCAGAAGGGCACAATTTTCGGACTGTTAAGGGTGATATTTGCAAAATCTGGGGTAATTAATGTCTCTGCTCTCCCGGTCCCCACATTCCAATTCCCGTTCACATTACCCCCCTTTAGTTTGTGATTTACAGTGTGTGCTTTTAAAATGCAGATTTTCCCCAAGCCTTTGTTGTTAGCCCTGAAGTCATTAGAACTGCGGCCGCAGCATAATTACAGAAATTGACCACATATTCCAGAGTCAGTCTACACAGGACTCAACTGCAGATTTGAACAACAATTGCATTTTAAGACTAATGTACAGCCAGTGTGTTTGATTTATTATCCATTTGTAAGGACTTTTTTTTCTTCCTGCCTTCTTTCTTTTTGTAGTTGAAGCAGATTTGAATACTATGGACTGTAATTGTGAGATGCGGCTGTGTGTTTAACGCACCCGGAAATATTTTAAATCAAAGAATTATAAAGGGAGTAGGAGGGTATACATTCTCTTTTCTTTGAACACAGCTCTGACGGATGTTAAGAAAGATTTTTGCTAAATGAAAGATAAATACAAATATAACAAATTCGATTGCCTCTTGTAATTGGCAGGTGGCTGGGTTTTCAGTGGAGACAAAAGACTGGACCTTTTAGACCCACTCTTTTCCTCAGGTCTAACTGAAAATTTGATTCACTGTAAGAATCTCCATGGTTGGTGAAGCATCTATCCAAGTGATTCTTTTAACTGTCAAAACAGAATTTCTATCAGTTCTTGCCTAAGGGAGCTATGACCTGGATGGAATATGCCAAGAAGTATTTAAGCAAACTTTAGTTTGTAGACTATCCCAGTATCTCCCCCTTTGCTCCCCCCGAGGGGTTGGATCATTGTGGTCTTATTTGGAGCATTCCACGAAGAACACTGACAATGTATCAGACTGGTCATGGTATGAACAATTTTCATGTGTGGAAGTACAAAGGCCAGCGTTAAACAAGAGCCTCTGTAGCGGTTTTGAACGGTAATAAATTCTGATGAGAAGTCTCCCCCCGCTGCAGACCATCTTAATCTTTTTCAGACACACCCTAGATAGCTTACAGGAGAAGCAGCAGCCCTCCACAGAAGAAAGGGAAGCACAAAACCCGTGGTCTTTCATTCCAGCTGAGAGAAAAAATTCACCAAATTTCACAAAACAGTCTTTCGACATAAACCAAATGAAAAATTCTTCTCATAGCTGGCCCAATGGCATGCCACCTACAATGACCAAGTTTGCTATTTGTGTTGTCTGTGTGCGCAGAAGGGCACGGTAAAACAATAAACTGCTGGATATTGTGATTTATATTGTAACCCAAAGCAAAATGACCTCTGGGGCGTGATAGAATGTTATATGACTTCTTTGAAGCACAGAGGAAAAAAGGGAAAGGAATAGGTTCTAATAAGTACTGGTGGCATTAAAATAAAGAGCAAATAAGTCTTCACCATGAGGGTTTTCAAGCATTGCAGCCCCAGAAAGCCTGAACTCTGCTTGGAATGTGATAAGGTGGCCAGGCCTGTTGTGAAATACTTCTTTGGTAGGAGCTCTGAGCTGACAAGCCATATAAAGAAGTGTTGCAGATTAGAAGCTTATTTCTTGTCAACATATCAGGGGTGGTCCTTTCTCAGCCTAACAATCTGAGGGACACTGAACCTTGATAGAAGAAGCAGCAGAAAAGGCTGGCTTCTAAAGAGGAGGGGGAAGTGGGCTTAAATAACCTAATCTGGATTTTAACTCGCATTTATCACAACCTCCTCTAGACGATGGGCAGAGGACTTGGAGTGAGGCGAAGCAGTTCATAGAAGGAGGTAGAGCTATGATGTCAGACAGACCCAAATTGGAATACTTTCATTACCTACTGACTGCACGATCTGGGGGAAATCTCTTAGCTTCCCCGAGTCTCAGCCTTCTCTCTGTTGAATAGATATAATAATACATACCTCGTAATATTGTTTCAAGCATTAAATGAAGTAGTATGTACCTCTCAGCATTGTTGTACAGATTAAATGAAAGGAGGCAAATCAACACAGGGCCTGGACCACTTAGCGACTTTCTCAGTCTTAATTACAGAGTAAGAATCTTGACGTGTGTTATGAAGGTGACCTTACTCGCTCTTATAAGGAGTCCCATTTTAAAAGCTGATTTGTTTGAGTGGCACCATCATATCCTATATATATAGCAGGTGCCAAAAAAATGTATACACATTTCAAGAAAGGGATAAAACTATTAAAATTGTAATGCTCAATGTATACTGATAACAAAAGATGAATACAAGTCATGTTTGATTTCTGCAATTACAAGAGGGGCTCAAAGTGGTTACCATCAGCGTCCAGGCACTTGTGATTATGGCAAACCACTGTTTGAGCAACATTGACCAAAGTGTCCACCTGGATACATTTTTTTGGCACCCCTGGTGTATCAAATGACTGGCTATGTATTTGGATCATCCAAGCGCAAACTAGTTCCTTTTTCACCCATTCCCTTAAAATAAGAGTTTTGCAAAATCAGTGGACTCTACAACTTTTTATTGTTCCTATGACACAGAGCAATCTAATCTTACTATTCACCACGCTTCCACAATTTCTGACTTAAGTATTGACAACTGCATAGCGTATTTAAAAGTTTTCTACTTTATTCTGCATTATTGTCTTATGTGGGAGTGGGTCCTGTAGTTAGTCATTTGTGTGTGTGTTTTTAAATTCCAATTGACAAATACTTCTCTGGAAAAATCACAATGACTCTAAATTTCTACACAGACTCCACACGCTGAATCAGAGCACACTGCTCAAAGCATGACATAAAAGTAATATAAAGAAGAGCGAACACTACACTGTGTGCTTACAGTTTGAGGAATCATTTCCTCATAATACAAGTCGTCATGTAGACCCAAGTTCTTTCTAATCAAGAAGTAGCAGTGAATGTCCCTCTAAATTAACATTATAACATTGACAGAAGTTTTATTGGTTGTGTCCAGGCTAAAGGAAGCTCTAGCTTGTCTAGAAGTGATCAGTAGAGAGCCAATAAAAGAAAGCAAAGAATGTATAGCACTGAAACTGGACACTTCAGCGTCTAATCCCTACGTTTTACAGAAGAAACTGAAGCTCTCCGGAAGGTATGTGATGTGCACAGCTACTGAAGGTCTGAGCCAAAACACAAATCCATGTCTCTTCTCAAAGCGCTGGGCTCTTTTGGAGTTGCTGTTTTAGATCTTCTCAAACACACTCTCCTGCTATAACTACAAGCTAGAAATAACCTAAACATTTCCTGAAGTTTTGAAACTGTCACACACTACAGTGCTTTCTGACATGGCTTTCACAGAGATGTTTAGTGACACTGGAAAAAAAAATGCTTATTGCAAAAGTGAAGCCCGTAGATGGTTAATGTGCAATAGCCATCCCAATTTTCAATCCCAGGAGGTATAAATAAGTACAGAGAAATATCCACTCTTTTGAATGATCACCCAGCCCTCTTGAGGTTTCCATCATCACCAGCCATAAATATCACTTAGCTTTTCCACTCATTTGTGGGCTGGTCATATACCCCACCAGGAATGAGGAATTTCTCATTTCTAAAGTTGGCTCGGCCACCCACTTACTGTGTGGCCTTGGACAAGTCATTTAGAGACTTTCTCAATCTTAATCATAGAGGAAGAATTGCATTATGAAAATGACCTTCTTCACTCTTATTAAGGATTCCTGTTTTCATAGCTGATTTATTTTTTTTAAGTGGGTCTATCCTATCATATACATTGAAAGACTAGCATGTGGTCTTTCCCTCCAAATACAGCAAGATCAGAAGGAAGAAAAAAAGGGACAAACTCTTTGGCCCATTGCAGCTGAAAAAGAATCTTAGTAATGAGCATTTTTACACATTAGGTTATTAAGAGCAAGGCTCAAATGAGGATTAAATGGCCATGGAAATTTACCACTTCTCCATTAAAACAGCTCTGGCACGAAGCTTCTTGAGGAAGGTTCAGAGACATAGCCTTCATTCTTAGGTTGGGTCGGGAATGGTTTCTCTATGAACTCCTAATCCCTTGATTATACTGAAGCATTTCACTTATCACATCGTATTAGTGATTTATTCATGTCTCTGTGGCCCCCAGGAGACTTTAGCTCTTATTCATCTTCCTATACACACTGTCTGGCACATAATAGGTATTAAATACACAGCCTCTTGAGATACACTGTAATGGGACAGTTGGTTGCATAAAGGAGAAGCTCTCCAGTTCTATCCTCATAGCCAGTGGAGAAATGAAGTGATGTTTTCCAGTAAAGTTTTATTTCGTCAACTTATAAAAAGATATCAATAAGGACTTGAACTTTTACGAACAATACCTCAGCATCTTCCAGCTATCTTTACCTTAGGTCCTTGGGACAGTGGTCTATGCATGGCTATATTCTGTTGATTCTGGCTGATGCACACACATACACACTCAGATACATACTCACACGTACACTTATACCCAAACTCACATACTCATCACATACTCACACATGCACACACATTCACATATACTCTCTCTCTCTCTCACACACACACAACAACACACACAAGCAAAAGGAATAAAATACTGAGCATTCTTATAAGGCTACAAGTGTGGTAATCATAGAAAGGCTAATGATGTACCTCTTCAATAAGAACTATAGATTTTAGGCCAGGAAACACTCTCCCTACAAAGTAGTGAGTGACAAGCTGACATATCTACACAAGGAGGTCATGTGGCACAGAGAAAATCCTGACTACGGGACAAACCTATCACTGCAGATTGTGGCAAGACCAAGAAGCCCTTGTTCCTCCTTGGAAATAAGCCATTTCTCCTGTGCATTATCTCCTGGGTGTGTTGGAAGTGCTTGCTATAGCAATTTGGGTATAGATAACCTAAGAACTCTGAAGAATGCCAACATTCATTCACAATTGTTTATCATAAATATTTATCTCTGGTTGCTAGATAAGTCCAAGATAATTTGGCAAATTTACTTTTCTGAAAAAGTGAGAAAAATCCAAACTTAGTAAAAACAAAAATTTAGGAAATAAATACAAGAGGTATTCTCCTTTTTATTTGATTAATACTATATTATTTTGAAAATTTTAGTATATCTGTTGTTGTACTCTCACGTGATAATGCAAGATAACAATAGTTTGTTACTAATATTCTGCCCTCAATTGTTTCATCTATCAAAACAGGGATGAAAATTCCACCCTAACTCCATTATTTCTAACGTAAATATACACGAATGCATGACACAACTGTGCAGTGAAAAGCAGCCAGTATGCAGCGGAAAGGGAGACATACACAACAGCCGTCTATTAGCTGTATTGGTGAGTTACTAACCCTCTCTGGGCCTCATTTCTGCATCTGCCAGTGGAAATAGCTCTCAGACAAAGAACCAGCTTGCCCACAGCTCACTCTAAAAGAGGAAACAAATTGGAGAACCCTGGTCTGTCACCACCCATGGGACAGAAAGTAATCCTCACCACAATTGCCAGCAAGATTGAGTGATAGTAAGTATGATTGTCCCCCATCCACCACCACTGAAGCCTAGGGGTGCTACTTGAGACTGCCTGTCTCCAACCCAGGGGCTCTTCCCATGGAAGGGCTGGGATTTCACAAAGGCAAGAAAAGAGATTTTGGGATGGAGACAACAAACAAGGTGATACGGGAAGAAGTGGTGGAGGTACCAGAGTCCAAGCCTGGGTGAGAATAATACCCACAGGATCCCCTCCTAGCGTGGGTCTCAATCTTCAGGAATTTGTCCTTTTTGAAATTCAAGAAAAAATTCAAATGAACTACAACTTTAGTCTCTTTCCTCTTTTATTATAAGTCCTTTAGGAAATTGCCCTGACAATTTAGGATAAAATATAATTGCATCTACCCAAATATAATTGCATCTCCCACTCTTTGGGAGACTGAGTGGATAGAATAACAGAAAGTTTGGTTCCTCCCCACTCTATCTGGGTACCAGCAAAGTGGGGCCCTCAGCCTGCTGAGTACATGACAACATGAAGTTCCGGGATGCACTAGAACCTCTGCCTAGCTAGGAGGCTTGGGGAGAAAGCCCAAGGGCTAGAGGAGCCTTCTGAAGTGGATCAGCAAGAGAAAGAGTAAGACCAAAACTTCTCATCCCTGCATGTTAGGTAATGTGGACTAAAGAAATAAGGCAAAGGGGCCATCGATCAAATGGTGTGGGGAGGGGAGAGCCATGGAGCAT
The DNA here is from genome assembly GCF_057876585.1 of Rhinolophus sinicus. Lineage (NCBI taxonomy): Eukaryota > Metazoa > Chordata > Mammalia > Chiroptera > Rhinolophidae > Rhinolophus > Rhinolophus sinicus. The sequence goes on along the minus strand of NC_142515.1, from coordinate 116,304,589 downwards.
AAACAAAAGCAGACAGTACACCACAAACAGTGACCATGCAAAGAGAGGCAGCAGCTGGAAACGACTAAGGGGTCTTCATATGTAAACAGTACCCAAGCCCAATGCATTAGCTCCCGACTGTTTAAGTCCAGCCATTCCTGTGGAGAGGTAGAGGTAGTGACCTGGAACGTTGGCAACCTGTCACCATGTCATCTGTTTAATGCAGAATTTAGCACATCACATAGATTTACCCTGATTCCCAAATTTCATTTATTTTTACCTTTTCAGGAAGGCTATTGCTCTTATTCTTCTATGTAAGTAACTTTTTAACTTGTTTTCATTCTACTTACTAACATTTCTGAGCTCAATAATTCTCCAAATACAATTTGGTTTGCAAATGTAATGACCCCAAAAGTCAAGAATGTGAAATTTGTAAATAGTAGAATTTATAATGATTTTTCCTCCTTAAACTAAATTCTCCATAAACCTCAAACAAATAAGCAAGGAAAACCCTTAGCCCACTCAGACACCCTCCAAGTTGACAGTGAAGTATGAATAGTTGGCAATCAGACCGTATTTAAAAAATAACAATAATTACAATTGAGCTTCCTGTAAAAATTTCACCTGTTAGTAGAAGACCTGAAACACATTTTCTTCTTTTAAGAGGCTGTAATTTTAAAGTTCATTCTCAGTATCTGGAGTTTATTACAATTCATTAGTAATCATTTTTGCCAGCCCAATGAGGATGGTTCATGGGAACTTTTCAAACTTCTTTCCTACCACTACTGAAAAAGCACAGTGGTTACAGAGTTCCAAGAACCCCGCACGGATTTCCCATTGGCTTGGGGGCAACCTATAAGAATTCCTTTCAGTTTTTCTCCATCCTGCTCTTCCCACATGCCAAATCATGAGTCAACTTCTTTCCAGTTTCCATATCATTCCTTAAAGCCACATTGCATGGCACATTTCAGATCTTCTGTCACAATTTAATAAACATGTCCTTATTAAGACGGACTTTACACTCCCCCCTCACCCGCCCCACTTGCCTACCAGACTAGATAAGAAATTAGGCCAAATTAAAACTGACAATGGATTGCCAGTGTTATTAAATTTCGTGTCTTAAGTCTCTAGTACTCTTTTTAATTATAACAGGGAGGCTACACTTAAGTGAAGAGATAGCATTCAGTATTTAAAGATATTTCTCATTTATATAAGATGTATTCATTAAATTTTTGAACATTATAGTTTAAAGTGCTTTATTGAAATGTGACATAGGATTAACTGCTAGATTTACATCAGAAATATTTGTAGTCTCATACACTATTGAGACAGCTTTTTGCATTTATTTCCTTTCCAAAAAGAAATCAAAACATAATTGAAAAAATATAGCTAAGTGATTCATCATTGTTAGGACATAGCTGAAAGCTTAGTGTGAAATTGGGAGTCGAGGTGTGAATAACACATTCTTCAATCAATAATGAAGAATTTGAATTATTTTCTGTTACATTTACTGTTAAGCAATAAAATGAAAATTTGTGTGTGGGGGGGATGAAATCTGAGAGTTCCAAAGCTGATGTATACCCCAGATTTCCCAGACTTCCCCAACCTATAAAAACCAGTGGGTCACACAGTCGTCAGAGCCAAACCTCCCTTGACCTCAATGTGACATCTGCCTTTTTCTTCACTGCTGCTTTGCCTGCTCCTCAAGTCCTCTGCTCAGCCCGAAGCAAACCAAACTACAAATGTGTGGTGACTTCTTCTACTCTTTCCTCCTTCCTGGTTCATGTAACTGGGTTGACCTGATCTCACTCAATTATGTCAAAATGCTAGCCCTTAATATGTTGGTTGTATTTCCCCTTGTTCTGCATCTCTATCTAGATCAGACAGAGGTCTACAGAGTAAAGCTCTCAGGCCAGATATCCCCAGCCGTTTCTTATGCATGCCATAAGCTAAGAATTTTTTATATATATACTTTTAAGCGGTTAGAGGAAGAAGGAGGAAGGGAAAGGAGGAGGAAGAGAAGGGAGCAGTGGCTGTAGTGGCAGAGATCGTATGGGACTTGCAAAGCCTGAAATAGGAAAATTCTGAAGAGCCCTGGTCTAGAGAAATGGTTGGCCTCGCTCACAGAATGTGATTTCTTTTTAGATCATTTAGGATGAGGACATAAGGAAAGTTCAAGAAGAAAAATATGGCCAAATCTGACCCTCATACAAAGGAACTCTTGACTAAAGCCTTTTCTAAATCTTTTCTCTTGTGTGGCTTGCCACCCCAGCAGACATTCTTTCTCAATTCTGATCAAAAACTGGGCAGCTACGTGCTTCAGGGGAGATTAGAGCTCTACTCAGGAAGGTAAGTTTGGATAAATTTAGTCAAGGTAACTCCATCCCCCTTGCCAGTGATTGGTTTGGGATTTGGCACGAGTTGTAAATCTGGCCAATAAAACATAAGGGTAAGTTGGCTATGGGATGCATGAAAACAGTTTACTTTCTTTTATAAGGGAAGCCAAAGAAAGAGCGTGTCTTCTTCTCCTGATACCTTTGGACATTGCTGGGCGAAAACATAATGCCCAGAATTGCTGTAGCCATCCATCCTTAATCCACAAGCTGACGAGGGCAGGCAGAGTGGAAAGTTGTCCCCACCAAAGAATCAGCTCTCAAGCCACCGACCTGGGAATTTGGTATGTGAGTGAGTTAATGCAATTTCTCTATTGCCAAACCCACTTTTAGTTGTTTCGTTCCCGGCCCCACCCCCGTTAGTCCAGAAGCATCTTGACACAGTGTGTATAGGCAACAGCTGGTAGGAAAAGATTCTTCACTACCTCATTCATTGCACAATAGAGGATTTTTTAAAAAATGAAATGCTGATCTTGTCCAAATGGGAAGGAGGAATCTATCGATTAATCTATCCATTTAGACACACCACTTTCGAATCTGGGGTAAATATACTTCTGGGTGTAGCTTTTGTGATGAATTCTTGATTTGGAAGACCTGTCATCAAGAAAGTAGACTGGATCTTCCTAACCATTAGTAAGTAAACGGTCTTAGTTGTGTTCAGAAGGGAAATTAGATTTTGACATAGTTTATCAAAGTTTCTAAATATTTTTTTTCAGTGGTATATGTATCCTTTCACCCACAGATGTTTTTTTGAATAACACAATGGGCAGATCACAATAAATGCCAAATTACTGAGTGAGATTAATTTTAAGAGTCAGAAGTGAAATTCCACAAGGGCAGAGCAACTCTTAAAACCCAGGAAGCTTACTTCCCCACCACACTCCTGCTGCCCCTCACCCTTCCCCACCCATGTTGTCATACTCCACACTCCCCCCTCATCCAGCATGCTGTTGGCCATGTGTTACCACACTTGGGAGAAGTTACAATAGTTTATTCTAAATGTCTTGGCTTTTACAGCCTAAATTGAGGCCTTTAGTGGCACTTGGAAATTATTTTTGTGGTTTACTTTTATAGATAACACATTTCCCACCCCTACCCCTTTCTGCTGGCTCCGTCAGAAATTTGGTTGAGGGAAACCACACAGAATTCTGAAATCTGTAGGCCAGGTGCCCACATCACAGTAACTAGGATCACCATACTGGTGGCTTTTGGCAAAACATCAAAGTGCTCTCTTTCTCCTATTATCATTCCTAACAGGAAATTTGACTCCCATGAATATATATAATATTTTCAGTAGCTTTAACTCATAACCCATTAATTACTTTTGGTTTTATTTATTATGCTTCTGGTATTTCTCTTAAATTTAAAACTCTCCAAGAGTCTTTTAATATTATACTATTATTTATGGGAAATTGTAGCAGGGATATTGGTAGTAATAAGAAGGAAGAAATTGATGAAGAATTTTTGTCACTCTTTCCTTCCCAGATCATTGAATTCACCAATGTCCTTTACATCACATGTTGTTGTCTTGATTTCTGCCCAGGATATTTTTCTGCCTCATCGTAGCACACCAACTGAAAAGCTCCCTCATTCACTTGTTCATTTGTTCGTTATTCCACAAATATTTATTCATAAGGTACTAAGAGCCAGTCATTTACAAAGGCCCTGGGGATTCAATGATGAACAAGACAGATCCAATCCCTGTCATCATGGAGCTCACAGTCTCATCGAGGGGAAAGATCCAAACCAAGAAAAGAAACTGTTACAGGTTGTGGTAATTGCCATAAAGGAAACAAATGAGGAGCTGAGGGGAAAATAGGAAATTGTTTTTCTTTTGGAAAGGTTGTCTGGGGAAGGCATCATTGAGGAGATGACTTGTGAAGGGATGAAACGGAGCCAGCCGTGGGAACACTATAGTTAAGACTGTCCCTAAAAATACTGGCTCTACCTCTCTGGTTTTGCTAAAGTTCCTGTTGATGTGTATAATCTATTAGAGCAGATTGTGTCTTACTCTCCAGCAGCTTTCAGCAGGAAGAAGTCTTCATTATCCTCAAGCTTCCCCTGTGACAACTGACCAGAACCACAGGAGAGAAAGCTTTTCCCCTTGGAACTTGGGGACAGGTGCAATTGGCCTCAGACCTAAAGTTCTGTGAAGCGACTTCTCTGTTGGCACAGAATACCCCAGAAACCCCAAGGAGTGAAGGATCCTTCTTGCCACTCAGGAATGTGGAATCAGAAATCTTCCAAAGCAATACACGCCTGAGTATGTTGGTCTGTCCTGGCCTCCCCCATTTCCCTATTTCTTTCACATCCTCACCTCTATCTATTCAGACCATAGAAGGTCAGATTGTATTCCTTAAGAGGAATTTTCTCACCTAAAATAGCGATGTAATCTGAACAGCATAATCTTACCATACTCTATTATCTCTGTCTAGTTATACTGACTCAATACTTTTCACCCCCACACCATTACAATACAAAGCATTTTTCTTAATCATGTGTAGTGGGTCCAATAGTGAATCCCAAAATGATATGTACATGTATTAACTCACAAAACCTGTAAAGGTGACGTTATTTGGTAAAGGAGTCTTTGCAGGTGTAATGAAGGATCTCAAGATGAAATCATACTGGTTTAGGGTGGGCTCTGAATCCAATGCCATGTCCTTCTAGGAGAAGAGAAGCTGTGATAGGTGCAGACACACAGGGAAGAAGCCACATGACAACAGAGGCAGAGATTGGAGCTATGCTGCCATTAGCCAAGGAATGCCAGGAACCTTGGGAAGATGGAAGAGGCAAGGAAAGATTCTTCCCTGGAGCCTTCAGAGGGATCACGGCCCTGCCAATACCTTGATTCATATCTGTGGCCTCCAGACTGTGAGAGGATAAATTTCTGTTATTTTAACCACCAAGTTTGTGGTAATTTGTTTGTGGCAGCCATAGGAGATGACTACATCATCTGAAAACTTTAATATTTTAAGGTTAAAAAATTACAGTGTGCTTTTATTATAGTTTATTTTAGTGAAAAAAAAAAAGTAACTGACAAGAGATGAAATAGCTTAACAAGAACATATTCCAGGGTGCACAAAGGTGCCACTGGCAAGGTCCACAATGGCTCTGTCAGAGATTGTGTTCTCAGAGCACACAGAGGTCTCAGACATGGCTGCTCCCAGGCGTCATTCCACCGACAGCAGAAGAATACGGAAGGCCAGCTGAACTGGGAATCAGAAGCTGAGGTGATTGCTGTCCCTAACTGTAGAGTCTGGGTCTCGAGTTTTCTATCATGCCCCTCTGTACTTCATGGTAGAGGGGCTTTGAAATGGTGAACATGAGATAATAACAATAAATAGCTGTGAAAAGAAGCTTCAGGTAATAATGCTCCATGAAAAGACGCTTACGTGATTAGAGAAGAAAGGAAAAGAAAGAGGATTTGTATGAATTCCTGTCCCGTGGACATTGCACCCAAATAATGAACAGGAACTCTCACTCCAAACGGGTTTCGGTGACCTTTGCATAGCCCACAATTTCCAATGCTGCTGAATCACTCTGATGGATTTCCGATAGTCACAGGTCCACTGTTGTTCCTTCTTCTTCATAGAAAATTGAAGCAAGAAGCACTCGGCTACTTTTTGGGGCATTTAATATTCAGAGAGGTGACAGCCTCATCACAATTGTCAAACTCAGTTTCAGCACCATTTCTGGCCAGCAGCTCCATAAGCTGTTATCAGCCAGGAATAATTAGGAGACATCTGAACCCCCTGGTACCACTCAGGCCTACCTTCTGGGCCAAACCTGTGGGTGTTTCAAAAGAAACCCAGAGCAGCCGAGAGGGAGGTACTGAGGAAAGTCTTAGAAGTCCGCTGCCCTCCTGTAACCTGCTGAGTAAGTCCCTGAGCAGACCTGCAGCTCAGTAAGTCAGCCCATGAAGACATCAGCCTTGCAAAGAGAGGGCCCCCGCTTTCATCGCAGAGCGTCAACACAGCCTGTCTGGCAGACTTGGTAGAAGATACTACAATTCTAGTGCTGCCTCCAGGCCCAGCAATGACAGAAAAGGAATTAGGAAGGTTACCCTAGAAAAAGGAGACCTGGGCTCAGACGGACGTAGATTTTGAAAGAAATGCTTTAACACTAGCCAGAAATGTGTGGAAAGAGTTGATTTCTCTTCTTCTTCTTCCCTCCTATCAAAATTATATTATATTTTAAATGAAAATATCTCCTTTGCATTCATGATTTACATGACCTGTCATACTAGCTGCATGATATAATCATGGCCAACTACGGTGAAGTGGAAAGAATACTGAACTTAGGTAGGGCTCGGTTCCAGCCCAAACATGGTCACTTAAATGGGCTGCTTAAGAGGCACGTTGACCTGCCTATGTCTGTTTTCTCATTTGTAAAATGTGGGAGCACAGTTAGAGAGGATGCAGGCCCCTTCTTAAAAGCATATTTGGGAAATAAAAAAAAGCATATTTGGAGAAAAGTCAAAATATCAAAAGAACAATGACTATTTAAATACATTAATAACTTACCAGGTTTTAATCACTTTCAAATCTCTACCCCTCTGCCACAAGCCAGTAGTACAAACTCCCCGAGAAATTAATGCTACAGAAGCTAACACGTATCACTGGGCTCTCCTACACACTGAAAATGCGTCCTTTTACCGTGGAAAAGTTTTGCATGGTAATAACTTAAGATGGGACTTCCTTAATTTTGAAAGTATAAAGATACAATGGAAATAGGTGAAAATGACTCAGCAAAACAAATAAATAAATATAAAGCATGAAGGATAAGAGTCTGAAAGACTCCAGAAAATGATTCTTAGAAGGCTAATATAAAAATTTTAGGCAGTAAGAAAACATAAGAAAGAATAAAATCAAAATAGCGTTATATGTTGGCAATTGCCAGTAAAAGCTAAAGTATAAAAACCAAGGGATAGATCCATATATCTCTGAACACTGGGCTTTGTGGCTTTTTATTATATACAGAAGTCATGGTGGATTTTGCTCTTAATCTCTGATCATTTTAGCTCTATTTTAATTTTCACCTTTGTAAATATCACTCATACAGACCACGGTCAAAGTGAAAGGGACCCACATTTTCAGAGCCTTGAGACACGAAGGAAGTGGTCAGTGTCCTTAGCTGCAGAATAAGCTCAGGAAGCTCTCTTCTCTATCAAGAGCCACCTCGGTTCTCTAAAGACCCTGCAGTTTAAAAAAAAATGACAAAGAATGAGGGGCGGGGTGGAGTAGATCCATGTGAGCAAAGCAAACCTGCCACTCAGAGGCTTTTGCTAAAGCAACTCTCCTGCTTAAGGAGACATGTTCAGGGGTCCGATTGGGAGTGGGGGCGGCTACAGCATAGCAGCTCCCTCGCGTCACCTGCTTCCCCCTTCTGTGGTCATTTTCACAAGCCAGCAGGGGTAGAAGCAGGAGGCAAATCCAGCACATCGTCAAAATAACCTAGTGTTCTGTGCCAAAAGGAAATGTGGGCTGAGAACGATAATGAGAGGGTAAGCAAAGGGCCACTGGTTCCCAGCAGCGAGATGTGTCAGCGAGAGAGAACAGCAGCCCTGCTGGCCCTGGTACAGGCCAGAGCCTTAATCTGTAAATCACTGTGAAGCCCCATACGTCAAAAAATGTGGCCACCCCTGGAGAAAAGGCAAAAGGCAACAAAATAACCTCCTGCTCTAACCTCCTGCGGATACCCCATGTGAAAAGGCAAAAAAAAAAAAAAAAAAGAAAGCTCCAGCTTCCAAGAGAGGGGAAGGGTGGCGTGGCTTGCCAGAACCTAATTACATTGAATCAAGATGGCAAAAAATGATGCGCACGTGTCCCATAATCCCAGCCGAAAAACACGCATGGACACACACACAGACACACATACAGCACTCTCAAGACCCTACGTCCTCTCATCTCCCCTTTATAAGCCTGCTCTAAAATTTCTGGCGCAGGTCTGAAAGTCATTAGTAATTTAGCTGAAACGTAAAATTTTACTGCAGCGCATTGGTAGCTATTATGAGGTATAAATCTGTGTGGCTCTGGCAGGTTGAATTCCCTCTTTCTCCCCTTCATCATGCTACAAAAAGCATTAAACTGTGCTGGGGGTACAGAACTCACATTTTGGAATTAAATTAGAGACACGAGAATACTAAAATACCCTTTCTTTTCTTGATCCACACTAACCATTTTGAACTGCTTTTTTGGGCCACATCCCACTAGAGAAAATGTGATCTTCTTCAGGAAATTTGGATTCAGCAAACTGCCTTGCAAAAACCAAAGTGTACAAAATCATCAGGGCCAACAAAATCTGTTTTTGGCTCTGCCCACATTTATGATATCTATCCGGGTCCATCATTTTCAGAAGTCACTGGAGAACACAAACATCTTACTCATAAACTCCAATAGTTTCCTTATAAGATCAGGCAAAAAAAGAAAGACCATGTCTACTGCTGTTTTGTGTGTGTGTTTTTTAGAAGACTTTCTTATACTCTTTCATGATTTTCTTCAAAATCCTTTCTGGAATCTTTCTGTGTTGGGTGCAAGCATAGTTTCATAGCCAAAGTACTATGTTTTTGAGCATAGTACCATCAGCATTTGAAATGGGGACCTTTATTATTGCAATGACTTAGTAAAAAGCACAAGGGACTTGAAAATGACACCTAAATTCTGTGCCTAAGCTTAGAGAGGGATAGGAAACGGCAGAGTCTCTTCCACCACTGTGCTCATAGCAGATATTATTAATGGGTCACAGAAGGAGTACAAGCTTCAGGGGAACCTTGTTCCAGTAGCCCTTTCTGATTGAATCAAAACACTAACTGAGCCCTTTCTCAACACGAGCCTGCAGGTAACCATGACCAATTAATCCAAGTTAGCATCAGGACAACAAAACTCGTTGGCCTTCTCAGGCCTAAACTGTAGGAGCTAAAAGAGCAGGAACCACACTTTGTGTCTCTGGCACCTATCTCAATATCGGGCACATACCCAGCCTCAGAAAACACTTATTGAATGCAGCCGAACTCTCTGACCCTGCCATTAATTCTAAGAGTTCTCTACACTTAACTAACTCCTTTTCCTTATTTTATTTTCCTACAAAATTGGTAATAGTGTCTAGTACCAGTTACCAGGTAATAGGTTTTTGCAAGGCAGTTTGCTGAATACAAAATTGGTAGTGTGTCTATTACTATTATTGTTAGCAAATTAAATTAAATGTCACCAAGACCATTAAATGTTTATTTGGAAATACTACCATGTTCAGTATGATTTAAAACAAAATAAGTAGGCATGTTCTCTACTCCCTAGCTACTTAGAGGGTGGAATGGAGCAGCCTAGACTGTGAATGAACCCATTCACCTTTATCATTTTTGTCCAGCTCCATGGCACCATGGGAATTATCCTTGTCTCTTTAAGGATAGAACACATCTATACTGCATAAACAATGTTGTTGAGGATGTTGTTTACTACTTTACACCTTTACTAGTGAGAATACATTCAATAATAAGTAGCAGAAAATTTCACTCAATGTGTTTAACCTAAAAGAGAGGATTCACTGACTCATGTAATTAAAAATAAGAAGGAAGTTAGGCTACAGATAAACCTTGATAAAACTAATTATTTGTGTATCCAAGATCCTTTTTCTTCCTGTCCCATCTCATGGTCCCAAAATGGCTGCAACTGCACCCAGAGTAACTCACTTCCTCATCAATTTCTTCAAAAGAGCATCAATGTTGTAACATTTCCAGGAATAAAAAAATGAGATTTAATCTGTTTGGATGGCTTAAATTAGATATCTTAACATACATGCCCAAACCTTAACTACTTTTTATAACCTGTGAATAAAATGATCTGATTAGATTAGCCTAGGTCATATGCTCCACATTTCACCCAGAGGTAGAAATCATTTTTCTCCAAATCATGCAGATTCCCAAACAGAAATCAGTACTGTTGGGCAAAGGTGAAAGGAATCATGCAAAAATGTCAGCCAACAAATGTCTACCATAACAGCATCTCTTTCTGAAGACCTGAGGCAGAAACTCCTGTGTGACCTCTGAACCAAGAATAGTTGACAATCTCCTGAGCATCTGCTATGTTTTGTCTTACAGATGTTGTAAACTGTGTCTAACTCAAATATCTTCTGACCCAACAGCCTGTGGGTACTAATAGGGTTTGGAGGGAACACACAATTCTGACTGCCTCTATAGCCTCTACCTTTACTCCTTCAAGAACTCATTCTCCTGTAATGTTTTCCCACCATCAAATACTTCTGAGAAGTCCCATAGATGTCTCAGGAGCATTGAAAAAGGAGCATGCAGTCTCTGGATGCTTAGCCTCCAACCATGGCTTATCTGAAATCTGTCTGTCCACAAGGCATTGACCATGACCACAGGAAATCTGCCATCTTGGCCAAGATCCCACTAGCCCTTCACCACTCTACTACTCCTGATGGAAAATTCTACCCTGCCTTGGATGGTACCTTACCATACATCCCAATTATAAAATAACACCATGCTGCTTTCAGTCCTCAGAAATTCCCTCTTATAAAGCTCCCCCTTATTTAACTATTCTGATTCCCAGTTACAACAGTGAGAGCACGTTGAAGTTGGATGTGGTCATAGCCTGTTTACCTCCCTGTAATACCCTCTTCTCACCCAGGTGCCCTCAAAACCCTCCTCCCTCTGCCCATTTCTGTTGTTTATTTGTTTGTTTAATCAGCCCATATTAGATTCCTGAGAAAATAAATAAAGTGTATATCTCACTTTTAATTCAGTTGAGACATTTGGATAATTGGCACGGTTCCTTTTTGCATTGGTTCTAGAAAGCCTGAATTATAATAAATGCATGTTACCTCGTCTCAAGTATATGTGTGTGCATTTTAAGCTTCATTCCCATGTGCACATTCTCTTTATCCTTGCTTCCTTCCTTATCCAGTAATTCCCAATTCCAGTTTCTTGATGATGTCTTACCCTGTAACTGCACACCAACCACCCGTGGCGCCATTTCCTATGTCTTACTCCATGTTTGCAAGGTCCCCTCAGGTATATGAATGAAGGCAGTCACATCCAGTGGAGCCTTTTGCCAGTAGGGTGGGTAAACTCAGTCTCCTTTCTCCCACTCCAGGAACCACCACTGCACTTTTTCCTTGACAGCTGCATCAAAAAGCCCGGGAAAACCAAACAACTCTTCCATTACCGAAGAGAGGTCACATACGTACCCTAGGGAGAATTTTCCAATGAGGCCTATTGTCCCCATGAAGACAATGGAACTTTCACTCTTGGAGATGGCTCCTTCCCTCTTTTAACTGGGGTGAGGGTGTCACTATGAACCCCAAATAGATAACCAATATCTCACCCTAGAGATGGCATTGTTCCACACCCATCATCCACGCCTAACTGGCATCTCATAACTAGGTTTAACCAGATCATCTGACTCTGCTTCAGTTTTTTTCCATGTGTCACCGAGGAACATAGCAAAAATTAAGCAAAACTGTTATAAGTTACACTTCAAACAACTATTTGGTTTAAATAAAAGAGTTTTCTATTTATACAAAATGAAAGCCAAGTATTCAAAGTCATTGATGTTTCCTGTCAGGAGAATTGCTACCACCCTTCTTAAAGAGAAAAGACCTCAGACACTCTCATGCCAGGGGAGAATGTGCATACATAATTAAATACAAAGTGAGTCGGAGAAGGCTCAAGGTTACAAGTAGAATGAAAGCACAGACAGATGTTTATTGCAGCATTATTTACAGTGGTCAAGACACGGAAACAACCAAAGTGTCCTTAATATATGATTGGATAGAGAAGATGTGGTATATATATATATGTACAATAGAATACTGTTCTGCCATAAGAAAAGATGAAATAGTGCCATTTGTGACAACATGAATGGATCTCGAGATTATTATGCTCAGCGAAATGTCAGACAGAAAAGGTCGAGAACCATATGGCTTCACTCATATGTGGGATATAAAACTGAAGGCAACAAAGGAACAAGACAAACAAGTAAACAAAGAAACAAAAACTCATAGACACAGACAACAGTTTAGTGGTTATCAGAGGGTAAAGTGGCAAGTGGAAATGGTAGAAGAAGCTAAAGGGGGCCAAATATATGGTTGTGGAAGGAGAACTGACTCTAGGTGGTGAACACGTAATACAATATATAGATGATGTATTATAGAATTGTACACTTCAGTCCTATGCAGTCCTATGCAGCATTGTCACCACAATAAAAATATAAAAAGAGAGAGAAAGCTTGGACAGAACATTGTTCAATTTGTCTGAATGGTATGGTGCATGAGAAGAAAAAGTAAGAGCACAGGTGGGACATGAAAAGTGCAGGGCTCTGTTCAAAGGAAGCAGAAGGTTTGTTCTCACTCATAATAAATAGTGGGAGAGAAACAGGTGGACCAGTCAGCAAACAACATTTGGGATCATTGGGAAAGGGGATTTAGGGTGGGGGTGGGGGTGGGGAAGTGATATTAAGTTAAATGTCCTAACAGCTTAGGGCACAAAAACCTGTTAAAGAGTATTCTGAGACAGTCACAAGATCATTCTTTTTAGGGAACTGTTGTTCAATACCAACAGTACAGGTTTCTATATAAAGTGGGCTCTGCTTGTTACATAGTGACTTAAATGGCAAATGTGTTGTCATTATAAGATTTAATGCCTTCCTCAGAGTTTCCACTCTCAACCCTTATAGCAAGCTTGAGAATATTTTAAAAGCAGTTGAGAATATTTTTGAGAAGAGAGAATAGAGAGGAAAAATGCAGAAGCATTGATTACCATTTTTTTCAAGAATGGGAATTAAGTCTATTTGCAGTTAGAGAATAAAAAATAAAATTAAAATTCTTTTAACTGTAAAAGAAAAAAATACCGTAAAAGTGAAAATCAAGATGAAATCTCGAAAAATAAAGACCTATGATCATAAGTTAATTGTGTATCGCAGAGAAATAAATTGAATTGTAAACCATCAGAGAGAACAAGATGGACATTATAGAAGTAAGAAGAATTCTTTAAAATATTAGTAGTCTAATAAAGCTGTTTAGATTCTCCTTGATGAAGAAAATTTCTCTCTGTCAACTGAAATGAACCTGACTTATTTTACTGCCTGACCAGCCTCTTCCTGTTATCTTATATTTGCTGTCTTTCAGGCCTGGACAGCTGAATGCTCAATCATATTCCTGAAGAACTGGCCTGTCTGCTCTGTAGAGCGCATAGTGACAACCTCACTGAGGGACGGCAAGAGACTGGAAGACCTACTGCTAGCTAAAACCTAAAATAAACAGAACAGAGGTACTAGTGGATACTTAAAAAAGGAATTTATAGCCCATTTCCTCATTTCCCCTAGGATTTTGCTTGTGAAAATAAATTTGATATTTTCAGCATTGAAAAAAAAATATTTTTCAAAAAGAAAACAGGCCAAATTTTCACATGTCTAATCTACCACTCCAGGAAGACACCCAAAGTGTAATGGCATCAGTGGGACCCTCTGTAGGAACTCTGGCTGTGAAGTCACCAGTCTGCAAAGCCACCCACACCTGAATATACTCTGACGGCTGCCCTGGACGTGCCAGGCCTGCTCACTGGTATCAAATGACTTATTTCGGAACATCTTATCCGTAGAGAAATTGAGAAACGTAAGGGCAATTTACATTAGGCTAATAGCCTTTCCCTTATTGTTAGGAGCTTATTTCTCCACAACATGTTTTCCTTCTAGGGACTAGAAATGGTGACGTTACATAAGATAATCATGGTGCCATAAAATATATCCCATTTATTTAATAGCTTTCTAACCTAGAAATGTCGCAGACTTTGAAATTCTGTGTAAGTCATATACGTAGGATTTCTAATATGCCTCAAAATCCCACTCAACTCCCCCCAGCTGTTGAGGACAGGAAGCAAAGAAAATGAGTCTTTTTCCTGTTAATCCTCCTAAGAGGAATTGAGAGAGCCAGCAGAGACATTTTGGAATTTTGCTGGGAAACAAGGATTAGTGTCTCTGATGTTTGATTAGAAGAGTATTGCCAAGTTATTTTAGATGGGATCCAAATAACACTACCTTGAGGTTATACTGTGCACCTCAAAGCTTATCTCCAAGAAACTCTGCAATGCTAGCTGACCATCCATTTCTCTCTCTCTCTCTCTCTCTCTCTCTCTCTCTCTCTCTCTCTCTCTCTCTCTCAAGCAGGGTGCAGCTCACAGTGGCCCATGGGGGGATTGAACTGGCAACCTTGGTGTTATTAGCACCACGCTCTAACCAATTGAGTTAACCAGCCTCCCCAACCGTTTCTCTTATATCTATTCCAAACGCCTCTGGAAAAGGAATCTGAGAATTGGAGTGCCATCAACTCATTAAAGGTATTTATCCCAGTCTTTCAATCTTTAAAAGTAGATTCTTTACTGTTATGGTACTCATTGAATACAACAGCAAAAATATCAAACTACAAAACGTGTAATCACTCAAAGGTTGGAGAAATTTTGTATTGGGGAAGATACTTGACAAAGTGGCAAAGTTTCTTGAGGACAATAAGCAAACTCCTTGAGGACAGAGAAAAGTGGCTCTTCAACTGTGTTTTCCACGTCTAACACAGTATGTTGCATATAGCAGATGTTCAAGAAATGATGACTGAACAAATAAATGCATTCATGGTTCTTTTTCCATCAGGGGTCACAATTCTTATTGACAACACTGGGGTTGCAAATTGGATTTGCATAATGTAACAGCTCTGTAAAACACACAGGCACATTTAAAACATGAAGGATTCATATATCCTACCTCAGCTCTCCAAACAGCTCTCCTATTGTATTCCATCACAACTGACCCTTCAAAAAGTTGTTCCCTTGAAATGTTCTCCCGTCCCTGTTTCACTTCGCATTTTTCTGTAGAAGCATGAGAGGTGCAGGAAAATGTTAAGGTATTATTGGTGGAGTTTATGAACAGAGAGAGAGCCCACTGAATATTTCAACCCCCTCCTAAAAAAGTCTTTTTCTCTAGTTTTCTTTCGTTTGCTTTTCTTGAAGTACTTATATAATTGCATCAGTTCCTCATTTTGTTTGTGTTGACAGCCTGCAAGTGCAATGTACTCATCCCAGCTAGAAGACTCTAGTGCTTTCCTGAACCATCTTGTGACTGTAAAAATGGGTGGTCTTCCTTCTGGATCAGGAACTTCCGCGGTTAATTCATCACCCTGAGTCATTAGGTGCAGCCATACCAATTGCTTCACAAGTTTTTCAAGAAATCTAACAAACCAAGCAGAGCTCATTCCCAATTAGTTCCTACTCTCTCTTCATTGGCAATATTCCAGAAGATGGACTATTTTCCTCTATGAAATAGGTGTTTTGGAAAGTTCTACACAAGCTTATTTGCACAGGACTGACATTCACACAATCATGAACAACACTTTATGTGGTACTTAGGATTGCTTTAGAGGACCTTTATCCAAGTGCTGACCTGGCTTAACCCTACTTAACTTGTAAAAAATGAAGGGATTATATAGGAGAAGGTATATGGCCATGGGCCACTGATGGATTAGACTTTCCTTTGGTTGTGTTTTCTTAGAGCCTTTGAAGTGTGGATTGAGTACACTCTTCCTTAATGTTACCTCTTCTGGATCTTGTTTTGTTACAGTAGCTGATGGTCTGGGGTTAGGAAAGTGGAAAAAGAATGTGTTGTGTTTATTTTGTTTATAAATGGTATACCTGGCACAGAGGAGTTTCCTGTATAAAGTTCTGGGGGCTTGCTTCTCTGCAAGAATCTGGAGTCTTATTTCTAATTTTCAAACCCAGTGCTGCTGAAGGGTAGAGAAATAGGCCCTCTCATACACTGTATGCATTTTGTCCTGGTGGGAACTATTAAATAAATAAATAAATAGACAAACAAACAAATAAATAAATAAATTTGATGATCTGACCATTCCAATTCTAGAAATCAATCCTAAGAAAATAATAAGGGTATATGCAAAAATTTGATCACTGGCATAGTCACTTCAGCATTGTTTATGGTTTAGCAAACTTGAAAACACATAAGTGTAAAACTCAAATATATTCTTATGCTTACAGAATGGAAAAGTAGGCAGCCATGGAAACATATATACTGTAAAAGTGTCTGTAATACTGGCTTTGACAGATTTTCTCAATATGTAGGAGAATTAATTAAATAGTTCCATTCTACACCTAATGATATCATTTTTATTAAAACAAAAATAAAGGTAAAAACCTGCCTAAATGTATGCAATTGCACAAAACAGCAGGATAGTCCCTAAAATATGGATACTTTTCTCTATTATATTATTTTATTACTATGTGAATTAGTTACTATGTGTTATTATTATGTTAATTAGTTACTATATTACTATCAATATGGGTGATATTGATTTTCTTCCCTTTTTTTTTTTGCATTTTTTAATATAACTACATATATTTGTCCAGTAATAAAAAAATATTTAAAGCTTGGTAGTGGGGGCCTAGAGGGTTGTTATGTTTTGTTTCTCAAGTAAATGAAGTCAACTGAAGCTTGAAACTGAGTGGTCTGGTAGAACTTGTCTGAATAGAGAGGGGAGACAGGTCATTGAAGGAATTTTGGACCTGGCTTCAGGCCTGAAATCCACACTTGACTCTGCCTACCCAGCCTCTTTCCTTCTCTGGCTCTCAGTTTCCCCACCTTTAAATGAGGACACCAATGTTACCCTATATGTCTCCCAGGATTATTACGTGCATCAGGTAAGATTATGTAAGTAAAGGGCTTGACAAACCTAAGCATGTTAGGTGCATAGAAGAACCAGGAACCAGCAGACAATTCAAACAGCAAATCACAGGCTAATCCAACTCGCCGTGGGGGAATTGTCCTAATCGTGTGCCTGCTTCACCTGCCTCAGCCTCTCTTCTGCACTAACAAAGAATTCCGCCTCCCAGTTTCAGAACACAACTTGCTTCTCTGTTTCTGTTCCTGAATTCAGCACTAAAAGACGTGCAGGAGGCAAAGGCTGGCCCTGTGTTTTCCTACAGTCATTTCCAACAACCCACTTAGCCTGCTGCTTCTACCCACGGGCAGGGTCAATTGCTTCAGACAATCCCCCTGCACTTTGAAGCCCTCACTTGTCGGCGGGTGTTAAATAAGCTCTGGTGTACAGAATGTGCTCTGTTTTCATTTTGCCACAAGAATGTCACAATAGCCACATACAGGAGAGCTCTTACATCACAAATGCACGACACTCTGAGTTGTCACTCTAGAAAATTCCCGCCACAGCCTCTACTTGGGACAGTTCCTTCATCTTTGCATTTCCCCTTGCATATCTAGCTCCTATCCCCAGAGTGATATAAAATGGAAGTCTAATACAGAGTTGATATCTGAAGATTTAGTTGTCTAAGCTGTGAGGGCCCAGACAATTCATTTTTGAGTCATGTCTCCTGGCTTTCAAGACTGCAGAAAACAACGTGGACTTCCATGAGGGAAACAAGTTTTCTTAGGCAGTTGGAGAGGATGATACCGTTGTCTGATTGCCCAAAAAGAGTCTTTCGTTCCCATCGGAAAATGACCAGCCAAGTTACCAAGTGGGGCATCTGCCTTGTGGGAACCTTCAGGCTTCCTGTCCTCTGTTAAGAATAAAGCCAAAGTCTAATAATCACTACCTTACATTGGGTATGTTCAAAAATATTAAAAGTACCTTTATAAAGTGCTTAGGATCTAGTCGTTACCCATATGGGGACAGTCATTTTAATAGAACAGGCTCTTTTCCATGTCAAATGCCAGGCATTTACCAGGTTAGGTAAGAATATGCGATCTTGCTGGCAAGAAAAATAAAAGTGGTTTTAGGACAATAAATATATGTTCTCAATCCTTCTACTGAGCATTAGGCAGAGAGTTTGGCTGACATCGATTCTGATAACCAGAGAGCTCTTTGTTCCTGGCTGCCCATCCTGGTGCCCCATGGCATAACATTTTAAATCATTTCAGCCACGTAAATAGGGCCAAAATAACAGCTTCAGCTCAGAAGAGACAAAGGGACAGTGTTAGAGAAAGAAAAGCAGTGGTATTCTTGCTTCATTTTGAAATTAATAGAGTTGGTTATAGTTGCTAAGTACACTCGGAATTCCAGCTGCCAGAGAATGGGTCTCAACACTGAAAGCCCTCTTTAATCCGTGGACCCCGGACAGGTAGAGGTGCTGTCCAGCCAGCAGAGCACAGGTAGTGGCACTGTAAAGCCAGCAAAGAGAGCTTGCCAGGAAGCTTTAACACTGTCCTCAGGGAACTGCCTCCATGCAACGGGCAGGCTTTGATCTCTGCTGA
Organism: Rhinolophus sinicus; assembly: GCF_057876585.1. Lineage (NCBI taxonomy): Eukaryota > Metazoa > Chordata > Mammalia > Chiroptera > Rhinolophidae > Rhinolophus > Rhinolophus sinicus. The sequence goes on along the minus strand of NC_142515.1, from coordinate 116,285,940 downwards.
GACTGCTACAGGGGTGCCAGCAGTGTGGTGGGTGTCCACGAGTTCACTTTACAGAGACCATCAAAGCCGCTTTCAGATGGCAAAGACGAACAACCTAGCCTCTATTTGAACAGCTAGCAGCTCTTCAAACTGTCTAATTCCCAGAGTCTATTAAACAGAAAGAGAGCTAAGGAATAGAGAATATGTTGAGTACTAGACAGAAGTGAAGGGAAAATAAATGGCCGGACTGGGGGTGCTACTGGCTGACATCACCCAAACATCAGTTTTCCTTCCTTTAAAATAAACAATGTCTAAGTGCTGTATCATTGGAGTACACACTTTGAGTGAATCATGATTTGGCCAATGATGCGTGTTACACCTGAAAAGAAAATCACCAAAATATCAAAAATTTTTCAGAAGATGGGGAGAAAGAATATCCCCAGGAGAAGACTTTAAATCAAACAACACAAATAAATAGCTTTTAAAATCAAATTTAAGTTCACTGGAAAGGAACTAAATAATGATAATTTAGTAAGCAGCCAATCATAATCTGTATCATCTTGCTCTTGACTTAAGTTCATGAGAAACACACACAAAAAAATGGAAAAATAACAAAATATTTCTTGATGTCCCTTCCATCTCCTCCCTGACCTAATTTCTTTCTATACAAACATCATAATATTTTTCATTAAGACATTGTAACTATTAAGACTAATGAGATGGGAAATGCTTTAAAAAAAATCACTGATTCTATAATAAAGCAAGAAATATCTTTGGAGAGCATGATAAATTCTCCTTTGGGTAGAGGGGTAATGTCTAAATACTAAATATCACATATGTGTCATTAGCCAGCAGTTGCTCTTTAAGTAGAAGACAAAATGCATCATCAAACAATATAAAAGAATGAAATGAACTACACTGGCACTTCACATAAGAAGAAATAGAAATAATCGATAAACATGAAAAGATGCTTCCCCATGGCCAGGTAAATACTAATTAAAACAAGATGGCATTTTCCTCCTGTTAAATTAACAAAAATTCAAAACAGTGGTAGCGTCTAGTGTTGGCAGGGATATGAAAAATGGGCGCTCTCATATATTATTGATGGGAATAATATACGAGTAATAAAATTGGAATGACTTTTTGGGGAGAGAAGAAAAAAATTGTAGCATCTATAAAACATATTAAATGCACAAATCCTATAGACTAGGTAAGAATCTCAGTCACCAAACTCAGATATTTTGCTGAATCACAGAAACTCACTCTCAACCAATTCAGGGTTACCTGCTTTCCCCTTGAGTATTTCTAAGACTTGACATTATATCACAATGTCGGGGAGGAAGGAGAGAGGGACATGATCCTCAGTGTCATGAGTCCACACACGCATCCCCAGGAATTGGCTCACCCTGTCCTCAGCCATTATCCCAGGCAAGCCACTGATGAGCTGTCCCTTGTTCCTGGTGGCATGGTCCCTTTATGTCCACCTACTTTCTCTGCTCCTTTCATGCCATGCTGGAGAGCCTGAGAATAATTCTGCTGCCCCCCTGCTGAGCTGGAGCCTTGGAATTGTGGCAAAGTTATCTGTGGGCTTCTATGCAACACACAGCATTTCTTCTCTGGGACCCCGCTGCCTTCATGCCCTGGGGCAGGCTTCCTCACTGAGATTATAACCTGGGAAACACAGGGCCCGGCCTGCAGCTAGGACCTACAAATGCCTTCGCTGTCCTCACTTTCCCTCCATCCTCCTTTCCTCTCCACCATGCCAGAGAAACATTCTCTAACCTAAAACAGAAGTTCTGCGGTCTTTTATGATGTGTCTCCCACACATTTTGTCTTTGCCAGTTTTCTTCATTCCCCTAAGGACTTGGGCTTTTAGAAACCAAAAGCCTTAAAGACATTTTTGCCCCCTCTGATTTTGGACTTGGAACAACCCTCCTCCATGACAATAAACATAGAAGACCCTAGCTGCCTGAATTTGGCAAGGGCAAGAGGGAGAGAGAAAAAAAAATTGGTAATATTTCCAAAATATCCAATTTATGACCTAGCAATCCACTACAATCCTACAAAATTATAGAAATCCGCTAGAGCCTGTATCAATCCAATATCATAGTATGAAACATGATCATAGAAATACGTAAAGAGAGACAGAGAAGATTACTGTAGCATTATTTGTAAGTGAAAAAAAAGAGATAGTTTAAATGTCTGCAGAGGGGGGATGGTTGAATGAATCACAGTAAGGTGATACAATGAAATTCTAAATAACATGTAAAAGGATGTGCACAGATCATTTATAAACAGTGAACTATTTTTTTAAAGGTAAGAAAAGGATAAAATGTATTGTAACACATGTTAGTTTAGCTCTAGATGGAACCTTATTCATCCTCAATGCTTATGTAATTTCTTGGAGAATCAGAAGCTAAGATATAAAAATGAAGACCTTCTATTCTTTGAGGTTTATAGTTCCGTCACAAAGATTAATCATTTAAGACCAGTGAGGATTATAAGAATCATTTTGTAAAACCCTGACGGGAAAGTAGATTCCTGCTGTGAAATATAAGGAGATCAATATTTAAACATAATTGAAGAATTTTAAACACCTTATCACTCTCTGCCTGGCTCTATGAGTCAAATAATTGCAGGAGATATTATTTCAAACAAATGATGACCGTTGACAACAGAGTATAAACACAATCCAAACTAATACCTGTGCTAATTGTTCTTTGTCTTAATCCCCCATGCACATCCTCCATTATCTGTGAGATTAGCCACTTTGTCTTGAGTCAAATCTAGGAATAGCTTCTTCTGTCACTGATACCACTTCAATATCTGAAAGGAATCTGATTAGTCTGAAATCCAGGCCCGAATTAAACACAGGTGGCCCAACTAGAGGTGTTACAGTGACGCAGCAGGAGACACAATTAGGCACTCAGTGGATATGTGTTAGCACAGCATGGCAGTGTGGCCACCTAATTAATAGTACGGATAGCATAGCTCCTGAACAGAACCTAACATCTTTAGAGATGAGGCCAAACAAAGGACCAATCTGCCCACATAAGAGAGTATTTTGACTTCATCTATAAAGACAGTGACTCACACTATCAAATAAGAAAATAGCCACAGTTGCAAATTATCTTCAAGTGAACCTCCTCATTCTCTTAAGTGCCGACCAAGACCAATGTAAAAAGGTTAGAATATCTCAATAGTCAGAGATACTTTTTCAAATATTTCTAATGATTATTCATTCAATCAACATTTGTTGAACGAGTGCTATGTACCAGGAACAGTTAATATTTACTTAGCACTTACTATGTCCTAGGAACAGTTTTAATTTCGTAAATTGACTTGTTTAATCCCCATAACAACCCTGAGAGTCAAATACACTGTCTTTCAGATGTTACAGAATTGGGCACTGAGTCAAAGAAATGAAGGAACTCACCCAAAGCTCACACAGGCTGTCACTGAAGAAGCTGAGATTACAACTCAGGTGATCTGACTTCAGAGCCCTGCTCTCCACTCTACAAACTAGCCTAAAAAAAAATAAAGGGTGTTTTTTATTCTATCTATGAATGATGGATGTCAAGTAAACCTATTGTGGCAATCATTTCACAATCTATGTGAATCAAACCATCAGGCTGTACACCTTAAACTTATACAGTGATGTACGTCAATTATTTCTCAATAAAACTGGAAAAAAATAAAACCAGGTTTTTCCTAGATAAACATAAAGACACATTCTAGTGGGGAAAACAGAATTGTAAAAAATAATTAAAATGAAATTTAATGCTTTGGGAGCATAAATGTAGGGAGCACAAATAGAGAGAAAAAACACAGATATCAGGGTTGGGTTTATAAATATTATAGAAATCTATACAGGTTGGGGGAGCTGGGTAGCAATTATTCCACTTTGGGGAGGACTCCATGTTAGCATGTAAATGACTAAATAAAATACTTCCTGAATCCATCCAAATTAGAAGTATATAAACTAATGAGTTCTAATCTCCCAAGTCTGCGAGACTGGGTGTTTTGGAATTTACCTAATTTCAGGAGACTAAGATGCCATTTAATACCTTACCTCTGTAAGAAACACTCGATGATTCTGAGAGAAAATATTGCAGCATTTTATTTGATGAAATGAAGCTCTACACTGAGCAAAATCTTTACCTTTAACCCCTAACATAGGTAGTCCTGGAAGATTGACCAATTGATCTTTAAAACTCTGCCCTCAAAAAAAAAAAATAAAAACACACACACACAAAAAAAAACACTCTGCCCTCCCATTTTCAGAAATCCTGCCAATAAATGGAATTTCCATTTTCACTTTCCTCTAACTACTCTAGACACTAATATTCATTTGCAAAGATGTTGGCATGTCATTGGCAAAATTTGCTTGTTGTGCTATTTCTATTTATTATACTTATACCAGACCTTATCCAAAAATAGTCCTGCATAAGATGCCACATGTGTCCTCTAGCACTTCAGGAATTAAGAGCATATGGTCAATAAAAATGGAATCACCGTGACTTCAGTTACCCAGGAAAGATGTCCATCCAATATGGTTATGAGTTATTTCTCAGTGTCAGCTTTTGTCCTGAGCTCAGTTCGGTATATCAAGATAAACTTCAGCTATACAACTCAGCACTCTTAAACATTCAGTACAGTAACCCTTCTCAATCTGCTTGGGCTGCTATAAAAAAAAGAAATTACCACAGATTGGGTGGCTTATAAATAAGAGAAATTTATTTCTCATGGTTCTGGAAGCTGGGAAGTCCAAGATCAAGGCACCAGCAGATTCAGTGTCTGGTGAGTGCCTGCTTCCTGGTCCATAGATGGCCATCTTCCTGTGTCCTCACATGGCAGAAAGGGCAAGAGAGTTCTCTGGGGTTTCTTTTATAAGGGCACTGCTTCCACTCAGGAGGGCTCCACTCTCATGACCTAGTCACCTTTTAAAGGCCCCAGCTCCTGTTACCGTCACCTTGGGGGTTACGATTTCAACGCATCAATTTGGGGGAGGGCACACAAACATTCAATCCCACAATACCTAAATAATGTGACTCTCCAAAACGTCCACAGACACAGAGGTAGGTGAAAGTATAAGTGTTTCTATTTAAGTTATTATAATTATTATTTATAATGGGAACAGAGATGACTGACATAGACCCAGCCCACAGTATCCCAAAACCAATGTTTGGAGCAGGTCAATAGGCCTATTTCATGTTCATCACTTTGTAGAGTATATTTTTGAAATACCTCATTAATTCAAAAGTGAAATCATTGTCAAAGACATCAGTAGTATCCTGTCGAGGACTGAGGGCCAGATTCCTTCCCTCAGAACCCCCACAGGACTTTTCATGTTACTAGATTAAACATATTTAGCCAATACATGGGTTTCAGCCAAGGTAGGATAAAAACAAGAATTTATTAAATATAACATCAAATGAGTCACTTTTAAGGTAATAGTATAATCATCTGCCAGACAATGACACTTTTAGGAATCACCATCTTCTGGGGGGGAGGAAAGAAAGGAAAAGAAAAATCAAAAGGTCATCTCATTTCGACTGAAAAGCTGAACTGTAAAAATTATGGTTGGCAAAGTGATATCTCTTCCATCAAAATAAAACATAAAATGATCCTTACGAGGCCAACAGCAGCTGTCCAATTATAATAAACAAAATTCCTCAGTTGATGTCTTTTTCTGGACCCATGTTTTCTTCACCTTTTATTTTTCCTCAAAAAATTAAATGGAAAGACCCATGGACTGGGGTGAAGAAAGAAAGACATTTGGGGCTGGTGCTTATGTGTGTGTTGGATTATCTGAAATACAAAGATAAAACTGGGTGTAAGCCTTAAAATAGTGCAGAGTGTCAATTTCAAAATAAATAATGATAATGGTATTTTCAAGATCAGCTCTTTATTCATGTTCGGTGCCAAAGCACTTAAATACCCTGTGCTACTCATAACATAATGTGGGTGGTAAAAGAAAAAAAGGCCATCCCTACTCCACCACGTTATTCCTAAAGAGTCTATTTGTGTCAGGGCTGCAAAGATACGATTAATTTATATAACCCCGATATCCTGACACTGAAACACAAAGCACACGAAGCAAAACATTCTCTTATTTTGAAAAGAAAAGAATGAACATGAACCCTGCTTTATGCAATTGCACAAAGCTATTTTAGATAAATAGTAAAGTAATTTTAATGAACAAATTATTCTAGTAAACCATTTTTATCAGACGTTAATTTTTTTAAGTTCAAAGTTTGAGCCCACACATGCTTTTTTCCCATGGGACTTAACAACTGCTATGCTGGCAGTTTTGTAGAATTTGAGATGATCTGAGTTTGGCAATCCTTAATTCAGTCAAGAAGATGATATTTACCATCATACACTTAAATGAGTGGTTTCAGATACATTTTTTTTTAGGCTACATACTTCACCTAAGTGGCTGCACTCTGTTTTGAGGATACCTTTATATTTAAAATTAACCTTTGGGTCATTTAAATCTATTTAGCTAAAAACATCAACCATTTAAACTTTTTATCTAATCTGGTTAATATACAAGCTTCATTTTTTTGTTTGTTTGTTTTTGAAGAACCCTAAATAGTAATGAATCTAATTGTTTGTTTATCATAGCTCTTTTCTAAGTGAAAAAGAAATGAACAAAACTCTAAAAAACAAAACAAAACAAAAAAAACCCAAATCTAACTCTTCAGACAAATAACACATTCAAAGTTGGATCCCCAACGTTTTTTCACATCAAGTTATGTTTTAATTATACCTGTAAGTAACAAGAAATGATTCTAGTCTAGGCTTACAACTAGGTTGCGTTTTTAATTTTAGAGTTGCCTTAAAAAATTGAGTAGGCTGATTTAAAGCTGAACCTTATCAACAATTTGTGAAAGACTCCTTAAGAAAAAAGGTAAGTTTTTGCCTAGAAAATATTCTTTCTTATTTCTTTTTTGAAGGAAGTTTTGTGAATTTCAGAAGCAGGGGTGTGTATGTTGGTGTGTGTGTCTGTCTGTCTGTCTATACTTGACAGAGAGGGAGAGAGAACACCCATGAATGTCCAAAACATATATTTAAATATCACCAATTACAGAGGCATTCCCTACACTTAACATTCAGGCATAACCTTTGTGTACATATTCAGGTGAGGTCAGCAGAGTATTTATGGAATACAGGGCTGTACTGCTGTTTGGAACCACTTCCCCCTGTGACAGGGTGGTAATGCTACGGATGGACCATATCCAAGAGAAATAAGATAGGCACTATACGTGACCAGCATCATATAGAGGTCGGAACTATAATTTCCTTAAGTCTCCATCCCATGGGAGATGGAGAAGAGAAAGATAGATTTAATTCTACAAGCTACTCCCATGAGTGAAAAGGTCTTACTTCTTGTAACTGTTTATTTTATTCTGAAATTAATCCTTCTTTCTTGTTTCTGATAAAGTGTATCTTGCCACTGACACCAGCTCAAGCCAGAAACACTTAAGTAACACAGTATATACAATGGAAATGTTGGTGTTCATAACAGTCTGAGGGGTTGGGTCAGTTGCCACCTGTTTTGACGATTAATATAGAAAGAATGGGCAAACTTCTAGTGGAAGTTCCAAGCAGCAGGATTATTTCACTTTTGTGTATCCCACCCATTGACCTAGTATGTGTATGGACGGGGAGGAAGTAGTTCTCACACAGAGATCTGTCTGGCTAGAGAAGGCTAAATGCTCCATATTCATGAAATACCAAAGGATTAAAATCTTAAAGATTAAGAGTTGGGCAGAGGAGACGGCATGGTGTACTGGAAAAGGCAGTCATGCTCAGGTTTAGCTTTCACCACTTAACAGATGTGTGGGCTTGGGCAAGTCAATTTGTTGCACCTAGCAACAAATTTCCTCTTCCTTAATATAGAGAGGATGGAGTTTTCGTAGGGCATGAGGGGGATAGTGGCACTTAGTAGGCATTCAATTAACATTTGTCCCCCCTACAACTTGTGAAACAAAGCTTATTAAGAAATGTAAAAATGATCACCTCCTAGCCTAAGACCACTTTGCCCAAGAATCTTCCCAGTTTCCTCTCATGGCACATGTATCACTTTCATGCTCTAATGTTTTAACTCCATAAGAATTTAATGGGTGTTTTTTGTTTAAAGTTTAGTGGCTCCACATGGGTATGATTGGTCATCCCTAATTTGTTCCAATGACGGCAGGAACTATGCCTCTCCTGTACAAACTTGTATCTCAGCTCCCAACTCAGAGCTTGGCACATATAGGCTTTTAAGAAATGTGAGAATGAATAAAATAAATGAAATGAATACATAACCTACAACCATCCCCAACATGATGGTAAACCAGCAGCAAAGCCTTCAAAAATTCCGTTTGTCCTTATTCCTTACTCTTTATATTTCAAATGTAAAAGACCGAAGTAAACTTAAGCCACCATAAAGAAAGGAAAACTCATTTTTGCCAAATTTCTGGGAAATACCATTTTTTAGTACCCAACTACTCTCTTGCTGTCAGTTACCTGTGTTGCCATGAACGCTCCCCTTTTCAACTTGTTCATAAAAATAAAGGTGTGGTGGAAAGAGCACTAGAGTTAGAAATTGAAAGACCAAAATATTTGTTATATCTACCACATAAACACTTGGATAAATCGCATTATCTCTGTCAGTCTCAGTTTTTTTCTTGTGTGCAAAATGGAGATACATCTTCACTGCATGAAATACATACCCTACCAGTTCACTGTGAGAGAGGATGAGATAAGGTATACAAAAGAGCTGGGACACTGTAAACCTCCACACAAAAGTAATGAATAAACTGTTACAAGTCATACGTTCTTTGAAGGAGGGCAAGGGTAGCTGTTGCTAAGGAAGGCATAAGTATGCCTAATCTGGGTCAAAGAAGATGTGAGTCAAGTGGGTAGAAGCTGTCTATGTGTATGTATATTGGGGAAATGTGAAGGAGAGGCATCATCATTTATTGAGCATTTACTATATGCTACAAGCAGCTAATGTAACCATTCTCTCCAACAACTAATCCAGGTCATTTGCTGAATCCCATCTTTGTTCCCTGTCCATTGTTTCTCTTCAGTAAAACCTCAGACCCAGATCAACCAAAGAGGCCAGCCAGAATTGAGAAAATGATCTAAATCTTTCAGGTTAGTATATTCTAGTTGGATATAAAAAAAAAATAATAATAACACTTCTAACTCGATGGAAGATTCTTGATGTTACTTTAAAAACATTGTTTTTATAGGTAGTTTATATATTTGCCCCAAACAGTCTTGTTTAAATTGTTGCATACTTTCATGAAGTAAGGGTGAGCTACGGGAAATGTTAAGCCTAACACCTATTTCAAGAGATAATAAATTCTAAACCTGCAGCATGAAATTAGCAGTTTTATTCTGTTGACTTCATTTTTCAATAACATAATTCAGTGGTATGCACTGACTCACAAGAGCCAATTTTGTACATATCTTCTCAATTCCATTGTCATCAATATTAGTAATTTGAAATCAGCCTTGGTGGGAGTGTTTACACCATAGAAATGGGCAAGGCAACAAATCAGGGTGGTTTTTTTTTCCCCTCTGAGAGTCAGTAGTTAAATACTTACTAGCACACCACTGTTTTATGACTCTCCTCATAGTAAGTTGCTTAATTCCTCTGCCTGCAATTCCATCTTCCATAACCATTTCCAAGTCTTCTTTTCCTCACTCAAATAACTAAAAGATTTCTATTTCATAAAATGCGCTCAAAAGCTTGGTCTAGAAACAAACTGACTCATTTTTGCTTTCCATAAATCTTCTGTCTTTCTTACTTCTCCTCTTTTATTTTCCTTTTTTTTCCCCTCAACTGTCATAATTACCCACTTTTCCCCATTCTATACATTATTCTCCATCCAGGCTCTCCAACTCCCTGTGCCTTTTCCTTAACTCTAGCATAGCAAAATTAAACACCCAAATAGACACACACATCCAATCCTTTTGGTTTCCAGGCACATAGCCAATGCCTGTAAAATACTTGAGGAATTACAAGTGCATGAAAGGATGTACTTTTGTCTGCTTTGTATTTTATATGCATCCGCATTTGTCATCTTTCGCATCTAGGAAAATTTCTTGCAGGGAAGAGACTACACTATAATACAATATAATGCAACGGTTTGGCTGTAATACAGCAAGACACCTTATTACCCATTCATATCCAGGCCCTCCTCATTAATGATGATAAATCTATTTGAGAAGCGGATGTCAGTTACAGTCTCCTCTTCATAACTATGATCAGGCATTTCCACCAATTGGCAGATTAGATTCAGCTTCACAATTCCTTAGCTATAACTTGAACAAGTTACATAGGCTCGATAAGGCTCAGTTTTCTGTAAAATGAGGATAATAATCAGAGTAATACCTGTTTTGCAGAACTATTATGAAAGTCAGTGATAATATTAATAGAGCAGCTGGTACAAGACTATATATGATTATTAATATTATTCATCTGGAAAACATTGTTACATTGACTCTACATTTTCTTCTAGGCGACTGAAGAACACACTGTCTTGATAAATGTCGCTCTTTCTTTGTCTACCACTACAACATACTTTGAAATAAGAAAAAAATGATTTTATTATATTACACTATTACATATGTATATTTATAGACATTTTTAAATAGTGATAAGATAAAAGGAAAGACATTCCAGTAATAGAGTGTTATACAAGCCTCTAAGCTTTTAAAAATGCATATATAGTTATAAAATCAAAGAAAACTGCATATATGTACACATATATGTATATATGTGTGTGTGTGTGTGTGTGTGTATACTGTTTTGTAATCTACCTTTTCCACTTAACATATCATGAACCTCTGTTACATCAGTAGATGTAATTATGCAGCCAAATTTTAACATCACAGTGCATTCTGATTTATGGATGTCACACCAGCCATCAGAGACAAAGTCCGAACATGGCTGGGTTAGCCTACTGAGAATTTTAGGCAAATGTCAGTGATCCCTTTCCCGGGTACTGATGGAGGAAAGAGTTGGCCAGACCAGTGCTAGCACTTCAGACTTCAGAAAAGTACAGTGGAAAGTGATGAGCATCAGGTAATTATCAGATCCTAATAAGGCAGAGAAGAGGGTGAGATAAACCAATAGGCTATAGCTGGTTGGCTCCACGAGATAGAAATATCTTCTAAGGCTCCTGGAGAGAGGAGCAAACGGGAGGCCTACTTCCCTCCCTTATCCTCCCATGATGGGGAAGAAAGTGTTTATTAGCTCTGCCCTAAGACTAAGAGCAGTGGCCAGGTCCAGCAGACTAGCAGCAAAACGGCTACTGCTATTGGTCTGTTTGCCATCTTTTTTCTTCTGGGTTTCTGAAAGAAATGAGGAAACTTGCAGGCGATAAGATGTTTAGGGTAAACCTCTGGGCTGGTGTTAGTTCAGGGCAGGGACTAAATAGGACAGCAAGAAAAATAGTGTAGCCCTATACATCCAATTCTCTAAATCACATTTTGTTACAGATCATTCCAAGACACAAAAGAAACCAACTGAGTGTTCAATGTGGTTGAGATGAAGTAGGTAAAAATTATTCATGATTTGAAACATTAACATAAGGATGACCAAATATTCCAAAACTGCTGTGTTTGAGCTTATGTATGTTTGAATGGATCTGGTCTTCTATGCAATCAATTGCTGCTAGCAGCAAAACACGAGTTATAAAAAGGGATTCAAAAAAAAAATCAGCACATCAAAAGATAGAAAGCTATTATTACTCAGAAAAGGAAAGGAAATGGTACAGTTGGCTTATTTTGTAGTTGTTTTTCCACATTCTTTTGGATGCAAGCACAAAATTGCCAATGATGTCTCTTAGCAAAATAGAGTTGAGGCAATTAGTCGGAAAAACCAGCCATAATATTACTCTTTCTGAAATGGCCCCAAATCACTCACTGGCACCATTTTGGACAACTGCCTTGCCTCCCACCCCCGTCTCTTTGCTCACTCGTTCCCCTCTGCTATTTGGCTCAAGAGTACCCACACAATAAAGCAGAAAAAATACTTGTTACTCTGGGCATGATTCACTTCCACAGAGAGTCCCGTTTTGAATTGCTCGTCCTCCTGTGTGGTCATCCCTCCCGGCCTTGGGATCTACAGCAAAATAACTGCTTTAAGCCCAAAGGAGTTTCTATTCTTTCTGAAGAGTTACCATTTCCTCTCATCAAGAGTGGTTAATAAAAAAAAAAAAAAAAGAAAACCCTCTGATCGGTTGTATTTGTTGTGCTTCAATGTCGAGTTGCCATTTAAAAGGTTTAAAATTAGGTTGGTTGCTGCAGCTGCCTTTCCTGTAGCTGGTTAATCACAGGATTTTTGCCACACGGAGGCCAGGATGGGCATGGCACATGCAACAAGTAAGGAAACCACTGATTACAGGCCAAGTAGCTAATGTGCTTACACAACATGAATTGTTTAAAACACTCTGAACATTATTTTATTTGTTTTCAACCGTCCTTTACTTCCGAATTGTTTCTCTAGGATCCAGCACTGGGCCTGGCACATTGGTTAATGAATGAATGGGTTTCTGGCTTTTCCCTTGAAAGGCTGACCAAAGTAATAGCAGGGTTTTTTTGTGGGCAAATCAAAACTGAAATTGGAGTTGGAGTTCTTTACTCATCGCTGAACTTGAAATTGTGAGGGCCCTCTGTTCTTCTTGCTTGGGCTACGGTGACCTACTAATGATAATGTTAAAATTCAGAAGGTCAATGCACATTTTAAACATCAATGAAGTCTCTCAAAATCATATTTCAATGAAAAACTTGCAGATTGCATTTGTCTTCGAGTGCAGCTGGATTTAAAATCCCAGCACAAGTATGATGCCACCACCTTTCAACTTTCTGGCATTGCTCTGGCATTGCATTAGCAAGAAATTCCTTTTGGGGCCAGCCTGGTGGCTCAGGCAGTTAGAGCTCCATGCTCCTGGCACTGAGGGCTGCTGGTTCGGTTCCCACATGGGCCAGTGGGCTCTCAACCACAAGGTTGCCCAGTTCAATTCCTCGAGTCCCACAAGGGATGGTGGGCTCTGCCCCCTGCAAGTAAGATTGAACAAGCACCTTGAGCTGAACTGCCTCCCGGATGGCTCAGTTTGTTGGAGCATGGGCTCTCAACCACAAGGTTGCCAGTTCCACTCCTTGACTCCCGCAAGGAATGGTGGGCTGCGCCCCCTGCAGCTGGCAGAAGCAACTGGACCTGGAGCTGAGCTGCGCCCTCCACAACTAAGATTGAAAGGACAACAACTTGACTTGGAGAAAAAGTCCTGGAAGTACACACTGTTCCCCAATAAAGTCCTGTTCCCCTTCCCCCCCACCCAAAAAAAAAAGAAATTCCTTTTGTGTCAGGATCCTAAAATGTACATAAGATATTTAGTGTCCTACAGGGGCTAAGCATCAAGAACTCACGAGTTCTGACTTGCTTCTTTATTCTGACTTGTGTACCTTTAGGCATATCTCTAAATCTCTTAGTGTCTCCTTTTGCTTGTCTGTAAAGTGAAGATAATTCAACTGTATTGAACAGCTAATTAGTGATTCAGCGCATTGAAAGTACAGTACACTAGACAAATGAGCATAAATGATAATGACGTGTTACAAAATAGGAAAGCCATATTTAGCCTCTTTTATGAAAAAGCAAATTAAAGTGCAGTGAGATTTTCAGATCAGATTTAATGTTAAAGATGATAGAAAGCAAACCCTAGTTACTTCCTTAACCGTCTCATTGTTTTACCTTACTGACAAACAAAGGGGTACGAAGCCTAACGTAACACTAAATAATTTGAAAGAATTATTCTAGACAGGTAATTCCTGTCTCAAGCTGCCTGCAACCTCTATGTGCTACTGAAAACTGCTTAAGAACATAGCAACTAGGCCAAGTAATAGTAGTCATTGATCTCCTGGCTTTGTTTGTTTTTAATGATTGAGGCAGGGGGAGAGTCACTAAAGATATCAGGCCAATCAAGAACCTTCCATCACTATGGCAAACTAGTAACAGAACCAAAAGATAATTAGCATAGTTAGTACACCGAGAATATTTTAATGCTGTATGAATACGGACATTGGGTTCTGTTCCCTTGAATTCTAGGTTTTACTGTGTCTCCTAAGTCAAATGTCAGACCCTTTCTGTTCTTTCAAACTATATCCAGTAATGCAGTAGTTTCAATGTTTCTGAAGTATGTTTATTCCCGAAAAATGAATAGAACCACACACCATATCCATTCATTTACCAACTTTGCTCAAGATTGCCACGTAGAAAACATGGCGTTTTCTCATGTGGGGAAACGCACATCATCTCATGTGGGGACCCCATCATGGCAGATATAGCCTGATGAGGCATGATGCAAAGAGAAAATGAAAAAAGAACATTCAAGAAAGTGAGACATTTTCAAATTATGCAAAAGTTAAGCAAGTGTACAAAATTACTCTGACCCATAAAAACATAAGATATAAGTAGAGTTAAATGTTCTTATAGACTGAAGGAGAAAAATGTGGCCACATTCAAAATGAAAATTAGGACCAGTGGACTGGAAATGTGAAGACCATCAGCCAATTATAACAATAACTAACATAAATTTAATATATCAACAAACGTGATGATGCTGCATAATTTACGTGCATTGCATTCTCACAACCTTTTGAGAAATTCATTCATTCATTCAAGTGTATTTGTTTAGTCTTCTTGTTCCAAATAGAACATAATGGGTGATAAGAACCACTATTTCTACTATAATAACTTAAAAACCAGTAACATTGCATAAAAAAAAAACAACACACGCTTATTTTAAAAAACCTTGGAAAGTTGAGGAACCAAGGAGAATTAAGCAATCCATAGAAGGGAAAACCCTTCTGAGATGAGCAATCTGTCACTGACCATTTTCTGTGGAAGATTCGCCAGTTCTAGACATGGGCTATTGATGGGGCTTGGCCTGCACAGAGGGACTTCACTAGGGGAATGAGAGAAATCAGCAAAGTTTTTAGCAGTCATCTGGGGCTGGAGGGATAATTGGAAATTTCAGACATCCTAACACATGTTTAGTTTTTCCCACAGTATATTAGCTGAATTTTGGAACTAAGAAGCCTTTAAAAGCAAACAAATCTCCTGTAGTACCATGGTATTTAAGAGACAAATTTCCACTTGAGGATGGGACCTGCCTCCAAAACATGGCTGAACTCCCCCTCAACACTTTACCAAAGTTGGAAGTAGTGGGAAGCAGGAGGCCAAAGATCAAAGTCCCAAATGTCTGAAGGACAGATTTGAAAGGCAAAGGGGATAGAGACCTGCCAGGCTTTTAGTAAAAAGACTTGGAAGAATATGCCTGAGAAACAAAGGTGAACTGATTCCAACTGACTCATATATACCTGCAACCAAGTCCCAACTCCATGTAACAGGTTGGACCAAGATGATGTGTCCCTAACACTCTCTTCCTAACATGGAAAGCTCATTGATAGAAAATATCATCTGGAACTTTTAAAGATCCATACACACGATGTTTGTCATATGATGAAACATTACAAAATTTGTGGAGAGCCTGGTAAATATGGCTGATAATTAAGGAAATAAAACATACAAGCAGGAGAAGTTTAAATGATTCAGATATGGGAGTTAGCACACAGGGATTTCAAATAATCAGTTCTAATATGTCAGAAATTAAAGGGAAAGAGGGGAAAAGTTGGTAAAAAGATGGAAAATTTCAACAGAAAAATGGGATTTTATTATAAAGAATCTAGCTATAGGCAGTTTGCTGAGTGCATTATCTAGGAAACTAAACTTCTTTAGAAATACAAGTGATGAGCAGTGGTGGACAAGAAATTGTAGAAGTCTCTATGTCAGTTTTTTATTTTTTTTAAGACAGTTAATACAAATAAGTGACAATGTTATAACAATAACAACAAAAATAGGCTACATGAAGAGGATTATTTCAGCTGTTTGATAAATCAAGGATGTGATCCGGTCAATACAGGGATGTCAGTTCATTTATACCTGAATAAAAGTAATAGTAAAGTGGAACCACATTTATATGAAAAACATTTGTAGTGTGTTGCATGTGTAATTAATCTTAATTATTTAATAAAGTATAAATAGTTTTTATTCCATTTTATGCATTTGTCCATTCCAGATCATTTTGCCTCTGTAAAGTACAAATTTTAAAAACCCTTTAGAACCATTATAAATTTCCATTCTCTAAGTTAACTCACAAAATCTTAATGTTTCGTCAAGTCTAAGCATTCGCATATGTGTTGTGTCCTTTGATTTTCTCTAACATTCTGTGAAGCATTTTATCTCCATTTTAAAGATCAGAAATCAGACACCATTAGAAAGTGATGAATGATTCAAATACTGAAAGGTCATTTAGCAGTTTACATGAAAATTAGAAACTCAATGAAGAGAGGAAAGGGACTTCATAGAGACCAAGGACATCAACTCCCTTCCTGTGGAGTTAAAAACTAAGGTAAAAAGCCAGAAAATGCAACACAGATGACCACCTTCCTCTCTACCCAATGCTGTGGAGCAACCTGCCAAAATAAAAAAACCCATTCGCATTCCACGCAGCAAATCTCTCAGTTCAAACCTCTGGTAGCAAAGGAAACAGCACCAGTTTGCAACATTCCAGTACTCTGAGTTGGATTTTGGAGTCTTCTACCATGTTTCCCCGAAAATAAGACCTAACCGGACAATCAACTCTAATGTGTCTTTTGGAGCAAAAATTAATATAAGATCCGGTATTATATTTTATATTATATTATATTATATTATATTATATTATATTATATTATATTATATTATATTATATTATATTATATTATATTATATTATGTACCCGGTCTTAGAGCAAAATAAGACCGGGTCTTATATTAATTTTTGCTCCAAGACACATTAGAGCTGATTGTCCGGTATGTCTTCTCTACAAGGAGAATGAATTGATGTCATGGTTCTTTGTTATTTTTAATAAACTGCCTCTGGAATTAATAAAGGATCTGGGGGAATGGACTAATGGTGATAGTTTAGAAGGAGGGAGTTGTCAACCTAGAAGTTATAATAAGTAATCACAGACTTGCTGTTGTCTTATAGTGATGGAATACCTACTATGTACTAGCACTGTGAGGAAACACAAGAAAAATGTATACTTTTCTCCCTTTCATTCAAGAAATCATTTTCTTTGGATGATTTGGCAAAGACTGACCATCTGTCAGTGACACTGGAATGAAGAGTTGTGAGCCATGTTTTTAAAGTTAGGTTTCTTGAAGAAAGCGACACTTGAAGAAAATTTTAAGCAAATGAGGGAGGATTACTTGATGGATAGAATATGATAGATTCATCTTAGGCCTGAGAAAAAGCGTAGGGCTCATAAAAGCAGACAAAACTAAAAGAGTATTTTGGACAAGCGAATTATATAAAATTATAGACAGAGTTTGAGGAAATGGACACAAACATCTGAAAACTTATGAGGCCAAGTGTATATTCAAAGATAGGAACTGTTTCAATAAAACATGGCACAGCTACTGTGTGTAATATCATACAACCTTAAAGTTATGCTTTTGAGGATTATCCAATGATCTAATATTACTTGAAAGAGAAATCAGGACATAGACTTCATATTCAAGACAACAAGAGTTTTGTTATACACACACCACACACATATGCACACTCTTTATGTTACAAATATAGAAATGAAATTAAAGCAATCTGTCCTGAGTAAGACAGGGAATGACTGATAATATAACTGAACAATTTAGGGGTAGAATTGGCTTCACATGAGGCTTGACCCAAACTTCAAAGACCGCTACAACCTAATTTATCACACTAGATTTCTCCACTCTTTCTGTGGCATTTCTCCCATTCTCAGGTAGGTCTTACCCTGGAGATCCTCCTGCTGCTATGTATACCCTCATTCAACTTCTGTGAGAAAGTCAGTCTCAACAAAAACCACTTTGCTGTCCTGGTTTGTTTAACTTGTCTCTTGTTTCCCAGCCATGAACCAATTCCTGTATCCGAGAAGGTGTGATACCTTTTATCCCTCCTCAACCACCCCACAGCTGGAGGAGAGGTAGACCCCACCTGTGTTGTTCTAAATAGCAGGATTTTGTTCTTTTTTCAGACTGACTAATATTCCATTGTATAGCTATACCACAATTTCTTTACCCATTCATTGGTAGATGGATACTTAGGTCATTTTCTTATCTTGGCTACTGTAAATAATGTTGCAATGAACATGAGAATGTGGATATCTCTTCCAGATACTGATTTAATTTCCTTTGGGATATATGATTCTGACCCCAACTCCAATGTGTGGGTTATTTTCCCCACACCAAGCAATTCCCTGATGTCAGCTGGGTGTCCTACAATTCAGTTCAATTCTGACACACATCGGGAGATAGCATCAGATTTTACAGGTTAAGGGCTCAATCCCACAAGACTGCCTCCACTTCAGATGTCAGTTGCAAGTCCAGGTTGTTACCATATTTCTGGCCAACTGGCTAAATTGGAGGTTCCCATGACCTCCTCCTTGGGTTTGATTAATTTGCTAGAGCAGCTCACAGAACACAGCAAATCAGTTTACTCACTAGATTATCAGGATATTAAAAGATAGAAATCAACAACCAGATAAAGAGATATATAAGGTAAGGTACCAAACAAAGGAGCTTTTGTTTTTTCATGGACGCTCCATTACATAGAAGTGACTGATTAAATCACTGGCCATTCGTGATTGAGTCAACCTCTAGCCCCCATCCCCTCCCAGGAGGTTTGGAAGGTAGAACTGAAAGTTTTAACCTAATCACATGTTGGCTCCATTGACAACCATCCCCCATCTTTAGGTGTTTTCCCATGTGATCTCATTGACATAATGAAAGACACATTTATAGCTCTCATGACAGGGAATTCCAAGGGTTTTAGAAGCTCTGTATCAGGAACTGAGATGAAGACCAAGTATATCTTTCTTATTATAAATCATAATATCACAGGATATACCCTGTTTCCCTGAAAATAAGACATAGCCGGACAATCAGCTCTAATGTGTCTTTTGGAGCAGAAATTAATATAAGACCTGGTATTATATTTATTATATTATGTTATGTTATGCTATGCTATGTTATGTTATGTTATGTTATATAAAATCCAGTCTTGTAGTAAAATGAGTAATTTTTGCTTCAAAAGACGCATTAGAGCTGATTGTCAGGCTAGGTCTTGTTTTCAGGGAAACACCGTATACCCAGAAGTGAGATTGTTGGATAACATGATAGTTTTAGTTTAATTTGGGGGGAAACTCCATATTGTTTTCCACAATGACTGCACCAATTTTCATTCCCATCAACAGTACAAAAATGTTCCCTTTTCTCCACAGCCTTGCCAACACTCATCTTTTATCATTTTTATAATAGCCATTATAACAGGTATGAGGTGATATATCATTGTGGTTTTTATTTGTATTTCCCTGATGGTTGGTGATGTTGAATACTCTTTATATATTTGTTGGCCATTTGTATGTTTTCTTTGGGAAAATGTCTATGCAGATCTTCTGCCCGTTTTTCATTCGAGTAATTTGGTTTTGGTTTTTTGTTTTTGCTATTGAGTTGTATGAGTTCCTTATATATTTTGGACATTAACCCCTTTTGTATTTATGGTTTGCAAATATTTTTCTCCCATTCTGTAGGTTTACTTTTCATTTTGTTGATTGAATCCTTTGTTCTGCAGCTTTTTAGTTTGATGTAATCCCACTTGTCTGTTTTTCTTTTTTTCTTGCTTGTGCTTTTGATGTCATATTAAAAAATCATTGCCAAGACCAATGTCAAGAAGCTTTTCCCCTACGTTTTCTTCTAGGAGTTTTACAGTTTCAGGCCTTAACCTTTAAGTCTTTGACCCACTTTGAGTTGATTTTGGTGTGTGATGTACAGTAAGGGTTCAATTTCATTATCTTGCAAGTGGCCATTTCCCAATACCATTTACTGAAGAGACTATCCTTTTCCCATTCTTGATGCCCTTGTTGCAGATTAGTTGGCCATATATGTGTGGGTTTATATCTAGACTCTCTATTCTATTCCATTGGTCTATGTGTCTGTTTTTTGCCAGTACCATATTATTTTGATCACTAGCTTTGTAATATAATTTGAAACCAGGAAGTATGATGTCTTCAACTTTGTTCTTTCTCAAGATTGCTTTGGCTAGCCAGGGTCTTTTGTGGTTCCATATGAATTTCAGCATTGTTTTTTATATTTCTGTGGAAAATGCCATTGAAATTTTGCATTGAATCTGTAGATCACTTTGAGTAGTATGGACATTGTAACAGTATCAATTCTTCCAATCCATGAACATGGGATATCTTTCCATTTATTTATATTTTATCAATTTCTTGAATTAATGTTTTACAGTTTTAGTGTACAGATCTTTTACCTCCTTGGGTAAATTAATTCCTAAGTATTTTATTCTTTTTCATGCTATTATAAGTGGAATTGTTTTCTTCATTTTCTTTCTGGTAGTTCATTATTAGTGTATAGAAACACAGCTGATATTTGTATGTTAGTTTTGTATCCTGCAACTTTACTGATTCCATTTATTAGTTCTAACAGGTTTTTTTGTGTGTGGAGTCTTTGCAGTTTTCTGCATTTAAGATCAAGTCATCTTCAAACAGATAATTTTACCTCTTCCTTTCTGATTTGAATGCCTTTTATTTATTTTTCTTATCTAATTGTTCTGGTTGGGACTTCCAGTACCATGAAGAATAGAAGTGATGAGAATGGGCATCCTTGCCTTGCATCAGATCTTAGAGGAAAAGTTTTTGTTTCTTACCCATTGATGATGATGTTAGCTAAAGACACCCAAATTTTAACACTGATTACCTCTGGCACTGGATTATAGATGATCTTAAGAAGTGACTTTACATTATTACTTATTTTTTAAAGAATACATTAATGCTTATGCTTAATCTGAGAGAGAAATTACAAAGCTTCATGAGGGCAAAAATGCACATTCCCAACTATATCACCAAAGCCAGGTTATTTATAGATTGATAGTTTTATATAGTTTTATATAATTACATATAGTGTTATATAGTTTTATACATAATTTTATAACTCTCTACATAGCTTTATAGTTATATGTAGATAGATTACACATATAGTTTATTTATTTATTCATAAATTAACGTACATTTAAAAGTTTGAGACTGAGTGCTAAATGACTCTAAAAAGTTTTTTAAATCATGCGAGAGCTAGTGAAAAGAGCGACATCTTCAAGCAACAGTTGAGAAATGTTGTTTTTGCAATATTTTCCACTGGTTAAAATTAATGGATCTTATCAATTACAATTTCCTAATACCAAATGTTTTGATAGCCATAGCTAGGTACTTCAAAAACCTTATTTCTTAAAAGAGAAAAAAATATTACTCAGAAAATATCACATAACTGACCTGTGCCTGGGCTTTCCTGAGCCATTTATCCTCTTGTCCCACCTGTCTCTGTTCATTAGCTCATTGTCAATTATCTCTCCACAAAAGAAAATAACAACAACAATAACAACAACAACACACACACACCAGTAAGAAAGTTTTATTGACAATCTCGTGTATAGAGGAGAATGGGGGTACATCATATAGAAACATAACTCTATAAACAGCTCCTATACTCGTCTTCACACATTCCCCAAAGGCCCTTTCCCTTGGCAGCTGTTTCATACCTCTTAGCTCACGCATCCAAAAAGTTTGCATCTGTTTTATCTATTTTTCTTCGTCTCCTCTTCCTTCCCTTCTGTAGCCATATTACCTCTAGCCCCTATTACCTTACATTGCTTCCTCTAGGTCAAGAGTCAAATGCAAATGCCCACAGGAGCCAGGCAAGCAATATAAAAAAAGAATAGAAGTCCAAGCATAAAGGATTAGTGGGGACTATGACAAACTAGACAACAAATGCTCCATATAGTACTTGCTACCTTATGAGAATGAGGACCCAGTATTCTACGAGTTTCCAATTGTCAAGAGATCCTGGAAATGAAATATTTTCTCACATCTTGGCAAATAATTCACATTTTAAAAAAAATACTGCATGGGTCAAACAAAATGCATTTGCCAGCCAGATAAAACCCGTGGGCTACCAGTTTGTGACCTGTTCTCTAGAACACTCCTGAAAGAAGCTGAAAGAGGCTGAAGGCCAGAGCCAATGCAGTTCTGGAACCATCATAAGGGAAACAGAAAAATAGAAGGGAAGCCCGTCCTCTGCTCCTCCCACCTTCTCATCGACCTCGAGTGCCTCCTACTTGCAGAACCCAACAGAGAAGCAGCTGACACAAGAGGCTCCCAATACCAATATCACAGAGGAGTGTACAGAGGGTGGATTTGGAGTTGAGAGACAAAAGGTAAATATCTGGCACAGACACAACCACAGTAAGAAATATATTTCACACCAGGACTCAGTACACAACACCTCATGCATGTCCAACTGAAGCAACATTAAGGCATCAATGCGATGCACTGTATTTTCTTTTCTATTACATTCTATTTCATTTTATTTTTTTAATGTTGGTTACCCCCCACCCCAAAATGGTTTCATGACTCATTCGTGTCCTAGAAAAGCCTCAAATCTAAAAGAGGAGTGGGTGATTCCTGGGTCTCCATGGGAGCCAAGTATAAGTAGTTGAGACAAGGAACTCCTATCAAATTCAAACAAAAGTCTATAAGAAATTTGGAAAGTGTAGGGAAAGTATGGAAAAATTGGATTTTCCAATGTCCGAGGAGTCCTTGCAAGGAAACAGAATATCATTGTGGTGGAATCAGCCAGTTTTCACATTTTAATTTTGATCCTGCTTTCTCCGTCAACATTACAGATTAAGTTTGGAAGCAACATATGACATAGGTGTTTACATGGTGGGTGGCACAGAAATACTTAATGCCCTTATTAGAGTCAACATTTATCAACATGATGGCACATGAAAATTAGGTTTATTTTCTTTAGTGAATAAGTGTTAAGAATATTACAGAATTATCCACCAGATGATACAAAAGTCACTAATAATTGATTCTTATTTTTTATTTCTGGGGTAATTAATTGAAAAGAGTAGACTTTTATGTCTCAAAAAACAATAGGACTGTGCTATTCATTTTTTTTTTTTTTTAATTGGGGAAGGGGAACAGGACTTTATTGGGGAACAGTGTGTACTTCCAGGACTTTTTTCCAAGTCAAGTTGTTGTCCTTTCAGTCTTAGTTGTGGAGGGCGCAGCTCAGCTCCAGGTCCAGTTGCGGTTGCTAGTTGCAGGGGGTGCTCCCACCATCCCTTGCGGGAGTTGAGGAGTGGAACCCTCAACTTTGTGGTTGAGAGGACGCGCTCCAACCAACCGAGCCATCCGGGAGGCAGCTCAGCTCAAGGTGCCTGTTCAATCTTAGTTGCAGGGGGCAGAGCCCACCATCCCTTGCGGGACTCGAGGAATTGAACTGGCAACCTTGTGTTTGAGAGCCCACTGGCCCATGTAGGTATCAAACTGGAAGCCTTCGAAGTTAGGAGCATGGAGCTATAACCGCCTTAGACACCGGGCTGTCCTATTCATTTTTAATTATTGGTTATTATCCAGAATTAAGTCAAACTTTTACATGTATTTAAGTTCATTAGTAATTCAAGTACTGAATTTGGTCCTTATAAAGCCATTTCAATATTAGTACTATTAAAAACACAACCCCTACCTTCCAAAAAATAGACAAGAAATTTGGGGAGAAAACCAATTAAAATATGCTATGGCAAAAGCAAATTAAAATCAACGGATGGTTTTGACTCACAGAGTTAATAGTAGAACATGGAGGAACTTTTGACCTGGATTACACAGAATTTTACCCTTTGTATTTTTTCACCTTGTACTTAAATTCTTCTCTGTGCATGACATTTTAAAGTTTATCAGGATATTCCAGTGCCCAAATCTAGGCTCAGCTCCTGCTTCTGCCATTAATGTACCATTTGAACTTTGGCAACTCCCTTAACTTCTTGGCACTAAATTCTCTCCTCAGTTAAATTTCGTGAAGATCAAATAAGATGATAGATGGAAATGATTTAGAAATTTGCAGGTTTCATTCAAGGGCAAAAGCTTATTAAATTCTTCACCTTACATGCACCATAGTGTCTAAGAATAGCTTGGGACACATTCAATAAATATCCTGTAACTGATGTAGCAGTTTTTAAGATGAAGATATGTACCCAAAAAACCCACAAAAACCTATGATTCTCTAACTACTTCTACTGGAAAATATAAATATATACAACAGAGAGAAGGGGCAAGCTGCGAGCTCTACTAGCATAGGGTAATATAATGACTGAGAACGTGGGTTCAGAGTCTGTCCACCTCAGTTCAAATCTAGGTTCCAATGACTGCCTGTGTGACTTAAATGAGTTACTTTTCCTCTTTGTGCCTCATTCTTCCCATCTGTAAAATGGAAAGAATAACACCATCCAATTCATGGAGCTGTGAGGTTTAAAATATATATGTGTGTGTAAAGTACTTTGGGATAGTACTTGGCAAATAGTAGCCCACAAACATTATCAGCTATTATTATCACTTTTATTATTATTCCCAGAGTTTGAGCATGCTAAATTTATATAAAGTTTAAAAGCATGCAAAATTAAACTATGATGTTAGAAATCAGAATAATCATTATCTTTGGAGTGAGGTGGTAATGGGAGAGGGAACACGGGGCTCCCAGAGTTCTCATGCTTTGTTTGTTGATCTGGGGAAGATTATCAGGGTGTGTTCGCAGCGAAAATTTGGAAGAGGCATGAATTTGGGAGATGCTTCAAAATTCTGACAGTGTTGCAGCAACATCACAGTACTCAGAGTCCCACAGAACAACAAACGAAATCACTGAATCTCTGCCTTTCCAAAGTTTTCCAGTTCTCTATTCAGAGTACTTGACCATGAGAACACATCTCAGATTTTATAACTTAAGAAACTCCCAGGTTTCATAAACAACACTACAGTAAAAGACTACTACGCATGTAAGAGAATGGCTCAAGTGGGTAAGACAGACAATGCCAAACATCCAAGCATCCATCCGGGAGGGCATGGAGCAAATGAACTCAAGTCCACAGATGGTGTCACGTAAAACGCTGAGACCTACTTTGGAAACAGGGTAACAGTATCAATGAGAGCTGAGCACGTGCACTCCTTATGATCCAGAAATTCACTCCTAGGTATATACCCAATAGTAACAAATACATATGTTCACCAAAGACATGTACAGGAATGTTCCTAGAGACAATGTTTGCAACAGCCCAAACAGAAAACAACCCAAATTTCATCACAGAAGAATAGGTAAATAAATTGTGGTATATTCACAAAATAGAATGCTATGTGTCATAGAGAATGAATAAACCATTGTTGAATCTCCAAAACATAATACTGAGAAAATTAGCCAGATATAAAAGAGCATGATTACTCTATGATTCCATCTATAAAAAGTTTAAAAACATGCAAAACTAAACTACGGTGTTAGGAATCAGAATAGTCATTATCTTTGGAGTGAGGTCGTAACGGGAGAGGGAACAAGAGGGCTCCCCAAGTTCTCATGCTTTGTTCTTTGACCTGGGGGAAGACTATCTGCATGTGTTCACAGAGAAAATTTGCCAATATGTACACATCCACATATATACATATTCATACATGTATCCATACACACAGAATGTGTATATATGTATACTCATACATGTGAATATATTGTAAACTTCAAAAATACATATACGTGTGTGTGTGTGTGTGTGTTAAACTTCAAAAAATATTAAATGCAAATGGGAATCTTGAGCATTTTAACTATTGTAAATGGAAACAGGATCTTTGCGAGAGTAACCTCCCAGGCACTGCTTTGTGCCACCAATTAAACCTGACCCATGGCACCTAATGCAGTGTGTTGAAATCACTTGTTCATGTCTGTCTCCCCTTACTCAGCTGTAATCTGCTTAAGGCTGGGGACAGCGTCTTATTTATCATTATATCTCCATTGTGCAACACAGAACCTGGCACACAGTAGGTTCCTTGAATGGATGCAAAATAAAACTAATGGGCAGTGAGATACACTTTACTTTATGTTTTATAGAAATACACTGTGGTGGCAAGTTTTCAGAAACATCAGTTTTGTGAAGTGGGCTACCCGGTTGTTTATATCAACTGTCTTCTGAGTTCTCCCCTCAAATTTTACCCGAACCACTCACCACCTTTCCCTGGCTTTGCAATATTATTAAACTAAGCTGTTTGGCTAGATATCATGAGCCTCACTTCTCTTATCAGATTTACGTACTAGATTCTGTGATTAAAAGATGAAAAAAAGCTTTGTATTTAACCTAGTTGACTGTGTAACCTAGCAGAGAGCTATTCTAACCTAACATGTGCATTAGTTATGTACTGATGTGAGCTGCTAAAGTTTGCAGAGACAGAGCAAGGATGGAGGATGTTTTCTTGCTTTGTTATACTTTAAAGAATTTTCTGAGATTCTGTTTTATTGCTTTCATAGGATATCAAGAAAAATAATCATCTCCGACACAAGATGCTATTGATCTGGGTGTCTGGGCTTCCCACTCCGGGGGTGGGGGGAGGCAAGGTCTTCTCTTTCTCAGGAGTAAGAATCTGTTTAATTCCCTTAGTCTCCTTTTGTTTGTAAAAGTGTGCTTACAGACAACAGCAAAGAAATACCACACCTCAGCTGTTACCATATTCTAGTCTTAACTCTTGGCATTTGAGACTTAGAATACAAAACAGAATTAAAAATGTCCATTTCTTGAGGTTCAGAAACTAGTTTCCTATTTGCTGTCTCGACAGCCACCCAAAAGGATAAATTAATAAAACATCATGTACAGTATTGTAAAAGGGATGGGGGGTGGGGGGAATTTACGTCATCCATTAATCAGTGACCCAACCAGAAAAACATTAGTGAATGATTAAAGAAGGATGACCCTAAGGGGAATGCAAGGGGATTCAGTCAGGCTTTGGTCAAAGCCCCCAAATCTAATGTAATTTCAAGCTGGCCTCAAAATTCAATTTGTGTGGAACCTCTAAGTCATCTATTCCGCAATGACATACAGCATAATTGCATTTGAACAGCTTCCAGCATAGCCCTGAGAAAATGTCATGTTCTGGGCGCTCGGTGCCCGCGAGGACGGCGGCCCAGATGACCACACAGGAGGACGGGCTGAGTAACGCCGTCTGCCGATCCCACCTGCTGACCGTTGCCCTCCACAGGAAGCACATGTTTCTGCTTAATTCCTGCCAGCTTTTGGCTGTCAGGTAGGGCATCTGCCGTGGGCAGCTCCCGAGGGCTGCCACCTGGTGCCGTCAGTCGGCCTCAGACCAAGGAGGAAAAGGGGAGGCATTCATCTATGTGCTTATTTTTCTGTGCGTAGGGTATTTCTTGGGACTTAGAGTTTTCACTTGGCAAGTTAACTGGTCTCTTTAGTTAGAAGGGAAAAAAGGAATTTTGCTTGCTTTCCTTTAACTCAGAGTTCCCTTCTTTGGAAAAGCTGCTTAGTAATACCTGGTTCACCCTCATTAAATCTGTGCAGCTTCTCCATAGTACTGCAAAGTTACTTGAAAATATACTTTAAAAGTATACAGATATCCTAATCATCAGAATTTGAGACAGTCATTAAGTCTCATTATTTTTAATGTGCAGTCATAAACAATTACAAATAGGCAAATACAAAGTTATTTTAATCCCATTAAAAATAAAACAGAAATAAACATTCCAGAAGAAAGATGAAGCGTTCCTTAGAAAAGACTACTTAGGGCTCCTGTCTCAGTAGTTTATAGCCTGCAAAGGAATAAAAGATTCTCAGTGAATGTCAACAGTTAGATAATATTTCAACCTCAAACAGACTGCTTCTTTTGATCCAAAATCAACTTGTGTTATTTAACCTCATAACTTGCATTGTGCATCTACAAATGCAGTACAACAATCCATAAAGCCAATTAGATATACTGAAGTTGACTCGTGAGGAAACATGGCTTGCTTTTACCAACTGCTTTAAGTAATAGAACAACTGTGAACAGGAATTAGCACCTAGGTGAGAAGAAAATCATTGCTCTAATGACACAGATATTGTCATAGTGGCTTCTTGCTTCGTTTACCCTACTGATGAGTGACAAAAGTAAAAATGATGATAAAATATATAAAGATCCTGGGTTAAGGATAGTATTGTAGTGATAGGAAAAGTTAGATGTAATCAAATGCTGGATTCGCTCAATAAACTTTAGATTGCACCTATAGGTATTTGTTTAAAGCATGCACCCAAATACCTACTTACATTACCACTAAAAAAATTAACTTTGCTATTTCTCTAGCTCTGAATCATATCTTTTCCATTGAAGCAATTCTTTCCATCATGGGATTTTTATTTTTTTATTTTTTTCTGATAACAGAGAATTTTTGAGGAACCCAACCATCATGTTATGGCAGAACAGACTGTTCTGAACTTCAAAAACATATTACTATGGAAATTGGTGTTCAGAAAGTCAAGTGGAAATTGCCATGAGTTTATTTCTGTCTCAATGGCATTTTTAACATTGGAAAGAATCACAGTGGAGATAGAATCAGAGAATCCTACACCAGGATTTATGCACGTTTTCTAGTAAATATAAGCACTCCACCACCTTTATTTACAGGGCCATACTTTCATTCTACCTGTGTATTTTTAGGAAGTTCAATAAAATATTTGCTCAGAAAGTATTCTGGACATGTGAAGGTACAAGGTGCCAAATCATACAAAGAACTGGATGCAAGAGAGGACTAGGAAGTTGAATGGGTGAAAAGTGGTTGGGCAGAGAAGTACAAAAGGGATTAAAAAAATGCAGACTGACCCTTAACTTAAGAATCAGAGGAATCAGACCATAACATTAAAAGCAGAAACTATTTTCTTAACTTTTTGTTCCTACAAATGGTTTCTTAATTATCTTAAACCTCTCATACGCTGCCTGTGCTCGCTCACACTTAAAGGGGCGCCTGGACAAAGGATGAAGAGGGTGTCAGCCCATTGGGATGTTTTGGAAACGTCCTCTCTCTGCACCTTACGATTTCCCATCTGTGTACTTAGCCCCAAACAACAACTACCTTGTTGTGAGTTCTCTCAGGTGCTCCCTCGGGCATACTGATGGAGACAGAGTGGTTTGTCACAAAGGGATGCAGGGTCCCATACCTGAGGAAGGGGCTCTAATTCAACAATTCTATATATGCCCAAGGAATATTCAGAGGACTCCTTCAAGGGAATTCTGCAGCTGGGCACGTTTGTTAAACTGAAGCATTTTTTTCTGAGCAGTGAGAACATCTGCCAGGCTTACAGATATGCAACCATTTCAGCCTGCCCCTTGATACCTTCTTCTGGGTTTTCAGGCTGTGCTTCGGAGAACTGCCTTCAGACACGCAGAAGAGCTTGCTGAATTTTTTAAAAAAGGATATGACTACAAAGAGCTCCTAAGTGTTTAGGCATATTCTATATTCATGTTCACAGAAACAGTATTCCACATTACTTGTCTCTCGTTCAGCTGGCTCGGAAGTGGACACACCCGTCCCCCTGCGTGCACTGTGAGAAATTCCTAGGTTTTGTTTCATGAATTTTTCATGGAAAGCAAAACAGTGTGTGTGTGTGTGAGCGCGTGTGGGTGCGCGCACGTGTGTGTGTTTAACAGAACATCTTTCAAAATGTCTTGAAATTGCTTCAGATCAGTGTTCTGTAGCATTGCTCCCCACCCTCCTGTCTTCCCTCATCCAAACCCCAAATCCTTCAGCCATTCGCTTGTTCCATGCCCTGGTTTGATAACTCTGCAATTGGAGGGTGGGGTGGGAGGAGAGGCCTCATACCTTTGTTTGTCTGTTTCTCCCCAACACCCTGGTGGCCTACTTGGGTGTCCCACAAGCTCTCTGTGGAAAATAGTACATCCCATTTAGCAACAACTCCACCTAGCATGAGCTCCTGGGCTATACTTAAACAAGGGTGACAGGGGGTTGGAATGATTGAGGCCTGCATTATGCCATGCGAGAAGAACCATTTTCTCTCCATGGTGGTGGGCCACAAAGTAATTTCAGCTTCTACTTTGGCAACCTAAGGGGTAGAGGGAGTGAAGTCATGTTATTTTCCAGTGTGACAAAAATGCAATTCGTGTTTGAGGGCATATTTTCAGGGGAAATTTTCAACAAAGTTCAAAGGGGCTTTTTGTTGCTGTTGTTGTTAAACGTAATAAAAAATATCAAAAGAAATTTTTCCTATTTTCTAAGAGCTTCTCGTAATGTTAGATTATCTTTTTATGTGAGGTAAGAGAAATATATTCTATGTAGCTCAGAGTATCCTAGCCTCATAGCTGCACAAAATGATCACACTCTGTCCTTCAAAATAGCCCTGGTCTTTCGTGTTTTGTAATATTTATAGAAAAATAGGGATTAACTTCATTGCCCAGCTTTTGAAGAATCTCAGCTATTCGGAGTGTTCCCCCCAAGCACTAAAAACATGCTGA
This sequence comes from Rhinolophus sinicus, assembly GCF_057876585.1. Lineage (NCBI taxonomy): Eukaryota > Metazoa > Chordata > Mammalia > Chiroptera > Rhinolophidae > Rhinolophus > Rhinolophus sinicus. The sequence continues at coordinate 116,255,476 of NC_142515.1, read as the reverse complement.
GGAAAGAGGCGTGAATATGTCAACTTTGTGCATCTAGAGAATTGTGAGCTGAGTCTACTTCCTCCTTCAGTAATCAGCATGAAAAGCGCTCAGGCAATGTTTCCTAATTATGGAGTCACTAAAGTGTAACACTCACACCCATCCATTAAGATACTGTGATGTAAAAACTACCTCTGGGGTCTGGATTCCCTTACAACATTCCAAAACTGCCTTCTGCCACCATTCTAATCATATTGACCATCTTTCTTTTGTGTCCATGGTACCTAATATTTACTACGTCGATCGTTCAGTTCTATTTCTTACAACATTTTATTGTATAGATCATTATACTGACTTGTTACATGTTTGTCTTCAATTCAAAAATATAAAGGCCTTAAGTTCTACAATGATGTCTTAACCACCGAGGGACTTTCAGGGTCAAAGATATACTTAGAACTTACAGATGACTGATACATGTTTGTTGAAGGAAAGAATGAATAATAGAAAGTCAGAACTGACACAAAGATCTAAACATTTATATTTTTAAAAGTAAATTACACACACACACACACACACACACACACACACACACACACACACACGCTTTAAAAGACACCAAAAGAATAAATGAACAGAATTTTGAAAAGAGAAAAATAATTTCTTGGGCTTAAATGTATACTTTCTAAATAAACTCCCTTTTTGGAGAGCAAACAATACACATGTTTTTAATAGATGGGAACATGAAGTGTCATGATAATGGGGGAAAGACAGAGAATCTCGGCAAAGCTAGAGTCTGTGCCCAGGGTAAGAAAGAAACTTCTCTCTAGGGTCTTCTTTCTTCACTTTAGACCTTCTGCTCTGGGCTGCACTTTACCCTTTTTTAAATCACCTTACTGTTATTACAAAATATTCATTCATTCATTCATTCATTCATTCATTCATTCATCTATTTATGGCTAAAAGCTCGAGTGAACCAAATTTGCCCAGTTTGAATTCTACTCATTGAAAAGAAAAAATTTACCTTCCCTCCTTTTCATACACTCAGAGGAACAGGCACAGAAATGAAATAAACAATTGGTAGGACTCACAGACATTACAGTGAAAGCCTAACAGCTTAAAAGACTTCTCTGGCATCAAATTTATAGACATATGAGCAAATTTGTTTTAAACAAAACTAAAGTAAAAATAAAAATTAGTGTAGACCAGTGTGAGGGATATAAATGATAAACGTCTAAGTTTTGCTTTGTCTTGTGCACCTGAAACTGATTAAAAAACAAATAAATAAATTTGAAAAAAAAAAAATTAGTGTAGACTATATATATATATCATATATATCATATAGATGGCGTACAGATATATATACATATATATGTATATGTACATATATATTATATATATATATTATATATATATATGTATATATATATTCTGCATCACTATAAATTAGATATTCCTTTAGGGGAACATTCATGTTTGTAATTAAGAGTATTCAAAGTTAGGCATCCAAAGTTAGAAGCCTATGAATTTCAAAAAGCACTCTGTTATCCCAAAGAGAGATTTTATAAATAGAAGATTTTGTATATAAGCCTATTTATCTGCAGCCTAGTAAAGAGTTGAGAACTGTCTAGAGAATGTGATCTAAGTAGGCAAACAATTCAGATAATGTAAATTGCAGTTTGAGGCCTAAAAAATACAAAAAACATGTTTAGTCTAAAAAAACATAGAGACCTAAAATGGCATGCAAATTCTGAGAAAAGTTTTTCTGGAACTGGATAATATGGAAACACTAAAATATAAATTAAAATCAAAGAGACTTTGCAGTTTAAAATGGTGTGTCAAGGAAGCAGCTCCAAACAATTTGTCCCAAGCTCTCTTTCAATTCCCACAGAGACATGCAAAATGAAAACGCAGGCCAATTATCTATTACTAAAGTTAGAGACGAATTTTCATACATGAGGCTCCCTTGAAAAAATAAAAATTCAGAGCCTATCTACGCTTGATGCCTTGAAACAGAGCAGTCCATTTACCTAAAAGAAGGGAAGACCTTTCTACTGACAACAGGATCGGTGACCCAGAGCCCTTTACTAATAAGAAAGCAGAGCCACTCTCCTTTCTCTGGGGCAGATGAGTTTTCTGAGACCTGCAGAATACGACAGCCCCAATAACATTTTTTATAATATATCCATTCTGAGGCTGTATCTTCAAGAAAATAAAGGAGCAGTGATTTAAAGCGGTACTATTGGTTGCACACTGCTTCCTGGGTGGACAGAGATGGGAGAAGCCAAGGGCAGAACTTGCTAGAAGTATGGTTTCCTGGGTGCCATTGGTCTAGTGTGTGAAAGAATAACCTGTGGATATAGGAACCTGGCAGTTTTCACTCACTTCGCTTACCTTTAAGGCCTATGTTTATTGAGACAAAATTCATGAAAGAAGATCCACACAGATGTGAGCTAATAAGTGTTGAAAACGAAGGACAAAGGGAAACATCCTATTACATATCTAGATAGAAAATGCAAGTTAGCTAGAAGGGGGCTGAAATCTGGTGGGCGTTCTTTGAAACAAGAACGGTCAGAAGACAATAAAATCATAGCTGCACACAGCTTTGCAGAAAAAATAACTTGTGAGCTAGAAGTGTGCTATCCCAGCTAAGATGTTTTCAGTGTGAGAAGGCAACACAATGATATTCCTTGGTACATTAGGTATGAAAGCAAATGAACGAAAGTCACATGTCCTTCCAGAAAACAATTATAAGACATAGTTGTCAAGATTTATTTCAAAAAGAAAAGCCTCACAGTTGGCAAGTAGTCTATAAATAAAATGGTAGTAGAACACCCTTGTAGTAGAATACCCTGAAATCTATTACACATAGTTGTCTAAATAATAATATAAATTAGTTAAAAAATGAAACACAATTTTCCCAAGCAAATTTCAAAGATCAACGTATAAGCTAACTATAATAATAATAGCTTATCTTGATTGCTAGTGTTGCGAGATAGTCTCACTCTGCAAATGCTTTCAATCTCAACAATAAAATATACAAGATGAGTGCCATTATTATCCCTATTTTCCAGATGAGAAAATTGAGGCACAGGGGACAAATTGCCCTAGGTTATGTAAATAGAAACGGGATATAATAGCCTGAATTCACAACTCAGATTTTTTAATTTAGAAATTGGGAGAAGAGGGTAGTAAAATCCCTTGGATTTTCACTCAAATGGATGGGGTTAAAATCTCACTCTTTCTTTTTTCCCCCCAAATCATTCATTATTTCCCTAGCTCTCACCATTTCCCTACCTGGCTTTACCTTTCGTCCAGTACTCAAGCCAAAAAATAAATAAATACATAAATAAATACATACATACATACCCAGAAAACATTTTTAATTATTCCCTTTGTGCATAATCCATATTTAATCCAACAGCTCATCAGCTCTACTTTCTCATCAGCTCTACTTTCAAAATGTCTCTTCTCCATCCAATTTGCTCATTTCTAGTCACACCCTTAGCAGGTCACCGTCATTCTTCCCACCGCTGACGGTTTCTACAACTTTCTAGTTAATCTCACTAACTTTTGCCCCAACCCCCTTTAATCAACTCTTCACACAGCAACCATAAAACATGGCACCATCCTTAAAATTCTCCCATTGCTCTTGGAATAGAATGCTGATGGTTTTGTGTGTCCTAAGAAGCCCTGTATTTTTTGGCCCTGGCCTACTGCTTCCTCCTGATTCCTGAACTTAGCATGCCCCTCTCAGACTTTAACATCTTACGTTTTCAAAAAAATATATTTCGTGGAATATTGGAATAATATAACAAATACATTTGAATCAGCATGTTTACCTTTTTGTCTTTTACTACATTCCATCCACTGCTGGATGGATCTGGAAGAAATGTTGGGTCTAATTGGTTAGAAAATTACAAGATAATTAAAACGTTATTGAAACAAGGGCAAAATGTATCAACTGTCACCAAAACTCTATGTAGAGATAAGTCCATAATTGTAAATACTTTTATTAAAAAAAATAAAGACTAAAAATACATTTTAAAAATTGCACACAAAATATTAGAAAAAATATAATGCAATTTTTAAAAGAGTAAATTCTTAGATTTATAAATTATATTGTTTTCTAGTTCTGATTATTTTAAAAACTATAAAAATTTAATCAAGGAAAAATTATATTGAATAACAAATTTAGTATAAAAAAGATGTAGGAATACATAGGCATCAATTCTTTTAATTTAAAAATTTTTAAATTGTAGAAAATACTATATTGATAAAAATGTAAGTATTAGTATTTAATGCTGATTCCACATCATCTGTAACAGTGCCTGGGACAGGGAGGTGTTCAGTACTATTTGGTGAATACATAAATCTTATAGAATACTATTTGTCTCAAGAAATAGAAAGCCTGAAATTATCAACAACCATGGTAGGGGCGGGGAGGACACTTTATGTTATCAAAGAATTACCTGAAATTCCCAAACCCTCTCATTCCATAACACTGAGCACTGACTATATGCCAGGAACTACTCTAGACCCCAAAAATATCCATCCACCCTTCCTCCAAATGTCTTCATAAAGTTCTGTTCTTTTCTTATTATCAATAGGAAAATATAAACCATAACCCAACAGGTGCTATGAAGAAAACTACAGCAGAGTGAGGGGAGTAAGAAAGAGAGCCCATGGATGACTGTCCCTCACGGGTGTCAAGGGCAATTCCTTTCATGTTATCTGAGCAGCAGACCTGAAAAAAATGAGGAGTAAAGCATGCAGATAATGAGCACAGCTGGTTCTGGAGAAGACAGAAGGCAGAAGAGCCCTGAGAAGAAGACATGTGACGGTGACCAAAAACAGAGTCATGCTAACACAATGTTTTTTCCTGGAACCAATACTGGTGCTGGTCTTGAATTACATTTTCTTAAAATCTTCAGCATGGAAAATGCCACTCAGTTGTTTCCAGACAGTAGGAAGACTTGAAATATAAAACTGAAATGGGTAACTGAATCTTATCACAGAATATTCAAGCAGTTAGGTGAGCTATAGCTGAGACATATGGGAAGAAAGGGCATTTGGGAAGAAAAAAATCCAAATAACACTTCTAAGTCACCAATTGAAACTAAGAGTTCTAAAAATGACAGTATGCCGTTTTCTGACTAAGATCCTAATACATGACTGTGGACAAAAGAAGCAATAAAATACTAGACATCTAATGTGGAAATGTTATTTGAAACCATAGTGGACAGTGCCCGTGAATATATGCAGTACTGATGGTCGCTGACTCTCTAGAGTCAGAGGAAAATAGAACAATCTCAGGAATTGAGAGGCGTTGGAAAATAAACTTTAGAAAGTAAGATTCTTTCTCAGAAGGGCAAAATTAAAATAATACTAATAAATGTACTATATGTTTACTGTGAGCCAGGCAATGTGTTGAATTCTTTCAATGTGACACCCCATTTAGTCTTCCCAACTCGCCTAGGAGGGAGGGACTCTCACCCCCATATCACAAGTGAGGAAATGGGTATCCGAGCTTCAGATCACACAGCTGGTAAGAACTGAGCAGGGACCCCAAGCTGGGCCTGTCTGAATCCAGAGCACGTTCTCTTAGTTGTTAGCATCTTCAGGCTGTGGAAACAAGAAGCAAGGACTGGCCTACCACATATTAGACCTCGGGGAGACTCCTTGAAATTTCAGAGGAAAACCCAAGGTCAAGTAATCTGATCCAGGGCAGCACCAGCGGGATTCCCTTCCTCCGGAGGCAGAGCAGGATGAAGCACAACAGATTCAAAAAAGGAGCCTTTCATCCCCTTCGTCACGTCTCCAACAAGTATTTATTGAGGCCCTGCCACTGCCGTGACCAAGCACTGTGCTAGGCATTGAATGTTAAGTTCAGCATCAGTTTCTAAGGGCACAGAGGATTGCTTAGGGTGAGCATTCTTGGCTTTTTCAGATTGAATGAATGAAGGACAAGCGTGCCTTAAAAAAAGAAGCCTTTTCTTGCCCTGGCATAGTAAGCACGATAAACCACAAATCTAACACGTCTTTCTGTCTAAATTTAACCCCTGTACATTTTGAGAGGTGGAACATTTGGACTACGGGTATGGTTTTCTGAACAGTTGAAGAAAATAGCACTAGGTCATAATTTTGGAATGGGAAGATGCAGCCTACTTTTCAAATGTGAAATCTGCTTTGATTCCTTGTGCATTTATTCCTATATTCCCAGTGACGAACAAAATAACTTCAGAGCTGTTTATTTTCTACTATGAGTTATCTTATATTGGCATTGCTTCCTAATCTTTATCTTCAAGTTTCTCCATCCTCTCATGATATCGACTTTTGGAGTATTGTAATATGCCCTCTATAAAGCCTGGAAAGAGCGCATAAGTTTTCCTTTAAAATATGTGAAAGAGAAGGATTATATAGGGTAGAAGTGTTCTTAAAAGCATTATGTTCTACATGAGCAAATAAAAAATATCAGGATATTTCCATAATAAAATATTCCCTTATAAATTACAGAGAAGTTAATTTCATCAATTGAATTTGATCCCAGCTGGCACAATTTTCCTACTTGGAAGTTTTATGTTTGTGTAACCAGCTGAAATGCAAAATCATAGCTTTATGTTTACCAGCCACCAAAACCCTAAGTGAAGAACAACAGACTCCCCGAGGGATGGTCCTGGCTCAAGTCATGATGAAGGTGAGGCTAGAGCCCAAGGGAGAGGAAACAGATTGCATTGCACATGAGCATGACCTAGTGGTTGGTTCACTGAGTGGCATTTATGGCAGTAATAGAGAAAAACTACTTGTCTGTTTTCCAAGTGTCAGGGTCGGTGATGTGTATGTATCTGCTGTGTACAGACAGGTGAAGAACAGGAAGGAATAGCATCCTAGAAAGAAAGCAAAGGTAAGAGAAGGACCATCAGAGCCTCTTAATACTAAACAGTTGGGTCTCCCCACAGCCTTCAGGAACGTGGACCCATCAAAAGCACTTCTTTGCAGAAGTAAACAGAATGCTCTTACTGATTCTTACAAGGAACCAAAAATGATAAACTTTGCTTCATACTGGCTCCTGAGTCAGTGTGGTGAGTTTATTTAGACTGAGACACTTAACAAAGCTTATCATGGTGAGCATGACTTGCCGTACACACTTCCTCAGGGGATCACTAACCAGTGTGCACTTATATTGCTAAATAATATAATATAAATGGGATGTGTCGACTCCAGAGAAAACATATAAATGCTCTATGATGTTTCATAGCCAAACATGTAATATATACGCCTAAGCATCTCCATAGTCCTTTGATAACATGGTTCTGCATGCCTGTCAACATTTTGATTAAAATTGACTTCATGTTTAATTATCTGAAGCACTTTTTGTAAACTCTCAATGATCAATGTTTCATCTTAAACACAGCACTATGGATATAACAGGTAATATTGTGTTCCCATCAGATTTTATAAAACTAGACTTTTCCTACCCAGAATTGTAAACAATATTCCTATAATCGGTCTCAGTAATTTGGGGGTAAAATAAGGCCAGAAATGCTAAAGTACAGACCTGCTAAAAAATAAGTAAATAAATAAGACAAGTCTCGGATGCCTCATTTGAAAATTATGTTGCATAAATTTGCATATTATCTTCATGAGGCTCATCTATATAAATTTAAATAATTGTTGGGCCATATTGTCTACATACTCAAATTCATTATTGAGTAGTAAATTCATGAAGATATTTTTTTCAAATTATCACATCCCTGATTAGAAGTGAAAGTAGCAGCCTGATTTAAGTATGACTTAACAAAAAGAGCTCTGGACTAGGAGTACAGAGACCTGGGTTCTCGGTGTCCACTTAGTCACCAATGTGCTACATGATCCAGGCCCTCAGTTTCCTGTTCTCTGACCATTGCTGGAGGGGAAGATTCATAATGTTCTGTATTAGTTTGAATGATTCATGTTACAAGGACAGAAAAACCCAGCTCAAATTAGCTTAAAGGATAAGGGATCTTCTGATTTAGGCAGTGTGAGAGTTGGGAGAGAGGGACAGGCTTTAGGGCTGGACTCAGCCTCCATCTCAGTGATATCATTAAGGACATGATTCTCTCCATCTCTCCAGCCTGGTGTCAGCTTCATCCTCTGACTGTCCATCCTCCCGGTCACCAGATAGCTGCCAACATCTGAGGATACACATTCAGAGACAATGTATCTGCCTCACATTTAAAATAAAATACTTGCATTTTTACCCTGATTAGACTAATGGGGACTGCTACCCCAGAAGTACGTCAGCTGTGTGGGAAAATCGTGTCTGCCTCTGAAAATCTGACATTTGTTAGAGGGAAGAGTAGGAAAAACATGGATGATATATAGAGAGCCAATAAATATCCAGTACAAGTTTTTGATTATTTGTTTACCAATTTTGACCTTCTATTATTCTAAGTTCCATGGGCCTCACTAAATTTATGCATTTATTCAACGAGCATTTCTTCAGACTCTAAATCATGGCTCCTGGCCCACTCCCAGGGAGATTACAGCTTGGTTAGAGAGAAAGATAAGAGAAACAATTATTTCAATAACCAAAGGAGAGATGATTGTATGAAACTAAATAAATCAGAAACAAATGAGTGTGGGGATGGTATGGTTAGAAAATGGGAAGAGACATATAGCAGCAATCTGAGGAGCACTGGAGAAAGAAAGTAGCCAGAGAACAGGGTGAATGACAGAAAAGCGCAGAAGATGACACACAAAAGTTTATACGGGTCAGAGAGTGAAGAGCCTTGGTGTACTAGTGAGGGAAGCTTCCACTTTCTGTATAAACATATTCAGATTTGTTGGTGAAAGTAGAACACATGATTGTAGTTTTCAAAAGACTGAAAGCATAATGTAGGCACATTAATATAGGTGGCCAACTCAAAACTTTGTTGATTCCTTTGTTGTGCAGAAGTTTTTTAGTTTGATGTGGTCCTACTTGTCTGTTTAAGCTTTTGTTGCCTGTGCTTTTGGTGTTAAATCCAGGAAATCGCTGTCAAGACCAATGTCAAGGAGCTTTTCCATTATCTTTTCTTTTAGGAGTTTTATGGTTTCAGGCCTTACTTTTAAGTCTTTTAATCTGTTTTCACTCCTTTAATCTGATTTTTATGTATGGTGTACGATAAAGGTCCAATTTCATTATTTTGCATGTTGCTATCCAATTTTCCCAATAGCATTTTATAGAGGATACTATCCTTTCCCCATTGTATATTCGTGTCACCCTTGTCAAAGATCAGTTGACCACATATGTGTGGGTTTATTTCTGAGCTCTCTATTTTGTTCTATGATCTATGTGTCTGTTTTTATGCCAGTACCATGCCATTTTGATTACTATAGCTTTGTAATATATTTTGAAATCAAGACATGTGGTGCTTTCAGCTCTGTTTTTCTTGCTCAAATTGCTTTGACTACCTGTGATCTTTTGTCGTTCCCTATGAATTTTAGGATTGGTTTTTTTCTATTTCTGTAAAAACTACCAATGGGATTTTATTAGGGATTGCTTTGAATATGTAGGTCACTTTGGAGAAAATATTTACAAACAATATATCTGATAAAGGGTTAATTTCCAAAATACATAAGGAACTCTTATAACTCATTAGCAAAAAACAAATAAACTGATTAAAAGGGCAAAGGAACTGAACAGAGATTTCTCCAGTGAAGACATACAAATGGTCAACCGATATATGAAAAGGCACTCAATATCACTAATTATCAGGAAAATACAAATCAAAACCAACTGAGATATTATACCTCCCACTTGTTAGGATGGCTATTAGCAAATAAGATAAGTGTTGGCGAGGGTGTGGAGAAAAGGGAACCCTTGAGCACTGTTGATGGGACTATGAAATGTGCAGTCACTATGGTAAACAGTATGACAGTTCCTCAAAAAAACTAAACCTAAAACTACTATATTGTTCAGTAATCCCACTCCTCGGTATAGATAAAAAAAAATTGAAATCAGTATCTCAAAGTACCTCAAACAACAACATAAATGAACCCAGAGGACATTATACTTATAAATCATATATCATATTTACTTAATAGAGAAATTCAAAACTACATGTTAGAGAAATGTAATAGCAGCAATAACAAGAGTTTCTTAATTCAAATGTCAGATCTCACTTCAGATGTCAGAACTATATCGTGACTCTTAAATGAGTAAACTTACAGGTTATTATTAAGGGAAATGTAAGCAGTGTAAACCCACAAACACAGGACTAATTTGACTACTAGAGCAAGATTTCTAACTTTTTGCTAATAATAGAGTGAAACTAGTAATCTACCGAGCTAGGCTACCATCTGGGAGAATTAAAAGGGGGTGGTTTATTATTTTCAGGAAAAGGTATTTTGGTGATATACCCTTTTCTTCTCAAACAGAAATCAACTTTAGCTTTCTCACTATTGCCTCCAAAGTAAATGGAGAGACTGGAAAGTACCAAAGACCCTTGACTTTGGGCCAAAAGCCAGATAAATGATTGTGAACCAAATAAATACTCAGTTTCTTTATACCCAGGTGAGCTGAGCCTCTGGAAATTTGGGGGACCTCTGGAGGATGTAAATTGGGATCAGAGAAGCTTCCAGAAATTAATTCTGCTTTGCAACTACCGCAGAAGGAAGAATTCCCAACAATGTAGGAACCTACATGAGCAAGAAGAACACTTGCAGAATTGGGTAAAACTAAATTTCCATCAGTGTCCTGTGGGACTCTCTGAATGACTGCCATCCTCTGGACTCCTGTCTTTCTCCTTTGCATTTCAAAATACCTGGAGTAGATATTCTTCTGGAAGAAGAGAAGGCCAAGGTCAAAACAAAGTCACAAAAGCAGCTGTGCATCCTTGGGCTCCCCAAGGATCCAGCATGACCCTGATGTTTTCCGGAGATTCCTTGAGTACCATGGAACTGGGCAATTTGGACCCAGTGGTCCAGCATCAGACCCTCCGTCTCTGGGACAGACCCACTGATCAACTCAGGAGCAAACTGTCCTTTATGTATTGCTAAATGGCATCTTTATGCCTCCATTTGATGTACAACAAAAGACACTAAATTACGGCTTCATTCCAAGGAAGAGGCCTTTCTCACTGCCTAATTCCAAGTGAGAAATGCACAAATGTATTTTCAAAGTGGAAACGCTATGTAACCTTGGAGTACCTTCGATGGTCCTGTAACTGAGGGCCAGCTGAGGTTTTAGCTTCGTTTGTCTTCTGGAAAACTATTTAGCCATGTACATCAGCTGGCATTTGAAAGCCAAACAAGTAGTAAAGAAAAAGGGAAGAATTTTAAAGGAGAATGAAACAACCACAACAGGACAAATAATCCTGAATCACTAATGAGAACACTCCCATTGGCAGAAACACAAAGGTAATATTTTCACTAGAATGAATAGGCCTAGAAAAATTTGTGCTCCAATATCAGACACAACCAGGCCTTTCCCTCCATATGAGACATGAATGTCTCCTTTTTCCACTTCATCTTTTTTTCAGTTATCCAAATAAAATTTTAGCAGCAGAAAAAATAATGAATTTAGTCCATTTCAATCAAGTATTTCCTCGTTAATGTATTAACTCCTTGGCAATAGTAAAACAAGAACTCTGACTCCAGAATATTTCTTTTTCTTTTATCACCTTCCGAATTCCAGTGTCACTGAGTAACAAATTATATTCTACTTAATTTAGTACCAGCAGACACCTGAAGAGCACATTAATTTCATCCGACGGAACCTTTGGGAAGCTTTGTATAGCACAGAGGCAGACTGCTGTTTCAAATATTCTTTCTTTAAAGTGTGTCAGAACACTTGAACTTCAACCACTCTACTAAGAGGCTGTTGTTTTAGTTCAAAGTGTACACAAAGGAAAGGATCACCACGTATGAACTAATATTTGCTTAACTGTCTTCATTTCCCCAGTGCCCTGCTATTCAAGTGCTCTGTATTCCTTTCTTTAGCTGTCATGATGGTAAGTGAAGAAAAACTGTGTTGTTCCTGAGTATAGCATATGCCAAAGAACCTACTTTATGGCCCACTGTTTCTCACAAGTATGTGTTAAAAGATGCCTTTACCTTCTGCAAGACTAAGGAGCAAGTGGCAAAGGACAGAGTGTAGCCCAAGTGGTTAGTCACATAAGGTCTTTGCCCCTTGAGTCGCTGCTCCATAGTTCCAGAAGCCAGAGTGCCCATTTCTCCTTCCTTAGGTAACAACTTTGAAAATAGATGACTGTTCCCCTGGGTGGTGGGATTTAAAGTAAACTTAAATACAAAATCAATGCCAACAAAAGAAAAAGACAGAGACAGAGACAGAGACAGAGACAGAGACGGAGACGGAGAGGAGAGGAGAGGAGAGGAGAGGAGAGGAGAGGAGAGGAGAGGAGAGGAGAGGAGAGGAGAGGAGAGGAGAGGAGAGGAGAGAAAAAAGAAAACTTTTCCCTGCAGAAAGAACTGGAAATGCACTAGGACAGCCACTGCAGTAGCTCACTGCCCTTGGCTGTGGGCAGTAGTTGGATACAATCCAGGGTTGTCAATCATTCACTCCCAAAGCTGTCATACGACTGGAGGTTGCAACACAGAATAGCACTATCAAAGCTTGAAGTGGGGTCAAGAGAGGAAGAATAACATCTCAGTTCTTTGAATGTTACTACACCTTTGCATTTGGAAAGATTTCAAAGTGCTCTCCATTTACTCTTCTTATCTTTCCTCCACCTGAACTTCATTTTTTCCCCTTCCCTTGTCTCCTCATTGCTTCCTCTTTAGAACGTAATACATAGCATATCTTAAGGTAGGGACACTGTCTAACCCATGGAAGATGGTGGAAGGGAAGAAAGACCATCAGTGTGCTTCTCCACACCTCCCGCACCTGCCCACCAGCTCCTTTGTCCATCCTTCCCCACCAAACTTCCCAGACACCTTTGCCTGTAGCCAGTGGCTTCCTCAAAACTAGTTCCAATGGTAGCCCCCATAGTTTCAAAACCAAGACTCACAATGTCGCTTTGCCATTTTGCCCATTTCAGAAATGATTTTGAGCCGAATCTTTTTAATCCACCTCTTCATTGCCTTTGCTGCTTCGATCCATTCAATTAACTGTGCCCAGAGCAAAGCTGTTTACCCACTGGGGGCTTAATAACAGCATTGCTTACAGGCCTATCAAAATAATGTCTTTGTAAACTCGATCCCAAGAAGCTTTCAACTTTTTTTCCTGTGTTATTATGCAATAAAGCTCTCTTTATAAGATTGTTTTTCAATTGAGTATTTGAAATAGAAAGGGGTAAGGCAACTCATGTTTACCTTCACAGTTTCATACCCATTCATCTTGAGAGGGAGCATGTGTCTCTTTTGGACCACTGGGCATTGCACAGCAGAGCCAGGAGGTACAAAACGGTGTTCTCCTTCTACCTACCCATAAACCATGCTCCAGGTCCACAGCCAAGCAAGGGAGCAGAGGTAGCGCTCTCCACAGCAGCTAAGCCTGTGGTCTCCCTTCCAGGCCTCCCCAGGGAACAGAGCCTAGCGCTATAGTTGATCTACCTCTGAACATAAGTGTTTTACTGTCTTTCTAAGGCCACCCTCCCTCCCCCGCACCACCCCAAAGTTCTTTTGGATTTCTTCCCTTTACAGGCCCTACTGAGACGTCTCTTCACTCAGTCAACATGGCAGTTGTCTCTGGCTGGGCCCTCGGGGTAGTAAATAGGTCAATTGTGACAAAAAGTTTCCAGTCATTGCTTCTGCTTCTTGCTACAGGTGGCAAGCAGGTTCCTGTGTGTGGTGCTCACCAGGCTCTGCTTCTTATCACAGCCTATCTTACCTGGTTTTTTTCTTCTTTTTTAAAAAAATCTCTGGCCTCTGGCTCATTTCTGCAAAAGTAAGAGTGTCGTTTCTTCAACAAACAAAAGATTTTCTTTGCACTCTCGTAGGTTTGGTAAAACCCTACTGCTTTTTATACTTCTTTTCCCCACTCAGGTCTTTCCTCCAAAACACTACACAGCTCGTGCTACTGGATGGCATGCAGTGTCAGGCTTTTTTCTTTTCTTCACCTTTTTAAATTTTCTTTTTTAGTACAAGCACTTGGAAAACCTCAGGCACATGAGCTTCATCGCCTGCCTATGACTGGGTTCTCACCAGGCCAATACCATGCAAATGCAAGAGTACCAGTGACTCAGTTGTTCAGAGATTAGGTTTCTATGCACTTTGATTTACCCTCTGATTAGAAAAGGAATAGAAAAGGAATCAAAATTATGCATTAGATTTTTGCAACTTGTTTGTTAAGTCTGGTCTTTATGGAAAGGATGTTTCAGAAATAGGTTGAAAGATTAGTTTTTTTAAAAGTTTTGAAATAATCTATAAGTATACTGACCCTTTGTTGAGTACTTACTTCAGGCACTGGGCACTGCCTTATTTAATGAATTCAATAATTTTATTGCTATTTCCATTTTACAGATGTATAAATGGGCTCAGACTAAGTAACCTGCCTATGGTCTCAAACAAGAAAATACCAAAGCAGAAGTATGAGTACAGATTTTATTGAATCCAAAACCTCTGCTACTAGCTGCCCGGCCAAAGAGCCTCCCTTACTGCCAACTCCTGTTATTTGAGTTGTCCAAGCTTTTATAATGGTCATTTAGAAATTAAGGCACCAGAGCTGCCAGCATTTTTTTTTTTTCTAGTTCCCCTATCAACATTTTTTATTTTTTTTTAATCAGGGCTACTGATCCCCAGGATAGTTGAACATGCGTTTGCCCCTCCTTACCTATGTAAGGCCTACATGCTGAATTCGGGTCATGTATTGCCTTCCATGGCCTGTCATGTATCAGTGTCACGATCTCTCCCATTACATCAGACTGACAGCATGACAGTTGCAAAACTCACACAAATACATCACTAAACTCTTTCAAATGTGTTACCTGCCTGGCGTGCTGAATGTTAACCATAGTATTGCTCTCGGGATTTTCTCCTAAGAGGCTTTAGCATTTGCTCAAATTCTTCATTAATTCAACCTTACTTCTAATGGCACTACTTTCATAAAACTGTACAATTGAGACTGCTCTCTCATTCCAGACAACCCAGTTAGTCAGTTTCTACATGGAAACCATCCATACCATGATATTTAAAAGACTTTGCGAGATTTCCTATTCTCATCAGTATCAATTATTAATATTAATAGTGCATATTTGTACAATTCCTTCAATGCATATTTCACATGTATAATCTCACTTAATCCTCACAACATCCCTATGAGGTAGATGTTATTATCTCATTTTATACGTGGGAAAACTGAGACTCAGACAGATGAGATAACGTTCCAAGAACTCATAGCCAGGGAGTGATACAGTTGGCAATCAAGCCTGGGTCATTTGACTCCAAAACCAATGCCACTGTTACTATACTACACTCCTGGTACCAAATGAGCAGATACGGCCTTTCTAGATCTCCAGGAGAACCTAGAACACAAGTCAAAATATGTCTTTTTCTTTTTTCCCTAAAGGAAGCATTCCTAGGAGAGAGAGAGAGAGAGAGAGAGAGAGAGAGAGAGAGAGAGAGAAACTTAAAGCTATACCAAATGTCTTAGAAAACATTCCAGAGATGAGTCATTGTCAATTTGTAGGGGGTTTCATTCTATTTTTTATTGTTTTGGAGGGCAGTGATTCTGCTGACCCCAATCACTTACAAAGTTCAAGTGTGAGCCTTTGTTGGAGGTAGCAGTCCATGAAATATGCTGCTCATAGAAGCAGATTTGAAGAATATGAGTTGTTAGCAATAATAGACATCATAAACTATGACAAATATACATGCCTTCGGCATTTTGCATTTTTGGAATAACACATTTCCATTCTCATATAAGGTAGGTTTGGAACAACATGCAGTTTTTCAGGATGAATTCTTAAAGCTTGAAAGGCAGCAGAAAGTAAAAGCCAGTAGATTCTAATAAGGAATAAGAAGAAATACAGGGGTCTGGATACGATTGATAAACTTTTCTAACAGTGTTCATATTTTTTCTACTTCCTAGTTACCTACCACCTCCAGGAGTGACCAACGAGTGTTCATACCTTTCGTTGTATCTGAGCATAATAGCTAATATGTGTCATTCTCTATGCACATGAAGGGCGCTGCTGACACACAGTAGGCTGTTTTTTCTATTACAATGACACCTGACTATGTTCATCTGCTCTGTATCAGCCAGCCGTCCTCTCTGCCACAAAAGCATCAGTGATCATTGGTAAGGCCGCTGACGGAGGTAGAAGCATAGTCTGTCTATGGCACAGAACAAACCCAATTAACACATTAATTGTTAGAGCAAAATCCATGATGCTGGCATCCTCAGTTTAGTGTTCCAACCAACCAAGACACTTGAGGGGTGTTATTTCATGGTAATAGTGGTGACTTTTCATCCTCAAAGGTCTTCCACTTGCCATAAAGAATTTTCATCATCCCTCTAAAAGGAAGCATGGAGGCCAGAGCCAGACGACCTGAATTAGTCACAGCTCTGCCACGAATTAAACATGCCGTGCTGGGCAAGTCACTTAAATGGCCATGACTCTCAAACTTCTTATCTTTAAATGGGATAACGTACCACTTTTCAGATGGTTGGCAGGTCTAAATGAGTTGATACCTTCATGACAACATCTCTCCCCTTTGCCTAAAGGATAAAATCCTAACTCTTTCACACATGATTTAAAAACCCTTCAGGGGCCCTCCAGTCTCGCCCCTTGACATTCCCCCTTAAAGACTGTGCACCAGCCACAGTGAATTTCTTTCCCTTCCGTAAACATACCAGTCTCCTTTGTACATACGGTTCTTCGTCCCCTCCTCATTCTTAACTTGGCTTAGGTAATTATTTAAGCCTTAGATTGGACATCAGTTCTTCCAACCAGCTTCCTCTGACATCACCTCTCTCCTCCCCCAGTCAAATCCACACCAGAACTCTAGACATTTTACATACAAAAGCATTCACTCACTCACTTAACAAATAGTTATAAAGCATCCAGTTGCTGAGTGAACAAGTAACACAAGGTCTCTGCTATCATTCTAGGTGGAGAAACAAGAAAATAAATAAGTTAGCTAATTAGTACACAGTAAAAAATATAAATATTCATAATACGTTGAATAAAGAGCATAGTACAAATGAGTTGGCACTCAAATTAAGAGGAAAGATTCTTCGTTTTGAAGAGATGTTTGGATTCAGGAACTGTAGAAGAGGAAGATGGGATAGAGAGTTTTGGGGGGCCTGGGGGTTGAGACTGGGGGATCCAAGAATGCCTCCCTGGGGAGGCGACATGGGAACTGAGATGGGAAAGGCACAAAGAGGTGTGACACGTGAAAGTCTGGGGGCAGAGCACTCCAATCCAGAGCAGCCTCTCAAGCAATGGACCAAAGTCTGAAGTGACATTTTAATTAATTCTTTAATTTCCTGCCTCCTATTTTAGATTATAAACTCACTAACTGTGGAGATCATGCTTTTCCAGTCCACTGAGACATTGTGTCCCACTGCCAACAATAGTGCCTGGCACTGAGTAGATGCTCCAAAAGCATTTGTTGAAGTAATAAAAATAAGTTGTGAACAAAATAAAATGCAGTAACTAATTATTAAAGTGTTAGGTCAGGGAAGATCCAAATATAGCAGAAGAAGATCAAAATCTTAAAGACCACAGGGGAAGCTAGTAAAAGGGAGCCTCAGTTGTCTCCAACTTCCACCATTTTGCTTTGTCCACTAAATGTGGGAGCCATTCAGTTGTGCACGTGGTTCACCAGCAGTGCCTCTCCACCAGCGGACCCTGAGGAAAGAAAGCCCTCACTCTGGGATGCTTGCCAGTGGTGCAACAAGCAGTGTTTGCTAAAGAGCAAAGCAGATGCTGAGATGCAGTCATAACTAACAGTCATGCCCAGTTGGTTATAAATGCGCCCTCCCCCAACTCAGGCCCACACCCTTCTCTCTCTCCCAGCCCAATGGGCTCTCCCTTTGGCCACAGCATGCTAAACTACCCAGCCTGCCCAGCAGTGGGAAGACACTGCATCACTCATTCAGAGCATAATTCTATGTGCCAAACCTTACATCAGAGAAAGAATCTCCATAAGTAAACCCCCCTCCCTAGAGTACCTCAGAGCTTTGCCTTACGTCTTCTAGAATGAGAGGTTTCCTCATTCTAGAAATCCTTCAAGTGTCTCCAGGAACCCTGTGGTGTGATAGACACATCGATCATAAAAGCAGAGGCTGAACGAAACATTGAGAGGCAACTTGAGTCAAAGCGTCCCCATTTTCAGACACAGACACATTTAAACAAACTCTACAAGAGGAGAATCTACCACCTATATTATTTTAAGCCCTAGAGGCAGAAATTCCATGATCTTTCATAATAACTCAAGTTATTGACAGTGGTGGGTGGTTTGCTTTTCATCGCAATGAAGATCATGACACAGTCTTTGATTAGACCTAATGACATTAAAAGCTTTAAAAGTCATCGGAGGCTTATATCAAGGAATGAATGCTAAATGACTGTAAAGTCAAAATCTGTAAATACTTTGTGTGTCTGCATGTGAACGTCAAGATGATCAGTGTTTGGACACTGAAACAAAGAAAACAAAATATTTGGAGACTGAAACAGAAAACAAAATGAGGCGATGGGTGAAACAGAAGAAAGCATAGAATTTATTGACTGTTTTGGTTTCAGAAAAATACTTCTGTGAATTTTCTATACTCCTGCCCTGCAACCATATCAGCAAAAGGACAACCATTCACCTTGATCACAAATTAGATCATCAGAAATCTGGAAGACATTACTGCCCACAGGTTTGCTCAGGGGAGTCTCCTGGCATTGCCAGTAGGTGCCATGAAGCAGAGAACCTACATTTCATCTACCGTCTGCTCCTAAACTCTTAACCGCTTAGGTGCTCTTCTACCAGAGAACTGCTGATTATAGTATATTTGAGGTTGCCCAATAATGAGCTGATTTTTAAAAAGTACTCTCATACAAGAAAATTCGGAAGGGAATCTACACACCCATAGGCCAGGACCACTGCCTTAAGAAAAAAAGAAAAAGATCACTAATTATATCCAAACTATAAAAATCAACATACAAAAGCCCAACAAATGACAAATGATCTATCTGAACAAGTGTGCTATTGAGTGAATCAGCACAGCATATGGAAGGCATGAGGGTACACCCTTCAGAGGATGCAAAGGGGAGGAAGACATAGTGACTGCCTCCAGCCAAACACCTTTCCAGGGAGACAGAGACCTCACAATGTACCATGGAAGAGAGAACACACTTACATCTGCCAAAGAAAACACAGGCAGCCTTACCAAGAAAGTGGCATCAGAACTTAGCCTTGCATAATAGCAAATATTTCAGTGCCCTTTTTTTTAAGAAAAATAAATCTTCATTTATTTACATAACAATAGTCAGCTTTTCAGCTCTTTGTGAGAGAATGCATTCCTGACTGATAAAGTGAAAAATGCCAAGAACCATAGCTATCCTTTTTTAATTATTGAGATATAATCAACATGTAACATGATATTTGTTTCAGATGTACAACATAATGATTTGATATTTTTATATATTGTGAAATGACCACCACCATAAGTCTAGCTAACATCTGTCATCATACAAAGTTACCAAAAAAAATTTTGTGTATCGTTTTGACTGTAACAAGAAAGCTGCAACTCGGACTGTCTTCAATAAGAAAAGATTTTTGTTTCACATGACAAGAGGCAGAGAGGGCTCTAGGTTCAGCATGCACAACTTTGTGATATCGGTCAGGTTCTCTCCATCTCCTCCTCTATCATGCATCCTCCATCTTCACTTTTATCTTTGGTTGGGTAGTAATAATTTAAGTATCGCATCCAGATATGGCCACTTCCAAAGAAAGGTGAGGGGCACCTTCATTGGAAAGATAAAGACTTTCCCAGTGGATTTCCTGTACATCTCACTGGCCAGGATTAGGCCATATAATGTTTCCCAAACCAACCGTTGCAAAGGACAGGGCATTCCCAAGATTGGAGTAGAATACCCATCCTTTGCAGTGGAAAGTATTTGGGGTAGTCATCACAATGGATTATACGCAATTAAACAGGCAGAAATGGAGGTTGGGTGTTCCCAGTGAAGAGAATATGACAAACAACAGCAGGAGTCAGAAAATACTGGGCATGAAAATAAGAATGTGTGACCACGAATGAGATGCAGAAGATGTAGGAAGAGGGGAAGGAAAAGAAAGAGAAGGAAAAATGATAATGAAAAGTATCATTTATTAGGCATTTATGTGCCAGGCATTATAACCATAAATTTACATATGTCATCAAATTTAATTGTCACGATGACTGTTTTGTAAGGGATATTATTACCCCCATTTTATAGATGACAAGATTGACGCTGACAAGAGATTTAAGAGATTGTCCAAGTTTACATAACCAGTAAGTGGTGGAATCAGAATTTAACTGCAGATCTATTTGATTCCAAAATTCATATTTTAGTGGACACAGGAATCTATTTCAGCTAAAGAATAGGGGACATGTATAGAGGGCACTGGAAAATAAGGATAGAAAATAATTGGACCTGTGCTGTGGAAGAATTTAATACCAAAATAAGGAATTTGGATTTTATTCTATAGGCCAAAGGAGATACTGAAAATCTTTGAGTGGAAAAAAAAAAAAAAAGTCAAAATTAGAACTGTATTTTAGAAGGAATATCGTATCCATGATTTGTAGAATGGATTATGGTAGGAAATTAGACAACTGAATGACCTAAAAGGCTATGGCAATAATCTGGCAAATCATGAGAAGGATTTGAATTAAGTTAATGGCAGGGGTGCTGTGGGGGGGGGTGAGAAGAATCTTGGAATTTGACAAATGATTGTAGGATATGAGGGATTAGGGAGAGGGTGGAGTGAAAGACGACTCAGAGCTTTGAAGTCCTGGAAACTGGTCAAATGGTGGCATTATTCACTTTAGAAGGGACATCAAGAAGAGTTGGTTAGCCGGTGGGAGGAAGGGCAAGGCTTACTCCTCACTTCTTAAAACTCCTTGAGCAGAACCTTGATATTCAGCACAAGTTGAGACAACAAAACAGGAAAGATTGGTGCTAGAGACTGCAAGAGGAGAGACACACCAAATACTTATGTTTTTTCCACCTTTCCAAATACGTCTTTGATTTCCTTTCCTCAGTCCCTTCATTGTTTGGCAATTGCTCCATTACTATATGGGCTAAAACATATGGAGACAGTATAACTCAAATACGCCCATTTCGCTACTTGTCAACCAAGGTGTTGACTACAAGGAGAGTTTGCCATGAGGAAACCCAATTAAGGAATACTGAAATTCACAGAAATAAATTGGTGAAGGTCGTACGATAAGCAAAAAGATTTCCTCCTTTCAAAATAGCTCTTATGAGTACTCCCGCAACATGGCTTAATTTATAAATACACATTCAAAAGTGTTACCTGTACACGTATAGCAATACTCTTCTTAATTTGTACATTAAAATTGCACCAAATAAGATCACAGTTGTGTTTATGTTAAAATTCGTCTATATTTGTTCTCCTTGACTGCCATGATCAGTATTAGGACACCCACAATTTTATTACTATAATTCTCAAATTTTAACCACACTTGAGGCCCAGAAGCCAATCATAAGAGTTTTAGCTGATTGAGCAATATTATAATGTCGTTATTTCTACTTTGTATTACCATGTATGTTATATTGCTTTTTCATTGTTTTCCATTAAAACAATGAGCATTTATTGGCTCACAGTTCTGTAAGTCATAAATCAAGCATGGCATGACTGGGTTTTCTGCTTAGGATATCACAAGGCTGAAACCAAGTTGTCAGCCATCTGAGCTTGGAAGTTCCAGGAAAAATTCACTTTCAAGCTCATATTTGTTGTTGGTAGAATTCAGTTCTTTGCAGTTGTAGGACTGAAGTCCCAATTTTCTCCTTGGCTACTGACTAGAGGCCATTCTCAGGTGCTTTCCATGTAGCCCCCATGTGCCGTTCATATGACGTTTGTTTAATTTCTGACAGGCCTGCCAGTGAGCATCTCTGGGACCCTCTCCTTTACTACCAGCCAGACAAAACTGTTTGCTTTTAGAGAACTCCTGTGGTTAGGTTTTGCCCACCCAGATCATTTAATATCTTAATATCAAATGACCGGTAACTTTAATTACATCTCCAAAATCCCTTTGTCACATAAGATAACATAATCACAGGAATAACACCAGGAGGCATAGATTATGGCACCATCTTAGAATTCTGCTTGCCTTACATGCTATTACATTTTTTCTATAATTTGTATTGTTTAGAGTTATCATACCTGTTATACATTCCTAATAAATTCTGAACAACTTGTCCCATTAATCTCCCAGATACTATGTTTATCTCTTTTTTTCTACTTGACTTTAAAAAGGCATTTTCCTTTTGCCTTACTCCATTCTATCACACTTCTTGTTGCTTTTTTCCTTTATTTCTCCTTCCTTATGTATTTTTTCTCTGTCCATCTCCACCCCCCTCTTTCTCTGTCTCCAGGTAAGGATATTGTCATTTTGAGTGCATTTTACATGTAGATGCTCTGTAATTAGTAACAACGACATGTTACACTTTCATGGTGTTGCCCATCAAAACTACAAAGCTTATAAATTTTAATTATGCCTCACAACGTATTTGTGAGGATGAGGAGGGTGATGATTCTATTTTACAGATGGGAAAACTAAGACGCAAAGAGGTTGAGCATCATTCCTAACCCATCCATGTAACAGAGAAAAGAAGGGTTGAAACCTGGTAGTTTGTCTTCTTCTTCCTCGGATAATTTTCAGGGAGTTTTTTTTTTTAAGTCTCTCTCAATGATTCTCATTTTAGAAAATGTCTCCCTTCATCACTGGTATTTCTGCTGCCTACTAGAATCCATGCAGGATTGATATATGGTCAGGAAAGAGCCACCAGTGAGCCACTGGAAGGCCTGACAGAATGTGTGGAGGAAAATTGTTAGGGGAAAGAGAACCAGAGCCAAACTTTAATAGTGGCTTGAATTAATTGGAGAGCAGGTGTCAGATCATCACCAAACCCCTGAACTAAAAGGGATCATGGATGCCATCTAGTTCTCACTTGATGAGTAATGAAAATGAGGCTAAGAGAAGTGAAGTGGCTTAAACTTTATTTCAGAATGAGCGTAGACCTGAGCTGGTTTCAGAGTTCCAGTGCTGGGATGCCCAGAGCAATGGCCTTTTAGCTCACTTTTCCTTTAGGAATTCAATAAGTTTATTTTGATATTTATATGGGAGGGAAAAGGTCCATGAATATCTAAATAATTTGAAAAAAAGATTAGCAAAGGTGGTGAGTTACCCTACCAAAATAAAAACATACCATAAAGCCATAAATAAAATAATGCAATATAACACAGACACTAAAAACAGTGAAGCAGAATGAATGGGGCAGAAGCAGACTCACATATAAAGGGAGCTTACAACATCACTGATCATCAGGGAAATGTAAATCGAAACCACAATGAAATGTCACCTCACACCTGTTAGAATGGCTGTTACAAAAAGATAAGAGACAAGTGTTGGCGAGGATGTGAAAAAAAGGAATGTTTATACACTGTTGGTGGGAATGTAAATTGGTACAGTCACTATGGAAAACAGTGTGGAGGTTCCTCAAAAAATGAAAAATAGGAGTACTGCATGATTCAACAATCCCACCCAGGGTATATATCCAAAGGAAACAAAAACACTGTCTTGAAGAGATATCTACGTCCTTACTGCAGCATTAGTCACAACAGCCAAGACATAGAAACAACTTAAATGTGCATTGATAGGTGAATGGATAAAGAAAATTTGGTGTGTGTGTGTGTGTGTGTGTGTGTGTGTGCGCGCGCGTGCGCTAATATCATTCAGTTATCAAAAAAAAGAAGGAAGTACTTCATAAACATAGGTGGGCAACATAGGTGGAACTCAAGAACATTATGCTAAGTGAAGTAAGTCAGACAGAAAAAGACAAATACTGTATGTTCTCCATTACAAGTGGAATCTAAAAAAGCTGAACTGGTAGAAATAGAGAGCAGAATAGTAGTTGCCAGAGGCTGGGGGATGGAGGAAATGAAGAGATATTGGTCAAATGGCACAAACTATCAGCCATATCATGAATAAGATCTTGGGATTGACTGTACAGCCTGGTGACTAGAATTAACAATACTGCCTCATGTACATGAAAGTTGTTAAGAGAGTAGATCTTAAATTTTATCACCACATACACACAAAAAAGGGGATTATGTGAGGGTAAGGATGTGGTGATCGTTTAGTAATGTATACACGCAACAAATCATCACATTATACCTTAAACTTAAATAGTTATATGTCATTAATATCACTATAAATCTAAAAAAGTAAATAAAATAAAGTTTAATATGCAACAAAGTTGTATCCATAAACCATTGGAGAAAGTATAAACTGGTAAATGGTGGTAGGAAAACTGGCTTAGTATAGGGAGGGAAATAAAAAAGGAACTCCTTGTTGGATTACAGACCTAAATGTGAAATATGATGCTATAAAATGTATTTATTTATACATTGATTTATTGAGCACCTACTCTGTGCCAAGCACTAGTCTACGTCCTAAGCACACATTGGTTTGCAAAACAGACTAAGATCCCTTCCTTGGAGGAGCTTACATTCTAGAAGAGGAGACAGACAGCAGAGAATCAACAAAATAAATAATAATCAAATAAGTGAAAAGGAGGAAAAAGGAATACGGATGGGTAGGAAGCGTAGTTATGGAGTCAAAATTTTTCAAAGGAGTCCTCAGGATAGGATTCAACGAGAAGGTGATGTTACGACACAGGCTCAAAAGAGGTGAGGGAGTCAGCCATGTGCCTATCTGTGGAAGAGTATTACAGGAAGAGAAAGCAGCCAGTGCAAAGGCTCTAAGGGGAGATGTTCCTGTCATGTTCTAGGAACAGGAAGGATGTCAGCATGGCTGGAGCAGAGTACGTGTGGGGCTCGCAGTGGGAAGTCCTTAACAGGTTTTGAGCAGGAGTGACATCATCTGACTTACACTCTTAAAGGAAACCTGCAGCTGCAGTGTTGCAAAAAAGAGTAAGGGGGCAGGTGTAATTGCATTAATCCAAGTGAGAGCTGATGGGATGGTGGCTTTGATGGTAGCAACAGAGGTAGAACAAGGTGGTGAGAATCTAGATACATTTTGAAGCTAACCTTACCAGATTTCCTGACAGATTGAGTGAGCAGTATGAGAGAAGAAGAAGTCTAGTATGAACAGAGTTTTTGATCTTAGCAATTAGAAGAATAGAATTGCCATCAATTGAGTTAATAAAGTACAATATAAGGGTATATATTTTGAACTAGTGGTAGGGAAGTACTTCTTAAATAAAGCCCCAAAGTACAAAAGAGAAAGCCAAAAATTGATGACCTTGATTATATAAATATTAATGATTTCAGTTAAATGAATTATACCATGGAAAAAGTTATCAAACAGATGACAGTTTAGGAGAAATTATTTGAAATTTCTAAAATTAACAGGCACAGCAGTGCCCTTAATCCATGGGGACTATGTTCCAAAATCCCCAATTGATGCCTGAAACCACAGATAGTACCAAACCCTATCTATTTTAGGTTTGTTTTTCTATACATACATACCTGTGTTAATGTTTAATTTATAAATTAGGTATAGTAAGAGATTAACAACAATAACTAATAGTAAAATAAAATAATTATAACAATATACTTTGGTAAAAGTTATGTGAATGTTGTGTCTCTCTCTTTCAAAATGTCTTATTGTACTGTACTCACATTTTCATTTAAAGGAAGAACTTTATGGCTTCCCTTTGGCATGTCCATATTCAGCATCACCACTCTTGAGTGCTGTGGCCGTTATTAAGTAAAACAAGGACCTGAACACAAGCACTGTGATACCATGACATTCAATTTGATAACCAAGGTGGTTACTAAGTGACTAATGGGTGAGGAGGAAGGGCATGAATACGCTGGACAATGGGATGAGTCACATACCAAACAGAACCAAGCAGAAGGCATGAGATTTCATCACGCTACTCAGAGTGGCACAGAATTTAAAACTTACAAATTGTTTATTTGTAGAGTTTTCCATTTAATATTTTCAGACCATAGTTGACCACAGGTAACTGAAAACACAGAAAGTGAAACCATAGATAAAGGGGGACTACTGTAGTAAATATCTAAAATATGTGAGAAAGTCTTACAAATCAACAACAACAAAAAAAAGATGGGAATCCACAAAACAATGGTCAAAAAAAAGTCACAGCAGAGATATCTCAAAACACAAATACTGTGAGGAAACAGAATATAATAAAAATTACAGAAATTCAAATGAAATCAACAATGAGATCTTATTTTACACCTATCATATTGGCCAAAATCACAAAGCAGAATAATACCTGGTGATGTTGGAGACATGGGGACATGGGAACCTTATGTGCTCCTGGTGGGAGGGTGAAACAGTGTGTATGATGTCAGTACATAGTCAAACTTAGTACATAATTCTTATAACCCAGCAATCTCATTCATGGGTATGAATCTTCCAAAGAAATTTTTACACATAACCTTAAGTGGAATAATATAGTAATATTCATGTCAATCTTATTTGTGAGTGTTGGAGACAATCTAGATGTCCATTTCTGAGGGAATGGATAAGTAAAATGTGAAAGATATACACCATAAAATATAATGTGGAGGTTAAAAATGAAAGGATTAGAAGAACACACAACTACCTGGATGGGTCTTTAAAATATAATGTTGGGGGAAACAAAACATAAATAACAGAATTATTTCTATACAAAAAAAAAAACATTTATGTAAATTTAAAATACACATACTTGTGGTATATCCATACAACAGAATCTTACTCAGTAATAAAAATGAATAAACTACTACTGATGCATACAACTTGAATGGATCTCAAGGGAATTATGTTGAGTGGGAAAAAAAATCTCAAAAGTTACACATAATATGAATTTTTATGTCACATTCTCTAAAATTATGAAGGTAGAGAAGAGTTTATAGTTATCAGGGCTTGTAGATTGTCAAAGGAGGTTGTGGAGTAGCAGAAGGGAGCCATGTGATGATGGTGATGGACCAATTTAGTATCTGGAATGTAGAAGTGATTACATGAAGCTACACAGCAGATAAAATGTGTGGAACTATAAGCACATGCATAAAAATGCAAACAAGTGCTTATAAACTTGTGACGTTTGAATAAACTGTAGATTTGTACCAATAGCAATTTTCTGAGTTAAGTAGTGTACTGTGGTTATAGTGTACTATGGATATAGCATTCCATGGCCTTGTAGGAGGTTAGGCGAAGGGTTCATGGGACCTTCCTGTATAATTTTTTGAAAATTACTGTTGCTCTATAATTATTTCAGGTTAAATGTACATGCATACACATACAACACATTTTTTTAAAGAACACATACAAATAAAATAATATATGACAAATGTATTAGAACGGTCGTCTGTACTAGGAAGAGAATAAGAGGAAATGAGGAAGACGATGACAGATAACAAGGATGGATAGATGATAGATAGGTAGGTAGATAGATAGGACATAAAGGAGACTTGCACAGGTCAATGTTTATACTAAGCTATATACTAAGAAATAAAATAACTCAACTCTGTACCTCTGGGAAAAACAAAAGTCAAGACACAAGAATTTTAGAGCACAATGACCTCACTTTGAAATAAAAGTCTATTTGCTTAGCAAAAGAACAGGGGGGAGAAAAGGTTAAGTATAGCTTTGTCTGAATGATGGAACTATAGATTATTTTTATTTACGTATTATAGTTTTCCAATGTTTAATGAGTTTATGTGCTATTATCATCAGAAACAATAAACATATTTAAAGACATTTAAAGTTATAAAGATTATTACAGATTATGAAGACATATATACAAGTTCTATTTAAAGTAACAAGGAAGCATATGCCTTCTAACCTCTTCTCTTTTACATTCTTCCTCTTATAAGCTCACACATCCTTATAATTTGAAGGGCTACAAATACAAAAATAGCATCCTTGAACTCAGCATCTCACCTGTATTCCTTCTTTCTAACTGCCTGCTGTGCATCTCTGACTAGATGTCCTTCCAGAATCTCCAATCCAACACAACAAAAATTGCTGCAAACCTTCCTGACCTCTGTATTTTTGTAAATGGCACCACCAGTGTTCTGCTCCATGTAAGCTGCCAGGACGTAATAATATAACCACTTTCACTGGCCAATGTACAAAATGCAGAAAAGAAAAGTTGAAGTTTTCAGGCATGTCTGATAATTCTTGAGAGACCTGAATTAAGAGTTTAAGGTGAACAGACATTTATCAGGTAGGCAGGGTAGGAGTGCATGGTGTATTTGGAGAACTTCAAATCTCTGGTTTGACTAGAACACCTACTGCAGGTAGGAATGGGTGATGAATACAAAAGACAGTCTGGAGCAAAGAGGGGTCTTATAAGTCATATAAGAACTATGAACTTCATTTTTTAATGATAAAGAGCTACTGAAGAAATTTATGCAGAGAAATGGGATAATTCAATTTGTATTTTAGAAAGACAAGTCCAGTTGGTAGTGTTGAGGATTATTTGAAAGGAGCAGAGGTAAAGAGAGCAATGAGGCTGCTATTGCAATAGTCCTGGCCAAAGATAATGAGTGGGGAGAGAGAAGTGGATAGACTCAAGAATCAGCTAGCAAGTAGAATTCACAGGATCTCATGAGTGGTCAGATGAAACAGGTGAGAGAAATGAAAGTATCAGACAATGTTTTGACCTGTGCAACTGGCATCGTTAATCAAGTAGCTTCTGTGCTCTTTTGAAATACAGTCTACATTCACACTTTCTATTTCTCCTGCGATCAATCTAATTAAGGGCCTTATTGCTCTCCCATGACTACTTTAATAGCTTCTAACTGGTATCCAAGACTAGAGTTTTCTCTTCAGTCTTTCAACTCATTGCACGTATCACTCAGTACAGTCTTTAACATCTTCAAAAGTTTGCTATTGCTTACAGCAATACCATGTCAACTCCTTCACTTGGAATGACAAGGCCTCATTAATTGGATCATAAACTCTACTTTCAACAAGATTTTTCACGTACCCTAGTTATAAGAATATTGCGATTTTCTGGTCAAAATGGTGAAGTAGGTAAATGCTGTACTTGCCTCCACTCATGACCACATCAACCAAACTATAGAACAACCATCACTGAGAATCGCCTGAAGTCAAGCTGAACTGAAGCCCTACAGTTAAGGGCATACAGAGGAAGTTATTTGGAGACTGGTAGGAGGGCTAGAGATGCGGAACAGGCTGGCCCAACACCTGCATATGACCATTAAAAATTGGGAAAGACATCTCAGCTGCAGAAGTTTCCCATGGAGGAGCAAGGGACCCCAACTCCACACCAGCCTCCCCAGTCCAGTGTCCCAGTTCCATGCAGAGAAGTCCCCACAGCTTCTGGCTGTGAAAACAAGTGGAGATTGTGGCTGAGTGAACTGGAGGGAGGCTGGAATCCCAGCTCTTCCTCTTAAAGTTCCCGCACTTACTCGTTCACAGACTCACTTGCTCTGAGATCCAACGCTGTGGCAGCAGCTCCAAAGGTGCCAAGGACATATGGGGAGGAACTGAAATGTCTGGCTTCAGATGAGTGCTGGAGGGGCAGCTTCCTCCCAGGCAGAAGTACTGGCAGGAGCTACAGTTTCTTTGTCAAGCCCTCTCCTGACCCAGCGTGCAGAAGCAGGTGGCCACCATATCTCCATCAAACTGGCTAACACCAGCCACCCCACCCTGGTGATTTCCTGAGACCCGTATCCCATCCAACTTGCAGGCCCATCCAACTGCGTCCAGTGGCTTTTCCGGACAAACTCCCTGCCTTGGGTCATGCATCAGACTTTCCTAAAATCTCTCCAAGGTTCACAAACCCCAAACAAGGAGCATCTGGCTTCAGCATGTGCCCTGCCTCTGGCTTAGCAGCCCTAAGCCAGTTCTAGTAACAGCTGGCCTCAGTTCATGGTTTGGCCTCTCAGGTACCTCCAAGTACAGCACAGGTGGTGACCATCTGAAGATTACTTTGAGGCTCATGCACGGTGGGGCCAGGCATGGCACAATCTACAGCTGAACTAGGCCTGCAGCAGGCCCCCTCCCAGCAGGTCCTGGATCTGACATGCCTGGTGGTCAGCTACAGTCTGAGCTGGAACATCACCTGGCTGCCTCCAAGGAGGACACACCCAAAGGACACACTTGGCAGACACTAGAGCCCTGCTAAAAAGCAAATCCTACTCTGTAGGGTCAGCCTTTCCACAACAGGTCCTTCACTATTATCATGGCCAGTCCTCACAACTAATGAGCCCAAGGTTAAATCCCTCTTATTGATATGCAAACATTAACCAAGGCTCAACTACAACAGGAGAGCACACACAACCCCCACAAGGGACACACCTGGAGGACGAGCTCTGGTAACCAGGAAGGGAAACTGTGCCACTGGACCCCATAGGACACCAACCACATTGAGCCACTCTACTAAGACTGGGGGGCATAGCAGCCCTACCTAGTACATAGACACAAACACAGTGAGGCAGCCAAAATGAGGAGACAAAGAAACATGTCCCAAATGAAAGAACAGAACAAAGCTCCAGAAAAAGAACTAAACAAAATGGAGACAAGCAATCTACCAGACTCAGAGTTCAAAACACTGGTTAAAAGGATGCTCAGTGATCTCAGGGAGAACTTCAACAAAGAGACAGGAGACATAAAAATGGAGGCAGAAAACATAAAAAAAGGACCAGTTAGAAATGAAGACTACAATAACTGAAATGAGGAATACATTAGAGAGAATCAACAGTAGATTAGATGATGCAGAAGTCCGAACCAGTGATTTAGAAGATAAGGTAGCAGAACAACCCAATCAGAACAGCAAAAAGAAAAAAGAATCCAAAAAAAAAAAAAAAAAAAAAAAAAAAATGACAAGAGTTTAAGGGGCCTCTGGACAAAATCAAATTGTACCAACTTTTGCATCATAAGGTTACCAGAAGGTGAAGAGAGAGAG
This sequence comes from Rhinolophus sinicus, assembly GCF_057876585.1. Classification (NCBI taxonomy): domain Eukaryota; kingdom Metazoa; phylum Chordata; class Mammalia; order Chiroptera; family Rhinolophidae; genus Rhinolophus; species Rhinolophus sinicus. The sequence continues at coordinate 116,224,442 of NC_142515.1, read as the reverse complement.
CAAGGAATTGAAAACCTATTTGAAAAAAATAATAATGGAAAATTTCTCTAATCTGATGAAAGAAATAGATATACAAGCCCAGAAATCACAGAGTCCCAAACAAGATGAACCCAAACAGGCCCACACAAAGACACAGCATAATTAAAATGCCAAAGTTTAAAGACAAAGAAAGAACTTTAAAAGCAGCAATAAATAGAAAAGCAGTTAGTTACCTACAGGGGAGCTCCCATAAGACTGTCAACTGATTTCTCAACAGAAATTTGCAGGCCAGAAGGCACAAAATATTCAAAGTGATGAAAAGCAAGAACCTACAACCAAGATTACTCTACCCAGCAAAGCCATCATTTAGAATCGAAGGGCAGATAGTGAGCTTCCCAGACAAGAAAAAAAACTAAAGGAGTTTATCACCATCAAACTAGTATTACAAGGAATCTTAGGGGGACTTCTTTAAGATGAAATATATATATATGTATATGTGTATATATATATGAGTAATATACAAATATATAATATGTATACATATATATGTATATATGTATGTATATATATATGACTAATATATATATACATATATACATATATGTATACATATTATATATTTGTATATATTTATGAGTAATATATTATATATATATATATTTATGAGTAATAAAGTGGCAATAACTACATATCTATCAAAACTTACTTTCAATGTAAATGGATTAAATGTTCCAATCAAAAGACATAGTATGGCTGAATGCATAAGAAAACAAGACTCATACATATGTTGCCTACAAGAGACTCACTTCAGATCAAAAGGCACATAGACTGAAAGTAAAGGAATGGGAAAAAGATATTTCATGAAAATTAAAAAAGAAAAAAAACCTGGGATAGCAAACCTATACCAGACATTATACATTTTAAAACAAAGGCTATAACAAGAGACAAAGAAGTACCCATTGATCCCACTTCAGGGTATTTATCTGAAGAAACCCAAAACACTATCTCAAGGGGACATGTGCATCCATATGTTCATTGCAGCATTGCTTATAATAGCCAAGATGTGGAGGCAGCCTGGGTGTCCATCAATGAGTGAATGGATAAAGAGGAGGTGGTACATATACACAATGGAATATTGTTGGGCCATGGAAGGGAATGGGTTCTTGCCATCTGCAGTGGCATGGATGTACCTGGAAGGTACTGTACTGAGTGAAGTATGTTAGACAGAGAAAGACAGATGCAATGTGATTTCACTTATATGTGGAATCTAAAGAACAAAATAAACAAACAAAACAGAAAGAAACTCACAGATACAGAGAAATGTTGATGGTTGCCAGATGGGAGAGGAATTAGGGGGTGGGTGAAAAGGGGGAAGGGATTAAGAAGTACAAATTGGTTGTTACACAGTAGTCATGTGGATGCAGGGTATAGCATAAGGAATATAGTCAATAATATTGTAGTAACTATGTATGGTGTCAGATGGATACCAGATTTGTTGGGGGTGATAGATGGGGGGGGTTAGGAAGCAGGGTGAAAATATGAAGGGTTTAAGAAGTACAAATTTGTAGTTACAAAATAGTCATAGGGATGCAAAGTAAAGCATAGAAAATATAGCCAATAATATGGTATTAACTATGTATAGTGCCAGGTGGATACTAGACTAGTCAGGGGATCACTTCTTAAATTATATAAATGTTTAACCACTATGTTGTACACCTGAAATTAATACAAAATAATATTGAATGTCAACTGTTAATTTAAAAATTAAAACGAAGGGGGAAAAGGTGAAGGGAAATAATAGGTTTAAATTTCCAGGTAGAAAATAAATAAGTCATTGGGATATAATATACAACACAGGAAATACAAGGGGATCAAAACATATGGTAAATATTTGAATAAAAAAATATATTACAGTAAAAGACACATTGCCATTAATCACCCTCAAAATATGCCCCCTCACTTCAAACACTTTTCCTATCATTCTTGCCACTTTCTGAAGCAGTTCTGGAAGTCTTCTTTTGTGAGTGTCTTTATTTCATTCTCCATCATGATAACACTCCGTGTCACACATTGCTTCTGATACAGCTATTTCTGTCAAATAAAAATATCATGGTGTGTCCTCAGCCACCTTATTCACTGGATCTGGCACCGTGGGACTTCTGGCTTTTCCCCAAAGTCAAAATGACCATGAAAAGTAAATATTTTGAATTGATTCAGGACATCGAGACAGCCACAACAGCGCAACTAAAGACACTCACAAGGAGGACTTCCAGAACTGCTTCAAAAAGTAGCAAGAATGATAGGATAAGTGTGTTCAAAGCAAGGGGGAGTATTTTGAGGGGGATTAATGGTAATGCGTCTTTTACTGCAATTTTTTAAAATTTAAACATTCTTTGTATTTTGTGATCACACCTTGGGTAGTCAATAATATTGTGATAACATGTGTCAGATGGTTGCTAGACTCATCAAGGTGATCACTGCTTTAGGTATATAAATGTGGAATAACTGGTATACACTGAAACTAATATAATATTGTATGTTAGCTATATTTTAATAAAAATCTTTAGAAAAGAATATTGCTGCATTGGGCCTCATTAAAATTAAGAATTCTTTTTCATTAAAAGAATTAACATTGTGAAAAGATAATGCACATAATGGGAAAAGAGGTTTACGACACAAAAAAGGCTCATATCTAGAACATATAAAAAAGTCCTAAACAGTTTGAAAAAGACAGATAATTCAATAGAAAACTTGGAAATAATTTTAAACAGGAAATTCACACAAAAATATCCAAATGGCCAATAAGCACAAAAAGGAGCAAGTTAAAACCTCTAACAAATCCAAGAGTTACTAAGGACAAAGAGCAACTTAAACTCATATACACTGAGTGTGTACATTAATAAAATCACTTCAAAAAACTATTTAGCAACATTCACTAAAGTTGAACATACCTTTTAAACCAGGAGTTCAATTTTTAGATACACACCTAACAGAAGAGCACACATATGAGTACAAAAAGACAGGTACAAGAACATTCATAGAAGCATGACTTAGAATAACTGAAACTACAAAGAATCTAATTTCCACCAACAGTAGTTTCCTCTAGGTTGTAAAGGAAATTTCGAGTAACAACTGACCAGGACTATACCAACCACTAAGTATATAAAAATAATAAAATATGGTCATTAGTAGAAGGGAAGACAAAAAGGACCCAAAAAAATGTAAAATAAGGTGTAACAAGCACAATCATGGTTGGAAAAGTGACAGCACAAAGGTGGGAATCATCGAGTTATGCTAATACTTTTATGTCAACAAAGCCGTTATCCTTCAGAAGCAGCAAAGGGAAGGCAGTAGTTGTTGGTATTTTGTAAATAAAATACTAAAAAGTCCAAGCAAGCAAAATTAAATGTAATTAAATAAAATGGCCTCTCTAGAATGTGACGTGTGACTGCAAGATTAAATTTTCTCTTTGTATATTAAAGAACCCGATGGAAAAGAAAACAATTAGGACTTAACCTTAATGAAGCACATGAGTGTTAGTATTCTTTCCAAGTTTAAATTGATAGATGACTTTCTGTTCATTTAATAAAGAAATTTAATAATAATGCATCTTTTGAATTAGTTAAATGTGGATTAACCAGAAATACTTGTGCTCGGTAATAATTTTGTTCATAAAATAATTTAGTTTGCTCAGGGTGTTGCTAATTTAAACAAGATGACCTACCCTGCACATGACATTCTTGCATTAACTAGGAGATTCTTGGCTAATAGCATCAGAATTTCCAAAGGAGATTCCAGAAGACACACACATAGTAGTGACATTATCATAACAAGCTTCACAGCCATCACTCACTAAGACCATTCTGGTACCTCTACCCTTTCATTCAGAAAAAAAGCCTCTGGAAGGAAAAAAAAAAAGAAAGAAAGAAATGAATGAACAGGGTTGAGGGAGTAGTTGGAATAAATTGCGAAACACGGAACATCTATGTTTCTCAGAATTGCCACTTCTCCTGTATAGTTTTAGCAAATGTTTGAATTTATTATATTATCTTTGCTTTTATGTTGTCTTGGGTGAGACTCATTTCCCTCTTTGCCTTTGAGTCATGGCTGCTAATGGGAATGATGACAACATGGGACTGAGTCATACAGTCAAGAAAGAAAGAAAAGCTCCCGGGGCCAATTATCATTTCTCCAGATGCCACAGCAGAGTTAAAGTAGCAATGGTTATAAATTATAAGTGCAGGTCCTTTCCTAACAACAATAGCAAAGTCAAACAGAGAACATCAATGGACAACTATGTACCAAATGTTTATTGTGTGTGATATACTGTGAGGGCAGGGTACAAAATAATCTTCGTGTCCTCTAGAAATCAGCAAACCAGCTCCAAAGAGAAGCCATAGACACATTAAAATTTAAAACACAAAACCTGGGTGAGGTTCACCAATGGTTAGTAAGGAGAGAATTTATTGAAAGGATAATAGATTTAAATTACTGTGATACATCAGAGTATACAAAATTTTCACCAGCATAGTTTGATTTAATCTTGACAATCTGAGAAACTGGTACTGTTATCTCTCTTTTACAGATGAGGGTTCAATGGCCCAGAAAGTGCAAATGTCACTCTCTCACAGTCACATAATGAGGCAGCCTCTCTCATGTTCTTGCTCTTACAAGGTCATTGCGTTATTGTGCTATGTTGAGATAGAACTAAGATTCTGAAGACCAGATGAAGCCACGAGTAGGCGCGATCGCCCTTGAAGGATCTGAGCATTGCCAGAGTCAAGAAACTGGAAAAGAAGGAAGTCTCCAGATAAGAACCCAGAATTCTGGCTTTTGGCCCATGGGAGAAGGAACTTTTATTCTTTAGGGCACCACCATGTCGATCCTATTCTTCAAGAAGGATGGAACCTCCGGACAATTGGTGTAAAATATGTGCACCACAAAGTGGCTCACCAGGAGCTCAAACGGGACAGGGCCAATCAGTCCCAGAGGGCAAACATTTTGTAAGCCTCACCAACTCGACTCATGGTAATAATTCTCTGGGTTGATTGGTTGGTTTACCCTTTTTTACCCTCACTCCACCCCAACCTTCAACATTTCATCTAAACGTGTTTTTCGTCTCTCAGTGGAGTTACAGAGGAAAAAAAGAGTCATGTATCCATTTCTGTACTCCTGAGACATTTGTGGTGGTGTCTTAGCTGAAGGTGAGTCTTAGCTAGGCTTACCTATTATTCTCGAAGTGAAAATCTCTCTATTAATAACTGTGGAGTGGTTGAGGTGATTTTATTATTAGGGAAGGCAGTATTTTCCTGACTGCCAGATAGGTTAGCAAATAACGAAATGGGAGTCCCAATCTTTAGTCCTCTGTCCTTTAGCTGCATTGTTCTTTCTAGTGCCACGCCCACCTGAATACAGACAGGGAATATGTAACAGTGCTTTTCATGAGGTAGGGACATAACTAATTGTTAACACTCCTCAGGAATTAGTTAACACTCCTCAGAGAATTCTCGATCCATGGAATAAAATCTGCTTGAATGTAATCAGAGAAGTAAGAAAATAATTAGAATGTCCTGACGACCACAGGGACCCAACAAGGTGAGTTTCAAAATGGCAGTGGTTGAATGCTGAATTCACTCATGGCTTCTTCTTTCAAAGTATTCATCTCTTTTGTGTCTCTCTATTCTATCTCCTACATTAAAAGGAGACCTTGGAGTTGAAAACTGCCCACCAGCAAACCACCACATCCATTGGCCACTTGGTACACAGTGTGATTATGGAGACATTCTACAATTCACCCGTATACGGGTACATCAGCCTTTTTATTTCACAACCACAGCTGTATGCCATTCATAGTTGTTAGCTAAGACATGTTAATGCAGTCCCCTGTATCCTTAGTCTTCTCAAAAACTTTTGCAACTTCTGTGCTTGAAATGACTAACCTCTAAAGGAGTTGGGTTTGTTTACCTCCATCAATATTTCACTCAGAACTAAATTTTAAATTTGTTAGTGTTGTAACTGCTGAGTTGTTCTTTAGCAAATGTGACAGGAAGATATATTGCAGTTTCAAACCAAAGACTAATATAAAATTATGAACTATTTATGCAAGATGCCACTTCACATTAGCAGAAATATTTGAGGTTAAATCTACCTTAAATACACTTATAAAACCCATAATAATTTACTCAAAGACATTTGTTTCCCACAAGTGATCTACAAGTAACTCTGCTTTGCTTCCCCAGATAAAGATGACCTAAAAAATAAAAAATGAAAAAAGAAAGAAAAAGAACTGTTTTTAAACAGAACTTAGGTTATACAATTATGAGACGGTTTTATCTTATGGTTCATAAACTGGTTCTGAAGGTAATTCCAAGAAAGTGACTTTAAATTCTGTGAGCTAATCACTGTCTAGTTTCCCAAGGTGACTATTTTCAAGGGTACAATACCAACTTGCCTTTATAGGCTTTGAAGTGTCTGTTTAAAAAAATGGATCTTTCTACTTAAAAATTATATATGCCCATGATTCAGATAAAATATACTCACAATTTTCAACAATAGTAAGTACCAACTTCATTGACTTCAAAGCAAAACAATTTTTAAAAACATACCAAAACATTATCAGATTTTATCTTGGGGTGGGGGGTAGAGGAGGAGTATTGTTATTTTGATTTCCTTTGTGGCTTTCTGTATTTTCCACATTAAGAATGTATTTCTTTTATAATAAGAAAAAATTAAAAATTATTTGTAAAGTAAGCTTATTCACATTGTACTCTGGGGATGTTAAGCAGTACCATTATTCTTTCTGAGAAAACTCAAAATTTCCCTTCAGGAGGGAAAAACAAGGTTTATATAAGAATTATATAACCAGACTCTGGTTGGCACCCTATTGAAAGAATTTTCTTTGAGTGACATTTATGATCCAAAATATTAATTCAGCACACTTTAATTTTCTGTGCTCTGAGTGGTGCATTACTTTCCTCTCATTCACTTCCAAGGAGTTCTGTGCGTGAACAAGCTATCCAGGGAATGGAACTCAAACCGGGCCTAGTATCTTCTGTCATGGTTCTCTTCATGGTTTGTGTAGCACAGGATTCTTTTTAGCCAGGAAAGCATTTGTTTATTAAGTTTTCCTTAAAATGCCTGTGGGTTTAAATTGAGGAGGACTTCTTTAGAGAAAAAGCATGCAGGGAGGTTTTCATAACACAAAACAGTTGAGAAAAATGGAAAGGCTTTATACATCCATTTGATTCTCTCATTCATAGTAATGTTACTTGTTCAACTTGGGACATGGACAAGCCTCTTCTTCATTCTTTTTAAGGTTCTTTTTAAATAGGTATCCATTAAAAAACATTCTACATGCTTGTAATGTAATTAAAAACTCAGCTTTTTCATTGCCTTTACAACTTTCCTCTTCATTCCTGTTGACATTAGCCCCGCTGGTTCAGGTGACAATACAAAACCTGATTTAACAGCTTTATATTAATGAATGAACCTTCAAAGTCAGGTTCTTCTGGTTTTCATCATTTCCCCCCAGCTCCATAAGGAACTATTATTAGGGAATCAACAAGTGCTATTTCTCTAAATATATGAGTCAATTTTTTGCCCTCTAATATATGTAGTATTATCAACATGACACTTGGGCTAGACATAAAAGTCTGACTTTGCCAGTGGATATGAACTTAGTAATGCAGCAAAAGTAAAATAAAAAATTTCCCATGTGGTTTTTGATTAGACAATTAGCTGCTAAGCTTTATGCAACTACATTTTTAAAGGGCAATTCACCTCCATTTTATTTTCTTTATGTTCAGGGGCATCAATCTCTACCTAAATAGCAAATGTGAAATGGTTTTATTTAAGAAAGAGTATTAGTTAAGCAACCTGTGGAACCTTTCACACCTTTGTGTGATTCTTTTCCCTTTAGCATGGGTGGAAACTGTGACTTACTTCTAACCAACCGAATACAGCTAAGGTGATGGGATGTACACAATTAGACAAGATTGTAATGGCCATCTTGAGAGGACACCCTCTCTCCTTTTGAAGAAGCAGCTGCCATGTTGTGAGCTGACCCACGTTGAGGGCCATATGATAAGCAACTAAAGAGGGCTTCTGGCCAGCAGTCAACAAGAAACTGAAGCTTTCAGTCCAATAGCCTGTAAGAAACTGAAAGCTGCCAACAACCACACGAGCTTGAAAGCGGACCCTTCCCCAGTCTTGCCTTAGTTGAAACTGGAGCCCCAGCCAACACCTTCATAGCAGCATTGAGAGACCCTGAAGCAGAGCCTGTACTCTTACCTCCTACAAACTACAGTATGAGATATAATAAATATGTTTTGGTTTCAGCTGCTAAGTTTGTATTATGTATTAAGCATACATAATAATAGAGAGGATGCGGTCAAAGGGAGAAATGTCAAACCGTAGGTGATGACAAAACACAGGGAATTACTTCAGGAGGTAGAGGAGGTGAAGGGGAGGAAGGGGTCAGTGGAAATGAGGTCAACACAGAAAACAGGTTGAGTTGTCTGTTCTGCAATGACCAGTAAGTCATATATGCAACGAACTTCAGACTTTAAAGACTTATGATAAAAGCAGGTACTGAGACCTCTTAGCAGTGCATATAAAGAAAGATGTGCCTCAGACTGATCATGAGAAGGTGAGCACAGTGCTGGGATAAAAGTCATCACAGCCCAGCTCTTTTGAAAGCACCGTGGTGAACTGATTTGGGCATGGCCTTTGGACATGTTTGTGTTTATACCACAGCTCTTTGATTTAGTGGCCATGTGGCCATGGGAAATTTTCTTCTGCTCACTGAGGTTTTGTTTTTCATATGCAAAATGCATTTATTTCATTGTAGGGTTGATACAATGATTAAATGAGATGATAGATGTAAAACACTTATTGCTGCACTTGGCATACAGTAAAGGGGCTCAGATATAGGGTTTTCACACAAGAAACTTCACTTCACAAAAATAATTGATCAAATGAATTCAAAGACTAAAGGGAAACGTCACATAGGTGGTTGAAGAGAGAAAGCTTTTAGAAGAACCTATATGAAAAAAATAGCCACTCATCTATGAAATGCCTTATGTCCCAGCAGAGATCAAGAAAGAGGAAAATGCTAGTTTTAAAAGAAATGAGATAAGGCAGGATTACAAACTTATAGAATGCAACACTGAATTTCAGAAATACGATCTCATTTTGCCCCTGAAGAGATACTAAATCATTATTCTCACCTCACAAAATCAACACATTTTTAAGTTTCTTTTCCTAACTGTGAGTGGACTTTATTTTATGACTGTCTTCGTGTGTAGTGCTGGCTTTTAGGTTGGTCTCACAAGGAGAGTCTCTTACTTTTTCAGGATGAAAATAAAACCATTCTTTCTCAGGTGCATATTAATCATGTTAAGTTATTCTTTAAAAGCAATAAACAATGCACATGTGGTGATCAGGAGAGAATTATTTTTCATAGGAAAATAAAGTCTGGCTCCATATGTTTTGGATTCATGCTCCCAAAAATAAACCCACAATTCTCCATTCCTTCACCAAAAAGGAAAAAAATAATCATCTGTTTTAAAGGATGTGGAATCCTTACATTTCAGTTAATTTACACTTATAACTATCCAAATATATTTCAAGAACTAGCTAATATTTGAGAATATATATTTCAGATATTTCAAATAGCAAAATCACATTTTATGCAATGTAAATAAACCAAAACACCAAAAGGTTGAATCTTGATGAACCTATAGTTTTATGAAATACAAACAGATTTTAAAGTTAAAAAGCTTTCTCTTATACTCAACACATATTCTAAATTTACGCATGTAAAAATATCTGTAATGTCTACAAAATGCCCAGGTGTTTACAACAGTTAATAAATGAAAATGTTTGCAGAAATTCAGGCCCTTAGGCAGGACATAAAATTTAGACATATTTCCAACAAAGAACTGAAGAACTTCTTTATAAGTAAGCCACTCATTTTGAAAATAAATGGATACTTGCAATTCACAAATCTTAGAATAAGGTAGAATCTGTGGTCTCAAACCACACCACACAAATAATTTTTTAATTATATCACATTCTATCAAATCAGATATATTGTTGCCTTAGATGTAATGGTTTCTTTGGTCCTAAAATTTAATGGCTACATTTTTGTTTTAATCTGTCAGAACATTCTTTCACAAATATATCTGTCCCCTTCCAGACCAAATAACCACAAGACTATTGCAAATCCACATTTTTAAGTACACGATAAAGGTTTTTATAACATAACATTTTTCAGGGCAATTACTTACAAGATAAATAACGTTTTAAACGTGTATTTGAAAATGTTGAAATGATCATATATTTAGGTTTGATCTAACTAGCTTCATATTGCATTTATCTTTTATATTTTAAAGAAATGTTTTCCCAGATTGTCGAATTGCCAAAATTGTACACAGCTTAGTTTCTTTGAGGATTAGTTCTGTGTCTTGATTAAGGTAGACTGTTTTGAATAAATAAGTCTTAGCGTTTTTACATTACACTTGAATTAAACAGATCTACAAATAGAGCATGTTTTCATTCAATCATTAGTAAATGTTCATTTGCATATGTTGTTTTCATGGTTTAGTTGCCAAACATTTCATTAAATGATAAATAGATACTCATTGAGGAATTAAACTTTCCTACAGGGTGGTCTTCATATGAGTCAAAGCCAGCAAATTAATGTTTAGTTTCCAAAACACCTAATGCACACAAAAGTAATTCTATAGCTGTGTGGGCTTTCAATTCTGTGAATTTATAATGTCTTCCACATTTTATTAATTGTTTACATAGTTAAAGTATTATACTTTCTCATATCATTTACATAAGGTTGAGATACAAATGAGTTAATTTACTTGATGTAATCATTAATTACTGAATCATCTCAGTTGTGATCGTTCTGTTTATGAGGTAATTTCATGATGCAGACTGTTTTCCATTATTTTATAATTAAGTACCATTTCTGCACACCCTCTGGTCCCATTAGCTCACCCACCCAATTTCATTGAAGGAAAATGTATTAGCAAATTACACCACTGCAGCTGATTCAGGTATTATAAGAAATTGACGTTTACCAAGGAAAAACTCTAGTGTGCACTATAAAAATAACAGTTTAAGTCACTATCATTAAATAAGGCCATTTTTTATTCAAAAAAAGAAGTTTGAATTGACAAGATTCAATTGCAAGATACAAAACTTCCAGCCATCAGAAGAAATCTATATGAGAGACTCCTGTGGCAAATGCCCAGAGGTCTCCATTCCGATTTAATTCCTCTCATTGACACCAACTGTAGTCAACGTGCAGAGAGCAAATCATTGAGTTGGGGATGCTTAATGGTGCATCATCAGTCTTGGAGACTCAAAGACACATATGAGATGTGGGGCTGGCCGCACAAAAGGGGCTACGTGATAACGACTTTTCACAGCCCTGCAATTGTAGCCAGGGGCAGTGAATGTTACAGATAGAATCCATCTGATTTAGACATGATTCTATCATGATTCCGACAACATCGAGGACCAACTGTAGATATTTAGTAAAAGCCAACTATCTGTAAGGAAATTCATGTAAAGGCCATCTAATTGGTGATGATACTCTTAAGAAATTTGATATCTAGCAATAAAATTTTATTCAGTTGAATTGAATTAGAAATTATAATGTGTAAAGAAATAAGGAATAATTAATACATAGTCTTTAAAAGTTGTTTTATAATGAATTATATATAGCATAACAACTATAGTGAATTATAAATAAATTAAATGTAATGTAATGAAAATAAATTACTTATAGAATTACAATTCTATTTCATATGCATTAATGAATTAAGCCACAGTTATCTACATCTACATAGTAACTTTAAGAGAAAATATCATGGGGAAGAAGCTTGAAAAGGCAACATAACCTAAGATGGTAATGGATGTGTGATTATGGTTATCATTTCATAATATACAGTTAATCCTCACTTAACTTCATTGATAAGTTCTTGGAAACTACAATTTTTAGTGAACCAATGTATAAAGAAGTCAATTTTCCTATAGACTAATTATATATAAACAAAATTTAAGTTCCTACGGCATATTTCTGGTCACCAAAAAAATCACCACCTTTCTAAATAAAGACCGAAACCACTTTTAATATTAAACATTAAAATAAACATGACCTAGCCATACATTTAACAAAGATTCATAAAAACAAGATCATTATTTCCCAATCTTATTAGTGCCCGTTCAAATTCACAAAGTGAACATATGAATTTATCCCCTCTCATTCCTCAGCTCCCATTAAAATACAAATACAGCAATCTTTTAAATGAAGGGGTAAACACAGGGCAGTGAGAAGAACAGGAGGGAGTTTATCAATGGATGAACTATTTCAACACAGTTCTAGAATGTGGAAAGACGTGGAGGAGTAGAGCAGGCTTAGAAGAGACACAACCCAGAAAAAATATGGAGAGGCTGCAGCTGAGGAGGGAGCTATTCTGCCCTTCAGAATTTGGGAGGGGTTATAGACTTAAGGATGCCAGGTGTGATGGGCAGCAGAGTGCAACATAGGGCTGAAAACAGAAGCCTTTATTGAAAGTGTGCTGCTGATTTCCCCATCCTTATATTCAGGATACACCACAGCCAGGTGTTACCCTCCAGGCAAAAAGAAAGAAAAAAAAGTAGAAGAAGGGTTTTTCTGTGTGTTTTCTAAATAAATTTAACACACTGTCTAGCATAAACAAAAAAAGTAACTGTTGCTCTTGGAGCATAAGGCAAAAACATTCTGAGAGTCAGCATTCCACAGGGCAATGGCAGAGTGGGGAAGAAGGCCTGGGCATGGCTGAAGATATAAAAGGTGGTGGACAGGGCTAAAAAGGGTTGATGTAAGAAGGGGAAATGTAATTAGGATTATTACTCATAATGAAGGGCAAACATGGAAAATGACTGAAATAAACTCCCGCCAACTACTTCATGAGGGTACAGACTATATTAAGCTATAGGTCTAAGGAGGCATAAAGATATAACCATAGTTTGACAATAAAAAAACTGAAATGAATTCCCCACTGACTTGTTGACTGAGCTGGTTATATCATAAATTTTTAAAGGAATTGAGTTGGTTATCAACCCCCCCGCAGCCCCCCCCCCAAAAAAAAAAGATATTGTAAGACTTGTAAGACTTCTGCTTCTGGCCAAGATGGAGTAACAGGGACCAGATTTATCACACCATCTGAAATAACAGTTAATGAGAACTAAAAAAAAAAAAAAAAAAAAAAAAAAACTGGACAAGGTTTTCAGGCATTGCACATCAACTAAAGTAAGCAGAGGACATTGATCCCTGAAAGGGGGAAACAAACAAGGTGAGCCCTGTCACCATCCCAGCTTACTGCCCAGACAGATTTTCCAGGCTGCCGTACAGGCCGGAGGAATCCAAACAGAACCATGCAGTAACCTTGAGTTGAGGAGAGACACACAGAGTCTAGAAAGACCAAGCACTGGAGTTCAAAATGCAGACTCCTGGAGAAAAGACAGCTGCAAAGAAAAAGAGCTCTGGACATCCACAGAGGAAACTCCTCAAGTTTTCAGCTGAGTATTTACGAGGAGCATATGACTGTGCAGAAATTACCTGAGGAAAGGAAAATAACCACTTGAAAGGAGCAGATACTCAGAGCTGAGACAGGTGTAAGGATATTTCATGTTCCAAACAGCCAGAGGGGAAAACCTCATAACTCAAGAAAAATTGGGTAGAGCACCAGTACACTGGCATTGCCTCAGTAGTGGAGAAAATTAGCCTTAGATTAAAGGTGATTCTGGTTTTACCTTACAAGGTTTAACAACAGGCTTGAAAAGATCAAACTGTTACCAAATCACTTAACTGCATTTCAGAGCAAAACTCAAGACTAGTTATCAGAATATAATATTAAGCACCTAACAAGGTAAAAAATCACAATGTTTGGGATTTAATAAAAAATTACCAGGCATGCAAAGAAGTAGGATAATGGAAACCATAATAAGGAGAAAAATCAATGAATAAACACAGTCCCAGAACTGGCATAGACGATAAAATTGTCAAACAAGGACATTAAAACAATTATTTTAACTATATTCTCTATGTTCAAGAATGTAGAGGAAAGATTGAGCAGGTAAAGTAAAGATTTGAAACATTTAAAAAAGATCCAAATCAAATTTTTGAGATAAAAAAATACAATGCTTAAAATAATAAAAAAATAATAAATGGGGATTGAATAAATAGCAGATTAAACAATGAAGAATTAAAGATTGGTCAATTTAAAGGTACAGAAACTATCTAAAATAAAATACAGAGAGAATAGAGTTTAGGAAAAAATGAAGAGAGCTTCAGTGAGCTGTGGAATACTTTGAATTGGCCTAATATACATATAATTAGAGTCCCCAAAGGAGGAGAAAAAAATTGAAGACATATGCCAAAGTTTTTCCAAATGATGAAATCTATAAACACACGAATTCAAGAAGCTCAACAAACCCCAAGCACAAGAAACAAGAAAACTATAAGGTACATTAGAATTAAAAGGGCTTAAACCCACCAATGAAAGAAAAAATGTGACAAGCAACCAACCGGGGGTGGGGGGTGGGGTAAGCACATTATATACAAAGAAACAAAATAAGAATGAGAATAGTTCTCATTGGAAAAATATAATTAAGAAGACAGTGGAGCAGTACCTTTAAAGTACTGGGGGGAAAATCCCCCTCACCCAAAATTCTATACCCAGCAAAAATGTCTCTCAATAAACAAAGGCAAAATAAAGACTTTTTCAGACATACCAAAGCTGAAAATAAAATCACCAGTATCTGTCCCTTACTACAAGAACTGATAACACCTGTTCTTCAGGCAGAAGAAAAATTCTACACTAAGGAATGAAAACCACCTAAAATGGTAAATATATGTGTGTAAATATAAAAGATTTTTATTTTTATTTTTAAATATCTCTAAAAGATAAATATCTATCTAAAAAATAACAATACACACATAAGTTATAACATATGTGGAGCAAATGCTGGCAGGGAGAAATGAAAGTATACTGTTAAGGTTTTTATATTATACATGAAGTGGTATAATATTAACTGAAGATACACTGTGATAAGCTAAAGATACTCCAAACTATAAAGTACATAATAAAAGAAAAAAATTATAGCTAATAAGCCAATAAAAGAGAAGAATGGAATAAATAAAAGTAATCCAAAAGAAGAGAAAAAGAATAAAAAGGGAATGAACAATAGATGGAACAAATGAAAAATAATAGTGTGATGGATTTTAAACCCAACTGGATCAGTAATCACATCAAATGTAAGGGTCTAAATACCTCAGTTAAAAGTTATGAGTTGTCACATTGACAAAAATAAGCAAAACTCAACTATATGCTCCCCACAATAAATGCACTTTAAATATAAAGACAGAAATAAGTTAAAAGTAAAAGGATGGAAAAAACATCTGTTAACACTAATCAAGAGAAAGAGTGGTTGTTTTAATAACAAAGTAGATTTTAGAGCAAAGATTATTACCAAAGTAGATTAATAGCAAAGTAGATTTTAGAGCAAAGAAATACAGAAGGATATTTCATAAAAACAAAAGGGGCAATTCATCAGGAGATATAACAATCCTAAATGCTTATGCACCCTATTAACAGAGCTTGAAAATATTTGAAACAAATACTGATAGAACTGCAAGAAGAAACTGAAAACTCCATATTATAATGAGAGATGTCAATATTCCTCTCTCAATAACTGATAGAACAAGTAGACAGAAAATCAATGAGACAGAAGACTGAACAACACTATCTACCAAATGAACTTAATATTTATAGAACACTCCACCCAACAACAGCAAAATATACATTCTTTTCAATTGCACATAGACTCTTTACCAACATAGGCCATTTTCATTCCCATTAAAAAGTCCCAAAATTTTCAAAAAGAATTAATTCATACACATTATACTTTCTGATTAAAATGGAATTGAATTAGAATCAACAACAGAAAGGTCTCAAAAGAATCCCCCAAGTACATAGAAACTAAATAAAACACTTTCAATAACCTGTGAGTCAAAGAAGGATTCAAACGGAAAATTAGAAATTATTTTGAATTGAATGAAACTGCAAACACACCATTTCAAAATGTGTCAGATATGGCTAAAGAGATATTAAGAAGAAACTATATAGTGCTAAGTGCCTACATTGGAAAAAAAGAGAGGTCTCAAATTGATGACCTCAGGTTCCATTTCAAGAAACTAGCAAAATCAGAGCAAATGAAACCCAAAGGAAGCAGAAGAAAGTAAACAATAAGCATCAGAGGGGTAGTCGGAGATTCAAGATGGCCGAGTATATAAACACCAAGCCTGCGTCCTTCCGTGAACACATTAAAATTAAAACTAAATTATAGAACAATCAACCTGGAGAATCATCTGAAGTCTAGCCACAGAAGTCCTATGACTGAAAACATGAAAAAGCCATGTTGAGACTGGAGGAGAGGCAGAGACACAGAACAGGCCTCATACCTCCCTCCGTGTGGTGGTTGAGAATCAGGAGGGATATCTCAGCCATGGAGTTTCCCCACGGTGGAATGAGAGACCACAGCCCCCACACCAGGATCCCCAGCCAAGAGTACTGGTGCCAGGAAGGGGAGCCCTGACAACATCTGGCTGTGAAAAACAGTGGGGATTCCGACCATATGAGTGGGATGAAAACTTCAGGAAACCCAGACGTCCTCTTAAACAGCCCTCTCACAAACTCACTCGATGGCTTGCAGGCACTCACCTTGGGCTCTGGCGGAGGTACAGTGAATCAGGCGACGTCGGAGTCATACGGTGGGTGAGGGGGCAGACTGAGGTGTATCGTTTTGAGGGGAGGCCTGGAGGACAGTCGGCATCTTCTTTTGTGAGGTCCTCCTCCTGTGAAGTCAGCAGGTGGCTGCCATCTTCAATCTGTTAAGCCCTCCCCCTATGCTTATGGTCAAATCTGAATCTGATTGGCCTGGTGAACTCCGCTGACTCACCCTGCTGACCCCACCCCACCCAACTCCCCCAACACTGGAGGCACTTTCTCCATGAGCAGCCAGCCCCACCCATATTGTACTCTTTCTTGGAAAACTATTAGAGTCTGGCAGGCCCCTGGCAGGTGGTGAATGGTCTCTGTGTGCTCTGAGACTTGCTGGGTAGCTCTAGGCGCAGTGCTGGCACCAAACCAGAATTTACATTAACCTGGTGACCACACCTTTTCCCAATCTAGTGACTCCCTGAGATTCTGCCTCACCCAATTTACATACTGCACGAAGCTGAACCTTAAGGGAGCTGGCAGCTGGCAGCAGACTTCTGAGTGTCCTGGCTTTTTGCAGAGCTACCCCAGGACTATTTGGGATTCTCTGCACTTCCTAGACTCATATGTCTATTTCCTTTGTCAGGTTAGGAAAGCTTTCAGTCATTATTTCTTCAATAGGTTCTCAATCTCTTGCTTTCTCTCTTCTCATTCTGATTCCCCTATGATGTGAATGTCATTATGCTTGATGTTGTCCCAGAAGTCTCTTAAATTCTCCTCATTTTCTTGGATACTTTTTTTTATTTTTGCTCTTCTGATTGGGTATTTTCTGCTACCTTGTCTTCCAAACTGCTGATTTGATCCTCTGCTTCATCTAGTCTGTTGGTGATTCCTTCTAGTGCATTCTTCATTTCAGTTATTGTGTTCTTCACTTCCGACTGGTTCTTTTTTATGGCTTCTATGTCCTTTCTTATGCTTGCTATTTCTTTGTTGAAGTTCTCACTAAGTTCCTTGAGCATCCTCAGAACTATTGTTTTGAACTCTGTCTCTGGTAGGTTGCATACCTCCATTTTATTTAGTTCTTTTCCTGGATTTTTCTCCTGTTCTTTCATTTGGGATACATTTCTTTATTTCCTCGTTGTATACTGCTTCTCTGTATTTATTTCTATGTTTTAGGTAGATCTGCTATGTCTCCCAGCCTTGGCTGGGTGGTCTTATATACTAGGTGTCCTGTGGGGCCCAGTGGTACAGTCTCCCTGGTCATCAGAGCCAGGTGCTCCAGGAGTGTCCCTTGTGTGGGTTGTTTGCCTTCCTGTTATAGTTGAGCCTTGATTGCTATAAGCACATCAGTGAGTGGGATTCACTCTTCGGCTGACTGGCTGTGGGGTTTGGCCATATCCACAGCTTATGGGCTGTTATGTGGAGGCTTACCCCACTGTGTGGGATTTACCCCCAGTGGGCTCTGGTGCCTGTTGAGACCACCCTTTATGTTTGCCACCTGTTGGACTAATTGGCCAGTGTTCTCCTGTGGTCTGAAGCCAACCTCCAAGTATGTTGGTTCTGGGGTCTCTTGGCAATGGCTCTGGTGCAGGCCCAAGTCACTCGCTGCCTTGACTGTTTGGAGACTACCTGGTAGGAGCTATAAAATGATCTGTGGGTTGTTCGTTTCCTGTGCTAAACCTGAAGGTGTGTGGGAGAGGCCACATTATGAACTGAGGCACTGAGGATGTAAGCCACCTAGTTTATGGCACTTTGTTATGGCAGCCCAGAAAGCTAATACAACCTGCTAGTGGCAGTTGGTTGCAGTTTCCAGTTTTCTTGCAGCACTTCCATAGTTGACTCATTTCGCATCTTGCGGGGATCCCCACCGGCTGGGCAGCAGCCCCGTCTCCACAGCACAGCAGGGCCCTCTAATCAGCGTCTAGGCTCTGAGCCCTGACTTCCTTTGGTCCTCAGTCCCTAGGGACAGGAGCCGCTCCCTGCAGTCACTGTTGTACTTCAGTGTCCCCTTTCTGATTTTTCAGTTTCCAGACACTCATGTAACCAATTCCTTATACTTAACTCTCTCTGTGGAAATAGGAAATAGCTAGCAGAGTTCCTTTATCTCTGATAAGACCCCTGAGTGATCACCATTTCATTCTGCGTAAAAGCCAAAATCCACAACATAACTTACGAGATTCTATGCTACCTGGGCCGCTGGCTCCTTCTCTGCCCTCATTTTCTGTCATTTCCTCTGTCACCCACTCTGCTCTGGCCACAACGGTCTCTGCTAATCCTTAAACACACCAAGCATGCTGCTTCCTGGCCTCTGACTTGTTGGTCCCTGTGCTTACAGACATCTGCATGCACATGGCTTGCTGCTTCACGTTTTGGCTCAAATCTCCATGCCCTTAGTCTCTACCCCTACCTCTGCAGACACCTTTCCTGACATTGTATAGTCATGGGCCCCATGACAAGGTTTCAGTTAAAGGACAGACTGCATATACAAAGGTGGTCCCATAAGATTAGAATGGACCTGAAAAATTCCCATTGCCTTGTGACCTGGTAGCCGTGATAATGTCATAACGCCCTGCGTAGTGCAAGGTATTCCTCACATGCTTGTGGTGGTGCTGGTGGAAACAAACCCACTGCGCTGCCAGTCCTATAAAAGCACAGCACGTGGAATTATGTCCAGTACAGAATATTTGATAATGATAGTAAATGGCTGTTACAGGTTTATGTATTTACTATACCATACATTTTAACATGAGTATATACTCTATTTATAAAGTTTGCTGTAAAACAGTATGCTGCATTACTCCAGCAGCAGTCTCATGCAACTCGAGCTTATTACGCCTGTTCATTGCATCACTTTCCCTAGTACTTGACTTAATATCGTGTTGTTTTATACAGTAACGTGCTGTACAGGCTTGCAGCCTAGGAGCAGAAGGCCAGACCATATGGCCGGGTGTGCAGGAGGCTGTACCTTCCAGGTCTGCGTACGTGCACTCTATTATGTTCACATGACCCATTTCTCAGAAGGTATCCCCAGTGTTAAGCGGTGTGTAACTATATATAAATTACTTCCTAATTCCCTGCACTTTCCACATGACCCCTTTTCTCTACAGCATTCATCACCTTCTGGCAGACTGTTATCTGTCTTCCCCCACAGAACTTGAGCTCCATGAGACAAGTTTTGTTCACTGCCGTGTCCCCAATACCCAGAGCAGGGTCTGGCACACAGCAGGTGCCAAATTTTGAAAGAAAGACTGAATAACTAGAAAAACCCTTACTGGCAGCACTACCATTGTGTCAGTGTACTTGAACTCTAACCAATGTTTAATTTTTAAAAGATGTGTATTTATTCTTTGGCTTTGTTGGCTGCCCTTCCTCTGTGAAATCACACTTTACAGCAATGTCTTCTGAAATTCCTTAGTGATAATGCACTTTAAGTTTTGTCTTCCCTTCTGTTTAACAATTAAAATTTTTTATAATGTAAATATTTCCTCCATTTCAAGTCTTTTAAAAGTATTAAGTCAAACAAGATGGGCCAATTAGCAGCATTTATTGAGGTTGGCACTGTATGATGAGACTGAACTAGACTCTTTGCTGAGGTGACCAAAGAAGGAAATGTAATTCCTGTCCTCATGGAGCGTAACATCTCATGGATATTCAACTCCCACGTATGAAAAAAATCTCAGTTATCAACAATGCACAAATGAAAAAAAAATATAGTAGATAAGTGCTGGTTAGATGACACACAATGGCTGAAGTGTCTTTCAAACTAGAATAATTCCTATCAGTTGAGTGAAAAACTACAATTTAAAGATTGATAAGGATAAGGTCGGAAAGAAGGGTACTTGCCAAAAGAAATGACAAATACATGAGCATAACTTCATTAGTCACCTGGAGTCTACAAATTACACTATGAATTTGGCCTTTCTTAGTTATCTGTTTTTTTTCTGTGCTTTCCTCTCAATGTATCATATTCTATTCTGAATTCACATGCTTCTGTACTTTAAATGGCAGGACAGAGTCCCTTCATAAACTCCTTTGGACTCATCCTCAGGTCTCCGCTATAGTGTCATTTTCACAGAAAGGCTTTTTCCAGTCACTAAGTCTGAAATCAATGTGCCTTGTTATTGTCCGTCTTGGCATTTCTTTCATAGCCCTTCCTCTGTCTTCATTACTAGATTAATTACCTAGAGGCAGGGTGTTTAGATGGTTTTTCATTACTGTACACATATTGCTTAACAGTGCCTGGCACTTAATATATATTTGTTGAAAAGGAATGAAATAGTCCCTATTTCTGTGAAGGCCAGAAATCCATATATAAAACTGATTGCAATATCCAAAATAATTTTATTTTAAACATTTACTAAATTTAAGTTGTGCTAACTTCTGATACATAGGAATATGTATTGCCATCACTATACACACATATATATATACATATATATATATATATATATATATATATATATATATATATATACACATACATAATTCATATACATGGTAATATGTGGAGTTTTACCTATTTAATTTCAACTGTGTCAAATATTTCATCTTTTACAATAAACCTAAATTGTTCATGAGACTCTTCAATGCATCAGAGGTAATCCTGGGTAGGACCGGGGGGTGGGGGTGGGATGGTCTGAGTTGCCCCTAGCCCATACAGGGTGCCTTGATGCAAATTTTAAAAAAGGAGCCATGTTGTGTAGGTAGACACGGCCATGCACCAATACATTCCATTCCGTGAGCAGGATTTCAGCTCCCATTGGCTGCCTCAGCCACGTGCTCTTGTTCAGGGCACCACCTGCATGTAGATGGCAGTCCTGGAGGGGGCTACTCAGTGCTGGTGCGAGCAGAAGATGGTGATCTGGCCACTTGTGTGCGGCTCCGCTCCTTGCTAAAAAACAAGCAAACAAACCAAAACGATTTAATTTGTCTGGATGAGTGTGGTTGGGTAGGGCTCCCTTCTTCTTCTTCTCATCACTTCTGATGATTTAGCTCAAGAGGGAGATCTCCCTGATGAAAGAAGACCATTTTTCATGTTCAAGTATGCAGATGGCTGTGCAGCCTCCAAGTGGGCTTTCCAAGTTTCATCTTAGGAAATAACCTTATGGTGAGTCTTGATTCCTAGAAAAGTATGCTGTCAGTCTGGCTGTAGGTGAGTTTTGCAATTTCCCTCTGCGAAGAAAAAACGAATACAAGTTAGTTCACTTGTATAACACTGCTTAGTGACTGGAAATTCTATGTGGCACTGAGAATAAGCTCAGCTCTCTCATCAGTGACCCTAATTATTGACTGTCGTGACTAACAACAGATGGGATCAATTCTAGCTCCCATGTATCAAGAAAGGACAAGTTTGTCTCATTTCCATGATCCTTTATAAATCTCTATACCTTGAAACTTAGGGTCATAGGTCATAACAGCTGCATAATTTTTTGAAACCAAAATTAATTTACATTTATGATGCCTTTAGTCTTCAAGTACGACCATAAGAAGGTCTGTTTCAAACTACTAAGATGAATTTATCCCTTGGAGATCTCAAACCACTGAAATATAATTTTTAAAGGATTTTTATTTTGGAAAAAGATCATAAAACTGGTATTTGGGAATAAAGCCTTGGATAGTGAAAAGCAACCTAGATTGGGCCCCTGTGTCCTGGTTTTTAAACTACCTAATTAGATGATATTGTGTAAAACTGATTTCATCTTGATGCAGTTCATCTTCAGATCTGTTTATTAAATGAAAGTTTAAAGTCTTAAATTCCTTATAACACTATGATTTATTTCATATTAAAAGTGCTCAAAGCAGGAAGAATATCAGATAAAACGTATGTGGGTCAGAAGAGACATCTGAGATCACACGTATACAGAAGTCATGGGTATACAACAGCCCCTGGGAAAAATGGTACGTTTGTTACAGGGACCCTACACTGAGCTAGGGACTGGACCAAATATGCCAGCACATCCTTTCAGTTATTCTAATCGGTCACCTTTTTGGGGAAAAACCTAGCTCCACTTGTAAATCCGGGCCCAGTAAATGAATGGGGCAGAAGCCTTACCTTGCCACTGCGCCCACTTTAACTGTAATTAGTTCTGTCAGCCCTCCAGCTACACCATCACCAACTTTCGCGTTAGCTTGGCAAAGTCCATGTCCCAGAAGTAAAGCAAATCCAAATATGGCGAACATTTCTCCATTGCCCAAATGGGAAAACTGCCTTATCTCCTCTTCAAAATCCACCCGCCAGAAAATCAGCTCCCCTGTTAAACAGTCAAGTGGGCAGAAAGCACATTTTGTGTGCAATCCCTTAGAGGTTTGTCCTGATGCCAAATTGCAGGGATCCCATAAACGTCAAGTTACCATTCTTAATAACGATCTTTTTAGAAACACTTTCTTTAGACACACTTTGTCTAACTGGGGCAAAGTTTGATTTATTTAGGTACACAGGATACATTGAGCATCCCGCGTCTGAACGCCCGCAAAACTGCCATGAATTCTTTCTCCACAATTAATGCCTCTGTATTTACACCTCCGGGGAAATCTCCCCAGGATTTTTTTTCCCCTCATTTAACATGAACGCTGATTCCGCGGCCAGTTTCTTCTACTCTTTTCTACCTGGAGCCGGGGAACCTGTGATCTTCCGTTCCGGGGTAGGAGCCAGCAGGGCCCCCGCTGAGTTCCAGGGCACAGGTGGGGCCCTGGAAGGGGGCGTCGGAGGCCAGCCCGCTCAGGCGGGGGCAATCCCTGGGGTAGGCAGACTCCGCCGGGATATCCCACCCCACCCCACGCGCACGCGCTCATGCCATGTCAGTAGCGCGCAGGACCTTAGGCAAGGATGGGTACCTCTTCTGGAAACAGTCTTCAAACCATCTCAACGTACTCAGCGGCTCGCAGCATCTGGGTTGTCCCCCCGCCTCTAAATCAGACCCCCAGGAAGATCTCTACCGACTCGAGCTTCACACTGACAATCACCGGGGAACTGGGGAGTCCGTCCGGGCCAGGAGAAGGAAAGGGGCCAAAAAGGCTCCCTCCCGCCAACTCCAGCCCACTCGGTTCATCCTCCCCTGGGGCGAGGGGCGGGTCGGGGCCGGGAGGCCCTGAAAGGGGCCCCTCCCTTCTCACCTCCCCGGGCCCACTCTTACTTTCTCTCGGAGCCTCAGCTCAACCGCCTTTGGCCCGGGGTCGCGCGGAAGGGCCGCGAGCAGGAGAAAGGAACCGGCGCGGACTCTCGGGGCCGCGCCCTCGCTCCAGGTCGGCGGGCCGGAGGGCCAGGATCGTGGACGCCCCCACCCGGGCGCCCCGGCAAGGCGGGCGCGCTGGGTCCCGCGCGCTGGAGGCCGGCTCCGGGGGCTCATCAGGGCCCCCCACCTCCGCCCGCCGCGGAGGCCCACGGCCCCTCCCTGCTCATCCCGGAGGCCGGGGCCCCGGGGGACGCGCTCGCGCCGGGGCCGCCCCCTCCCCTCCCCCCAGCCCGGGCGGGGGCGCATGAGAAGCGGTGACGTCAAGGGGCGCGCGGTGGCGGCACCTCCCCGCGCGCTAGTTAAAAAGAAGAAGAAAAGAGGGAACGAAACATGAGAGGCTGTGTGAGAAGCTGCAGCCGCCGGCAGAGGAGACCTCAGCATCATCTAGAGCCCAGCGCTGGCCCTGCCTTCGCCTGCCCCGCCGCCGCCGCCGGTTCTGTTTCTGCTACTGTCTCACCTAAACTCTCGTTACACGGACAAGTGAACCTCTGTGGCCGTCTTCTCCTCCTCTTCCTCCTCCTTTTCCAACTCCTTCTCCTCCCACTTCCCAGCCGCAGCAGAAAGCCCCTGACCCAACTGACATTGGCACAACTACAAACGGTGTCATCCGCACAACTTTCTCTCGCTCCTCGGGCTCCCCTAAGGCACTGGACGCATCGCCTCGTCTTTTATTTTTTGCAAAGTTACATCGCTCTACATATTTCCGCCCCCGCCACCTCCCTGCCTTTTGAGTGTCCAGCCGTCCCGCAGCCTCCTCCAGGAGCTGCGTCCTAGTGCCCCTGCTGGGCAGTGGCCTTCCCCCCAGTCCGCCCGCGCCCAGCCCTGGCCGCTCCGGGCAGACGATGCTGAAGATGCTCTCATTTAAGCTGCTGTTGCTGGCCGTGGCTCTGGGCTTCTTTGAAGGAGATGCTAAGTTTGGGGAAAGAAGTGAAGGGAGCGGAGTGAGGAGGAGAAGGTGCCTGAATGGGAATCCCCCAAAGCGCCTGAAAAGGAGAGACAGGCGGATGATGTCCCAGCTGGAGCTGCTGAGTGGGGGAGAGATGCTGTGCGGTGGCTTCTACCCTCGGCTGTCCTGCTGCCTGCGGAGTGACAGCCCGGGGCTGGGGCGCCTGGATCACAAGGTAAGCACGCAGCCGCCTCACCGATGCGAGATTGGCTGGGTGGGGTTCCCTGTGGCTCCAGCAATGTTGGTGTCTGTAAGAAGGGCGAAACTTGTTTGGGCAGTTCTTTTTAATAACTGTTCTAAAGCCTGATTCCATGGTGTATGCCTCCGGGGTGCGCAGATACCTCTCCCGCCCCCAAGAGTCCGCGGTCGGGATGCTGTGCAAAACTGCCTGTCTCGGAAAAGAGAAGCTTCTGTGGTACTCGCATTCGGGGCTGGGTAAATATTTTAAAAGAATCGCGATTAACAGTGTGTTTTGGATCGAATCGGGCATTGGCTGTGGTGAAACTGTAAATTAAGGTGGCTGTGGTTTCCGGTTTATTTTTCTAGGGTAAAAAGATTTGTGCAGCTTTCTCCACGTGCTCGGTTAGGCAGAGGATTGAATCGTAAAGGATATTGAAGCATGGTTGGTTTATGATCCCCAGCCCCGTCAGAGGGGGTTGTCCAACATTACAATCGTTAAACAGAGAAAAGGGAACTCTTGGTGCTCTAGTTGAGAACCCGTAACACTGGCGGAAGAGTTTGCTGGGCGTATTTATCACATAAAACGGAGACTATCCGTTTGTAATGTTTTGTAGTATTATAGATTCAGGCTTTCAATGGTATTTAGTTGTCTAGGAAGATCTCCAGAAACGTGTTTCAGGAGTAAGGGCATTACATGTTCCTTGTGTTAATAAGTTTACACAAATATGAAAATAGTGTTGGTTGAGTGAAAAGACATGCTTATTTTTGAGTTTGCAACATCTTTCTTGCCATGGGATGCAGTCATGTGTGCTGTCTACTGTACTCCAAAGAAAGACTGGGGGATCCCGTCATTAACAACCACTGCACGTGAAATAAACAATCAGGTGTCTTTGCTCCCCCTCCCTTTCCCCATTTTAGGTTTAATTAAGAATTCCTCTGTTAAACACAGCAGTTGTCAAGGTCTGAGAGACTCTTGGAAAACTTGTGCTTCAGTCTTGCTGGCCCAGGCATAATAAAAAAAAAATACCCAGGCTGAATCTAATTTTTATGCTCAGTTCACGGTAGATTTCACTCTATTCTCATGTAAACAGCTCCTACGAATCAACATATGTGTCTGGGTGGTATCTCTCACTTTGTTTTGTAACAAAAAGCCATATTGCATCATTTAATTTGCTCAAGTCATGCAAATAGGAAAAAATCAATAGGACAAAAAGGGGTCGACTTATCCTCCTCCCCACTAAACTGCTGCCCACACACAGAGTCCTGTTGCTTATGGCAAAAGAATAACAACAACACCATTGTGTTTGTTAGTTGGTTCACTAATGGGTGAAACTAGAGAACATCATTCTCTTTCAGTCCCCAGCTCTGTCCAAATGTTCATGCCTTTTGAGGGAGCATTTGTCCAACTCCCTCTATTCCCCAATGAGTGAGAACTGTCTTGCTGCAGGTTTTCAGCTGCAACTCTCTCTTTATTCTTACCATATGCAGCAGTAGTCTGAGATTCAGGGAACAGATATTCCAGCATTTTACTCAAAACAATGTCATTAAGCTCCTGTGTTATAATTGAATTAAATTACAGAATAGCTACATTCACATCATCTGCAGGGTTTTACCAGGAGCCCAAACGAACCAGGAAATGCAGAGGGAGGTTTAGAAACACATGCTATTAAATCTTCCTGTGTGCAATGTACACTGAGTACACCCATGATCTGCAGACCCCTGCAATACCGAACTCTTCCAGGAACATGAGGAATGAAAACTTTGTTCTTAACTAAATATAGTGGAGGATGAAGAGGGGGGTGGCTGAGGGCAGTTATAACCCTAAGAGAAGTTACATAAAAAAAAATTTTTTTTAAAGAAATTATTCTTTAGGAAGCAATCTGCCACGTTAGCTATCCACATTCCTTTCCGTTTTACGTGCTTCCAATCTCCCAACAAACCCCTACTCGTTTGGGAAATGTCTCTGAATTAAATTGGGTACACTAGACTTTACTGGTTTCATTACAAATGGTTTATAAGCCAACAATACTCAAATTGTTCAAATCAGAGATTGATATAGCTATGTCTATGCATTCTTGACCTATGTTAGCTCTCAAGTTTTAATAGTTTTTAAAACATGTTATTTTATAATAAACTTCAGTGTTTCCCTTCTTCCTCTAAGCCTTCCTGGTTTATAATATATGTTAGGGTCTTATTTCATAATGTGTGTACAGGAGAGTGATGGCTATTTGAAAGAGCCCTTTTTTATTTATGAAAAAAAAAATTTTTTCCCCAGAAAGATTTCTGCAACTTTTCAAGAAACTACAGGAGTACCCTTTCCCATGGGAAGAAACTTCATAGACAAACAGATAGTAGCAAACTAGGTAGGAATATTGAGCATGGTCAGCTGAACAAATAAATCCAGTTTCCATACTAACACATTTTCTTTAATGTAATGAACCAGCATTGAGTTCAGTTCTTTAGCCATGGTATTATGCTTTGATATTCTAATTTTTTTGTATATTTTAATAATTTTGTGTGTTGTAGTGAGGTGGCTAACTACCATTATAAATAAGTTACTGCCAAAATTTAGGAAGTTGTATTGTCTTAGCAATATTCTTGCAGCTCCTAAATACAGCAAGCATGCTAAAAGGATCTAATTCCCATTAGCCAAACTGAATCCACAACCAAATGAAATAGCCCCATTTCTAAAACTTAACTTGCAGCCACAGAGGCATAGAAGCTCTCTCTACCTTGGGTGGTTTCACGGCCAAAGCTGTCAAGGAATGGGTGAGAAGTAATTGTTTTCAAGTGTGCCCTTTCACAATCATTTGTTTGCTCTGGCTCTTTCAGGGACAAAGGCTATTGTTGAACACATCCAACTAAACAAATAACTCATCCTGGGGTCCCTTTAACAGCTGCCTTAGTACAATGATCTATTTACATATTAGCCTAAAATTGAAACTGAACTCTTTAATGACATAATCCAGCACTATAGTCCAGAGACGCATGTGTTCTACCCAACAGCTGAAGAACCTTGTAGGCATATGATTTTTAGAAATAACTTTTTGTGTACCAAGTGATCTCAAGGCTACATCTTAATATACTGTCGTGTATTTTCTCCTTTTGTCCGCTCATCGAACCCATGTGGATGCCTTTTTATCCTCTTTGTTTAGTTACTTGATAAATAAAGAGAAATACAGAAGGTCTCTGTCACCCATTTTACTATTTGTTGATAAGCTATGGTTGTAGGCCACGCTTCTCTGTGTATTCCAGGATTTATCTTACCTTTCTTCTATGGATTTCACTTTCATGTGGCTAAAGATTAAAGGATGACCTGCCAGATGTTATAAATTAGTCAGCAACAGCCACAATCATTACTAGGCATGCTGTAATAATGTTTCGAAGTTTTACATGATTTCCAAAGTATATTTAGTTTAAACCACTATAATTTGATGGTTTCATATATGGCTTTTAAAAATTGAAACAGGAAATTAGCCTAAATTTCTTCTTAAGATTGATGACATTGTCAGACATAAAGTTAAGGACCTATATAGACACAGACACACAGGCCGAAAAGAAGAAAAAACACCCTACACACACCAGTTCGCATCTGTCTAAAACACTGTTGCAGCTTGGACTGAGTTTAATTGACTTCAGTAAGACTATTGGTTCATTGAAACCAAAGCCAGAATGATGGCTCTATCTATCTTCAAATAGGTATTTACACTGCAGACCTCACACAGAGCAAAATGTTACCATCCTGCTGGGCCGGAACAGCATGAAACTTTACAAAGAATAATATTATACTTGATTTCAGATAATTTATTGAATCCTATTTCTGAAACTTTTGATGAGAGATCTTGTGGCCAGGGCACATTCCAAAAATTGTAAAAGACAAAATTCTTTAGGCACTAAAATCAAGCTCTTCCTGGATAGCAGCTGGGAGAGTATATGTGGATCATTTTGTTTCAGCTATAAAAAATGGAAGCATGCATATTCTCCATAAAACCAAAGGTAATTACATTCCAGTTTTTCAGCCAGCAAAAGAGATGGTTTCAGCATCCTGTAGTTGTTTTGTTCTTAGAGAACTGCTGTATGATAAACAAACAGAACAAACTTGAACAGTATTAATATTGAATAGATCTGTGAGGTCTGCCAGAGTATAGACAATAAAAGACATTTAAAACATTCTTGGAATGCAAATTCTAAGTGTCTGGTGTATGTTTCCTTTTAGAAATCTTTAACCATTTAAGCAATTGTCATTTAAATAAATTGATAAAAATTAAAATGTAAATAATTGTGATTAATGACTTTTCCGACTATTGTAGATAGTTACAACATATTTATTTTTTTCTGAACTAGGGTAATTTCTATTGGACTTTTAATTACTGCATGCTACAATTTCAAGCATGCTTGTATTCAAAGATTTTTTGTTTTTAGTTGCTTTGCTCTTTCAGGTCCAAATTTTGTGATTACCTAGAATATCTTTATCCTATAAAGATAAAAAGTTCTATAAAAAGAGAGCCATACAATTTACTCAAATTAGAACTTCAACCTTTGAATGAAATATTTGATTTAAACAATCATCTAGGGTTTAAACCGTTAATTTCAGTTCATAGTTCTAAAGACATAATTAAGTATAAATACAGTTACATAAACTGAGAAAAGGTATATTACGGCGTTTTTAATATGAAAAATCAATTATTGATTTAGACAGCACTGCACTTCACGTCTCAAATATTGTGCAGATATTGTTCCTCTAGATTTATTAGAGGGATTCCTGAAGTCAGTTTTTTAAAATTAGTACTAGATACTGAGACTTATTTTATCTACAAATTTCTAACCTCAATGAATCAATGACTCTCAAATTGGTCTTACTGAAGTAAAAGACATAACACTGTATAAATAAGGATAAAAGTATGTCTTTTTTCATTAAAACTTACTAAATACTATACAAAAGCACTTTTATTAGACTCTTGTGTTTATTCATGCATATAACATACCTGAGGAGCTAGTTAGGAAGTTTTTCCTGGCTAAGATATAATGAATAATAAAAAGTGGTCTTAAACCTGTTTGATTCAGCTTCAGGTATTATTTTTATAGAACATGAAAGGGAGACAGTTTCCCATTTTAGCAAACTTTCCCTATGCAATCTGTAGATTGAAACTTAATTGAAATTAGAAAAATGTAACTCAAGTAACATCTCTGAGAATATCGTATTAGGAATTTCAGGAGTGAAATAGATTTTTACCTAAGACACAAGTAAGCCATGTTTTTAAAAATTCTTCTTTACATATAGTTGGATACAGGTATTAGGAATTTTGAAGTTAAGTATCAGGCAATATACACATTGAGGCAGAGTGAAGTGATAGAGGGTGAAAGGGACTAAATATAATTGTCATTTAATTCCTCACCTGAAAGACAAATAAACAGACTTTGATTCGCAAGAGTGAGAAGTATTTTTCTGTATCCCTGTCCTTTGCTCTCCCATCTCGACCCAAGAGACTATGTGTGTCTTATAAAGGCATTCTCCATTGTGACATGGTAATTCTTTTCAGACAACTGCCTTGGCTAAATTATACTTTTCTACTTACATGATTACAAAAAAAAAAACAAAAGTAACTAAACGTAACTTCACACAACTAAAACGAACTTTGTTTTTTGATTTATGGCTTTCAGATATTTTCTGTTACCAACAACACAGAATGTGGGAAGTTACTGGAAGAAGTCAAATGTGCGCTTTGCTCTCCACATTCGCAGAGTCTGTTCCACTCACCTGAGAGAGAGGCCCTGGAAAGAGACCTAGCACTTCCCCTGCTCTGCAAAGATTATTGCAAAGAATTCTTTTATACGTGCCGAGGCAATATTCCAGGTAAAAAAAAAAAAAAAAAAAATGCATAATTTAAATAAACTACTGTGGGATATCCTTACAAGATACCTGTTCTTAAGTGCTTGCATACAAGAGTGTAAAATTTATCTCATCTTTCAAAATACCTATTTTTACCTCATAATTAACCTTCTCAACTTTGAAACCTATTATTACTGCTCAAAGGGATTACTGTCATTTCAGTCTACACACACTATGTTGGTTTTGTTGAAATGTTTTACATTTCTTATTACACCGATAATACAGCTGGTTATCTTTACACACGTTGGGTTATCAGTACGAATTTATTGTTGGTGTCTTCTTTACCCATCAATGTCAGTATCAAGACAGGCTCCCCTTCTACGTTAACTGCAGACTGGCCACTGACTTTTAAGGTATTTCCTTAAATAAAATATGATTCAAAACCCAAAAAATTAACACTTTCCAAAGCATTTTCACATATAATGACCAATTTGTTCCTCACAAACCCTGGGAGGTAGGTAGGAAAGGTGGAGTCATATCCATTTGACAGATGAGGAAAACTGAGCCTCAGGAGGTGTTTAATGGCTTAACCAAAGTTGTACATTGAGAAAGTAATAGGGTAGATATAGAAGTTCTTAATGCTTACAGTCTCCCAAACATACCTGGTCACTATCATATTTTGGACCCTAATAAACAAATACATTTTTGAGCATTGATTAAGGTTACCATCAAAAGTTTGTAAACTTGGTTGTTGGTTTAGTTGGAAGAATCAACACAGAGGTAGAAAAGAATTTAACGAGACAGATTCTGTTTAGTTAGGCAAAGTCACACGCAAACAAACCCACTGAAGCTAACAGTTCATAATGGTACTGAAGGAAAAGGCGAGCTCTAGAATGCACTTGGCGAAATTTTTTTTAAGTGCTATGCACATTTCACTTTTTTCTCTGACCCAGAAAAGTGTAGATTTTTGTATTTTTTTTTATAGAGCTCTCTTAATAACCTAAGAAAACATTTTGACTAGGGTTGCTTGCTTCCTTTGGTGTACCATAACGTGTAGCTAAACCCATTCAATGTGAAAATATTATTATTGTCTTTATAAACTACAGCCATGTTTCTAAGGCTTTTCTTAAACCAGCTGTTTCTTCCTCTTTATCACATTCCCCAAAGCAAAGTAGAATAATAGGTCACGGTTGCCTAGATGGCCTGTCGAGAAGCGATAACAGATTAGGTCCCATAAAGGTTTGCTGAAAATTTTCAAGTCTTGAAGGTTTGCCTATACCACTGGGAGCTGAAAGTGATCCCCGCACTCAACATTTTCATCTACCTCTATCTCCTTGAGATAAAGCCAACCATGCTGGATTTCGGGACTCATCTGCAGGGATCCTTCCTATATCTGAAGTTATTTTAGCTTCCAAAGCAAACAACCAAAAGCAATATCCACTGTAAGAGAGAGAGAGAGAGCACAGCAAACAGCTCAGGAGCCAGAAGGGCAAGCACCTCACTCCCCAGATCAACATGTGTGGTGACGAATGACAAATTTATTTTTCTACAGAGTTTGTATATATGTAAAACTGCTGAAGTGCATCAAGATGTCAAGTGCTTTTGGTGGCCACCCAGGCTGCCCTGAAAGATAACCAGATGAAAGCTCCACTCCAGTGGTGGATGGAGCAGCAAGGGTGCTTTCCGGGGACAGGCTAGCATGCTTCAGCAACAACCAGAGGGCGCTTCCTCTGTATCCATCAAATACTAATAATCATTCCAAATACGCATCCCCAAAGCAAGTTGTAATAACAGACTCTCGGTGTTACTAATGTTGATCGATTTGTTCACCAGACTGAGCCTTGGCATGTAGATTACCGTTTCCTAAAGTATGATGAATAAGATGGTAATCCTTCCCTCCCTCAGCCCTTGCCTCCAACCCAGAAGGCCCTTTAGAATTCTAGAACGCTCATTTTTCAGCAATTGCTCAAAAAGTGAATTTGCAATATTTTCACTTTAAGTCTATTTAATGACATGGTTTACTTATCTCTGAAGTCAAAATTATAAAACAAACAAACAAAAACCAACAACAGCTATTTTGTGATTTTTTTAAATAAAATATTAGTCAACGTATTTTGACTATCCTTATTAATAGCCTCATCTTTCTGCAAATCAGAAACATGCAGAAGAAGGTACCCTAAGGGATGTATTTTGCCAAGAGAAGGCAAATGCTGCGAGGGGTGCAGAGAGAGAAAATAATTCCAGAGGTATCTTCATTTCTTCCCCCATTGCCCAATACAAAATAAATAAATAAAGTATAAATGATCTATCCTGTTGCTTCACCTTCATGGCTTTAAAGAAAGCATCGGTCACTTTAGCATACACATACACCTGGAAAAATAGTTGCTTTCTAGAAACTTTAATTCAGAAATATTCATGGTCTGCTTATTTTCCCCTAAATGAAAAAAGTTAACAATCACTATTGTGAGGATACACTAGTTTTATTAATCATAATCTCCAGTTATGAATTTACTTCGGGAGGTAAATTCTTAAAACTTCTAAAAATAACAAAATTGAAACACACGTGCGCACACACGAGCTCCTTTCTCAACACCACAGGTCTTTTCTTCCTCCTAAATTATGATGAATAGAGTTGATGCTTTGCTTTTCGCTAAATGATGGCATAATACACTCTGTGGAAAGCATATAAAAGGATATCTATTGGCCTTGCTTCGTCCTTTACCCTTGTTATCATAATGATTTTTATCACTCTTATTAAAGAGTCATCTGTAGATTGTTGTAGTGTGAAATGTCTGTATACAATTAGTTCCGTTGGTTTAATCCCATTGCTAATGAGACCAAGGTCAAGGATTTCATTCCACTGAGTCTCACTAGTCCACAGCCACTCCTGACCCCATCAGATACCTCACACATGTGTCTTATTAGTTCCCAAGATGGATGGATGGACACCCATTACCTCGACTAGAAAATGCTCTTGAGTTCAGGCCTCACTGACAATGGGTTTTTGTTTTTTTTCCATTTTTCCGTATCATAATGAACATCACAGGTACTGAGGAAAAAGGACTTTTCTCTCACATGCATGCTGAGAGAAAAGCTAAAGCTTAGACTTCTCCACAGAGAATATTCATTTACATGCAGTGTTTTATTGGGTACTTTGTGGTATAGACGACTGGGTCCGTGATCCAGGAGAACAGTTCCAGATCCAAGATATTTGATAAATTATTGGGAATTAAAACACACACACACACACACACACACACACACACACACACACACACACACCTGCTGGAATAATCAGTGAACTTCCATCACGAGTAGACTTGATCATATTGTAATGGTCCAGGGTGAGCTAAACACTCACTTTAAGTAAAATTCTTTTCAATTCAGTCTTCTGAACAGAGGGATACCATTTGGCAGATTACATCTTCCCTGGCAATAAATGTCATCCCCATGCACAGAAACCAGGTCCCTTTTAGCTCTTCACAGAAAAATATATCTTATTCATCACTATCCACAAAATTGGATCATTTAAGGCAAAGTATTAATAAAAGGATTAATTGTAAGAAAAATGCCCATATTTTTATGTAAAAGTCTTCTGAGGTGGCTCCCTCCCTCACACTTAGATGATCCAGCTTGCCTGGAGTCTATAAAAGGCTTGTGGTAACTCACTGTTAACATTTTTTTGTTTTGTTTTGAGTTTGCTAAAAGAATATAGTACCTCTGCAGCTACAGTGTATGAATTTGCACTCATTAATCTTCAGAAGTTCCATGTGAAAATGATTTCTCATTTCCTCGAGTTTGTCCCCAGCTAATAATTCTTTATAAAATGGAATCAGCCACCAGCATTGTTCATTAATTTCCCCTTAAGATGGTATTGGTTTGCAGACTGTAATGCTGGAATACAAATATTTTTAATAAGCAAAATCGAAATTTCTTCTGCATTGTGCTTTGATAGTTTTCTGTGATCCCATAGGCAAATATCACATTAACACAAAATTTCTCCTTCACACATTTGGTTATAAATATTGGGATGGAGATCTTCCCAGCTTGATGGCAGATATGCTGGGGGTACCAAAAAAATGTATACACATGCCTTGTAGTCATCTTTTGTTATCAGTACATATTGAGTATTACAATTTTAATAGTTTGTTCCTTTCTTAAAATGTGTACACTTTTTTTGGCCATATATTATTTATTTATATATATATATATATATATATATATATATATATATATATATATATATATCCCAAAAGAAAGATCTAGCACAAATGGTTTTAAATTTGATTTAGCAACTCAGTTTTTCTACTCTTTTTGTCTCAGACTTGTTTAACACCACTAGGATTCTTTCATCTGTATGCTCAGCCTTTAAAGAATAGAGGAAAAAAGTTATCTTTTGCAAACAGTAAGTTGCTAAAGATGAGTAAATGTTGCTGTAGTTTTCATTCCTCTGCCCAACTTCTAATCCCTGAATTTTTTCAGAGAAAGATAACCTCCTTCCAGCTGCCTTGTCCCGCCCCTGGACCACCCTTTCCAGCTGCCATGCCTCCTTTTTCTGCCCCTCCTCCCCACTCCCAAGGACATCTGCTCTTACTTGTCTGGTTCCCAAAGATAAGATGTTTCCCAATAGCCTAGTCAGTTATTGGCCTTGAAGAGTCTGTCTCAGAAATTTAGGGGTGATACACTTCACCCAAAGGTCAAAATCTACATCAAGTTTTAGCCACTTGGGACCTTCAGATTCCAAGATTAGTTTTAGGTTTGAGGTGATGTAGGTCAAGCTCACAGAAAATAAACTTTTAGTGTCTTTCACTAAAATATGCCTCACTTGGTTGTCCCCAAATTTTTATTCTTAGAAATCCTTGCAAACGTGAATGTTATATAACTTCTGAACTTCAACTAAGTTACCAAGTGCCTTGATGGGGGTACAATAATGTGTAAAATTGATGGGGGTACAATAATATCTAATTTGTTAGGTAAAAATCAAGACATGAAACATAATTTAAGGTATGAGAACAGAAGCAGAAATTTAGGACTTCATATAAAGTCAATTCTGGTAGCAAGAAACTATTTTGTTAGCAAAAATCATCAGAATATGGAAGTGAATCATTAATGGATATGCTCTCCTCCCCCCCAAAATACCCTCCTTATTAACTCAAATTGCAAAAGTAATGTCAAAATTCTGTTTTGTCATAAAGTCCACTTGTTTCGCTTCAAATATACCAAATTTTATTTGATAAAAATTTTTAATACGTAAGAAAAGAAAATATCTTTCAGGTCCCTTTAAGTGATCTGTTTTGCATTTTCTATTTGGCTCCTTATATTTTTTTTTTTCAGTGAAGGGTGGTATGTCAGCTATTCTGCTTAAGAAGATTGAAAGGATATTTTAAGTATAATTTTTGTCTTATAAAATAATCCTTATCTCTTGCAAATGAGATGCAGGGAAAAAGCACCCACATATTTGAAAATGGTGGCTGTTAATAGCATCCATTCATTGTTGATCATGCCATAGTGAATCAGTCATTTATTATATAATAACCTTGTGACAATCATTAGATTTTTTATTTAATCATGTGTGAGTGACAGTACAATACGAATTGTAAAATGGCCCAAACTGGCACTTAATGGTCTATTTCTTTCTTGATTCTAATATGTTCTTAGGAAGTTATTAGTATTATAGGAGAAAAAATGCTGAATAACCAACAGATCAGTTCACAAGGGCAACATATGGTAACTGAAGAAGCTTGAAAACAAGTCAGTGTATTTATAGCATTATTGCCGGGTTTATATAATGTGTATTTCATGAGCCTCTTAAAATATCTAATACAATATTATTTCATTTCTACTGCAATTCTTAAATTTTGGTTAAAAAACAAAAAGGAAATCCGAAGCCAAAAAAAATGTTTTTCTTTCCTTTTATTTTTATCTGTGTGCTTTCCTAGAATATTCATAGTTTCTAAAAATTCTTTTCCTATATTTTATCTTTCAAATAGGATGTTTTCACTGTGACACTGAATAATTCTAATGAGTCTTTTTACATTTTTTTAAAGGTTTCCTTCAAACGACTGCTGATGAGTTTTGCTTTTACTATGCAAGAAAAGATGGTGGCTTGTGCTTTCCAGATTTTCCGAGAAAACAAATCAGAGGACCAGCATCCAACTACTTGGACCAGATGGAAGAGTATGAAAAAGTGGAAGAGATCAGCAGGTTCCTAAAGATAATACTCTTTAATCTTTAAAAAAGAAAAAAAAAAAAAAAAAAACTGACAAATCTTGTGGTTTTAAAAGTGAATCATCTGTCTTTGCTTATGTCCAGCAGCTATATCCTCCAGATGCTTTATTTTCCCCTTTCAGTAGTTTGCTTCTCTAAAAGCATATTAGCTTAAGTACTCCTCATGCTTAGCCTACTCATCTTCTGTTACGAGCTTGGCTTCTCTATGATTCATGTGAATTTTATGAGTATAGTTTTAACTTGTGTTTTATGATTGTTGGTAGCTTATGGCTCTGTGGAAATCTTCAGCACAATTATGATTAGCAAATCAGAGTTTCGTAAATAGATCATAGAACTTTCTCTCTGAGCGCCTTTCTGTAAGGTTTAATTATTGTGAGTAAAGCTAGTTTTTTAATGATAGTCACTGAAAGATGAGATAATGAGCTTATGAAATTTTAAAACATAGACATGTTTTGATTCTCTCTCTTACTTTTTGAGAGAAGGCTGTTTTTTGTTTTTTGTTTTGTTGTTTGTTTTTCCCATTGAAAAAAATGTAAAAGAATCCTATTGTGCCCTTGGGTTGGCAGCCCTTCATGATTATTAAAACCATTGATTCCTAGAGGAAATACATTTTGAAAAGGATGCTAAGTGCATCCCTTGCCTCCTTCATCTCAAGAAAAGCTCACTGGTTTTCTTTAATTTGTTTAGAAAGCACAAGCACAACTGCTTCTGTATTCAGGAGGTTGTGAGCGGGCTACGCCAGCCTGTCAGCGCCCTGCACAGTGGGGATGGCTCACAGCGGCTCTTCATTCTGGAAAAAGAAGGTTACGTGAAGATACTCACCCCTGAGGGAGAAATTTTCAAGGAGCCTTATTTGGACATTCACAAACTTGTTCAAAGTGGAATAAAGGTTGGCTTTTTAAATTTTATTTATCTTTGCTCTGGCTATGTTAATTTTATTTTAGTGTTCTCCTCACTGAAGGTATTTCTTTATAATAAAAGAATGTTTAAGGAGAAAAGAAGGAGACAACATAAGGGAATAATAACTATGGCAACTGAATTGGGACAATTAAATTTTGAATGTTATTTGGTGACTATTAAGCAGTGCAATCAGATTGGTATTTTTACATGCTTTCCCTATGTAATTTACACATTTAAAATAATTCTTGGTTTTATAAAGTATTTGGTTAAGTGTTTAACAGACATAATACTTAGAATTGTATATCAACATTTGCTAGTAGAAACAAAGAGATCTTTGGTTATTTTGGTAATTGCAAATCATTCTTTACCACTCTGTTTTTGAGTCTGTCATAAATGATGCTACTTATACTGTGATTTCCTTGTATAATGTTTTTACAGGTAAGTCAAATATTTTTATCTATAATAAGCCATCTTTATAATATATTAGCACATCTATTGCCTTCTTTCCCATTTCTCCATCTTGAATTCTCACGCTAAGTAATCTAGTAGGTACGTAAATAATATTATCAAATTGGTTTCACAAGAGAGTAACACAGTATAATATTAGCAGTACTAAGCTGTAAGGCAAATTGTGGCATTTGAAAATTAAGACACATTTAACCGCTCACGACTATTTTGGAATGAAACAAAGTAACTGCATGATTTGGGAAGAACTGGTCATCTTTCCCATTTCTTAACTAGAGGAAACATTTAAAGGAAGCTTTATACTCTTCTACTCCTATAGAAATAGACTCCTCCTGGCTTTGCCGTGCTCTACTCAAACGTAAGAACATCAAAACCAGAAGAAACAAGTTGGAAAGAATATAAACATATTCCTGATATCTATGTATTCGGTACCCACCATGTAAAATAATTAGAAAGACTCAATGAGAAAATAGGGAATGCCATATTGTTGGGACCACCCAACCTCAAGCTGATGTGACAGTGTCAACAAGACAAACTGAATAAGAGAAGTGCTTTAGGGTACTTATGGTCCTTTAAGAAAAAGGACTTTGGTGCCGAGATGCAGATCATTTAGAAAATTTGTATAACTCAGTAGTTTCAACTTTCTCCCAATAAATTTTTCATTAGAATTCACAGCAAATAATCAAAAGTCCCTTGAAAGGAAGTATTTAGTGTTTTGCACACCAGAGCTCAACGAATACATAATTCTGAAATGTGTTCTGAATAATGTGTTCTAACTCACTGCCCATGATACCTAATGAGCAAAGAATAAAGATGCAGCAACAAGTACTTTCCTCACTAGCAGTGCATTTTTGTTACTATGAAAGTTCAGCATGCTCTCTCTAAAAGAAAATATTGGGAAAAGTATTTTTAAAATCATCATCTATAATCCCATTGATTAAAGAATATCACTGTTAACATTTTGATATACTTCCTTCCAGTTTTTATATTAAAATTAAATGAATTTTTCTGACTACAAAGGTAATACAGGTCCATATTAATAAATGTGAAAACACACAAGAAGAACATGTTTTCTTTAGCTTTTTTCCTAAAAAGCTTTAAAATAAAATTGAAATCAAACCATATATACATCTTTTTAGCCTCCTTTTTTCCACCTAACACTGTCATGAGCATATTATCAGATTTGGAAATTTTTCTCAAAAACTTAGCTTTTATCTTTTTTGGATGTTCAATTTCCTTTTCATGAGATAATTTAGGATGACTCCAGTCTTTTCTTTTTATCATTGTGAATAATGTTACTTATCATTCTTGTGTATATTATTTAACCTGCTCATGGATGACTTTCTTAAAATTCATTCATAGAAAGAGCATTACTGAGTTGAAGGGCATACACCATGATACACATTGTCTGTTTGCTCTAAAATATAATGTTTTCAAGTATTTGAAAGAATAATATATAGCTTTCAAGTATTACTTTAGTAAAAATGTTGGTATTAAAAAAATATGTATGATAAAGTATAGGTGAAAGAAATGAGCTCAGAATACTTGAAAATGTTGTTGTAAGAAACAAAAAAACTGATGTTCTTATTCCTACTTGAACTGCCTAAAAAATGTCTTCCTTTTAATTCAAATTACTTCAGAGTCCCTCTTTTTTTAATGTATGCCCATTCATTGGGATGTTGAATGAAAGTTTATCTTCTCTGACATTGAAACATTGCATCGTGCAATAAAATGGCACAAGCCAGGTTATGACAGTGCCACAACTGTGCCATATGCATGTTTTAAGGCCTCTAGGAATTCTGCAGAACCCCCATTGGCCCTTCCCTCCCAGGAGAGCTCCAGGGCTTCTGGGGCTTAAAATAAACTTCAAAATCCATTCTTTTGCGTATGTAGCATGAGTTACATAATATGACCGTTTAAAGTGCAATATTTTGAATTCCCTTAGTATTTGACACTTGTGATATCAATAAGATACAAATGTACCCCATGGGTAGTTGAGTGTATACTGGATAGTGAGTAATGATACCACGTCCTTATCACCTCAAGGAGGCAATGCTATTATACAGCTGGCCTTTATCTCAGTCTCCATGACACCCTGGTCACAAGTCGCAGGTTGGAAGCATCAGAAGAGGCTACTGGTGTTATGACGGAGCAGAGGCCAGCACGCTTAAGAGCTGATCATGATCCCTGAGTGTTGTGGTGTGCCCCTCAGACACTTCTGAAATGAAAACATGTTCACTGCTATTGCACAGTCATTTTTCAGGCTTCTTGACTCATGAATTGTTATGGCAATATTCTGTGTTTGTCAACAATCATTTTGCATAAGTAATGCAATTAGGAATTTTCATAAATTATTGTGCAGATCACTTCTTACTATTCTTTAAGCTTTAAGATCCCAAGAGAGGGAATAAAGCTGTTTTAACAGACCACAGTACTGATTGCAATACCCAGATCACAGAATTAATAATGTATACTAAACCTAACCTTCATGTGTTTGAAATGAAAACAAGGCAAACCACAGTCGGATCCCCCGTGATATTAGTTAATGACCAGTACGAGCATATGAAATCAGACATAAAGAGGAAATTCCTCATTATAAGAGTTTCTGAAAGCTAGTGCTGGCTGTAAGGAAATCTGGAATTTCTTTCCTGCTAATTGTCCATTAAGAATTGGCAGTGATTTCTGTCAAACGGTAAAGGACTGATCTTTTAGTGACAAGGAGTTGGACTCAGCTGATCTCCTTAAACCAGCCCTGATTCTTTTATCTACCAGCAAAGAGCCAACCATTCAGGGCACTTGGACAGCTCTCCCATAAACGGGTCCTAACTGAAGCTCAAAATGATGTCTTATTTTTAAACACCCATGTTGTAGGAAATGGCAGTACCCTGTGAATTTAACTGTATAGTTTCACTGAGAGCAAACGTTATGTGCAAAAATGCAAAAAACAGGCTAAAGAATGGACTTGTTTTTGCTATAGGAAATCCTTTGTGGGGTTGGATTAGTAGAATAAATTCTATGCCATATGGATTTAAACTGCCATTTCATTTAGGAAGAGATGATTCCATTCACAACAGCTCAAATCCTAGAAGACTGAGCTTTGTGAAATTGCCAAGAAAAGAGTGAGTCAGAAATGTGTTTTTAAAATATGTAGTGATTTGATCCTCTGTGGTGATAGTGCACTATACAAGCTAACCACTGATACTGACACTGTGAAGAATGCCTCAAGTACCCAAATGGTGAGCAAACTTTAAAATTTTCATTTTGTGTGTGGGGGGGAGGGGGGCAGGCGAGGAGGAGTATGCATTATTTGCTATTATTGTTTTATCCCAAAGGGGAAATTCCAAGACTCCAGTGATTTGAAATCTTTAAATTGAGCTTATGTATGAATTCTGAATCAGAACTTCTGGCAAGTATTAGAACCAGCTTCTGTCTGAAGTCCTTGGGAATGATAGACTAGTGGTTCTCAAAAATGACCACATGGTTCAATTGCCTAGGAGCTTTAAAAAATTCTACTGACCGAATTAAATCAGAATATCTGGGGTTGAGACCCACACATCACTATGTTTTTAGAGATTTTCCAAGAGATTTCAGTGTGCAGTGAATTTGAAAACCAGGGGTCTAGACTGAGCCAAAGCCCTGGCCCAGTTACACATCAAATGAGACACATTTTCTCTGCCCAGTCTGTACCCAAGTCCTGTTACTGAAATGACCACTGGGGTCAAATGGTTGGACACCAGTTGTCATTTGTCCTGGACCTTTTGTCATTTCCTTGGCCTCCACGTATTACTTGCCCTCTTTGAGTGAGGAGATGAGTTAACTCTGGCAGCATGTAAGATTCTTGATATAAAGTATTGAAAAAAATGGTATTTAAAAATCTCAACAATTCTAGTTGGACCATTGTTTTACCCGTTCCATTTTTCCTGTTTTTGTTCCCTTTTGGAATCTGGCATTTGGCTAGTTGGCAAAACTATTATCATTTCTGTTCCTTAAATATATTGTTTGCTGAAACTATCTGAAAAACCCTTGTAAAAAATGACAAGGACACCAGAAGTTTGTCTAGTGTAATTTCACCAAACTTCCCTGACCACCAAGGATCTGTAAGTCAGTCTTAGCTTTGCGTGTGTGCAGCAGTAAAGACAGGCCTGCACCCGTCAACTACAGGGTGGCCCCTCCAGGAAACCAATAAGCACTGATCTCTGCCACTGAGCTCTCAGCATGGGCAGAGGATGGTGAGGCACGCACCCACAGCAGCCCTTTTGGCTTGCAGTGTGCGGCAGACAAAGCCGAAAGACTTGTCTGTCATTGGAACAAGTGTGACTGGACTCCTGTCCTTCTCTATCTACTTGGATCCTCATTTCAAAAGATGCTTTTTGAAGTGGTCCTTTTACTGGGGGGAGGAGAGGACATAAGGCTGAAAGCTGCTGATTGTCCGGGTGACTGAGCCCATTGAGGGGAGGCTCTCGAGAGACAGCAGCCGGGGCGCCCAGGAGCCAGAGGCATGTGGGGAGGACACAGGGTGCACTGGGGCAAGCCCCGGTGGGGCAGCCTCTGATTTCACATGCTTGTAAATCACACGCATAATTCTGAGCATCGAAAGTTTAGTGAAATCCAAGGGCTTGTCGACCCTTTGGGGTTGATGTCCTACTTTTCTGAAGTTTGTCAGAGACCTAACCTTTCATATTTTCTTCTCTTTCACTTGTGATCTTATGGCAGCCCATGAGATGTTAGGGTAATTTTGTTAAAGTGAAATGAATCAGCATAAGTTAGAAGCAATTTACTTTTCAAACCTGGTATTGAAAACATAGCATATACCCATATGCATATGGCGATGATTGGGCCATATATCAAATGCTTCATCAGGAAAATCATTAGAACTCTGCTTTTAAGCATGCTTTAGGTTGGAAGAAAGCAGCAAAGTATATGTGGGTTAAAGATTACAATAGAAGAATCGCCATTCTGGAATGGTTTTGTATACATGACATTTAAAAAGTTTTTTGATCTATCACATTACTGCATTAGAAATTATTAAACCTCATCTAAAAGAGAATTGCTATAGTGGTAGAAATAACCACTAGGCAAATTCATCCTAAAAGTGTTAGAAAATTAATTGTATAGTCTTACCCAAAATAAAAACTTTTAAATACCTTTTTTTTTTTTGTAGTTCAAAATTCTGGTATCAAATCACTAAGTTAAAATGTATAGAAAATGTAGATCTACAAGCAAAATTTTGACTGCAGCTATTTTTTATATTTAGGTAGTAATGATATGGTATTAAACCCAACTACCTTTATTTTCTTGAGTATTTCCTACACTTTACATCAAAATGCCCTGTACTCTAAAAAAGGTTTCCAATTTTAAATCAATTTTCATTTTAAATCTACTTTGAATGTCCACAGAGAGAAGCGAAAAGTCCCTTAGTGACACGAAATAATCTCAGTGTAATTTTCTGTTAAGCTAGTTTTCATTTCTGGTGTTCTTATTTCTTAATTTTGGCATTTGCAATTCTATTAACAAAACATTTTTTTATAAATATGAATGTGCATATACATGGTGTATGCCAGTGTATACCAGTTTATAAATATAATATAAATTATTTTCCATCCTGCGTCATGTTGTTTACTGAAGTGGCACATGCAGTGTCCCTCCAGTTAAGCAGAGAAAGGCCGCCTTCTCCTACATTTTAGGTCCCATAAGTCACAGCTGAGGTGAGGAAAGTTTTCACATTAATGTCTTTATATTTATCTAAGACTTGAAGGGCAGAGGAAATAGAGTCTATAAATCTGACAAGTCCTA
Source organism: Rhinolophus sinicus (assembly GCF_057876585.1). Classification (NCBI taxonomy): domain Eukaryota; kingdom Metazoa; phylum Chordata; class Mammalia; order Chiroptera; family Rhinolophidae; genus Rhinolophus; species Rhinolophus sinicus. Next base: position 116,180,108 of record NC_142515.1, on the reverse strand, counting down.
TGGCAATAATTTAAAGCAAGTAAAAAAACCAAGAAGTCTGGACCCTGAGAAGGTCTCTGTCACCTTTAAAAAACATCTGACTGAATATGGAAGGCACCAACCATCTCACTGTATCTGACTGGAAAGAGAAAGAGACCTATTGTGACACTAGTTGTTACTGTTTTCCAATGGTTATTTTACCTAATGAAAAGGAAACAGCAGGCCTCACAGAACTCTCTCAATGGTAGAAGGTAGCACGACACCCCCTTATAGAGACCTTCCATAGCTTTTCTTTCCCAGCGCTATAGTCTCCAAGGATACTCTGGTCTTCTTTATTACGAATCATAACCACCATTTTTAAAGCATCTCCTGTGCTAAGCTATTACATGGATTACTTCTGTAATCCTTACAGTAACCCATAAGGCAAATGTTAATATCCCATTTCACAGAAGAAAAGCCTTGGGTCCAGAAGTTAATTTAAGTAAACTGTCCAAGATAACACAGCTAGCAAATGACAAGAGCTGACTTCCAAGGCAATTGTCTGATGTCATGTTCTCAACCACGGGATTCTACTGCTATAAAGCCTTTGATCAGAAGCATTGCATAGGAGGAAAGACAAAGGAAAATGTTCCAGAAACAGATTGGTGCCAATCGGTGTTAGCATACTCAGTACTGCTCGCCCTGACTGGAGGGACCGACCGGGAGGAGGCTGAGGGCCTAGATCTAGGGTCAGGCATACAGACGTAGGTTCCAGGCACTGCGTCCACACTGTGTGCTGGTGGTTGGCCCCCAGCATGTTATTTCACCTCTCTAGGCTTAGTGTCTTCATCTGTAGACTAGAGATAGTCAAGGTTGCACTTAACGCTTTACAAGCATGATCTCACATGAAGCTGAAGTACTTTGCAAGCATTAGCTGTTGTCATCATCGATCTCCCTATCAAAGAAGGGGAAGGAAAGGCAAATGTGCCAGGCCCCAGAATGACTCACAGGCTCCAGTGGCCACTGTTAAACCTATACTCCCTGGTAGTAACGGTCCCCCTAAAGACGGGATTGAATGATAATGTATGGAAATTCTGTGATAGTGTTAGCATGTGCCCCCAAATTATATGGCAATCTCTTGGACACAAAGTTATATTGATGTATGCGTGTGGGTTTTCTTTAATTGAAACAGATCAACCTAGAATATACTGTCATTTAAATGTCTTAACTACAGGAAGACACCACCTTCATTTTTACAGCATTCCCTTTTGACGCGAGGCGTATGGCATTGCTACCTATCACATTATGCAAAAGCCCTCAGGTCTGGAGTTTGTCAGAGCATAGGCCTAACTATGATTCAGCACAAAGCAGCTGACCCATGAGGACAGCAGCAACCTTTCATCAGAATTTCCTTGCTTTCATAGTAGTTTTTCTCAACCTGGATATTATAGTAATGTATGTCTTTTTTGTGTGTTTATTTTGGAACACGGTTTGTGTCAATCTGCCCTGGAGTTTAAAAAATTGTAGGATTTGCAAAGGAAATACACTGGGACTGAAAACTAAGAAGGCACATAGTTTTGCCCACTAGCAACTATTGCTCACAGCACAGATTTAGAATCTCAGGATCTGGGAGGGGAGTAATTGGGCAAAGTTGCTGTAAAATTAACATGTAGTGTCATGATACAGAGAGTGCATTACTCAACAACAACAAAAATTTTTTTAAACAGATTGGTAAAATGTTCCAGGTTGTCAGGGAAGGGAGAATTTGAAAAGAAGTTTTCAAAGTGAAACAACAGCAACAAGCATCATTTAATTTATTTGTGAAATGTGCTGGACATCAGGTGTTAAGGCTGTATAAGTGAAAAGATCTCAGCCACCTCCCTCTCAGAACCCAGGCTATAAAAAACACTCTTCCTCTTCCTATCATATTAACTCAATATTTTATAGAAAATTTCCTAAGTCCGTAAACATGTTTGCTCTTTGTTTGTGTCTACCTTTCTATCACCAATTTTGGGAGCTTGTTTAATGTAACATTTTGCTTTTACCAGGTTTCTTTCATTTTTACATATATAATAATAAATATATAAATATATCATATAATAAATATATAGGGAGACCTATTTATACAATATATAATAGTTATATACAATAAATGTTATCAATTACTACAATATATTTTAATATGTCTGTATTTACCAATTGACATTTAGTTATTTTAAAGTCTGTAAGGTCTGTGATTATACTGAACTATAGCATAATACCAAGGCGGCCAAAACTGGAGACAGATCTGAAGTGTTTTTAAAAACTGGATCACTGCCTAGAAATTAAAAATCAACTTTGGACCTCTCAGTCAAAATATGCTTTGAAAAATAAGGTGCTATTTATCAAGACCATTCTGTAATGTGTTATAATGAGAAAAGCTTGAGAAAAGCATTTTCTAAATCATGTAATTTTTTAATCTTAGCGTGACTTTGTGATACCAAGTGACAATGCATACAGTCACAGTGACTCAGGCATTACTACCAAAATGGAGGCAAAAATTTGAATCCTTTAGCTAGTGAATTTTCCATTTTACTCTATCTGGGCATGCTATACAAAATTTAAGTTCATCCATTTCCTCATTTTAAAATATTGTTTAATTCTATAAGCCTAAACTCCAAATCACAGAAAGCCTATAAAAAAATCATTATTGGTTTAAGATAAAAGATATACTCATTACTCTATCATACATATATGTGGTAGAACAAGAACAGTAAAAGAGAACATCAATGACTTTGATCTATCTTAATTCCATCATTGCTAGCAGTTGAAATTATTGAATCTGAATATAGAACTGAACCCAATAAACTAAAGCTAATACAGCTATAAACACTGTGACAAAAGATCTTAAAGATTTGTATATTGCCAGTATTCTTGAGAAAAGAACATTTCTTTCAAATATTCAAATATCAAATATTCTGGCTTTCTCTTTCAGAGTAGCTAAATTCTTTACCTTTTTTTTTCTTTTTGAATTCTAATAAACTGTTTCTAAACCAACCTCTTATCCGCAAGCACCTTTGATTCACATGGATCACAAACTTAAATAAAATGATAGTCCTCAGGCTATTGCTAGATAGGGAAACTGCATCTGTTCTAAGAACCCTTAGCCAACAATTTGAAACTGTTCAGAATTTCTTAAAAAAAAAAAAGAAAAAGAAAAAAATTGTGTACACAGTGTGAATAGAAGATGCGTGAGGTTGGAAAAAATTAGGAAAGCATTACTCTTAAGGGGATAAAAAGATAACCGACTTTAATTCCCATTAAAATTTTAGCCTTTCCATGAAAGATTTGGTGAGAAGACTCCCACAGTGCAAACATATTTGTGGATGGATGTGAACACACCTGTTCAGGAAAAGTGAAACAAAACCTGAACTGACTTCCTTCCACACACAGGTCACCAAACATCTGTCATAAGTTATCAATTACTCGCCTAGACTGGACTCAATCCTGTGACCTGAGGTTGAAAAAGCCACATAGCTCATTCTCCTTCTTGCGCAGTCTGTGGTTTTTCCCTGTACCACCATTAAAGCTTCTGTTTAAATCTTCAGGGGTTTGGATGGTCAGATTGACCCCGTGACATTAATAACGTATTTACACCCTGGGTTTCTGTAGGCATCAGCCTCGGGCTGATGTTAGTTAGGATTCAGGGACTTGCAGTAACGTGGCTAGCTATGAAATGATTTACCCAATCGCTGGCATAGTTCCTTAATTGCATAAGTTTCTTAATTGCAACCTAAAGACAATGTCTCCTTGTCCAAGGAAGTGTGTGTGTGTGTGTGTGTGCGTGTGTTTTAAGATTTTGACTTTGATTAAATGTCAATACATATAAAACTTTCACACAAAAACAACAGAAAAAGTCTTCTCGGCATGACTGACTAGGTGAGCTTCTTCTCTTGTAAATAATTATTAGAGGTACTACTAAGTAAAACTTCTGGTGACAGCATCAATTGTCAACACCTTTGATCCTAATGTGTCGCATTCCTGGAATATCCCACCTCAGCGGGATGTGGCCGGAGCACACATCCGCTGCCAAGACACGGGCACCAGTTCTGCCAGTCTCTGTGTGACTTGGAGCAATCGCTCAACCTTCTGGGGTCCCTGTGTTTCACCTTTGAAGTCTGAGGACTAGGCTAAATGATACCTCAGGTCCTTTCTAGCTCTAAAAGAGAAGGAGAAAGCGGTACAAGTCCCCAGCTGTTTCCAAGAGAACTATGGTAGAGAGGAGTGGTCAGTGTGGCCCAGACGCTGGAACTCGATGCCTGCCCAGGTTCAGAGCGTGGGGCTCACTTTGCTTTTTTCTGTTTTTTTCCCCTTTGGTCTGACCCAGAAATCTGGTCAGTGTCTCCCAGTGCAGAGCCCACTGGGCATCCTACCACACTGACCAACAGGGCACTCTCCATTCTGTATGGTCACCAGTTAAAGTTTTAAAAGCTGCATAACTTTGCCTAAGTGAGACCAGGTTTTAGTTAACGGCAGGAGAATGTCTTTTATGTGCACGGATAATAGGGTGGTAAGTTTCCAAATCTGGGTTTGAAGGTGAAGCTATACAATGACCTTGAAGCGGGCAGTGCTTGGTGCACTGGGGAGGAAACTAGTATGGAGCTGAGTGAAGGAAGAGGACAGTGGACATAGGAGATGAGTGCTCAGAGTTGAGCTTCGGTGTGTTGGTGAATGCGGGAAATGTGTGTCAGATAATACTAGAGGGTGTTATATGTTCAACTAAGGTTTTTGGCTTTTACTCTGAGTGAAATGGGAATCACTGGAGGATTCTGAACAAAAGAGTGACATGATCGGACTTAAACTTTGAAACAAGTACATAGCAGCCATGTTGAAAGCAGAGTAGGAGGGGCAAGAGTGGAAGCAGGTAGAGGATAGATGCTGAGTCCAGGCACCAGCTCTGCTACGGATGTGCTTTCTGGCCAGAGGCCAGTCACTGACCACTCAAGCCTCAAGTTTTCATCTGTACAATGAGAGGATCTGTAATAGCTGAAGTTCCTTTCAATTCCAATTTTCAGTGGGTTAATACTTGAAGGAGTATTTAGAAATTCGCCCTATTAAACCTATGTTACCTTCTTTGCCATAATTTTAAGGCACAAATTTTGAAATTCAGTACATTAGCAATGTAGGATTTAATGGGTTCTGGTGAAAAGTTGTAAAATATCGATTATGGTAATTTAGGAAAATATCAATTATGTAATATAAAGCAGATGGCTCACTGTGATAATTATAAACAATAATTCATGAAAATGGTGACCACAACTAAAGACTCCTTGGGGAAATGCACATTTAAATAGAAAAGGTGGGGGGTCAGATGATTATTTTTTTAAAGGATAATTATCCTTGGATTTAGGGTATAAAAGGCCCAAATCCAGGTATCTTGAAGTCAGAGAGGATTGAAATGATAATAGAATGCAAAACTATGGACTTCTAATAAGGAGGATATGCAAATGTTGTTGTAGGCAATTTCTAACTCTTTAAATTATAAAATAATGACCTTACTTATAAAGCACCCATCATTCACTCTCAAAAGTAGAATATTCCCAGATATATCCTCAGTGAGTTTCTTCTTTTTTGTTGGCAGTTGAACCTCACTTAGTTAATCAATCTTTCAGGCTGTAAGTTAAGCTGGGGGGGAAATGGCTCCTTTTCTACCTACATGTGAATGTACAAAACTTAATTTGGTTGGAGACAGAGTAAACTAGATGTGAAAAATTGAAACGGGAAGGAGGATAATGCTTGATCAGTTTACTTGAACACGTAAGGATTTCAGTGCTCTGTGTTTCCTTGAGAGAAGTCCCATGGTGCCAATTAACCTAACTTATTCCAAAACAATTCTCTGTTTGGAAAGAAAAATTTTCATTGTGGGTGTTCCTGGAAATTGTATGCCTCCTCCCCTGTTATTACTGAGATGTGTGCTGTGCAATTGAAAGTACCAGCTTCGTTTCCACGCACTGTGTAGATTCAAGCTGTATCCCACACACAGTGTCAGGTAATCTGTTTTAATTTTGTCCAGCGCACACACACATTTTAACTTGCAGTAATTTTTTTTTTTTTAATGTGGAAAAACCATCTCTACCTAATATTAAGCCAAATATTTCATGTCAAAATTATCAAAAACACTAAAGCAGGAGATTTGTTTTAATCAGGAAATAGCTTTTCTTGCAAAAATTTTAAAATAAGTTAACTTTTCTTGGCGTGGTTTAAATGGCATCTTCATTTTTCTTTGAAATACTGTGACTGCGTTTTCCCTCCAGTGTGAGACAAAACTGGATTAGAAAAGATTGAAAAGCATTTAACTAACTTAGTAATAAATACATTCTCCATTTTATTAGGCTGTTTTGGCTATTTGGATTTCTGGAGTATTTTTTTAAAACCCAATAAATCAATTAACCAATATTCATTCTAAGATTGAATTTGGTAAATAGAATATATGTGCTTTTCATCAGGTCACGCATCTTTTTTTAAGTCTGAAACCACCACACACAAAGAATTTAATTCTGACAGACATTTGTTCTCAGCATAAATACTTTAGGGCCAATAGTTGTCCCCACTTAATCATGCTTCTTAAAAGTGAATTCCAGAAGACTTGAGGCTCCAAATGACCCCTGGTAAGGTGAGTTGTCAGTAAATTACTTTTATGATGTGCCCTGGGGAAGCAGGTCTGCTAGAAACTTGGTTGGAAGCTGGCCCCCTCTTGCCTGTAGGGGGATGACCTTTAACTTTATCTAACCTTTGCATTTCTAATCCTAAATTTCTGGGAGGCATTTAGTCACATGGTTGGATATCATATTAAAAGAGAGACCTCTCCTGTGTTCATCCGTAGTGCTGACCACACATTTGTTGTTAAAACTTCAAGATGAAGCATGCCTGTAAGCTTTTTATTTCTACAATTTAATTTAAAATAGCAAACATTTAATATGTTGGAATATAAATGAGTTCAAAACCGATTCAGAGTTAAATTATGACTGCCTTGGGTGCCATTTGGAAAACAACGTAGAAAATTTAATCCCTATAATTTTGCTCATTTGAATTTATTGTGGCACTTGAAAATTTGTAAGAGCGATTAAAGATGAATGATGACACTGCATCAGAATAAATTTATTTTTCACAAGGTATTTAGTTACTGAAAACAAGTCTTGTCAATTACTTTGTTGTCTCCTTTATGAGAAAGCTTTTCTTGTGTTATTTGGGGACAGTAATGTACATCGAAATTAACAAATAGGAATTTTGATTCAGGTTTGGATGAGAAGAAATATGCCCTTATTTGGCTACATTAGACTGAAAACATTGGGAAATAAGGCTTTTTACAAGATATAAAATGCAAAGTGATTACTAATTTCCCATTAATGGTTAGGTCACAATTTAGGTAGACCCAGATGTCTATATTTTAGTTTTGTGAATGTCTGATTTTCCTTCTTTTCCCGTTAGTTTTAGATGACATTTAGTGGGCCGATATTTTAATTCTTCCTTAAAGAAAAGTATTTCAGTGCTCAGTTTTATTGTCTATAAGTGTATTATATAATTTAAATACATGTATACCTATATATTTATGTATATATACATATATATGTATATATATACATATATATGTATATATATGTATATGTATATGTGTATATATATATATATATATATATATATATATATATATTAGAAGACTGGGTGGCTGAATGAAATATTACTAAAGATAAGCTTTTCAAAAAAATTACACACCTAATTTTTAATCACAGTGTTTAGATATATAAGTGCATAGACTAAATGTAGACTATTTCCATAATCTCTTTGATTTACATCTTATATTGCAGCATAAGCAAAACCACGCAGTCAGAGCTCTGCATTTGATATCAACCCTTTGAGGAGATCAACATTAAGCAATTAATGTAACTTCAGTCATAGAAGCAATTAATGTAACTTCAGTAATTTTTAGGGGGGAAGGAAATAGATCAGCAACTTCTTTTCTGTAAACCAAAAGATCTGGCTCAAGAGCATATATAAACAAGATGTAAGCTTTAAATATAGCTTAAATGCCACCCAGGAGAGAAGCTCAATGGTAAAAGAGTTGTCAACAGACAGAAAGCGCTCTTTAAATGATGGGGAAAATATTAAATTGGTGACACTAATGTTAGGATTACACACGCATGTGCTTCCAAAACCTTCAGCCCAGAATGACCTCTCCCCACGCCCCCACCGGTCCCCAGTTGTTTGTCTCTTTGGATCTGGGAGAAGTTATAATAGTAACACAGAATGTAGTCATAACTTGGTGATAATCCTAGGAAGATTTTACTTGAGAACATGGCAATTAAACTCACAATTTTGAAACAAATTTGAAAATAGTTAGAATAAAATAGATGACACACTAAGACACTAATATTCAACCTGTCCTAGGCGGCTTGCTTATTTTAATCCCACCAAAAACCATTTGTTTGTCATCAAGTCTGCTCCTGCTGAGATATGACTTGGTGGTTTTTGTTTGTTTGTGTGTTTGTTTTTGTTTTTTTGTTGAAAATTCTGCCTGAAAGGATCTTGATTGTTTGAACTATTACATCCTGTTCCACATGATCCTTGTTTGGAGACTTGGTATTCGATTACCATTAAACATGGACCTAGAGACACATCCATAACGTGTTAGGTACTGAGCAGGGCCCTTCTCTGGAGTCATCTCTGGAACCTCACCCAAAACCCAGGACCTAGAGTGTGGAAGGTAGTTCCCTACAGGAGAATCAAAGTGCTCTGACCAGAAGGAATGGATGGTGGGCAGGAAAAGCAATGGATATGAGAAGCTCAAATCTAATAAGGGCGAGAACGTAGAAAAAATGACCCAGTACCTACTATAATCAAAGTGTAAGCAGAGTCTGGGAAATCTCAGAGGAAAGAGCAGCTAACTCCAAGCATCTAAGGATGGTGGCATCTCACACAGGGAATGACTCTTAAAGCGTAGGGGCAGAAAAGAGGGAAGAGCCTTTCGTGCAGAAAACATCAGAAGGGATTGAGGTCAGGCTAGACATGTAACCTGAGACAAGGGACGGTACCCAGAAAGGCTCTGATATACTCAGCTAGGAATCTGAGTTTCCATCTGTGGGAAACAGTGAGCACATTTATGGCCAGCCCCCACCCCCAGCATCGTGCTAGGCTCCCGGAACCAGTTGGTTTCTTCACGCTACTGTGACTGCCCTACTTCCCCTTGGGGATTTGGGAGCTTCTCCTTGTCTGGAGGGCAAGGAAGCTTAAGAAATGAATCTAGAAAGAACTGGAAAATGAACGTAAGGGAGAGATCCTAGGAAAAACAGAAACTCAATTCAAATAGGCTTAATCAAAAAACAAAACAAAACCGCTCCTGGCTTCTGTTTCCCCTGTACTGGCTTCATTCTTGGGTGGGCTTTATTCCTGGGGCACAGCCTGCAGCAGTGCCAGGCTCGCATCCTATCAGCTCAGCAACTCCTGAGGAGCAAGAGCTGCTTTTCCCAAAGAGTAGTGACAGAAGTCTCCTAACTGACACCATGCATGGCTTTCAGAACACGTGCTCCCAGGATTAGCTTGAGTTATTTATATGCCCTTCTCTGGAGACAGGGACAGGGACCAGCATAGTCCAAAGCACTGAACCCAGTGGTGGAGGAGGTGATGCCCCAAAGGAAAATCAGAGTGTTGTTACCAAAGGCTAGGGAGTGGACGCTGGACAGTGGAAACAGCAGACATCACTACTCATTGGACAAATCCGACTACTTTGAATCAGAGGCCAGGCTCTTAATATTCAGTCCTGCCTTCCCTCCCCCCTGTGCTTCCTATTACTAAGCTTTCCTCTGTGACATATCTTAGGGACCTTCAAGGGTTTGTAAAGCAATGCAATGAAAGCTTTCTGTTGGTACAATAAACCTGATAAGGTGGTGCTTTCTTGATGTTCACATACTAATTTCTTGCTTATGTCTGCTTTCATTTTTAAAACACGTAGACCAAGATACCATAAAATATGCATTAGGAAGCGTGGCTGAATTACCAGAAGCAATGGGGTCAAAAAGACTGACTTAATAACTTCTAAGTTGCAGAAAATGACTCATCTCCAAAAAATGGTAGCCGAGGCCCTGTAAGAAACACATCTACACAATCCCAGTCCTCTCCTTATTTTAAAAGGCTTTTGTAAACTTTCTATTTCAATTCAATCCATGAATCATATTTATTACTGGGTTACTGTAGAGTTTGCATGCAGACCTGCAAGAATACTAGAAGTATGTAGGAATCTGCCTCCAAAATGTTTAAACAGAGAATATGAAGCATTTAATGATAAGGTTTTATATTTTTTGTAACATATACTTTTGGAGTATTTGCACCCTGTGGCTCTAAAGTTCACATTTGCTTTCCAAACCTGTTGAGCTCCATTATGTGCAATTTAATTAACTTTGGTAAACAAGTATGACATGTTTTAATTTGTCTTTAGTCATGTTAGTGTGATTAATGTGTTGTAGACTACTTAAAGGGTAGTAGTCATCGTCTTTCTCTTCAAATATTCACTTACATGAGTCTGTTAGTATGCCTTTGCTAGGTATTTAATACGCATATTAAAATCTGTTCTTATTTATTCACTTAAATGAAAAGTCTGAAAAGCACAAATCCTGCCTCTACCCAAGAATGTGTGTTATCTCCAACAGGTAGGAAAATCTTTAAATTAGTCATTTTTTTTCTCATTGAAAGCCTTTGTCACATTTAAATACGTTCTGCAAATTAATGCTAACTATATGCAATAAGGATTCAAAAATAAAAAGTTAACTTCTCTTTAATGGAAAAAAACTAGTTTATGTCTTATATGTCTGAGTTTAAATAGGAATATTATTACATATATGCATGGGACAGACTTTCCTGTTAGTCCTCTCTGCCTAAAAACATGTACTCACTACTCTTCACTAAAAAATTTACTTGTTTACCTTAGTGTATATTATACCATTGTCTGTCATATCCATTCCTTCTAAAAGCAATGTTTCATTTGTTCATGTAGAAAGTTAAAATGACACGACCTTTCTGCTTTATTTTACCACACTGGCCCCTTGTAAACTGTTCATTCTGCCAGTTGATGATGTCAAATGATGGGAAGGCATTTTCCTTTGAAACTGGCTTTTCACTCATGGAAGGTCCAGGTGGGAATCCAGCCAGAGGACTGTTAACCAGAAGATGGCAATAAAACTACTTTCTGTTTGATCAAAAACTTGACAGAGTTGTGGAATTCAGCTCAGAGGAATAATCTACTTTCTGGAGATCTCTGTGTAGGAACTCACTGCTTTCCGTGTGCTTTATAGATCTGCAAAAATAATATGGCTCAGCTCCATATGGGGAGAGGGCTATAGGTGTGCCATTCATTCATTGATGGATTCATTCATCAAACTAATGTTTTCTGGACTTCCTCTAACTGAGCCAGAGAAACTGGGAAAAGTCCAGAAATTCTGCCTTTATATATTGATGGATTACGATGAATTAACTGTAATCATTCAGATAGAGATTTAGTATTAGAAAGAGAGAAAGAAGGAAGGAATGAGGGCTTTTGGGTTAATGTCTCAGGGTTACTTTCTAGGCAGGTTCAAATACCTCCCCAATTACTTGTTTACTTATTTGGCATGAGGTTGTCTCCTTGTTCTCAATATTGACCAGCAAAATACTAAAGTTAATAAAATTCCCATTAATCCATAACAGGGAATGGGTACATCTTATTAACTGAATAGTTTGATTAACTAATAAACTAAAAGATACATGGTGAAAAATACCAATTTTCAAAGAATGTACATGACATTTTCATGAAAAACACGAAAACAGTACCAAACACGATTTCTCCGTAGATGCAAAATTTGAAATATTGTCGTATTCCCGTCATCTTTAGAAATATGCTGGGTTTGCCATCCCTCACCATCCTTTACATGAAACCCATAAAGCTAGATAAATTTCAGAATTCAAGGATTTTCAGATTTATACTAAGTCAATCTGGTTCACATATTACGTATTACCTGACAACCCTGGTGGGGTCTGGAATACACCTTGTAATATATATATTATTAATATACCTGTGGAAAAACACCTGAATATTCAAACTGAGTGGAATAAATAAAGACTATATATAAACTGCTTCAACAGTTCAGGTCTAGTTTTGCTGGCAAATAAATTTGCACTAAACTCATACAAAAGCTTTTGCTTTTCAAAGCTTCTGGGTTTCGAAACTGCCTAGAAGAGATTGTGGACCGCTTAGCGCAAAGTACTATATGTGAGTGTCTCATTGACCTGGCAGTCAGTTCAACATCAGCTTTTAGGGACAGAGCTGGGAAAGCAAAAGTAAGCAAAAAATGGCTTCTGACCTTCAAAGAAAACAGCTGTCACTAAGTACTTTCGCTATAAAATCATAAAACTTTTGGAAGTCAAAGGGACCTCTGGAATCATTCTGCAGTTAGGAAACTAAAGCCTGCAGAAGCCAAATAACTTGTTCAAGGGTGGTTAGCCACACAGAGCCATACTGACATTGAATTATATGTAAAATTAATCTTCATTATTTAACAAGTCTGATGTTTTGCTATTAGTCTTCCCAGAATGTTCCTGTTTCTGAGTGACAGTGAACAGTGGACTAGAAATATGGAGGATACAGAGGGGACTCTAAAGACTGATTTACTGAGAAATGGAAACTGATATCAGGGTAAGAAGCAGCAGATTTGCATGGCAGGAGAAACTTCATACCATAACATCCCCCGAAGGCTAGACAGCAGGACGAATGGATTCGTGTCAGGGAGACAGTACCTGTCGGTTGCTCAGGCACTCTTAATCAAAGGAGATGCAAGGTTTTCTGTGAGCCAAAGTGAACCACTTGTGGCCAGCCGATTCACCCTGGGTTAGATTTCTTTCTTTCAAAACATCCCCAAATATAAAAGGTAAAAAAGAGAATTCCATCCACTTCTCAATGATATTTCAGTTAAATGAAAGAGAGAGACATGAAACAGCAGCATTTAGTGTTATTTGTTGATGATTAGAATCATTTGCAGGGGGAAAAAAAAAATGTATGAAACAAAATACACAATGAGATCACTTTTTTTAAAGGAGGATACCAAGACATTAAGAAAAAGTTAAAATTTAAAAAAAAAGAAAAAGTTAAAATTGTATTTACAGAAGCAAAGATGTATGAAATGCATCTTTTAAAGATCATCAATCCAATTTTTACAGCTTGATCTCTGTTAAAATGCAAATGGCCCAGAGAAAGCCGATTCTTACCCTTACTAGTCTTTTTTAGTTTTGTGAGAACAAATTTCAGCTCTTTTCTCAACTGTAGATTTTTGACGGGGCTAAATCTTGAGAATGTTGGGGTGCAGAGAGGTAGAAATGGGTAGCTTTAAGCAGAGAAAGAAAGGCAACACCTGAGAGAGTCTACTGTAGGCACTGAAAACAAATCTCTGGTTTCGTAATCTGGCCTACGTTAAAATAGTAACTTCCGGAATCAAGCTCCATTGTCAGATCATAATATTTTATGTTCTTGGCTAAGAATTTTGAAACCTTGTTAATTTGCTTAGACTATTGATATGCAATCTGATGCTCCTTGATTTTCTTTTCAAAATAAAGAACCTTGGATCAGATTGAACAGAGATAAAAACAGTCTCTCAAATTTGATCCTCACTTGGGACACATGATCAGAGCAAATACTATTTACTTTATTCTTCATTTTTATGGAAGAAATAAACAATAAGTACGGTATATTTATGAGGAGTTTCTGAATATAAAAGTTGACCATGGTTAAAAAACTGGAGTTAATTACATAATTTTCTTTTTGTTTTAGTAATGTTAAAGAATTAACAAAAGATCCTGTGGTTACAATGGTTGGTTCTTGGGAATTAAATTTAAGATTATAGTTAAATAGTTTAATATAAAGGTTGTAATAAATTATACCAACTGCTTCCACATATGTGGATATTATATAGTTTGTGGGCCAGAATAAAGTATACTTAACACATATGATGTAGTAATGACTTAGATTGAGGGTTGGCAAACTACAGACAGTATCTGGCCTGCTGCCTATTTTTATAAATAAAGTTTTATTGGAACACAGCCATGCCATTTGTTTCTATATTATCTATAGCTACTTTTGAGCTACAACAGTGGAGTTGAGTAATTGCCAGACAGACTATATGGCCCAAAAAGGCTTAAATATTTACTATATGGTCCTTTAAGAAAAAGTTGGCTGACCTCAGATTTTGATGGCCAATTAGTTATTCTCAATACACTCCTGTCTGAGAACTTATGTTGCTTTAAATCCCTGAAGACATTAGACTATCATTTACACAATGATATTTTAACAAATTAAGGAAAACTTGAAAAGTTGGCATAATTCTCTAAATGCACATTTTAGTTCTATCAAAAAGAATCCTAATGTTTTTTATAGTTTATATTTCCAAGGCTTTGAACTTTTTAGGGCATCACTACAAAAAACTATTTTTGAGATTTCCATATATGGGACTAGTGAAAAGAAAGTGGTACAGGTACTTTTGATTGCATCCTGCAATGTCCTACACTAAGTGACTTATACAGGATTTCCATCAGTCATGGGCACCCCGGGGCTTTTATACGTATCTCAAATCCCAACCTCCTGTCTTCACCCTCTGGGTACACTGCTGCTCTTTACATTAACCGTGCACCGCTGTCTACATAACTGCATCCTTCTACACTATGCAAAACAGCCCAAGAATGCTCTTTGTAAATTACGTGCTTTACTGTGGCACTAACCTTACACTGCCATTGTCTCCCCATGTGGGCCAAAAGTGCCTGGAGGACAGGGAGACTCAGGTTATCTTCCTGTCTGCCAGCCTTTGGCACCATTTACTATACAAAACAGATATTTTCATCTAAAGGTGTACGTTGAAAATTTTCCGATTCTGCTCACGCTCAATAGTTGAAATATGTATTAAAGTAAAGGTGACCATTTAATGTGTCATCTAAATTGGGATACTTCTGAGAGTAAAAGGACAGTCTCTTAATCGTTTTACCAGAACATAGACGAGAACTGTGTCCAGGCAAACCAGGATATACGGTCAGCCTAAGTTTTATAAATTTTAAAGTTACAAAATGTCCTTAACTATACCATCTCTGACCATCAACAATTTATCATAAAAGAAACGTAAGCGTGACCTTGATGATGGCAACAAAATGACAAAAAACAAAAATGTTTTAAAAATTGAGGGATCGTCAGTTAATTCGAACTTAGGATTTTGTGCCTGATATAAGCAACAGGATGACTAAGCCTCCTTTTGCTCTCCTGCAGCCTTAGCACCTTCTCCTTTCAATCATCAGGGAAAGCAGGTGGCTGTCACTATAGACAACTGCCAAGAAAAGAAGAAGAAAAAGCAGGAGGAAGAAGGAGGCTGATCCAGGGTTGTGTCAGGGTTAGGAAGCAGCATCTTACACAAGCCACCTTGTTTCCTTTTTCTTCCTTTTTAATCACTGTTTTTTAAAGAAAAAGTATAATTGAGCGTGCACTGATCTTTCAATAAGCTTCACTCACACAGTAAAACTTGAGCACATGTGAAATTATGCAGCTCACTCTGTTAAGCCAGGACTTTCAGTCCACCCGAGGTTTCCAGGAAAAGTTCTGTTTGACCTTTGTATAAAAGACCACCTTTAGTAGGTGACTTATTTTTGCTGCCCTCTTGGGTGGTCGAATGAGGCAGATTTCCCTGTCAAACAACATACAACTTTCTTTTTGCCAACTGAACATTACACTGGGACGTGGCTTGGAGGAACAGTTTCTCAATACTATAAACAACGGCTTTCTTGGAACAGCTTGTTGCTTAAGCATAAAGAGAGGTTACTCTTGGTTTAGCCTTGAGTAGCATATGAATTGGTTAAGGAAGTAAGTGTGGCTGACCCACCAAATTACAGTGGCCATAATATAATTAAGTTCAGTATCCTCCCTGGAGGCTCTAAGAAGTATTATTATGACACCAAACTTAAAGAAAAGGAATTTTTTAAGAGCCAGGAAATTAGTGAGAAGCAGTCTCTCGGGAAATGTTGCAAAGTTAAAAAAAAAAAGAAAAATCAGAAGAAACAGCATAGAAGTTATTCAAGGAAAAAAGGCTGATCAAAATACAATATTTTGTTTTCTGTGATCCCGAGTACATTAAGTTATTATTAATATCTGTCAAAAG
Source organism: Rhinolophus sinicus (assembly GCF_057876585.1). NCBI lineage: Eukaryota > Metazoa > Chordata > Mammalia > Chiroptera > Rhinolophidae > Rhinolophus > Rhinolophus sinicus. Next base: position 116,163,963 of record NC_142515.1, on the reverse strand, counting down.
AGCAGAGTGTCTATGGATTAAAGATACTATTGGAGTTAGGATGGGGAGGAAATGGGGGATTAAAGATATGTTCAAAATATTGGAAACAAAGGAAAAACAGGAAATGTTCCTAAAAGAAATTATTAGGAAGACATTTGCTCTCTGCTTATCCGAGTTAAACTGTACTTAAAAATAAAGTTCCTAATAACAACTTAGACTCGTAAGTTATACAGTTAGTACAATTTATTAAAAGGTTATTAAAGCATAAATGACTCCAAGTAGCAAGAAGAGGACAAAGGAATGACAAAGTAGAGCGAGGTCCTGTCTCACCATAAGGCCACAGCATTCTCAGCAAAGCGGCTTGGGTGTTGTCAGACCTTCCCAGTGAGACTTTAGACTGGCCTCGCCAGTCACGGGGCCAAAGAGTTTCTCGGCATATGCACGAAAGCATAAACACTAAAAAGAAAGATGCTTAGCTTGAATTTGCTCCCAAATCATTGCTTTTCAAGGCATTGCTCTTTATCTCTTAGGCTCCATGACGGATTGGCTTAAAATAAACAATCAAGGCTTATTTTGTGATCAAGGGCAAAGGTGATTTATTCTTTGGTAATGACCACAACTTTGTCACTCATTGTACCTGTCATATTCAGCCAGTCCTCGTATCATTCACTGGTACAGCTGAGTAACGAGGTCATCCTACTTATGTGTATGTCTGTCTGTGTAGGCATCAACCATCCACTCAATAATTTCTTTGATATCGTAATAATATTCTCTTCATGTGTCCTGCCCAAGAAGGCTATATTGCAATAAACATTGCTTTCATATAAGTAGAGTGCTTTGGGGTAGAGAGGAGGAACTGCCACTCAATGTGAAGTATGACCCCAAAATGGTGCTGGTCAGGCAAATCAAGGGACTGAATGTAGTATCTGGTATAAAACTCAATGTTGCATTCCTGCTTCATTTCTACCAACTTCATGGAGGATACTTCCATCTCCTACAAGTAGGAACGACGGAAGGTTATTAGATATGCTCTAGCATCAGTGAGCCTTACCGGGGGAAGGGGAAGCCAGCACATTTCAATCCTTTGGTTCTATGGAGTTGCCGAAGATTAAGCTGGTGCTCTAATGTCTTCCTTCCTCCCACAACAAAGCCAGAAAAGTCATTTGGTCTAGTGAGCACTTTAGGTGTTGCAGGTGCCTCATAACTTTTGGAATCTTTTTTGCTATTGGCTTACAGGCCATTTCAACATTACCAAAGCTAAATTTGATACCTGACACTCTATTTGCATACTCCTGTTAACTTGATAGGGAAGGAGGAGTTAACTTTTTGAAGTTCCACTACATTTCAGAGACTTTACAAGACACACCCCGTTTAATGCTTGTGATAGTCCTATAACCTGGGTATTATTATTCCTGTTTTATAGGTAAGGAAACTCAAGTTTAGAAAAGTTAAGTAATCTTCCTGTATCTAGTAATTGGCAGAACTAGAATTCAAACTCATGTCTGCCTGACTCAAGTAACCGTGCAAAATCCACCCAATAACCATCCAAAATCCAACTTGTGAACATCTGAAGAAATTCTGCTCCAGAATCAGCACTGATTTCCAACTCTGCTGTCTTCTATGAACATTACATAATAAACTAATAGAAAGTTAGACTCAGATCATCTTCCTGCTCTGGTCAGCCTCTGTTCAGGTTTGGGTCAACCTTGGAACAGCTTGTTAACGCAGAAAAAGAAGCCACGCTTGATTTGGCCTCGAGCAATATGAATTGTAAGTGTGGCTTGCTAGAAAGGCCTCATTTGATGCTGGTTGACAGAGTGTCCTCCTATAGAATTAATTGGAAAAATTCCAGGTAGCCAACAGGTGAAAATACATTACATATGCAAGTCTTGGGGGAAAGGCTCACCTGTGGTGAGATAAGCCTTTTCCTAGCCTAGATGAGTGGGAAGTCTGATTTTTTTTCTGCAGAAATAAACTGGGAGTCTAAAAATTACAACCTATGGAGCAGGGTTATATCCTTCTAATGTATGTGAAGAAACCTGAGGCTCTTTTGTTCCTTTGCTTTCCCAAGTCCATTCCCATACTCCAAAAGACACATGCCATGGGGAGCATGTTAAATGTCAAAGAAACTGTAAATTGGTAGACATTAATTAACTTTGCCAGATGAAACAGTTGCAGAATGGGAAAATGAGGAAATGCATCATCTAAGAAGTTACACGGAAGAATGGAAGAGTTGAGAATTCATTCTCATTACACAAAATTCAATTCTCCTGTGTCTCCCATCTGCGCAAGTTGTAATTACTTACAAATTGGATGTGGATAAGGGCCATGGATGTTTTATGGGTTTAAAGTGGGAGCACCAAACACTATATAAATGTCATTGGAGCACTCATTTCTCTAACAAGTTTGGTGTGTAATGTCATTTAGGGCCCATCCCATACCAGTAGGGAAATGTCATTCAGGAACTGATTTTAGATACTGAAACCATTTCAGTGACAAATACCTTCCCAAGAGTTTGGGTTGCAAAAATGAAAAAAATCTTTACCTAAATTACTGGATTAGGTCATACAATTGTCTCAGTCCATAGTGGTTAAGCTACACCTGCACTCATGAGATTTACAAAGACAGTTTGACTTCAGAGGGCTTTTATTAATGTATTTTATTTCACCCAGAAGGTGTTCTTTATAATAAACAGGAAGCCTCACTAAATATGACCCAAAGTTTAAGCAATGGAAAGGCACATAGATGATGTCGTACATTATAAATATTTTTTGTACTTGCTAGTTTATTTCTAAGGAAATTATGAGAATGACATCATAATGATGACCGACTTTTATTAGTGTTTTTGCTCTGCAGCTCTAAGCAAATAGTTATGAAGAAAAACAAATTATCTAGCGTTATCCCTTTCTACATTACCTGGTCTTTTCTAGTGACAGTAATCCTAGGAAGTGATTCTGGGACTATCGTATTATCATTAGTTTTCTTTTACACGTTTATCATGAAAAACAACAGGGTACTAAAGCACAAAATTTATTAAAATTCATAATGGGAAATAATGACCTCTTATTTTTGTCTGAACTACTGCTTGGATTAGCCTACAACTCAAAGAACAATTTTAGACTAATATTTTAGACTAATTTATAGAGCATCACTTCTTGCTATCAGAGGAAGCCTTTTTCGCAACTGTTTATTGTATATTTTGGCAATATGCTCCTTTCTTCTGCTCATACCAAGTAAAAGTCATTAACATTCTATTTTTACTGAAGCTTTACTCTAGTGCCTTTTCTAAATTAATCCCTTTAAATGACTGACTTGATCAAATTGAGCCTTAGAAGACTGTGGGGTGAAGAGATACATAATACATGCGATGGAACTATAAGTCTTATAGTCTTTTATTCACACGCCGAACAAATATTTGAATGCCTATGAGGGATCAGCCATTGGGCTAAGAGTTAGGATATAGTCAAAGAATACTAAGACTTGATTTCCATAGAAAAATTTCTTCTTTATGGGGTAGGAAAACTGGTAGGGACAATCGATGCAAAAATGATATGACAGTGGTGTGGTGTCCTGGCAATTTCGTAGAAAGTGTTAGGAAGAAAAGAAAGAGGTGTGCTGAACTCAAGTCAGAGAAGACTGCAAAAGAGCTGAAGCTTGGTCTTAAAAGATCAGTAAGTTCTTCCAGAGCAATTAGATGGGGATCCAGAAGGAATAACCAAGTGTAAAGGCGTTATGAGGATGTGAAACTAGGGAGCATCGAAGTTGATTGTGGTGGGAATAACGAGGACATGAGCTAGAATGGCAGAAGTTGAGGCTGGAAAAAGAGGTTAGTTAGGGTCCTCTTGTGAAGGGTCTTGTGTTCCCTGTTTAATCCTTTGGATTTATGTTTTAGGTGATGAAAGTCAGAAAGTTTTGTTTTGTTATTGTTTTAAGGAGGCAAGGTAGAATAATCAGATTTGCTTTTTCACAATCTGTGTTGAAGGAAGTGGGGTAAGGCTCTTATTGTCAGACACAGCCAAAAGAAACAAAAAACTCTTGTAGCCAAAGAAGAAAAAGGAGCTGTCCTTTGTGTTGTCCATGGTTTTCTTACCTCCATTTAGATTTATATCAGGAAATTACTTGATTCAAAGAAAACTTAGCTTTATCTGTGTTCTAACCAGTTCAACAACAATGGATGCTAAGGTCACTCCAGAATTAATAAGGGCAGTTGTCTCAGGCCCTTTCCTGGAATGATGTGTGGTTCTATACAAAATAATATTTCACTGTTTATTTGAGGGTTCTACAAAAAATTTTACATGTATCTGTGATAGTCTACTGCTTATCACACATTGGGGAGCTTGCCCATTTTCCAATTTAAAAAAGTAACTTTTGAAATCATTTTTACAATAATAAAATAGGGGTTGCCAGATACCTGGATTTCTAATATCCACATGGATATGGCTTTACATTTTGGTTATAAGTGTAACAAAAAAAGTCCTTAAAAAGTTTTATATCATGCATATTAATTTTGATAGGTAATTTTACATTTCCTGATTCCCTAGTTCCCGCTATCCAAGCTTAATAGGTGTAACATAAAAGCCAATATATATTGCATCTGGAAATATTTAAGAAAGAGTGAAACAAGGCAGTTTGTTGATACTGCTGATATTTGTGTTCGTAATTAGGCTGATGAATTGTTGCTTCTAGAACTTTGCTTTGTTAACCATATGATGATTCTTGAAATATCTCTGTAGTTTTTGCCAATGTGTTTGTGTTTATATTTTCTTTTTTATATTCACACATTATGTATAAATACAAACATAAGTATCTTTGTTTATTTTCATAACTAAATAAGTATATACAAATTTAGATTTCATGTAGAAAAAGGCCTTTTTAAATTGGTTCCTTTGATTTCAAACATTCAAATATACAGTGAAACAAGCTGCTTTACTGCAAATGTCACATACAAGACTAAGTGCCATCGGTGAGGCCCCTTCCAAGACCCTCACCCCTAAAGTCACTTTGTCACACATGCCATGAGGAAAACAATCAAAGATTTTATCAAACTATAGTTTTCCACTCAATACCATCAAAATGGGAGGAAAAAAACAGTCTTCCCTGTCAAGTTAAAAAAATGTAAGTGCTTAGGAGGAATAATTGAATTATCCTTTCTGTTAGAGCTGACTTTATACATTTCAAGAGTGGCATTAATCAATAAATGAACAAATGATTACTCATCCCTCCGTATAATCTTAAACTCCCCATTCTGCCTTATATTTGAGGATAGCACTCCTACTGTCCACTGTCACGTACATAAACTACAAGCCCATCCTTCTGCCCTTCACCATGAAAAGGAAAGAGCTGATTAGGGAGCTGCTAATCTGTGCCAGCTGAGTTTTAGTAATTGAAAATGTTTACTTTGTGTATTTTTCATTAAAAAAGAAACCTTATGAAGTAGAAATTTCACCAATAGGTATTTTCAATGCAAAGGATGTTGTGTTCCTTGTAATTCTTAATATAATGGAAAATTTACTTTAAATAATGAGGAATCATATAATTCATTTACAGTAGAAGAAACCTGAAGCTCAGGGGTGCTATATTCCCCAAAGTCAAACAGCGTGTAAGTCCCAAAGCAAGGATTCAAAGCCAGCGCTGGTATTATGGAACCCACGTTTGTTCCACTCTATTAACACGCACCCCTAGGTTCCTAACACTGTCCACGGAGAACAAGTGTATGTCCTTTTGTACTCTTCCCCGGCATTTCTCTTTCCCCAGAGGATCACACTCAAAAAGTGTCTCTCTGGGAGATGCTATTCCCTCCTTCCTTGTGAGTCTCTTCCCTCTCACTCTCTGGCCCCTTGAAGCCTCAGCCTGAATGTGCATCTTCAGAGAGGCCTTCCCCGATCCCTCGTCTAAATTAGATTCCGCCTGATAGGCTTGCCCACACACCCTGTTCTTTTATTTTATAGTCTTCTTCAAAATTTAATTCTGTATTTATTTGTAGGCTTACTTGTTTCAAGTCTTTTCCCCCAACCAGAATACATTAGCCCGGCCATGGCATACAATAATAATGGCTAACTTCTGTTGTGTACCAACAGTGTGTCAAGGCCCATTCTGCACTCTGTCCGGTAACTACTTCACAACAATCTACGAGATAAGAAATGTCCCCTGTTTTGAGGATGACAAAACTGAGATGCAGAGAGGCTAAGTCACTTTCCTAAGTCCAAAAGCTAAGTGGAGGAGTCGAGTTGCAAACCTAGGCAATCGAAACCCGCGAGCCCACATTCTGAAACGCAAGTAAATAGGAATTTGATGCACAATGACACGGAAGCAACTGGCTTACCATATTTGCTCCCTAATGACTGAGTGGAGTGCTGGAATCTGAGAGTGAGAGCTGTGCAGTGAGCGAGGATAAATGGTAATGACGTTATAGATGTTGAAGACAGTGGGTATTGGCAGTCAGGAAAGTGGAACCTTTATAAACACTTCAACTGTCCTAGGATTTACAACCAGGAATTTGTCTCTACAGCGTGATTCTGAAAATTCAAATGGGAAGTATTAACGTGCCATCGATTTGTCCAAATTGCTCTACACATTAAATTATGAACCTATTAGAAAACAGATCTGTCTTTCATTGTTTGGCTCCTCCCTGAGATAACTAAGGACACCATCTCATGCAATTTGAATATCAGAAATTCCCCAAATTCTGCCTTTTGGTCCAAAACTATATTATTCCTTATTATTTAAAGTAAATTTTCCATTATATTAAGAATTACAAGGAACACAGCATCCTTTGCATTGAAAATACCTATTGGTGAAATTTCCATGGAAAAGGTGAACAGCCAGACACTGTCCTCCTTCCAATAAATCTTCATATATTTAAGGCCAGTTATGTGTACTCAGACTTTTTTTTTTTAAACTTAAGAAATCCAAGCCCACCCTTTAGTCTTTCTTCATAAATCCTACTCCGATTTTATAATTACTTTCCTATCTTTAATATGGACTTCAGATGTTTCAGATGTCTACAATATATAGTTCTTATACTTATTTCACCTTAATGGGATAGTATCATACATGGAACTGCAAAAACTTCACGTTTTACATTTTATATAATTTAATAGTAAAGATGCATTTTTCGTAAGTATAGATTAATTGCTTTTATTCAGAATTAGTATAAATATGTAATATACCAAACATCAAAAAGAGTTGCTTAATTTTTATATCTGAGGCACAGCCAATGTTTGTTTTCTAAATGTTGGTTTGTAACTGTTATTTAGAAATAAGAATGATTTTTTAATGTAAAACTGGATGTTTAGATTGATCGTGTTTTTATTCTTTGTGTTGCTAGAATTCAGTTGATCATTTTGTAAAATAGTGATTAATGAAAATACCAAAGATGCAAAGAATTTGATTTTGCTATTTTGGTAAATTACAAGTTTAATTGACATATAAATCATGTAAACACAAACTCTACTCAGAGAATAATTTTAAAAGTACCACAATTTTTATATGACCTTGAAGTTCCAGCAATCTATTGCATAACTTCTCAAGAGAAGTCAAATAGAGGAAACCTCATATTTTCTTAAATTTATTAGTGCTTCTTGGTGGTCTAAACTGCTGGGGTTTTTTTTCAAGGTTTCTTTTCAAAGCAATAATCTTAATTGTTTAATGTTTGTTCTCATATAAGTCAATTTGAGTTCTTTAGAGTAACAATAGGAAATATATAGTAAAGAGCAATGAAACATGACTTGGAAACTCAAGTATACTAGTGTTATATTTCTGTATAATGATGTGAAGATAATGCTTTTAGCTGCATGACCACCATATTAGCCACACATCATAAAAAACAAACTTTATAAAAGCAAGAGGTCAAATTCATTAAAAACAATTTTGTTCCCTTTGCTATAGTTAAGCATTTATCTTTAATATTGTAATCTTTCTTTCATTGGAAGGACCCTGAATCTTCTATCTTCTGATAGGAGAAAAAATTATTTTTCAAAGTACAAAGGTATAAATCAGATGAAACTCTCAAGGAAACAGGCTTTAAATTCTGGGGTTTAATCTTTAAAACAAAATGGTCAGACTTTATGCCTCACATATTTTAGCTTTCAAGATGGTAAATGAATTATGAGTCCATTTTATTTCCTTAGCTTTTAATATAAAAATTGAATATTCCTAATAATTCCATTAAAATTTTACTTTTATTCTTATAAAAGTTAATCGTCCTTACATTCATAACTTTTATTAATAAACTATGAACAATAATTTTTCTTGATTATAGACCAGTTCGTGCTAAGAAAGCTATTTCCAAGCTGCAAGACAATAGGACAGCTTCTTCTTCTTCTTACCCACCAAGTAAAATAAATTTGGGGGATTTGAAGAAGTTATTGATGCATTTTTAAGTTGTCCTCCTTGTTCCAAAGGAATCACTTGCTTTTCTAACAAGGTTTGCCCCATATTTGTCAATTTAATAATTTTTAAAAAGTATTTGTATTTCCTAAGAAGGAAATCCTTAAGAGAGTGAAAAAAGGAAAAATTGAAAATCCCCAAACATAAATAAATATTTCTTTTGTTCTGTAGCATCATCTAATCTTTGGGGCTCTCTATATATACATATGTATTTTTTAATGATGTGCCTTTTTTTACACACTTCTTGAACAATTTTATATACTTCTTTAGTTTCTAATTGGATATCCAAACTTGAATCTAAACTCAGTATCTTACTTACATAAATATGTGTTATATTAGTCAATATTACTCAGAGGTAATTTTCACAACTGTTTGCTAATATAAAAAAATTCATATTTTTCTGTCATAAATCTTGGAAGTGCTTGTTTACATAGAGTTTGGGGTAGGGAGAAAATATAATTGTGATTTGCCATCAGTATTATTCAAGAACACAGAAATGTTGGGGTTGATTTGTTCCTATCACCCCTTTTCGATGTTTACTAAAGAGATTATGTTTAACTTTAGAGTATACAACACTATATAATGTTTTAACTTAAAAAAAAAAAAAAAAAAGATAATATTGCTGCAATAGCCAAGTATGTGTGTTTCAACTCTAGAATAAAAATTCAGATTACCTCAAGTCTTGCAAATCATTTATTAATAGCTATTGGTAACACGTGCCATCCAAATCTCCCAAAGAGATATAGACAGAACTTTATCAAAACTATGTGGTGAGTCTGGTGCTAAATATAGGTATAAATGTGCCTTTCCATGCCTGCAATTTTCTGAAATCCAAAAGTTCTTTGGATGCTAGGCAGCGAGATAATACTTTTACATAATTTAAATGCATTCTTCATCCAATTAAAATGTAGGACTACATATTCTCTACTTCTAAATCACATTCCCTTCCAAAATCTTATTTTTAGCAATCAATTAAATTTAAGGATGGCTCTTTCCTCTCTGCCTGTTATAATAGCCACATCTTCAGCTCAAATGCCATATTGGAATTTACAGACTAACTTTACATTCAGTCCTTTCTTTAATGATCTGAGCAACCTTCTGAGAGGGAGGAAAGATATTTACCAAGGAGTTTTCATTTGCTTCTCACCCCCACTAAGTAACCAAGTAAACTCCTTGAAAGGATTGCTAGGTGTTCTGTTCTATTTTTTTGGTGGTATTCTACTTTTTATGTATGTTTCGTCTAAAACTCCAGGAACAAAAGACCTTTTCCCTCATGTTTAATTAATTATTTATTTATTTATTTTAAACTTCTGTTTAATTCATAAAACTATTTGGGTGTTTCACGTTGAAAGGAAGAGATATGACAAAAATTTTAAAACAGGAGGAAAAAAGGCACAATAGTAATGGAGAGAAAGAATATGAAAGGTTTGAAGGAGAATAGAAATATTCTACAACGGCGGTCATGGGCTTGCGAGAGCTAATTGTGCTTGTCTCTTCACATAGCACAGTCAGTGACATCAAGTTGCCAATTTGAAAGTGGCCATGGTGAGAGTATTTACACTATGGAAAGGTACACAAATCAGGACTTTTTTTTTCCAGCTTGTCAGTTTATCAGCGCATTGCCCTAAAACCTCAATTAACCTTTGTGTTAAAATAACTGAGGTATAAGCTTCAGTACCTCTTATGTCAGTTAAGATAACATACAGAAGTTAAAATAGCTGAGATGTAGGCTTCATTTTATTCCCCTGTAGAGCTTTGTAAACCTAAGGAAGACTGTGTCAGTACTGCCTCAGCCCATGAACAATGGGTACTGATGAGAGAAGACAATCTGTTCTTTGTTTGTTCATTTTCTTCATTTAGGAAATATTTGGTGGGGTGATGTAACAATAGTTTATATTATGTGTCCTCCAATCACAGACAATCTCTGCTTTGCCATTTCTAGTTGTGTATTTTGAGCAAGTTACTCATATCCACTATCCAGAAAATACGGATAATATAAAAATATTAGGTTGGTGCAAGAGTAATTGCAGTTTAAAAGGTTAAAAATAATTGCAAAAACCACAATTACTTTTGCACCAACCAAATAGCATGAAACTCTAGAGTTGTTATAAAGTTTAAGAACATAATGCTTGCAAATTACTTAGCATCATCTCTGGCACATAGTAAGAGCTCACTACGTGTTACCTTTTATGACAAGACTTCTACTACAGGTGAGATCTTCTGTAAGACACCACAAATACCAACATGAGGTCCCTGCCTTCAAGAAGCTTACAGTCTAGTGGAATTGATCTAGCTCTTCATTTACGTATCTGAGATTTTGCTATGTCTAACCATGTAACTGCTCAATAGTTCACCCTTTTACAATTCAGTCTGGAAATGGGTACTTTTTAAATTCTAAGGTTTAAGAAGTATTAAACCTGTAGGTTGTAATAGAAGCATTTAGTATAATTACAAACCTTTTCTTCATTGCCATTTTTATTCCCTTTTAATTCCCATGAATGTTCTTGTAGTTTTTTTAAACCTTTCATTTATTTTCATGTTGCCTAAACATACGAGCATAAGAGCTTTGCTTTCTGTAAGTATTGCCAACTTTTCTATACATTTTCCTTCTTCAAAAATGTTTGGTGCTAGGATTTTGTTTTGGAGAAGAGTTTATACTTTTTGTAGTCTTATTATTTTATTACTTATTTCAAATAGACATTTCACAGTTTAATTGTATTGAAGCATCTTTTAGATAAGATGTGTTGGAGAACTGAACTTTGGAACACACAGATATTGTTAATACTTGACACATATTGAGAGACAAATAGTCCCTAATGTTCAAGCCATTCCCTGACATCGTATTGAATTCCTTGGGCAGCTAACCTAACCTTGGAATCTAACAGCAGCTAACCACTGCCTAGACAAAGATACAAGTCAATCCATTATCTAATACGCCACACTGTACCAAATATCACAGTTCTAACAGGTAAAAAGCCTAGGGAAAGTAGAAATATGAAATATAATTCCATTTGACAAGTATAAAGTTTATATAAAATAAATCACGTACATACATACATAAACTATTGTACCCATAATCATTTTTAACTAAATATGTATATATATTTCGCTCCAGACCCATGAGATGTCAAGAGAACATTAGTATATGGAATAAGCAGCAGCTAGGAAGCTACAAATTCTAGAAAATAACCACTTTTAATATATTTCCTCTGTGTAGGCCATAACTTAAAGCCAGTGTGACGAATTTATTTTGTTTATGTTTGAAAAGTGGGCGGGGAGAGAATTGTTGAAGAAAGCCCGCGTGACTTTCAGATAGTTGGTCTGCATCTAGAATCTTTCATCCTCCCATTTGTACTTTTCTAGTCTTTACATGTCATTTGCTACTTCCAGAAGATAAAGTGGACAATTCTAAACACAGATTTGACTTGGACTGATTGCTACATACCAGAAAATATATACTCTGAGACACTTCCTAAAAATTCTGAATTACTGGGTATCTTCTGCAGCTCTCAAGTTCATTTGAAGAAGGATACATTTGTCAGGGGAGTGTGGTGGAGGTGGGCTTGGGTCCTGCTAGCCTTTGAAACTTGTATGTACTTTCTTAGAGAACTGAAGCAATGGGTAAATACAATTAAGCAGAAATGAGGCCTTGAAGAGATGACCTGAGCCGTTATCAGGAAACCAGAGAATAATTCAAGTTAAGTAAAAGACTTATCTGAAAGTAAAAGCCAAATCTGGAAAAATACAGGAAATGTTAAAGGGGAGAATTAGTACTATAAGTGATAGGTCCTCAGTATATTGTGGCTGGTTTCATCCTCAGAGAAGAGCTCAGGTAAGAAAAGCCAAGAGTGAATAATAAAATGACACAAGATATTTTATTAAAATGTTAAGTTCCAAGGTAAGATTTGTATGAAAGGAAGACTTCTAAATTGTTCTAACTATTCTTTAACTTCAGTTGATCATGCTCTCCTTCTCCCTAGAAAGGCGGAAGGCCTAAGGAACCACTCAGGGTTTTATTTTTACTTATTTATTGATAAAATCAGTAAAATCAGGTGTGTTTTCTGACACCAAATAAGAGGGATTTTTCCTCTCACCAACCAGTTCTCCACCAATTGGGTCCAACAATTCCCTTCCATTCTGATATTAACTATCAGAAGTTAGCCCAGACCCCACAGACTGTTTCCACTTCAGGCACCAGCCACAAATGGGGTGCCCCAGGTACCCACACTTCTGCCCAACTGACTATAAATTCAGGGTTTCCCAGAAGCCCCCCTTGGACTCAATACCTAGTAAAACTCACAGAACTCAAGAAAGTGTTTTACTTATTATTACTGGTTTATTTTAAAGGCTACAACTCAGGAACCCCAAATGGAAGCCACACGTATGGCAGGGTTGGTGAGGGAGACGCCGAGTGCCCATGCCTTCTTCAGGTGTGCCAGCGTCCCAGCACCTCAGTGTGTTGAACCGCCCAGAAGCTCTCCGAACCTCACTGTTTAGGATTTTCATGGAGGCTTCATTCCCTGGGTATGGTTGATTAAATCATTGGCCATTGGTGATTGAACTCCGCCTCTACTCCCTCTCCACTCCCAGCAGATTGAGGGGTGGAGGCTGAAAGTTTCAACCCTCTAATCACATTTTTGGGTTCCTCTGGCTACCAACTCCCATTCTGAAGCTCTCTAGGGACCCACCAAGTGTCACCTCATTAGCATAAACTCCAACAAGGCTGCCGGGTTCATTATGAATAATAAAAGACACTCCCATCACTCAGGAAATCCCATTGGTTTTAGGAGCTGTGTGCCAGGATCCGGGACAAAAACCAAATATATTTTTCATTCTATCACAGAACCAAATCATGCAGCAACTCCCATAAGCTAACTGGAGACTTTGGAACTAGTGAAAAGCAACGCTTCTCATCTTTTTCAGGAGTTGTGAAGAAATTCATGTTCTACAGTGTTTCACAACTTATGAACAAAGCAAAATGATACCGTTTCAGTGAGCTTAAAATCCTCCAGTTAGTGGAATACAATTTTAAGTAATGTTTAACTTTACTGTCTTTGCATCCTGTGATTAACACAGGAGCTTCGCTCTTGACTGAGTTCATATATGAAAGTATCACATGCCCACATGTTATCTCCTCCTTCACCTTCTCCTTAATTCGGAAAGGTGCTTCCACTTCATTCTGGAGTAAATGCTTGCAATGACAGAGCTTGCCTTAGGTATATCCCTGTAACTTATAGGTGGACACCAGTCAACTATTCCAGGCGCTCACTTGGCGTGGACAAGATGGCTCCAGTCATAAATGGATCCTTTTCTAAAACACAGATTACTATAGTCGTGTGGTAGGCAGAATAACACCCCTCTCGGAAAGAAGTCCACTTCTGAATTTCCAGAATCTGTGAACACTGTTACCTTACATGGATGGCAAAGGGAAATTAAAGTTGCAGTGGAATTAAGATTGCCAAACAATCCAGGGAGATTTTCCTGGATTACCTGGGTGGGTTCCATGTCATTACAAATTCTGAAAAATGGAAGAGCATGCAGAGGAGGGCAGAAATAGGAGATATGCTATATGGTAAGAATGCAACCCACTGTGGCTGACTTTGACGATGGAGGAAAGAAGACACAAAGCAAGGAATGCAAGTGGCTTCTAGAAGCTGAAAAAGGAAAGGAAATGGATCACCCCCAAAACCCTTCAGAAAGGAACACAAGCCTTGCCGACACATTTATTTTAGCCCAATGAGACCCATGTTGGACTCTATTTTAAGATAATAGATTTGCGTGGTTTCAAGCCACTAAATTTGTGGTGATTTTTTACATCAGTAATAGAAAACTAATAAAATCTGGTATTGTGTTTGAACTAATAATTCTAAAACAAACTTATTTCTCATTTCTGAACAGCAAAAGGTTCCAGTCTAAGAGAAACAAAGGTTTGCATGAGGAGGGGCCTACGTAAGTCTCCAAATCCTCATATTCCTTATTATGCCAGAAAAATGTATTAATAAAGAATATGGTGACCTGCCTTATAATAAAAGTATGTATTTTTGAGAGAATTAAAAATACCACTGCTCTGTTCTCATGTTAATTCTTAGAAGCTCTTTCATTATCAGGAGAACAACAATTCTGCTAGAGGTCTTCATTCATATCTGTGTGCCTGTGTCATGTACATAAAATAAATTAGAAGATGGTCTTACTACTTGCAGAAACTGCCTAATTCTTCATGTAATTTAGCTTTCTTATAACCGAGCTTTTTTCTTTTCCTTACCTATACTAATTAGCCTTTGTGTCAAGGTTACCCGGAATTTATTTATTACTCTGTTTAACACTTGTTCTTTGGGCCGTGCACATTTCTAATAGCATAGCATTGTTTAACCTCCCCCAAAGTCAGCCTCATAAAGAAGTGTGGTGGGAAGGAAACAACTGAGAACTGCACTTTGTTGTCTCTTTCTACGTATAAGCTCCTAAAGCAGGAATCGGTTTTTATTGAATGTCTTAGTCCTAGCACCCAGCATAATGCCTAACACGCAGCAGGGATTCCTTAAGTATTTGTTGAATCAATGTTAAATACAATTTTTTTTGACAAGGCATCACAAGGAATATCTTTCATTTAGTACTGCACTGTTTACTTGAATGTGTGTTTCATTGCTTTCTCAATACCACTGGGCTGATCGATAGACCCCTGAACTTGAAGCCAAAAGGTCACTAAGAAAAACTACGTAAAAATGAGAAATTGTGCTTCCAGTTCAGTGCTACCCAGTCCTGTTTCCTAAAATATATAAGTCAGTATTCCCTGAAAAAGATTAAGGCAAACTTTAAAGAGGCCAGACATCAGGAAAAATTAACTTTAACTACATTGGAAGTAGGAAGGGAATTTTTTTTTTTTCAAAATAATATCATAATGACAGACCATGCCACAATTTCACTTAAAAAAGAAAAGAATGCTTTCTGTTACAATCATTTTGTGATTGATTACTTCTCCTTTTCAAACACTAGATACTTCGTTTTCTTCAAAGACTAGGAATACTTTTAGTCAATTGGTTAGAACTTTGTTCTGCTCCCTGGAGAAAAGTACATACCCCCAAACTATAAGACTAGATCTGACCTTGCACTTATACTAAAGTCATCAATACTCTTTGGGGGTTTTGCCTCTTTTCTGCTGACCCCGTGAAATTGTTCCCGAGAGCTGAATGATAATTGAGTGGCAGCTTACTTCTCGAGTCCTTAAGGGTGGGAGGGTTATGGATTACTCTGAAATCTCCAAAGTGTATAGGGACATTATTTTCAAACCACCCATGGGATTTTGAGAAGGCATCTGTGCTGGGTGTCTAGAAGCTGATGTAGTACTGGGAGGGCTCGGGAAAGAGGGCGGCAGCGTCTCCTGGGAGACTAGGATGCTCAGGCGAGCAAGGCTTCAGTGAGCTTAAAAAAAAGCACGACCCGGACAGAGGAAACCCTAATGTATTTGTACGTTACTTGCCACCGTTTGGTTCTAGCAGTGATTACATTCCTAGAAGCACAACGTATGCTTGGAGCGTTCAGTATGAATAATGATGCACAAAGTATAATGTGCATATTTGGACAGATTGCTGCTTTTCACATGGGTAAGGATAAACATTCTGGACACTGGTTAACAGTTTTCAAAAGTATAATGTTAGAAATCAGAGTCTTTTTGAAAAGCATGGCTCCCTGCACCCCGAATCTTCCACTTGCCATTCTATTAATGTCTTTTTCTCTGTTTTTAGTATCCTGGCTGAACTAATCCCTAGAGGTTCATTCTCTCCAGATGCTCATGAGAAATAGTTCAACAACTTGACATTTCTGGAAGGAGGGCATGATTTTAATTCCATAAAACTACACATAATAAGGGGAAGGCATGGGAAGGCATCAGAAGAGAATCAGTCAAATTGGCACAGGGCTTTCTGTGAGCTGGGGAGAGCTGGTCTGCTGCCCAGTCCTGCCTCCAGGCACCAAGGCCCAGGCTCAGGGAACGTCCTGGTGGCGAGACTGTAGTCGCAGCAGCCACAGGAGGCAGCCTGGAGGCCTCAAACGTCTGGTGGTGTTTCTGGGGTTGTGGCCTCTGACCCTGGTCCAAAGGTCAACCTCCAAGAAGCCCAATCAACGTACTTCTCCATATAGATCGTGAAAAATGACCCCGACCTCAAAGATAGGTTTGCATTGGAGAGGTAAATCATGATTTGTCAGTAACGTACTTTAAACAGACAGCCTAACTCTGAATGCTTATTCAAGTGAAATGTGAGCCTATGAATACTTTCATCTCCCAACAATAGCAGCATATCCCTCCTTCTCAAACTCTGAACATTCAGGAGTCGTGTTATACTATGTAATTTAAAAAGCTAATTTTAAGATACACTCTAGGAGATTTATGTAATACATTCAAGTTTTTTTTCATTAATATAGCTATGAAAGTATTTCTTTGAAATAAGAGTAGTTAGTCCTATTTCTAAACCAACCAGGACACTACTTTTCATCTGATGTTGACTTAAAAAATATGAAATCCTAGGTAATGATTAAACAAGTGTAAAAAGAAACAAAAAGAAATAGATATATATGCGTATGCATATGAGATAGACATGTATAGTTGGAGAAAAATGCTAACCACTAGTGATCTTGGGTAAAGGATATATGGAACCTCTTTATACTGTTCTGCAATTTTTCTGTAAGGTTGAAATTATTTTTCTAAATGTACACAAATAATATTCTGCATATAAAAATTATGAAATCATATGTAATGATTAAACAAATGTAAATCCTATAACCTGAAAATTTCAAAATTACTGACATTTTTTAAATTGCTTTTTTGATTTATTTTCTTGTCATTCAAATGTTTCATTCTGTTTCCATATTTGGCATTTTAATAAATGTCAATGTCGTCCCCAAATTCATTCATGTGATAGGAGAATCCTAAAGTGAGCAATTGTCTTCTATCACTTATGGATTTGTGTAAATCTCTGTTCCCATCAATCTTTCTACAGTGCATGGATTCTCCATTTCTAATTCCCGAAAAGCAAGCAACACAAGTTTAAACCATGTTGCTATCCAACTTAAATTGTATTTCAGAGGATTTGATTAAAAACTACAAAAGAGCTACTTTCAACAAAAGCTTCTTATGGTGGAGCACAAACATTTGTGAAGGGGGCATGCAGTACTTCCCTGCACTTGTAGCTTTAGAGGGAGATCTATGTGGAAGAGGAATTAATCACAAACTAAATCCACCCCTAGGCCTCCGTATATACGTCCATCCAGGAGATGAAAATGTGTGGTGGCTTTTCTACCATCGAATCTTAGTTATACATCCCAGCTTTCAATGTCTCATGAGAAAGGCAGGAAATACTTGCTTAATGAAGATGTAAGAAGAAAAACAGCAACATCCAGTCAATATTAAAATCATCATAACAGGATAATGTGAAAAATAGAGGCCCATTCATAAATCATAGTCATCAGAGCCTTACCCTTCTCTGAGATTGTTCTTTTGGCTATTATTAAGCATATTGTGTTATGCAACTGAAGAAGTTGACTGTTTTGACATTTGAGTAATGATTTGCATTATTTGCATTGATTTTCTTATTTATACACTCTTCGAGTTTGGATGTTCCCACTTTGGATGGCACGTAGCTAAAAGCAGTTTTTCTCTAACCCAGGCAATCAATCAGTGTTTATGGAAAGTGAGCTTTTATGCCTAAAACTTGAAGTTCTCAAATCCATGTAGAACACCAAACTATTAATAGTTTTATGCTTTGCTAGTAGCACATGCTATTCTGGGGACCAAAGCACGAGAGTCCTGCCATTACTGAGCATAACTTTGTGAAGAAGTTGCCCTATTAGAGACATTTCCCCTCCTCTTCTAAGGAGTAATGTATAGCCTTTTGTCATAGGAGATGTGTTGTTTAATGAAATAGTGTGCATAAGATGATGTACTAGCAGGCGTTGCAGCATTCAATTTCATGTCACTTTTTTCACCATTGTAGATAACTAACTCCTCAGACTACAGAGAAAGTGGTCACTGGTTTCCTAGAATATGAATTTAAGTCTCTGATCTAGATAATTTTGGATACTGTGATTTCATTAGAGAAACTCCTATGCTTGTGGGATAAAACAAATGCTAAGACCATATTGAGTTTCCAGCTGAATTAGCAGAAAATAAAGATAAAATGCCTTTCTATTTAAGAACATGATGATGTTTTAATTGTTACAGCATTTGGCATGCCTAATGTACACAATCCTTGACATTCATATAATAACAAAAGAAAGTTGTTTGGGATTTTTCTTTTATTTCCTAGTGTCCCCTTTCCTCTCTAGGATTTCTTCCACCCCCATCTCAGCCCTGGCTTTTAGCTCTTCTCCCATTTCCCCATCCTTCTATAAAGAAAAACTCTATGCAGGAAAGGGATACAAGTAAAAATACCTCATTTCTATGTAGATAGGCCAATGCTGCTTATTACTTAGCTATGATGAACAGACCACCATCGTTGTGACAACTGATGTAGATGCCTCCAGGGTAAAACAAAGGTTTACATATTACACAAGCAATTTAACTGTTTTCTAAACATATTGCCAAGACAGTGGGAGTTGGCAGCCCACACTGTGTTTTAGGTTTTGGAGATTTGGATTAGAAGTGACTGCTGATTATGAACCTTTTTATTTATCTTCTATGGACTACGAGCAACCTAGTAACCCAGCAGAGAATTCTTCACAGCACTTAAACTTGTCTTCCTAGCTTCCCAAGATTACGTACACAAATCACTTGACAAAAGTGGTGGAAGGGTCTTGTGCATAGATAACCACACAAGACAATTGGCTTGTTCTAACCCTTAAAGAGTTCCGCAAAGTGAAATGTTTTATAATCCTTTTCTGTGCAGTAGGCAAGGAAGAAAAGAAAAGAGTTTGGGCAAAGATTATCCAGAAGAAAGAAAGAGACTCTTTTGGGGTTCCAGTTGAAACACAATAAAGAACATAATTAACTTCGCAATTCTTTGTGTTTTTCATTTGACTGCAGGGAGGAGATGAAAGAGGACTGCTAAGCCTTGCATTCCATCCCAATTACAAGAAAAATGGAAAGCTCTATGTGTCTTATACCACCAACCAAGAACGGTGGGCTATCGGGCCTCATGACCACATTCTCAGAGTTGTGGAGTACACAGTATCCAGGTATCACTGAAACGTGTGGAGACACAAATATTTTTAAATCTTATTTTTTCTGTATCTCTTCATAATTTTGTTGTTGTTGTTTAGAAGTTACAAATAAACAGCCATAAAGTGGCAATGATTAAACCATAATCTCCGTCTTGTTTAAAAGCCCATGTGGGGAAAATGATATCTTTGGGACTTTTCCTCAGTTCTCTTTTAACTGAAATGCTACTTCTGAAACTTAGAAAATCACATAATTTTCTGGCAATTTTTATCAGCCCCATGGCAAGTATGTGTTTCCTTATTTAGAGGCCAGCTGTTTGCTTCCCGATGTGTGTACTATTTACTCTCTAGATGGATTACCTTACATCTTTAACAATCATGGTATTGTTTCCCCCCAACCATGTAGAAAAAACCCCCATCAGATTGATTTGAGAACTGCCAGAGTGTTTCTCGAGGTTGCAGAACTCCACAGAAAGCACCTCGGAGGACAGCTGCTCTTCGGCCCGGATGGCTTCCTGTACATCATTCTTGGTGATGGGATGATCACGCTGGATGACATGGAAGAGATGGACGGATTAAGGTAAAAAAAAAACACACAAAAAAAAACCAGTTTCCTCTTGATGTTAAAATGTTTTAAGTGCAAGGAAAAGGGATCAGATCCGTGAGTGAAAAAGTCATTGAATTAAATCACGCTGGTTAAATATTTAACTTTGGTTATCAATGTCTGCATTTATAAAATGAAGAGGAATCCAATCATATGCTGATGTAATATTTTTGAAAGTCACTATGCTGAGATGTCCTAAAACAAGCTGCTGCTGTGTAGTTTGGGCCACACACAGCCCTGAGAAGCAAGCAACCCCTCCTCCCCTGTGTAGCTGCCCTGCAATCCATGCAGCTTTCCACACTCTGCGTAATGGGCTAACATACTCCAGTGGACCTTCATCGGGGTCATAAAATACATGACTTGGCAAAAAATTAAGAGGACAGATGCAAACAGCAGTGCCCTACTGATGCTGTAGTCTTCGGCCACCGTGCAGCTGTGTCTTGGTGCTGCCACTTGTCTGAAACCAAACTGCCCTTCCATTCATTTCCCACCGTATGGAATTTGGAACCTGAATAATTTTGTCTCAAATAGGAGGGTGATCCACAGAGCAATCTCCCTGCATTAGTTTAGGAGTAATGCAAACAAAACCACAAAGCACTTATGTCATGCTCCACTTTCTCAGTGATTTCACAGGTTCGGTGCTCCGGCTGGACGTGGACACGGATATGTGCAATGTGCCATATTCCATCCCCAGGAGCAACCCGCACTTCAACAGCACCAACCAGCCCCCCGAAGTGTTTGCCCACGGCCTCCACGATCCAGGCAGGTGAGAACACCAGCCTGCCCCCTCACCTGCTGAAAAGCCAAATTGGGATTCAGGGACTGGGAAAAGAAACACGGGGCCAGCCACAGAGCAGCCAAGAGTGGTGTGCAAGTCTGTGCCTCTAAAAATCACACTGGCTTATGCTCCAAGCCAGTAGTTAGCACTCACTTCTGTTAACGCGTGATGCAGATTTAGAAGGCAAATTAGACATGGAAAAGGACACACTCATAGAGAAAAATCGCCTGAAAGTTTTGGAGGGCTATTATTAGATAAACACTGTTAGATTAGTGTAATGATTCAGACTTCCGCCTGTATAATCAGAGAGATAATAAACCTTTTAATGCGTCTCCTTAAACCTCCCTAAATCTACCTTACAAGGATACTGTAATGATTAAATGCATTTCTATAAGTAAAGCATGAAATAGTGTCTGGCACACCTGGTCAATTTTAAATAAATTATAGCTCTTGTTATCATAGCCTCACTTAATATATATGATGGCACAGTATCAATTTGTAAGGAGTTGACTAAATGTTAACATTCCTCTCCTTGAAAAAAGTTAACAAATCCTAAAGGAATTCATACTGACTACTTACTATAATGAACCATAAAGAAAGGAACACTAAGAAGTACGGAGAGTGAGAAATTTGGGGTACACTCTAAAAAAGCTATGAAGTATAATATAGCAATCCTGTGATGAAAGCTTCATTCCAATCTGTGTTCTGGTAGCCATACTAAGGGGTATCTGGCCACATTCATTCATTTACTAGCTAAGGTATTACTGCTATTTAATGTTTATTGAGTGTTCACTGTGTGCAAGGTGAGTATTTTTCAAACTTTTTATTTTTATAATCCCTCATGCCCTTCATCTCCCCTCCATCAAAGTCCAACTCTACAGTTCATTTCCTTTTTGGCATCTCAGCAGATCTTAAAATCTGTGCGACAGGGAATACTTAAGGTGGGTTCAGGATGTGGAGGAAACTGTCGCATTCCATTCCGATAGCTCAGAACTCGCAGATACCACCACAAAGCAGCACTTTGAAGTCGAGCAGCCTGAGTCACCACAATCCCACTGGCGCTTGCAGACAACCTTCCTGGGGGTCCCGTACCCTCAGTATAAAAACACAGGGTGAGGCGCTTTACAGACCTTACGTGTGGCAGGCTGCCTGTGCGTGCAGTCTGACCTTCTCCGGGGCAGAGGGCTGAAGGAACAGTCCGCCTTCCTCCAAGATTATTTTAAGCAGAGGAAGATTTAATAAAGCAGAAAGGAAACTAAAATAATTATTGGCTAAAAGTAAAGCTGACTTATATTAAGCCCCTTGATGCAGAGTACTGAGCTAAGTATCTTATGCATATTACCTCATTTATAGCTCTCAGCATTACTCTGAGGTAATTGGCATCATTCTCCCCATCCCCCCGCACCCACCCCTTTTTTTAAGACTGCAATTTTTTAGAGCGGTTTTCATTTCACAACAAAATTGAGTGGAAAGTACAGAGCTGTCCCATATACCCCCTGCCGCTACATGTGTATAACACCACCCCCCCACGATTGATTTCCCCCACGAGAGGGGTCCATTTGTGACACCTAATGAACCTACATGGACACATCATCACCACCCAAAGTCCGGGGCTTACACTAGGGTTCACTCTTGGTGGTGTATATTCTATAGGTTTGGACAAATGTATACCAACACGTATCTTTATAGCATCATACAGAGAAGTTTCACTGTCAGGCCTCTTTTTTACATAAGAAACTAAAGGTTAGAAGGGTCAAGTGGTTCTCAGGGGACCTAATATTCAGCCAGAGCTAAACCTCATGTCCCCCGTGCACCACATACACACACACACACACACACACACACACACACACACAAACACACTAACACACACACAACCCAACCTTTGGGAGATCTGACCTTTTCTTCTAGATTTGCTCCTTGTTAGAAACAGGTCAAACCTTTTTTGTCCCAGTTTCTTCATCTTAAGAAGAAAGGCAGTCCAGAACAATTTTCTCACCCTGTGTGGATTTCGTTCCACCTTAAGTCACAGTGTGTCTGTGTCCTGATCCCTGCCAGGCATTGTATTCTGTGAATCACTGAATTCAAGAGGACAATAAAGGGACTGTTGCCCCAGAACAACTCACTCATCTTTGGCAGGTCAGGCTTACAGCTCCCCTGTTATGAATGGGATCATTCGGAGGCAACAGTTTTTGTTTGGTTGTTGTTGTTTAAGTAGCTGCTACTACGACTCTTAGGCTTCTTAGGACCCAGAACCTACTGTCCGATTGTTTTATTTTTTTAATTATTTAATTGCCCCAAGGGTTTTGTTTTGTTTTTAAGTCCATGTGTTTTTTTGGCCAACAAAAAGTGATTCTTAATGAGATGATCTGGCAATGTCTAGAAACATGTTTGGTTGTCACAACTTGGGAGGAAGAGATCATGCGACTGACATCTAGCGGGTCGAGAGGCCAGAGATGCTGCTAAACATCCTACAACACTCAGGACAGCACCCCCCACCCAAAGATTTATCGGGCCCAAAGAGTCAATAATGCCAAGTTTGAGAAACCTAAAAACAATGCAACACTATTATCCCCATTTGTGAGAACTTCAAAATTATATTATTAAACTTTATTCTTCCCAAACTCCTAACACCCAGTCCCTCATTGACTTAAACATTCTACAAATAGTGAGCCCCGTTTATATTCCCTGGTTGAAAGCAGGTGACAGAGACATAGAGACGAACAAGAGGGAAGTGACTTCTGGCCTCATAGAGTTTATAGTAGTAGTGGCTTAAGTCACAGAAAAAGCCTGGTCCCAGAACATGAAGACAAAGTCAACGTCGAAGACCTCCATGGTTGGGAGACCAGCTTGATTTTGTTCCCTAAACTGGCAGGAGCTGCAGATCGTGGGCACACTTTCCTTTGGGAGAGCAGCCTCAGCCCTAGAGTGTAGCGGGTCCATGTCAGATAACACAAAGCTAGTAGTATAACTAATTTTATACTGTGTGTTGCAGATGTGGGTTCATACACTGCTGCTGATTCTTATACTTTTCACGTGGTATTCCTTAACAACAGAGAAATGAACAAGTGTTTTAGTCAGTGTGCCCATTCATAGTGGAGGGGGATACCAAGAAAAATTAAGAAATATTCTCCAGAGATCATTAAGCTTCAGCAGAGTAAACAAACACATCAGGATATTTCCTTCAGCCTTCTCGAGGGGGTCCAAACTAAATACCCCGTAGAATCCTTGTCAGCCCACAAAGCGTTCCTGTGTCAGGACTTTCTAGTCTGAGATGGGAAGACAGGCATGTAGGAATTCATGGGTCCCCCTTTTGTCATGCAGATGCGCTGTGGATCGACACCCCACTGATATAAACATCAATTTAACAATACTTTGTTCAGACTCCAATGGAAAGAACAGATCATCAGCCAGAATCCTACAGATAATAAAGGGGAAAGATTACGGTAAGTAAGTAGAGCATAAGTTGTTGATTTTGCTTTAGTTTGGGTTTTATTTTATTTTCATATATTAATTGAAGAGAAAAGGATTCCTGCAAAATGAGCATTGGGAAAGCATAAAAACACTGGCCTAACAGTGGTGAGGTAGTAAATTGCTCACTTTTTAAAGGTCCAGTGATTCTTACAAGCCCTCAGGGTTCCATTTGGGTAATTACCTTTCCCAGGAATTGAATGGTGCTCTGTAGGTCCAAAAAACTTAATGGACCTTCAAAAGTTAGCAGTTTATATTTTGCTCATCTGAGATTCAAGATGAATAAGTTCTATTTATTTAACATATAAGGGAGAACTTGTCTTAACATCTTATATACAGAGGAAAAAAACAAGTGTTAAAGGTAAGAAATTTCTTAATATCCACCATGCTAGTCTTAGCAATTAGGAAAATTATGTGTTTCAAATAAGAATGAAATGTTTAATGTGTTTACTTTAGAGAAAAAAAAGTGAAAGCCTTGTAAAAACATGTTATTTACTCAAGTCATGGAAATGGGAAGTTTAGACATTATTTTTAATAATATGATTACTAGAGTACTTAGAGATACATATAAAACATAAAATTGGATAATAACGAAGTCAAAGATACTTAACATTTTTCAATGTTTTAGTATTTACTCCTTTTGTAGAAAGTAATATATCAAATATTATTATGATTCAGGGAACACAGTAGGTTAAGATTATTAAATTGATTGCTTCTCCTATTTACTCATTCAATACAGATATTTATTTAGTACCAGGAATGAAGCAGCTGTGTTAGTTCATGTGGTATTCAGTTATTTTACTTTTTTTTTCCAGGTATTCATGTATGTGTGTGTGTGTGCAGCTTATAAAAGCCAAACCAAAGAATAATGTGGTTTGAAAAAAAATTAATGAGTCACTAGTATGATGGAATTCCAGCCATATTTATAGATTAAATTAAATTCTACAAGCACATTAATTGGGGTGTAACTAAAACTGGTTACAATATTGGCAGCCCTACATTTATGTATTAATATTAAAAACACATCCATAGAATCCTTTCACAGTGTATACGTATATCAAATAACCATGATATACACTTTAAATATCTTACAATTTTGTCAAATATACCTCAATAAAACTGAAAATAAAACAAAACAACCAAATAACCACTTCCACACTGCTTACTACATGCCTGCCCCGGTAGTAAACACTTTATAAACTTGACTCATTTCATTCAAAGAACAACCCTATGCAATAGGCACTATATTATTGGATGCAGTGGCCAGATGAGGAAACTGAGACACAGAAATATTAATTATCACACAACATAAAGTGGTAGGGCCTGGATTTGAACCCAGGCAGCCTGACTCCAGAGTTTACAACCTCAATCATTCAATTTTTCTGTCTCAGTGTTTTTAAAACCTATCTTTTCTACTTTTTATGATCTCATATTCCCCATAATCACATGGGGAGCTGGAGAGGACTTTAAAATTACTGTCTTTCCACAAAAGCTTTTGCCTAAAATACTGCCTGTTGATAGGGACGTATTTGACGTTAAGCATATAATGTACTTAATAAGTGATAAGTAATTTTCAGGTTAATTTGCAACTAGCTTTAGATAATTTCCATCTCAATTGGCATACATGTATGCTAGTGCATAATGACGTTCATGGAAAAACTAAGATATATGTCTATATACAAGTGATTCAAAAGCAATGACTGCAATAGACTTTGTTAACCATACAGCTCCGTAAACAAAATTTTAAAAATATTGTAAATGAAGATATTACTTGACTAAGTGACAAGTTTTAAATGTATAAATGTGGCTTTAAAGACCTTTTATGTACTATTGTTTTATTTTCACTAAAGTGTGAACTTTTAAACATTTTCTATAAGTTGACAGAGGTCTGGCTCAATTTACTAAATATATGGAGAAGGATTTGTACCAAAAAAATCAATATTAAAAAATTAAGTATTTTTAAAAGTATTTTGGTCCTAAAGTAAATAACCATGATTTGCAAAATATTCAGATTCTAATTTCATTGAAAATTAGCATTTCAGAGCATTCTCATTTCATTAATCTGTACATGGAAGCCCTTTACATGTACACAATTGAAGCAAAAGGAGCAATTATTTTCACTAAATATCTCTAGCAAGGAACCATCTTGTGAATCATGGAACACACTTCAGAGATAAATTACTGTAATAATTGTTGCTTGGCCTACATTAGTTTTACTTTATGAAAATATATTTCATTTCATCTAATGCTGTTTATTTCTTTCCAGAAAGTGAGCCATCACTTTTAGAATTCAAACCATTCAGTAATGGTCCTTTGGTTGGCGGATTTGTTTACCGAGGCTGCCAGTCTGAAAGACTGTATGGAAGCTATGTGTTTGGAGACCGTAATGGGTAGGTTTCCTGATACCACAATTTAATATACCAAATGACATATCCATTGATTAGTGGGCAAACTGCCATAAAATATTCAAATGATTGTTTCCCTTTGGGGGTCAGGTCTGGGACACACATAAATATTTACTTTTAGTTCCACTATGTATGGTGGTTTAATTAAAGAACTTCTTAAGAGATGCTTTTTAAAAAGACTTGATTAAGTTCATAAAATGATTTTTTTAAGTGCAGAAAAATCTTCAGAAGTCTTTTTCATATTAGTTAGGCTCTTCCCTTCATCCTTAACTTAAATTTACCATAATAATGAGTGATTTGAAAACTATTGCTTTATATGAGTTGATAATTATTTTTTAAATTATCTTGGAAGGCTGAGAATTTTTGCTTTTGCCAGACTTTCAGGACATGTGGCAAGTTAATTTGTCTGTATGGTAGGAATACTACAAAATTAAATTTTAGCCTGAAGTTTAGAGATCACATTGTGGATAATTATAAGAAACTCTGTGATGAAACCCAAATTAAGAATCTTATTTCCCGAGTCGCTGGCATTCAGGCCTATGGCAGAGCTGATATGCTTGGTCGCTACAAGGAACTAGCAAAGTGTACTGACCCCATGATCTTCCCCTGTCCCTCTCTCTGCTTACTAGCACAGCATGGAGTCTAGTCCTGGAGAGGAAGTATCATTCTCTGGATGAAGGGGAGGGCTTTTCTCATACTCAGGTACTTTTAGTGCCCCCCAACAAACAAAATCTTATCGTTAAGTACTTTCTCCCCACATGGGAATTTCACAGTATTCACACACATTATGGGCTATAATATCTTTCCCTTTAGAAGCCAGGTCTATGGCACAACGATTATTTATTGAGTTTTATTTTAAACACCTGATTGTGTTTTTGAAGCAAAAACATGTTTTTTATCATAGGTTTATGGTATGTTTGTGTTGTAGGAATTTCTTAACTCTCCAGCAAAGTCCTGGGACGAAGCAATGGCAAGAAAAACCACTCTGTCTCGGCAACAGTGGTTCCTGTAGAGGTTACTTTTCAGGTCACATATTGGGATTCGGAGAAGATGAATTAGGTACAGTATAAACTGTTTCTATTAAGTTCCAATCTCACTCCCTTGCACAAAAGGCTTTGTTCTGCTCTGAATAAATATAACCATCTCATCCTCTGTTTGTTGGAAACGTAACCTACAGCAAAGATGACCTACTATAGAGATTTGAGGTGGTCCACTTCTGTATTCTTTTCCAATAACATTTCTTTGGGGGTCTTTACATGTTATTTCCACTCCAGAAATATGAAAGTAATCAAAGCAGGAAAATGGGAGGCAGGAAAAAAAGAGAATTTTTGAGACCTGAAGAGAGGGAAACATTTTAAATGTCCACTGATATTTTTGATGCATCTGAGTCATTGGTTCATATTTTCTACTAAAAACCTTTCCACTTATCCATGTCTTTTGGAATAAATTAAAACTCTGTTGCACTCTGAATTTCACATTCACATTATCCTCTATTTCCTCATTTTTTAAATTTTTTTTGTACATCAGGGCATAAAATTTGTGCAAGATAATCTGAGTTTTCAGATCTGCCTTCCAACAAAATGGAAATTATCTTCTCATTGATGAGCTACTGGATAACGTACAATTTATTTGCTGGTATGTTATCGAAATGTATGCAGCTTAAAAAGCAAAAAGATGTTGAAATTGGAATGTGATCAAAGAGTAGAAATGATATAATTTTAAGTTTCAGAGATAAATGTAAGGGCGTCATAATGAACAACATGCAAACAGTAACTACGCTTCTTCAGCCTCAGTGATGCATTTCTTGCTGTTAAGAAGAGCTGTGTTTCCCGTCTAAATCAGAATATTTCCTATAAAAGTGCAGATTTGGTTTTCCTATATCAAATGGAGAATTATCAGAAATAGTTCCGTGCCAGTTACTTAGGTTAACAAGGAACTGAGATTAAATTCCTGAAACACATAATGCATACTTCAGAGCCACAGGAATATGATTCAAAGAAGAGAAATCCAGTCTGTCCTTTTCTTATTTCAGCATCAAAAGCATTTTACAGTTAATTTTCCCTTGATATTTTCCTACCCCACTCACAGGAACCGGAAAGATACCCTTTCTCATTTAAATCCTCTCTAGTGTAATTTAAATTTCATTGGCAAACTCTGATTTTTAAAACACAAATTGGGATTAAATTGTTTGTGGCAGAATTAGAAATGAATATGTAGATGTTGTGACTGAATCATGTAGATTTCCCCAGACCATACTACAAATGACTCACCATCAATCATCCTATTAGCGTCACCACCATTGGTTAAAATATCCAAATGTCTACCTACACTTAATACTGTGTTGGGAGCAGAACCAACAAATGAAGCACATACAATCCTGACTGTCCAAAAGCTACAACATCATGTATACTCCATAATTAAAAATAAATATAGTTGTACTGAATTATCCTTTAATGTGAAACTTGATTTAATTAAGAGTCATATAAGAAAATGAATACGTTTTTGCATTTTTGAAACAAAAAAATGTTGAGGATCTGCTTTTTCTATGTTGTTTTTTTTTTTTAAACTATAAAATCAGGATAGGCTTGTTGAAAGTATCAAATGAGATAAACTACATAAAGTACTTGATGAAACATTAATTTTTTTCATTTACATTCTTTTGCTTTTTAACTTCATTTTTATTTTTTCTGTGTTTTTATTTTGTCTGTGTTTTTAGTGTAAACCCTACAACATCCTTTACAGAAGAAAGTAGTAGGGTTCACTTAGTATATAATAATAGAGTGGAGTAGAGAAATATAGACTAAAGCAAGGACTAGTTCATGAATAAGAACCAAATATACATTTTAAAGTCTAAGAAACATAAGCACCATAAGCACCGCTTCTAATTCCCAATTCATGTGATCCACCCTAAACATTGAATTATATGGAAGACTGGTAAAAAAAACGAGTGTTTCTCTCCTAAAAGGGGCGTCCATCTGTTATATTTCATCATGATGAACACAGCCTAGCACCAAGAATTAGAGAGTCAGAGTTGGAATTGAGCATCAGGGTTTCTCTCTTTCCCTCTCTCTTTCCAAATATTTATATTAACATAATCTTGTTTTAAAAAGCTAAAAATTAAAAAGGAGCACCCCAATTTCATCCGGCTTCGAATTATCAAATTATCAATTAACAGTAACAACACGGTAATCAAACCTTTCAATCTTGGGCAGAATAAATTAGGGTAAACCTTGACATTCAACACTCATTCTACAAATATTTACTGAACATCTATTCTATGCAAAGGTCTGTTCTCGGTATTGGGGGTACAGCAGCAAATAAAGAGACAAAGATCTAAACTGTTGTCAAGAAATTTATATTCTAAATGAAGACTATAAAAATAAATTTTAAAAAAATATACTGTATGTCAATTGGTAATAAGTGCTTAGGAGAAAAATCTAGCTGTGAAGAGGGACAGCAGTTACTAGAGGTTGGGATAAGTGTAATTTTAAATAGTACAGTCAAGAAAGATGACATTATTTAAGCACAAACTTGAAGGAAGGGAAAATGTGAACCTCGTGGGGATCTACTGAAAGGCAGAAGCCTGACAAAGAACCTGGGACAAGAGCTGAGATAGGAACTGAGCAAAGAGCCTGGCCTGACAGGAGAGCCTGGGACAGTGGGGGCCTGAGGCAGAAGCCTGGAACAGGAACCTGCCTCATGGGTTCAAAGCCAAGAGGCCAGTGAGGCTAGAAAGAGCAAACAACGGGGCAAAACATGGCGGGTGAGGTCAGAGCACTAAGGAGGGCCAGCACACGTCAAAGTTAGGACTTCCCTTTGCTCTGGGATTAGCAGTTAGTGGAGGGTATTGAAACAAAAGAGTGTGATCCAACATCTATGACCTAACTAGCTTTAAGAGAATCACTGTGGCTGGTATGTTGAGAGGAAACACAAAATGACACGGATTGAAGTAGGGATATCAATTAGGAGGCTGTGGCCACAATCCAGGTGAGACATTAGTATCTGCTTGCATTGGCTTAGTGGTGGCATGTGGAAAGCAGTGAGCGACATCTGCATGCACTGTGAAGGCAGACGTGTGAAACTGTCATGACCTTTGTTTAGGCAAGTGATCTTCCTGAGGATATATATGTGTGTATACACACACATATATTAATACATATACATACACATACGTATACACACATATATGCACACATACAAATACATATACTGTATATATAAACTATCTGCTAGGCAATAGGAAGTAAGGCCTTGTGGTACTGGGCATTCACTTGCTGTATTTCTCTCTTCATAGGCGAAGTTTACATTCTATCAAGTAGTAAAAGTATGACCCAGACTCACAATGGAAAACTCTACAAAATTGTGGATCCCAAAAGGTGAGATTTTTTTTTTTTTTACATTCCTTTAAGTCAAGAAATATTCTTCTCCATGCTATTTTAGTGCATTCAAAGTCGTGAGAGACAAATTGCAATTAGCAATCAAGAAAGAGGAATGCCTCTGCCCCATCCATATGCTAAGTGCTGTCCTGAGAGGACCCTCGTCACC
This sequence comes from Rhinolophus sinicus, assembly GCF_057876585.1. NCBI lineage: Eukaryota > Metazoa > Chordata > Mammalia > Chiroptera > Rhinolophidae > Rhinolophus > Rhinolophus sinicus. Next base: position 116,132,648 of record NC_142515.1, on the reverse strand, counting down.
TATCCATGAAGGCGAGACTGGACTAGGCTGAACTTTAATAATAAGCCTTATTTTGATCACACTTTCATGTCATTCTTGCTGTCATCAGAGAGCAGCATTATATTTGTGGGATGAGAGTCCTCAGTTAAATGTCAGAGTAGGAGCCGGACGTGTGAGGCAGTAGCTTCGGCTCTAGTGTGGGAAACAATATATGCTCCTTTTCTTTCGAGAAAACTAGAAACATACTGGCAGGCATTACAGCTGCTTGATATGGTTTTTGTTAGGCAATTAGGATATTATTTTGGCAGGTCAATATCTGAGCCTTATTTCAAAACTACGGAAGCTCACAACTCTCATGTAGGCTTCTAAGACTAAACAAATGAAAACTTAAAAAGTGTTTTGTTATTTACTTCAGAGAAAAAAAAGATTTGAATGTTTTAATCCTTTAAAGAGTATATTTATCCTTCCCCTGCTCTTCTCCACTCACCCACCACAACTTCAACACACACACAACATTCAAATTATCTTGACTCATAATTAGTCAATTGTTAGTTTCATGGATAAAAATTGGACTGTCAGAGGCTGCTAACATTATATACTGTCAAATAGTGATTAATAATAAGTTTAGAAACCGCTGCTACAGAACCTAAGTAATCTCACAGATACTATTGCTGAACACCAGTAGTTGTCAGACTCTAGCTATAAATTTTAAATTATTTCTACACTCACTTATCTTCATAAGCCCATCTGCAAATTTAAATTCCTAATTTCAACTCTTTTTAGAAGTACAAATTCTAGTCACCTGAAAAGTTTACTATAAACAACAATTTAGCTCCATTTTAAAAATATTATTTGCAAATTGTAAACTGTGTATGTTTTTCTGAAAAAGTCACTAACGAAGTAGAGCTTCGTGTCCTTTTACCATACCACAAAACACTATCTTTTCTGAGGAAAATAACATTGGTACTACAGAACAAAAAGAATAGTCAGTTCTAAGTGGCCTCTCCACAGTATCCCAGGTACTCATCTATCATACAATGATAGCATTCCTTCTCTATGGAACAGTACACATTTTCTTTCACAGTAAGAGAAGTACCCATCTATCCACTACCGGGGCTCTTTTACTCCTTGAGCGTGAAATGAATGTTCTCTTTGTGTAAATAAAAGTAACGAGTGAAAGAAAATATCAGATACTTCAGTGACTGCGAAAGTTGGCAATATTAAGGACAAAAATCAAACGAATGTTAATTCATAAAATAGCAGCATTCTAATGATTCATAATGGAGTCTAGGGATTCCCCTCAGATCTAATGCCATTAGTTTCGAAATAGGCATTGTTATTCCATTATGTTTGTCAATGTTGATATGCTTTTGCAAGCTTCCTGGTAACATTATAATTATTTCTCCCTCCTCCTCACAACAATCTTTCTCTCTTCATCTGGATTGTTTAGTCTGCTGGTGGTGCATTGAGGTGAATTTTACACCTTCAACCCATTATTAGTGTCTAATTACCAGGGTTGCCATAAGGGACCTTGGCTTTGTGATCCTAGGGCCTCCTCCAGTAGGGTGGTCTCAGAGTGACATACCTGAAAGGCCTGACTTCTCATTATGGTGCCTGTTTCTGGTGAGTTGTGTCATGTGTGGGGCCAGGGTTAAGATCTGTGTTTGGTTTTCAGAAGGTGGGGGGAGTAACAGAGTCCCAAAGACATTGTCCTTGTATGTAGGCATAGGCATACATTTCAAAATTAAACGGACTTTAAGAAAACATGTGTTTTCATAAACATTTGTTGGGAGTCTCATGCTGTTTTGATTTAGATGCCAATGTTTATTATTATAGTATTTCTCCCTAGATGAGTTGAATTTCTATATAAGTAGACACGTTAGCGTATGTGAGCGGGATTATTTTGGAAACAAGCTAATTACTAGCCTCACAGTGTTCACGATGTCTGCTTCAAAGCAAAACTGTGTTTTTAAAACTTTGGAGGGAGAAATTGAAGAAAGAGCCACGTCAACTGAAAAAACAATATATAGACATTTCTTGTTATATCAAAAATCTAACTCAAATTAAAATCTTAGGTGAATTGTATTCTTGGGGAGGAGCCCCAGATTTGTTAGAATAATGTTTTCAGAATAACTTTCAAACGTCAATTGACTCCTGGCCCTGGAAGAGAATAACAACAAATTATAAAATTTTTATATTCTACATTAGATGTCATAGAAGTTACCCTTTTACTCACCATAGGATTTATGTTTTTTTCTACTTTTCCCTGCACACACACACACTCACATTTAAGAAAGATGAGGGAGTTTAGAAACTAAATGCAATACTCTTATCTCATTTTGACAAAAGCAGGCAAAGTTCCAACATTACCACCTCAGTCTGTAGGATAATTTGGTCTAAGACTACATCTTACATGATCATTTACATAAGTCTAAAATCATTTACAGTGGGCTTCCTTCTCAGAAAAGGATGGCAAGGTACCTGTTATAAAAATCAAATGCCATTACTTATAATGAAAAAACATGAAATAAGAATACAGCCAGGTTTCCCTAAGGCTTAACTAGAACTTGGTAGTTCTTTAAGGAAAAAGCAGGAAAGTGGTGAATTTCTCCTCCATGCTAGAACACGGAGGAACACAGCTCAGGAACGTGTTCAGAGTTGGGGCAGTCGGTCACATGTCACGGCATAGTGGAGTTAGGATCCTATCGATACTAATCACCCAGCTTCCTGGGCCAACTCAGTGGGTCCCCCAAAGTCTCTAGAACTGGGTTCTCCATGCCCTCTTCTGGGGAGGTCCTTCAGCCAGCAGTTCCAGAAAACAGATTCCAATGTACTGAGCAAAAGAGGTAGGCAATCATTTTAGTTTCACTTGGTAGGGCCGTCTATTCTAGTCAACACTAGGGGCGAGTCTATCCTGGTAGCAGGGAGTCCATGGGTCCTGTCTCTGAGTGCTCCCTTGTGCGGGACCCTCACTAAGTTATTTCAGCACCGCATGCCCCTTGGTCCATCCATAAAGTGCTGATGCCCTGCCCCCTTTCTGCAGGGTGCTATGGAGATCATTAAATCATACATTTACAACATAATACGTTCTTTAGTATTGTTGGTGTTCAGTCCATGTATTCAAGAATTATTTTTGCATGATCTCTCAACTTTTAAGGTTTCTCAGTTCCAAAGCTGGGGTAAAGGTGTCTGTGAAGCTGTAAAGAGCTCTTCATACCTAGTTTTCAGATGTCCAAGACATGCCTTGGAATCTCGCTCTTTATTACATCTTTGCAGAATCAAACAAATGCTCCTGGGAATGGAAACTAAGGAATTCTAATAGAGTTACTAACTTTCCAGACGTTACTGTTATAGAACACAAATTTCTTTCATTTTTGTTTCAGATAAACTTAAACCAAATGACCCTTTTTTTTTTTTTTTTAATTTTGAAATGCTTCCAGGTTATTTCTCCAGGAATTTATAAAACCACATCATTCTTAATCATGTTGATTTAATTACTATGTACCCAGTCTTACTGTATTTTAACATACTGCTTATCTGTTACCCAACCAAGTCATATAGAACATTCCCTTAAGAGGCCTATAAATTAACAATGCAAATTCCAGGCTTGAGAGGTCATTTTACATCAATGTTGTACCCCATGTACCCCAAAGCCCTGTGTGACCAATATCAAGAACTGCCCCTCCTGCCTCCTCCCTGCTCCTCCCCTCCAGGCCCCACTTACTACCCTTTGTTTATTTATTTATTTTTAATATCTTCATCCTACTCTTTATTATACTGGATGCTGAAGAGTGCTTTTTCTCAGGAAAAAAAGAAAAGATCACTTCGTAAGAGGAAATCGGTTCTGTTTATCCTTTGCATATGTCTCAGGGAGCCAGGCTGGCAGTTCTGCCATCCAAAAGCAAGTCATGCATAATAGAGGGGCTTTAGCCCAATGAGCCAGTCTAGTCCCAATTCATCAGTCAAAGTTTTATGCAAGTGGCCCCCCTAGGTTGATAAATCCCCACAGTGCCTGTTGACCCAGCTGCCAAGTCCTGTTGCTGTAGGCGGTGTTTCCACGGCCACCCTGACAGTAATACAAACTGTTTAGCAGCTCCATTGACCTTTCAGCTATTAACAGGGACACAGGCTCCACCAGGGACTAGTTTTCAAACATGACAGAATTTCTTAACACTAGAGGTCATGAACAAGTATATGCCCTATAAAAATCCATTCAGCATGGTGGATTTAAAGTCTAAAAGACAAGGAAGCATGCTCCACAGTTTTGCCAGTATGATTTTTCTACATATCCAATAACTAAAAATGGACATATACTTATGTGCCAGCTTGTATTTTATTCTTAACATACTCTGTTTTACGTTGTGGTGCACCATACCTTTTTAACTAGCTAATCCTTTCTAAGCTGCCAGACAGCACCTGAAATTTTAAAGATATATTACAAATAATGGGATGAGATCACAGTCAAAACTTCTAATGAGTGGATGAGCATGCATACATAATATATGCTAATGACCTAAGCATAACTGGAATGTTATTCTTACTTTACCAAGATTTGCATATATTTATGTATGGACACACACTGAAACATACTCAGTCCATACAATGCTACGTGGAGCCATCATCTGTTTCAAAGTAAATAATAAATGTTACATAATAATTTATAAAAATATTTTTATTTAAATGACCATGTTACTTTAAAATGCTTATGTGTTTTCTTATATGTATGTATATCTATTTCCCGGACATGTGACATATGACCACAGCATTCAAAGGAATTTTCTGCTTTGTACTAATTATAGTCTCTTTTAAATGATCAATTTTGAATGCTGGAATATCAGTTCCTAGAATAATTGTACAAATTGCTATAAGCCCTTGATTGAACTGTCACTTATAAATGGCATTTGTTAAAAAGACATAAAATGGAGAATATGAATAGTGAAGACTATATTTTTCAAAATAAGACTCATTTGTTAAGAGTAGGAAATTCTTAAAAGCATTTCTTTTTAATCCCCGTGTTTCCTCTCCCCTTGGGACAATGGTGGAAGTCTGATAGTATTAAACCTTCTGAAAATCTTATATTTTTATTGCAAGGCAATATATCATCAGATATTGCATGTACTTGAGAGAAAGGCAGATTTAATTGCTTTAAACAGCCACATATATTTGTAAAAAGATGTTTTCTAGAGGAAAGTGTACTTTCTAATAAAAAAACTGCATGTTAGCATCATTTTCTTTTTTTTTTTTACTAATTCATTTTAGTCAAGTTAAATCTGTTCCTCCTTAAATGACCTGTTTTGGTCAACACTGACAAATGAATCAAAAAGTGTAACATCAAAATTTGGGGATTTGCTACCCTACTATTCATCAAAGAATTTAAACCGACATTTCTGTGTTCTTCTAAAGGACAGAGCTTGTTTCAAATTTTCAATTCTCATTTAAAGCATTTAGTGATATTTAAAACTCCTCCCTGCATATAATGCAAAATTAAAACACGGGTAGATTTACAGAGATAAAAGGGAAAAAGAGTTTTTAGATGATTTCTAAAAGGAAAAAAAATACTTTAAGTCTTTTAAATTATGTTGTAATTAAACTATTATTTAAAATGCCCATTTTCCCAATTACAAACATTTATTTAGAGTCTAACATTTTTAATAATTTGGTTTATAAGTTAAAACTTGATTTTGGAGGTGAATTTCTGAACGGAATGTATTTCTTTATATTGGGAAGCAATGGCTTTTTGTTGTACCCTATTTTTCAGTGTTTTTATTTATCACATCCGAGTAAGTACAATTATACTCTAGGATTAAATCAGTCTACGAGTATCTTATATTAAAGGTATTATATTAAGTACTACGGATGGAGAATATAAATGAGAACTTAGGTCACATCCTCTAAGGAGCTTATTTTTACCTAAATTGGAAGATTGCACACATTATAAAAAACGTAAATAATATTACCTGATAGAACACTTTGGAACAAAAAAGTTGTGCCAGAACATCATACATTGTAAGTTGCTGAATTAATGGTCCAGCAGGCTATGTGAACTGAGGTGTGTACGACACAGTGCTTTGGTCTAGTCTGTTCTGCTACATTATGATATTTTTTCTTTAACACTGGATTAGCTCACACATAAAAGAGAATTGTGACTGCATAACATGGAAATTATGTAGATTTTCAAGCAAGTATCGCAACAATCATAAGAAAATGAACAAGCCCTAGGAGGAGCTTTCTCAGCTGAGTGTTAAAATGAAAAATTAGTGCCTGTGCTAGGTTTCCCACCCCCAGGAGGCGTTCCTCCAGCCTGGCATGGCTCCCTGCTGGATGCACTTCCTCCAGAGTTCAAAGCTTCATTTCCATCACCATTTTGTTTTTGTGTGTTTCTAATATTCCCTGAGGCAGCCTCCAGCTACTGCCTAGCTGCCTACTGGCTTGCCCAAACTCTCTTTCAAGGCACCAAGTTTTGTTGCTGTTGTATACACAAAGTTGCAAGATCTTCAGGGGTCGGCCCCAAACCGATTTTTCCCATAAGTCCTGTAAGTATGTGATTTTGTAGAAAACAAGATTTTTCAAGAACATGTACAATAAATTAAAGGCCTATTTTTATATATTCACCACTAATAACTATAGTAGATCAGTTTTTGAATTTAGGACATTGCAAACATAAGACAACAAAACACATATGGCAATTTAATAAAATTGGACTTTGTCTTTTTTTTGTAAAAGCAGATGACGTTATCATCTAGTTTTATTAATTATTTCTCCTAGGTTTTCCCTTTCAGGAAATACATAACTTTTCATTTCCTAGTTTTCCCATGGAAATACATACATTGAGTTAACCTGACAAAATTGAATGAAGGAGACCCACACACCCTTTTGGAAACCTGTGTATTGTGGTAGTGGTGTTTGGATTGTGAGATTAACAGGGCTTGAAATATGTGTGCCTTGCTCCCTTTTCCCTAAAGTATGGGGACCAGTTGAGAGGAAAGAACACTGGGCTAGGAAAGAGTTGCTGACTATCTGTAACTAGCTGTGCGAAAGCCATTTAATCTCTTTGTATACTTTCTAATTCTTAAATTCGCGGATAAAAAGACTGACCCTGTCTCATGAGGATAAAGTTGAATATGAAATTACTAAAAAGTTTAAGTGGCTTCATTATTTGCATTTATTATGGTTGTATCTTTAACCATAGAACAAAATTTAGTAAAAATTCTGATAATCTTTTTTAGCAGCCAAACCCATGGCTCACTTCATCACACCTCTGACCCCTTTAGAGTTTAGCGTCCCCTCAGTCACAACCTGCCCAGGTATTAAAGCCAATTCTGAGTGAGCATATGCTCAGCATTTAAATTAAAGACCTCAAAATGAAAAGAACATCAGTCACAGAGAAAACAGCCAAAGCCAGCTACATTTTTTAGCACATTCAGAACGGAGAAATGTAGTAGTTCAAGACACGGTCTGGAAATAAGACAGAACATTGGCTTTATCCGGCCTAAATTAGAACTCTTGAAATGTACAAAACAAATTTTAAAAATTAATACAATACATAACGTACATAAATTCTGAGTTATTCTTGAATTTATCTTTCCCAGTACCAGGGTTACTTGGGACCTATATAAAAAAACATTTCTGCAGACTCCATATAATATAATGTCAAAGAAAGCATTTCTTATGAATGAAATGAAAGGGGTAGCTCATAAAACATTCAATTTTTTGGTATACTTTAAATTGTACTTAAAAAATACTGGTAGGAAATGTGTATTGCTGTCTATTCTGCCATGAAGCCCCAGTGAGACCAATATTGCATGGTCTCATTGCAATACTGATAATATTGAGACAAATTCTACAATATTACACAAAAATAGATTCCATTTTCTCTGTTCTCCTACCTGGAATATGATTGTATTATGAATGTATAAGATTCTTTACAGCCAAATTGAATTTGTATATTATTATTTTACTAGCTATTATGAAAGGGCTACGTGTAGTCACAAAACATGCTGTCAATCCATCGGAATCCAAAATTCTACTCTTCATGGGTAAACTGACACTGAAAAGAGAAATGTCAACATGAGCAAGAAAAATTTAGTGAACATCTAGACTAAAGAAAGTTATCCAGACTGAAAAAAAGAAAAAAAGAACAACAAAATTAAAACCTAGATTTTTGTTTAGATCCCATCTAGGTGTGTATATGTAGTAATTATGTATACATACAATGGTTTATTGTAAGGTGACGATAATAACAAAGTTCAAATTTACTTGTTTTATTTCCTTTTCTCCCCATTCCATGTAAAGGAATCCTATTCTTTTCAATGGAAGGAAGAAATGTCACTAGAACAAAGTGTGAGCGGAGGGGGGTAGTTGGGCTCATCAAAAATCTTTGTCACACTTCACCAAATATAATACCAGAAAAATTAATTTTAATACATCGACTTAATTCCCACATGGAGGAGAAAACAATCATATCTCATTATGTCATGCTTACTTCTTAGCATGTTATTTATTTACTGTGATTGTAGTATAAAAATGCTTCCTTTAGAATGAATTAAAATGAATTTAACCAGAAGAATTTTGTAAAACTTGAGTTAGTTTAGGCGATATAAATACAGCAAGTGTTTTTAGTTTTATGCTTATGATATAAAAGTATAGCAATTAGATTTTAATACTATCCCTCCCTTAAATAGTCCATATACTCCTAATATCTTCAGTCAATAGCATAGAAAAGAAACAAACATCCTTTTAAAATTCCATATTCTTAATAATTTCATTCATTCATTTATTCAATAGGTTTTTAATAAGCCTCTCCCATGTGCTATTCCACTCTTCTAGGTCCTGGAGAGACACAGGAGAAGAAAGGGAAATATTTGTGTTCATAGAGTTTATATTCCAGAAAAAGTATTTGAGAAAGTTTCTACTGTATGCATTCAATTCAATTTAACAAACGTTTACTGAATGCCTATATAGGCTATTCCTAGCTCCTATGAACATAAGTAGTTGAAAGAGATAAAATACTTTGACAGCTTAAATGTCATCTTTCCATAACATCCTTCAATCCTAAACTAAGTGCTCCCTTGTCTGTATTCCTGTGTTATTTCATTTGCACCAATTTCATGGAATTATTCTTTTGTGTTTGCATGTCTGTCTTCTCCATGGTGTCTCCATGTGTCTCAGAACCTTGTTTTGTTTATGTCTTATTCCCATGAAGAGCACAGTACTTGCTCAAGTAAATGACTGGGCTTGAAGAGGATTGAATATGCAGCTTTTCCTCTCAGAAGGCATTCATTTCAATTAGAAAGGGAAAAAGACATAGGATAACCCATTCCTTAAGAGAAGTGAAGTCCTATAAGAGACAGGCTATGTTTCATATCATTTTCATGCTAAAGGATTGCCAATAGAATAACAATTTAAAAGACAGGGAGAGGATTTATTGGACATGCTAAGTGGGGAGTGTTAGTTGTCAACTTCATGAAAGAAGACAAAGAGTATTTTCCCAGGTATTTAAATAAAAACTTAAGGGAATCATAATGTTTATATATGACAGCCACACAATCTTATATAAGATAAGGTAAACAAGCCAAAATATGAAATAATTCCATCCACCGGTAAACATTTACTAAATCTTAGGTAAAAAAAAAAAAAAAAAGTGGAATTCCTTCTATAGTCTGAGTTTCCACATATTTGAAGGTTTGGTGAAACATAGCAAAGATCTAATTGGAAGGCCAGCAGAGAAGCAAGGATCAGACCCCACCTGAAGAACTGCTCTTCAGACGGGATCCTTATATCATGTCCTCATTCCCTTCCCCAGTGCACCTGGATCAACAGCCCTCGCTCGGCCTCAAACAGGCATCTTCTGGTTGTTGCTATTTGACAGGAGCCACCTACATTCGTGATGTAAATGGCGCCTTCTCCTCTTTAGATTCCTCTGCTGAGGCATACGCCATATTGCCAAGTGGCGTATGAGCTATGTGCCTGCGTAGTTTGCATCATGCATAACATGTAATACATTTTTGACACACTCTACTTCTGGGTCTCTTTTCTTGAATGAGTCAGAAAGAGGGCAAACGAGTGACTAACAAGTAGAATTGGATAAACGGAATTTCAGTTACCAGTAAAATTTGAACAACACCTGTTTACTGAACGCAGCTTAGTAAATGACCGTGTCCTGTGACTCAGAACTTCACGGCTACTGGAAAATGGCTCTTCCAAGGGTCAAAAATGCCACCATTGTCTCACAAAGAAAGCCAGACTTTCGTATGAGGAAGAGAGAGAGCAGACTAGGGCTATTCAACAAGAAGTAGTAGAAGGTAAAAATAATGCCCTCACTTCCCTTGGCATAGCCATTTAACATTTCCTCCACTTATCCTACCCTCCGTTACTCCTACAAAGACTCCCTTGGTTAACACATGGAAAATATTCATTGATGTTTTCTGAGTGAAAATATGCTCAGTTCACAGAATGCCTTAGGGACCTTTCACATAAATTGACCATTTCTAGGTTTGAGTAAGAGGTTGAATAGCGTTAAGGGAGTTTTCTGAATTGTCATGTTTAGTTGTGAAACACAGTACTTTCAACTTAGAGTGGGATTTTTATTGGAGAGAAGAGCTAAAGAAGTCACTATATATTTTAATATGGCTTTGAGTCATTGTAGAAATAGCCTGAGGTCAGGCCCCAAATTACTATCGCTGCTGACAGTGTCACTGGGGCATAACAGGACAACCCATCTCAGGAAAACCCGAGTCTAAAGGGACTAATTATTTGCTTCTCTCAGAAAGCTATATCATTTACCTCTTGTGGTGGTTTTGGCCTATAATTATCACCTTCTTTGTTATGGTACTTATGGAGTCCAACTGCTTTGATAACCTAAAGATGGTGATTGGACTGATGACGGGTTTGCTTACATTCCTTAACTGAAAAGAGATTCCTCACCACACTGTGGCACAGGTATCCGTGCCTGATAAGAAGAGTACCACTTTATTCAGGTAGTGAATAGTCGGTTGTGACCATGATGCCAGCCTGACCCAACTTGAAGGACAGCCTCTTATATCAAAAACAGTAAGAACCATAAAAATCCGAAGGCATCTTTGTCCCTCTCTAAGTGTTGGCAGTTGTAGAGCAATTAAAAGAAAGTCTATGAGTTTTTACTTAGCAGATAAGATGTTTCTGTTTGCTATCAATAGAATTCTTTTTCTTCATAGCAGGACAAAAATCAAAAAAGTGTAAATATGTATATATACCCACACATATATTCATCTATATTTGTATCATTCTTTCATAAAGAGTTGAAATTTTGAGTCAATAGTACACACACACACACACACACACACACACACACACACACATACACAGTGTGATATCCTTTCTAGAAAAATCAGTCTAAAAAAATATCTCAAAAGAAATGTAAAATTGAAACAAATGTATTCTCAAGGTTTTTAGGCTGTAAGTGCTCATTTTGATGAATGTCCTCAGCCCTGTGAAATTGCCAAAAATGCCAATAACACATGAAACCCATCTAAAACATTATTCCTAAAACTTTTTGTAGATCTGGGGAAAAAAGGTTTTAAAATATCTATCCATCTGTATTTGAAAATTTGTAATTGCTAGATGTTCTTAGCTACCAAATGTAAAATATCAATATAATTACATTTTTAATCAATGGATTTTGATCATGATAAAGTTTCTTACAATGCTTGCTATGTTCTCTTTGGCTCAAAACTGGCTAGTTTGTGTCTTTACCAGTGTCTACTTTCTATTCTTAGAGAGTTGTCAATCTTTCTGAGTCACTTAAAAGAAAGGTCTGCTTAGAAAGCAAGAGACATGCTTCGTAAGCCACAAAATCACTAGATTTCATTCCAGTACTGATATTCAACAAAAATACACTTTCAATGTCTGTCCTTTGCTGCAGACCCCTGGTGCCTGAGGAGTGCAGAGCAGCAGTACAACCTGCCCAGACGCTCACGTCAGAGTGCTCCCGGCTCTGTCGGAATGGCTACTGTACCCCCACAGGAACGTGCTGCTGCAGCCCCGGATGGGAAGGGGACTTCTGCAGAATCGGTTGGTACATCTGTTGTTCCCCGGGAAAGACTGGGCACGGAGCAGTCCTTAGGAACTCAAGAACTTAGCACCAGTTATTTCTTCTAGAATTACCTAGTGTTCGATATTTAGCCATTTACAATATGTTAATGCTCAGTCTGCTCCTGAACTTCACTTGTAAATGGGATCTTTCCCGTTTTCTTCATGTAAGCAATGCACATATGAGTATATAAGTTAGTCATAAACATAAAAGGCTTTTAAATAATTGAGTCTCTTTCAAAAAGTAAAAAACAAAAACAGCACCACCTAGATCATCTCGACGGGCTCTCAGGTCTTGGGTTTGCGATTTCACACCAGCCAGTGACTTCGTGTTTGCAAAGCCCCTCTCCAAGTGCCACCATTTTCCAGACACCCCATAAATGCCCTCCCTAACTTTACTGCTTTGCTGGCTGCAGTGCACTAAAAACAAGGTTTTTCAGTGGTCATTATTAAACAAGAGGGGAAAACGCAATTATCTAGAGGCATATATGAGATTTTTAAATCCTTTTTGCCACTCTCTTGTGAACCCTCAACCAGGTGAGCAGATGCTCAGAGAGAGAGCAAAGGAGATTTAGGTCATGGTTACTCTATCCTTTAACCAGAGATTTCCTCAATCAATGATGTTTAAATCCTACTTGGTATGAAGTAAGAAAATTAGGTAAATTTAGATACAGAGAGTTTAAGATGTATATGTTGAAAATGCATTTTCAGGAGAAATTTTTTTACCTTTCTTTTCATTGTGTCTTTGAGATGATGGATGGAAACTAAACCTACTGCGGTAATCATGTCACAATCTATGTAAATCAAAGCATTATGCTGTACACTTTAAACTTATAGTGATGTATGCAAATTATTTCTCAATAAAACTGGGGGAAAAAAGGTTGCCATAAGGATGAAAAAAGGCATTTTCAATAACCAGCATATACATATTACTTACAAAAAGTTTTCATCTCCGCTATTTCAAATATTAAAGTATCTCCTGCCAATGCAAATTAAAATTCCCAATATTAATATTACCCTCAATTCATCTTTTTTCTTTATCCTAAAAATGCATTTGCTTCAAAAAAGTTACAACTATAACTTGTCTACTTTCTATATTGTACGACAAAAAGTAGCCAACATTTAAATTCACGTGCAGTATACATTTTAAGCTTAAATTGCTTCAGCACTAATAACATTCCATGATTGATTTATTCTATGGTTACATATCTAGGGAAGAGCTATCATAATTAAAACTCAACAGAAATTAAGTAATTACATTATTTAAAACAATTGCTTACGTTTTGTTGACCCAGTCTGACTCCCTTTTCCTTAGATGGCAGAAAAATGAGACTGAGTGTTCAAATGCAAATGCTAATATTCTAATTCCTGGTGACATATCTTCCCTCTGCTTCCTTTGAGGCCTAACAATACCATGTTTCCCCGAAAATAAGACCTGGCCAGATCATCAGCTCTAATGCGTCTTTTGGAGCAAAAATTAATATAAGACCTGGTCTCAATATAAGACCGGGTATAATATAATATAATATAATATAATATAATATAATATAATATAATAATATAACATAATACCAGGTATAATACAATATAATATAATATAATACCTGGTCTTATGTAACATAAGACCGGGTATAATATAATATAATACCAGGTATAATATAATTTTAATACAATAAGATATAATATAATACAATACCAGGTATAATATAATATAACATAATATAATATAATACCTGGTATAATATAATGTAATATAATACAATACAAGACCGGGTCTTATATTAATTTTTGCTCCAAAAGACGCATTAGAGCTGATGGTCCGGCCAGGTCTTATCCTCGGGAAAACACAGTATGTATTCTCTCCGCTTTTTTTATTTAGTGTCCATTGTGTTTTATTCCTTACCTTGTATTTTGCTTAACTTCTCAAACTACCAGATAATAAAATTTATTGATTGTTTCTAATAATAGTATGTTTAAACTGAGGGTAAACAAATTACTTTGAATAAGGATGGCATTATATATACACCACAGTCAATATTAATAATAATATGTGATATAAACGAAAATAGATACCCTTTGTGTTAACATGAAGTTTTATTTCAATAAAGTAATCTTTCCACTAAATCAATTTAAATAATTTGCGTATGTAAGATAAACCACAACCATTTTATAAAAGTAATCCATTCATGATATTTTTGACCCAAGCAAGAATTGTATTCCTATATTCACATAGTTTACTCATTTCCCACAACTTTAAAAGAAAAATGTCTAACTACTTTCATCTTGTCCTTCGTTTTCCATGTGTCAGCCACAGACCCCTGGATTTTGATTGATGCATTTGCAAAGGTTAAAATGACCCTGTTCCCTGAAAGTATAAGGAAATGTATTCAAAGAATTTGATTCGGGGGCTGCACACCCCAGATTTATTCTATCAGTTAGGGACAATTAAGTTATATATCCAATTTTCTCTCTCCATCTGATTTTAGCAGTAAATCTTTACATTCCCACCTATATTGTAGTTGTAAAAATCCTTTTATGAAGAGGTTCTGTGCTGTAGAGTAACCCAGAAAAGGACAGCTAAGAACTTCCTCTGATGGCTGACTGCACTGACCCAGGAAGGGGCTTCAAAGTGTACAGAGATGAAGCATAGCCTACCCCCTGCCCAGGAGCAGAGAGGAGAGATACTATGGAGTCTAAGTGGTAGATATTCCAGCTAACCAAAATCAAAAACTGACCATGCCTTTATGCTGCATTGGAGATGCTCGAGCCACAGGACCTTTCTCATGGACCAGCCCTTCCCACACTGAGGTCCTACCCTAGAGGAGTGGGAACACAGCGTTACTTGAAAGGTCCTCTGTTGGAAGTGACTTAGTGAAGCCAAGACTTGAAAGAACTGAAACAATCGTTTTAAATAAGTCAGTTCTGCAAGGGATTGAAATTGTTTCCCGTGAGCTATACTTGTCTGGAAATGTCTCCCCCTCTCTGCTGAGTTCTGGCCCCCAAATTACTGTGGGTCTGAAAGCGCTCTTCCCTTCTTATCTTTATTGTCTTTTGGATCATTTTGTGTTCCTCCTCCTTTCCCTCCTTTCCCTTACTCATCAAATATTTGTTGGCCTCAGACGTGGTGCTGTTTCTGACATACACAGTGAGAGTGTGATTTTATTGCTTTTTTTTTTTCCTCCCAGCAAAATGTGAGCCAGCATGTCGTCATGGAGGCGTCTGTGTTAGGCCGAACAAATGCCTCTGTAAAAAAGGATATCTTGGTCCTCAATGTGAACAAGTGGACAGAAACATCCGCAGAGTGACCAGGGCAGGTATTCTTGATCAGATCATTGACATGACATCTTATTTGCTGGATCTAACAAGTTACATTGTATAGTTTCTGGGACTGTTTGAATATTCCTTTCCAATGGGCATTTATTTTTTATCCTGTCATTAAAAAGAAAGACTGTTATCCTGCTACACACTCCTGTGATTTCATTTTCTTTTATTAATTTAAAAATAATTTCCAGAAATGTGCAGATTCTGTGTGTGTATGTTGGCACGTTTGTTCACATACGCACGTACACATACACACTCACAACCCCTATACGCATGGTTACAGAACAGATGGGTTTTAAAAATATATATTTCCTTGTGTGGAGTAATTTACACAGAAATTCCATTGTAAATTGATAACGGAATTTTTATATCACCAGAAGAGATTATTTGACTTCCTAGGAATTTTCTGTCTGTAATAACTAAAGTCAACTTTAATAGAGTTTTGAAACATTACTGTGCAATCTGATGGATCTAATAAAAAAGGCAATATTTTTATATTAAAGGACTATAATGTGAGAATGTTTCAGAACTCCCTGATGAATTTCTAAATGGGCAACTTGATACAAAATTGTAATCTTCATTTTTATCAATGTATCCAATTACAGAATGTTATGCACTTACTTTTTTATTGGCAGAGAAATCTGGTTACTCTAGCTTAATATCAAGATTGTTTTCAAGTGTTTTATAATTAAATCATAACAGCATATTCTAAAACCAATCTTCCTAAAAGGTCTGCTTTTATTGTATATTTTATTTAACAATAGGCACTGGGTTTGTGTTACATATTTATATTTTTTATTTTATTTTTATAATATAGACATCACCTAGATGAAACACCTTTACCCTGTCCTGTAAAATACTAAAGTTACATTTTTCACCAACTTAATTGGAAAGAAGGGGAGTGAGAAAGCAAACAGCTTTAATGTGCTGTGGATCTAATCTAGCAATGTATCCTTGTGCCAACATGTAATCATTAACGACGGATGAAAAAGCAAGAAAACAGCCAATCCTTATAAAATTCCAGCATTAAACATTTGTAAAGTGCTTTTCACTATAGCAAGACTGTCAGAGTATATGTGATTAGAATGTTGCAGATTGCACACTCAATCGAACCTCACTGGAGAAGAGCTCAATCGTTTTTAACAAATCTTGGCTATGTAAGCTGTCACTTGTACAAATTTTTAATATAATAATTTGCTTGCCAAATATGACTTTCCGTGTATATGTTCCTTCAGAACTCAATGAAAATCCTCTTTGGTTCATGTATGAATAAATTTCTGTAAATGTTCTGTTCAGGTTTTGAAAGAAATGCTATGTTCTAACTTAAAACTGCAAAAAGTCTTATAGACATTTTTCTTAATGGTTTTCAAGGCCAGCTCTCCATGTTTGGATTATAACAAAATTATACGGCCTCCTTGCACTACTGAAAAAACATCTACCCATGACACACGCACACCCACGATAGGTGGTCCTTCTGTAAACATCTGTTCCCCCAGAATCGAAATTGGAGAATAGTATAGATTATGCAGCACAGTCTGACTTTCCAAACCTGCTCCTTACTTTTAGGAATACGAACCTCAATTAAAAAGAATAAAATCTTGTAACTAGTATTTCTCTATTGTTTTAAAGCAGGAGATTTGCAATTAAAGCACAGAGAGCATTTATATAGAAACCACAATGTAGAAAGATTGGTTAAGTACACTGCCCTTGTCTTCCATATATGATTACTTAAGTTTCAAGTGACCTCATGCCAAATGGAAATGGGTTGAGAAATCTTGGTTCAGTGCTTAGTGAACAATAGCCTGCATTAAAAAGTGCATGCATAATTTTGCACAATTTAGATTCAATTGACAGTCCATTCAAAGAAGTCTCAGGATTAAATGAGCATGGAGACCAAATTGCCCTCTTACCCCAGAAAAGGGGTGGTCCCTTCTAGTCACACTAACACTTCATTGGCCCAACAGTGTGACAAATCTTGCAATGAACCCTGCAGTAGCCTGCATCTGTAGGTTAATAGCAGTCTTTTGTCTCCATTGCTTTCTCTTCATAGCCCTTTTACTGAATTCCATCACAGAAAGTTTTACAATTTAAAAAAAAAATGTCCTGACAACCATTTTTGTAAATGGACCTTACCATCTAATCATCCCTTATTCAGCGTGGGTGACATTAACAGAATGTGAACCTCTTGTGAGGGAGCCAGCTGTCTAAATCTGTCAAATTGTGCAGTTTTATTACACATTCCCCTGTTCATAGTTTCACTGAAAACAACAAGGATACTGCTATATATTCGGCAAAATCTAAAAAACCCAGCGTTTCTTCTTACAGTTTAATCTTTCCATCTCTTCCAAAATAAAAGGTGTTATATAGCCATTAGTGCTCCTATTAAAAATATCTATATGAAATTGACCAGACCCAGATTTTGTATATAGTCCTTTCCCAAGTGAAAGCTTCAAATGACTTAGAAAAACATATGTACCCCAGGTGTCACTGCCTTTTCTATTGTGAATCATTAGAATAAAAGACCAAAATCTTGTAAAAAGAAGATAGCAAGATCCATGGATATTACACCCCCGCAAAGAAAGGAAAGTCACTGGAGTCATTTCTGTTTTTAAGAGAGACGTAAATAGCAATGGCCAATTGATGGCTACATATTTTAAACTCCAGTGGTCATTTCAAACAATCTTTTGAACTTCTCTCTCAAGTAGATTTTTAAAATATGTGGCTGGAGAATTGTCTTAAAGGATTCATGATGACAGGCAGATAGGCACTGGTTAAAAAGTATGAGCTAGGGAAAAGTTATGTTTCATCACACGAATGGCAACACCTATGTCTACTCAGTTCCTAAAAAGCAAACAGTAAAAGTGGAAGAAAAATGTCCTTGGTATGAATGCAGATGTGTGAGATAAAGGTAAAATCATGAAGTAGAAAAATGTATATTGTTATACCTTTGTCCATTCTAGAGATTAATATTTGGGTGTCAGTTTAATGTGAAATGCTGTTATGGTAGTTGTAAAAGATTGGAAAAAAAATTTTCTACCACTGCTTTTGCCAAACTCTTGTCCTAGTTAATAGGACCTTGTTGTCTTACCAGTTATGTAAGGAAATGAGAAGCAAACTGAATTGGCACATCATTAAAGTGAAAAGAAGGGAAGATTTAAGAAACTTGAGTGGTGATAAAAAGTGCTTTAATCCATACCTTTTCTTCTTGGAATTTTGTTTCAATATGGCTATTGTAAAATATATTTTTCATTTTTATCACAAAGAATACTCAGACGTTTTCTCAGATTAATGGACTATCTCATCAAGAAAGAGCAAAGAAACCTACACATATAACATATATTACACCCAACCTAAAGAGAAAACCATTCTCTTTTTCATTTACATACTTCAGAGAAGGCACTTCTTCTATATTTATTTCTTTGGGAACAATTACATAATAACGTACTAACAATTTTTAATATATTTCTGTTAAATATTGTTTTTATCTCTGAATCATCAACTATACCACAAAGCCTACTAGGTGTTAGACATGAGGTTAGATGCTACACCTAGTGTCTTTTAAAGGATACATTAATTAAATTTTTATTAGTCTTTTTTAGCTTTGAAACATAAAAGAGAAACCAAGTTCAAATTGTTAAGAGGAAAGATAACGTATACAATAGACAGTATAGTTGTCTGTTCAATAAAGTTTCCAAACATCTCTACAGAATGTTACCTATGATCTCTCTCTCTCTCCCCCGCTTTCTTCTTCTGCCCCCCACCCCATATAGCCTTCTTCCTTTTAAACGCTCCCTTCTCCTCTCTTTCTACTGTTTTTTAACGAAACAGACATGTCCTCAGTACGCACATGATGAAGATGGCCTGGGGTAGGTTGCTATTGATTTTGCTGGTTATGATCTTTTCTTTGTTTTCCTGAAAAAATTCCCTTTCCTGGTGTCACATTTGCTCAGACTCTATATCTTAGACAAATATGAACATACCAGTCCAATTTATTATAATCATTGAAAGAAGTACCAAGAGCATAAAAGACCCCAGCCCATATGCTCCTGTTCAGCTGGTGTTCATTCCATCATAGATACAGGAAAGACACGAAAATATCCCCAGTAGAGAGCCAGCTAACAGTAGGGAAAGTCAATAGCTATTTCCTATTCAAGCAACACCCATCTCTATGGAGTTTCTTTTGAAAAAGCTTATTCCAAATCTATGAGGGAAAAATAAGAAGTAGTTCCTCAATGGAGACTTCAGAATCTTCTTTCCCCAGCCCAGAGGAGACTTGAATTTACAAAGAAGTCAGACCAAAGTGCCGTGCCCAGAAAATGTACATATTTCTATACTGCCCCAGGAATTGAGTGGGCCTGTTATCATGAATGCTGGCAATACTTTCAGAGTTCCTCTTTAGACTATCCAAAATAAATATATGTTTGTTATCTTACCTTCTTTCTCTTCATCACACCAACACAAATTAGTCCTATCTCCAACACTTCATGTGATGTCAAAGAAGGTTGGAAACCTAAGAATAGAAGCATTTTGATATTAAAAGTATTAAGAACATGACCAGAGAACCTGGCAAACATTAATCTTAGCAAACGTCAACCTTCTTTCTCTTAAATTTCTCCTAAGTTTGGGAAGTGGCCTTAAAATCAATGTTTCGGAGAGTGAGATGTATTCATGAGAACATGATGGAGTGTTGTAGTACTGTTTTCTTTTCAGTACCGTGGTAGTTTCCCTAGCTGCTATGAAGAGATTTATTCATTTATCAGATTAGCACTTTTCTTAGATTCTTCACTAAATCTGAACCCAAGATACAGCCGTCATTTACCTTGCTTTCTTTTATATAGGTTATATATAAATTGGTTGGAAAAATAAAACATAAATATGGGATCCCTTGTATAAACATAAAACTAAGCCTAAAACCTATTAACCTGTTATTGCTTTTTTTAGCCAGATTATCCAATGGCTTACAAAAAAAAAAAAAAAAAAAAAGGTACCAGCATGAATTCTAAGGTTACATCTCATATATATCACTAAGACAGATATCATGTTTCAGGTGAGATTTTTTTTGCATATGTAGATAATTTATTACTTAAAGTCAAAATACATGTAAACATATACAAGCAAATTAACATAGATATGTGATGAGTTATCTCAATTGATTATAATTTTTTAAGTTAAAAATATTTTTATAAAGAACAGAACATTAACAGTGATGGGAAATTCAGAATGGCTAAATATAAACTCTGTCATTACAGTTAGAAACTAATTCTTGTACATTTCTTTTTGAACTAAAAAATAACTAACCAATAGTTTCCATTCACAAGAACAACATGTGATCAGGTTCAGTATAGTCTATATCCAAAATATATATGGATATTTCTTTATCTCATATCCTTAAAATCAGAGGCATGACTTTTCTGAAATAAAGTAAGATTTCATGTATAGTGGAGCTTAACACCATTAATACATTAATGCATTCTACTCATAATACTACTATTGAGAAATCTAACTGACAACCTTATCAGATAGCAGATATTTCCCATATCTCATTATATTTATAGGACATTTTTAGACACGCACTTCACCAAGAACCATGTAGTAACATGATACTGAGGTACTATGGAATTTTTGGAGCTTGAGTCCCTAGGATATGTGAAAGAAGACTATTTATTTAAAAGAAACCCATCTAATTAAAATGAAAAAATTACCAAATTATTATCATTAATAAGCATAAGAGAAATATTCAAAGAACTCCCCCCCCCAATCTTTCCTGGTTTTATCTATGATTAATTTTGTCCAGTTTTAAAGAATGGTTAATTTTATCATTCCTCTAACACATTTTGGTTTTCCTAAGTGTTCATTTTCCTTTAGGTTGTTGACAATTAGGGCAATTTGTCCATAACCTCACTCACAGAAGATACCAGAACCAATCCTGGCCTGAATTTCTGTTAATAAGAGGCAGAAGGCTGTGTGAATAAGTATAAAAGCACACATTTAAGGGAGCAGAGTTAATATATGTTACTAGTGGGGATTTCTATAAATGTTCAGATGAAAAGTAACATGTAAAGTCATTGGCTCAGATAATCCAAGTTTGAATTAATCTGACTTCTTTAACCAAGTTATTATAATATGCATGTCTCTTTGATCAGTATTCTATTAGTCAGTCATCGATCCATTCATTAATTCAACAAATATTTATTGAAGTGCCTAGCGTGATTATGTGCCATAGAAAAGGCAGGGACATTTACAGTGGGGGATTGTGAGCCCAATGGGTATGATGGACGTGTTTGAAGCAAAAGACACTAATCACACCCACCCAGCTCCAATTCAGCTCAATATTAGAATCCAGCAATAATAGTACAGATGGCCTAAAGTACATCTGTGTGTACCTGTATGTGTGCACACACCCATGTATATATATATTTATCTATCTGTACAAACACTACATATGTATACACACTATCTATGTAATATATAATATATGTATAATGCATATAAATTCTAACAAGTGTATTTGTGTTATCTTTAAAATAGAACAATTGTATCTTAAAGTGGTAAATGCAGAGAATTGGTTTTTATTGTTGATCTGTGGATTTAATGATTTTTTAGGTGAAAAGGATGTTTAAGTGTACAATTTCTTTTCTTAATTTAATATATTTATGTAAATGCATGCCTGAAATTTGATTAGATTGACTGTGTTTTGTGTCCTTTAACATGATCAAATGTATTAAACTTTATCTTATGACCTAATATACATGTGCTATTTTAAAATTCTTTCTTATTTCAGTATTTTAAAAAAGTTTTTCCGACATACTCATACTGATTATATGAACACTAATTTTCAGATATTCTATACCCAAACTGCTTCTTCAAAATATTCCTGCCTTTTGTCATTTTTCATATTCTAATTTTAAAATTTTACTCCCCAAAATACAATGCCACTGTTAAAGGTCAGTTTCAATTGGGTAGATATATTAGGCAGTCATAGCATGTTATATATTGATTTCAATTGATTCTAAATTGTAAATGACTTAAATCTGATTCTTTCAAGTAAGTAACAACTATAAGTGAAGAATGTAAACTAGCAGGTGAGAGTACGGAGAGTCCAAACTGAAGGGCAGACGCATCTAGAAGGGGAAGGACATGACAAAAGGTGATTGCAGACACCCCCAAACTTTGTTGGCATTGCCATTTTGCTTCCAGTTAACCCTATCAAGAGTATTTATGTAAGGTCAGATATGCTAATTTGAACATGAATATTAAATCTGCCAATATTCTTTAGAAGAACAAATGCTTTCATCTAGGTCTCCTTTCTTCCTGAATAAATACATCTGTTTGACTCATTGAGAGTTTCTCTACAAGAAATGTTTATTCCTAAGAAAATAAAATGTGTTACAGAGTCACAAACAGAGTCCCTTTGTTCAGGTTACTCTCCAGAAGTTTTGTTAGGCAAAGTGACACCGTGAAAAGTGTCCTTTAACTCCTCAGTGCCCCAGGAAGCACCAGAGTTCTCTCTCCATTAGGCACTGCCCTCCCAGTGTTTTAGTCCCTAATCACGATCTTGGTTTCCTGCGCATGTCTGGTCTCTCCAACTAGGTTATAAATCTCCCGAGGGCATATCTCCTACTTTTAAAATCCCTGACAGACTGCTCCAATGTTCACTGAAGCTTTATTTACGGTGGCCAAGACATGGAAACAACCAGTGTCCTTCAATAGGTGATTGGATAAAGAAGTTGTGGTATATGTATACACAATGGAATAGTATTCTGCTAAAAGAAAAGATGAAATAGGACCATTTGTGACAACATGGATGGATCTTGAGATTATAATGCTAAGCGAAATAAGTCAGAAAAGGTAAAGAACCATGTGATTTCACTGATAATGTGGTATATAAAACTGAAAACAACAAAGGAACAAGACAAACAAATGAAGAAACAAAAACTCATAGACACAGACCATAGTTTAGTGGTTACCAGAGGGTAAGAGGGGGATGGGGAAATGGTAGATGAGGGTAAAGGGGGTCAAATATATGGTGATGGAAGGGGAACTGACTCTGGGTGGTGAGCACACAATGTGAGATATAGATGATGTATTACAGAATTGTACTCCTGAAATCTATGTAACTTTACTAACAATTGTCACCCCAATAAACTTTAATTAAAAAAAAATCCCTGACAGACCTAGAGCAGCCATCAGAAAATAATAATAATAATAATAAGTATATAACAGCTAGAGAGGGAAGTGGGTTCTTGCTGTTGCTAAACTGGGCTCCCTCACTGTCCTTTGATTGGCTTCTCAGCTCTCTCATCAGTGTAATCAGTTCCCGGCATTAAATTCTCTTTGTTGTAAATACTTGACGGGCTTTCTCTTTTCCTTTTTCAGCTTAAGATTATATATATAGTTAAGACACAGATGAGAAGAGAGATGACATGGTAGAATTACAAAAGGACATGGTGAGATTGTCTTCAGGAGAACACATTAACAAACCACTGCCTTGAATCTTAATGTGATCACAGCAAGATGCAGTCAGAGGGATCCTACCTCCAAACATGATAGGGAACCCTTAAATTATTTAGGCGGCTACCAGTGTAAACGGCCATTACTCCCACAGTTGTCACTAAGAATTTTCATAGCTCACATTTGTACTATTAAAACTATCAGCTTCCAGTTTGCCTAGGAGTCTGACAAGCTAATGTGAGAGATAGTACAATGTAAAATAGCAGCCGCACTTAGTATCTGATCAGAAAAAAATATATAGTTTTTTGTTTTTTTGTTTTTAATTTGGCATTCCAGAAAGAGCTCTCCGGAGATTAAATCCTACCATCATTCAAAGGAATAAAAGGATAAAAGTAAAAAAAAAAAAACACAAAATACCAACTTGGATGAAATATTTCTCCTGTATCTTCATAACTTACGTTTGATTTCTATATAATATTTTCCAGGATTAAAACAAACAGAATGTAAAAGGGGGGAAGGATGGGGCAGGGAGAGGGAGGGAGAAGCCTGGGTAGTTCCTGACTATAAAACTCATTCTTCTTGGGACTAAGCCCACATCAGAAACTACTTGCACTCACTCTTGTAATTTAATAAGATGTCATCAGATCCCTTTGACATGTTTATAGCTTTATAATTAAACCTACTTGATGCAAAATCCATGTGTTTCATGTAGAGCAATTTAGATTATCACAGACACTCTGTTCTGTGATCTCCAGCTACCAAAAGCCACACATGCCAGGTGTGCTGGCCGGAACTTTGAGCCAGGGCTGTGAGACGTGGATCCTGGCTTTGTGTCTCCAAAGGATTAACCGGATGGTATTGGGTAAGTCCTTCACTGCACTATGACTCAGTTTCCTGGTGTATAAAATGAGACTTAGGTTCCTTCCAGCTCAAACAGGTATTGTTATTGGATACTACTAATCCCAGGATCCACGTGGATTGCAGATTTGAAATTGCCAATTCTCAGGTAGGAGTCCATTCACTACTCCTTTTCATTAATTTGTGATGGCTAAATAATTAGAAAAGACACTCTTACAGCTAGATAGATAGATAGATAGATAGATAGATAGATAGATAGATAGATAGATAGATACCATATTCAGGGCAGATATGGAGCATAAATGCCTGGAAGACATCATCTAAAAGGCAGACAATTCATGATACAGAAGAAAGTGTAAGCACACGTCTGTTAGGGCTGCTCAAACAGTACCATTGACAGAGTGGCTTAAACGACAAAAATGTGTTGTCTTTTAGCTTTGGAGGCTAGAAGTTTGAAATCATGGTATCAGCAGACTTGGTTACTTCTGAAGGCTGTGAGGGAAGGTTCTGTTCCTGGCCTGTCTCCTTGGTTTGTAAATGGCAGTCTTCTCCCTGTGTCTTCACATAGTCTCCTTCTATACATGTCTCTGAGTCCAAATTCCCCCTTTTTATAAGGACACCAGCCATACTGGATTTGAGCCCACCCTAATGACCTCATGGTAACTTGATCACCCCTGTAAAGACCTTATCTCCAAACAAGGTCACATTCGAGGTACTGGGGTTTAGACTCCAACATAGAAATTTGGGGGGAGACACAATTCAACCCACAACACCATGCCCTAGAAATGGCATCAGACTTACTAAGGTCTCATTTTTATTGTCTAAAGCAGTGCTTCTCAAACTTCAGTCTGAGAACTTCGAGTCACATGGGAACTTTGCTAAATACAGATCTGATTCAATAGGTCTGGGGTGGGGCTCAGATTCCATATCTCTAATAAACACCCAGGGGATGCCAATGCCGCTGGTACATGGGCCCCACTTTGAAGAGCAAGGATCTAAAGCATGGTTTATAGGTGGTTTTACCTTCAAGGACAGACTAGTAATACTGGAAAAGACTTCACAGAAACATGGCTTTCTGCCTCCAGAAAGCAAACAATGATATGTCCTGTGCCTTAATTCCAGGTTTGTGCTTAGTTCGTAGAATGGACACAACACAGAGTAACTATTTGTGCATGGCAGTCAGTCACCATCATGAGACTGGGCTACTTGCTGTTGTTACTACAGCTGCTGTTTTTATTTTCAGCAATAGCATCAGAATCATCAAACAGGTACAATATGTTCATGCACGTTGGAATTCATCTATATGCTCAAACTAAACTGGGTTGCTAAAGCAACATGTACCATAAAATAAAATAGATGCTTGTTTAAAGGTGTAACAATAACCAAATACCATGAAAGACTCCAATCAAGAGAAAAGAATTAAAAAGGAAACTATCAATAAATATATTTAAAGGAAAATACAGACCTTGAAAACAGAAAAGGAACTCCTGTGTTGTATTGATTTTCAGAAATAATGTTTTATCCCTTTATCTTAACACCAAAATATAGTCATGTTATTTAAAGTTGTAAACACATCTAGAATTATACCAAACTGCCCTAGAAGCAACTGTTATTCACTAAAGAACAATACTCACTATCTGATTCAAACATTTACGAAATTTTTTAGAGCACAGATGCCAACAGAACTTCCTGTGATGATGGAAATGTACTACATGTACACTGTCCAGTACGGTAGCCACTACCCACGTGTGGTTATCGAGCCCTTGAAATGTGACTGGTGTGACTGAGGAACTGAATGCTTCATTTTATTTCATTTTGATTAAATTGAAGTTGCCTATATTAAAAAATAGAGTGTCTTTTTATATTAGCTGTTTCAAAAATCAGAGTTAAAGGTAATTCCACCAGTTCAGTGGAAACGTTTTGGTGATGTCTGTGTTTGCTAATCCCTTCTATATCATTCACACAGGAAAATCTCACATTCCCTTTAACTTTGTCTCATACTTATCCTGTAGCTCATTCCAAATAGTATATTCTACATACTCTTTGCGCTGAATTTTTTTACACTGGCCTCTGACCAAAACCATTAAAATTCTTAACTCTAGGTATAGTTTTATAGTACAGTCAAAATCCATTATGCAGGCATGGAAATTATGTGCTGTGATAATGTGGACACACATCTCTGGGTGTAAACAAGGAAAGAAGTAGCACAGAATTGCTGGTAGAGAGAAGTGACGGTGGCTAACACTCGTCATGGGCCAAACGCTTCTCTGTGTTAGAGAAAGTACAGACAGAGGAAGCAGGGGCATGAGAACGCCACTATGTGCCTTTCTAGTTAGTTCCATAAAATTGCTCTGGAAGAGAAGAATTCTGCAGCAATGGAAAAACAATATTTAGAGAGAGAAAACCAAATCCATTAGTCTAACCATTTCACCTCATGCAACCTGAAGTAACCACGAGGCATAAGCAATAAGGTACAGCTAAGGGGAATGTCAGAGGTCCAAAGAAAGAGTGAAGAAAAGATCTTTCCCTAAATGGAAGTTGACACAAAAGGCATATGACAGTAGTGATTCAGCTAATCCAAATGGAAATAAGTGGGGATAATATTAACAGTAATAATATCTAACACTTACGTGATACTGTGTGCCAGGTCTCTTCTCAGTACCATCAAGAACTGTGAAGGGTCTAAGAGTTCACTCTAATTAGAAGCTAACAAGTTGGGCTGCCATGATTTCATGGATGCTGGCAGAAGGCACAAGACCTCAGGTCAGGGACAAATGACAGTTCATTACTCACAGCAATTGCCATAACCCCAAACGAGTTCTCTGAGGCCCAGTTCCCACAGGGTAACACAGAAAGGGCCAGGTCATACTTGCACATGCAGCGGGTTGAGTTGTAGAAAAGGAACTTTGAGCTTAGGGATACCAAGTCTTTTATGTAGGCAAACCTACCTGATCTTTGCCTTAGAGGGAGAAGCTACCTCTGTCTTCCAAGGCTGTTTGCTATACAAGCATCCTTGAAAAGACAGTTCAGAACAAAGGCATTCAGCGCTGCTACTTACAAGATGGGCAGAAACACAAAAGACCCCTGGAGAACAGCATCCAATGAGCACTTGACAAATACTAACTCATTTAAACTTCTCAACAACCATGTGAGTAAGTCTGCTCATTATCTAATAGGTACTCCTACAGCATTTTACAAAGGAGGAAACAATGGAAGAACATAGGATTCTCACAGCTATTAAACGGTAGAATGAGGATTTGAACCCCATGATCCATCTCTGGAGCAGCCTGGGCCAACAGAAATATTATGTGAACCACATGTATCATTTTAAATTTTCTAGTAGCCACATTAAAAAAATAAAAAGAAACAGGTGGAAGTAATTTTAATAATATATTTTATATGACTCCAGGTACCCAGAATATGATCGTTTCAACATGTAATCAATATATAAATCATTAATGAAATAGTTTACGTTCTTTTTTTTATATACTAAGTCTTTGAAAACCAGTGTGTGTTCCACACTTACAGCATGCCTTAATTCGGACAGGAGATTTTTATCAAAATACTTGACAGTTGAAAAAGAAGATTCACATACCCAAGTTGTTCCAAACATTCTTAAAAGTTTTCCAATAACTGACTCGAGTATCAGTTTTAAAAATAAACTAATTAGAATTAAACGAATTAAACATTCAGTTCTTCAGTCCCAGTAGCCACATAGCCATAGCCATCCCAGCGTCCAATAGCCATCCCAGGCCAGTGACTCCTGCATCAGACAGAAAACTGTCAAGCCTGTACACGTCACCTCTGTGCTCTTCTGCCTCACAGAGAAAGTACATTAAAAGTGTACAGACTTTTAACTGAGTTCTTTGTTCTCCTATTTTAATTGTTTAACAGGGTCACAGTTGTTTACTTCATTATGCCTGCCCTGCAGGGCTGCTGGGAGAAGTGGGAGGGGGTGGTGCCGTGGGAGATCAGAGCCCAGGCTCACAACCACAGCCCCAGTCTGGTCCAGGCTCCATCACTTCTTGTCACTTCTCAGCTGTGTGAAACATATTTGCTGACCTCCCGGAGCCCAGTTTCTTCATCTCGGAAGTCGGGCAATAACAGCACCTCTGAGGATTAAATGAGGCCATTCACGTACAGAGCAAGGCACAGTGCTTGGCACACCGTTCATGCCAAATGAACGGCAGTCATTATTTGGTAACAAGAGTAAATCTGACAGGAGAGACCCTCAAAAAGTCTAATAGTGTATCATTTGAAGATGCCCATGTGTTTCCTGGAGAGAGGCCTTGCTCACGGAGCTCTGCAGCCCAATGTCACCCTCTAGTGCTAAAAACCTTGAGCAGCAGACATCGCCAATCAAACCTCCAGAATAGCAAACCCCTGAGAAGACGTGTTCATTTCTTCTACCTCAGATGCTGGGTGTGACCCTGACCCCCCGATCCCCAGCCCTATTCATTCGCACTCTGTCTTTCAGGCCAGGGCTTCTCAAACGTCATGTCTTTCCATGCCAGTTACCTGGGGATCTTGTGAAAGGCAGTTTACGATTCACCAAGTATGGAGTGGAGCCTGAGAGTTTACATTTCTAAGCAGCTGCCAGGTAATTTCAATGTCCCTGCTGCACAGGCCCCTCTTTGAGCGGCAACATTTTAGGAAATTCTACTTATTATCCCAACTCTTTCAAAAGTAACCTCCAGATTGTTAGAATAAGCTAAATGCTGCCTTCTTTCTCCTATGGACATGTGCAAAAGGAAAATGGATACTGAAGCTGAAATACACCCAAATTTTAAGGATGGCTGAGAAGAGGGCAACAGTGTTCTTCCAGGGAGCATGCCTCAGCGAGAGTAAGAGAGCAGGTGGGTCGGTGTGGCAATTCTTATATTCCCTTGAGCTCAGAGTGCAATATAAGGTCATGTGCTGTTCTAACCAGACATCTGTGAATCAATGATAACTACATAAATTAATCTGTGTTCACAGTAGAAGGCCTAAGATAATTTGGACAAGATAAGGGGACGGTAGTGGGATCACTGGACCAGCAGTGGAAACTGAGTCAGAACGTCAGCAGTCACTCATCAGTGGTCTTTCCAATTCATATTCAAGAGACACTGGCAGGCTAGCATTTGAAAGAAATCATAATACTTATTCTACATTTGATAAACTGGATATAAAGATAACTGCCACATTTTTGCCAACATCAAAGGAGATACCACAGTGAAAGTGCTCTGAAAATAGTGTTTCTTGGATATGAATACAATTCATTAGAAGTCTGACGGACCAAACTCGCCCACTTTGGCATAATGGACAACAACTGGTTGTTTCTGGTAAGGAGAAGGGGACTTGGAATTTATTTAACTTTGCCCATCCATTTTTTAAAAAAAACTAAGCTTATGACTTAATTACTCCAAATTTCTAGGTATTTGTGTTGTCTCCCACATGACTGCCAAGTTCATGATAATATTTATTCTCATCTTGTTTTCAAACATTTATTTCTGATGATGGGTTTAATACACTCTAATGTAGTCATGCTTTGTTGATAAGTTTGTTCATTATCTAATGGGACTCACTTTGTTACCAACTTTGGTAAAAACAAAGTCCACAGGGTTTTTCAAAGGCCTGCAGAGCATCAGGGATCTTGCGAAAGGCATTTCACAAGGGTCCGCTGCACTTATCTCACAAAGCATTGTGATGTCATTCTGGACCTGAACTCACATTGTTTTACCTACTTTCAATCTCCCTGCCACCACGGATATATGTGAAGACTGGCCTCTATACTTCCTTGTTTCATTGCAACAATCATTTGTTTCTGTTGTCTCAGAGGCTTGTTTTAAAGTATTTCACTTCTACGTGTCTTGACTTAGGATCTCATATTAATGTGCTTCCCCTACTTGATTCCCTGTATAAGATTGCATTTCAAAAAATAATTCATATCAACGTATTATACTTACCACAAATGTAAAGGGAGAAAGGGAAGTGTGACTACCAGAGTTTGAGAAAAAAACAAAAATAAAATAAACCCATGCCTATATTTCTATAATGAGTGAAAATCAAAGGAAGATGGGAGGGAGGGAGGGAAGGGGAGAAGGAGGGAGGGGGGAAGACAAAGGAAGAACGGGAACAGGGAAGGAAGGGAAAGCAAGGAAAAAAGAGGAGAGAAAGAGAAAAAGAAAGGGAGGGAAAGGAAGGAGGAAGAGGAGGAGTTTGGCAGTTTCCTTCTTACATACTTTCTCTTTTCATTTACACAATAAAACCTAACACTGGGCCCAGGAAACACTGATTTCATCACAGGACAGTGTTAAGAGCACTTACAACCACCCACCAATCCATCGATACGTAATGACTGAAGACCAGTCCAGGCCCTGTTGGGAAGACAAAGGTGGGTATGAGGGAGTTTCTTCCTTCTCCAAATGTTGAGAATGTGGGAGGAGAAACAATATTCAGACAATAAAGATAACCCTATTCGTGTCTAAAAGTACTTATCTGGCCAAATTTTTTTCAGTTAAATCCAATCCACTTTGGTTATTTATTTAAGACCAATGTTTGGGGCCTGGGCCAAGAGAGAAGGGGGAGATCTCATGTCACAATAAAGATTCCAGGTGAGATTTTCACTTAGTCCCTGAAATAAATGCATTACGACTTGTCACCCTGAGCATTATTAAGATTCCCTGCTATTGCCATACCCACATCCAGGCCTGTTGGACACCTGGGCCAGCCAAACCACATCTTCCCTCCATCACCATTAGGGTCACAAGCTTCTGATTTCAATCTCTTTGATCAGTCTGTCCATTCAACTCCAGTTCAGGATTTCTCTCTTCTTTATTGTATTTATAAGCTACTTCACTAGAAGTAGAAGCAGCTGCAACAAAATACGTACTCAGATTCAGGAAAGTTAATTAATTTGCAGGCAGGTAGTCTGGGCCAACGAGAGCATGGTATTCTCATACTGCTCCAAACATGATGTGTTCAGTTAATGTTCCGTAAAGGTAAATCCCCTAAGGAAAAGATACAGCCTGAATACTGCCACAGAAGCAAAACAGGAGCGCAGAACTTCTCAATGTTAGAACGTCATGTTGCTCGTCTTACTTCATTACCCAAGTTGCTTCTATCCTCATTATAAAAGAAAAACAGCAAGGAATTTTATAAGGAATCCTCATCTGAAAACCACCTTGTAAAGATACATCATTACTCTTCTCCTGGGAGGTAATCAAAATGCATTTCATGTACAGCATCTTTAAAGAACGTTCATGAGACACCCCCCCCCCTCCCAAAATTCCACTTGGAAAACTGTGCCTGGACCTATTCAATCTCAACTCCACTTGGCCCTAAATGCCTTTCCAAGCAATTTAACAAAACACTTGAGGCATATGTAGTAGAGAACTGAGCTAGTTAAGGGAAAAAAGCAAAAACAAAAAACTTAAAGGGGGCCAAAAACCGCTCATCAAACAGTTCCTTACTGAGATGTGAAAAAATTATATAGAAAGCTAATCAGTGGCCAAATGTCTTACCATCTGGCCAGGTTAAATGTGATCCAATTATCATTCACTTCGGTATCTGTAGAGAGAATTCCCTGACATACCTACTGCCCTGCATGGGAGGACTTGGTGTGCCGATGGAAAAACTAGATAGGGCAGAAGACGAGAGGAAGGAAGGGGGCATCTCTGAGAAGGGTGTCTGGGTCACGGTGCCTGGGACAAGAAGGCCACAGAACACAGGCAGAGCCTCAGAAGGTCTGTTTCTTTCAAATGAAAACTAAACAGCATTAGAGAAACGCCAACTTAAAAGGAGGAAGGGGTAAGACAGACTTCTTATTGCTGCTGTGTAGTTATTGCTGCATCCTTTAAAAAGTGGGTAGGTCAACATTCACCAATGATATGTTTCAGTGTCATGAAAGATTTGAGTTGAAGCATTCACTTATCCTGGCATTTGGGCACTCATTCAACACTGAGTTGAACAATGACTCCATACCCTCTGTGGCTGGTGGTACAGGAATAACCAGACAGACAGGGCTCTGGCCCTCAGAGAACATACATTGGAAGGAGGGAGATCTAATAGAAAACTCGCAATATACACTATACATACGGCAATAAATGGTATTGTGGCAGACTGTATTTTCTAAGGTTGCATGCAACAAGATCTCCAATTGCACATGCTTTCCTGGAGTCATCCCCATCAAGATGTGGTGTCTTATTCCTGCATCCTTGAATCTGGGCCATTAAAAAGTAGAAATGATGCTGAGTGACTTTCAGTGTCACTGTCATAAAAGGTTATGCAACTTACACTTGGTTCACAGGAACGTGTGTCTCTGGAAGCCTTCAATCACCCTGTAAGCAGCCAGACTATGCTGAGGCCACTACGCTAAGAGGAAGCTAAATCTAGCCTATCTGGAGAGACCATGAGACTCCACGAAGGAGAGGGATACCCTTCCAGGCCAGCGGCTGCAACCCCACGCTGGTCCAGCTCCAGTCACCTCCTGAATGCAACTGCATGACAGACTCCGTTCTGAGCAGAAGCCACCCAACCAGGCCATTCCTCAATTTCTGTCCCAAAAAAACTTAGAGATATAATAAAATGATTGTTTTTGCTTTAAATCACTGAGTTTTACAGTACTTTGTTGCATAGTAATTGATAATCAGGCCAGTTAAAAGAACGGGGTGGGAAAAGAACAAGGGAAAAGAACGGGGTGATGGCATAGAGAGAAATTGGGAGTGAGAGCTACTTTAAACAGGGAGGCCACAGAAATCCCAATGCAGGAAGAGGATGTGAAGAGTTTGGAAAGGGGCATCTCAAAGAGAATAAAAAACCAAGACCTGGAAAGAGGAAAGGACTGGTCACGGTCATGGAGGGCAGACTAGCTGGAGTATTGGAATCAAAGGGAAGACGGAGTTTGGAGATGTAGGAGATAATTATGCACTCTCTTGTAGGTACCGACAAAGAGTTTGGGTTTTGTTTTAAGTGCACTAGAAAGCCCTGCATGATTTAAAGCCACTAAACCAGTCCATATGCATATCTCCAGCAGCCTTGGTTCCAAGACTCTCCCTCTAGGTCACAGCTCCTTTGGTAAATGATCATTAATCCAAAAAATGGGCTCATTGGAAACGGAAACTGAATGACATCAAGAGACATCCACAACTTCAATCACCAGTGTATGCTCGTATTGCTGTGGCCCGTCTTCCCGCGAGCTCTGGCACCCTATTTTCCACAGCCTGCTCCGGCACGCCACACCTTGCACGCTAGCTTTTTATCATCACAGTATTTGCCCTACAAGAAGCTTCTTTTTTTGTATTTCCCCACAGACCCAACCACTGAGTATACACTTGTTGAATGAATGACTCGCTAGGACGATGCAAAACCACGAAAGATGCACCCAATGTTTGGTTTAGTCGCCAAATATGCACATTTAGTAAACTGTCATCTGCAAACCCTTTCCTTAACTGCATATCTTGATGGGATCTTCTGGGCGAAGTCCTGTGTGCCCAGGGCCTCCAATAAATCTGTCCTGATTTCCCAGGTTTGTGGAGTCTGTTTTTTTAAACAGCATTTGAAATTCTAAAGATACTTCCAGGCATTTCGGCTCTATGAGCAAAGAAGGGAGGTGGAGGGGGGTGGGATGAGTTGGGGCAGGGTGGATGGGTGGTTGTCTGGTTCTTATCATAACTGTTTAGTTTCATTTACATTTTTCCCTGGGTTTCTCAGGTCCAGGGCAGTGTTATTTGATGTGGAACACCTGGCTTCACACAGGGAGAGCTGCAGCCAGCCCTGCCAAGAGCAGCATGGGTGTTTCTGCTGTACCCAATTGTACAACGGGGCTAAAAGGTGGACAGCCATGAGCTCCCGTCTGGTTCATGGGGTTCTGGCTCCCAAGGAGTCACCCCATTCATAATTATAGAAGTATAAGAGTGTGTCTCCTTGCGCCTTTAGTTCCTGTGGGTAAAAGCAAGCTTGTCAGTGTACTTAAGCCACTGGATTTTGGTCATTGGCCATTGTTATAGGCCTTGATCCACTCTTTGATGAGACATGAGTGACAGGTGAGTAAAACCCTAGACTACATGGTGCTAAGATGATGCTCAGGGAGTGCTCGGTCATAATCAATCAGAGCTGTGTGCAGATTGAAAGCTATGTGACTCAGACAGCTTTTCATCCTGGAAATTCAGAACAATTCACAGGTTACTGGACAAAAACAAATATACAGGGCCCTTGAGAGTGGCACTTCTCACACTTTCATGTCCATACTAATTACCTGGGCACCTTACAAAATGTAGATTCAGAGACACTAGGTCTGGAGTGGGGCTTGGGACTCTGTTTCTAACAGGTTTCCCACGTGATGTGGACCATGCTTGGGGTTACAAGTCTAGTTTAGACGCCAGGCTGTACAGCCCATGCCCCCAGCACTGTGGTCCCCAAACACAGTCCCCAGACCACCAGCATCAAGATCACCTGGGGGCCTGTTAAAAATGCCAATTCTCAGGCCCCACTTCAGACCTACTAGATTAGAAACTTCAGTGGTGAGGCTCAGCACTCAGTGTTTTCATGGGCTCTCCAGGGGATTCTAATGCACCCCAAAGTTGGAGAAGCAAGACACAATCAAGATTCACCCCAGTGAACTAAAGAATTTTAGCCACTGTCTCCACACTTTGATCTAATAATCAACTCTAAAAATCAGTACGTTTGATGTATTTAACACAAATCTAGAGTTTAGAGTTTAAAATCATTTCAAAATGTTTCATCCTCATCACCAAGATGCAACTTCCACATAAAAATCATCAGCATTTTTTCGCATTTAAAAGATTAATCCCTTCAGCCCTCATTTAAAGACCTTCGGGTTGAATCATATGACCTTGGGACAAGTCTCAAACCCTGAAGCCCAGGCTCCCAATGCCCAGGTATGGACACCAGGCCAAGGAATCCAGGAGTGCTGGAGTCCAGGCACATCTGTGAACATTTCCAGTGGCTGAAGGGGGGCGGGTAGACAGACAGCTCATTGACATCTCAGATGGAAAATGGTGGTCTCAAGAGTCACTTCTTCTACTCCCATAAAGCAGGCCACATGGATGACCTCCTAACATGATTGGCAGATCGACAGGCTAGGAAGAATGAGACTCCCGTCCCAGCAAAGGCTGAAAAAACATCTCTGACCTCAGACCTGGAGGCAAAATTTCCAAGGCTGCCAGGACCCTATTAACTGTCTATCACCTCTGAAAGTGCAAAAGGGCAGGTTGCCCCACAGGTCACCGGAGAAGGTGGAACCTGGAGCCTGTCCAGGCCACATAACACCACCCGGGACGCCTGTGATTCAGGCTTCGTACCTACTCTGGTTTCAACTTTCACAACTGGGACCACTTTGCAATTTCAGTTTTAAGAGTAATCTTGGGGAGAAATACATAAACCCCTGACTAATACCTTCTCAACTATAACTGTGCTAGTACAAGCCTGAGCAGCCTTTGAATAATGCTGACTAATAATACGTTAGACTCCTATAGCCCTTTTCATCTGAAGACCTCAAAGCACTCTGCCCATACGACCTCACTAATCCTTGAAAAAACTCTCAAAATATATGGGAAATAATATTATCTCCATTCTCAGGTGGAAAAAAGAGTGTGAATTGCTCACGTATCACTCTGTACTCATAACGAAGCTCAAGGCTAAGAGCAGGTAGAGAGATTTGGGGCATTAAAAGGGCTCAAGAGGAAGGAAGACCGAATGGCATTGCAGAGAGGAGACAACTTTGGTTGGAATATAAGCAACGTGAATCATGGAATCAATAGAATCACTATTGATTCTAGAGACACACAAAGAGGCTTGGCTTTTGGAACTTTCGTTGTTATTGTTTTGTTTCAGAATACTTATTTTTACATCTCCATGCTTTGCTTGAGTCTTTATTCAGGTCAATGTAGGTTTGCGGGGAAAAGGTTGAGGGGATCAGATCATTGCTTTCTCTCTCCACTCTGCTCAAGTCCATCTTGTGAAGTTCTGCCTACAGGTCAGTGGCTCTTCCACTGAAGATGCCGATCCTTAATTTCCTGACTATCCCCTTGACTCTGACTTCTTTTTCCCAATACTGCTTTTGTAATCCACATTTCATTTACGCAATTATTGCAAAAATTTCCCCAAAGGGTCATTGAGGATATTATCAAGAATATCTCAGATTTCTGGAACTGATAAGTCAATATTTAAAATGTTTTAGAATGGTGCAATTGACTTTCTTTCTTCCTTTCTTCCTTTCTTCCTTTTTTCTTTCCTATTTTAAAATGTCAAAGGCTTCCTGACATGCTTTGGCCATGGAAATGGAACATATTTTCTCATTAGGTTAATTAATGGCTCTGCTTGGGTGGCATAATTTGGTGTAAGTTTCCTTTTAGAATTCTGTCATAACTAAAAAGGATCTTATTTTTGTTATGTTTTGTGGTGTCTTTAAATTTTTATGACTTCTACTTTGTTTAGTCTGTGTGTAATCCTTCTTTTGAAACCTAATGTCCTAGAAAATTTACAGTTTTCTCTCAAAACTGGCACTTTTTACATTTTACGGTGATTCCTGTTTCTTTGGTTCTCACTAGAACTTCATTTAAGTCCTTAAGGTATAATTCGCAGCTCAGGGAATTTATGATTACATCGTCAAAGTAAACTCCCCAAGCGCAATATATTAAACCTGACAAGACGCTGTTCATTAATCTTTGAAATATAGCCAGGTGTGATGTAGTGAAGTGAGCCTTCCAGCTAAGAACAGCTGAAGAACTCCAAACTGGCCCCCACTGGGGAGGATTCCTTCCTCCTCACTGCCAAGGCCACCTGGGTGGGGACCGACAGGGCCAAACGCCCTTCCTTTGCCAACCACAGAGTTCCCTGTCTCTGCTGGTGTTCCTGTGGCTCTGCAGCTTCTCACCTTTTCACGCATTTGTTCATTCAACAAATATTGATGGAGAGCCTACTTTAGGTCAGGCGCCAGGTGGGCCTGGGAAGACAGTAGTGACCAGAACAGAAACAATCCCTTGCTTCATGGGGTGTATTGTTATGGGGGCTAGCCATAAATAAAGGCCCCAAGACTTCTTTACTCAATACCACCAAACCTGTGAGAAAACTACATTTTCTGAATGTGCAGCACGTCTCCTCCGTCCCAGACGCAGCTTTGATGCTAAATGACTCCCGTTATCTGTAAGTAAGACTGCATACAGCTTGACCAGAGCCCTCCCTGATGGAGACCTGCAATTGGCACTATCAAGAAGGAGGAGCCAAAGCTTTCTTGGGGTCGGTCAGGGCCCAGTCACAAAAGCAAACTCTAGCTAATCACTGTGCAATCCTACCTCTAGAACAATGAGGAAAATTCGGATAAAAGGCAATACCTCTTCAAAGTATGTGTGGGTCTTTCCCCAGATCCTTCTGTTTGCCTGATAAAACATAGCGGGCTGAATGCCATGCGGTACTCTGAAGCAGGAAAGGGGCATGTGGAAAAACAGGTGAAATCTGTACAAACTCTGGAGTTTGGTTAATAGCAACATACCAATGTCAATTTCTTAGTTTTGTCTAACGTGCCATGGCAAACAGGGTGAGGACAGGTAGGCACTCTGTACTATCTTGGCAACTTTGACCCTAAAACTACTCCAAAGTAAAAAGTTTATCTTAAAAATGTTTGCTTATGAGATAGAATCCTTTAAATGAATAAAAAGCTACAACAACAACAACAACAACAACAAAGCACATAGCAGGCATGGGGGAAAGATATAGCTCCCAATGATATGTACAGGAGAACTATATCTAGAAACCCAAAACCCAGAAACTGATATTCTACTAAAGAAATATTCTCACTGAAAAAAAAAAAAAAGAAATATTCTCACTGGATTTTTCCCTCTTTCTCTCATGCCACTTTAAGTTTGCTCTCGTTGGTTTTAAGATCTCCTTTTCAGGTGTGTGTAAAAGGTACAAGTGCGTACAAGAATCATGTCCCAAGTTAAAGAAGATTTCAACCTTTGTACTTTTTAACTCTCTGAATTCGTAACACTTGTTCTTCCAATCATTGCCACCACACAAACTCTCTCTCTCTCTCTCTCTCTCTCCCTCTCCGCCCCCTCCCCCCCATCATTGCTGAAGCACAGCTAGCTTTCTCCTTTTCTGTCTGTACACACAACTCTTCATTCTCCCGCATTTGCCTGGTCATGTAGACACTTCTCTTTAAGTAACATAACAATATTCATGTGTGCAGATTGAAGCTATTCCTGGCTTAGAATTACATTCAAGAAGACTTAGCTTATGGCATCCAATAAGTGACTGTTGTTTTTGTTAGACTTGTTACTAACTGTGGGGTAATTACACAATATGTACAATACATGCTCCCATTTACATCTTGTTGGGAGAATTTGTCATCTCCAAATAGAAATGGTGGTGATGAAAGCAGTATTTTTTTTAGCTAGCTGCATGCTTGAAAAGATAATGGTTTTGTGAACCTCCCAAAAACTGCTGCTGCAATAAGGGGCTTCCTCAAAGAGCAGTGAGCCTTTCACCATTCAAAGGGTGCCTTGTTTAAGATGAACATTTCTCTCCATCCAGGGAAATGGATCATAGAAGTAGAATATTAGCACCAGGAGGATTCTAGAGATCATCTAATATAATGTTATCTTATGCAAGGTTAGAAAAACAGGCCTGGGTGGGGCTTAGGCCTTATTCAAGGCTTTAATGACTGAGATGACATAAAACCAGGTACCCAGATACCAGGTCCACCTCCTCTATGCCACTCTGGCCCGTCATTCCAGAGCCCTAGGATTTTAATATGAATGCTCAAAAAGTTCGCTTTGTGTTCCATACCTTCTTTATCCAAATGAAATTATGCATGCAAACAAGGCATTTATAAACTGGGACGTACCATACACATGTGATTTGTAATTGAAACTGTTGTTATCACTATTATCTACATTGGGCTCTAAGAGAGACACAACACATGCAAATTCTACACTGGAAAGAAGGCAACGTTTAGATGCTGATGATCATTTTTCCACTCTATCCCTTCTGATTCCAATGCTTTCCCGTGGGGTCCCCTGTTCTCTTTAAGAATCTGCTTCTCAGAATTCCTTTCCTCCTTTTGGACTTCCATTCTGTCTCTTTAAATATATATAAGCTGACAGGGAGGACTCACTAAAGAACAGAGCCCAGGTTTCTAGAAAGGCTCTGCAAATAGGAAATAAAACCACATCACACCATCCATCTGCCAAAAGTAATAAACCCCGCCAGCCTCAGCGCCCTGTTGACTTCGTCAGCAACTAACGCTCCTCATTTCTCCCTTTCCTTGCAAAGGAAAAGGAAAAAATGCCAGGCAAAGAATGCCAGGCAAATCAAACCATGGGAAAAATAACACCTTCAAACTCAGGGCAAAATTCTCCTTTCCAGTCCTTGTTGCAGATGTCCCATCCGGTATGCTTGGCAGGGTATACTGCTCTTGGAACAAGATGCGGAACACAGGTTAGAGATATTTCGGCCAGAGACTGGTTGTTCATTTTCAATAGTTATAAAGCCTGAGAACTCTCACTAGGATTTAGTTCATACTAAATAATCAAAGCAAACCCATATAAAAGATACCCTCGGGTGGCCGGATGGCTTAGTTGGTTAGAGTGCGAACTCTTAACAACAGGGTTGCCTGTTCGATATCCACACGGGCCAGTGAGCTGCGCCCTCCACAACTAGACTGAAGACAACGAGCTGCCGTTGAGCTTCTGGAGGGGCGGCAGGATGGCTCAGTTGGTTAGAGTGCGAGTTCTCAACAACAAGGTTGCAGGTTCAATTCCCACATGGGATGGTGGGCTGTGCCCCCTGCAACTAAAGATTGAAAACGGCGATTGGACTTGGAGCTGAGCTGCACCCTCCACAACTAGATTGAAGGACAACAACTTAGAGTTGATGGGCCCTGGAAAAACACACTGTTCCCCAATATTCCCCAATAAAAAATTTACAATAAAAGAAAGAAATATACCTTCTAATTTCCCATAAATTATATTAACTAATTGTTCTTCGAATCAGTGAGTCTGTGCTTATCATTATTGATAGAATAAATAACAAACTCAAGATTCAATATTCCAGTATTTGTCCCAAACAGAAACTACTGCGGGAATTCCAGTCTAGAGAGTCCATTCTTGTTTCTTTTTTCCAATTTGAATTCACCTGCCTCCTCTCTTTCAAATCAGTAAAGGATCATTGGAAGACCAGTAAAAAAGCCTATGTTCTTAATGTTGGCTTTCATCTTTCCAGTCAACCAAGAGCAGCAACTGAGAGAAAAACCAGCCAAATGCTTATGATGAAACACCCTTTCCAAAATATAGGGCTTTGGATTAAAAATCAAATAATCTGGATTTTAATCCCTGCTCTACTGTGAACCCAGTGTGTGGCATCTCTAGGTTCTCAAACTCCTTCTGGGTCCTCCAATGTCCTATTTTCATAATAAAGATCATTTCTTGGAGATCTAATATTCTTATTTTATTATTCCTGAAATTAGACTTCTATTAAACAGGCAAGAGTACATCAATATATTCAAAAATGGCTGTCACGTGGGTGGAGAAAGGCACATGCTTCTATCTAGAGATGGGTATTAATGAGGGAAAACAAAAATTCTACGACCAGAAACAAAAATCTTCCTGATCAGTACACTACTCATGTTTCTGTTTATTTCCCATCCACCAAATATTGTCTTTGCTGCTTTGTGGAACCAGAGTTTCTTCCAAGAGAGAGTGAAAACAGCAGAAAACAAACGCATCCAGGGAAACTTTTTCCACGGTGATTAAAAATCAACCAAGAAGATAATATTTTAGAGGCATTGCTCCGTGGGTGATCCTTGTTTTAAAACAGGTTCCACCACAAATTGCTGAAGGAAGAAACTAGCATGTGCTGAGCCTACACTCTGCATCAGAATAAATGCTTCACGTTTAACATCCATTGATTCATCTAATCACAGCACTTACGAGAGATATTAATATCCCCACCTTACAGAGGTAGAAAACTAAGGCACAAAGAAGTATAATCATTTATCCAAAATCACTTATAGTAAATGCTGGAACAGAAATTTAAACCAAACGTGCCTAATTCCTAAGCCTTTCCTCTACAACATATGAGCTTGTTTATACAGTGCTTTGCCTCTTAGAAAAGATTAGCTTATTAATGATAACTAAGTAAAGTCTCCTTTCTCAAGATAAACTGCATACAGAGGCATGTAGTTATAACACTATTGATGCTGTCAGCCTCAAACTACTGGATTTGGGGAGCACTAACATAAATTCAAGATAAAGGGGAAGAGAAGATTCTTATTTTGCAAGTACAAAAACCAATGTATGATCCCCCTTGTGGAAGGTCCAACCAATGCTTCAAAAGTCACCAAAGGAATTACATAACAGGCTGAGTAGACGTCACACTGGTAGTTACTTTCAAATATTTCCCTACCTCACTCTGACTTCAACCCAGAGAGTTTCAAGAGGCAAAGAGTCAGGAGGCAGGGGCAATGGGTCAAAGGCCTGCCTTGTACAGTGCAAGGACCACCAAAGTGAAATCAAAGAACCACCTCTTGGTAGCTTTGTTTTCAGTGATGAGAGGCTTTTTGAAGTTCACTGGCTGGGATTAATCTCCCCAAATCTCTCCTCATCCCAGCCTCCCTCCATAGACACACACTATTTACTTTTTTCCACCTTCGCATATCTGACAAAACCAGGGGCTGGTAGGGGGGGACCCAGCAGGAGGAGCTTCCAGGTGTCCTGCTCCAAGGGATTAGAAGAGCTCGGGTTACACCTCACCACCATCCCCCCCATTAACTCATTCATACTGCACCCATCACTCACCCTGACAGGCACACCTTACATCTTTGGCTGTCTTCATGGGAGGTGTTTATAAATAAGGGCACCTGTCTGTGAAAGCCAGACATTCACAGGAGTGCGGAGGAGACAATAGATTACATGTTTGGGGAGTTTCTGTGCCTGAACTTTCCCAACAGCTGTATCTGCATTGTATAGATTTTTGTGAGGTTTTGTGTTGCAGGAGAGAGAAAGAGAGAAAACGGTTCCTTGTCTTTGTATTGGAAACACATCTGCAAACCTGTCACATTCTACAGCAAGTGAACCAAAAGTAAACATTTAATAGTAGTTGGAACTCTACCCCTTCTCCATTAAGGAAGGTTACAACATGTTGGTTAAATGAAAAGTTTGACTGAAACTAGATTCTTCTCCAAACACAAAAAGAGGTTGTAATTTCAAGCATTTTCCTCCTTGGATTTAATCATGAATATTAAGTATTGGTACCCAAGTGCCAGAGTAACAAACTGAAGTAAAGACCACCCATCAACTTAATTCCAAAGGCTTATTTCATGTAATTCAAGCTCTAGTTATCTGAGAGTGAGTGATGCTATTCACAACTGCCCATAACAAAAGCCAAAGGGTTTATGGCAATTTGACCTTTTCATTTTTCACTGCTTTATTTTCAGATAGCTGGGAAAATATTTTCCACTTGTATTTGATGACAAGATTTCTAAAGTATCCCGGCTAATTTCTCAATTAGCCAGGATCACCCCAAATGCCTCTCACATCGAATCATGGGCCAAAATGGCCATTATTCGGTGATGATATTTAAGTAAAACTTAATTTGAACCCAACAACCCATAAGATCCTAATGCATAGAAGCAATTCACTTTCTCTTACATTTGTAGTATTTGCCACAACCTCTTATCATTCCTTTGATTTGTTTTTAAGCATTTTCATTCTATTCAGGCCCAAACACTACAACCTTCTTCCACCAGCACCAACATTCCATCCTTCTCCCTTGCCATTTTAGATGGAAATGCAAGATTTTATCCCCTGTCGGTTCAAAGTCCAGAATGCACTCCCTTTTCCTCCTGAGAACAAGAAACCACAGATGTTTCAAAGATCTGTGATTTAAATCATTTCTGCAATTGAGACATGATGACAAAAGCAAAAACACATTCTTAATGCATGTTTGCCTGGAAAAATAAACTGCATTACAGGGAGGAATGTAGAGCAAGGTCATCATAGAAACCCAGAGGCATAATCCAGTTAAACTCCTTGACCTGCATCAAACGTTGGCAATTCTAAGTTCTCTGTTAGAACAAGAGAACTTTCTGGGACACATTTACAATATTGCTTAAAAGTCCTGCCACCTCGTGGAAGAAGTAAATAAACTAGACCTCAGGTAACCTGCCGGATGGAGAGGCATTGAAAAAAATAGCTTCTCTATCAGCAAGATTCCCCTTCACAAATCATATTGGGTTGGCTGATTTACATAAAGTGTCAAGATCCACTGAAGCGAGTAA
This sequence comes from Rhinolophus sinicus, assembly GCF_057876585.1. NCBI lineage: Eukaryota > Metazoa > Chordata > Mammalia > Chiroptera > Rhinolophidae > Rhinolophus > Rhinolophus sinicus. The sequence goes on along the minus strand of NC_142515.1, from coordinate 116,088,697 downwards.
TTTTACTCTTCCCTGTTCAAATGCATCATCACATACAAGATGGGAAAGACTTCAGTGCAAGCCCTCAGAACAATGGGTGGAATCCACAAATAGTTGATGGCAATCATTCTGTGAATCTGCTTTGGTTGACACTTTTCAAAATGGATTCCACAGAGTGAAGAAATAAACCAAATCCATTCTAGCTTTCACTGGTGGTGGGTACCGAATCCTCCAAAAGCTCAGCAGGAAGACGCTTCTTAGAAGGGGTTTCTTCAGTTGGCTAAGGGAAAATATCCTACCTGAACAGTAAGGTAGATCATTAGCGGCCGGACCTCACAGAAAGCAACTAAGTTTCTGAGAAAACTTCCGGACAAGTCACGCTGAAAAGGAAGGCTCCAGACAGGCTTTGAGCAAAGAATTATTCTTGAGTACGACCTATAATGCATGCTTGGCCCCAGTGTTATCAACAGATGTGTTATGGCAGCAATCAGTTTCTCAGTGACCTGAAGGAGTGAGCTTGCCTCCTTGCCAACATGGCCAAGGAAACATGAGAGTCTGTGATGGACATGATCAGAAATAGAGTGGGATTACTGTACGCTGCAAACGAGCATGCTTCTATGATGAAAGGCCACTTAACACATTTGCCATATGCCAAAGCCTATTTTAGATTCTTGTTTGTCTATGATTAAATGCAAAAGTTATTAAGCAAATGCCTACTAGTTTTTCTAAAAGTCCACGACTATTCAGAGGGAAACATTTGCTTCTGGTAAGAAAATTATGATTCCAGACTCCATTAGTTATATCCTCAATTCCATCTCCCATCTCTGGGGTAAATGATCTGTTAGCAAACACTGTGGATAAATAATCTACCAATGAACACTTGTGAGGTTTAAATTAATATGTATAAAACACTTTGAAAAGAGTTATGAAAGAAAATCCTACCCTTCAATATTCAAGAATTATGTTCTGTGCTTTTATTCAAACTTTCCATTATTTGTTTAGTTTTTTAAAACAAACACCATTATTTACAGACCCAGATTTGATTTCACAAAGAATTTATTTCATAATTTAAGACTGAAGTGTTTTCCGTAATTTAATTATTTGTATTGCTACATTCAGGAAGGGTTTTTCCATCACTTTTACAGAAAAGAATTTTTGTGTGTGTGTGTGTTTTAAAAACAAGAGAACCTTGAAAACTGGTTCAAAATAAAAGAACTATACTATTTCCAAAGAATGTGAAATATTTTTTTTCTAACAAGAGGTAATTATTGTTTTATCATTTTATCAGTCATTTCTAATGATTTTCGTAGCCACATATATGGTTACATTGTCATCTGAGAGAAATAAATGTGAAACCAATAAATAGACTTGAAATACTAAATAGAGTCCTTCAGGGTGAAATTAAAGGACACAGTAACTCAAACGTAGGTGAAAAAAAATGAGCACCAGTAAAGGTAACTACATGGGTAAAAATAAAAGCATAAATGAAATTTTGTTCATAACTCATTTTTCCTCCTTATCTGACTTAAAAGACAACTGCATGTAACAGCAGAGCACCAGAATACGTGAAGCAACAACTGACTGGACTGGAGGGAGAAATAGCCAATTCAAAAATAATAGTTGGGAACTTCAATACTCCACTTTCAATAATATACAGAACAACTAGACAAAAGATCAACAATTAAATAGAAGACCTAAATAGCTCTGTAAGCAAACTACGTCTAGCAAAGATCTCTAGAACAACTACCCAAAACAATAGTAGAATATACATTCTTTCAATTATACATGAGACATACTCCAGTTTAGATCATATGTTAGCACATAAAACAATTATCAACACATTTAAAAAGGCCTGAAATCATACAAAGTATGTTCTCCAACCACAATAGAATGAACTTAGAAATCAATAACAGAAGCAAATTTGAAAAATTCACAAACATGTGAAAATCAAACAACACATTCTTTAAAAAACAATGTTTCAAGGAGGAAATTACAGGAAAATTAGAAAACACTTTGAAATGAATGAACCTAAAACACAACATACCAAAACTTATGGAGGTAGTTAAAGCAGTGCTTAGAGGGAAATTTATAGCTGTAAATGCCTATAGTAAGAAAGAAGAAAGATTTCAAATATCAATACCCCTTTCATCTTAAAAGGAGCAAAATAAACCCAAAGGAAGTTTTCTTTGACAAAATTAAAACAAACTAAGCCTAAAGTTCAAATGGAAATGCAAAGGACTCAAAACAGCCAAAATAATATTGTAAAAGGACAAAGTTAGAGGACTCACACTTTCTAATTTGAAATTTACAAAAAGCTACAGCAATCAAGACTGTGCGGTTCTAGTGTAAAGATAGTCATACAGATTCATGGTACAAAATTGAGAGTCCAGAAACAAGCCCACACATCTATAGTCAATTGATTTAGACAAGGTTGCAGAGACCATTCAATGGGAAAAGAAAAGTCTTTTCAACCAATGATATCGAAAATACTTAAAGAACTCATATAACTAAACGATACAAAGACAAATAACCCCATTTAACAATAGTCAAAGGATTTGAATAGTTCTCCAAAGAAAATATGCCAATGGGCAATAAGTACATGAAAAGATGCTCAACATCATTAATTATTAGAGAAATGCAAATAAAAACCACAATAAGATAGCACTTTACACCCACTAGGATGACTATAATTAAAAAGACTGATAATAATAAGTGTTGATGAGCATTTGGAGTATCAAAACCCTCATATGAGTATATTGCTGGTGGTTGTGTAAAATGTAGCTAGCCTCTGTGAAAAACAGTTTGGCACTTCCTCAAAAAGTTAAACATAGCTAACATATGATCCAGCAATTCTGCTCTTCGATACATACCCAAGAGATTTGAAATACATTTATACAGAAACATGTACATAAATGTTCATAGCACCGCTATTAAAAATAATAGCCAAAAAAATCCTGGAAACAACACAAAATGTCATTTGGCTGATGAGAGAATAAAGAAAATGTGACACTGTGTTTAAAATGGAATATTATTCAGTCATTAAAAGGTATGAAATCTCAAGGTGGCACTGAATGGATGAAGCTTGAAAACATTATGCTAAGTTAAAGCAACCAGTCAAGGAAAAGGTAACACACTGCATAATATCATTTATATGAAATGTCCAGAATAGGCAATTCCATGGAGACAGAGGGTAGTTTGGTGGATACAAGGTGCTGAGAAAAGGAAGAAATGGTGAATGACTACTAACGGATACGGGGATTCTTTGGGGAATGAAAATGTGCTGAAATGAGATAGTAGTGATGTTTGCCCCACCTTGTGAATATGTAAGCCACTGAACTGTATGCTTTAAACAGGTGAGTTCCGTAATATATGAATTATATCTCAAAAAAAGAAAATTTAAATTACCTTTTAACAATAAAAAATAAAAAGATGACCCTAAGCATCAAACCATTGCTCACACACACAATTTTATAATGCCTTGTTCTCATAGTATAGTTCATAGGTTCACAGCAAAGGCACCGCCTAGGAGTTTGCTCAGTGGAAAATCTCAGGCTTGCCCCAGGTCTACCAAATCAGAATCTGTATTTTAATAAGGTCCCCAGGTGACTCGCAGGCACAATAAAATTTGAGAAGCACTGATCTAATGCAAACTTTGCATTCTCCCATTTCAGGGTGTGCGGGGAAAAAATTAAAGTGGTGAGCCCAGGAGCCTCCTTCCTAACAATACTGATTTCCTGTGGGAGATTACATCTGCCCCACTGGGTGCCATCTTAGTGGGATGGTAAATCCAGATACCCTGCACTGGCCTTCGGAAGTCAAAGGAACCTCGAACATCCTTTTTCTTACTTCTAGCCCCTCCCTCTTTCTACCCACTCATTTTCTCCTCACAGGTACAGCTTTCAACCCATAATGAATGGATTTGGTGGGTAAATACTCAACCTGCCTCACAGTGACAACTCTGAGGCATGTTCTATGCCCTCTCCCTAAGTTTTCTGGTGCCTACAATGGTAGCCTGCTTTCTAACCCAAATTTTGTTTCACTTCTCTACTCCCCTACCATGATTTCCTCAAGTCACTTCCCAAATAACCTACATACATTCTAATCCCTGTGTGCGGATTTTCTATGGGAACTCAAATTAAGAGAACATGGGTATCACGGTAGGTGAATTCACACAGTTGTCTGTCCAGTTTTAGTGAAGAAAATTAGTGGGGGTTACTTGGTATGCTCTCTTGGTTTTCTTTACAATACTCAGTATTTGTCTAATACTTCACTTAAACTTGGAGAAATACATATATTTATCTAGAAACATACATTAAGATATATATGTGTGTATTAGTTTGTTAGGGCTACCATAACAAAGTATTATAAATTGGGTGGCTTAAAGAACAGAAATTTATTATCTCACAGTTCTGGATGCTAGAAGTCCAAGATCAAGGTGTCGGCAGGGTTGGTTCCTTCTAAGGCCTCTCTCCAGGGCTTGCAGACGGCCATCTTCTCCCTGTGTCTTACATGCTCTTCCTCCTGTGTGTATGTGTCCTAATCTTGCCTTCTTGTAAGACACCGGTCATGTCGTATTAGGGACTACTTCAACAGCCTCATTTTAACTTAGTTACTTCTTTAAAGGGCCTATCTCCAAATACAGTCACATTCTGAGATACTGGGGGTTAGGACTTCAATATATGAATTTGAGGGTAGGAGGGATTCAACCTATAACAGTGGTGTCTGTGTATTGTGTCTTTTTTGTTTTTATAGCCAAAATGCCTTACAGATAGAAGGTTTCCCTGCCATCCTCCTCTCCACAGACTAGTATAATATGGACTATAAAATATAGTTAAGCCCTCACTTAATTTTGTTGATTGGTTGTGTGACTTTAAGCAAAACAATGTATAATGAAACCAGTTTTACCACAGGCTAATTGATATGAACAAGAGTTAAGTTCCTAGGTATCTCATCAACCTTATGATAAAAAGACGTTGAGTGAAATGACATTATTCGAGGACCTGCTGTAGTGTCCTTTCTTTAAACCTCAAGGCTCAGCATTATAGAGTGGGCCAAGGTTCCTCTCCCAAAAGAACTAAAGGAAAGAGATAGCAAAAACAAACAATGAAAATACTATAAGAGGAAGACATCTGTGAGCTTCCTGAGGAACACGACCAGATTCTTGACAAACAGTCCTTTCACAGTCCTAACAGTGACAGCTCTTCTGTCCTAGCTTTGAGTCTCCACAAGAAACACCAGCCAGCGGCTCTGGCCATCTCCACTGCATCACCCGTGGAGATTTGATAAGACAGACTCATTTTGTATCTTAAGATTGCATTCTACATTCATTCCTCCATGACTTAAATGGGCCAGTGACTAATGCTTGACTCTCCTCATCCTGTAGATGGATGGAGAGAATTATGATTGGCCCTGCATGATTGTGATAGCATGACTTATGACCAGTGGTGTCAACGTGGCTATTATTCAGTTATAAACATACTGAGAAATACACTTATGCCACGTTACAAGCCTGTGTCATCCAAGCAGCCTGGTGATATTGTGATCCGGGACTCAAGAAAATATTTCATTGAGGAGATGGGTGGAATGTAAAGAAATGAATACAGTGATCAAAGGGACGATAAAGTCTGCTTATTTCTCCCTAAAAAATAACCTGTCAGTTACAGAAACCATTTACATTCAGCTCAGAACCTTTTTGAATTTTGCCGAAGCAGTGCTATCTTTCCTTACCACTGGAATCTCTGGCTCTTCTGGGCTTCCTTCCTGCACATATTTTACAGCTCAAAAAGCATGCTGAAATACAGATAGAGATTTCTTGGTCAGGAAGCCAAGCCATATTTGTTTGCTTCCTGGCGCATGTCACCAGGCCACATGGTCTTTTTTTTTTTTTTTTAAATAGAACTTTCTCTAGGCTCCTGATCCTTACAGATCTGTGGCAATCTGGGTCCTGTTTTCTCTTCCCCAGATGCGCTTTCAGTGGTTGCCTTTTTTCAATCAGTTTCCAGATGTTGTTGCTTATTTGTTTTATTTCCAGCACATTTTATCCTTTCCTGAACTTCTGCATAACTGCCTTCCATGCCACCTTCTCTCCCCTACTCTACCACATGCAGATGAATTCCAGAAATATGCTGCAATTACTCCAAATTTAGTTGGCTCTTCCATGCCCCAGCCCTGAAAGTGAAAGGGATGATTGGTCTACAGGAGAAGCCCCTTCTGAATGAGCTCCCAGCTGATAGCCAGATGCTGCTGAGTCCGGGCCCACTATTGTGTAAAAAAAATCTCTATAGGGAGGAAGAATGTTCACTGAGGCCCTGAAGTACAAACCGCAGTTTGTTTTAGAACTTTTTTTAAAACAAAACAAAACAAAAAAACAGTCTCTTTGTGCAAATATCAAAGCCAGAAATATTTTTTAAATTATCATTGAACAATATAAAAATTGTAAAGAAGTCTTTCCTTCTGTGATACTTCTTACATTTGGCACAATTTGGAAATGAGGCCTTCCAAATAAATGTATTTTTTAGACAACTGAAACATGTCTTTAAGTCCCAAATCATTGCAAATCTTAATGATTTTTGCATAAATCTTTCTAGGATTCCTAACATTTTAGAGTGCACTGATCATAAACTAATGTTTTCCTAACGATTTGGGGTTGAGGTTATAAATATCAGCAGCCATGCTCTAAGGTTTATGAGATGTCAGTCTACTTTCCTTTACACAAGGGTTTCTCAACTCAGCATTGTTGACACTGGGGCTGGATAATCCTTTGTTGTAGAAGTATGGCCTGTGCATTGTAGGAGGTTTAGGAGCATCTCTGGCCTCTACTTACTAAGTACCAGTTACTAAGTACCACTTACTAAGCACCACCCCCTCAGTGATGACAACCAGTAATGTCATAAGGACAGGAATGTGAACCATCATCACATATTCTCAACATTGATCTGGAGGCTCCAGTTGGTGCAATAGAAAAGGAAAGAAAAGGTACAAAAATTGGAAAGGAAGAAAAACTCTGTCTTCATTTGCATAAGACACGAATGTGTGTGTGTGTGTGTGTGTGTGTGTGTGTATAACTGAATAACTTTATATATATACAGAAATAAGTAACTATATATATATATATATATATATATATATACATATATATATATATATATATATATATATATATATATATATATATATAAAATCCAAAATAACCTTCAAACTGTTAGAATTAATAAGTGAATTTAGAGTGTCATTGAAAACAAAATCAATATACAAAAATTAATTGTATTTCTATTACCTAACAAAAACAACTGGAAAATAAAAATTTTAAAAATACTACATACAATTTTATTTTAAAAAGTCAAATAACTAGAAATGAATCTAACAAAAGGTTATGAATATTGCACTGAAAACTACAAAATATTAAAGAAAAATTAGAGTATCTAAACTAAATAGAGATGCAACATGTTAATAGATTGGAAGAACTCAAAATTATGATGATTTCAATTCTTCCCAAATTTATCTATGCAATCAATGAAATTTAAAATCAAATCCCTGCAGGGACTTTTTTTGAAATTGACAAATGAATCTAAAATTTATACGGAAATTTAAAGGACCTAGAAAGACAATCTTGAAGTAGAGCTAATATGGAGGAATAATACTATCATGTTGCATGATCTAATATAAAACTACAGGAATTAAGATAGTGTGATATTGGACCCATGGAACAGAAAAAAGAATTATATTTAAGCCCACCCACACAAAATCAAATGATTCACCCCCCCCCCAGAAAAAAAAGTCACTGAAATTCTGTAGGGAAAAGATAATCATCTTAGCATATGATTTGGGAGCAATTAGATAGCTAAATGGGAAAAAAAGTGAACCTTTATGTCTACTTCATACCATAAGCAAAAATTAATTTGAGTTCCTCATAGACATAACTATAGAAGGTAAAAGCATAAATAAAACTTTTGAAGAAAGTTTGAAGAAAATATAGGAGAGTATCTTCATGACCTGGGTTCAGGCAAAGATTTCTTAAGCAATAGGCAAAAGGCACTAACCATAAAAGAAAAAAATGTTCAATTGGATGCAATTAATCTTAAGAATTTATGTTCATCAAAAGATACCATTAAGAGAGTGAAAAGACAGGTCACGGGGTGGAAGAAGAGATCTACAACACAAAAATCCAACAAAAGATTTATATACAGAATATATTTTTAAAACACAATTTAAAATTGGGCACAAGAAATGACCAGATGTGTTATAAAAGAAGATATACAAATGGCTAATGTATATATGAAAAGGGACTCCAATTCATTACTCATCAGGGAAAGCAAATTTAAACCACAAAGACCCATCACACCTCCAGCAAAATTGAAAAGCACTGAAAAACCAAGGGTTAATAACATGAAGCAATTGGATTTCTGGTGGAGTATCAATTGGTACAACCTCTTTTGGAAAACTGTTTGGCACTATCTCCTAAAGTTAAATATTTACCCACCCCATGTCCCAGTAATTATACTTCAAGGTATATACCCCAAAGAAATAAATATGTGTTATTAAAAGGACATGAACAAGAATGCTCATAGCAGCTCTAGTCATAATAGGCAGAAACTAGAAATAACCAAAATATCCATTAACTAGATTGTGAATAAGTAACTTGCAGTCCTACAGTGGAACGCTCCACAGCAGTACAAGGAAAAGCATTACCTCAGTGATGTGTCTGTAAACAATTAACTGGCTCTCCAGAGAGGAAAAAAAGTCCTGATTGGTAGTGTTTTCTGATTGTTATGGTGTAAATACTCCCAACATGGCCTATTTCAAGCTATCAACATGAGGTCATAGAAAACAGAGCTGGAAAGAGAGGCGCTCAGATCACAAGCTACTGTGAACAAGCGTTAGCACACCCCGGCATTATCGACACAGGCAACAACACGGATGAATCTCTCGACCCTATGCTGAGTGAAATGAGCCAGAAACCAAAGAGTATGTAATAATTACCTTCCTGTTAATTGAGATAACCAGCAAAATTATTTGAAAATGACAGAAGTCAGAAAAGAGGTTACTATAGGGAATTGATACTGACAGGGAAGAAACACAAAGATACTTCACGGGATGCTAGAATTGTTTCCTATCTTGATTTATCTAATGATTAGACAGATAGATAAATAGATAAATTTATGTAAAAATATATCAAGCTGTAAACTTAAAATTAGTGTCTTTTACACCTTTTACTGTATATGTGTTATACATCAATTTAAAAAAAAATAAAACAGGATACTGCTAGGTAAACATGGCAAATTGAGCATGCATATCTTCTTTGTTTCATTTTGAAACTTAATTAAAGGAACAGCTTTTTAAGGCAAACATCCACCAAAACGAGGAGAATAGGAGAAGAGACTACAAAATTAGTGAAGCTAGAAAGCCACTGGACAAGAGGAAAATAATTGTCCTTGGAAGACTATATCGTAAGCTACCAGTAGAGAAAGCCAATACCAATCTAATTATCCCACAGAATCTCCAAAAAGTTCATGGATTAATGCAGAAGTTATCACTGAAAACAGAAGCAGGGGAATGGTGCTAAACAAAGAAAGCTTGATTGACAGACTGCAAAGAGGAAAAAACAGGTCAAATATAAAAATTCAGAAATCAGAATGCCTTCCAAGTGTTTATAAGCAACACTGGAATCTAGAGGACAATCAATAAACAGTTTTCAAAATTATTAAGACAAGGGTTTACAACCTAGAAATATATATCCAACGAAACTATCAATAACGTGTGAAGGTAGAAGAAAGAATATTCTAGACATGCAGGATCTCATAAATGTATTTCCCACAGATCCTTTCTCAGGAAGTTATTAGAGGCTATTTTCTACCAAACTGAAGGAGTGAAAGAAGAAAGGAGGGGCGGATGGATGGCTCAGTTGGTTAGAGAGCTAGCTCTCAACAACAAGGTTGCGGGTTCAATTCCCACACGGGATGGTGGGCTGTGCCCCCTGTAACTGAGACTGAAACTGGCAACTGGACCTGGAGCTGAGCTGCGCCCTCCATAACTAGATTGAAGGACAACATCTTGACTTGGAGCTGATGGGTCCTGGAAAAACACACTGTTCTCCAATATTCCCCAATGAAAGTTTTTTTTTAAAAGAAAGAAAGAAAAAGGAAAAAAAAGAAAGGAATCCATAGGCTTCCAGAAACAAGAAATTCAGAGCCTAAAAGAATTTTAAATTGATGGTGCTAGGATCCTAGAATGACCTCTCTTCAGAAGTAAGAAAGGGCAACCTGTCCATATTAGAACCTGTAAAAGGCTTGAGAGAAATTTCTTCCAAAAGGTGAAATTGTTATGTCTGAACATCAGGCGATGTTCAATTGGCAGTGTTTGGAGCTGGAAATATACCTACCATGTTTCCTAGAAAATAAGACCTAGCCGGACAATCAGCTCTAATGAGTCTTTGGAGCAAAAATTAATATAAGACCCGGTCTTATTTTACTATAAGACCGGGTCTTATATAAGACCCGATCATATAATGTGATGTGATGTGATGTGATGTGATGTGATGTGATGTGATGTGATGTGATGTGATGTGATGTGATGTGATGTGATGTGATGTGATGTGATGTGATGTGATGTGATATAATGTAATATAATATAATATAATACTGGTTTTTACGGTAATTTTTGCTCCAAAAGATGCATTAGAGCTGATTGTCTGCTAGGTCTTATTTTCAGGGAAACAGGGTAGAAAACTAAGCAAATTACCCTCATCCCACCAAAAAAAAATTATTAAACTTCAGAGTGCACAAGACACAAGTAGTTGTCATAGGTTACTTCACAGCCTCTATAAATTCATAATGACCAAAGCAATAAATATTGCTCTGAAGAAAATAACTATAGAACTTCAGAGAAACTGTGTTGAGGCTAGAAAGTATGTGTATATACTTGACACAAGGGGGAGAAAAGATAGTAAAATCCTCATTCTCCATCAAGGAAAGTGAATAGATTATGCCTACAACTGGGGTCAAGAGGTAGCAATACATGTTATTAGACACATAAAAATGAAATAACAAAACAAGTAGCTAGAAGAAATTAGTTTCCTTTGGGTGGAGGAATGTGCAACCGGATGCAGGATCTGCTATTGTTTTCCTGTAACAATATAGAATTATTTAATTCTGTTAACTACATAAATGTATAATTTTTATGAAAATGGTAGAAATACTTGAAAAAGTAATGTGCACATACATGAGGCAGATATGAAAAATTAGAAATCTTGGAAATTAAATATGTAATTACTAAAATTAAAAAACTATAAATGTCCCCGTGTACGAATATAAGGACAACTGATTTTCAACAAAGGTAGAAAGGCCACGGTGTGGAGAAAAGATAATCTTTTTGACAAATGATGGTGGAAAAATTGGACATCTAAATGAAAAAAATGAACTTTGATTTATACATTGCACTATATAAAAAAATTAAGTTAAAATGGATCATAAATCTAAAGATAAAACCTAAAATTATAAAACTTCTTGAAAAAAATCATAGGAGAAATTCTACAAGACTTTAGGCTAGGTAAAGTTTTTTTATATATGACATCAAAAGCGTGATCCATAAAAGAATAAATTGATAAGTTGGATTTCATTACAATTTAAAATTTCTGTTCTTTGAAGGACACTGTTAAGAGAATGAAAAAACAAGCCAGAAACTGGGATAAAATATTTACAAAACATATAATAAGGAAGGACGTGAATCCAGAATAACTAAGGAACACTCAACACTCAATAATAAGAAAACACACACAACAACAACAAAATGGGCAAAATATTTGAACAGATACTTCACCAAAGAAGATATGCAGATGGCAAGTAAACACATGAAAAAGTGCTCATTAGTTACTGGGGAAATGCGAATTAAAACTACAGTACTATATCATTATGCATTTTTATAAGGGCTAAGATTTAAAAGACTGATCATACCAATTTGGCGAAGTTATGAGAAAAGGGGAAATCTCATAAACTGCTGTATGGAATCTAAAATGGTACAACCATCTTGAAAACAATTTGCCAGTTTTCTTAAATAGTTAAACACATGTATCATATGATCAAGACGTTCCATTCCTATCTATTTAGTCAACAGAAATGAAAGCATATATCCATACAAAAACTTGTACAGGAATGTTCATAGAAACTTCATTTTTAATAACCAAAACCAGGGAACAACCTCAAATGTCCATCAACAGCTGAGTATATAACTATGGTGTATCAGTATGATGGAATACTCCAGCAAGTAAAAGGAGTGAATTACTGATACACACTACAACATTGATCGACTTCAAAATATTCGTGCTAAGAGAAAGAAGCTAGACCAGAAAAAAAAAAGAGTACATACCCTATTATTCCATTTATGTAAATTTCTAGAAAATTAAAACTAATTTAAAGTGACAGAAAGCAGATCAGTAGTTGTTGAATAGGTAGGGACAATAGGGAAGGATTCTAACGGCACATGTGGAGATTTTGGACTTTAGAAGTAATGGATATGTTCATTATTTAAACTGTGGTAATGATTTCCTGGGTGTATACATATGCCAAAATGTATCAACTTATCCATTTTAAATATGTGCAATTTATTGTATGGCAATTACAGCTCAACAAAGCTGTTTTTAAAAGTGCCAAGGTCATGAAAGATAAGGAAGGACTAAACAACTGTCACAGTTTGGAGGAGACTAAAAAGACATGACAACTAAATCCAGTGTGAGATCCTTATTGGATCCTGGAACATAACACAGAAAAGCACGTTAGTGGAAAAACTGGTAAAATTATTGCTGTACCAGTATTAGTTTTGATAACTGTGCTCTGATTATGTAAGATGTTAACATTAAGGGAAGCTGGGTGAAAGTGTATGGAAACGCTATTTTTATAACATTTTTATAAGCCTAAAATTATTTGAAAATAAAAATGCTTTCAAAAAAAATCTGTAGATGGGATAATTACCAACAGGACAGAGTTAAAGAACTACAGAATTAGAAAATGTAGCTGAAGAATTCTAGCATGCAGCAAAACACACACACAAAAAATGTGTTTTTTTAATGAAAAAAATTCTGAGTGACCAGAACAGATACAGATATACCAACATTTGTTTAGTAGTACTTTCAAAAGGAGAGACTAGAGAGCTTGTAGGACAGGCAAAAACTAAAGGAATAATGGCAAAAACATTTTCTCAGAACGTCAGAACATCATGGGTCTTCAAACAGAAAAAGCCACCAGATTCTATGTAGAATGGAAAGAGAATCATATTTATATCAGACATCCCAAAAGTCACATAGGTGACTATTTTTAAAATGGAGTGAGTGAGATCTTTAAATATCTAAAGGGATAACCTAGAACATAACATTCTATATCCAAACTATTATTCAACAGTAAGAAAAAATAAAAGCGTGATCTGATATATAAAGATCCTAAGGTATACCAGCGGTAATGTTGCCCAACTAAGTACACATGAATAGTTTTTCCTCGAGTTGCTCAGCACACATCCTGTGCAGTGTATGTGGTAGCCCTGATTCACAGATCCTCACTGAAAGAACCCTAAGTTCAAGGGTAACCACTAGAAGAATAGGACATTTTCTGAACCCATATAATAAAATTATGAAACAAAAAAAATTTCATTGCCCCAAAAGGAGAAAAGAACAAAATGGTTTTTAAATGCGGCGAATAGAAAACAAAAATATCATGGAAGGGCTATGAGAATCACCCTTCCACTATAAATAACTAAAAAACTAGACAAAATATATGCAACAGCACTTTTCAGACATTGGGCAGCAGGCAGCACTGGCCGGTTATCCCTGAGAAGAAAGAAGCAAACAAGATGAGACCTATGATTTTCTTGGCTTTCCGCTAGGTGGCAGTTTCTAGGTGGCTCTAGTAAGGGATTATACATGGCCTAGTATCCTCGCAGAGTTGAGCAGACAGAGATTAGAGGTCACGGAAGGCAAGGTACCCAGAATTTATGGAGCAGAGTGCCAGAGATGAGGAAACTGTAGAGACAGCTTTAAAGATCTGCAAAGGAGTCCTCTGGCGTGTTTGTCAGAGTACTGATCTTCACATCCGTGGAATACAACTCCATGAGCCTGGGAGTAGGAAAACAGTAGGCAAGAAGCATTCCCAGAATGGGGCTAAGAATACCTGCAGTCCAACAGTCAGAGTGGAGAAACTTCATAATATGGAGAACATTCAGTAGGGACCTCAGAAAGGTCAAACTTTATACTTGTGCTAAATTAGCAGTAGCACTGCTCTAAACTCACCCTAGCAACCAATGCTTAACAGGCTCAAACTGACCTGCATAACTTAACTGCTTGCCAGAACAAAGTACAACATTCTTTAAAGGAATACAACAAAATCAGGAGCTCAACAATGTCAAATTCAGTGTGTGAAATCCAGTAAGAAAATGATCAAGCATGCAAAGAAGCATAAGAATGTCACACATAACCAGGAGAAAAATCCACAGATAGAAACCGAACAAGAAATGACAAATATAAATGAGACATTGACTAGGCAAAAAGCAGGTTGGTCATTGCAAGGTCGCTTTCCTTCAGGGGATGTCAGGGGCCCATCAGGCGAATTACCTAACTAGTGCTGATAAGGTGATGCCTGATTGACTGGCTTAAGATTCCATTTCTGGGAAAGTTGAAACTATAATTAAGTTAGGTCTTGGTTTAGTGACATGGGGCTTACCATAAGTGATTCCATGTTGGGCCTATGGTCTTTAAAAAAAAAAAAAGTCTCTGACCTGTATGAATATTACAATAGGGGTATAAACAAAATGCACAGTCTGTCCTCTCATGCTGACACCAGTATGACATCACAAATAAGCTGATATTTGATCTGTGCTACAAAAGATAAGTAGAATTTCAAACGACTAAGGTTCAGTAACAGCACAAGCTCATGAAAACTATTTTTTGAAATGGCAAACATTGCCGGTGCTACATGGAGTGCAGAGAGGGGCAACTCTGACCGATAGCTGTCGACAGTGGCAATCCACAGCACTTTTCACTGTTACCTATTTTCTTTTGCTCAGAAAGGACTAGAGGAACACGGCCTATGTGAAGTCCTACACATCAGGAACCGTGTAAGAGGAAGAATGTGTGTACGTTGGGGTGGGAGTAGGTATTGGAGGTCTAGAATGGGTAATTTATTCCAAAGTGAAAAGCAGACAGAAAGAAGACGCAGGGGAAGCAGAGAGAAACCAGTAAAGCTGGAAAAAGAATAGAGAAAATCACAGGAGGCCCCGTTTAACCCTAATTTCTGTGGTTTTTCTGATGAAGATGTGGTGTTAATGGTTTCAGAGTTAATCAGAGAGCCATATGTCTTAAATCTCAGATATAAGCCAGATGAAAACAGACATCCCACTTAAGTGGTATTTTAGTGACACAAAGGCTGAAAGGAAAAAAAAAAAGATTTGCATAGTAACGACTCTATCATTGCTTTAAAGCTGCATGGTATTTTCAGAGCCCCTGACAACCACCAAATCAGGAATTCAAACCACACCCTGGGAAGGCTGGGCTTCCTTTTGTTGAAAAGAAAAACGGAGGATCTCTGAGGTCAGTTACCCAGGCAGTGAAAATCAAAGTCCTGACTCCCCTCTAACCACTGGAATATTTGCCATGTGGACCCACACCCACCTAGGACGTTGCCAAAACCCCAAGAAAGTACCATGACTAAGATCCGTGTCTTTCTCTGGGTACCATTTCCACAGAAAGCTTCTTATGTCTCTTCCCTGACATTTCACAAAATAGAGAAAAAGGAGAGGGAAAAAAATGCCTGAGAAAAGGCCAAGTGTGAAGAAGAATTTGATTTTGGCATTCCCTTTAAAAGGTTATTACTTCCTCAACCCATGGAAGGCTCGCTGTTAAACCAACACCATAAAGAGAATACAGTTTCAGCTTCTGTAAAAGACTACGCCATAAGCAAAAGCATTGATTAGATGGAGAAATAATAATAATTAAACTCCTTCTATATGCTAGCACGATAGTAAGAATTTTACATATAAAACTCATTAGATCCTGACTTTATAAAGGAGGTACTTTTGTTACCCCCATTTTATAGATGAGAAAGCTGAGACACAAAGGTTATTCCGTGTTTCCCTGAAAATAAGACCGGGTTTCATATTAAGTTGTGCTCCAAAAGATGCATTAGGGCTTATGTTCAAGGGATGTCATCCTGAAAAATCTGCTAGGGCTTATTTTCTGGTTATGTCTTATTTTTGGGGAAACATGGTATAACTTTCCCACGGTCAACATGATAAGAAAGTGGCGAACCAAGGATTCAATCTCAGCAGTTTGATTCCAGGGTCCAACTACTAAAGCACTATGTATACTGCCTCTTAAAGAAGAAATTAGGAATAACAGCACTTTTATTAAACTTTTTTTATTAAACTTTTCCAGAGAATAGGAAAAGAACACTTTCCGACTCATTTTATGAGACCAGAATAAACTTTACTCAAAACCTGACAAGGTTTTAACAAAACCAAAAAATTACAAGCCAATCTCTCTTGGGAAGATAGAAGCAAAACATAGTATAGAAAATATTGCAAATTGATTTCAGAGAATTCTTATAAATAAATAAAAGGCAATGTGATAGAAAAATGGGATTTCACAAAAGATATCCAAATGGTAAGTAAACTTATTTTTAAAGTGTTCAATGTCATTAATCACCAGTGAAAGGCAAATTAAAGCCATAGCATGTCTACCAGAATTACTAAAATTAAAAGGCTTGACAATATCAGGAGGTGGTGAGGACATTACATAAGAGGAGCTCTCACACATCATTGATGGGAGCATAAACTGGTCTGGTCACTTTGGAGAAGAATCTAGAAGTTTCTGCCAAAAGTGAACATAGATAGATAGATAGATAGATAGATAGATAGATAGATAGATAGATAGATAGATATAGCTATAGCTGTAGATATACAGACTCTGTGGCCCAGAAATTCCACTCCTGGGTTTATGTAGTCGCTACAGAAATTCATATATGCACACCAAAAAGTACAAACAAAAACATCATAGCTCCTTTATTCATAAGAGTGAAAAACTGGAAACTTAAATATCTATTAATAGTGGAATGAACAAATAGATTATGCTATATTTATAACATAGAGTACAATACAGTAGTGAAAATGAATTACTGCTGTACACAATAATTTGAATGAACCTCATAAATTGTAATGTTGAGCAAAAGAAGCCAGACACAAAAGTGGGTATGTATTATGATTCCATTTATATATAAGCAAATCTATGGTGATGAAAGTCAGAACAGTGCTTATCTCTGGGAAGAGGTTGTAGTGACTGGTAAGAGAAAAAGGAGGGTGCTAGGAATGCAGGAATGCTTTATTTCTTAATTTGAGGAACATGAGAGTGTTCACTTAATGTTTCAAGTATAGTTTGAGAAATAGCATCCTGGTGAGAGAGATGGGGTAATCCAAATTCCTGGTGTAGCTTAAGTGAAAATGGTTCAACCAGATAGATTAGAGGAACATTAAGCCAATTCACCTTCAAAGTCAACTAAACATTCATTGCTTCCTTTACTGAACACCTGAAATATGCCAGAAACAACACTAAATCCTCAGGGTGCAAAGATGAAACGACAAAATTTCCTATCAGCAAATTGTTCACAATCTAGCTGAAAGAGAGGTATAAAAATAATCTCTTTCAAAACAAAGTGTGCTATTATGGACTCGTGCAAATTGTTTTGAGAGTGTAGGGAAGGCAGGGAAGAATTTCCAGACGTGGCAACATTAAACCTTATAAGGGTTTTGCAGGTGAAAGGGCTGGATGGGTGGTGGCAGAAGGAGGGGGTCGAGGAGAGGTTTGGGGTCAAGACTTGACAGTATTTGCAAAACACACACACACACACACACACAGAGAGACAGAGAGACAGAGAGACAGAGAGAGAGAGAGCGAGAGAGAGAGAGAGAGAGAGAGAGAGAGAGAGAGGTGAATTACAGGAATATTGGGTAGTTAGATATGGCACGAGCTTAAAATGCAAGATAAAACATAGTGGGAGGTAAGGCTGGGCAAGTAAGTCTTTTATTTCATACTGGATTTTTATCCTGTGGGACATGGGAGCTATTGAAGAGTTTTCACTTAATTCAAAGAGAAGGGTAGATATGAGGAAGGGAAGACTGGAGGCTGGAGATTAGGCAGGAGGTTTCTGTGAAAATTTGATGTGTCAAGCTTTACCACACTGATACACAATCTAAAATCTTGGTGGTTTACAACAACAAATATTCATTTCCTCCAAAACCTTCGTCCAACAACAAACATTTATTTTTTACTCATGGGTCTGTGAGTCAGCTGTGGGTTGGTTTTAACTCAGCTGGGCTGAGCCAGACTGGGCTGGGCGTGGCTCCAGACTCGAGGGGAATTCATGTGTGCTCCATGGCTCTTTCATCTCAGGACCTAGGAGGAAGGAGCAAGGGCTTCTGTGGGCCATGCTTTTCCATTGGATGGCAGGTGAGCCGGGGAGGCAAGCAGGAACATGGCAAGCCTCCTGAAGCCTCTGCTAGGAGCTAGCACACTAAGCCTTCTGCCCACATTTCACCTGCCAGGGTCACATGGCCAAGCTCGATGCCTATGGGACGCAGCAGCATTCTCCACCCAAAGGGTGTGGAAGGGAAGAGTAAGATTTGCTGAACATATTAACTCAATCTACCACACCAGGTAAAAGATGATGAGCATGTAAACTAAGGCAGATAGAGTAGGAAGGGTCAAGAGAGGATCCGAGAAGCTTAGACCGTAGCCAGAGTCTGGTGTCCCAGCTAGCTCGGCTGGGCAGAGAGGGACCACCATGTGAGGAAACTAAACCAGAAGTTTTAATGCAGGAAGTGCCTAATTAGAGGGGGGTAGTCAGTCTCAATCACCGACTGGAAAACATGAGGCCAAGATGAGAAATTCAGGACAAACCTCTCAAAGAGAACTAATGAAAGAGAAGAAGTGAAATGACTGGGAAGGCGCAGGGTGAGTAACAATGCTGAGCTTATCTGCTCTTGGCAATGAGCATCCAGCCCCAGAGCAGAGAGACGGCAGAATTGCTGTAGGAGGGAAGAGAAAGAGGAGAATTTAGGATGACTCCTAATTTTTGGTAAGAAACTGGCTGGATACTGATGTCCTTCCTGTCCAGCGAGTGTCATTTGATGAATTCTGGAACACAGAGAGTTTCAGAGAGAAGATGGTAAGCTCAGCTCAGTTTTCAGATTTGAGCCATCTAGGAGGACATGCCTACTACAGAGTGGAGTATCAGTATTTCCTCCTTTTGTCTTTCCTGCTGCTTTCACACCCAAAAATGCCCTCTCCCTTTTCTTACCCAGCCAAAGTCTTAAATTTTCATGATCACTTACATTTTCATGGTGTTTTTCTTCACAGAGTTGCATATATTTAGAATCACCATGCCTCATTTAACACTGATCAGTTGTGTTTTATACACAAACACACACACACACACAACAACTCATGGCTCTTGCATCACGACAATGCACCAGCTCCCAGGTCCCTCACTGTCTATGAGGGAGTTTTTAGCCAGTAAACAAATAACTGTATTGGAACACCCTCCCTACTCACCTGATCTGGCCCCCAGTGACTTTTTTCTTTACCTCAAGATAAAAGAAATATTGAAAGGAAGACATTTTGATGAGATTCAGGACATCAAGGGTAATATGCCGACAGCTCTGATGGCCGTTCCAGAAAAAGAGTTCCAAAATTGCTTTGAAGGGTGGACTAGGCACTGGCATTGGTGCATAGCTTCCCAAGGGGAGTACTTTGATAGTGACTGTAGTGATATTCAGCAATGAGGTATGTAGCACTTTTTCTAGGATGAGTTTGAGAACTTAATTGTCTAACTTCGTCTGCGTGTGTGTGTGTGTGTGTGTGTGTGTGTGTGTGTGTGTGTGTGTATACATACAGAGGATGCCAAAAAAATGTATACACATTTTAAGAAAAGAAAAATCTGTATTGAAATTGTAATACTTGATATATACTAATAACAAAAGATGAATACAAGTCACCTTCGACTTCTGCAATTACAAGAGGTGCTCAAAGTGGTTACCATCAACATAATTTTAATACAGTTTTTTCCTTTCTTAAAATGTGTTTACATTTTTTTTGGTGCCCTTTGTACACACACACACACACACACACACACACACACACACACTCATCTTGTGCCCGAAACTAAACTATAAATTCCATAGGGACAAGACTTCTATGTGTTTAGCATTTTCTATAGAACTTAGCACAGTGCTAGGCAAAAGTCTAAATCTAAAAACTAAAAAAAGCATTGGATGATTAACCACCTCAACGAAGAAGAAGAAGAATGGTCAATGACTATTATCCTAAGTAATAGAGTGGTATCGCTATAAAGATCATTTAAAAAGGTAGTATTTCTATTCATTTGGAGAGTGAATCCTATAAATTTTCTTTAAAATAGCACACGTTTTACCCTAGTTTCAACATTTAAGATGATTTTTATTTTTTTAGCACTTATCTCCTGGTGTGTATCTACATGACTGTATCTTTGTCCAGTAAACAATTTTTGTAACCTTGGTGCATCTTGAGTGGCAGACAAAAGTCAACCCAGTTTAAAAATCAGGCCATTAACTATCAAGGGTATCAAAAATACACAGTTCAGACTGTCAATTAGTTTGTGTTCTCTTTCCAAGAAGACACGAATCAAAAGAAATAGTACATGTTGCAAATGTGAAAACACCGAGAAATGCTTAGTTTTTAAGGACATGATTATGGTTCTTTAAATACTTTACATCAAGTCACTGTCCATTGTATTAAAAGAGAAGTGGAGGTACAGAGAGTAAATGATAAGCTCAAACTCACACCTCTTTTTGTTTTGGAGGCAAGAATAGAAGACAGGTCTCCGGCTTCCTGACCATAAGCATAGCTAAGTATCAACCCCAACGTAGCTGGATCCCAGTAGAGCAGGCATAAAAGATACAGCTGGGGCAGCTAAAATTAAAAGGAATGTTTTAAAATCTCTTAGTTCCTTTTTTAAAGGTAGGCTTTGAAACACTTCCATTTTGTGAGGGATTCATGGGGACCTGGAAAACTGCTCTTAGCATTTTAACATAAATTAAAAATCATTTAAGCAGATCTCTATTCAGCTCTTGCCAACTGCACATTTATTTTTCTGGTCAAGGAGGCTTTGCTGTTGTAAATGAAGGGGAAATGAAGGCATTAGAGCTTGGGCATATCAGTAAAAAAGGAGTGAATGTGGATGTTGGATGAAGTCCTCTCGTAGCCGCAATTCCATTTATCTGGGCAAGGGATTTGCCCCCCAAAAGGTACTCCTGAAAACATTCTCTGAAAACTTAGGTTGCTGTGTAGAATCTGGAGTTGCTGCAGGTGTTTTTCTTAAAAGCTCATTAGCCCTCCAGAGAGCTATGAAAATAAAACAGCTCCAGACCTAATGAGAGCTGGTAAGCAAGGTGGTCAGTGGGCAGAGCTAAGTTGGAGGGAGCTGTTTCCACTGCATCTGCATTGAGAGATGGGTGACCTCAGGAGCCTGGATGCTTAGTTCCATTTTGGACAAGCAACATCAAGAGTGGGGGATGGGAAACGGGGAAATGAAGGATAAAACATTACTTGCTAATTCTAAACATATGTAGCCTGCACATTGGTGAGTTGAGTTTGGCAAAGAGTAAAACAAAAATCTTGCTGAACTGCTTTCCTCAGTGACAGCTATATTTGTTGATTTTTCCACTGGCACCCAGCTTTTGGAGTCTCCATTTTCCTAATTCGGAAACAACAGAGGGCAGTCATCGCTCATGGCTGAATACAACACTTGACATCCATGTTTTCATATAGAGAGATCATCCTATGTGGGCCTGCAAAACATCACTCTCACTCAGGCATAGAGCAGAGAAATTTATATACCCACAGTCTGGTGGATTCAATCACCACAGACTGTACCTCTCCCTTTCCTTCTTGGCTTCCTCCATTTCCCAAAGCACAACAAGCAGCTGAATAGAATATGGCACAAGAGGTTTCTTCTCCACCCATTTCCCCCTATTAATAGAACATGGCAGAGGAAAAGCCCCGTGAATGTCAAGTCAACAGCTAACTCAATTAAAGATGGCCCATTTGGAATCAAAATCAATCAGGACTATCTTCCATCAGAAGGAGGAACAGAAGCTGGGAAGGGATTTCACCAGTTACTTGTCTTGGAACTTGAGAATAACATGCAGCAGGAATCTGCATCTACTGCAGGAACTGAGAAGACAGAGTACATCCTCTCGTAACTAACGTAGCCAAAAGCTTCTGCTTCACTGTGTTTCAGCTAGGACTGGCTAGCAAGTAAAGCAAATGTGTGAGTATTTATGAACTCTTTCTTATGGTTCAAGTACTTCCTATAGCCAAAAGTTATTCACTAAAAATGAGTTCTACAGGAATAAGTTCCATTATTTTTCCCAACACTACTGCAGTTGAATCTTGCCCCAGTAGGTTATAAGAGAACTCAACCCACTAATTGTAGCCCCATTTAAAGTATTACAAACTTTGTCTTCTTTGAAAGTATAGAGCTGAGATACTGTTCAATTTGAGCAGTCTATAAACTTCTTTAAGGTACATATTCATCTCGATATTTAGCACAATAAGAGTGTTTATGGATACACGGGTATCAACAAATATTCATTGAGCAAACACATTGTCCAAATACTTTATTAATCTTACATGGAATATATAGATGACAAGAAATGATCCCTATTTCTAAGGTCTTGGTACTGCAAAGTAAGGTGATTAGAGATTTATAAATATTACAATAATACCACATGAAATAAGAGGAGTATCATGAGAGGAGTATAAAATGTGAAGGAATTTCAAAGGAGGGGGGAAGCATCTCTTTCTGGAGGTATGCATAAAGCCTAACTAAAGGAAATGGTGTTTATGACAGTACTGACAGTTGAAGAGATTTTAACAGGCAGGACTGAAAAGAGGAAACAGTTTAGTATGATGAGTACAAAAAAGGAATGGTCACAGATTCCCAGTGGTCCCGTTTGGCTGGGGGAAAGGATATGTAAAAAGAAAACTGAGTGTAAGGCTAGAAAGGTACATTCAGTCTAGCAGTGTTTTCTCAAGATGCAGATTATGAAGGAATTAAATATTTTCTACTGGTACTTGGTATTTGCTCACAGCCCTTTCTATTCTATATCCTGCCTTCATATTTCAAGATCTGGAAAGCTGAATATTATGTTTGCAAGACTCCTTTGCAGCTAAGGCTTTACATAGTATGTAGATGCCATCAATGAGATGTACTCTCATGGAATTGAAAAGACAGAAAGGAGACAGAAGCCATCTTTGTACAGCAGGGCCAGCTAACAAGATTGAAAATTTCAGGGAAACTTTCAGGAGTCAAGTTTTCTGCAGGCATGTAGAGAGAGGTATCTCCCCCAAAGTGAAAGATAAGTCACTGTACCTTGACCTCTTTGCTGCTATGAACAAGGCAGTGTTTGGCAGCCTCTTTTAAGTTTGGAGTCAATGCATGTAGGTGCCACATATGTGTGTGCTGCTCCTATCCACTTACCAGGAGTATCAGTTATCCATGAGTCCTCCCGCAAGCCTTGATAGAAAAATAGTAGTGTCGGAGCAAGCTATACTCTCTTCAGTAAATAAGTATTTCAAGGAATAGTTTCTGGCTTGCTATGGGGTCCTAGTAATGACAAAGTGTCGGCTCATGGACTAGTAAGTGACCATGAGACTTGACCCGCCAATCAAAAACAGTGGTGCCTGATATCAAAACCATGAAGTTGCACACTTGGAAAAGCTGGATGCAAGACTGAGTACAAGCAGACTCTGAAATTACATAAGTCAGTGGCTCAGATACCCATGGTATCCACTCCTACTGCATTGCAACCTCTCCTCAAACGAATATCCATAGCCTCGTGAGGAGTTCCCTACACCAACTGACTGCAGAAGGAAAAAAATGTCAGGTTGGTTGACAGTTTTGCAAGATAATGCTGGCACCAGCCAAAACTGAACTGCTGTATATGAAAGCCCCAGTTAGAAGTAGCCCAGTAGAAGGAAAATCAGAAAGAGAAATAAACAGACAATGGGCAAAACTTTCAGTTGCATACCTAGTTCTCCACTTTGCCTGAAAGGAGAGACAGAGAGAGAGGTACAGATCCACAGCAGTTCACAGGCAACAGCTAATGGTTTGGCCAGAGGGTCATGGATGGAAATAGAACAAAATTAGAGCACTGGTTATGAGAAGTTCTAGAGAAAAGGTCCGTGAATGGGCTCCTTAAAATGGCAGAGAGTGGGAAAATATTTGTTGTCCAATGAGTAACTCATTGAAGAGAATCCTACCTCGTTGGGAGGACAAAACCTGTTCTGTGAATTTCAGTCTGCCTCTTTCCTTGGCTACCCTAGGGGTTGCCCAATGGGCATAGAAACACACTGGCTCTGATAGCAGAGGCGGAAGTGATGCACGGCTCAGCAATGTGCACTTTCTCTCACTAGGGAAGAGGCAGAAACTGCTATTGCTGAATGCCTGCTTGCCTCAAGGAGATATCAGAAAACTTAAGAAAAAAAAATCTCAGAGAGATTTGAAAATATTGCATCCATAAATAAAACAGGTAATGGTAAAGATAATATAAAATTACTTTAGAAATAATTGGAAATTTAAGATGTAATTATTGATTGATATGTAGACTGAATAGGAGAATGGGCATAGATGAATATCAAATATTTTAACTGGAAAATTGAGACGAGAGATTATCCTAAAACACAATACTGTAGCACAAAGATCTGTGAGTAGAAAAATGGAGATATGGAGGATAAATGTAGAAGCTCTAATATTTGTCTAATAGGAATTCCTGAAGAAATAGAGAATGAAAGTGATTATTTAAAAAGAAAAGAAAATAATTACCCAAAGGAATAAATCCATAGATTTTTTTTTTTTTAAGTTTCAGAATTAATGAAGAAAGAATACGTAAACACATCCTGGTGAATTTTCAGAATTACAAGCATAAAGAACAAACCCTAAAAGTGTCCAGAATAGAATAAGGAGTTGCTCACAAAGAAATGAGAATCAGATTGGTATTTGTTTTCTCTTCACCAACACCAGATGCTGGAAGACAATGGCAGGAAATCAAGAAGAAAAAAATGTATGGTAAATATAATGGAACAATAAATCCAAACATATTATTAACCATAATACTAAAAGAGAGCAAATCTCAGACTGCAGAGAAAGAAAGCAGGTACCAGTTATGTGACAATTGTAATAGATATTCATAAAAGAAAATGACAGAAAGGTTTACTGCAAAGAACTAGAAAGATATACTAGAAAAATAATGCTGGAGTATAAACATTAATATCATTAAAAAACAGAAAAAAAGACAAATAGAATTAAAAAGAATATTTATATTGATATTGGCATACATTATATCGATACCCTTGCAGAATCTATCAATGATGCAAATATAAAGCAAAACTTGCATTTTGGAAGTAGGGTGGGATGATCCTGAAAATAAATAAAATATCAATTCAAGAAGGTAAAGAAAAAAAAGTTGGGGCAGAGGGGAAGAATAATCAAATAAGCTAAAAACATAAATTAATAAATATTAAAATAAAAACCGAAAATAACTAGCTGATTAATCAAATGAAAAAGCTAGTTTTTGGTAAGTGTTCTTTACAAAAAGCAATTAAATAAACTTGTCAAATGTGATCATGATAAAAGAAAGGAGATTTAAGTAATCAACATTAGGTTTGAGAAAAAATGTAATAACTTTTTAATTAGAAGCAAATCAAATATAAATTTACACCAAACAAACTGGAAAATTATTTGAAATTGATTATTTTGTAGGAAAAACTGAGTTACCAAAATTGACTCAAAAAGAAACTGAAATCCTGAAAAGACTAATAAACCATAAAAGAAATTTAAGAGAAAATAAAAACCCTAAAAAGGGTATAATGCCCAGAAAATATTATGGGTACATTGTATTAAACCTTCAAAGAACAGATAATTCCTGTATAATTTATATTGTTAAAGACATAGCAAAAGATGGAAAGTTTTCAGTTCATTCTACAAGTATAGCATAACACTGAATCATAACCAAATAATAATAGAGAGGGGTAAAAAACATCCACAAACAAAACAAGAAATCCAGAGACAAATAGAGGCAAAAATCCCAAATAAAATATTAGAAAATTTAACCCAACATTGCATTAGAGAATTGCATCATGAACCAGTAGTCTTTTTCAGAGAAATGCGAGGATAATGTAACATTACTCTTTTAGTGCAATTCACTACACTAAGAGATTTAAAGAAAAAATTATATCATTATCTCAGTACATATGAAAAGGAGTTTCCCTAAGATTAGCAATCATTCCTGATAGGAAAAGTTTTTCTTAAGCAACTTGATATTATAGAAGACACTGCCAGAAACCTACATGATGCTTTCGATGAATCATAAAGAGCATTCCCATTAAAGTGAGGGGTTCTGTCACTCTTGTAACTCTTCAGCAGGAACTACTCCACCACAGCAAGACAGCAAATTAGGAAACAGAAAGATATATGATCCAGGAAACAGGTGATCCAACACAGGAGAGAGGCAAAGGAAAGCCCCAGAATTACGGTGAAAGAAAATCCAGGCTGATAGAAGTGCAACAGATCTAGACAGTAAAGAGTAGGAGGTTGAATGGCTACAGGAAAAATAATTCCAAGCGGGGGGAGAAGGGGCGGGTCAAAAAAAAAAAAAGAAACGGACAAAATCGTGTTAAAATGTATTGAGAAGAGATAGACTTCAGGCAAAGTTTTCATATGAATTAATGATAGGTACCTAGCACATGAAGCAAAGAAAAAAATGAGTTAACGATTACCTCAGGAGGAAGGGTTATTTGAGAAAAATAATGGAATTATAGTATACTATGTGATTCAGTTGCAAACAATACACAGAGTCATAATAATGTAAAATGTAAACTCTGAATATTGATTTAACCAAAATTGTGATACAACCTGTTTGGGGGCATGGGGTGAGGGGAGGGGCTGTGCCAATAAGAGAGTGAATTCTTCTATCTTCCATAATAGGAAGTCAGTAGGTAATATCTAAAATTGAAAAACAAATAAAAAGTAGCATAAGCATGTTATTTAGAAATGTAAATGTGAAAACCACAAGAAACAACTTTAGGCATTGAAAGTGATAACACTGAGCAGTGAGAGGGACAGAGAGGGCTGTGGCCAGGACCGCTGGGTTTTGTGGTGAGTCTTGTAAAACTCATTCACTTACTTAAATACCTGCATGCATTATTTTGATAAAAATTAAAATTAAATTTAGATTTTAAAAAAGAAAGAATGACAATACCCAGTGAAGATGTGGAGAAATGTATATGCTCTGATACTATGGGTGGGAGAATAAATTAATACGAACTTTCTAGATAGCATGTTGGCAGTAAGTATCAAAATTTCAAATGTTCCTATCACTTAGTCCAACAACTCCCTCTCTGGTAAATTATTTTAAGGAAAAGAGCAGGGCAGATATGCACAGATTGACCTAAAAGGATGTTCACAGCATTATTCTTTAAAATATTGGGACGCTCTCACTAACTATGTACATTAAGAAGGGAATGACTAAGTAGATTATATACTTCCATACAGAGGAATGCCAGCAGGCTTTTAAAGTAACAGTATAAAGTAGTGGTTTTTCAATCATGGACTCTGTATTAGTGTCCCAGGGCTGCCATAGCAAGTACCCAAAGCTGGGTGGCTTAGCACAACAGAAATCTATTGTCTCACAGTTCTGTAGCCTAGAAATCTTAGATCTAGGTATCCACAGGGTTAGTTCCTCCTGAGGGCTGTGAGGGAGAATCTCTTCAGGCCTCTCTCCTAGCTTCTTGTATTTTCAGGCAACCTTTGGTGTTCCTTGGCTTGTAGATGCATCATCCTGACCTCTACCTTCATCTTCACACGGTCTTCTCCCTGTGTGTGCATCTGTCTCTGTGTCCAAATTTTCCTCTTTTTTTTTTGATAAGGACACCGGTCATATTGAATTACAGTCCACACTAATGACCTCATCTTAACTTGATCGTCTGCGAAGTTTATTTCTAAGTAAGTCACCATCATAGGTCCTGGGGGTTAGGTCTTCCACATCTTTGGAGGGATACAATTCTGCACTTCTCTGGCCCACTTTAACTAGAAAAGATACTTTTTAAAAAAAAATAAATTAGTACTTTGAGAGTTCATATAAAGATTGGGTCCAGTACTTTAAAATATTTAAAAGCTACCAAAATAAAACTACATTTATTATATCCCCAATATGTACCAAGAAACATAGTTTGCAAACATGTGAATATATTCCCAGTGCTGTAAAAACTCAAAATTCCCTATCTAAATTTATATCCACCATGTTTACATTTAGAATGATATCATTTTTGATGCAACGAACCCCAAATATTCACAGTGCTAACAGGGCTACAATTTTATAAGTGTCCTTTATATTTGTCTTCATACTTTTCTGTATTATCTAATTTCTTTACAATGACATATTTTTGTAATAATGAAAGACTATAATTATATTTTAAAGAGAGAAAGAGGTCACTTATGACTTTCGGTAAATAGATGTTGGTGAATTGATTGATATAGTTTATCCATCTGGTTTGGCTTATCAGAATTTCAAACCAAAATATATTGGATTGTTCTCTCCAAAACATTAGCCCTTGCCATTCAAACCCCATTGATAAAATTGGGGTTTGCAAACCCAAGTGTCTGCAAACCCAGGTGTCTATCAATGGATGACTAGATAAACAAAATATGGTATTTATATACAATGGAATATTATTTAGCCTTTAAAAGGAAGGAAATTCTGACACATGCTACGACATGGGTGAGGCTTAAAGACACTAAGTGAAATAAGTCAGTCACAAAAGGACAAACACTATGATTCCACTCATACAAGGTACCTAGTGACAATTTCATATGCATAGAGACAGAAAGCAGAATGGTGGCTGCCAGGGGCTGAGGAGAGGGGAAAGTGAAGAGTTAGTGTTTAATGGGTACAGGGTTTCAGTTTTGCAAGACGAACAAAGTTCCGGAGATGGATGGTGGTGCTGGTTGCACAACATGTGAATGTACTAAATCCCACTGAACTGCATTAAAAATGGTTGAAATTGTAAATTTTGTTATGTATGTTTTACCACAATTTTAAAAATAAATGAAAAAATCTGAACATAAAAGAAATTGAATTTTCAAACACTTCAAGGTAACGGGTACCTATCTGACATTCATTTTTCATTTTATAAGCTCATTAATTTTTTTTATTAATAAATCATTATAATCATAATTATCATTTTCATAATTACTATCACCATCAAACTACCTAGGAAACCAGGTAGATATTCTAAAGAATAAAGTATACATTTTTTTCATTTTTTCATTTCCTTATACAAACAGCATAAATACTTTTTTTGGTGAAAACCACTCAGCAGAGCATTGAGAAAGTCCTTATTTGGAATATTTAGATGGAAGTACCTAAACTTAACATTCCCTCCCCAGGGCAACCTCTCCCCGGCCAACCCCCCTTCACCTCCCACACCACAAAAAGATGGAGCAAGATAATCAGAAAAACCACCCAAGAAAAGAAAAAGGGAGAATCGGTTACAAATTCAACAAGCTAGGGCACAAGAAAACCCCAATCTGTTCCAGTTCTCCTGTTTCACCTTAAAGGCACAGAACTATAGATGTTTGTGAGGAGCTCTTCAAAGCCTAAATTCACAGCCTCTCCACGCAGGAGGTTACCAGCATCTGAAGGAAAACATCCACTACCAGAAAAGCTCTGCTTTGTTTTCATTCTTTGCAGTCCTTCAGGAAACTCTTGATAATGTGAAATGTTATTACTGCAAACGTTGGCCCAGGCAAGTTTACTCTAGAGTCTGACTATCACCGACTGTTCACAAAATAAAATCATTTTTAAAGCCTGTGAGGAGAGCCAAGTGCAAACCACAAATCAGAAAACCACCAAGGCGGGCTGGCCTGGCTGCCACAGTTTAATGTGAGCTAATGGGAGGACAACAAGATGTGAGAATTTGATTTTACGATGCTCCATGAAACATTTGGCAATACAAAGGGGTTGGGCCCAACTTCCTGGTCCTTAAGCAAACATTTGAAGTAATGTTTTACTTTCCCATCAGTTTTAATTCTGTCAACCAGGGCGTAGAGATCCAGCCTGCTCCACTCATTTTAAAAGTGCCGTCTGCTTTGGGTGGTTATAGATTTTGCTCAATATCAATTTATATAAGACGAAGATGGGCAGGTGGGGAAGGGGCCAGGAAAATAGGATAAAACTATTTAGTGGCAGTGTATCAACTGGATTGTAGTCCTCTTCTGCATTTGTGATTTATTCCGTGGGTGGGAGGGCCGAGGAAAAGGCTAACTGCAGCAACATTCTTTCACATGCAAAAACTAACCCCAGTGAGAGAGCCTGGGATGGATCAGGTTGCCCAGCCTAACAGCAGATGGAATTGGAACTCATGTGTACCTCTATTTCCCATCACTCGCCAAAAAAAAAAAAAAAAAATGAAAAGAAAAGAAAGAGTGAAAGAAAAAGAAAGAAAGAAATAAACGAAAAGAAAAAAGAGAGGAAGAAAAGGGAAAAGGAAAAAAAGAAATAAAAAACGGTAGCAACACTGAAACTCTTTCCACCTAGCAAATTAACTGATGGCCAAGAGGGTCAGTCAGGAAACCCCATAGACTAAGAATCAGATCTCTTGTCCTCTTCTTAAGGAATAATGAACGCATTCCTTACAATGCCAGACTCTTACTTACATTGTCATTTTGTAGCAGTTACAAAGTTGACCCAATAAAGAAATGTGAAATCCAAGGTCAAGTTTCCTAAAGCAAGAGTTTGCGAAGTGAAGTCAACATATTCCAGGATGCAGGAAGAAATATTAGGACTTCTGTTTCTATTGACTTTTTATCTAAACAATAAGAAAGAAACTAAGCCTCACTAATAGTTAAAATGAGAACGATATCCTCACTTGGTGTGGATATGGACGGTCACATATTCCCACCGCCCCACCCCCACCCCCGGACTGTGAGTCTTCCTGAAGGAAGGCTGAGAATTCAACAGTCCTGAGGGTGTGACAGGTGCTGCATCGGACAGGTAAGCTGCGCTGCAGTAATCGGTGCACCTAACATGTAGTCATGGCTCAGCACGATAGGAGTTTATTTCTGGCTCAGGTAAATTTTGGTGATCAAATCAGCAGGATAGCTCAAGGCATTCAGGTATTCGGGTTAATGAAGCCCTGCCACCTTCAGCTCGTGGTCAGCAGACTATCTACATCTCTTCCAGGCGGAAGGTAGACAGACGGGACATGGAGAACCAGCCCTCGGAGGGTTTTCATGGGCCCAGCCTAGAAGAGGCACGCATTATTTCAGCTCACCATCCATTGGCTAGAACTTAAGTGTCACAGCCACATCCAACCACCAGGGAGGCCAGGAAAGGTCACCTGGTTACGGGTCCAAGAAAAGGACCTGGGCCCAAGAAGCAGGCAGCAGTCTCCGCCACAAGTGCCCTCATCTGTTCGGTGTGTGGCAGGCAATATGTCGCAGTCCACATGTTCTTCTTACACAGATTAACTGTTTTCATGAAACTTAATCTCCTAAAATGAATGGGCGGCTTAAAAATACTCCTACCAAAAAGTCACAAATTGAAGATAATACTAATAATCCAAGTACAAGCCAATAACAAGAAGAGGTCAAAGCTAAAGCCACTTAAATTTTATTTGTCAGCCATAATGTGAGGTTTAAAAAAAAAAAAGAAAGAAAAAGACCATGAAATTACTTCTAGAAATAAGTAAATTAAAATTTTTCAAAAAAATTTACTTTATTTAAAATGTATAGTTATATCCACTTTCATAATAATGAATCTCTCTATAGATATATAAGAATGTGAACATATCACAATTAGCAAAATATTTAAGTAACATAAAAGAAAGCAGAAAGCTTCTATAATTTTACGTGCAGTTTAAAGTCATGCTATACCCAAATCTATTATTTTGAAAACTTTTATTAACCTTGTTGATAGATGTGTAGAAGCCTGTTTTGAGATTTCTTATTTAATAATAAAATACAAACAAACAAAAAAACACATACCACTGGGTTCTCATTTTTTATTTTCCCTGTATTAAAATGGCAAAATAATATATGTAAAATAATCTGGCAACAAATAAAGGTATATTCCTTTGTCAACATAGAAAAAAATCTGCTAAAGTTTTAAGAAATAAGAATTAAAGTATGTTAGTCCATGTTGGGGTTTGATTTATAGATGAATGAATGTACAGGTGTTTCTACATATTTCAGCTTATGGTACTTGCTAATCCTTTTTAAAAAGTTAAATATACAATGATTTTAGTATACGTGTGTGTGTTTGTACACGAGCACATAGCTACACAGGAACCACAAAAAAATAGCCCTTCAAAGATTCATCTTCTTGGACAAAGTTGTTTAATTTGGGGCCCACCGATAGACTTTGAAGAGATCTTAATTTCTCTGAAATTATGTGAGATCTGGCATGTATACTCGAGTTTTTTTCCTCTGGGGGAGGTGGAGTTCACAGTTTTCATCAGATTCGCAAGGGAGTTGGTCGCCTCCAAAAAGGTGAATGCAGCGCAGTCATCAAAGACATTGATGCATTTATTAAAAAATTATAATAAAATGCATCACATCCAATAACGGAAGCATATACCAGGCAGTGTGGCAACAGAGAAGAAAACTTTTAAATCTTCTGATGAATACTGAAGGCTTTCTTTCTCAAAGAAATTATTCTTTCTAGGTGTGAAAAGGAGTCCCATAGACAGAAAGAGCCCTTCAGGCAGTGGGAAGGCAGGTACAACACAGAAGTTAAAGTGCCTGATTTATTTAACGAAAAGCAAACTGGCCGGTGCAGCTGCAGAATAAGGTACAATATGAAAGATAAAACTGAAGACTTAGGTTAAGATGTTATAATAGCTTGTATTCCAAGCTAGGGAATTGGAATTTTAAAACTGTAAGGACACACTACTGACAGTTTTTGAGCAAGGGAAAGATACAGTAAGAACTGCATCTTAGAAGAAGTCTAAGGGGGCATAGAAGAGAATGACTTGCTTGGAGAAAAAATAAGTAAGCTGGCAGGAAATGATGGAGGTCTGAATTCAGGCAATGGCCTTGAGATGTACAGGAGAGAGGTTAGAAGACAAAATCTTCAGGACCTACTGACTTATCAGGAACAGAGAGGAGGAAACAATCCGAGATATTTCTTGGTTGCACAGATAGAGATGGTGATAAAACTCACTAAGGAGAGAACATCAAACTGAGTGTATCAGAGATTTTTTTAAATCCCATTTTGGACATGTCCGATTGCAGCAAGCCTAGAGCTACAAAAACAGTGAAAGCTAAGGATTTGGGATTTACAGACCATCGCATCTGAGTAATGTAGGCGTCTAGTGGGGGAACTGCAGCACATGAGAGAAAATTGAGGGTTGTACATATGTTCTAACCAGGAAAATACTGAGGTCATCTCAGGAATGCACGCCTTGGTCACACGGTGCTTGAAGAATCACCAGCCTTTCCTCAGTACCTGGAGCAAGTCCCATGAGCCAGAGCTGCAGCTGACGTCAGTGCTCTGCCACTGGGACTGCAAATGCAGGTACGTCTCTACTCCGTGCCAGCGACATCCTGCACACGTTTCTTACACACCAGCTCCACACAGATCAATGCTACTTACACCAACACCTCCTCAGAGCAACAAGGATAACAATGGAAAGACTAAGAGATACTTTCAAAAGCTACTCAAGTGGGATCCTCTAGCATCAACAGCTATCTAGATATATCTAATTTGTAAATTACAGGCATACAGCCCATGGCAATGGATGAGGTCAACCAGAAGACGGGGAAAGAAGCCGAGTCCGAAAATGGCAGCCTGTTTTTGGCTCAGTCAACAAACGATTTTTGTTCACCCTGCACTATGTTTTTAAAAACACTGTTATCTGACAATATTTAAAAATTGGGAGATTTCATTTTTAAAAAATCAATTTCCAGCTTCTCTTGAAAAATTAGAAGAGATTGCAACAGTGGACTCATGTTTCCACTTGGCAATAATTAGAGGAAACTGCGAGGTGAAGGCTACCTTTACAAAGACCACATGCCCTTCAGTTAGCCCTTCAGTTAGCCGCTCTCATTGGTTTCGCTAATTTTATTTATCGGTCTGCTCCCTCCAGGCATCTGAATTTGTGACTCTCTAGGTAGAGTCAGAGAAGAGGTCTAAGAAATGGAATAATTTGCCTCCTGCTATAGCTGCTTATAAGTCAGTATCTCTTCGCCACTACAAGTAACCTATGATGCTTTATTCATAGTTTTATTCCCACAGTACTCTGCCGCGGCTCTGTACATAATAGGTAGCTCCTAAGTATTTTCTGAAGTTTTGTGTTTCTTTTTGGTGGGGCGTGGCTAAGGACAAATCAATGTTTGTATATAATTGCACTCTTTAAAATCTGAATTTGATGTTAATTTACCCAGTGGAATGTTCATAGTTCATTTCCCCTATCTACCATCATCACCTTAAACATCTGTTCTGATCTGAGTAATAAAATAGTAACAGCCTATTACACATCTAATTCACTTAAAATCAGAGGGTCTTATGGAATTTTACCTCTTGCTGTGAATAGCAAGAATTTGCACATCCAGAGTTAAGTAATACAGAGTTCTATGTCATGCAAAAATATAGTAAAACCTCAAAAAATATGAAAAGAAATTTACTTTACTTTTCAGTTGATGGGGCTTTTCTTTAATTTTCCCTCCCGTTATTCATTTAGAAAAATAATAGAGGACTGAGATCCTATGTTTTGATGATTGGAGCAATAAAGGAGGGAGAAAGAGGAGGAACTTCTATCGTCAGATGGAAGAGCTGCCTGTCTGCACACCCTCAATCACTGTATTTTAATTTTCTCACGTTTTTTCTAACTTTACACAAGACACGAGCTCATATTAGAAATAAGATATAGCAAGTCTGATATGAAAAGAGACCAATAATGAAACTTACAGTCAAAAGTTTCCTCCCACTTTCAATAGTTCTCCCTAATCAAAGGTAATAAAATTAAATTTTAATTAATCACATTAACTCATTAATCACATAAAGACCCAGCTATTGACCCTTCCCCTTTCCCAATGGGGCTAAGTCAATAAACTAATAAAATAAATGAAATTTGTCACATTTCTTTTTTAAAAACCTTCTTAATGATTAAGAATAATGTACACTCGAGGTTCAAGTCAATTTCTCAAAAATTTCATCAAAAAAAAATCAGGAATGTTAGCTGCACTAAACAAATGGGATTTATTTTGCAATCTCTTTAAAAGTAAGAGAGAGCAATTTTAATGAGCTTCCCTGTTCACCTTGATTAAATCAGAATTTTAGAGAAAGTAACCTAGCAGAACTTCAGAAATGTGAAGTTCAAGTTCAACTAATGAAGGGACAAAGACTTTAATTTTAGCTGAATGGTCCTCCCATTTCTGTGTGAGCTTCGCACTCTATTAGATCCTTGGGAACAAAAGGCTCAGACCCTCCCACTGGGAACCTTTAGCTGGAGCCCTGGGCACTATTGTTGATTTTATCCTAAAGGGCTTGGGAACACATTTTATAAACATGAAAATAGAGAGCAAATAAGTGTGAGAAACATTTGGTGAAAGAAGGTCAATGAAATAGCTCCCATGCTGTCAAAGCCCCACGGGATTTCTTTTAAAATGATGTAGGTAGATGCATTTCTGGTTGGTGTGTTTAGTCAGAAAGAGATTTGAAAATGATATTCATTTGTCTCTTTCCTTACAAGTGAAAATAATCACAATTTCTCCGGGAAGAATCTCCTGCTGGGTTACCAACTGCTGGGCTCATCCTCTCATACAACCAAATGCCTTATTTTCGGCCTGAGACTCACGGATGCTGTTTTTGGACCAATCAACATTGGCTTCATGTATGGAAATTATCCTTCCTAGGGTTACCCAATGTGAGTGAAACACTGGCATTCCGTGGAACCTGCAAACCGTTCACCTCTTCTGACTGGATTTGGCACGTAAAAGCATGGCATCAAAACTAGAAAATCAGGGACCTATCTGCCAAATGAGTGCTATTTCTGGATATCTTCAATATTGTTGCTTTCTTTTTAAATAAAAATGAAATAATGAATCACATAATAACACCACGATGATTTTGCACATGCTAAAATATAAAAGAGGGGAGATTATTTCTTGACCTTTCTATATCTGTGAAACATTTTGAACTGGAATAAACAACTTGAAAATGTATTATATTCACAAACAGCATCTGAATGGAACAGTTGCTTATGCAACTGAAAGAGGAGAAACTCCATCCATTGATAGAGGGCTGTCAGAAATGGATATTTAAAAACCCAAAAGCAGGGATGGCCGGTTAGCTCAGTTGGTTAGAGTGCAGTGCTCTTAACAACAAGGTTGCCGGTTCGATCCCCACATGGGCCACTGTGAGCTGCACCCTCCACAACTAGATTGAAGCAACTACTTGACTTGGAGCTGACGGGTCCTGGAAAAATGCACTTAAATAAATAAAAGTTTAAAAATATATATTAAAAAAAAAAAAGCTTTCTCGGTGTAAGTTAAGGAATAAAATTAGTCTCTGACAAATCCTATCCCTAAATCAAAAGATGAAAATCATGCAGCTTTAGTATACAGACCTTTCCAACTAACCATACGAATAATTCAGCCTAAGAAAGCCACTATTATCCAGCATGGAATCTCTAATATGCAGTAGAAAGTTTTCTCAGGATCTCAAAGGAGTTCCAAGATTGCATTTTTTCATGACAAATGGTGGTTATGACTAACTAAAATTCTACCACAAAATATAAAGCTGACAGTAGCCTAGAAATCTATTCAGTCAGCAAGCATTCAGTAACGATGAGCCAGCTGGAAAAGACACACCCAATACCAACGTCTATTAGTTCCCTCATCTACTCAGTGCAAATTGACTGAGGGCCGACCACATGCTGGGTGCTGGGGTGTGAGCAAGACAGAAGTGGTGCTCTTCTTGGGGAGAGTAAAAAGGGTCAGACTCTAACACTGGGCTTGCCAAGCAATAAATGGTAGTGACATCTCAGATTGATGAAAAGTGCTAGTCTCCTTGGTATCAGAATGAGAGGACTCTTCATTCTAATTCTCTCAAGGCTAAACTATTAATGAGGTTGCAAAGAAAAAAAATATGCTTAACTCGTTTTTATGAGTGAAAAAAATATGTATATGGATTTTGCTATTGACTGAATGTCATGTTGAAACCCTGCCTCCCAATGAGATGGTATTAGGAGGTGAGGCTTTTGGGAGATAGTTAGTATTGGATGCGGTCGTGAAGGTGGAGACTGTGTGAACGGGATTAGTGCCCTTGAAAGAATCACAGAGAGCTGTCTTCCCCTCTCTGCTATCCTCCATGTGAGAACACAAGGAGAAATCAGCCATCTGCAACCCTGAAAAAGCTCTCCCAGGAACCCGTCCATTTTGGCACCTTGATCCTGGTCTTCTAGCCTCCAGAACTGTGAGGAATAAGTGTCTGCTGTTTATCAGCCACCCAGTGTGACAGTTTGGTTATAGCAGCCTGAACTAGGGCAGAGTTGGTGTAAACTGTTTTTATTTTGTTTTGTTTGTTGCTATTGCTGTTTTCCTTCTGTCTTCTCTCCTTGTAGACCAAATTATAATGGATTGGAGTAGGATTAGGATTACCAACCACAGAACACTAACTGTCACTGAGAACTGTTGGCACCAAGCTGATCCAGACAGACCTTACCATCGCTGTCATCGTCATCACCATCAAGTGCCTTGCAATGCCTACCCTACGAATCCTGTTTATTATAACCATGAAACATGTGTTAGTATCAACCAAATGGCACCAGGGACCTGGTCAGAGAACATATCTCAATATATATCTGCATATATTGAATAGCTAATGGATTAGGTATTTTAGAAATTGCACCCAGGCTGGCAAACGCAGAGGGGCTGGAGCTGTATGAAAGTATAATAAAAATCTAATAAAACCTTTAAGCAAACTCACACATCTGTGGACAGATGGGAGGTATTATGAAATACAGGTCATTGCTACGGCAACCTCTAACCCCCCTGGTTACTGCTGCTGAGCCAAGGTTGAGTGTAAAGGGCCTCTGTGAGTTTCCCTTCTCTGTCAGCATTCAGAGAAATCATTTGTAATCTCTCTAAAAAGAACTATTAAAATAGACAGCCTTTGACCTACACCCATGAAAACAATGCACAAAATACTCCAAATCTTTGACCCAGGACCCAAGGTCTCATTGCTTGTATTTGTTTGCTTTTTGAAAACATAATATTTCCATGAATACACTTTGCTACTTGCCAGAAGGTTTTCTTTCTGACAAATGTACCAGACGGTAAAGTCTGAGGTGGGCTCCTTAATGTAGCTTCGGATAGTAATTTCAGAAGTGATCAATCAGTTATACAAACCACAAAACAGAATGAGACATAGGTCTGGAATTTTTAAAAGACTATATTCACCAGCCTCTGTGAATAATGTGAAATGAATACTCAGAAATTCTCTTTTTAAAGAGAATTTAATACATTTGTGGGTGCGCATGTGTATAAATTTTATTGAATTCCAGAGTAAAATTAGAATTTCCTCTTACCACCTAGCGACTAATCTTCAACTTGATATTTGAGAATGACTTTCTTCCCTGGATGGAAGAAGTCTTCTATGGTATAAAACATTTAAGGTGCATGTGTCTGGAAGGTGGAATTTAGGGGGAAGAGAGGAATCTACTTAGGCAGCACCTGAGTGAAAAGCTGTCAAGAACAATTTAGGGAAGTGTGTCAGAGATGGAACATTTACTCAAGTTTTGGGTCAACAGTACCTGAATTCGGCCCTTTCACTACTTTGGCCCTGTGACCTAGGACGTTTTCCTTAACATTTATTACTCAATTTCCTCATCTATAAAATGAAGATAACAATGGTACCTGCCTCCTCAAATTGTTGTGAGGTTTAAATGAACTATTGTAGATAAAGCACTTAGACTAGTGCTTAGCTCATAGTAAGTACTCAATAAATGGTAGTAAAGATTATTGTTGTATTCAGACTAAGGTGATAAAAAACTTCAACTAAAAAAATCATTGTCCAACTATTAGAATCCTGAGTCCAAGGAGTAATGCCAGTGAAAAATCAGTGACCTCAAGGGTTTGGTACATATGCCATGAATCAGTTCTTAAAAATTTTCACTAGAAGCTGGATCATTTATTATACACTTATGGTTACCTCTCTTTGCCTCTTTTAGCCAATCAAAGCCAGAGAAGTGCTAAAATGAGGACTATTACTGGAAAAGTGCATGTCCAGTCTTCCAGTATGAAATCCAAGAACAAGAGCTGCAAAGTACAGCTTGACTATCAAACTCATAGTTTTGACAGATGACCTTTCCCAGATGAGGATATGTAGAATTTCATAGAGGAACTTTCATAGAACTTTGTATTGTGATTCATAGAATTTTATTATAAAACCTTTCTCATATATACAAATTTGTAAAGAGTCGTATAAGGAACACAAGTATACCCATCTTTAAATTAATTAAGCATTCTGAGTATACTCAGGGCTGTCATGTTGAACAATTGCAGAAGGCACTGTGAGTGATTCCCCTGGAGGGTAATTTGCTGTATTCTATGTGAAGGGTGTCCCCTGCTAGGAGTGAGCTACACAGCAGTGAACCTGGACCCAATCAAGTCCAGTAACCACTTCCTTGTATCATTCAGGAGCCACCATCTTGAATTTGGTGTTGATTATTCCCAAGCCTATTTCTGTCGCTACTGTTGGTGATAGGCTTCCCCAAAAGGACCTGTTGACATTTACTAGTATAATTGTGCCCTAGGAAAAGGGAACTACCCAGATCTTTATTTAAAGAACTACTGGATGCTGGCTCTGAGTAAATGCTAATCCCTGGGGTGCTATATTGGTACTGTGTTTCCATATTGGTACTATTAAGAAGGGGGACTTATTGGGATCACGTGATAAATGATGTGTTCTTGAACACATCTATGGTTATTTCTCTATGCCTGTACACAGATTAAAAAAAAAAAATTACAAGTAGAATCCTCACTATAGCTTCCTGACCTGTGGAGTGATGGCTATTATTTCTGTTAGGAAAGCCAAGAGTAAGCTTCTGGAACTATCACTCCTTTACACAATAGCAAACAAAAGGTCATACCACATCTCTAGGAAGAATCACAGATTTGTCCACCTTCAAAGATCTGAAAGCTACAAGGATGATGATTCTTATATCCCCATTTCACTCTCTTGTTTTGGTTGTACAGAAGACATTCTTGGAGAATGATAATGGATTATCACAAACTGGCTTAGTCAGCGCAGCTGCTATAACAAAATACCACAGATTGGGTGGCTTAACAACAGACCCTGACTTCTCACAGTTCCGGAGGCTGAGAATTCTGAACAAAGTGACTTGCAGATTCACTGTCTGGTGAGGGCCTTCTTCCTGGTTTATAGGCAGCTGCCTTCTTGCTGTTATGCTCCCCTGGGGGCAGTGGAGAGACCTCCAATCTCTTCTTCTTTTCAGAAGGGCACTAATCCTAACACGGGGCTCCACCTTCATGACGTCATCTAAACCTAATTAACCTCTCCAAAGCCCCATGTTAATACCATTATACTGTGGGTTAGAGTTTCAACATATGAATGTTGGGGGACACAAACATTCAGTCCATAATGCAAGCTTAATTGGGGAATGACTCTGAGAAACACCTGATTAGCAACTATTGATCTAGCAACTCTCTATCCCTATCCCAATAAGCAGAACACACCAGAAGCCCTTCAACTGCATAGGCGGAGAGACGCATGCACCATTACCATCTTGCCTCAAGGCTAATTAACTCTCCAGCTCGTCAATCATCATCTCACCTTCCCCAGATTATCTAGCTGGTGATGACAGTGACAGGACCTGGTGAACAAGGACTAGCAGTTACCCTAAATTTGTCCCTAAAACAGATGTATGCTACAAGGTAGAAGATAAACCTCATAAAAATTCAAGGGCCTGACATCCTAGTCCATAGGTCATTGGAGATCAAGATAGAATTGTAACTGAAATAAAGAGGGAACGAGTAACCTCCAGAATTAGATGCAAGGATTGCAAGGACTTTAGTTTTCCCCCATTAGGGCGGAGATGAGTGAGTTATTTGTATGAGTGATAGAGAAGCTTTTGTCATGCCGTTGTTTGGAAATCTAAGTCAGGGCAGTGGGGCATGTTGGTGTGTTGAATAACCATCAAGGAGCAATGTGGTCTGTTGCCCGTTGAGATTCATATGTAACTAGAAAGCGAAAAACCATTCCCCTTCACCTTTACAAACACTTTCTGGAAGCGATGTAGCTTCCACCAATCAGATGAGCTTAACAAGATTGGGAAGGTAGAAGTGAGGCAGAACCACATTTCTGCTGCTTCTGTGCTCTCTGCTGACGAGCATGATCACAGAGGGCGGGTTGGCCGAGTCCCAGCAGCTAGTCGTGAGCTTTGCAGGTGTCAAGAGCCGGAGCACATATCTGTTTGGTTGGTGGGGATCATAGCAGGCATGGCATTGATCTGCATCCAGCAGCAAGAGCAGCAGCTTTCTGATGGTGGCAGTTTCCTGACTGTGACAGTTACCTGCTGTGACAACTTACTGACCCTGGCAGCAGCAATGTGGTTCTGGAGCCAGCAGCTTCCTGATCACAGAGAAGGCAGCAGCTCCTTTGCTGGCCCAGTTCTGTGATTGGGGGAGTCATTCCTGAGAGCACAACCTAGTTTTCAGCGCTTTCACTAATTCCGAAGCCATTCACAAACTTCTCATAAATGCCTTCCACTCCTCTAGCTAGAATAGACTGCGCTCCTTGAAAATGAACCCTGATTGACTCAGAGCACACGTGTGAAACTTTCTGCAGGGTATATACCCAGGAATGTGATTGTTGGGTCATGAGATATATATATATCACCAAAATGTTCTCCTAATTGTTGTGCCAATTTACATACTCATCAGAAAACTCCACCAAAATTTGTTATTGTAACATTAAATTGATGGGTACAAAAAAGGATCTCTTTTTAATTTGTAATTCCTGATGACTGATTTTTCATCTGTTGATTGGTTATTCGGTTTTATTTTTTAGCAAATTGTCTGGTAATATGATTTATTCATTTTTCTATTGAATTGCTTATTTCTTTATTAATGTATATGAGTTCTTCATATATTATGGATACTAAATCTTTGCAATTGAAATATCTTCTATCTAGTGGCACACCTTTTCATTTTAATAATGTTATTTTTGCTATACAAAAAATTTCCACATTAATGCAGTTAAATTCATCAAGCTTTTCCATGTTTTTTGTTTCTTATCTGAGAAACCCTTTCTTACATATCATGAATTTATTTTCCTATGTCTTCTTTTAAAAGTCTTGAGTTTTTCCATTTTTATTTCTGTAATAAATATGGAATTTATTTTTGTAGATATAGGAGACAGCAGTTTATGTTCTGCACATAGATAACCAGTTATGTCAGAACTGTTTAAGTAGTTTGTCCTTATCCCAGTAATTTTAATGCCACCTCTGTCCTATTCTGAAATTCTACATATGCAAAGGTCTTTTTCTGGGTCCTGTAGTTTGTTCGGTTGCTTATTTTTCTATACTTGCAACAATAACACACTGTCTTAATTTTTATAAGTCTTGATATCTGATAGGATAAGTTTTACAACATTGTTCTTAAAAATTGTTTTGGCTATTCTAGGCAGGCAAAAGGGGATAGCTGTAGATGACAAAAAATGAGGTTAGCCAATACAGATAATCAGGGGTACCATGTGGCTCACGCTATTAAACAAATGAAAAACTGCGTTCTATACTCCATCAACATATTTTACCTTGACTAAATTTATTAGTAATATTTTAAGTTTTCGATCTTCAACTTCATAACCTTCTGTTCATACTGGTTAACAAGTGATTATTATGCATAATTCATCAAATAGATCAGTGAATATTGAAACCCTTTCCTAAACTCATGTTTTAATGACCATACTATTCAGCCTCAAAGAAGAAAGAAGTATTACAAAATGATAGTTCAATCTGTTTATCTCTGAGTCTATTACCGTGTTTCTCTGAAAATAAGACCTAGCCAGACCATCAGCTCTAATGAGTCTTTTGGAGCAAAAATTAATATAAGACCCGGTATTATATTATATTATACTATATTATATTATATATTATACCGGGTCTTATATTATAATAAAATAAGACCATGTCTTATATTAATTTTTGCTCCAAAAGACACATTAAAGCTGATGGTCCGGCTAGATCTTATTTTCAGGGAAACACGGTAATTTCCTTCAATACTAAAAAGAAATGTACAATTAGCCCTTTGAGACCTTGAGTTCCACATCCACAGACTCAACTAACTGTGTATCAAAAGTATTTGAAAAAAAAGGTGTTGCTGACATGTACTATGTAATTAGGCCTATGAAGGTTGCATCTGTACTGACCACGTACAGACTATTTCCTAAACAATACAGTATAACAATTACATTGCATTAGGTATTGTAAGTAATCTAGAGATAAACTGTACAGGAGGATGTGTGTAGGTTATATGCAAATTCTATGTCATTTTATATAAGGGACTTGAGCATCCGTGGATTTTGGTATCCTCTGGGGACTGGTCCCAGGACTCCCTGAGGACATGGAAGGATGACTGGCCATGTATGACGTCTGACAATTAAGTTTGCGAAATTGTTGCAATAATGTTGCTATCTTTTTTCTGATATCAGAGGGATTATTCATTATGAATTTGTACCAACTGGACAAACAGTTAACCAAGTTCACTATTTGGAAGTGCTGAAAAGTCTCTCTGAAAAAGTTAGACTACCTGAACTTTTCGCCAACAATTCTATGGCTCTTGCATCACAACAATGCACCAGCTCACACGGCACTGTCTGTGAGGGAGTTTTTAGCC
This sequence comes from Rhinolophus sinicus, assembly GCF_057876585.1. Lineage (NCBI taxonomy): Eukaryota > Metazoa > Chordata > Mammalia > Chiroptera > Rhinolophidae > Rhinolophus > Rhinolophus sinicus. Next base: position 116,044,736 of record NC_142515.1, on the reverse strand, counting down.
AGTAACCAAATAACTGTATTGGAACACCCTCCCTACTCACCTGATCTGGCCCCCAATGGCTTCTTTCTTTACCCGACCATAAAGGAAATATTAAAAGGAGACATTTTGATGACATTCAGGACATCAAGGGTAATACTATATTTCCCCAAAAATAAGACCTACCCAGACAATAAGCTCTAATGCATCTTTTGGAGCAAAAATTAATATAAGACCCAGGCTTATTTTACTATAAGACTGGGTATAATATTATAATATAATATAATATAATATAATATAATATAATATAATATAATATAATATAATATTATATAATATAATAATATAATATAATATAATATAATATAATACAATACCAGGTCTTATATACTATAAGACTGGGTTTTATATTAATTTTTGCTCCAAAAGACACATTAGAGCTGATGGTCCAGCTAGGTCTTATTTTCGGGGAAACACGGTACGATGAGTGCTCTGATGGCCATTCCAGAAAAAGAGTTCCAAAACTGCTTTGAAGGGTGGACTAGGTGCTGACTTCTGTGCATAGCTTCCCAAGGGGGGTACTTCAAAGGTGACTAGCGATAATCCAGTTGCCTTCCAATTTGCTTTAACTCCAAGTAACCGATTTTAAGAGTAGGTCTGTTTTTTATTTAAATTTGAGAGTGATCCCCCTTTACACAAAGCACTCCATAGAGCTGACTCAGTTCATTCTCATCATATCCCTATGAAGCAGTGTGTAATGAGAAATGTGGATTTGGTCTTCATTCTCAATTCCTGTCACAGAGCTCCTAACACCTTTGTACTTTCCTGAGTGATAAGGGTGATAAGAGCATCTTTTCTTATAGCATTTGGTATTTATACCGAGTTCTTACAACTCTTGGAATTTCCGAGTGATGGAGTGTCTTTTGCTTTTCATAACAAGTCCTTTGATCACACATGAGCTTATGCTACATAGTCTCTTGAGGGGGCTGGTCACAAGAAAGATCATGTGATTACAGAGTTGGAACTGCAGCCCAGACACCAATCTTTGGGAAGGGGTGGGGATGAGGTAGGGCTGGAGATTAAAGCTCTGTAAAAACTCTTGAACCAAGCAATTTGGTGAGTTTCCAGGTTGGCTAACCTCAACTCTACAGAGACAGAAACTCCTGCACTCAGGACCCTTCCAGATCTCAGCTAGGTACCTCTTCACCTGGCTGTTCATCTGTCTTCTTTATAACAAACCAGTAAATGTAAGTAAGTGTTTATTGGAGTTTTGTGAGCCATTGTGGCATGCTATCAAACCTGAGGAGGGGGTTGTGGAAACCCCTGATTTGTGGTTTCAGACAGAAATTGCGGGTAACCTGGGGACACACCACTTGCGATTATCTGAAGGCAGGCAGTCTTGTGGGACCCAGCCCTTAACCTGTGGGGTCTGCACTAACTCTGGGCAGTTAGTGTCATAACTGAGTTAAATTGTAAGACATCCGTCAGTCTCCACCAGGGAACTGAATTTCATTATTGGGGGGGGAGGAGGGATACACACACATCCGGTGTCAGAAGTGTTCTTTGTGCGAGTATAGAGGAACAGTGATTTCCTAGAAGTGGGTACTATTAGATCATGCCCATTAGAGAAGAGGAAAATGAGACGCAGAGAGCTTAATAACTGGGCCAGGCCCTTCCTGTCAATAAATGGCAGAACTGAGGCTTGAACCCAGGCAATGTGACCTCATCACATTGTAACCAACCACTACAATTCTACAGCCTCTCGTTCAAGTAACGATCACAGAGATTTATAGTTACAACCCAAGACAAGTACTCATGAAGGAGAAGAACAAAGAGCTAAGAGAATATGTGACAAGAAGACATGACCTAATCTGGAGGGGTGGCAGCTGTTAGGACAAGCTGCATTAAAGAAGAAATATTTAAAATGAAATCTGCACAATGAGTAGGGCTTAATTCCATGATAGATTTTTTTTTTCTTTTTTGACAAGGGGATAGGGATAGTGAGGAGAACCTTCTAGGAAAAGGGTAAATGCAAGACTATAGTGGTGCCTTTGAAAAAGCCAGTGCAGCTGGAATTCAAACAGAGGCAGAGTGTGGTGTGAGCTGAAACTGGAGCGAGGGGCCTGGTGGCCCAGGTCAGATTGGGCAGAGGTGCCCTGGCAAGGAAGTTGAACTCGATCCTTCACCTCTACAGGGGTTTAAGCCAGAGGAGCCATAAACAACTTGCAGTGTTAAAAAAGATGTGTTGAATACATTTACAAGGCACATCGCTAGAATTTCAATAATAAAAGAAAAATTTAAGTAAAGGTTTCCATAAATAATTACCTTCATAAAAAATTTTTGAGAGGCTGCAAATGTATCATCAAAATTTAAGTTTAGCATGGAAGAGATTCACAGAGAACCAAAAGCATAGCCTTTGGAGACTTCATATCAGACTTCATGCCAGCTGTTCAAGTTACTCACTGTCTGATTTAAGGCAAGTTATAGCATTGCTGTGGGTCTCAATTTCCTCATCAGTGATATGGGAGTAATATTTACATGTAGGCTTTTGTCAATATAATTTATTACCAGCAGGAGCCCTCTAAGACTTAGAACACTGGTTGAATTTGGCCCAACTCTCCAATCTGTGACAATTGAAAGCCCGTCCCACAACTTCTGTAACTTCCAGTGGTTCGTGTCCATAACGTACTTCTATATTTCTGCACCCACCAGGCTACCTCAGCATATCAACCTAGAGGGAAGCCCAGCCACTCTGCAATCTCCCCTGGTTTCCTGACGCAGATGTCGCACAAATTTCATAAATGTACCTGAGATCACAGAGAGGACCCTGCTGCCCTGAGGTCTCCCCCCACCTCCCTGTTTCTGCTTCCTGTCTGCCTTTTCGCCTAGTCCGCTTTCCACTTTGGTTCAACAACAACAACAACAAACCTCCCTCCGTTTAGTAAGCATAGTTCTGCCCACACCTCCACCTCCATCCCTGTCTCACTTAGTCATCGGAGTATTTTTCTAGCAAAGACAGCTCTCCTTTTAAAAGAGGAATTCTGGTGAATTACATTTGCTTCATATCATTATATGAAGAGTTCAAAATCACTAAGTATAGATAGCAGCTACTATTATCAATATTATTAATATTATTATTCATTGGTGTAGATATTTTCTTTCTTATAGAAAAACATGCCCTGAACCCTTTATTTAGATTTTTCTCAAAGTGAAACCATCTCTTAACAGAGGTTTCTCTGATCCAAACCAGAGGATGAGTGCATTAATTAGCTTTATTGCATAAACAACAAACCTGAATTAATAATGGCTTATAAAACGAAGGTTTCTTTTTTCACTGACAGTTCACATGGACTCCAGGTCCATTGCAGCTGTGTTGTTGGCACTGGGTAGGCTGAGGCTCTGCTCCATATTCTGGAACCCAGGCTAAAGAAGCAGTCCCTATGTGGCACATGCTATTTTCACGACAGAGGGAAAAGAGGGCCAGAGGTAAACACACAATGGCTCTTACACCTTCTGCTGAAACATGGCATACATCATGCCCACTCACATCCTACTGGCCAAAGAAATCCCATGGCTAAGCTTGACGTCAAGAAGACAGAGAAGTGGAGAGACAGAATATGCAAGCGGATAATGGCCAGACTTATACACTAAAACTCTGACCCACAATCTCGGCAGCACTCAGCCCAGGAAGCCAAACCACAACCTCTGTAGCATTCGGCCCCAGATGGTCAGGACTTGGCCAATGGCTGCCAGGTTGTTTTCACTGCTGCTTCAAACTCAGGATCAACTAGAGAAAGCTAACTGTGCTCTCAGACCAATCACACAACATCCCCCACTTCCAGAGAGCCTGCCGCCAGCTTCCCCAGGCCCAGGACCTCCAATCAGCCTACCTGAAGCCTTCCCTCTCTTTCACTATAAAATAGCTCTCCCACTCCCTGCTGCCTTTGACTCTCTGCCAAGTGCAAGTGATGGAGGCTGACTGCCCTGCTATATAGCAAACTCTGAATAAATAGCCTCTGTTTGTTCTCGTTTGGGTGGTCTACTTATTCCGCAATATATACCCCTCCTGTGGTGGCAGAGTGGGGTGGGGAGGGTTACTGCAAATCACATGGCAATGGGTGAGGATGAATAATCTTCTTTGAGGGAAGGGGAGAAGAAATAGAGGGGGGACAATGACACAACCTACCACAGTTCACCCTCTGGATCATGAAGAGTTGCTTTCCTCCTCCCCACATGCAAAATTCCATTCCATTATCAATGCACACTCGACAGTCTCTATTTCATATCGGGAGATATCTACTCCTTCAGAGACATAGGGACTAAAACACAATTATTTAAGCAAGGTGTTAACTCAGGAGTAAGATAACAGCAATAAACACCCTTAAGAAAGGGGAAGAATAGGAGATGACTACTATGTAGCAGTCACTTATCAACAGCAATTCTACCATCCCCTGGGCCAATATTGCAAAGGCGTTCTCCTCTGTGGGGAGAAAATGTTCCTTGACTTGGCTCCAGTTCTGCTTTCTGGAAGTAATTCTCTAGTCCGTGACTCTTGGCTCCACCTTCTAAGAGGCCCTTCCTTTTACAGTGTCCTCTTTGACTGCATTGCACTGGACAATATGCCCGCCTTTGTGACTGAGCATTGGTAAAGAAAAAATGATTCTGACATTTGTTAAAATGGTAAGGGAGACTATTCGGGACATTTGCAATAGATGTCAAGACTAGAAGGGAGAGAAATTGGGCTCGACTCCAAATACCGGAAGGATAGTCAATGAGCAAAAGGAAGCCCAATGGATGTAAATTGTAAGAGGAAGAGGTCCAGGGATAACAGGATTTCTGCTGAAGGCAAGCTGCTGAGATCAGATATCAGAGGTGGGAGATGAGGAATCGTTTGATCAGATATTGAAGGTGATCAGATATCAAGGAAGGGAGGAATTCTTGCCAGAGTAGGGTGGGCAGGGGGGAACCAGTCAAAAAGAGAGCTCCTAAGAGTCTATCAGCATTTTTCACAGCCTGCTTTCTGCCTCTAGACATTTGGGGACCCAAACATTTGCTTTGGTCTTGAACAGTCATGGTCCTTTTAAATTTAGGCTGATGGCTCTTTTGACAGCCCCCTCACCACCACCAGCCCCCACCACCACACACACACACTGAAACCACAAAAATGCAGTTGGCTTTATATCTATTTGATTCCGGTTAGATCCATGTGCCAATAGCCACAGCTATAACTTTTTTCAAGACACCCCCCACTCCTTCCTTACAAGCAGTTTGAGCTTACTGGTTTTTTATTGGAGAGACATGCTCTTATCTCTTTTCTCTGAGCCATTCTGTCCAGCGGAAAGGATTTATTTGTGTGGAGGGGGACAACTTAATACATTTACAGGTTTAAACAAGGGTAGGCACACCCTGTGACTTATTCTTCAACCAAAGATTGAGTCTTAATTGGCCTCTGTTGCTAAGTGCATTTCTAAATTTTATCTTTTACTGGTAGGTAAGAGGAACGGTAGCATATTCAAGCCTGCAAGTTTCAATACTTCTAAATTCTCTCCTTCCTCTCATCCCTACTCGGCCAATTCTTTTCTGAACTCATGTCTTCTTTACAGTTACTTGTCAAACACATCTAATTACAACCATGGCACAATAATGACATTCTATTTACCACAACTTAACCTAAAGTCACACGTACATTAAGTGTATTATCTGCCTTCAAATTATTGTGACAGCGTTAAACCAGATATTCACCACTGCGTATCATAGATTGTGACTTTTTTTCCTGTTCTTAATTAAAGTTTCCTTGTCACATACTGGCTAGAAGCCAATGCCACATCTTTTAGAATTTTTGTTAAGCAGCATTTCACTCCTGGTACCTTGTCAGCTTTACTGTAATCACAATTGATCCCCCAAATCCCTGGGGCTTATAAAATAAAGGTTTCTTTAGCATTCATGTTACATGTAGGCTGCAGGCAGGTAGTGATTCTACTCCACACGGCTTCTCATTCTGACCCAGGCTGGAGAAGCAGCCCACCCGTTTAGCTCATCCACCCTCACCTCACATGGAAGACAGTGTTATAGCCCATCATTTCCTGTCATTTATCACATCTGCTCAAATATAATTGGCCAAAGGAAGTCACATGGCCAAAACCCCTACCAATGGGCAAAGAACAATACCCTTTGAGGGGTGGAAACTGCTGGGTACAAAATGTATAATATTCCCACAAGGAAAGGGGAGAAAATAATTGGAGAAATAATAAAATCAACCACACTGATAATAGAATTATTTGAGGAGTATGTTTTTGTCTCTTGATGTTGACAAAGCAAGAGGATTAGTTAAAAATCCCCAGTAAAACTTTGATAAAAAGAAAAAGCAGACTCTGTGTGTGATTTCTTTTTGCTCTTGATTGCTTTGTTTTTTTCACTCCCTCCCTGGTCATATATAAAGTGTAATATGTCACATGGAATAAGAGAAAAATGTTCCCCATTAATTCTTCTCACTTTGCATTCCTAAGACCAAAACCAGGTGGCAATGGAAGTGTAGGACTGTAGCGCCTACCTTTCAGGGACACAAGCCTATTCCTCCCCCTGCAGTGGATTAACTTTCAGGAGCAGACTAGGCCAGTTCCTGGACGAGCCAGCAGGTAATAAGACCACATCTACCCTTCAATAACAAAAGTGCTCCAAGTATAAGAGTATCTGCCTACAGACCACAGCTAAATGTCCAATTGCCCTCCATGTTAGTCTTTTCCTAGGGTCCAATTTTGGGAGCAGAGACTCAATCTTACTTCTTGAACAGGGTAGCTGCTAGCTTATGTGTGCCTTTCTGCCAAAGAGGGAAAAAGGTGTCTCTTCACTGGGTGGATAAATTAGAAAAAGCATCATTAAAAAAAAAAAAAAAATGTCCCCTCTTTCATTTGGTGAATTAGTAAAAGATTGAGAGCAGAGAGCTTAACTAAAGAAAGTACCTTTGTGGAATGAAAAAATTAGACCTCACTCCCAGCAAAGGTACCCAGCCCTTAGCCAGGGTTTCAGCTTGGCAAGTGCAGTGTGACTTTGATTGCAGCTCCCACTCACCTCTTGGACCACGTGCCTTTGTTCAGTGCACAAAAACACAATTATGAGTGACAGCCCTGCATTTGACATTAAGCATGGGATGCAAAACTCTCATGTAAAACTTGTCCAAATGAATATTTTCCCCCAATAAATTTCATTCTCAGCTTCTGCAGACCAGTGTTGAGTGGTTTAATTAAACTCCACACTGACGTGAGCCAGTCACTTGCATCCATTCTCTATTGAGAAAGGAGCCTTAGGTAACTTAGTGGCTTGAGCACAATAAGACCTTTCTCTTTCGTGTAGGTAATATGTCATGTTTAGTGCCCTCTGATGGAGTTATTTATACACTTCCTTAATGCAGAAACAAGCTGGTGAGCTGGGGTTTTTTGGGTTCTCTCTCTTTCTCTTTTTCTCTCTCTTTCTCTCGTTCATTATCATTTTGCAGTTTATTCTCCTTTCTGGTTCAACCCTCCACATTCAGATCTTTACCTTTTCTTGCCAATTGCCAGTAACAGTATACTTGAAAATGTTTGCAGGATTTTCTCCAGACACCTGCTGTCAAGTACCACATGTAGGAGACTCATGGTCTCTCATTAGAGAGATTTGCCATATGCTATTATAAAGAAGTCATTCTTCGACTCCTTTGCTTCACACAGCATCATACTCCGCAGTGCAAATGTCCAGATTATTTAATGTTTCACAACACTCACAAATGGAGTTTTAACAAAAAATGATCAACAAAGTAAGACTATTTACTTTTGGGAGAAGCCAGTGTCAAAGCATTGCAGCAGCCTCAACTGTAATGTGAGTTCTAATTTTTCATGTTTGTACAGTATCCACTCTGGCGATGTGTGTGTTCGACGTGCAGAAAGAGTGGCTGGTGACTTGTTTTTCTTAAAATATACCTACTCACAGTAGAAGCAGTCATGAATAATCTAGGGCCACTCATCAGAAGCCACCCAAAATACATAAAATGGAAAATAAAAATAAATAAATCAATGCTTTAAAAACTTGCTCAGTTCTAAGATTTATCAGCGTAATTTGAAAATTGACTTTTTAAATAATACTTTTTTGGGAAAAAAAAATTAAAATGAAAGAAATTCCTCTATTCACCTAGCAGAGGAAAATCAATGTGGTTGGTTATTTCAAAGTAACCAAATTGAGTTCATATGGCTTTATTAGGATAAGTTATACATTTTCCTAAGTTATACATTTTCACCACATTGTGATCCTCCTGAGGATTCTAAGAGCAACTAATCCAGAGATGGGAGCCCTCCAGGTTTTGTCCTCCTCAACTTTATTTGGTGTGAAGATAAAAAGAAGGATGCTTTCAGTTGCAAGTAACAGAGATCTCAAAACAAATTAGCCAGAATGCTAGAAAATAGAAATTATTTCACATAATAAAAGGTCCAGAAAGAGGGAGGGCTATAGGATTGGTTAAGTCAGTGGCTAAAGATGTTAGTTCTATCCTCTCAACTGTTGCTGACTTTATTCTCAGGATGGTTACAAGATGACTCAGCAGTTCTGGAACTTGTGTCCCAATAAAATACAGATGATACATTTTTCTCTTCTGTGGATCTCTCTTAGGAGCAAGAAAATTTGTCCAGGAGGCTCCCCCAGAAGCTTCCACACCTCATTCCTAAACCACCATTGGCAAAAGAAATGGGATTACCCTTAAATAAATCAGACCCACTGCTGCACCTAGGGAGGCACCAGTTATCCTTAATACACGGCTCCATGGTGCTCGGGGGTGCGGCGTGGGTACTTTCACAAAATTTCATTTCTGATAGAACAGAAGGAAGAGAAAATGGATGCTAAATGAGGAATCAATTTGACCCTCTCTGATAGCTAAACCTGTAAGTAGTTTAATAAATCTTAGTAAAAGTGGCTCCAAAACTACTATTGAAATCATGATTATAAAAACAAAAAGCTCTTCCTTCTCAAGAGATTGTCCAGCTTTTTCAAGAGGTTTAATATTAAAAAGAACAGAAAAGAAAAAGAAAAGAAAAACCCTATACATCTTAGGGATGCAGTTACCGCGTTCATTCAACCTCAAAACTAAGAAATTTCTCACTCACTATGTTTAGAGTAGATATTTTGGCTCCTTTTAATTGCTGGATACTCACCACTGAGAAAGCTAAGTGTATTGATGGTCAATATGAAGACTTACTGAGAAGCTGGGGGGAAAAAATGGACCTTCTCAAAAGGTAAGAAAAACATTTATAGCTTGCTGTCATCTATGATTTTTTCTAATGTTACAGCTACCAATTCTCATGTTTTTTGGATCCCGTGTATGTGTTCTCTAAGTTGTTTAAATAGCCTAACATCTTGCTACTCAAAATACATCCCTGGACCAGCTGCATTAGTGTCATCTGGGAGCTTGTTTGAAATGCAAAATCTCAGGTCCGCCCTAAACCTACAGAATCTACATTTTAACAAGATTCCCAAGAGGTTCCTATGTACACTAATGTTTGAGAAGCACTACTATAAGGTATGTTTAGTCACTCCTTTGGCTCCTGGTGCATGCAGAATACATATACGTAATATGAAATCTGGCAACTACAGTGTACTACATCCCACTTCGCTTTAGCTTGGAACTTGAGGAACCAAGATATTAATATCATGGACTTAGAAAACAAAATTCCTGCTCATCTCTTATCTCTGGAACCATTAATCCAAATATCAAGAGTCCATTTAAATTCATTAACTTATATGAAGGATGCCAGAGAAATGTCTGACCCCTTCTTCTCATCACATTAAAACTGTCTGGCCATTTGGACATGGGTTTGACGACACATAGTGGGAAGACTGGAGATCAGAACTGGCTTGGAGTCATTTAGATCAATTCTGGCACAAGTTCCACCAAATATGAGTTCGGGGCAATATGGAGGCCAACCCAGGACTGGTGCACGGTGAACAGCCACCATGTTAAATTTTGTAGGTGATAATAAGGCTAAAGTTGCAGACTGAAGTTTGCTCCTATGGTTTGATCATTTGGGCGAGTACAGTATGTTCAGGCTTATCTGCCCCACATTTAGCACACTCCCCTTCTTGGCATTTCTCTCATTTCCTCGAAAAGCCTTTTCTGGAGAAACTTCAGATCAGAAGCCAAAGAAAATGCAGCTCAATTTGCCCTGCTCCCCCTGGAGCTCCCCATGACTGAAGGCTTTCATTCCCTTCTCTCCCACATTAATTCTGGCCATGTGTTAGTCACCATCAGTGTTTCCCTGGGTTTCATGATGAGAAAGCAGCGAATCTGCTGGGCTAGTCTAGACCAAGCAGACTGTGCTTCGTTTTCATAGGCATTTGTTTTGCTTTGTTTTATTCGTTGTTGTAGTTGCTTTGCTTCAGTGCACTCTATTGATGAAAAATACAACCAGAGATGTGTAAAGGTTTGATCAAATCTACAAAGGTAAGATCTAGAAATACACAGTCATCGATGCCTTAGCTCCCCCACCTTTACCGGTTCTGTCACCTTCTCCCATACTCACAGCTTTTATAATATTTCATCTTCCTCCTACACTCAGGTCTGTCCCTACTGCTTTTCCTCTGAACAGATGACTTTGTCCCCTGCTTTGTAGAGAAATTTGAGGCTTCCAGGTGAGAACTCTTAAAGCTTCTGACCCACCAACGCCAATTCCTACACATCCGTATCTTAACTGCATTTCCCCAGTCTCTTCATATCCCATTTCCAGTTCCAGACTCATCCCTTTACCTTCACTCTTGATCCCTTCTGTAGCGGGTTGAATGGTGGTCCCTAAAAAGATATGTCCACATCCTAAGCCCTGGAACTGCGAATGTTACTTTTTTTTAGAAAAAGGGTCTTCAAAGAAGTGATTAAGTAAGTGAATGATCTTGAGATGAGAAGATTATCCTAGATTATCCATGTGGTCCCTAAATTCAATGACAAGTGTCTTTGTAAGAGAAAGGCAGAGGGAGATTGGAAATAGAAGAGGAGACACAAACACATAGAGCACAAGGCAACGGAAAGACGGTGGCAAATGTAAAGTGATGACGCCATAAGTTAAGAAATGCTAAGGAAAGGTGGCAAACACCAGAAGCTAGAAGAGGCAAGGTAGGGCTCTGCTCAACCCCGCAGGCTGCAGAGAGGCAGCCCTGCCAACACCTGGATTTCAGACTTCTGCCTTCCGAACTATCAAAGAATACAAGTCTGTTGTTTTAAGCCAAGTTTTTGGTAACTTGTTATGGAAATTTAATATACCATAGGAACTTAATATGCCTTCCTTGCCAGAGGAAGATCTTGCTGTATCAATTAGTGCTTCTTTCTCTGACACTTTCAATCTTCTACTTACTGTCTCTTTTCCTTTTCGCCATACAGCCTTGCAACTTTCTTCCACCTTTGTGTGTGTGTGTGTGTGTGTGTGTATGTGTGTGTATGTAACTCTATACCTCTTTCTCTTTCCTTTGTAGGTAAGCACTTCACAAACAGTCTGCATGCTCTATCCCCTCTCCATTAGCTCCCTCTCATGCTGCATCTGCTGCAATCAAACCTCACTACCTGCCATGCCACTGAAATGCTCTTGCAAAGGTCGTCTCTGTCCTCAACACTGCTAAAGCCAATGGACTCTTTCATCATATTTGATTTCATTGTTGTATTTGATATTACTGCTTCCTCCCTTTTTGGAATGTATCCTTTTCTTGAATTCCAAGTTGTAATTTTCTTCTAGTTCTCTTTCTCCCTTCTGACCATTCCTTCTTCTTTTTTTTTTTTTTTTTTTTTGGAGAAATTATTAGATTATTAATATATTGCCACTATTCTTACAGAAAATATATAGGCTCTAATGCATTATATAGAGAAAAAAAATCCCTTCGTTTCTAAATAACAAAAACGTAAAACATCACAGAATCAGTGATCCATAAATCAACATTTGAGATTAAAGTACACCAATATTGAGAAACATGCTGAGGAAGGCAGATGACAAACCTCATGATTACTTTCTTTTTTTAGATTTTATTGGGGAAGAGGAACAGGACTTTATTGGGGAACAGTGTGTAATTTTCCAGGATTTTTTCCAAGTTGTTGTCCTTTCAGTCTTAGTTGTGGAGGGCACAGCTCAGCTCAAGGTGTCGTGTTCAATCATTAGTTGCAGGCGGCGCTGCCCACCATCCCTTGCGGGAAGTCGAACTGGCAACCTTGTGGTTGAGAGCCCCCGCTCCAACCAACTGAGCCATCCGGGAGGCAGCTCAGCTCAAGGTGCAGTATTCAATCTTAGTTGCAGGGGGCGCTGCCCACCATCCCTTGCGGGACTCGAGGAGTTGAACCTGCAACCTTGTGGTTGAGAGCCCAGTGGCCCATGTGGGAATCGAACTGGCAGCCTTCGGAGTTAGGAGCACGGAGCTCCAATCGCCTGAGCCATTGGGCTGGCCCCTCATGATTACTTTTTGCCTGGGTGGATGGGCACTGTCTTTTTTCTCTTCACATCCCAGGCTTCCTTCATTCTCTGGGAGCGCAGTTTCCTATAGTTCTCCAATATCACATCCATGTACAGTTTCCGCTCAGCTGGGTGCAGACATTCCCACTCCGCCTGAAAGAAATCTATGGACACATCCCTGAATGTCAACCGTCCCTGAAAAGCAGCCATTTTCCCCTTGTCTTTCTCCGGCTCTGGGTTATTTCCTCAAGAGACTTTCTGGGGAGGAATTCCTGACCATTCCTTCTTAAACTCCTCTGTTGCTTCTGTTTTCCCAGCCCTAAGGTCTTTCTACTTAAAGTCTTTTCTCACATAGTACATGCTCTCTGGATAAATTCATTTTGTCCCATGGCTTTAACTACCACCCCTATGGAGGAAAATCTAATCAATTTCTTATACAATCCTTTCCCTGGCACTGTAAGTACATATAGCCAACTGCTTCCTGGCTTTATGCTGAGGGGTATCTAACTTAACAACCCCATTGACACCTCAAATTTAGTAATCCCCAAATCAAACTCATGGATTCCACCATCAGCAATTGGTGAAAATGGGAGTTATTGTTGGGAGACAATTCTTTATGGCATTTTTAGCTCAGACTACTTTTCCAAGGACGTTAGTACAGCAAACAACTTTGGAAGATACAGGTAGTGTCTCTCTCTGGGTCAGAGGACCCACGTTTCCTGACCAGGAAAATAAAGATAATTTGTCCCTCGTGGATAAAGGCTGAGCAGCTTTGCTAGAGGCCTCTTGAAAAGATGGGCGAGTCCCTTTGCACAGAGTTCGGCTCTGACAGACCCCTGTATGCTTAGCATTCACTAGGTCTGCTTCACATTACCCGTAAGACTTGGGGAACCAGAGGAACTGATGCAAATGGGAAGCTTGTCTGCCTGCTGTGCCGTGAGCAAGCAACTGTCTAAGTGCATTTGACTCATTCTTTCCTTATCAACTGTATTTATGGGAGTGTGGCCAACAAGCCCAGCAGTCGCAGCAGTCACTGTCCCTTAGCAACTGTTTGGCCACATGACAGCTATATACTTAGAGAAGGAAAGAGGAAATGACCAAGAGGTTGCGTAAAAACTTTGGCCTTGCATTAGTAGAAGTTGGAGTTGGAAACGTCGGGGCAGAGTCAAGCCTACGGACCTCAGCTGGAGGCGGGTCGAGAGCAGAGGTAGCAGACTCTAGAGAAGTTTGGGTACTTCAGCCATGGAGGAAGTCAGTAGGAATCTACCTTAAAGACACACCAGGAATCCTTCTGTAACGTGTGAACCACAGAGGCCAGACTCACGTCCCATAAGCCCACAACTTGGAGTTATTTTAAACTCTTCTCTTCCTATTATCTTCTCTCCTGAACTCCCATATCAAATTGATCGCCAAGTCCTGTGGATTCTATCTCTATAACATGTCATGCATGTGCCTTCATCATCATCTGACTTTTATGGCTTTAGTTTAAGCTGGTGTCACTTCGTACCTGGGCTCTTGTTACACAGTCACCTAACCCATCTTCTTGCCTCAAGTCACTTTCATCGATTTGTCATCTACTCTGCTGCTAAACTGATCACGTTAGTCCCTTAAAACTCTTTAGGGGGTCCTCACTGGCTACAATCCATGCTGAAATACGACACAGACAGCCCAACATGATCTGGCTTCCACTTACATCTCGAACCTTATTGCGCTGCCCTCCTCCTGCACCCTCACACACCAGTCACACTGAAACATGTCCCGAAACCCAAACCCTCTCACACCTCCACGATGCCTCTCAGGTGGCTTTCTGTGTCTAAAATGTCCTTTCTCCTGCTCCTGGTGACCATTTTACTCAGTTTGCAATGTGACCTCCTCTGTCTGTGAACCTTTCCCCCATGCATTGGGGCCGAACTGTGTTGTTTACACAATTCAATCATAGCTGTGATAGGCTTTATTATATTTATGAGTTTCCATGTTTATCAGGTTTATCCTCCCCGACTAGATTACTAGATAACTGAAGAATCTGCCTTCTTTCTCCCTAGCAACTTGCAGAGTGCTGAAAACCCAATAAGCACACACACACATACACACACACAAACCAAACACCAACCAACAAACAAAACAAAACCGGGGGAAAACAACAACATTTGCTAATGTTAAATACATTAATGAGTGGATAAAGAATTCTGTTTGCTGCCTTAGCAGCCTGGATGGAACAGAATGAACACGGCACCTCATCCTATTGCACCGATTTTACATAATGGTAAGTCATCTAGAACATTTTAAATTAAAAGAAGCAAGGGCTTAGTATAAATCATAGCATAAGTGTTGCATTAATATGGAAGGTAAAGTGTTCAAAGGAAGTCCGAACATGATTTAGACCACTGTGAGCAGAGGCCTAGACTTCCCCGAGGCAGACGAATTTAATGTTCATGTTCTCTAGCACTGAGGGTATTTATGGCAAAAGTTTCAGAAGTAATGCTCGAGTATTGTATTTATTTTAAGTAATAAAATAGAACTCATTATATAGATATCACAGGCTAGGAGGAAAGGAGTCCGTATAAGAGGTATGTGTCACCTAAGCCAACAAGACAGGAAGGTCTGGATCTACACCCAAAATAGATTCTGTGAGAATTATGGAGAGAGAGAGAGAGATTTACCATAGAATTCTTCAAATATCAAATTCTATGGCATTTAAAATATAGCTCATAAACATACGATTCCCTCAACTTTACATAAATGTGAACATTTTTATATCCCTGTATTTCAGATCAAGTTTAGAGTCAGTGATGATGGTGCAGAGACCTAAGTTTGTACTGGGAACTGGGGCTTTGCCTGTACTCTTGCTTCTAAGCTGTAGATAACTGTACAAACCAGGGAAGACGCTGAGCCTTAAAATTTCTGTAAATCGTGAATTGAAATACAGATTAGGTACATTTTAAGAATAGTTGAGCTTTATCTGTACAGCACAAAATACTTTTAAGAAAAAATTATCAGTGTTCATCTAATATAGAAACTTTTTAAATGTTCTTTTTGCTAAAGGAAGAAACTGTCAAAACAAGTTTAGCTACATTAGACCAACTGTGGACTCTCTTAGAATCCTGCCACCTTAGAATCCATTTGGAAATGAATTTGTGTGTAGGTGTACATGTGTATATATTTTATGTGTGTATGTCAGTAATTATGTATATCTAGCAAATAACTTTGCTGCTTTATGACACTTCTTGAACCACGAGTAAATAACTAAGTAGCCGCATGAGTTAGAAAACAAAAGCAATCCAAAAACAGAGGGTGGAGGCCACTGAAAAATTATAAGTTGCTCAAAAGACTATCTTGGGTCAACACAAGAGGGAAATTTGAGAACATTTTCTTAAAAAGAAAAAAATAAAAGGGAACAGAGCATGCAACTTCAGAGCTCAACTTGTGCCTAATCTCTATGGGTGGGATTTTTTCATTCCAACACATAGCTCCCAGGACAAGCACAACAGCAACCCCTAAATCATGTTCACCTTCTGAGGATAGTGTGTAATAAACATAGCCTTCCTTAAGGAGACATGCAGTCAGGGAAAAACACAGTGTGTTTCTCCCATGCTGCAAATCCAAATTGTTTACACAGATAATATCAAGTGAAAATGGACAGTAAGGACCACCTTGCTGGGGAAAAGAAAGGATGCAGATGTAACAAAGGGACATGTGACTTAGGGAATATGGAAGGAGCAAGGAGACTCTCACAACGGCTGGGAAATTGCACAGACGTTATGTGGGGTTCATTTTCTTTTTCACTGGTTGGTAGGCACCACCTACTTTGCCCCCTACCATTACCTCACTGAGGAAATTCAGGTACCTCGTCCTCACAGCGTCAGCATGTGAGGCCACCAAATTGCCAAGTCCCTGCAATAGCAATGTCAGAAACTATTTCTGTGGCAAATACGGTATCTGAAGGACACCTTCGATTTCTATTGCTATTCCATTCTGTATGTTTGGGTGACAAATCTATTATAATCTGATGCATATAGAGTAGAAAATGTTGTCTTTGAAAAAGAGTATTTAAATGTCTAGAACATCAATCTTTTATAGATTGCCTTACCTCCTTTTTATCTTTTCATATGCACATCAAAGTAATTTTGGAACCAAAAAGAAGGGACATAACATTATTACTATTATGTTCCACCTTAGAGAAAAGACAAAGAACTGACAGAAACCTCCACTCCCCACCACTAGGTGTTTATAGCAGCCATTCTGTAGTTTTCTGGAAATCCTCCCCATGTGGTATGTATTTGAAGCTATAAGGTGCAAGTGCTGGAGAAAACCCAGCTCTTTTCTCAGTGAAATGACCTGTTATTCTGCGGAAAGAAAGGAGGTGTTTCTCTGAGACCACCATTACACCTGCTATGCTTTACTGAAATTCAAACCACCCCCACCGCCCTACCCACATCTCTTACACCTGGGAGCTGGCTAGCAAAAACACGTTGGGTCAGGTGTGGGGGAAGGGTTAAAATATAACCATCTTGGTTACTGGGTAAATAACTCTTGCAAATGTCTATGGTTTTCTGTGTGTAACTGAATTTTGGTCTGACTATATGGTGGAAGTATCCAAACACTTGTGCTTTAATTGACACACACACAAACACACACATACACACACACACACACAATTTAAAGATATTTGGCAAAGCATTTTGTTTTTAACATTAGTGAAATGCAGCCTAACAGTGTTCTTACTGTAGTCCTGCCTGAAAGTGATCGCTTTTCTGTACTTTTCCTATGACAAATTTATTTTCCCTATATGCTTTTGTTGGCTAGCAGCTCTGGCACGACTTGACTGACAATGAGCCAGAAGATCTGAGTTTGGGGAAAACGTACGGCTCTCAAGCCTTGGCACATGGTAGATAAGTACATGCTACGCATTCAAGCAGAGCCCTGTGTGTTGGGCTCACCAAAGAACACCACAGCCATCGGATGGAAATGACATGCCCAACACCTTGGGAACAGAAAAATATAAAAAAGAAAAAGAAGAAAAAAAAAAATATATATATATACACACACACACATATATATATTAACTTTTCAATGTTTTAACAATGAAACAATTGCTAAAGCTTCCATTAGTTTTGTTGGCTAAGCAAACGGTCACGTGTTACAGGTTTTATTTAGTTCACACAATTGCCGTCCTGTAAGAGTTGAGAAAGTTTCCCTCTGATGATATACCTTTTGTCTATGAAGTGGGAGGGAAGGCTATCAGCTCACAACTAGGATGGAAGGGGCAAGGGTTGAAAGATATTATCCTAAACCATGGAGGTATTTTATAAGGTATTTTAACAGCAAACACTTCAAAGAAGAATGTAATCTGTAGTGGCAATCTAATTAGGGCATTAGCATTTAAAATTGATCTTTTAATCTAATACTCCAGCATTTAGTCAGAGGCAATGCTACAAAAGACTTAAGCACTACATAACGTGATATCAAGGTATGTTAGACATACTACCTAGAAAAGAGATCCAAAAATTTCTAGTTCAATTAACAAAAGGGTGCATAGGCATGCACACATACACACATGAATTGTTTTTTTGTGTTTTTTTTCCATGTGTGTGTTTACTCTCACTCTAACAAAAGTTGTCTTCACCAGAATCTGAGTAGTTTCATTCAAGAGATGAATGGGTCTGACATCTGGCATGTGATTAAGTCTATCACTACCCCAATAAGGCAATGATTTGTAAACTTTTCTGGACCACACTGTGTGAGAATAGCTAAATGCTAAAAATTCTTCCCAGAAAAACATACACACGAGTACACACCAAATTTTACACAAAATTTCAGAGTTCATAAACCTCCATAAAACCTACTGCATCAGTTAGGTATTACTGACAGCATAACAAACCAACCCAAATGTAATAGCTTAAATCAACACTATTTACCTGAAAATTCTTTGGCTCAACAATTTAGGCTAGACTCAACAAAGTAATTCTTTTGGTCTTATCTGGGCTCCCCCCTACCTCTTGGGTGAGTCAGATGTCAATTATGGGTGACGCTTATGCTTCTGGGCTCCAGCTCCGGGAGGATAGGACGCCTTGGCTCATTTTCATGCAGTTTATCACCCTCAGGCAAATTGCCTAGATTTAGTCTCATGGTACAGACAGGTGTTCCAAGAGAAAGTTGAAAGGCTCAAAACCTCTTAAGGCCTAATCTCATAATTGCTGCTACTGCCTCATTCTTTTGACAAAAGCAAGTAACAAGGTCAGCCCAGATTCAAGGGGCTGGGAAATATACTCTACCTCTTGATGTAAGATGTTATAATCATATTGCAAAGGGTACTATGACAGGTAGGGATAGAGAATTGGGATCAACACTTCAGTCAGTTTACCATACCCATCATGAACTAGGGTAGCAATTTCCTGCAATGAAAATGTAGAAATAGGAGTTAAAAGAAAAAGCAGGAGCTTGTTTTTATTGTGATATACAAGTGCAAAAATCAATAATTGCTTGCCATTCCAGAAAGTGTGCTCGTGTCAAGTCCAGAGCCAACAGAATACTAGTGGCAAGCAAGATTTCTTCAATGCTTTTTTTTTTTCTTGAAAGGTAATATGCTAAAAAATAAGTGTGCTGCATATAGCTGAAAGTTCTCACTTCGTTATTGAAATAGGACATCACGGATTGCACATATATTTAGTGGGGTGAATATTAGCAACATGGATGAGTTAGCTGAGGAAAGTGACACTGGCGATTCTAAATGTCTGTGTCAGTTTTTATGCCCAGTTGTATGGAAGTGGTACAGGATTCCAAGTCCTTTCACTGTTGTCATTCTTTGGGTATCCCATAGTAAATAACACTAACATTTCCTACTGAACCACAATCCTAGATATTAGTATTTCCATAAAACATAGGAAAGTATCAGGACAATAAAAATTCCAAACAGCAAATACTGAACTCATAACGTACCGTGAGCGTATGATGATTGATCCAGTGATTGTCGGAGCGTCAGCAAAACTCAGCTGTCAATAGGTTTCTGTCGGCCATATTTTCTTCCTCCTAAAAAACCAGCAAAAAAATAATCGACTGTAGGAAACGCAGTAAATAATTGAAAATAGTTCACTGAATTTAGCAAAATGCAAGTACTGTAATCAGGTGCATTTAGTTTACATCAAATCTGACTTTGCTATTACCAAAGGGTGTGTATGTCTAGTTAGAAGAGATCTTCTTTGATATTCCAATATTCTAATTCTTCTCACATATATGTACTTTTTAATTATAAGAGAATTGGGGTACTGGCTGAATCCACTTGGATGAATCCTCCATCTCATCTCAACTCCCTCTCTATAATTGTGTATTGCTTCCTGTTGCTGCTATAACAATTTACCATAAATTTAGTGGCTAAAAAAACCCACAAATTTATTAACTTACAGTTCTGGAGGTCAAATGTCTGAAATGGGTCTCACTGGGTTAAAATCAAAGTGTCAACAGGCTGCATTCCTTTCTGGAGACTCCAAGCGAGACTCCATTTTCTTTCCTATGAGCTGCTACAGGCTGCCTGCATTCCTTGGTTTGCGACCTCCTTTCACCTTCAGAGCCAGCAATGGCTGGTTGAGTCTTTCTCACATGACACCTCTCTGACACAGATTCTTCTTCTACCTCCCACTTTCACTTTTAAGAAGCGCAGCAATTACATCAGACCCACCCAGACAAACCCAGATAATCTACCTATTTTAAGATTAGTGGTTTAGGAACCTTAAATTTGTCTTCTACCTTAATTCTCTTTGCCATATATATATTAATGGGTTCCAGAGATTAGGATATGCGTGTCTTTGGGGACCATAATTCTGCCTACCTCTTTTCTCAGGCTCCATTAGATACTGATGCCTAACAGTGTGAACCAATTCTTCCCAAGAGAGGCTTTGCAGCACATGCTTACGATACCAAGGAGAGTTTCTTTTATGATAGCAAATTGCATCTTCGCAACGCAAATTCTAGATATATTAACTATACCATCACTGAAATCTAAAAAAATATGTATCATAGTTTTTCAACTATAAGAAAGGTCATTTGAAAGTCTAATTGGGATATTTTATATATTCTTGATATACCCAGAGTCGATTCAATGCATCATGCTTCATTATTGCTAGGTTCCTTGATTTATATAAACTCTCTACAAGTTCACTTCTTGTTTTCACCCCTTTATCGTCAAAGTGCATGATAGTTACTGCTGCCTATTTTGAGCATATTAAACCAATGTCTTGGTTTAATTTTTTTTAAGTTACTAAATGAAGATGAGCAAGATTAGTTTTTGTTCTCAACTAATAATCAACTGGTATGGAAATGATTCTGCCCATTTGCAAGCAGACATGAGGATTATTTATGCCCTGTAATCTAATTCTTCATCCTTTTAGAGAACAGCAAGCATGGTCTAGTCCAATATATAACAAGATATGGTAAGATAAGGCAGGAGTTCTAAGGCCAGAGAAAAAGGAAGAATTAATTAGAAAATAAGAATTTAGAAAAGAACAAAGATTTAGGAAGGAAACCATGGCAATTGTGAATAAATGAAAGGAAGCATTAATTTCCTTGGGATTTAAACAGTGCTTATATAGTGGCTGCCTTCTTTTTACACTAGGTATGACTTAATTAAAAATATTGGTATAGGGGGTGGCTGGTTAGCTCAGTTGGTTGGAGTGCGTTGCTCTTAACAACAAGGTTGCTGGTTTAATCCCCACATGGGCCACTGTGAGCTGCGCCCTCCACAACTAGATTGAAACAACTACTTGACTTGGAGCTGATGGGTTCTGGAAAAACACACTTAAATAAATAAAAGTTTAAAAATACATATCGGTACAAAATAGCATAATGTGGTATTGAAAGCATAAGGAAAGATGAGAATAAACTAATGCTGACTTGAAAGTAGAATCATTATGTGAAACAACAGTTCTTTTTTTTTTTCCTTGCTGATACTCCATTAGAAAAACTATGTCTCCATTAAGAAACATTCACTCAAAAATGATGTGGCAATTTTTAGCCATTCCCATTACAAGTAGAAATTAAGGAGGGGAAGAAAAAAAAGGTCATGAGCTATGGATATTAACTGTATTTATGTAAATCATGGGTGGTCTTCCAGTTTATTCAATTGTCTTCAAGTTAATTCTGATCAAAGAGGATAACTTTCCATCTATACTGAACCATTTGAGTTTTCCCATTCATGTCTCCTTTCATACCACCGCTTTCATCCGGAATATCTGTCCCACTTTTTCCTCAGAATAATTCTTACTCCACCTTTAATCCTGGATTTAGGCATCATTCTATCTGAGAAGCACGCCCTGGCAGCACCCCTCCTATAATGGTGTGCTCCCTTTATCACTACATTTGGCATATTACAGTGGAAATAACCATTCACTTGTCTTCCTCCACCCCAACCAATGCCCAAATCAGTCTTCCTGCTCCTTGAAGGCTAGGTCCCTGTTATTTTCATCTTTCTACTCTCAATGTCTGACACATAGCGAGTAATCAATGATTATTAGTTGAATAAATAGGTAAATAGACAATAAATACATGAAGGAAGAATGAGAGGGTGGGATGAAAGAAGTCTGGGAGAAAAGATGATTAACCATGCCCAATCATAAAGGTTTTGTGCATCTATAAGAGAAGTGCCCCTTCTCACCACCCATGATTTATAAAAAGGGCATTGATTGACAGATCTTGGCCATTCTCCGTATACTCCATTTCACAAAATAGCACAGACTGTATAGTGCTCTCCTGTATAATTCAGGAATTATTCCACTCAATCACTAGCAAGGAACTAGGGTGACTGTGTGAAGAAGAAACTTTGGAAGACTTAATTAAATTGCTTCTACCAAAGAGAGATGAAGTAGAGATGCAATCTCTCCTGATTGTGATATGGCATTTTGATTGTTTCACAAAACAAAGTTAAAGACATTTAGAAAAATGGGTTTTGGGTCACATGTACATTAAAGAAGGTAAAGACTGATATGGGGGTTGCAATCAAAGGGCATTTATCAGTGATACAATATCAATTTGGAGAAACCTTCCAAGCTGTGTTTCATAGGGGAAAAACCTTATGTTTCTTATCTTTACTAGTGTTCAGAAAAAAGGAATTGAAAATACGCAGTTTTTTGCATTCTATTAAAAAAGAATTTCAGATGACTTTGATGAAATGGGTAAATTTCCTACAACATGAGGTGGAAAATGCAGAGACAAAAATACATATATATTTAGAAACTAAAATAAATAATTCATATGCAGAATAAAGTACAATTGACAGGTAAACCTTAAGTACAAAAGAAAACAACTGGGAGATAAAGGGGCAAGACCAGATTTGACCTTGAGCAGAATAAGTTAGCAACATAATGCCCTAAACCAGCCGTTCTTACCAGGGAATGATTTAGCTGTATAGGGCACATTTGGCAAAGTCTGGAGATGTTTTTGACAATCATGATTGGGGAGGGTGCTACTGGCATCTATGGATAATAGCCAAGGATGCTACTATACATCATACACACAACAGAAGCTCTCCACAACAAAGAATTACCTGGTCCAAATTTTCAATAGTGCTGAAGTCGAGAAACAAACCAATGAAAACTTATATGATACAGGAATATATCAAAATGAATGATGATAGGCATGTAAATTTCCCCCTCAACAGTATTCTGTACCAAATTCCTATTAGAATACTGTGTCCTGTTGAGGATATTACCCTTTAGAAAGTATAGGCTGTGAATGATTGGAAATAGATTCTATGATGATTGCCCACATCTTGCTCTTCTGCTTATGCAAGGAACATTATGTTATTACTCTGCCTCCCACCTATTTAGAAGATCTGGAAATAATTCATGCCTGTTTTGAAGATAAGTTCTGCATCTTGGGTTAGCATCAAGAAAAATCTAAGATTCCTGGATAAAAAAATGCTCACAAATACAGTCTCATAAATAGGCTAAAAAAGAAAGCTGAATTAAGTTTAAGTTGAATGTTCTAGAGACTTGAGAAGTCAGTCCTCAATTATGTGCTAAAAGAAAATTTCTAAAAGTTAAAACACGTAGAAAAATATCAAATATACTGAAAATACAAATACCACAAAACTCTAAATGAATGAGCCAAAAATCTTACATTACCAACATCAAACTATCCCAAAGGCTCAACATGTTTTAATAATATGCATTTTATAGTTAGAAATGTGGTAAAAATGAAGAATGAGGGATCCCAAAGGAAAATAAACAAATCTTCAAGTCACTTTAGAGTAGACAACGGTTAAAAAAGGGATAAGACGCTGGAAAGGAATCTAGAAGTGATCTCTTTAAAAAGTGGGAAATGACAAGCAAGTTTTTGTGGTGAGAAGAGTTTATTTTCGTGAAGCCACATTGAACAAAATGACACAGTGGAATCATTTTGTGTGGTCCTGTTCATATTTCCACTGGATAGGCACCGTGCGGATTCCACCATATGTTTTGCAGCCAAATATGACAAAATGTGACTTTAAGCAAAAATGTGTATAAAATACTGTTTATTATTTAAATTTCAAAACAAGCATTACATTCAGAATAAGAACCACATACTAGCTAAGCACTATAAAACACACCCTAAGTATGTATGGCCATAGTTTCAGTCTAAACAATTTTCTAAATGTTCTTTGATGAGAAAGTTGAATTCGTAACATTATTTTATTCATTAACCTGTTCAATAGCACAAATGCAATAAAGTCTATTTTGATGATATATCATTCAATAACTAAAAAGGCATAACTTGTATTATTATAATGTAATGTGATTTGGAAATGGAGAAAAGTGTGAGAAGTCTTCAGATAGGTCTTTTTACCTCACAGCCAGTAGTTTTAACCTCTTCGCCAACAAAGTCTTTTCCCAGAAATACAAACACAAAATTAAGGGTCTTCCTTAAGAATTTCATCCCTAGGCAGTAGGGAGAAGCAAGACCCAATTGAGTCAACTCCTAATTAATTAGGAATTAGCCACATTTGGCATTTGCTAAATCAATGCCTTTCTCAATTTTGAAAAATTATCTCTTCATATATGGGAATCACCAGTTTTCTCTATTTCTCCCAACTCCTCTTCTGGAACTCCTAATGAAGCAAATATTAAACCTCATTTTAATTTTTAAATTGCAATTAAAGTGATTTTAAATTAAAATTCATGTTTTTTAACCTCTTTCTTACTTTTTTCTTTTCTTACTTTTTCATTCCCCATCCCGTGCTGCATCCTTGTTAGCTCCTTAGATCTATCTTTCATTTTACTAATTCTTTCTTCAGTTGTGTCTAACATACAGTTTAACCTATCTTTTGTGTTGTGTATTTACAATGACTATATTTTTGATTTCTAGAAGTTTTCTTCAGTTGTTTTTGAAATCTACCTTTTTTTATTGATAGTATCTTTTTAAATTTTTTATTCCTTTGTTTATGCCATTAATTATTTAATTTTAAAAAAATATATTAGTTGGTGATTCTTTAAAAAATTTTTCTCACCATTTAACTCATGGAAGGACAAAATTTCAGCCAATGAGTGGATTGTGCTGATGTGGGACATTGCCCCCTCCCTTCAAATACATACCTATGATGAATAAAATAATCCAATGAAACAAAATTAAATAGCTGAGTTATACATTTAAAAAGAGGAATATGCAGGTGCTAGAAACGAAGAAGGAATTTGAAGAGTAGTGTTAGGGGTTAAATTGTGTCCTCTCCAAAATTCATACATTGAAGTCCTAACCCCCTACCCCAGCATGTGATTTGGAAACAGGTTCACTACAGATGTAATTAGTTAAGTTAGGATAAGGTCATATTGGAGTAGGGTGAGCCCCTAATCCAATATGCTGTTATCTTTATAAAGGGAAGTCTAGACACAAGGCACACATATGCAGTAGAATATCATGTGAAGATGAAGGCAGAGATCGGGGAGATGCTCCTACACACCCAGGAACACCAAACACTGTCAGCAAATCTGGTGAGAGGCACGAAACAGTCTTCCTCCCAGCCCTCAGAGGAAGACACCTGCTGACACCTTGATCTCAGACTTCTAACCTCCAGAACTGTGAGACAATAAATAGTTGCTGTTTAACCCATCCAGTTTGTGGTCCTTTGTTACAGCAGCCCTAGTAAATTTATATAAGTGGTAAACTGAAGCCAAAGATATAGGGCTCACCAGGTAATAACGATCAGTGATCAGCCTTACTATCTAGGAACTAGGGTTTTAAGCCTGGGAAAGCAAGGGAATTCAAGGATAGACCTTGTGCCCCAGGGAGGTAAAACTGAGCTACATGCCTAAGACCAGAGATCTGGAGGGCTTCTCTGTAAGTTAAAAGAGACTAGAGAAATTCTACTTACTGAGCTAGGGAAATAAAAAAATAAGTGTATCTTCCAAAAGCCTCAGGCAGAAAAAGGGTCTATGAACAAAGATAATTTTACTTCTTCCTTTCAAATTTAGATGCATTTCTTTTTTTCTTGCCTAATTGCTCTGGCTAGGATTTCCATTACTATGCTAAATAGAAGTCGCCAAAGCAGGCATGCTTGCTTTGTTCCTGATCTTAGAGGAAAAGCGTTCAATCTTTCACTATTGAGAATAATGTTCACTATAGGTTTTTCATATATTGTTTTTATTATTTTGATGTAGCTTCTTTCTGTTCCTAGTTCGTTGAGTGTTTTTATCATGAAAGAGTATTAAATTTTGTCAAATGCTTTTTCCTACATCAATTAAGATCATCATATGGATTATTTTTCCTTTCATTCTGTTAATGTGTTATATTACATTGTTGATTTTATATGTTAAATCATTATTGTACTCTAAGAATAATTCCCACGTCGTGGTGGTGTATAATCCTTTTAATATACTGTTGAATTCAGTTTACCAGTATTTTGTTGACAATTTGTGCATCAAGGTTCATAACACATTTAGGTACGTTACTTTTTTTTTTTTCCTTGTAGTTTCTTTCTCTGGCTTTTTTTCTTTTTCTTTTCTTTTTTTTTTCTTCTTTTTTTTTTTTTAATCAGGGTAATACTAGCCTTATTGAATAAGTTAGGAAGTTTTTCCTCCTCTTCAATTTTCTGGGAAAGTTTGAGAAGGATTGATGTCAGTTCTTCCTTAAATGTTTGGTAGAATTTACCAGTGAAGTTTCCAGATCCAGTGATTTTCTTCTTATGAGATTTTTGATTCTGATTCAGTTTCATTACTAGTTATAGGTCTACTCAGATTTTCTAACTCTTCATGATTCAGTCTTGGTAGGTTTTCTGTTTCTAAGAGTTTGTCTATTTCATCTAAGTTATCCAATGTGTTGTCAAACGATCATTCATAGTACTCTCTTACAATCCTTTTAATTCTATAGAATTAGTAGTAATGTCTCCACTTTCATTTCTGATTTTAGTAATTTGAATCTTCTCTTATTTTCTTAGTAAAGCTAACTAAAGGTTTTTCAATTTTGTTGATCATTTTGAAGAATCAACTTTTGATTTCATTGATTTTCTTTACTGCTTTTTTATTCTCTTTGTCATTTATCTCTGCTTTAATCTTTATTATTTCTTTCCTTCTACTAACTTTGGGTTTAGTTTCTTCTTCTTTCCCTAGTTCCTTAAGTTGTAAAGTTAAAATTGATGATTTGAGATTTTTTTCTTTTGCTTTTTAGTGTAAGTATTTATAACCATAAATTTCCCTCTTAGCACTGCTTTCACTGTATCCTGAAAGTTTTGGTATGCTGTGCTTTCATTTTCATTTGTCTTTGTCTTAGCTTGAGATGCCATAACAAACTACCATAGATTAGGTGGCTTAAACGACAGAAATTTATTTTCCTCATAGTTCTAGAGACTGGAAGTCAAAGATCAAAATGCCAGCAGAGATGGTGTCTGGTGAGAATCCTCCCCTTGAGTTACAGACTGCCACCTTCTCACTGTGTGCTCACATGAATTCTTCTTGTGCACAAGGAGAAAGAGACAGAGAGCGAGAGAGAGAAAGAAAGAAAGAGAGCGAGAGAGAGAAAGAAAGAGAGAGAGAGACATAAATAAGCTCTCTGGTGTCTCTTCTTATAACTACACTAATCTTGTTGGATCAGGGCCCCACCCTTACTACCTCATTTAACTTTATTTCCTTAGATATGCCATCTCCAAATACAGCAACACTGAGAGTTAGGCCTTCAACAGATGAATTGGGGGGACATAAAACCTTAACTCAGTCCAGTATCAACTCCAAAGTCTAAAGTCCAAAGTCTAATCTAGAATATCATCTAAATCATATATAGGTGAGATTCGAAGTAAAGTTTACAATGAGCCAAAATTCCTCTCTAGCTGTGAAACTATGAAACCAGAAAAGTTATGTAAATGGGCTTCCAAAATCTAATGATGGGACAGGCATAAGATAGACATTTCTTTAAACAATCTCTCCTTCCCTTTATCACACTCTTTTCCTTTTCGGACTCCCACAAACTATTAGTTGGTCCTCTTGATAGTGTCCCACATGTCCCTCACACTCTGTTCATTTTTCTCCAGTCTTTTTTTTTCCTGTTCCTCACACTTGATAATTTCAAGTGTCCTATTTTTGAGTTTGCTGAGTCTTTTTCTGCCTGTTCAAATCTGCTTTTAATTTCTCCAGTGAATTTTTCATTTCAGTTATTGTACTTTTGAGCTTTTGAATATTTTTGGCTTTTTTGATGGATTTCTGTCTAATGATATTTCCATTTTTTTCATACATTGTTTTCTTGACTTCCTCCACATCTTCCTTTAGTTCTTTGAGCATCTTTATGACAGTTATTTTAAAGTCTGTCTAATAGGTCTTCCGGCTGGTCTTTCTCAAGGATAGTTTCCATTCATTTATTTCTTTCCTTTGAATGGGCAGTAATTCCCTGTTTCTTTGTATGTCTTGAGATTTCTTTGTTGAAAAAAATGGATATTTGAATCTAATAATGTGGTATCTCTTGAAACCAGAGTCTTCTCCTTCCTCAAGGGTTTACTATTGTTTTGTTTTCATTGTTGTAGGCTGTTTTCTTGCTGAGGATCAGCTTGAGGCACAAATATACGGTCTTCACAGGTCTTTTCTGAGGCTGAGACTTTCCTTGGGCATGTGCATGACTTTCTAATTTCCCTTGGATATGCAGCTGCTTTTGAATGTCCTAGTCTTTAATGTCTGGCTCCCAAAAGAGGAGGAAAAAATGAAGGGATGGTGTAACAAAAAGGGAGTGCCAGCTCATTAAATCCCCTGAAAGTCACTTGAGCCAGTTGGGAAGAGGCTTGTAACAATGGAGGGTGATGGTGAAACAATGGCTGGCCCCCTCTGTATCTGCACTTCCATGATCAGAAGCAGCAGTAAGAACACACACAGATCTTCAGTATTTAGAGTACAGGGTCCTTAACGCCCACCCTGGCTCCTGTAAGCTGCTCCAGGATTACATGCACAGCTGAGTGCCTTGGGCTGGGAGTAGGAGATGAAGGATCTATACTGTGCTAAGAGTTGAAATTGATTGAAATTAACTGCACTTAACTGGCCAACCCTTCCTCTAGAAGCTGCAAGACTTCAATAGACTCCAGTGTTCCAAAATAGTCACATCAGACAGATTATGCCCGTGCGATTCTTTTCTAGGTGAGAAGACAGATACTATCTGGTACTTACTTTTCCACCATCTTCCCAGAATCGTCCTCCCCATTTACATATTTTTAAGAAATACAGAGGCTGCAAATATCAGCATTGCTCTGAAGTTAGGTATTTTTCCTCTTAAAGTTAAAAAAAAAGTTAACATAACCACCTGTTTCTACTCGTAAGAAATTCTAGAGTGCAAATGCATTTATATGGAATACTGCTTCATGACATCATCAAGAAACCATGGTCTGACCTCACATCATTCCTATAACATACAAATATTATTCCTAATGATGCCAAAATTTTGTGACTCAAGATGTGGAGTGAAAGGAGAGAGAAATAAGATCTTTAAGTAAGAGAAATATACGCACATGTGAAATCTGGACCCTGAGAGAACTGAAGTTCATGCTCTGTCTTGAAACTCAAATGAAATGTAACTTAATCATTCACTCCTCTTCTCTTCCTCCCTCCCTCCCTCCCTCCCTCCCTCCCTCCCTCCCTCCCTCCCTCCCTCCTTTCCTCCCTCCCTCCCTCCCTCCCTCCCTCCCTCCCTTCCTTCCTTCCTTCTTCCCTTCCACAAATATTTATTGTATGCCAACACTGTCCTAGACATCTAACACATACAACAGTGAACAAAAAGACAAAAGTCCCTTTCTCATAGAGCTTACATTCAGGCAGACAAAAAGTAGTAGATACAAAATTCATACACTGTGTTCAAAGGTGGTAAGTGCTATGGAGAAAATATAAATCAGGGACAGGGAACGAGCAGTGTCAGGGTGGGGGAAAATGCTGCTATTTCTTCCATAGTGTTTAGGGAAACCCTTGCTGTAGTAAATAATCTAATCTGTTTGAATCATAGTTAATTCAGTCAGTAGTCCAACCTTCCTTTCAATCAGTTAATATGCAATACTGAAATTAGCCTAACTTTCTCCACCTGGAGATTCTTTTGATCTTTTTTCCTTATTAAATTAAAATGTGCCAAAACTCTGTGCTTGTTGCCTAGTGGGTCAGGCAGTTTGATGTACAAAAACCTGAATAAATACCCCTCACCCCACCCCAGAGGTGTATGCAATTATTAGAGTGATTCTTTAAAGGACTTGTTAAAATGCCAAAATAGTGCCACAGAAAACACGTCAAATAAAGATTTAAGTTTTCTTTATGAAAAAAAAGTGTTTAACGAGGGTTTATGGGGTTTTATAAAAACACCTTAACACCTTACAGACCTAAGGGGAAAAAGCTCTATTTAGGTATCATGCACCAATAGCAGACCACCCAATGCTGATGACTAGAAGCCTCAAACAGACCCATCCTTGGGAGCCTATGTGGAGACCCTAATTTTATGGTCATTTTAATTGTATTTGGGTTATTACCTCATGCCCCAGCAAACACCTACAGTATTTAATAAAAATGAGTGCAGAACACTGTTCTAGTTAAAGTATGTATTAACCAAAATCATAAACTAAGTATGCTTCACCATAAATTAACTGGGTGTTTAGTGTTTCGTTGCCTTTAAGTTATATTTATTTTTCTTATAACGTGGTATGCTTCACTATGAGCCAGATCAATGTTAATTGACTGAGCATTTAGACACACTCTTCTATCTCTAGCTCACATGTCCACATACACACCTGCCCTGCATATTATAAAGTGATAAGTACAGTTAGCCAACCCTCCAAATATTCAAAAGAATGATTATAAAAAAAATACTGGGGCTGAAAAGCAAACAAATCTTGAAAAGAAAAGGAAAAATAAAAAACTTCATTTTGCATTTGTCTAGGGTCTAGCTGTAGTGCTACTACTTACATCAAAGTTCATTCAGACGCAAAACAGTTGTGGTCTTCCTGTGCAGAACAAAAAGAAATACCTTGAAAAGAAAAACTTCCTTCTCTATTTGTCTAGAGTCTAGCAAGTGGATTCTTAATTTTTTGCTTCAGTACTTTACCGAAAAAGATTAACAGATGAGGACAATATATAGAATTTAGAATTGATGTTCTTTACATCATCACTGTCTGACTAGATACCCTATTTCCCCAAAAGTAAGACCGGGTCTTACATTAATTTTTGCTCCAAAAGACACATTAGGGCATATTTTCAGGGGATGTCTTATTTTTTTTCATGTAAAGCAATCTACATTTATTCAAATACAGTCATGTCATCTTCTTTTCGAACATCGTCATAATGTACTAAATGCGTCTGTCTGGCTGACGATCTTAACTGGGGCTTATTTTCAGGGTAGATCTTCTTTTCGGGGAAACACAATATTCCCTCATGACTCCCCTACTTACCAAATTTGTAGCTTCTTCTATTTCCTCACCTGGTCATTCCATAAACCCTTACATTTAGATCTGCACAATCCTCCCCCTGCAACATTACTCTAAAGGAGTTCTTATTTAAGACCCTCCAAATCTCCTAAAATTGCTGGTCTCTTTTCAGTCCTCAAGTGATTTGACTTTTCTGTACCTTTTACCCCATAGAGAACATCTTCCTCCAAGGAATGCTCCTCTATGCGGGCATCGCATCACCGCCCTGTTCCCACCTTAGTCTTAGAACCCTCTCTCAGTCCTACATAGCTCAAAATATTTTTCCACAAAATACTTATTAATCACAGAGGGGAAATAGCAACTTTAGGTGCAGAAATCTTGCAGATACCTTCCTAACCGAGTGATCAAAATTAACATCACCTGTAATGAGACAAATCAACATCATGTACCTTCTGGTATGAAGCACTGAGAAGGATATTACATCACTTCGGTGGTATTCTTGCCAAAAATGTGTCATTCAACATGCATGTTTCAACATGAGGAAACATCAGGCAAACCCAAATCAAAAGACATTCTACCAGGATAATTGGCCAGAATTCTTCAAAAGCATCAAGATCATGAGCAACAAAGAAAACCTGAAGAATGTCCCAGATTAGAGGAAACTAAAGTGACATGCCAATTAAATGCAGTGGGAATCTTAGATCCTGGACCATAAAAAGAACTTTAGGGGGGACCAGATGGCTCAGTTGGTTAGAGTGCGAGCTCTTAACAATAAGGTTATCGGTTCAATTCCTGCATGGGATGGTGGGCTGCGCCCCCTGCAACTAAAGATTGAAAACAGCGACTGGACTTGGAGCTGAGCTGCGCCCTCCACTAGATTGAAGGACAACAACTTGGAGCTGATGGGCCCTGGAGAAACACACTGTTCCCCAATATTCCCCAATAAAAATTAGAGAGAAAAAAAAAAGAGGGCCAGCTCGGTGGCTCAGGTGGTTAGAGCTCCATGCTCCTAACTCTGAAAGCTGCCGGTTCGATTCTCACATGGCCCAGTGGGCTCTCAACCACAAGGTTGCCGGTTCAAC
Organism: Rhinolophus sinicus; assembly: GCF_057876585.1. Taxonomy (NCBI): domain Eukaryota; kingdom Metazoa; phylum Chordata; class Mammalia; order Chiroptera; family Rhinolophidae; genus Rhinolophus; species Rhinolophus sinicus. The sequence continues at coordinate 116,012,415 of NC_142515.1, read as the reverse complement.
TCCTCGGAGTCCCACAAGGGATGGTGGGCTCCGCCCCCTGCAACTAAGATTGAACACGGCACCTTGAGCTGAGCTGCCTCCTGGATGGCTCAGTTGGTTGGAGCGCATCCTCTCAACCACAAGGTTGCCAGTTCGATTCCTCAACTCCCGCAAGGGATGGTGGGCAATGCCCCCTGCAACTAGAAATGGCAACTGGACCTGGAGCTGAGCTGCGCCCTCCACAATTAAGACTGAAAGGACAACAACTTGAAGCTGAACGGCACCCTCCACAACTAGATTGAAAGGACAACAACTTGACTTGGAAAAAAGGCCTGGAAGTACACACTGTTCCCCAATAAAGTCCTGTTCCCCTTCCCCAATAAAATCTTTAAAAAAAAAAAATTTTTTTGAAAAACAAAGAACTTGAATGGGACAAGTGGCAAAATGAGAATAAAGTATGTCTATTAGTTAATGATATCGTTTCAATGCTAATTTCCTGGTTTTGATTATTGTACTATAATTATAACATATTAATATTTGGGGAAGCTGAGTAAAGGGCATATGGAAAGTCTATGAATTTTGTAACTTTTTATTTTGAAATTATTTGAAATTATTTCAAAATAAAAAATTTAAATTAACAGATGTGATATTGTGATATAAAAAGAAACATATATTTTGGTCTTTGTCCCCGCTTCCTGGCTTACAGCTCCCAAAAACGCTTGGAGTCTTCAGAAGTGATGTGTCTTTTTGTATGCTAGTGAGATGACTGGGCGCTGTGAGCTCCTGAAGAGACTCCAGATGGGGGCTGGTTGCTGGGGGAGCCAACCAGGTGATGAGAGGGTCAGAACCTTCAGCCTCACCCCTCACACCTCTGGAGAGGGGAGAAGGGCTGAAGGCTGAGTAAACCACTAATGGCCAATGATTAAATCAATCGTGCCTGTATAAGAAAGCCTCCATTCAGAACCCTAACCATGGAGGTTCAGACAGCTTCCGGGTTGCTGAACACATTGAGGTGCTGGGAGGGTGGGGTGCCCCGAGAGGGCATGGACGCTTCGCACCAACCCCCTCACACCTTGCCTATACATCCCTTCCATCTGGCTGTACCTGAGTTGTACCCTTTTATAATAAATCAGGAATCTAGGAAGTTAAGCACTTTCTTGAATTCTGTGAGCCATTCTAGCAAATTATCAAACTTGAGGAGGGGGTCATGGGAAATTCTGATTTATAGCCATTGAGTCAGAAGCACAGGTCCCAATCTGGACTTGCAATTACCATCTAAAGTGGGGGCAATCTTGTGGGCCAGAGCCCTTAATCTGTGGGGCCTGCACAGGTAATGTCATAATTCAATTATAGAATACCCAGTTGGTACCCAGAGAGTTGCACAATTGCATGCTGTGGAAAACCCACAGATTTGGTGTCAGGAAGAGTTGGTGTGAATAAATAGTTTTTCCTTTTATAGGTTAATGGTTATGCGAAACATGTTCTTTATGTCAACACTATGCTATTTATTTCTAATAGAGTTGGCTATCTATCTCAGAATATTTGTATTCTATAAAAAATGTTCTTTTCACATAGTTATTAAGTAGGTCACTGGCAATGGGGATCTCTGAGTTACCAGTGATATCTTGTGGAGACAACCTCAGACTTATACATAAAATGTCCTGAAATAGTATTAAATATTTCCTGAGGTGGGCAGTGGGATGATACAAGTGGAGTCTAAGAAAAATCTACACGGCAATGAAAGATTGGACAGGTGGAGGAGAGTGGCAAGGTAACAGGTCATGATCTAAAGTAGAGTGGATAAAGATTTGAACTCTAGTTGGCAGTAAGGAGGGAAGGGAAAGATTAAAGAAATTCACATTTTAAAGTTCAGGATTTGGTATTTGAAAAACAAAGATGGAGCCACAGATGCTAGTTATCATGGAAAACAGTAACATCTTGATAGAAATAAAGAAATTGGGAGGGACATATGATGAACCCAATTTTGGCTGCATTGAACTTTAAGTAGTGACAGAACATTTGGAGGTATGAGGGGGGAACTCAGAAAAGAGATTCAAGCTGGAAGTACATTTGGGTGTCACCAGCAAAATGTGAATTGCTAAAATCATTAGAATGCATGCTCTCTGTGAAGGAGAAATAGCAACAAAGAAAATCAGAGAAACAGGGACTACAGAAGGGAAGAGATCAGGAATAGGCTCTTCTCATATTTCTATACCCAATGATTAGTGAAAAAGGTGACCACTTTTGTTTGAAAATTACAGCAGGCAAACTTTGTAATGGTACCTGCCTCTCCATGATTCTCTATCTCTGGGAATGGCTCATGGCTATAGGGGTGGGGTCCAGTAGCCATGCAGCTGCATGACCTTGGCCATTCACCTCTCTCTGTTTCTCTCTCTGCCATTTAAAATTTGGAATGGAAAGACACTGTGACTGGGCATCACATTTATGGTAGAGCCCCATTGAAAAGGTCAACCAAGTCCTATTTCTAGGGTTCCTGAGACTTAATCCCTAAAGTACAAGGTGTGATCAAATAATACGGTAAATGCTTAAATTTAAAAAAATTAAAAGATACATTGCCATTAATACCCCTCAAAATACTTCCCCTTGCTTCAAACACACTTATCCCCTCGTTCTTGCCACTTCTTGAAGCAGTTCTGGAAGTCCTCTTTTGTGAGTGTCTTTAGTTGCACTGTCATGGCTGCCTCAATGTCCTAAATAATTTTGACTTGGGGTAAGAGCCAGAAGTCACATGGTGCCAGATCTGGTGAATGAGGTGGATGAGGACACACCATAATGTTTTTATTTGACAGAAACTGACGTATACAAGAAGTGATGTGTGATATGGAGTGTTGTCACGATTGAGGATGATTTATGGCACACATTAAAACATACCTTCTCTCAACTGTAGCTCACACCTGACTGCACCGAACAAGTTGAAACTTGTGACACACTGTTACTAGGGTTCGATGCGCCGCTTCCTATATTGAAGATCCCTGCCTTTCCATTGGATGGCACTCGGCAGCAGCATTCACCATATTTTGTGATCACAACAGAAAGGCTC